>NW_024061972.1:2765955-4148933 GCF_006381635.1 Hibiscus syriacus | reverse complement strand
GCCAGCTAACGTAGCCATCTTCTGCTCTTGTTTTCTTTTGAGTCTCTTAGATCAAAATCGTGCCCCTATGTTTTAATCTCTTACATCACAACCCATTTGTCCATTAATGAAACTATTTAGAGTTAACAAACACTTCGCAGATCAATACCTCGTGCAAACAAAATAAATAAATAAAACAAAAACGGAAAAAAGAAACAAAGTTAGGGGTAGGCTTTAATATCCAGCAACAACATGGTTTGGGTTCCAAAAGAAGAAACTGGTTCCCCTTGGGCTTGTCAGACTCTTGATCCTAAATGCATCACAGGCTTAAGCAGACCGAGTTAAACTTGAGGGGGTAATTTCTCTATGTCCATGCGAAGAATAATTCATACGAAGACATATAGTATATGAACCCTAGAGGCTAATTGCTAGGCCCATGCGAGGAATAAATTCCTACGTAGGTGTCTCTTTCACCCCCACTCAAATGTTGGAGCTCGGGTATAGAGCTTGAGATGATCTTTTTGAAAATATGAAAACACTTGAGAAAAACATCAGTACAACTATTTAGTTGAAAAGTAATCAAAGGTAAATAAAAAAGGAAACGAAAATAGATTTAAATTTTAAACTTACAACCTTTGCTGAAGAAGACAACCAGTAATCGATTTTAGTCAGACTCTCAAAATCCCCAGCAGAGTCGACAAGCTGTCGCAACGGTCCTTCGGGTGGTCTCGGGTTCGCACTTCGACTTGGAATCATGATGGAGTTGCCATCGATCATTTTTCGAATGAGGTAGACCAGACAACCTATTTTTCCATTTACCGGATCTACGACTTACAAAGAATTGTTGGATTCGGGAGTCGATTACAATCGGGGAAGGATGAGCACCCGATTGCCCTTTTGGTACCACACGATTACCAGGTTGTCTTAATTACGAAAATTATAAATTTAAAATAAAAATTAAATTCCATTTGAATTTTTACCTTTGACAATCGATCACATAAAAATAAAATAAAATATTTTTTTTGGAATATAAAATAAAAATTAAAACCAAGTTGGATCTAATATGCAAATGAGGTAAAGTTCAACGATACCATACACTTCATTTACGAACATGGTAACACTAAAAAAAACAAGACAATAAATATGCAGAACTAAGAAGACGCACATCAAGAACAGATAAATGCATGAAATTGAGGAATTAACTAATTAAGGAAAAGAAAAAAATAACAAAGAGAAACAACACTGCCTAACGAAAACAATTAATTCCAAATAAAAAAGGAAATAAAATTAATTGGACTAATTTAAATCAACAATCTAAAACGAATTAAGAAAAAAGTGAAATGCACGTTATAAAGTTAAAAAAAATGGAAATATCTACATAAATTAATGAAGATTTGAAATAAAAGGAAAAAACTAAGAACACTCTTTTAAAATTTAAGTAAATTTTAAAAGATAAGAAAATATTAGTTAAATAAGTTAATAAAAGAAAGAAAGTTGAAGTGTATTAAATTGGAAGGAAAAATCTATTTTTAGAAGTAATTAAATAATTTCGAAGATTCACAAAAGTAATTACTCCCTACCCATATGGAGATATTTAAATCCCATAAGGATATTGATAGGGTCATCGGTCATTTAATTGAATATAAATTATAAAAAAAATAAAAAAGATCAAAATCGAATCGAAATAAATAAAATAATGGAAAAATAATTCATTCAAGATCCAACATCAACTTTCATTTAAAAAAACCTCAAGGAATATAATCTATGAAGATTAATTCAAAGGTATTTTTTTCCTTGTTCCTCGGTTTTCTCTTTTCTAATAAAGTTTTTTTTAAAAGAAAAAAAACACACGAAATTGAACAAAGAAACAAAATAATTACCTAGTCAAAAGTTATCTTTTATTGCTCGAATCTTGTAGGTTACAATACTTCCCCTTTTTTTCTATTACAAAATAGTGCCTCATTTAGGCTCCCAAAAGCCCTAAAAGAAAAAACCTTAGTATTTTTTCTTTAATGCTGATATAATAGTTAAAAGGAAAAAAATCCTAAAATAATAAAAGATCTTAAATGACCTAATAAATAATACTAGTATAAAGCTGAATTTATTCACAAATATTTAATAAAATAATTGAAAATTCGGAATAAATTAAAATTCCGTATTGGGCCCGTATCAATTTTTTTTGCACGCGCTATCTTCGCTAAAGTGAGAATATCTTAAGTTTCCGATGTCTGATTTAGGCATTTCAAAGTGCGTTGGAAAGATAACTGAAATGCGGTTCCATATCAAGATGACATCATGTTTTGAAAATATTGGATCTTGCTTGAAAATTTGTTTCAAGTCACTGATGTCTTGGGCTTCAAAATCAACAGCAATAAAATGTTTGGGTTTTGGAAAAGAAAACTAGGCCAGAAAAAAATTGGGTTTTACACGATAGCATCAATAGTATCAGCAACATCATTATACTTAGCAGCCAAATGGTACAGCTGTAGTCACAACAATCTGTGGCTCACTACTGCAAAGGTAGAATTACCAAGGTCAATCTTTAAACCAACTTCAACTTTAATACCTTTTGAAGCTACGATGAAGAATATATGGAGAGCGAATCTACCTCATTAAGGGCTATAGAAATAAGATGGACAAATGGATAATGCTCTAAATATTCGATTGCAAGGAACGCTTCCTAGCGACACCGAGAATCCCCAGCAATGGTAATGAACATTACAAGGCCATTACCACAATAAGTGAAATTCATATTGGGGAACTAGTTCAAGAACCGAGGAGAACTAATGAAGAATCTCATAGCATGGTAAAGGGAAAAGAGAAGAAGTTGAGCCTGAATCGCATGAGAGTCAATTCATAATACCAGACGCAGGGCACAGTAGTTCTTCAAAATCGTTGCTGATAACAACCCTTACTGCATCTGACGTTTAGCCGACTTCAATGCCTTAGCAATAACAACAAAAACGTCTCCACCATTTCCAAAATACTTCAAGGACAAAGGAAGATCAACAATACAAAGCTTTTATTGATGTCCTACGCTAACTCACAAATAACATTCATGAAGAAAGTTCTTTCGGCAAAACAGAGACTTGGTTAGTTTAGACAGTCACTCTTAGCGAAGGCTATAGCGTTATGGATACAAGTCAATTACCACAAAAGCTTAAGGATCCAGGTGTTTCTCTATTCCTTCTAACATTGGTGACACATTTGTAGCTAACGGGTGCTACCATAAATAATTCCATTTTAATCTTTAGGAAATTTGGGATCGTTAAAGCAAGGCCCACTACAGTTACTTTGCAACTTATTGATCGCTCTACCGTGCATCCTAGTGGTATTTTGGGTAACATGATTGTGAGAGTAGAGAAGTTTATTTTTCCTACTGACTTCATTATTTTGGATTGTGAAGCAAAAAAGATGTTCCAATTATTCTCGGTCGTCCATTTCTTGCCATAGGCCGAGCTTTAATTGATTGAAAAGGAGAATTAACTATGGGCTTGAATGATGAGCATATTACTTTTAATGTCTTGAATAATGTTTCTTAAATAGATGTCAATATTGATTGTTGTCACTTGATGTGCTTGATATTTTGCACAGGAGCATTTGGAAGAATGCTATATGCAAATAAAGACCTATGTGATTCAGTAGTATTCGATGAATTCTTGAATGATGCAGATGAAGACTGTTGTAGAATATACAGAACATTGAACCTTTGCAAATGAATGATCATACCACTCAAGCACTGAAGCCATCTATTGAAAAACCACCAAAACTTGAATTGAAACCTCTTCCAGAGCATTTGAAATATGCTTAACTCGGAAAAAATGAGACATTTCCAGTAACTGTGGCAGCACACTTTACAACATCACAAGAAGATCATTGATTGATGTGCTGATCAGTGTAAGAAGCTATTGTGTAGAGCATTTCTGATATAAAAAGGCATTAGTACATCATTTTACATGTATAAAGTTCTGGAAGATCCCAATAGTAGCTCAATTGAACATTAGCGACAATTAAATCTGATCATGAAAGTAATTAGAAATCAGATTATCAATAGTTGGATGTTGGGGTTATACACCCGATTTGGATAGCAATTGGGTCAGTCCTGTGCAATGTGTTCCGAAGAAAGGCAACATTACTGTGGTGCCAAATGATAAAATGAATTAGTGCCAATAATAACTACTGGTAGGAGGGTATGCATAGACTATAGGAAGATTAACAAAGCAACAAGGAACGATCACTTCCCATTGCCATTTATAGACCAAATTCTAGATTGACTTACTGGTAATGCTTTTTATTGTTTTTTAGATGGATATAGTGGTTACAATCAAATTACCATAGCTCCAGAGACCCAGGAGAAAATAAATTTCACATGTTCGTATGGTACCTTTTCTTTTTGTAGAATGCCATTTGGGTTATGTTGCTCCAACGACATTCTAGCGATGTAGCTTTGAGAAGTGTTTGAACAATTCGTCTATAGTTTTGAGGTGATGTGAAGACCAATTTTAGTTTTAAACTTGGAAAAATGCCACTTTATGTTCATGGAAGGTATAGTACTAGGACACCGAATTTCCCTCTACGACATTGAAGTAGATAAGCAAAAGTGGAGGTTATTGAAAAATTACAACCACCTACTAATGTGAAGGCATTTCAAACCTTTCTTGGTCTTGCTAGTTTCTATAGAAGGTTATTAAAGATTTTTATCGAATTATTAAGCCATTGTGTTCATTGCTAGAGTAAAACAGGAAGTTTGTCCTTTATGAAGAAGTGCTTAAATCTTTTAGGACAATCAAGATGAAGCTAGTAAACCCCTGTCATGACAACACCAGATTTGAATTTGCCCCTTGAATTAATGTGTGATGCTAGTGATTTTGCTGTAGGTGTAGTGTTGGGGTAACGAAAGATAAAATGTTTCATGTGATACATTACGCAAGTAGGACATTAAATGAAGCCCATGATAACTACACAACAACTGAAAAGGAGTTGCTTGTTGTGGTGTTTGCTTTTGACAAATTTTTCATATTTGGTGGGCACGAAAGTAATTGTCTATACTGACCACTCAACACTGAAGCATTTATTTCTAAGAAGGATATAAACCTCATTTGATTTGATGCGTACTTTTACTCCAAGAATTTGATATTGAGATTCTGGATAAGAAGGGGTCTGAAAATCAAGTGGCTGATCATTTAACTAGGTTAGAATTTGGCAAAGAAGATGGAATCATTTAGTAATCCTTAATGAATTCCCTGATAGGTTTATTAGCGGCTACAACATTATCGTGGTATGCTGATTTCACCAACTATTAGTAGGATGATGACACCCAATCTTAATTATCAAGGTTGAAGGAAATTCACGAGGGATGTAAAACAATACTATTGAGAGGAGTCATATTTTTAAATAATGCAATGATCAACTTATGTGGTGATGTATTCCTCAATGTGAGCAATAAAACATTTTACAACATTGTCATAGTCCCCCGTATGGTAGAAATTTTGGTGGTATACGTACAGTAGCAAGTGCTTCAATGTGGATATTATTGACCATCATTTTTGAAGACGCCAAAGAATCACAAAGCATTGTGATCGTTTTTAGTGAACATGAAATATCTCTTTGCGGAATGAAATTCCAATGCAACCTATTTTGGAAATCGAGCTATTCGATGCATGTGGATTAGATTTTATAGGTCCCTATCCATATTCTTATAGAAACCTCTTTATTCTAGTTGTTGTCGATTATGTGTCCAAATGGGTAGAACCTATAGCTTTGCCAAATAACAACACTAAAAGTTTTATGATTCTTGCACGAAAACATTTTCACTTATTTTGGAACTCCTCGTGCTTTTATCAGTGATGAAGGGTCCCAATTCATTGATAATAAAGTTACTAGAGCATTGAACAAATATAGAGTAAATAAGATTGCTACAGCATATCATTCATAGTCTAATGGTCAAGCTAAGATGTCTAATCAAGTAAATTCTTGAGAAAGTGGTGAACCTTTAGAAAAGAATGGTCACAACGCCTTAAAGAAATTATGGCTTATAGGACCGCTAACAACTCCGTTAGGGATGTCCCCTTATCATCTTGTTTATGGTAAAGCTTTTCATTTATCGGTAGAGCTGGAACATAAAACTACGTAGGAATTAAAGAGACTGAACTTTGATATAGATGTTACAAGTGAAAAATGAATGCTAGAGCTTAATGAGTTGAAGGAACTCCGAAATAATGCATGTGAGAGTTCACACATTTATAAAGACAAGAGCAAGAAGTGTCATGATCGAAGTATTTTTGCCAAGGTAATTCCTTGCTGGACAGCAAGTGTTGTTATTTAATTCGAGAATAAAGTTATTCCCTAGGAAATTGCATTCTCATGGGCCATGCCCTTTCGAAGTTCATAAAATTTTCCCTCATAGTGAAGTGTTACTAAATAATTTACTGGATGGAAGCTTATTTAATTCAATGGGAAATTTTTAAAGCATTATTTCCAGCAACAAGGCCCTAGTATCGTTTCAATCACACTAAGTGACCCCCTTTCTTTTTGATATTTTTTCTCTTTTGAATAAGTCAATTCATTTGACATTTATTTTAAGTCCTTATTTCATTATTTTTTTGTATAGGTATTTTTATTTCGATATTCAAGTCAGTTCTTTCATGCTATGCAGCTATTAAAATTGTGATGTGCATCCATTGATGTACTAAAGTCACAGCGATACAATGATACTGAATATTTTTGTATGGTAAAATAAGTATGATTGTGTCCACCATTTACCTCTCTTTCATTTTTCACCTTCATTTACCAAATCATAACCGCCCATTTAAAATCTTTCCTTATCCATCCACCCTAAGTTTTAAATTTTTAAAATTCTTTTATCCCTTTTTCACGCAAGCCATTTAAACATATTTATTCTATCTTCATCTTCTTACAAGTCTGAAACCCTTGTTATCTTCTTCTTCATTTTTTTTCATCTATATACAAATACCATGGCACCTAAAAAAGTCAATCTCAAAGCTATCTAGTCGAACACCAACTCCACTCTTGTCGTATATATACCGTATACACTTTCTCATCGAAGGAAGTACTAGATTCATGGATGATTAACAATGACGTCGGTATGAAGAGGAATTTGATGGTGATTTTTTTTATGGTAGGGTTTTGATTTAAACTACGAAAGAGAAGCCTTAAATCTTTGATTATATTATCAAATGGTTACTCAATGAGATTGAGAGAAGTTTTGTGAACATCCTGGCAATATCAATCAACAAGTAGTATTGGAATTTACAGTAATCATAAACATGACCAAGCAATTAGTCTTTGTTCGAAGAAGATGGTCCATTGGTGGGCAAAACCAATCAAACATCTTGTTAGGTATCACTAGGAGCCATGCAAACATTTGAAATTTGGGGAAAATAATGAGGAAGAATTGGAGCAAGGACATGATCTTTTCCTACTGTGTCATTCTTGGACAATATCAACAACTAAAGTTAGACCATAAAGCGATTCGATCTCCATTGAGTCGCAAAGGTATGGTTTTATTTTCTATAGAACTCCTTTAATGCCAACAAGCAATCTTCTACATTAAGTATTGAATTTCGCTTCTTTATTATTTTATTAGGGAGAAAAATTTATGTTGGTAAAATCATTTCTGGTGAACTGTTTGCTTGTGCATAGGACACCTTAGGCTATTTTTATTTTCCATCGTTAATCATTACACTATATTAAGCACAATCAATTACTTTGTCTTCTGGTTCGATTATTGAAAAATGGAGTCGGATTACCCCTACTACTGTAGAACACTATTGAAGGATGGGCTAGACCTCTGGTGAACCATCTACTTCAATTGCCACATCACAACTCCCACATGTGAAGACTGAACCTTGGAGGACTTGAAAATGACTATGGTAATTTCAAGCCATTTTCATCAGAATCAGTCGAGATGTACAATGATCAGGTTCAATATTAGGAACATGGATAGAAAGGGATCTAGAGACCAAAAATATTTCTCTAAGTTATTTATTGAGGTTGAAACATTATTCCCTATCTTTCCAGCGAAGATATTGAAAGAACCTGATGTAATTTGATTCAGGCCATAGCTCAACTATCACCGAGAGACCTATGCCACACATTCAGGAGGTGAAGAAGAAACAAGGGCTACTGATACCAAGTCAATGGAAGGAGAAGAGGAGGTCGAAGGTGAAGGAGAAGAAGACGACAGTGAAAGGGAGAAGAGTTAGAGAAACTACTGAAGTTTTGCCTATGGATGAGGAAATTCCAAAAGAAGAAGAGCTTGTGAGAAACGATCAGCTACAAGAGACTGCTACTGATGATGTTGATGCTACAACAGAGCAAGTGATAACTCAATTATTAAATCTGAATGAAACTACAACTGAAGGAATACTATTGTTGTTGATGAGCTAAAATGGTTGTGGCGATGATACGTCATTGATCCTGTAGAAAAATCAACTGCTTTGAGTTCGTTTGAGAGAACTCCAATCGCACAAGCCACCGATGCTAAGAGACTAGAACAAGAAACAAGGAAAGAACTAGATGTTACGACATCCACACTCTAGTCTCTGATGCTTTTGTGGCAAAACAATGTCAACGTCGACCATTCAAAAGAGGAAGAGCTCAGTGAAGGCAAAAACAACAGCAAAGCATCTCCGATAGAATATCTTAGCCCATGTAAACACTTGAGGAAACCCACTTAGGGGAGTCTAATTCCCTTTCTCGTATTTTAGTTTATTTTATATGTTTTTCTTATGTTGTTGTTTGTGTTGCATTCATTAAGGATATGCATCCCTTAGGTTTGGGGGTATGTTAGGTTAAAGTTGTATTTAGGAATATAGTTTCACATATAGAATTGCATTGGTAATGCCATAGGATAATTTAAGAAATTAATGAAGTTTTAAGGGAATTTGATGAGGCCCAATGATGAATATTAATTGAGATGAAATGCTATAGGAAATGATGTAGTCTTTACGAAATAAGGATCCTTAGAATATTTTTAAACACTTAGGTGTATATTTTCTATATAATTTATAAATGTTCAAGCTGTAAATCTCTTATCTTTATTAGATGCTATAATAATTATTTTAGCATTAAAAAAAGAGAGAAAGAGAAATATTAGGGAATAAGTTGGGTAATGCTAGTAATAGCTTCTTTTGGGGAATAAGTCAGGTAATACTAGTAATAGCTCAAACATAGTGAGAGAAATAAGTTGGAATTACACATTGATGAGTAAATATTTTTGTAGCATTGAATACTTTAACGTAGTAGTTGCAATTTTTCTAACTTAGCTAAGTATTGATTATACACCTATGTTACACACACTACACTCCGAGGATTATGATTTTGATAGATAAAATTGTATTTCCTTATTGAGATTATATATATGCTTTACAGCACCAACTGAGGACTGAAAAAATAAACTTCTTTACTTGGATATTTTCTTAAAGTTATTACATGTCATTGTTGATAGATTAGATAATACATGCATGTTTTTCTCGAGGACAAGCAAACACTTAGGTTTGGAGGTGTGATAACTATCTAAAAGAGTTATCTTTTTGTAGCCTTTTTCACCTAGGATTAGTTTGAAATTGAGTATGTTTAGGAGCATTTTAAGATTAAAATTACTTAGTTTTAAATTTTGCATGCTAGGAGCATTGGGTTGGTAAGGGCTAAAATTACTTTTTTGTTCTTGAAAATGTTACACTGATGTTGTAGTGTTGCAGGAAAAACTGAGTAGATGCTAGTGGTCGTCGAAGCTCCAAACAGTTTGGGGAACCTTTTAGAATGGGACAACTAGCTCGGGCAACTATCATTTGGTTGGATATCACTTGAAACATGGACATATTTTATTGGGAGATGAAATTATCATCTAAGATATAAAAGGAGAATACTTAAGTACAAAAGTGTGACGTTCAAGAGCCTTTACAAGTATCCAAATTTCCACTTATATCTTCAAGCACATGGAAGCGTAAGTCCTCTGCCAAGGATTACTATGACATAAGGGAAGCTTGCTGAGTAGCTTCAGCAGATCTCCATTCAAGGGATTCTATTGATAGAGTAGGTGATTTGAATGCTTAAACTTTTTTGAATGATAATATAAAATTTTATTTTTTATTTACTTTGATACTTATTTTATGAGCTTGGTACTTTATGATTGTGAGTAGAAATATTGATAATTAATATTAGTATTTTCAATTAAATCTAAATAGTTTTAGTCAATTTGCTATATACCTTTGTGAGCATTGGTGTTGCTAAGTAGTATAGTGTATGCTGAAAAGTATGCGACCAATTGATTAGTGTTGTTCATATTTTGAACCTTTAATTGATGAAAATTGTTAAAGTAGTTCAAAAGGTTTTATTATGATGATCGTATAAATTTAGTGTACAATGTTTGCATGAGATTTGAAGTTCATAATATTGTATCCATTGATTGATAGTTGACCAAACGCTTTCTGGAATGCTATAGCATGAACTGGTGTTTTTCCTTATTGAATTTATTATCCTCTTTTTAGCGTATTTCTTGATAAATCTATTTTTACAAACTCTAATGATAACACTCTACTCCTTGTGGGTTTGACATCCGTAACATTAATTGCTACCACTTTATTACTTGAGTGATACATATACTTGCGTTTAATGCTATAGCATCTTACATAACATCAGTGGTAAAAAAACAAAAACCTGCTTGAAATAGACTTTCTGGCCTTTGATACTATGAAACCTATCCCTCGCAGCTAATCCTGAAACTTATGACATATTACTTGGCTTTTGGGAGGAAGATGGATCATCAATGACATTCTTGCAATGTGCCATGTCTACTATAACAGTAAAAGAAATAATGGAATGGAAGAGCTTTGGGAATGGTGGTTATGGTAGATTTACGATGGAGAAGAAGAAGTTAAGAGAAAAAGCTAAGGAAAAGTAATAAATAAAGAATAATGGATAATTAAGTATAAGGGAGATAGGGATTGGCGTGGTACAGTTTTAGGAAGGGAAAGTAAGTGGGGAGTTAATGAAAAAGTAAAAGGTGGGAAAAAGTAAGGAAAGAAATAATGAGGGAAGATTTGATTGGTTAGTTTAAATTTTTTTCTTTTTCTGCCCAAACATATGAAGAAGTAGGGTTTTGTTCCAACTTTTCCTTCCTTTTTACCTTGAGTCGTCGCCTGTCCAAAAACTAAAATGGCATGATAAATATAAGCTGAAAAGGTAATTAAAAATGAGTAATAAAATAATTATTTCTGCAAACAACATAATTAAAATTCTATAGCAAAAAAAGAAAGATAATAGGTACAAACTTTCAAGCATCATGGAGGAGAAGTCTTGAATTGTCTCGCAAAATGGGAGCTCTAATGTATACCTTCAGGCATTGACCATTTACTTTGAATATGGTGCCATCGTCGAGGTTTTTAATGTCCACAACTTCAAAAGGGAATACTTGATGAACTTGGAAAGGCCTAGACCATCAAGACTTAAGTTTGCCCGGAAATACCTTCTGCCTAGAGTTGTATAGGAGGACTTGTTGGCGTTCGTGAAAATACCGTGACAAATGAATTTTATCATGCCACCTTTTTGTCTTCTTTTTGTACAAGTGGTAATTTTGTTAGGCTCGAGTACGAAATTCTTCCATCTCATTTAGCTCAAGAAATCTTCTTTCATCAGCTAATTGGGCATCTATGTTGAGCTTCTTGATTGCCCAGTAAGCTTTATGCTCCAGCTCAACGGGAAGATGGCATGCCTTACCATAGACAAACTTGAAAGGTAACATTCCGAGTGGTGTTTTAAATACTGTGCGTTATGTCCACAGTGACTCGTCAAGCTTTGGGGATCAATCATTACTCTTCGAGTTCATCCCATCTCAAGGATGAGCTTGATCTTATGGTTGGAGACTTCAACTTACCCGTTGGTTTGGGGGTGATATGCTGTAGCAATTTTATTTTGCATCCCATGTTTAAAGATTAACTTGTTATCAAAATGGGTCCCTTTATCACTTATAATGGCTTTAGATGCTTCGAATCACGTGAAGATGTTCTTGTGAAGGAACTTGACCACGAACATAGAGTCATTTCTTGTTGTTACCATGACCTCAACCCATTTGGAGACATAGTCTACTGCTAAGAGGTAAAGAGCACCAAAGGAAGATGGGAAACGCCCAATGAAACTTATTCCCCATATATCAATGAGCTCTTCCTCCAATATATTTTCAATGGCATTTATGTCTCCTTCAAATGTTCTCAGTGTGTTGGCATCTATCGCAAGCCTTGTAGAAGTCGTGTGCTTTTTTTGAAAAGTGTGGGACAATAGAATCAATATTGTAGGACCTTTGCAATAGTCCTAGCTCCTCAAAAGTGGCCTCCACACGGGGCGCTATGGAAATGTAATAGGATTTCCTTTTGCTCTTGCAGGGACACATCTTCGAATGACTTGATCAGTACATTGCTTAAATAAATAAGGCTCGTCCCATTGGTAGTGTCGTACACCATACCTGAACTTCCTTTTTCATTTGCTATTTAAATTAGGAGGCAAAACACCATTAATAAGAAAGTTAGTTATGTCAGCATGCCATGAAATTGACGCAAAATATAAAATTTACTCATTAGGGAATTCCTCCATGATTTCTAAATTACCATGGCATTCAGTTGTGCTATCTAGCCTGGATAAATGATCAGAAACATGATTTCCAGTTCATTTCCTATCCTTAATCTCTATGTCAAATTCTTACAATAGCAAAATCCATCTAATAAGTCTAGGTTTGACATCTTCTTATTCACTAAGTATTTGATGGTCGAATGATCGGTATGTACAATGGCTTTAGTGCCTATTAAATATGCCCTAAATTTATTAAATACATATACAACAAGAAGTAATTATTTCTCATGGTTGTGTAGTTTATTTTTGTTTCATTCAAGGTGCGACTAGCATAATAAATGACATGAAAGATTACTTAGGCTCTACCCTAGTATTGCGCCCACTACATAGTCACCGGCGTCGCACATCAGCTCAAATAGACTAGTTCAATCTGGTGGGACGATTATGGGTTTGTTTCTCCTTTAGCTCATTGAATGTGTTGTAGCAATCCTTTTCAAAATGAAAGGATGATTTTGCTGTAGAAAAATACACAAGGGCTTGGAAATCATGGAGAAGTCTTTCACGAATCACTTATAGAACCCTTCATGCCCTAATAAACTCCTTATACCTTTCGCAGTGGTGGGTGGAGGTTTCTCAATAACCTCAAATTTTACCTTGTTCACCTCTATTCCTTTGTGTGAGATCTTATGCCTTAGCAAAGTGCCTTCAGGCACCATTTAGTGACACTTCTCCTAGTTCAACACTAGACGACCCTTTGCTAAACTGCCAAGGAATTGTTCAAAATCACCACCTGAGATAGGTAATTCATCCATAAAGATCTCCAAGAAGGCTTCCACCATGTATGAAAAGATGTCCAACATATGCCTTTGAAAAGTTACTTAAGCTTTACAAAGTCCAAACGACATCCTTTGAAAGGTATAAATGCAGTATGGGCAAGTGAATGTTGTCTTCTCTTGATCTTCTGGTGCTATAGCAATATGATTACTTGAGTGTCCATCGAGGAACTAGTAGAAGGATTTACCCGCCAATCAATTCATAATTTGATTGATAAAAGGAGGGGAAGTGATCATTCTTAGTTGCCTTGTAAGCTTTCGGTAGTCTATGCAAATCCTCCAACCCGTGACAGTCCTTGTAGGTAAGAGTTCATTGTTCTCGTTGCTCATAACAGTCACGCCTCCTTTTTCGATACACACTTCACCAAGCTGAGCCATGAACTATTGGATATAGGGTAGATTACCCTAGTATTGAGCCACTTTATGATTTCTTTCATCATCACCTTCTTCATGACTGGGTTGAGTCTTCGTTGGGTTCAATGAAATTGTTGTGGCATTCCTAAGGCAAGATCTTGTGCATATAATAGGGCTTATTCCCTTCAAATCAGTCATAGTTCAACCTAAAGTTTTCTTATGCAACGCTAAGACATTTATAAAGTAGATATTATCACAGGCAAGGTATCATCACTACCTAGATAAGCATGTTGTAGTGAAGGTTTTGGAGGATCAAATTCATTAAAGTATAGGGGTTCAAATTGATACCTGGTCTAGCTACTAGCAATATAAACTGCTACACATTCATTGTAAAATCTTCGGAATCCTCAATACCTTCATCTTTATTGAGTCGTTCATAGTCTTCAAGCTATAAAAAATTGTTACAGCAAAATTCTGCAGCTTTCTGTTCAACCTTTGAATCATCCACATATTTAAGTGTGTTAAACACATTGATGGTCACACTCTAATCAACCACTCATATAGTGAACTCTTCTTTCACACAGTTGATAAGAATGCGTCTGATAGCTCGAAAAGACTGCCTCAAAATGATGGGTGCAGTTTCGTCAATCTCGCAGTCAAGGATTAGAAAAGTAGCTAGGAACACAAACTTGTCCACCTTTACTATGACATCTTTGATTCGTCCCTCGAGACGAACATGGAATTGGTCAGTTAGTTGTAAGAATAGGATGGCGGTCTTGCATTTCCATCCCAAGCTTCAAAAACACTGACTTGGGCATTAAATTCACACTTGATCCAAGGTCACATAGGGCCCTTCCCACATAGTTATCACATATAGAACAAGAATAATGAAGCTTCCAGGATCCTTTCGCTCTAACGGTAGTTTACTCAGCACTGAGCATACTCTTTTGTTGTAGCAAATGTTTCATACTTCTCAATATTCCTCTTTAATGTGATAATTTCCTTAAAGAACTTAGCATATGTAGGCATCTGATCAATAGCCTCCAAGAATGGGACATTAATTTATGGCTATCAAGGATGTCGACAAACTTCTTGAACTGAGGTTCATCATTATGCTTCTTCAATAGTTGAGGGAAGGGCGACGGGGTCTGACTTCTTTTATAGCTAGTAAAGGTATAACTTTTGATGTAGCATTTTATGTCGTCATATGACATTTTGTTGATTCACTTATTGAACACTCGTCTTTTTCCTTCTCCACAGGTATTTCTTCTGGTATCTCTTATTTTTCTTACACAATATTGGGGTTGGGATCGTTTACATTCTTCTCCACAAACTTCTCTCATTGGTTAAGTTGGGCACCACTTATCAACTTCAGTGCACTGCAATGCTTCTTCCCATGAGACTTAGTGACTTTAGTATGACTTGGGAGACTATATTATGGGCAAGCATGTAATGTTGTAGTAATTTGGCCTACTTGGTTTTCCAAAATTGTCAAAGATGATTTATGGCTTTACAATAAAGCACCTAGTCTCTTCATTGTTGCTGAATGGTCTTGCAGTAAAACTTCTCTAGTGGCCATAATATCATGAAGAGTATATTCAAGAGAGTTAAATTTTATGAAGATGCTAAACACTTGTTGGCATTCTGTCACGGCATATGTTACTGAAAGCTGGAGGTTCATTCAGATTTTGTTGTTGCTGAATTAAGCTACTTGCATTGTTGACTCTTTGATTACCCCATTAAGAATTAGGATAATGACACCATCTTGGGTTGTAGGTGTTTTAGTAGGGGTTCTTGTTGCCTCGATTGAAATTTCCCACATAGTGGATAGACTCCTAGTTATCAGGGCATTCACTCTATTGGTGATTGCCAAGACATAATACACATGTTGAACTTTCCATCTTCACTTCTTTTACATCGTTGGAACGTTACAAGTTTTTCAACATATTTGTGATAGCAAAGAGTTGGATGGACACTAAATATATATCATCTAATTCAAATGTTATTGGAGCCCTTCTCCCTGTTCCTAGCCTTGAAGAGGAAAATTGATAATTATTGTTTGTTATCCTATCAAGGATATCAAAAGCCTCTTCGGCTGACTTGTCTAGCAAAGTACCGTTTACTGAAGCATCTAACATCATCCGTGTGAGAGCATTCACTCTGTTACAGAACATCACAACTTGAGTCTAATCATGGAATCCATGGTTGGTGCACTTGTGAAGCAATCCTTTATATCGATCCCAACATTCATACATTTACTTGTCGTCTGTAACGTCCCAAAATTTGGGTAGATAGTTGGGCCGATTTTTGGATTTTTGGAAAAATATTGATTTCAATATTTATAGTGGTTAAATAATTATTAAATTGGTTTAAATGATTTGGAACTAGGGATTTGTATTTTTGGGAATTTATTAGTTGATTGTACAAGTGACCAAATTTTATGATTTTAAAATAGTGTTTTAATAACTAAATTGTAAATATAACAAATCTAAGATCTATGGATCTTATTTCACCAAGGCTTGTATTAAGTGTTTTCCCTTCTATTAACCGAATAAAAATTTTGATTCCTATGAAAATGTCAATTTCACAATAAACTATTCATTTATCGGCCAATATTTATAACTTTTTAAAATTATATTTTTGGTCTTTCAACTTTTCCAAAGTTTATACTTTACTATTAAACTTTTAAAATTTACATTTTGGTCTTTAGACAAAATTTGGGGTATTACAATTCTTCCCCATAAAGAAACTTCGTCCTCAAATTTTCATTATGTACCTATTAGAAAAATATGTGGAAACTTCTTTTTCGTATCTTATTCTCGTTCCCATATAGCTTCCTTGACTTTATGATTTCATCAAAGAACTTTTACCAATGGGATTGTCTTGTTTCTCAGTTCCTTGATTCTATGAACTAAAATTCTTCTTTATAGTCAAATTCGTTTAAAACCTTTGTCAATCGATAACTATCATAAAACCATCTTGAATAATCTTTATATTATTTTTAACTTCCTTTTATCCCAAATCCTCTTCTATCTCAATCTTGAGTACAAAAAATCCATAACATTTATCTTTTCTTTCTATATGAAACTTCATAGAGAGTCTTGACATTCGTCTAATAATGATTATTATAAATAAGCTTACTGAAAAGTGAATAGTTTTCTCTTGATACTTTGAACCTAAACTATACATACCTTTATTTATCTTATAAAATTTGACTAGTTTACTTAAACTGTTTATCTATCCAAGAATAAAAAACAACATTGGAATTAAGTTGAATTCCCAAAGCTTAATGCATAGACTTCCAAAATTCTCTAAATAAACCTTGGATTTTTATCACCATTCATCATACTTATCCATAAATTAATAAATTTGAGCTAAGATGAAATGCAAAAATTTCTTAATTTATCCATAATCACTTAAACTGAATCCTTCTGGTTGGATGTCCAAGGAAATCTTGTAACAATATTAACTCTGTTTCTCTTCTATTTCCATTAAGGGATGGAAATCAATTACAATAATCTTAAAGACATTTGTAGTTCTAATTGAGCTTGACAACAAATTAAGCAGCTTAATAATCAACTCAGTTATAACTCTTGTTGTGCTTGACCACCTATACCAAATCTTTTAGTCCATATACATCTCAGTTTCTTTTAGATACATAGTCAAAAGATATACTTTAGGAAAATTATTTCCTAAATTCATTTTTATTTCGAATACAACTCTACCTCTATATTATAAACATCCTTCATACTTAACTTTAAAGTCCTTAGTTCCACCTTTGTTCCCTTGATTAATCCTTAATATACACTTCTTATCTTTCTTTGAAGATCCTTTATTTAATACAACAGAGTAGGCTTTAATCTTAATTATAAAATTAATATGCCATCTTATTTCATCGACAATTGAGCATTCCCAAAATTTCCAATGCAGAAAACGTCTTTCAACGTAACAAGATAGTTTTCATATTAGCCTTTCCTGGATGATAATTGATAACTAACTTATAATCTTTAAGAAGTTTTATCTATCTCCTCTGTTTCAAATTCGATTTCTTTTGATTCAACAAATAATTCAAACTTTCATTTTTTACGATAAATGTAGTTGAATCATTGTTTACCATAAATATAGTGACAATATATCTTCAAAGGAAACACCACATATGCTAATTTTAGATCATGAGTCGGTCAATTTCCTTTATGAGTCTTAAGTTTCCTCGAAACCTAAGTCATCACTTTTACTTCTCGTATTAATATGCATCCTAAACAATTATGAAACGTGTTGCTATAAATCATATAATCCTTATAGAATGCATAATTTCTCACTATTTCCTTATTTTTATAGTCTGCGATACTAGTAAAGAAGTAATATTATGTATTAAAATACACCCTTAAAATTATTCCGTTTGTAACACAGAAAACTAGACTCTAATACAAATCTAATCGTATAAGGCAATTTTTCTAGTTCAACTTGTATGATTTATGGTGAATTTTCTAATTCAGCTTACAATATCTTATAGAAGACAATTTGGAATCAATTTTTGTTTGCTTTACACAAAACTATATTGATATACAAATCCAAAGGTATAGTGATCATACTTTAACACCTTCTATAGAAATTTTTGGTGATTTTCCAAATTTACCATCAAAATCACATAATCTTGGCATATTTTACTATTCTGCTTCCTTAACTTTCTTGACACTTATCAATTTAAATAAAGACACTTCATTCCTTCAAAACTTAATAAATAGTAAGTCAATCATCAAGAAATTATTTATGAACCTTCAATAAGAATCGGCCAATCCAAAGAAAATTTGAACTTCGGAGATATTCTTTAAATTTCTCTATTCCACTATAATTTGAACTTTCTTAGAATTCATCCAAATTCACTTTTTTCATTCTACATTTCCAAAAAAAAAAATATGATTTTCGATAGTAAAAATTCACACTTTAATGAATTAGTAGATGGCTTTTGTCTTATGGAGTTCGAAGAATTTTACAACAACGCACAATCATGTCCTGTCTGAATTTTCAAATAAATTAAAATATCCTCAATGAACACTATCATAGCTCGATCCCAATAGGATTGAAACACTCGATTCCTCAAATCCATAAGTGTTTATTAATCAATTTGTCATAACTACTATATTGTAATGTCTATATACTTCTTGAGAGCAATCTTATAAAGATATTCTTCACTATCACTTATTCAACTAGTGCAAGTATCTATATATAGCCACATAAAACCATCTCTCTTCTCCACAATTAATATTGATACATCTCAAAACAACAAGTTCAGTTATATTCCAACCCAACAATTCTTATAATTGTACTTCTAATTTCCTTGAATCTTTATAGGCAGTCTTTACCAATACGACTAACCCTCATGCCCTAACCTTAAATGTTAGTCGTTACTTCATCACTTGTGACCAGTTCCTATAAAATTCTTCATCTCTTTATTCTTTCCCCAGTTACTATGATTTTGAAATTCTCCCAGTATTTCAAAATTAATGGCATGATAGAGAAATAACTAATTCCATTAAGTTCATTAAGAACTTAACTCTCTTTAAATACTTAACGGATAACTTATATACCACTTACCCTTTCCTTTCTAGCTTAAGGGATTTAGCCTTTACTCTATCACTCGAGATTAGTTCTAATCAGACATCTTTCTTTTTAATCTACTTAGTACTTCTATACGAGTGTATCAAAAAATTATAATGTATCTGTAATGATCTAAAAAACAACAACAAATTCAACTATCTTAGGGTCATTTTCAGTCTCAAGTTCCTTTGCATATTCTTGAAACATAATTGTAAATTTCTATGAAATGACATCCTCATTTTTCAAATGAGTAAGTTGTAATCACATCCCACATTCATCCTCATCATTAGACGAGACATTCCTTCCACAAAATGGAGGAAAATCTCTCACAACACTGATTTTTCTAGAGTGATAGACTAAAGTCCTATATATTTTATTCGAATCAAATACTATCTCAATTCTTCTTCCAGCCTTAACAAATGATGATGTTGTACTAGCACTCATTTCTATGTTAGGGCACCATCATGACCAAACTGTGCAAAGGAACTAATAATAACTTCCTTACCCCCACTATTATCTTCATCTTGAAGTTCCAGATTAATCATTCAAGATGATCCTTATGCTTCAGACATCTAATGTAAACTATTTCACGTTAGTGAGGAGAAACATCATTAATCAAATCACATAACCATATTAGATTAGTAACATTGACATTCTAGTGACATCTACAAACTTTTTATCATAAAATAATTTCGGTTTAGCCTGAGAATTGACTAAACATATGGCTCTGATACAAATAAATGTAACGCCCTTAACATGTATATGTACTCAATTAAAAGTTAAAGATGTCACATCAATCAAATAAAACATCTATTATTTGAAAATCTAGTAAAATTTTGTTTCTTTAAAATATCTAAATATAACATTTAGCACATAACTATTTAATCACATAAAAAATAGATTAATATTTTCTCTTCCAATTAAAAATAAATTTCTGGCAGTAACTAGATAGTTCAATATTGTTTAAGATAATAATTATATCTGCCTAAAAACTTCCTAATTTAAAAAAATCTACCAATTAGCCTTTAAAATATAATTTAAAGAATTACTATTAATCTATACTACTACTTATATCTAATACTACCCATTAAATATTCATTTATAGAGCGATATTAATTTAATAATACAAATCTTTTTTAACTATTATATCAGAGCAACTAGAACATTTATGATATATATGCCACTAAACAAGTCAAATAATGTCAAATGATGTCTTACTGATATTGTATGTCGATATGATTCCATAAAAAGTGATGCTCGATGTTCTCCTCATTCCACATCTTTATTCTTTTTCATTACCTACGCATGGAATATTCACACGTTAAGTATACACTTAGTGAGGCATATAATGTAACATCCTAATCCAATACACCCGAAGATTGACGAATTATGACATCACACGGACCACTGGAGTGGATAAACCATAATTTTTTCTTTTCTAAAAAAAATAACATATTCATTCATATAAATCCATATATTGATATAAATAAACAAATAAGTACATAATAATTGTTTACATATACAGGAGCCACCCAAAATAACATAAAGTTTAAAATTTAAAAAACATTTAGACATATCGTTTTCACTCGATAAATAAAGCTTCTTTTACAATACATGCCCACATAAATATAAGCCGAGACGTACTCAAAAGCTGTCGGCTGGTTGTTATAAGGCCTAGGAAATAGTTCCTCCAAAAGCTCCTGCTACTAACCTACGCATATAAACAAATTTCGAAATCTGAGCTCACAAGCTCAGTGCCACCCTAAAAACCAGACTATACTTTATACCTCCTTTAGTTTACATACTTATAACATAAATGATAGCATATGGGTACGCTAATGAAATCATACATACAGAGATAAGAATCATGATGAGGCTGGGGGCTATATTTTGGAGCTCACACACCTATATATCCTACCTAGGGTGGAAATCTAGAATTCTAGATCGGAAATACACATCCAACTAACTACCTCCATTGAGCCTTAGGGAATCTATGCCCAGTTAGCAAATAAGTGCCTAGTGCACTATCTTGGGGTTGCCATAATTTAACACACAAATGTTCCCCTATCCTAGAGTTATTTGGGAGTCTGTCTTGTTTCCTGAACATCACCCAAGGTAAGTATTATGATTCTCTATGTTTTAGGGTTTCTAAGTGAAATTTAACTTGTCAATATTGTTCTTATTTGATGTCTTATTAAAGAATTAAAGAGTGGTTTGGGTCCCCTAATGATGTTTCTAAAATTCCCAAATATCTTATAAATGAAACTGAGGTAGTATCGATAATGACTCATCGGTATCAATACCATCTCGAAGTATCGATACCTCTATCAGAGTAAGGATACTGATAGCTTAAAATTCAACCTTAATAGTAGAGATAATATCGATACCCCTATGGGGATTATCCACAGTCAACCCTTGGTTTCAATACTCTCAAGAGTATTGGTACCAAAATTGTATTCTGAAAAATGGGTATTGAAACCCTTCATTCAAGTATCAAGATCGAGCCTATAGTATCGATACTCTATAATTGCGTAACGATACTTCTGTATAAAATTTCTTAAATTCTTGCCTTGCTTAAGAATAATATTGATACTGACTCATCCAATATCAAAATTGATACCCAAAAATACCCTGTCTTGGCATCTTTAAACCTTTTTAAACCATTTAAAAGGCCCTAAGGAGGTACCTAAAATATTACAAGTATCTTATTTGAGTTTATTAAGGTCATTATAAAAATTTGAAACGTATAAATCCATTAATTACCATGAAATTGCTCATAACCTTCCAAAAACTAATGCAAGCTACACCGATGCATAAAAAGGCTTACGAATAATAATGGAAGGTTAGAAGAGTGTTACCTTAGGGTCTTCGTAGGCGGAAAATGTTCCAATTCACCTAAGAGCTAACTTCTCCTTACCCCTTGCATTGGAACCTTCTCCAACCTCTTTCACTAACATAACACTGAAATGATGTTACTAGCTTGATTATTGGGCATTTATGCATCTAAAAACACTTTCTAACTTCCACTTTAGCCTCAAAACAAGTTAAAATCTATTAGGACCTTAAACACCCACTAAACCCATTTTTTGTTCAAAGCCTCAAACTTAACAAATGGGAATTAAAATGATGTTATCAGAAAGGACAATAACTTTATTACCATAACTAAACCCACTAAGTATTGGAATCCTTAAGGCTTCAATCTTCACTTCACTTGAAACATTAGTTAGCTCAATTGAAGAAATAAGGCTTGTTTACGGTCTGAGAATCAAGACCGAAGTTGAAGTTTGATGTAGAGGCCATTGATGACTTGAATATCGATTGAACTCTTCCCGAATCTACTCAAGAGGTGGTAAAACCTTCAAATGAGTGTAGCTCTGATACCGATTGTTGAGTTAATCGATTGGATGAATCGACCAAGAGGGGGTGAATTGGCAATTAAAATTTTGGTGAAGCTTTTACAGAAAATTAAAAATATTTGTATATCAATTTAGAGTGGTTCGACTTTCTCAACCAAAGTCTACGTCCACTACCTTAGCTATCCACACTAAGGATTTTTCACAAATTCACTAATTTGTCTTTCTTTTGAGGACAAAGAGTAACCTTACAACTCCCTCAAGAATTATACCCAAAATTCTTGAGAACACTCTCTCACAAAGAGAATTACAAATTCACAAACTTTACAGAAAAAACTCACAAGGTAGATTGTTTGTAATATTCTAGAATAGGAAAAGAACACTCAAAGATGAATACAATTGAGCACAAAATGTGTTCTTTAAAGCAAAATGAATATTGAATGAAAATTAGCTTGAAATTCTCAAAATTGATGTTTGATGCTTTCTCTCTTGATTCTTTCTCAATTCTTAATGATCATAGGCTTCATAACTTGTTTAAATACACCTTGGATGAGTTCTGAATGTTAGGTATCATTGGTGAAGTCAATAGAGCCGTTGTGGTATGAATTCTACTTCAAAAAGCTGTTGGGAGCATAGGGGTATCGGTACACCTTCAAGGGTTATCGATACAACCTATGTAAAATTCAAATATTTCGACCATTATAAGACTAAGGGTATCGATACCTCTTAGGGGTATCAGTACCCATTGGGCATTCTCTTTTTCTCAGAGCCAAAATTATCATAAGGGGTATCGGTACCTTTGGGGTAGGTATCAGTACCTCTTTGCATAGGGGTATTAGTACCCTATGGGGTATCTGTACCCTTTTTGTATTCGATGTTTGAGGGGTATTGGTACCTCTTATGAGGGTATCGGTACCTCCCTATTTAAAATTCATTTTTGGCTCGATTTTGGTTCGAAATACTTTGTAAAAATTGTTTCAAGAATGTTTTAAGATCCAAACAAAATTTTTCACTTTAAGTAAGGAGTAAAACTAACATTTGAAAATTTGGAGTAATATATGTGATATTCTATTAATTGATCGAATATTATTTTTGAAATTGAATATAAAATCTTAAAATTCATTAACATTTTATTTGTTATATCGAAACATCAAAATATTTTTAACTTTTTCTTTCATATTATGTCATAACTTTCCCATTTATTTGTATAGCCCAATGAAGAATACAAGGTACATGAGTAGAACACAAGGTGCGCACTTGGCACATCACGGTGCCAATCATAAATGTAACATATAATGCACTTCAAATGCAATCATATCGTGAGCACCAATTGTGCAGATCTGTACCATAACTTAACAGATAACTGAAAGCTACTCAACTTAATGGCATGTCAAATGTACCTACGACTCTCAATGCAACATACAATGAGCTTATTTATCATAATAGAATCATTAACTAATCCAAATTTAAATATCATAAACCTGAAAAATTCATCATCATAAAAATCTTACTTGGGCAGTTCATACCCTAAATCACTCATAAAACTTGATATAAACATTATGAAAATAATTCACTGTTAAAATGGAAAACATATTTTAAATAATACGAGGTTGACTTATCACAAGTTGTTCTCAATCAGAATAACTAAATAAATCAATTGAGTTGACTTTGACACTTTATTTATTACTCAAAATATAAGTCTCACTAAGCTTTAAATTTAATCATTTTCTTTCAAATGTTTCAACTACGTAATTCGTCAAAATTTTATATTTGATAGTTTGCACTACCTTCAAAGAAATATTATTCTCTATTATCTACATACTTAGAAATTATTCTGTTAATACCATTGAAAACTAGACATGAATACGAATCTAACCATATAAGGCACTTCTAGTTCAACTTGTACAATTAATAGCAAATTTTCAAAGTTGACTGATAGAAGTTGTGTTGGGCATAATATGATGCCCTATTTTCTGGCCTATCATCGATTAAAAATTCATACTTTTTTATACACCTTAAAATAGGTAGCCGTTTGCTTTAGACAAAACTATACTGATATTCAAATCCAACGGCATAAAATTTACCCTCTAATCATTTCTGTATAATTTATGATGAATTTTTAAACTTACTGTTCAAATCATAATTTCTAGACAACTTTCTACACTTAGCATCCTCAACTCAATTCCATAATTCTATAAGCTTAATAAATGAACATATAGGCTAGAATCAAAATTCACATAACATTAGGAGTTACTTCTTACCGTAGTAACTCCATCACTGGTTCATCGCAAGCCAATGTTTGTGTGTTAACATAAAAACAAATTAAATGCACTCACCTTTTCCTCACTATCGAACATTCTCCACGATGATCTTCTCAATCCGACACTTTTTCCTTCTCTTTCGAATTACTTGGATCACTAGATTTATCATGGTATGACAACGTCATATAATACATAAAATATTTAAATCAACACTTAAACATTCAAAAACTTGCAATTTCATCCTAAACTTCTTAAACTTTTGAATTTCAACCTTTCACCATACCAAACTTGCAAATAAATCCTCAAACTAATATTTAATTCAAAAACCAACATGCTAATAAAGGTTTCAGCATTTCAAATATTAAAATTCAACATTGAATACTTCAACTATCACATTTATGCAATAATATCCCACAATTCTCAAAACTTATAAATTAGCCCTTCTACTTTCTCTAGGCTCTAAACGATCCAAATTAATCTCCAAAAAGTATAGAATACTTTTAATACTAATTCTAGACCATGGGAAAAATTTCAATAATTTTACCCTAATTTCCTCATATGGTCGAATACTTCAAGTAGCTTTAGGCATGACTTTCATTCAATTTCAAGCATGAATTCAACTTCCTTAGATCAAATTCATGCTATCCTATCCATAACAACATCAAATGATATCGAAATTCCAATATCTCTTAAACCCTAATTAGGACAAAGGGTTTATAAGCATGTACACATCAAATTAACCATCACACATGTCTTAGAATTGTTCTCCAACATCAATAACATAAAAATCCTTCATCAATTACTTAAAATCTATAAACCCTACATAAACCCTAATTTTCAATCTCAACAAATAAGCTTCTTAACCATGCAATACTTATACCAAATGATAGAGAATTTCATGTAGATTAATCCTCTATTTCACAACTTAGCCCAAAAATCAATCAAGCAAGCTTAAAAATTAAAAATAATTTTTTTACCTTGTACCAACGGAGGTTTCAACCGTAGCTTGAAGATGGCTGATTTTGCGCTAATTTTCTTGATTAATCTAGTAAAATAATGCTTAACACAAGGTTTAATACCTTGAAATATCGGGTTAGTGACTATATTGAAAATATTTAAAAATTTGGAGGATTAAATTGAATAAATGATAAAGTATAAGAAATGATTTAGAAAATTTTTGTTAAGACTAATTAATAAGAATGAAAGAATGAAAACGTATTTTGGTCCTTTAGAGGGAAATGAATTTAAAATTTTTTTATAAGGGTTATTTAAGGGAGAAAAAGGGAAAATTTTGAGAAAAAGCCAAGTTCTCTTCTTCTTTTCTTTCTCATCCCGTGCTCCCCTCCATATCCAAAGCTAAGGCTTCATCTGGCTAGTTTTTCCTTTTGTTTTTGGTTTGTTCTTGAAACCTTAAGTGATGTGGAAGCTTAAGGAAGGTTTAAAGTGGATTAAAACTAAGAAATTGATGATTTATTTGAGATTGAAGAAAATGAGTTTTTGAGTGATATTTTGAAATATGAGTTTGTATGGAGGATTACAAGTAAATTTGACTTGTAAAAGAAGTAAATAAGAGATTAGAAACCTTGTATGTGATTAAAAACATGTTGGAAAAAGTAGTATTATTCTTGGTTTGAAGTGTTCTTTAGAGAATTTGGATGTTATAGAAATATTAATGAAGGAAAGTTAGTTGGGTTAAGTAATGATGAGTTTAATAGTATTGTTGGAGGTAAAAGTAAGAGAATTTAATGAAATTTGGGTAAAAATTGAGCTAAAAAGTTTAAAATCTGGGTAAGGGTATCAGTACTGGAAGAACAGTATTGATACTATAGGTTTAAATTTGGGGAAATAAGATGAACATTATCGATACTGATGCAATTAGTATCGATACTGCTTTAGCTATCGATACTAAGAGGAAGGTATCGATACCATGGATTCCAGAATATATAAATGGTATCGATACTGAAGGGACTATCGATACCATAGTATAGAAGTATCGATACCATGCTATAGGTACCGATACTATTGAGCCTGATATATTGTAGATAGGATGAATTTTAATAGAAATTGAATATAATAGTACTTTTGAGTATTATTAAAGTATAAATGTTAGATAGTGTACTAACATTTGTATGGTATGTGTAATAGTGGATGTTTTTGTAGATCGTAACCAAGCTCCAGAGTCAAGCAAGAAAAATGGTAAGGATAAAGTTACCGAGTAGTCGGACATCATTACAGTATTCTAGTGAGGCATACCAGGCAAGTGCATTTATTATGTACAATAAAAGTTATAGGCACATGTTATTAAATGCATATGTTGTATTTTTATATCAGTACTACGTGTACTATCGACACTAAGTGTGCAACCATCAGAATTCATAATATGTTTATGAACGACCATATCAGCACTAAGTGTGCAACCCACAGAATTCATAATATGTTTATGAACGACCGTATCGGCACTAAGTGTGCAACCCACGGAATTCATAATAAGTTTATGAACGACTGTATCAGCACTGAGTGTACAACCCACTGAATTCATAATATGTTTATGAACGATCGTATTGGCGCTAAGTGTGCACCCCACATAACTTATAATGATTTGAAACAATAAATTGTATTTAATAGTTATGATATAATGATGTATTGATTCCACCTCATTAGTTTTATTGCCTCACTAAGTAAATACTTAACATGTGTTTATTTCACGCGTAGGTTTTAGCAAGAAGAGTAAGGAGTGCATCTAACATCGCCATTCAAGGATCAGATCATCATTAAATGTACGACAACTATGTCTACTTTTGATGTTGTTAACTGGCTTGTAATATATTTATTATAATGCTCTCAAAATATTTTGACATATGATGATGTAGCAATTAAAGATGTTCAAACCTTTAAGATATGTTTACATATTATAAGTAAATGAATGTTTTAGTTTATTAAATTAAAATGTTTTATGATTGGAAATAAAAAAATTTATTGGTTTTTTTTCAAAAGTGGAAATTTTAAAAGTGATGTGACATCTATGAATCGTGTACGGAAACGTATACGAGAACTGGGTGTTACATTTATTGGTATCATAGCTATAGGTTTAGTTGATTCTCGACCAAAATCGGGTGTATTTTACTGTAAAAAGGGTTTACATGCCACTAAGATGTCTAGGTTATTGATAGGGTATAATTAGAATATGATTGATGTCACTCCTTACTAACTTAAGTGTTATCCTTATGTATGCTCTATTAGATGTCGGATTCTACGAATTTGTGAAGAGCGATTGGTCAAGAAATTAGAGAAGGGTCGGGTAGTGAGAGCTATGAAGCTAATAGGGAGCATCCGATTCCGTCCGAAAATGCTAATGCACCGGCACATCAAGGTATGTCAATTCCAGAGTTCGGAGCTTTTATGCAGGTTCTTGATGCATTCTTGACTAGATTTCAACCTCCTCCACCTCCATCTATTCCTCCAGCACCGAGGATATTAACCCTAAAAGAATTGAGAAGTTTGGGAGCTCCTGAGTTCCAGGGAGAAAAGGGTGAAGGTCTGATGGATGCTGATTTATTGTTAAATAACGTTATACTGATGCTGGAAAGTATTCAATGCTTAGATCTTGAAAAGATAAGAGGAGTTGTATCTTTACTCATATGATCAGCTCAAGTATGGTGGACAAACACTACAATGTATGCATCACCTGAGCAAGTGACCTGACAATTCCTTCAAAATGACTTTAAGCGGGGAGTAGTTTATGCGGTTAATGCTACTGAAGTTTCTTAATTTGAAACAAGGTGATCAAGCAGTGCATGAGTATGAGGCTGAATAAAACAAGTTTAGTTGTTATGCTACTGAGGTAGTTCCCAATGATAAAGCCTGACATGATTGGTTCATTGAGGGTTTGAGTCCTAAGTTGAAAGAGATGATGTTGGCTTTAAACTTGCCTATCTTACAAGAAGTTATTAATCGAGTTAAGGGTATTGAAAGAGCTCAAGATGAGACTCTAGCAGCGGAGCAGAGTATGCAGATGGGGAAAATAGTTGGAAAGTCTTCAACTTCCCATCATGCCAAGAAAGGTAAGGGTTCGAGTTCCCAATATACTGATAGAGATAGTTCTGTTGCAACTTCTCAGAAAACTAAACAATCACAATCTTTTGTTCCTAGCTCGGGTAGAGGATGTGGAGAAAGAACTAATCCATGTCAGGCATGTGGCAAATTTCACTGGGGAGTATGTAGATTGCTCTCTGGCGCTTGTTTCCGTTGTATAAAAACTAGTTACTATGCTTGAAATTATCCACAGAGATCTAGAGATAGATAAGTGTAAAATGAGAGATCAATAGTAGCATCTAGTAGAAGAAAAGGAAGAGGAAGATCCGACGATCAATCTAAGTCAAACCAGCAATAAGAGACTCGAGGAGTGGCCCGAATTTATAATATTAAGACCAATAAAGATCGAGATGACCTGGAAATCTTAACTGGTACATTCCATCTTTTTTATGAACATGTATTTGTATTGATTGACAAGTTCTACACACTCTTATATTAGTACAAAGTTGGTTAGAGCTAGATGAATTCCTTTAGAACCAATCTGTAGTGAGATGATAGCGGTAAACCCTATGGTCTATAGTGCGAGAGTAACGCGGGTATGTAGAAAATGCCCGATAAATATTCAATAGATGTTGTTTCCGGTAAACTTGATGGAGTTACCCTTTGACGAGTTTGAAATCATTTTGGGCATGGATTAGTTATCCCCTTATCATGGATGGGTATATTGTCGCAAGAAGCTATTATTTTTGAAGGATGTGAAAGGCTCTAAAATAGTAATGATCAGAAAAAAAATGAAATTACCATCTAATGTGATATCATCCATGACTACAAAGAAAATGATGTCAAAAGTGTGTATATATTTTCTAGATAACGTGATAGACACTCGAGTATCGAAAGTGAGAGTATATGATATTCCCACGGTTAGGGAGTTTCTAGATGTTTTTCCCGATGAGTTACTAAGATTACCTCCAGACCGCGAGGTGGAATTCCAGATTGAGATTTACTCGGGTTCTGAACCTATTTTTATGGCTTCGTATCGAATGGCTCCAACAGAGTTAAGAGAACTAAAGCCCAATTGCAAGAGCTACTTGATAAGGGATTTATCAGACCCAGTTTTTCTCCTTGGGGAGCACTTGTACTCTTTGTAAAAAAGAATGACGAGTCTATGTGATTATGCATCGACTACCGTTAGTTAAATAAAGTAACGATAAAGAATAAGTATCCTCTTTCGAGGATTGATGATCTATTAGATCAATTGAAAGGGGCAGTAGTTTTCTCTAAGATAGACTTGAGGTCAGAATACCACCAATTAAAGATCAAAGAGGATGATATTTCAAAAACCGCTTTTCGAACTCGGTATGGACACTACGAATTTATGGTGATGTCATTTAGATTGACTAATGCTCCTGCAACATTTATGGACATGATGAATCAAGTATTCCAACCTTACTTGGATCAATTCGTGGTGGTATTTATAGATGATATTTTGGTGTATTAAAAGTCAAGAGAAGAACAAGATGCTCATCTTCTGGTGGTTCTTCAGATACTTCAAGAAAATAAGTTGTATGCCAAATTATCCAAGTTTGAATTTTGGTTAGCTGAGATTGCTTTCCTTGGTCATGTAGTCTCCACAGAAGGTATAATAGTAGATCCTAAAAAGATTCAAGCTATAGTGGATGGGAAACCCCCAAAGAATGTGCCTGAAATTAGGAGTTTCTTGGGGCTTGTAATTTATTATAGACGGTTCGTGAAGAACTTCTCAATGTTAGCTTTGTCGCTAACTATGTTATTGAAGAAAGATATGCCTTTTGTTTGGTCGGAGAAATGTCAAGAAAGTTTTGATATGCTAAAGAGGATCGTGACAAAGGCCCCAGTGCTTGTACAACCTGAGTCGGGTAAAGACTATGTAGTCTTTAGTGATTCATCTCATAATGGGTTGGGATGTATGCTTATGCAAGATGGAAAAGTTGTGGCTTATGCCTCAAGACAGTTGAAATTTCATGAGAGAAATTACCTAACACATGACTTGGAATTGGAAGCGGTAGTGTTTGCTTTGAAATTTTGGTGTCATTATTTGTACGGCGAGCAGTGTCATATTTATACGGATCACAAGAGTCTAAAGTACTTGCTGACTCAAAAAGAATTGAATTTGAGACAGATAAGATGGATCAAGCTTTTAAAGGATTATGATTTGATCATCAATTATCATCCTAGAAAGGCTAATGTGGTAGCGGATGCACTTAGCCGAAAGACTTTTGCAACTCTACGAGCTTTGGATGTACATATGTCTTTTAAGGAAGATGGTGCCTTGATTGCTAAACTTAAGTTAAAATCGATGCTTTTAGATCGAGTAAAAGAGCTGCAAGGTCAAGATGAGAAATGCTTGGCAAGAATTGCGCAAGTAGAAAAAGAAAAGGCCAAAGACTTCGAAAGGAGGGCTGAGGGATGTTTATATTATCGTGGAAGACTTTGTATTCTTGATAATGATGAACTGAAGAAAGATATTCTTTCTAAGGCACATTATAGTCCTTTAACTATGCATACAGGTGGGAATAAAATGTATTAGGATATGAAGAGTAGTTATTGGTGGCCTAGCATGAAAGGAGTTGTATCAGAGTTTGTTGTGAGATGTATGACATGTCAGCAAGTAAAAGCTGAACATCAAGTTTTATCCGGATTGCTACAACCGATATCCATTCCTAAGTGGAAGTGAGAATGATTTACAATGGATTTTGTTTCAAGGCTACCTTTGTCACCAGGTAAAAATGACTTAATATGGGTAAATGTAGATAGATTGACCAAGACAGCTCACTTTATTCCAGTTCGGGTAGATTACTCAATGGATAAATATGTGGAATTATATATAAGAGAGATAGTTTGGCTGCATGGAGTGCCTATCTCAATAGTGTCCGATCGAGACCCAAGGTTTACTTCAAGATTCTAGAAGTCCTTGCTTGAGGCATTGGGTACTCGATTGAATTTCAACACGACTTTTTATCCACAAACAGATGGGTAGTCAAAATAAACTATTCAAGTATTGGAGGCTATACTAAGGGCACGTGTGATTGAGTTCAAAGGATCATGGGAAAGGTACTTGCCTTAAGCAGAATTTGCTTATAATAACAATTACCAAACGAGTATTAAGATGGCCCCGTACGAAGCCTTGTATTGGAGAAAGTGTAGAACACCATGAAATTGGTTTGAGATAAAGAAGATAGAATTATTTTAAGTATAAACTGTCTGACGGAGATGATTATCTATTTATTGGGGTCCATAACCCCTTTATATAATTGATATAAGAATCAATTATTTTATGTACTTATAAATCTACCACTCATCAAATTATAAATACAACTTTAATAGCATCTACACTTTTATTTCCATGAAATTCCTAATACCTTATGACTTTATAACATTATTGGTCACTTAATTTATGTCATATTTATGATAACAATATATATTATAAATATGCGCCCATAATTATGGATTTTAATCCAACAATCTCCTACTTGGGAAACTTATGTTTCCTGATATATGCATAACTTTATGAGCTCCAAATTTGTTATCACGAAATAGATATTCTATAAAAATCTTGTCCATCAACTATATTCATATATGATCAAAGTGACATGTGCATATCAATCATGACTAGACCTATCAATGATCACGTATACAAACACAATCAAATGACATTTATCAATCATGAAGCATAGCATGGAAATTACAAGCAATGTGAACAACACATTTTTATTTTCAATTGGTCCTTTTTAAACACTATTGAAATCAAATTTTACCAAAACCAAATTGTGGATAAATCAAGACAAACTTTATTTCTACAAAAAATAACCTTAAAATAAATATCTTTAAACTGAAGTAACTAAAATTGTGTTTAAAACAAACGAGCATTTTAAAGTTACAAAATGCCACTAAAACTAAATATCCTTAATGATATTACACTCACATGAGTAGTGTGCTCATGAAAGACCTTAGGTGACATTTCCTTAGTAAGCGTGAAATTATGAGTTTGTATCAATATGCTCTATAAGCACATAACCACTGTAAATTTTATTTAAAAACCATAAACATAATGTCTATGTGCTTAGACTTTAAGGTGTTTCTTTTGTATTTGAAATAAAGGAATGCAACTTAGTTGTCATAAAATAACTCAAGTGATCTTTCTTATCAACCCATAATTAGCCATTCATGTGATAAAATTTGTATCTATAATCCAATAAGTCAGAATCCATAAAGTTGATGATCTCTTACTTATTAAATCTCCAATATGTGAGAATGTAATATTTTTATTCTTAAATGTATTGTATAAATCAATTTTATTGTATCCAAACGTCCATACCCAAATTGCATAAATATATACTTAATATCCTAAAATTATAAGCTATGTTTGAATGCATATAAACCTGGGTATGAATTAAATTTTTTATTTATTTTGAAGCATAAGGAACCTTTTTGCATTTTTTTAGTTTCAAAATCATCCTTAGGGTGTTGACCAAGACTAAACTTGTATCCTTTAGCAATAAGGGGTATCATTTGGTTTACTCCACTGGACTTATAGTATATACAATTATCAACCAAATTCATCTCAAAACCAAATGAGAAAATCACTTGGTGAAATTTGTTATACAATTAACGAGAGTCATACTACTCATTAATGGATTTCCTTGACTTTCATATCATTAATTTTCTATCATTTGACATAAAGTTTCTAATTGCACCACATAATGTAATGCCCCAAATATTGGATAAGGGAGTTTAATGAAAATATTTCAAATTTGGGGATTTATTTGTATAAATGCTAAAAGATGAGAAAATGATTCAGAATAGTGTTTTGAACTAAATTGTATATATAGATGAATATAGAGGGCATTTTGGTCTTTTAGAGGAAATGAATTTAAAATTTATTTTCTTTGGTATAATATTAAATGAAAAAGGGAAAGGGGAAAACTAAGTCATAAAGCTATCTCTCTTTTCTCTCCTTTCCCGTGGAAAAGGCTCTCCCCCATAGCTTAAAGGTGAGATTTCAAATGGTTAGTTTATCCTTTCGTTTTTGGTTGGTTATTGAAGCCTTGAGTATGATAGAATCTTAAGGAAGGATCGGATGGGATTAAAACTATAAGATAGAGGAAATAATGGAGATTTTAGAAAATGGGTTTTGAAATGATATGTTAGAATATGAGTTTTTAATGATGTTTGTTAGTATATTTGACTTGTCAAATATGTAAATAAGAGATTAGAAACATTGGATGGGTTTAAAAACAAGTTAGAAAAAGTTGTTTGATTCTTAGATTTGAATGTTCTTGGAATTTTTTAGATGTTTTAGGAAGCTAAATGAAGGAAAGTCAGTATGAATAGGTGAAGAAGAGTTTAATAGTATTTATAGGTGTAAACATAACAAATTTTGACCCCATTTATGTAATAATTGGGTTAAAAACTGGAAAATCTGGGCACGGGTATCGGTACTAATAGAACAGTACCGATACTATATGCTTAAAATAGGAAGAACAATTGGGTAGTATCGATACTGATTCAAGAGGTATCAATACCGAAAGGGGAGTATCGATACTGCGAGGAAGGTATCGATACCATTGATAACATAATGTAAAAATGGTATCGATATCGTATAAGAGTATCGGTACCATAGTATAGTAGTATCGATACCATGGTGGGGGTATTAATACTATTGAGCCGGAAATATTAAAAATAGGTTGAGATTGTAATAATATGTACTTTTGAGTATTTTTTAAGTATAATTGTTAGGAAATATACTAACAATTGACATTGTACGTATCTTTAATGGATGCTTAAGTAGATCGAAATCAAGTTCCCGAGATAAGCAAAACGAAGGGAAAAGGCAAAGTACCTGAGTAATCAGCTTTGCATTTTGGATACAGTAGCGAGGAAAGCTAGGTGAGTGCATTTTAATTGTGTAACTATATGTTGTGTAACTATATGTTATACTAGTCATATATGTATGATTGCTTAATATGTGTGTAATGATTACCAAATAGGCACTAATTGAGCAATTCACGAAATTCATCATATGTTGATGAATAACTGTTTCGGCACTAAGTGTGCAATTCACGGAATTCATCATAGGTTGATGAATAACCGTTTCGGCACTAAGTGTGCAAAGTACAGAATGCATCATATGTTGATGAATAACCATTTCAGTACTAAGTGTGCAATTCACGAAATTCATCATATATTGATGAATAACCGTTTTGGCACTAAGTGTGCAAAGTACGAAATTTATCATATATTGATGAATAACCATCTCAGCACTATGTGTGCAACCCACATAATTCTTAATGAATTTATGAATGACCGTATAGGCACTACTTGTGCATCGTAATGAAATGATATTAACTTGGAATTAATGAAGTGGAACTTGATCAATATGAAATAAGGAAATGATATGTTCATTTTACTATTAGTCTTGCCTCACTAAGTAAATACTTAACGTGTGTTTATTTCACGCGTAGGTCGTAATACAAGCGGAGTAAAGAGATCATCGGACATCAAAGCAAGGGTCGCCTCGTCAGTAAAAATATGACATACATGTCTACTTTTTGATGTATTTAGTTGGCATGTAAAATATTTATTAAAAACACTCTGAAAAATAGTTGAGTTACCATTTTGTAACATGATGAATATTCTAATGATACTTTTTATTATGTAAGTAAGTTTAATGCATGTTTTATATTAGTTTTAATTAAAGTGTTTTATAAAAAGAAACAAAATATTACGAGTTTTCAAAGGAAGAGTTGTTTTAAAAATGATGTGACATCCATATCTCGTGTACAGAAAGATATACGGGAGATGGGAATTACACATAAAATATTTTATCAATGTTATCATTGAGAAAAACAATTTTGAAATCCAACTTATGTAACTCAAAATTAAATATGAGCGACAAGTATCATGATTATCCTAAAAGAGTATTTCAATGAAATCAAAAAGAATGTCTCTACAAAATTATTGCCTTCTTTCTGAGTATATCCTGTGGATATAAGACATGCATTATACATGTCAATATCACCATTTGCATTCATCTTGGTTTTAAATATTCATTTGCAGCAAATCAGTTTTGCACCTTAAAGTAATTACAGAAGTTCCCAAACTTTTATTTTCTTGTATATAACTTATACTCTTCTTACATGGAATTAATCCACTTTCGAGAGTAAGAACTTTTATGATGTGACAAAATTTGATTAGATCATCTTCCATAATTCCATTGTTATCCTTATTTCTTGTAGAAACATAATAATCTAAAATAATATTTCTTTTATATCATGGATCTTGTTAATGACACTTGTTCTTTGAGGTTGTTGAGTTCATTTTTTCCCATAACAAATTTTCATCTTAAATGGGGAGTTGTTCAAAATAATCTTATTGAGATTATAGATTCGCCTATTTATTAACGACATGTGTGAACACATGGATATCATCAAAAGTGATAATAGGAAATGAGTTATAATTCAATTCCTCCTCAAAATCAATTCCCCCTCAAAATCAATTCCTCGATCAAACCTTATTTCCCCTTCAAACTCAATATCTTAAAAAATAATGTTATAGATCTCATCTTAAAAATATTCTTAATTATGAGATCATAAAATTTATAACCTCTAAATCACACAGAATAACCAAAATAGTTGCTTATTGTTTTATAATTCAATTTCTCCTCGTATGTCCTAACTTATTACGAAAGAGAACAACCATTTGTAACATATTGTTGTCTTTTTTGAGTTGGACCCTTAACAACTACATTATGAGTTTTTGTCCCTTATCTTTATATGCACTTTTCAAATGAGTACTTTCAAACTTATTATGCTTCAACCTTTCTTCATCTTGCACAAAATGAAAAATCAGCTCATTTAGAGTTCATTTATCCTTTTGAATTGATTAAACTCTATAAGAAGTAATATTGAAATTATGAGAATAAGTAATTCTTTAGAAAAACTCGATCTTAAGTGCCTTAAGTATTGAAGAAATATGAAACATATTCATAATGTACTCCCTCACATTTCCTTGACCTTTATACTTTATAGAGATCAAAGAAATCAAAAGTGATGTCATTTCAACCTTATTGTTTTTTGGAAAAAAAAATATTTCTCAATTTCGTCAAGGAAACCATTGGCCTAAGTAATCTTTTTAGATTATGTTCCCCTAAAGGCTTCTAAAATGTTGTGCTTCATGACCAGTAGACTCATACAATTTGAACAAATTTCATCTCTCAAAATCCCTTATACCAATTAAGGATGTTATCCCATGAGAAGTAGAAATTGTTCTTTCCTTAGTATAAAGTCTATGTTCATGCAACCATATCCTTATGTAAGTGCATTTTTCTATTACTTGAAATATGTATCATTAAGCATGAGAATAAAATTGATATTAGCAGAAACTGTGACAGCTAAAGAACTAGGTGTACAAAATAAACAACAATCTCACATAAGCAAACAATAAATTTAAAATAATGGTTAATTCTCATCTCAAGATACAGAATGCTACATTAATATCAAGTTTTTAGACAACAATACTAATAACAAACGGTACTCTTGTTGTAGTAATCAAATATTGACAATAAACCATGTTGAACAAAAGACTAATCTTTGGACTACTATAATGCTCACATAAAAATTACCTTATAATTGTCACATGTTATTACCACAAATGTTGCTTGAAAAGCGGTCAAATATCAACTTTCTTTTGAGCCAATTAACAAACACATGAATCACAAAAACCACATAATCATCTTGATATTTTAAATAAATCAATCTACACAAATAAGGTCACTTTGTTGACATTATGTTTCAACTAATCTATCAAAATATCAAATATAGCCATAATATGAATTAATTTGTTTCAATATATATATATATATAATTGTCACATGTTATTACCGCAAATGTCGCTTGAAAATTGGCCAAATATTTACTTTCTTTTGAGTCAATTAACAAACGCATGAATCACAAAAACCACATAATCATCTTGATATTTTAAATAAATCAATCTACACAAATATGATCACTTTGTTGACATTATGTTTCAACTAATTGATCAAAATATCAAATATAGCCATAATATGAATTAATTTGTTTCAATATATATATATATATATATATATATATATTCTAATAACCAACAATCAAAATAGAAAAACTAAATTAAATAAATACATATATTGCATGAACCATATAAATAAAATCATATAAATATTGTCAACCAATCAATTTCTCTTAATTCTATTTTTCAGTTTAATTAAAAGATAACCTAAATAATAATAAATTTGAATATACTTAGACCTTATCTCAAGATATCAGATGTTCCATTAATATTTCATATTTAGACAAAATATTTATCTTAAGTGATATCTAGTGTGGTAATCAAACACCGATAATAAAAACATTTCAAGTAAAAATATTCCTTTGGGTTAATTTATTACTCACACATCAAACCGAATAATTATCATATGATTATTACCAAAGTTGTACATGCGATTATGTAAACTATTAATCTTCCTTTAGAACAATCAATACTAGCATATCCCAAGTTACATGTATGTAACATGTATAAAATATTTTCCATAACTGAGGCCACTTTAATGACTTATTTTCTTTAAATAAGTCGTCTCAAAATAAATATTAGTATTCAAATTTAATATTTATATAACAATCAAAGGTCAAAATGAAATTTTTGATTGCACTACATCATCCAAAATAACCTAAAATAAGATTACATAAATGATGCTATCAAAAACTGAAAATCAAGTCATTGGTTGTTTCTGAAGAATTCCTTATACATCGTCTAGTTCATAACTTCATAAATCACAAAAAAAAATGGATTCAAATCATTTAACCAAAAGTGAAGGTTTTGAGTACATATTAGTGAATGAAATCTTTAATCAAACTAAATCGAATACATCAATGTCAAATATATATTTTATAATACATAACAAAACAAAAACAAAATTGAATTTTCTAACCATGTCATAGTTTCTAAAATAACTCATAATAAGGTTGTCTAAATGACATTATTAGAAGCCGAAAACCTAAATCTTTGACTATTTCTCCAGAATTGCTTAATCACGAATTCTCTAAATTAAACCAAAACATGATATAAGAAATCAAAACGAAATACATAATTATTATTATAGTAATTGATGATTACAATAATAAAGAAACATTATTGTAAGTTGATGCCATTATGTCTACTTAAAACTTTGGTATTCACAATTACAACACCCAAAACGACCATAAATACGATTATAGTAATCAACGAGAAATTAACTTAAAACTTTATACCAAAGATATTATAATTGATATACATCAAAAATCAAATTGATGAGCATATTATATTAACAAGACAAATAACATAAAAGGAAATTTTAAAATCCCATAAGTCTACTGTGATTGATAGATATCACAAATAAGCATGAGTTGAAAAAATTCCAAAAGTATAACAGCATGAGGATTTTCAAACAAAACAACATGCAATATTCAAAGATATTCTAGAGATTAATAACACGTAAATATTGAATCCATAGTTCATGGTTATTATCAAATCTAAATATCGAATTCTTCAAATATTAAGAACAAATCAAATCGAAAAAGATCATAAAAGTAAATTTTGATTGTCAATGATTCAACACAATCCGACGATGATACCACTTATTAGAACCAAATATTAATAAATATGAAAAACTAACCAAGATCTAATCATGTTAAATCATCAAGAATAAAATATTTGATGTCGTAGTGTACCTGAATTAATCGATAGGTTGGAATCCTTGAGTATATCTTTGGTTGTGATCTTCCAATAAAATAGAATTATCTTGAGTATAAACTCTCTGACTGGAATAAGAGAAAATACGATATTATCTATTTCTTGGAGACCATAGCCCCTTTATATAATTGATTTAAGAATCAATTATTGTTTGTACTTATAACTCTGACACTCATCAAATTATAAATATAACTATAATAATATATATTTTTTTATTTCCAAAAAACTTCTAATACCTTATAACTTTACAACATTATTGGTCATTAGTTTATATCATATTTATGATAACAATAAGTATTATAAATATGTGCCAATAATTATGGATTTAATCCAACAATCCATTGTTAAATAATTGAAAATCTTTCGAACATATACTACCTTATAATCACTCCAAACTAATAAGAAAACCAAGCATGCGTACACATTTAATTAGAGTAAGAGATGTATGGTTTAAGAAAATGTGGGGTAATTATACATATAAGGTGGAAAAACATGAATAGATTAATAAAATGCAAAAAAATGGAATGATGCTACTTGAAGATACTATTTTTTTTTCTCCATTTTCTATTACTATTATTTATTATTATTATTATTTTATATTATTATTATTATTATTATTTTATTTATTATTATTAAAATTATTATTACAAACAGGCCAAGTCTGGCCCAACCCAGACAGGTCCAAATACATCAAAACATAAAGCCCAACAGTGACCCAAATACGGTGGCCCATACCTAAAGGCCCAAATGTGTAACCCTAAACCCATTTAGGGTTTGTATCTCAGCCCCAACCGCCATCAGCTATCCACCGTTGGATCTGGCATGATCCAACGGTCCATACGCGTCCAGATGATACCAACAGCAAACCCTAGGGTTATGATACCCTAGGGCCATGACGCCGGCCGCCTCTCTGACACCTCCATCAACCGCTGCCACGCTTCAACATAAACATCCAGAGGAAGCAAGGAACGTCGTCCACGTTTCAACCATGGGGTGAGTCACCACCTACGGTTTGGTGACTCACGGAACTCCACCCTTGGGACCAGTCCGAAGCAAGCTCCATGGTAGCCTATAAAACAACCACCGAACCTGCAAAGAAAAACGGAGGCAACCAACAGAGAGCAACAAAACAAAAAACAAAAAACAGAAAACAAAGAAAGAAGAAAGAAACTTACCCTTGGAGCCTTGACCATCGCCGGAAGCACTAAACATCGCCGGAGAACAGAAAATACCGAAGGTATTTTCATAGATCTACTCCGATTAAAAGTCTTTTTGGGGAAACAAAGGTCGGAATCGACCTTGGGGAAATTAGGGTTGTATTTTATTGTAAAAAAATTTTCCCGGCCACCGAGGACGGTGGCCAACGGTGGGGATGGCGGCGGTATACAGCTGCCTGCCGATGACTGGCTTCCCTCCGGTGAGGGAAGCTAGAGAGAAGCCAGAAAGTTTAAATTCTCTCAGTTTAGAGAGAGGAAGGAAATGAGAGTTGGCCCTTCGGGCCAGCCGTTGAGGGACTTTAATAGCCATCCCCAAACGACACCGTTTTAGGGAAGGGTCTGTCTGTAATTAATTAAAAGTTAAACCCTTTCCGCATTCATCTTAATTTGTAATCCTTACATTTTAGTCACTAAATCAATTTATAATCCTTTTAATTTGGTTCTTTAATTTTAATTTTATTTATTTTAGTCCTTTATATTAAATAATATATTTAGGATAAATAACATATTTAGTCCTTTAATTTTAATAATTGATATTTTAAACCCCGAACAGCATATTTCAATTTATTTTAATTTGATATATGAATTTTATATAATTTTAGTTTAGTCACTAAATTAATAAATAAGGAGAATAGCATGTTTAGTCACTCAAATTTTAAATAATTAATTATGAATTAGGTATTTAATTCTATTAAGTTACAATTTAGTCACTAATTTCAATTTTTATTTATTTTAAATATATAGTTTTAATTTTGTTCATTGTTTAGTTATATGTTAATTATTACTATTATTATTATTATTATTATTTAACCATAAATATATATATTTGTATAATAAATAATATGTATTTTATTTATTAAAATCTTAGTTAATTATTTTTAACTTATTTTAATCCTATTTTAATATTTATTTATTTTCCAATATTAAGAAAGGGAAGTCTTAAAATAACTGGATGTCAATTTTCTGATATTTTTAAATAAATAAATATCTTATTTTATAAATTATATATTAATTTTTTTAATTATTTATTTATTTTTTTTAATATCAAAGAAAAGAGCTGTCTTAAGGCACCTAGAAGTCCTTTTCTGATATTTCTAAATAAATAAATATTTTATTTATAAAATATATATAAATTAATATATATTTTTCATAATTATAATCTTAAAATAATAGGATTATAAATTAAATATATTTTTAATTTTTAATTTCTAATAATAGAGACAATTTCTAATTAAAAAGTACCAATTTTGGGCGTTGTAGGGGTGTTAATCCTTCCCTAAACGTAATCGACCACGAATCCCTTTTTATTATTAAAAAGAACGAATTTTTGGTTAAAACGCATATCAGTTTATCTTTTAATCGATGTTTTCTTAAAAATTCTTTTAAAGGATGATTTTTAGGTATTCGACCTACCTGACCCAAAAGGCCGATGGCGACTCCCAAATTATTTTAAAAACCATTTATTCACATCACTTTTCCCGCCAAGTAAAAAATTCGTGCCCGGACGAAAACCGGTTACGACAGCTTGGCGACTCCACTGGGGACGCTGGTCAAACTTTTAAAATCAATTATAAATTGTCTCTATTAATTATAAATTTAAAATTCATATATTTAATTTATAATTCTTTCTTTTCAAATTTTTTATATACTTATTATTTTTATAGTATTTATATTTATATTTCATTTTACTTGCAAGTATTTTATTTTATTTTTTATTTTTCTGTCAAAGGTTTGAATATTTCTCCTCACACACAACACTTGCATTGCATAACATAAAGCTCTATAATTGAGTTTGTCCCTTTTAAGTGGGAGTGAAAGCGACGTCTTCGTGAGAATTTATTCTCCGTGTCAGACCTAGCAAGTAACTTTCGGGGTTCATATGTTCTATGTCTTCATGAGAATTTATTCTCCGTGTCAGGCATAGAGAAGTGTATCCCCTCGAATTGAACTCGATCCACTTTAGTCTGTGATGGACTAGGATTGAGGGTTAGTAACCCAAGGGGGCACTGACAAGGACAATTCGGGTACCTTTATTCTTAGATCTAAAACCCTGCATATAATAAACCCTAGAAACTCTTCCGACTTGATGCCATGCCGAAATTTTGTCCAAAATATGTGTACACACAGGAGAAATGAATTCTAACTTTCCTTTTAATTTATTTATTTATTTTCTTACTGATTAAATTGCATGTGAATTTAAATTATTTAAAATATGAAGAAAGCATGTTTAAATAAGGATATCTAGGTAGACATTATTATTAAATTATTTTTTTCATTATTATGTAAACTAATTCATTTCTTTTTGTGTGTTCTTTATTTCTTCTGTTTGCATAGCATCATACAGGATAAAAGGCATTGATCCTCGTGTTAATTGTCTCATTGGAAAACCTTCATCCATGGAAAAAAGTGCTCAAATCAAATAGTTCTAAACTCAGAAGTAAGACAGTGGGCTGAGGATTTACAAAGACAAGGGGGAGACAGTCTGCAGGATGATTATGTATCTGACTTAGCCAGTTATGCTCCAGTTTCGCTAAAAAGAAATTATATGCAAGATTTGCGAGGCATTTGGGAGAGTTGGGACTCAAACAAAAAGTTGCAGTTTTATCAGACTTACGGAGACATCCCATATTTGCTCTATGTCGAAGTTGATGATGACTTACTTCGAGCACTAATTCAATTCTGGAATCCAGGGTACAATTGCTTCACTCTCAATAAGGAGGACTTGGTCCCTACAATTAAAGAGTACACAACTTTGCTACATATAGAAGGGGCTTTGGAGAATCGAATTTATTCAAGGTCAATTAAAACTCAACCTTTTAGAGTTAAATTAGCAAAGATTGCCGGAGTACGAGAAGAATGGGTGGTATCCCGTACAAAACAAAAAGGCGAAAGCGAAGGCATTGCTTGGACCAACATTAAAGAACTTATTCAGAGTCATCCAGACACTAAAGTACGATTCGATCTCTTTGCTCTGGGTATGTATGGTATGATCATCCTCCCAAAAGTATTGGGATATATTGAAGCTGCAGTAGTAGATTTGTTTGAGCAGCTATCAAAAAGGATTAATCCTGCTTCTGTAATTCTAGCAGAGACTTTCAGATCATTAAACGCTTGTAGAAAGCTAGGAGGTGGACGATTCTCAGGGTGTACCCAATTGTTATACGTCTGGATCCGTAGCCATTTCTGGAGGACAGAAAAGGTTTTATATCGGCGCTTTAATACGAACTACTCACCATTAAAAGAATTTCTGGAGCAAGAATGGCCGAAAAAAATTACAAAAGATATGTGGATTAATGCCTTTCAAAATCTGCAATGCAATGACATTGTTTGGCGAGCCCCGTGGCAAATCCAAAGGGAATTCTTTTACAAATGTGGTAATTATAACTGGATAATGCTGCTCGGATTGTGGGGAGGAATCGGATATGCACCCCTTTTGGTCATAAGACAGTATGAAGGTCGTCAATGTGTACCTGTCACTGGTGGATTACATTCGTCTGAGTTCGCATTCCACAGCAAAAATTATAAAAGAAATATCATGGAGGCCTTTACAGCTTAGAAAACAACTTTTTGTATCCGAGCTAAAACAGCAAAAGAAATGCTAACTCCTGATTATGAGGAATGGAGATATGTCAGGAAAAATGAAAATATTCCTCTACCAGACCAAAATGAGGATATCTCTATGGAATATCGCATTAAGGTGGTTCCATCAGAGATTGAAATCCTGAGAGCTGAGTTTGAAGCAGAAAGAGAAGATTGGTCAAGAGAATTAGAGCAAATGAGATGAGATAAAGCTATGTTGGGTGTTGACATTGATTTTCATTCATCACAATGTGCAATGTTGAGAGAAAACAAAGAAAACGTTGATAGTGAATTCAGAACATTAAAGAAAAATTACCAGGAGTTATATAAATCCCGGAAAACATCAGGACCGAGCCGATCAACAGTACAGATGACCAGAGATTTGAACATCGAGAAAAATTGAGTTGAAGATCTGAAAAGAAAGAATAGCCGTCTACTCAAAAGCCTTGAGAAGGAAAGCAAAAAATGGAAGATTTTGAAGTTGACAGAAGAGAGCGAATTATAAAACACAAAGCTGAACACCGCGAGATCATGAATGAAATGCAAAGAGAAAGGGATCGAGCCAAAGATTTAGAAGAGATGAAGAATGACATCTTTGATAAATTTGAAGGTGAGAAAAATATCATGTTCAAGGGATTTGAATCTGAAATGAACCATCTGATTGCCGAACTTGAAGTCAGGGGCTAAAGGATTGAAGAGTTCAATGTTGAAAAAGAAAAATGGGAGCTGGAAAGAAAGAATTTCAACACCAAACTTGAGGTAGAGCAAGAAGTGGCTAGCAATTGGATTCAAAGATGCAGAAACAATAATGTTCAAATCCAGAAGCTTAATCAAAGAACGCAATAAGCACGAACAAAACTTGAAGAAGATCTGGATCAGTCTAGAAACAAAAACTCAGAGTTTAATGCTTACATTTTGCAACTTGAAGAGTCATTATTTCAAGAAAAGGTTCGTCTAAGACCTAGTGATCTCAAAGAAAGTAATGAGGAAAGTGCTTCACTGCGAAGACGCATTAGAGATCTTGAAAACAATCTACACAATTGTCAAGTCAGAATCACTGAGTTAGAGCAAACTCTCGAAGGAACTAATGAACAATGGCAAAAATCAACTGATTTCTGTGTAGAAAGAAGTGAAAAAAGAAGTAATATGGTATTCGAGGCCATGGTAAAAATTAGCGAAGTTGCTAGATATGTTGGGGAACTAGCTGTTGAAGCAAAAATAATTGAGCATCACGTTGATCCAGTTTCTAAGTTCGGAAAGAAGGTGTCATGGCTAATGAAAGAAATTATAGAGCTTAATAGGAAAGCTACGCCTTATCTATAGTTATGAATTATTATAAAGAAACTTTTGTATGCCGATGAAAGTTGTTATATGACAGTTAACTTTTTGGGATCAATACCTTTTGCATACATGCATTTTGCATACATTCATTATTCATTGCATTATTTTCTTTATGTATAATTTTTATAACATTCATTAATTAAAATTTGAAAAAATAATATCAAAAGAATTTTCAATCGCAATTATTCTGGCCAAAAGAGAAATACAACATCACTACGGTACTAGACAAGCTACTAAGAAAATTATGGAGGATAAAATACAACGTATTGAGGAACAACATAATAAAAAACAAGCAGAGATGAGAATGAAGCTAGAGAAAATTGAAGCCAGTATTGCAAACTCACAAGACAGCATGATGCAGAAAATAGAAGACATGTTTAAAAGACAGGCTATCATTGGAAAAATGCATGAAAATCCTGTATCTTTCGACCAAGAACCTATGTATCCTCTAGGTTTCCCACCAGAACCAATTTATCACTATGGTACTACACCTATACAAATCAATGCCCGCACATCAGCATTTCAAGAAGCCAAACCACATGAAAATTAATAAGTGGATCCTACATCTTCAAGTAAAAATCCACTTATATCAGATGTGAAAATAGGAGATTTTAATGCTGAGCATCTAATCCCAGATTTGAATGAGCTGAATGAGAAAGAAAAAGTAAATGAAGAATTGACCAGACAGATCAAGAGCTTAGAAGAACGAATGAAATCCGTGGAAATAACTGAATCATTCTATGGGTTTGATGCTAGTGAGTTGAGTTTGGTTCCAGACCTAATCCTCCCCATCAAGTTCAATGTTCCTGAATTTGATATATATGACGGTACCACATGCCCTTCATCCCACATTACTATGTTTTGTCGCAGAATGGAAGGATATGTGAAAGACGAGAAATTGTTAATTCAGTGCTTTCAAGATAGTTTGACAGGACCAGCCTTAAAATGGTATACTCAATTGACCAAAGCCAACATTAGATCCTGGAAAGATCTGGCTAAGGCATTCCTAGAGCAATACCACCGCGTAACAGACATGGTCCCTGATAGATAGACTCTCCAAAATTTGGAGAAAAAGAATAACGAAACGTTCAGACAGTATGCTCAGATATGGTGTGACACAGCAGCCCAAGTTCAACCACATCTGTCAGAAAAAGAGGCCACAATAATATTTTTCCATACATTGAAAGCTCCTTATTTAAATCATCTAATGGGGAATGAAACCAGGAATTTTGCAGATTTGGTCATTTCTGGAGAACTCATTGAAAATGTCTTGAAAAGTGGCAAAATTGAATCAAATGAGGGGTCTAGTTCCAAAAGACCTATAAACCGGAAAAAAGAGAATGAAGTCAACAATGCTAACTCTTACAACAAGGATTCATCAAAAAGTGTTACAATCACCCAACCAAGGGTTAAGAAAGAAGAAACAAACACTAATCGAGCAGAGTCCAGAGGATCTCGAAAGGAAAATGAAAGGTTGTCTTTTACACCTTTACCAGTACCGTATGCTGAGATCTATGATTCGCTATTAAAAGCAGATGTCATACGGCCCTATCCTTTGGTTCCCATACAACCACCATTCCCTCCATGGTATGATGTAAAGGCACACTGTGTTTACCATGAAGGAATTACGGGTCATTCTATTGAAAACTGTTTGGCATTTAAAAGGGTGGTTCAAAATTTGATCAACACTGGAAAGTTGGAATTCAATTCACCATCTACATCAAATCATCCACTGCCAAATCATGGAGATAAAAACGTGAATGCAATTCTGGAAGAGAACAGAAAGAAAGCAAAAACTGACATTTCTAAAATTAAATCTCCTTTTGTTTGGATATTTCAACAACTCTCCTTATCCGGTATAATTCCACAAGAATTCAGGCCAAAGCATAATGAAGGCAAGAATTATTGTGAATATCATCAAGAGAAGTGGCATGAAATTCAACTATGTCCTGAATTTAGGGATTTGATGCAAAAATTGATGAATAACAGAGAGATAGAATTCTTTGAAGAAGAACCAGGGAAAAGAGAAGATGATGTTTGTTCATCAGAGGATTCTAAACCTAATCAAAGAACAAGTGATCCTGTGATCATTAATGTGAAATCATCTACAGTGATTCCTGCACCAACAAAGCCGAAAGTAGTTATCACCACTCCTTTACCATTTCAATACAAGGATACCCGCAGGGTACCTTGGAATTATACTACCAATGTTTCAATGGTAGGAGGATCTGTTTCTCTGGAAAAAACAGAAGACAAAATACAGAGTCTGGATTCGACGTCTGAAGCAGTATGTGAAGTCAGATTCTTTACAAGAAGTGGGAGATGTTACTCTCCCGAAACATCCAATGCATCAGAACAAGTGAAAGTAAAAGGAAAAGCCATGGTAATACCCCAAAAGGTATTTGATGATAAATCCCCTCCAGCATTCAATGAGCTTGTAACAGAAAAACAAGCGCAAGAATTTTTGAAATTCCTGAAACACAGTGAGTATAGTGTGGTTGAACAACTACATAAACAACAAGCAAGAATTTCTATTCTTGATCTATTGATGAATTCAGAAGTACATAGAAATGCTTTGATGAGAATGCTTAATCAAACCTTTATCCCTGAAGATATATCCCTCAATAAACTTGATAGAATTGTGGGACATATAGTCGCTGACAATTACATAACGTTCACGGATGATGAAATACCTGAAGGCGGAATGGGGTCAGTAAAAGCTTTGAATATTACCACACATTGTCATGGTCATGTTTTGCCAGGAGTATTGATTGACAATGGATCCGCTCTTAACTTGATGCCTCTAGTCACACTTCAAAGAATGCCTGTGGATAAATCACACATGAAAAGTTATCAGAATGTAGTGCGAGCTTTTGATGGTACTCAAAAAGAGGTGCTTGGGAAAATGGAAATACCGTTGTTAATCGGACCAGTCGTGTACAATATTGACTTTGTGGTAATGGACATCCACCCTACATATAATTGTTTATTAGGGAGGCCATGGATTCATTCTGCAGGAGCCGTTCCTTCTTCATTACATCAGAAATTAAAATTCGTTGTTGATGGACAACTAATATGCGTAGGAGCTGAAGAAGAAATCATTGCGTCTATAACAAGTGATGTTCCATATATTGAAACCAATGATGATGCTCTCGAATGCTCTTTCCGAGCTCTTGAATTTGTCAATGCAACCTTTATTGTAGAGGGAAGCAAAATTCCATATCCCAGATTGTCTGATTGCACCAAGATGACTGTACGACAGACTTTAGGCATCGGAGCTAAAACTGGGAAAGGTTTAGGAAAGAATCTTCAAGGGAGTTCAGTTCCTGTAAGTATGAAAATGAAGAAAGATCGTTTTGGGCTTGGATTTAAGCCCAATTTTCAGAAAAAGAACAAAGAGATGAAAATAAGGTGTGAAGATAGAAAGGCAAGGTTAAAAGGAGAAAAAATCCTTTGGGGACACATGTTTTTCCCACATTTGAAGACCACATTCAGATCAGGGGGAACAATTATTGTAGAACAACAGCTTGTTGAGGCATTTAAAGAAGAAAAGTTGACGAAAGATCAAAGCATAGTTGAAGAAGATATGAAAGGATTATTTATCAACATGATCATGAGTGACAACAAGACTGGCAATTACTTGGCTAGGATTCGCCCTTGTTTTCCTTGAGAAACACTCAACAATTGGACCGTTGAAGACCTTCATGTAGTTTTTAATATTAACACAGTGTAAAATTCAGAACTAATCTTTATGTTTAGCCCAAAAGTATGAAAACTTTTTGTTATCTTGTAAAGGAAACTATGTTAAGTTCACTTAATATTAAATATAAGAAATTTTCTTTAAAATTTTCAGATGGCAATCATTCTTTACATTTTCTTACATTTTTACATTTATTTATTTCATAAATTTACTATATTCTTTCGGAAATATGTCTGACTTAAATTTGTAGGTGTCACAATGTTAATAGCATGTTTATTCCTAAATTTAATCGAGAGATAAATTTAGAGCAGCCCATATGTCTGGAGGAAATCAATGAGTGTGAGGATGAACTGGAATGTGGTGTTCCCACTGAATTATTAAGACTGATAGAAAAAGTAGATAAACAAATTTTACCTCACAAAGAAGAGATTGAGACTGTGAATCTGGGAACAGATGAAGAAATGAAAGAGGTAAAAATTGGTACTACTCTGACAATCCAGATAAAACAAGAATTGATAAATCTCCTTCAAGAGTTCAAAGATATCTTCGCCTGGTCTTATCAAGATATGCATGGTTTGAGTACAGATATAGTGATGCACAAGCTTCCAATCAATCCAGAATATAAACCGGTCCAACAAAAGCTCAGGCGAATGAGGCCAGAAATGTTGTTACAGATCAAAGAGGAAGTGATGAAACAGATTAATGCATGTTTCCTACAGGCAGCCAAATACCCAGAATGGGTAGCCAACATTGTTCCAGTACCAAAGAAAAATGGGAAAGTTCGAATATGTGTGGATTACAGAGATCTCAACAAAGCTAGTCCGAAAGATAGCTTTCCATTACCCCACATACACACCTTGGTGGAAAATACTGCAGGACACGCATGGTTTTCATTCATGGATGGCTTTTCAGGATATAATCAGATAAAAATAAATCCTGAAGACATGGAAAAAACAACATTTGTAACCATGTGGGGCACATTTTGCTATAAAGTAATGCCATTTGGATTGAAAATGCAGGGGCAACGTATCAAAGAGCCATGGTAACTTTGTTTCATGATATGATGCACAAAGAGATTGAAGTGTATGTAGATGACATGATTTCCAAATCCCGAACTGAAGAAGAACATATTCAAAATTTGAGAAAGCTTTTCCAGAGATTGAGGAAGTATCAATTAAAGATCAACCCCGCTAAATACACTTTTGGGGTAACTTCCGGGAAGCTTTTGGGATTTGTGGTCAGCAAAAAAGGAATCGAGATTGATCCAGATAAAGTAAAAGCAATTCAAGATCTTCCACCACCCAATACAAAAAAAGAAGTTCGAGGCTTTTTGGGAAGATTAAATTATATATCTCTGTTCATTTCTCAATTAACTGACAAATGTGATCCAATGTTCAAATTACTTCGAAAGAACAATCCTGAAGTCTGGAATGATAAATGTCAAGAAACTTTGGATATTATTAAGAAATATTTATCCAATGCCCCCATTTTAGTATCACCAATGCCTGATAGACCATTAATTCTCTACTTGACAGTCTTTGAAAATTCGATGGGATGTGTACTAGGACAACATGATGAATCTGGAAGAAAAGAAAAAGCTATTTATTATCTGAGCAAAAAAATTACTGATTGTGAAATTCGATATCCACCAATACAAAAATTATGTTGTGCCTTGGTATGGGCTACTCAAAGACTCAGACAATACATGTTATATCATACTACTTGGTTGATATCCAAACTTGATCCTTTGAAATTCTTAATGGAATCACCATCTTTGACAGGCAGAATGGCTAGATGGCAGATGTTATTATCCGAGTTTGATATTGTATATGTCAACCAAAAAGCAATAAAAAGAAGTGTCATAACTGATTTTCTGGCCAGTCCTGTATCGAATGATTATCAGCCTTTGAGTTTTAATTTTCTAGATGAAGATTTGTTGTGCATATCCATGAATGAAGAAGTCAGAACAAATGATGCATCTTGGAAGCTTTACTTTGATGGAGCATCCAACGTATTGGGACGAGGAATCGGGGAAGTGTTAATTTCTCCAGAAAATATTTATTATCCCTTTACAAGTAGACTGGAGTTCTTTTTCACCAATAACATGGCGGAATATGAAGCTTGTGTCATGGGATTGAAAGCAGTCATAGAAAGAAAAATTAAATGTCTCAAGATATATGGAGATTCATCGTTAGTGGTGTATCAATTACGAGGTGAATGGGAAACAAAAGATCCCAAATTGTTAGAATATTGAACTTTTACCCTCGAATTAGTGAAAGAATTTGAGAGAGTCACCTTCAATTATCTCCCTCGAGAAGAAAATCAAATGGCAGATGATTTGGCTACATTAGCTGCTATGTTTCAGGCAACTAAGAAAGTTGATATGATGCCAATCAAAATGCAAGTATATGAAATTCCTGCACATTGATATAGCGTGGAAGAAGAGGTAGATGGTAAACCATTGTATTATTATATCCTGCAATATATCAAAAATCAAAGTTATCCACAAAATGCATCAGAAATTGATAAAAGAACCTTGAGAAGAATGGATGCTGGATATTTTCTTGATGGCGAGACTATGTATAGAAGAAGCAATGATCAAATGCTATTGACATGTTTAAATACCAGCGAAGCCAGAAGCATCATTGAAGAAGTACACAGTGGAATATGTGGAACACAATCAAATGGTCTTTCCATGGCTAGAAAAATAATGAGATATGGATACTATTGGGCTACCATGCACACAGATTGCATTGATTATGCAAGGAAATGTCATAAATGCCAGATATATGCAGACAAGATTCATGTACCCCCATCTCCTTTACATGTAATGAAAGCACCCTGGCCATTTTCTATGTGGGGAATAGATGTCATTGGGGAAATCACACCAAAAGAATCGAATAGACATTGCTTCATCCTTGTGGCAATTGATTATTTTACCAAGTGGGTTGAAGCTGCTTCGTATGCCAATATTAATAGGTCCACAGTATGCAAATTCATAAAGAAAGAGATCATTTGCCGGTATGGCCTACCAGAAAGGATCATTACAGATAATGCTCTGAACTTGAACAACAAAATGATGACCAAACTTTGTACACAATTTAAGATCAAACATGCAAACTCAGTGGCATATCGTCCAAAGATGAATGGGGCAGTTGAAGAAACAAATAAGAACATCAAGAGAATCATTACAAAGACCACTGAAACTTACAAAGATTGGCACGAGAAGTTACCTTTTGCTTTATATGCATACCGAACTACTGTTCGAACATCTACTGGGGCAACGCCTTTTTATTTAGTCTACGGGATGTAAGTAGTCCTACCAATTGAAGTTGAGATTCCATCGCTTCGAATTTTGAGAGAAACAAAATTGGATGAATCTGAATGGATCCAAGCAAGATTTGATCAATTGAACCTTATTGAGGAGAAAAGATTGAAAGCTATTTGCCATGGACAGATTTATCATAAACGGATGATGAAGTCTCATGACAATAAAGTACATCCAAGAGAATTCCAAGAGGGTGATCTAGTACTAAAAAAGATCTTGCCTATACATAAAGATTTTCGTGGGAAACGGATGCCTAATTGGGAAGGGCCATACGTTGTAAAAAAAGGCATTTTCCAGAGGAGCGTTGATCTTGGCAGAAATAGATGGAAAAATTCTGAGAAATCCAAAAAATTCGGATTCTGTCAAGAAATATTATGCTTGAAGATAAAATGAAAAGATGAAAAGAAGAAAAAAATGAAGAAAAAAGAGAAGAATAAGAAAAAAAAAGAGAGAAAAAAGAAAAAATAGGGTCAAGATGAAAACCCGCAAAGGGCATCTTGTAACCAAAGGAAGGATTTGAGTTGAAAACCTGAAAGGGAGGCTCAAATACATGTTTATATTAGGCATCTGGCAATTGAACCCTATTAAGATTTTGATAGTTTAGGAGGAACTTCACATCTACAAGCATTCTGACAACGTTTGAGATCTTCCAGACAAAAGCTTACATCAGTACTCTAAATTGTGTCAATTTGATTAATTTAGAAATACTTATGCTAATAATTTGTTGAGTCATTTGAATTTTTATCATTCCTATGAATACAATTCTATCTACTTATTAATAAATTCTAAAGTTTATTTCCTCTAAAATTAATTTATTTGAGATTTATTTTCGAAAATTTAACTTATTCTTTTATTTTGTAAATGGATTAACATAATTTTGAAATAAGTTAAAGATTTCTGAATATCACTTTATGTTAATACTTTTAAAGGCATGGAATACAAAGTAAGCAAATTATCACCATCATAGAGTTATTTGGAAGTGGAACAAGAAGAAATCTGTTCTCAATTGGCAGATTATGAATATAGCCCCTTTTCAGTGTACCAGCATGAAAATGCTTCGAATCTACAAATTCTGGCTCTACATCGAATAAGTACTGTGCTATTCCAGTCCAAACATTAACTGGAGCAAGTGCCACGTTCTCGTAGTAGAAATAAGGAGACCCAATAGCATCTTCTGAAAGTGTTCTTTGAGTTATCTGATCTGATTTGGTATGAACCCCAAAATCAATCATTGGATTTGAAAGATGAATTTGCTCATAGTAGAAATAAGAAGACCCAATAGCATCTTCTGGAAGTGTTCTTTGAGTTATCTGATCTGGTTCGGTAGGAACCCTAGAACCAATCATTGGAATTGAAAGATGAACTGCATGATCGTCTTCATTAAGAAGCTTCTTTTCAAGCTTCTTCCGCTTATTCCTTTCCCAAAAATCATAGCTCGAGTTTTGCCTTTTCTTGTAATTGGGATCATTGCATAATGGATTCCTATCTTTTACCGGAAGAAGTGTGTCAACAGCCTTAGCCATTTGAGCAGTACATATAAAATCTGTCAACTCTGCAATTGATGAATCATGATTATATCTCTATGACTATTGAAGACATAGCATTTGAGTATCCCATTTTCGTCAAGTATAACAGTTTACTCTCCTCATCAGAATCAGAATTCAGGATTTTCTCGGTATCAAAAGAACTATCAATATCTGTGAAATCATATTGAGAGATCACTTCATAATTAGATGAGTAGTTATTAGAATCAACATGTTACATGAGTGCAAACTTTTCAAGAGCCTGTGCCATTGAGTTTTGTTTTCAAGGGGTTTTGTGACATTATATCTACATCTAAATTTTTCAAAGATGATAGATTCTCCTATTTGAAGAAGAAAGATTTATTGGATTTCTACACAACTGAAGAAATACTAAGTTCACCAATTTGAAATCAAATAAAAATAAAATTAACATTCATGCATCATATTTAGGCATTTGCAAAAATAGGTGCATTTTCATTCATTTTATCCGTGTTGAATTTTGACAGGAATTTCAAAGATTTTAGCAAAGATTTAAATCCATCATTCAATGGATCAACAGTACCAGTTAAAGTTCATAATGAGAAGAACTCATCTGAAGAAGGAAGAAGAAGTTCATAATGAGAAGAATTTGTTCAACCTTTTGTTTGAATTCATCATTTGATGGATTAACTTTTTCAGAAAGTTCATAATGAGAAGAACTTATCTGAAGAGGAAGAAGAAATTCATAATGAGATGAATTTGTTCAACCTTTTGCATAATTCTATCACAGAAGGAGATAGATCAGCATCAGCTTTTCCAGAGAAAGTTCATAATGAGAAGAACTCATCTGAAGAAGGAAGAATAAGTTCATAATGAGAAGAATTTGTTCAACCTTTTGTTTGAATTCATCATTTGATGGATCAACATTGCCAGGTAGAGTTCATAATGAGAAGAACACGTAATCTGAAGAAGAAGAAATTCATAATGAGAAGAATTTGTTCAACCTTTTGCATAATTCTATCACAGAAGGAGATAGATCAGCAACAGCTTTTCCAGAAAAAGTTCATAATGAGAAGAACTCATCTGAAAAAGAAGAAGTTCACAAGGAGAAGAGCTTGTTCAACCTTTTGCATAATTCTATCACAGAAGGAGATAGATCAGCATCGACTTTTCCAGAGAAAGTTCATAATAAGAAGAACTCATTTGAAGAAGAAAGAAGAAGTTCATAATGAGAAGAACTTATTCAACCTTTTGAATGAATCTATCACAGAAGGAAATAGGTCAACATCAACTTTTCCAGGGAAAGTTCATAATAAGAATAATTCATCTGAAGAAGGAAGAAGAATTTTATAATAAGAAGAACTTGTTCAACCCTTTTCCAAATTACATCACAGAAGGAGATATTATCATCCCCAACGGAAAGTTCATAATGAGAATAACTTATCTGAAGAAAGAGAAGAATTTATTCAACATCTCCATATTAATTAAGTGAATTCAAATGGATAAAAAAAATATTATTATCTTTTCGTCTTTGCTCTATTCTTGTTAACACGAGAATGAGCAAAGAGGGGCAGCTGAAGATACTATTTTTTTCTCCATTTTCTATTATTATTATTTATTATTATTATTATTTTATATATTATTATTATTATTATTATTTATTATTATTAAAATTATTATTACAAACAGGCCAAGTCCGGCCCAACCCAAACAGGCCCAAATACATCAAAACATAAAGCCCAACAGTGACCCAAATACAGTGGCCCAGACCTAAAGGCCCAAATGTGTAACCCTAAACTCGTTTAGGGTTTGTATCTCAGCCCCAACCACCATCAGCTATCCACCGTTAGATCTGGCATGATCCAACGGTTCATACGCGTCCAGATGATACCAACAGCAAACCCTAGGGTTATGATATCCTAAGGCCATGACGCCGGCCGCCTCTCTAACACCTCCATCAACCGCTGCCACGTTTCCACAGAAACATCCAGAGGAAGCAAGGAACGCAGTCCATGTTTTAACCATGGGGTGAGTCACCACCTACGGTTTGGTGACTCACCGAACTCCACCCTTGGGACCAGTCCGAAGCAAGCTCCGTGGTGGCCTATAAAACCACCACCGAACCTACAAAGAAAAACAGAGGCAACCAACAGAGAGCAACAAAAAAAAACAAAAAACAGAAAACAAAGAAAGAAGAAAGAAACTTACCCTTGGAGCCTTGACCATCGCCGGAAGCACTAAACATCGCCGGAGAACAGAAAATACCGAAGGTATTTTCATAGATCTACTCCGATTAAAAGTCTTTTTGGGGAAACAAAGGTCGGAATCGACCTTGGGGAAATTAGGGCTGTATTTTAGTGTAAAAAAAAATTTCCCAGCCACCGAGGACGGTGGCCGACGGCGGGGATGGCGGCGGTATACAGCTGCCTGCCGATGACCGGCTTCCCTCCAGTGAGGGAAACTAGAGAGAAGCCAGAGAGTTTAAACTCTCTCAGTTTAGAGAGAGGAAGGAAATGAGATAAATGAGAGCTGGCCCTTCGGGCCAGCCGTTGAGGGACTTAAATAGCCCTCCCCAAACGACGCCGTTTTGGGGAGGGGTCTGTCTGTAATTAATTAAAAGTTAAACCCTTTCCGCATTCATCCTAATTTGTAATCCTTACATTTTAGTCACTAAATCAATTTATAATCCTTTTAATTCGGTTCTTTAATTTTAATTTTATTTATTTTAGTCCTTTATATTAAATAATATATTTAGGATAAATAACATATTTAGTCCTTTAATTTTAATAATTGATATTTTAAACCACGAACAGCATATTTCAATTTATTTTAATTTGATATATGAATTTTATATAATTTTAGTTTAGTCACTAAATTAATAAATAAGGAGAATAGCATGTTTAGTCACTCAAATTTTAAATAATTAATTATGAATTAGGTATTTAATTCTATTAAGTTACAATTTAGTCACTAATTTCAATTTTTATTTATTTTAAATATATAGTTTTAATTTTGTTCATTGTTTAGTTATATGTTAATTATTACTATTATTATTATTATTATTATTTAACCATAAATATATATATTTTTATAATAAATAATATGTATTTTATTTATTAAAATCTTAGTTAATTATTTTTAACTTATTTTAATCCTATTTTAATATTTATTTATTTTACAATATTAAGAAAGGGCAGTCTTAAAATAACTGGATGTCCATTTTCTGATATTTTTAAATAAATAAATATCTTATTTTATATATTAATTGTTTTAATTATTTATTTATTTTTTTAATATCAAAGAAAAGAGTTGTCTTAAGGCACCTAGAAGTCCTTTTATGATATTTCTAAATAAATAAATATTTTATTTATAAATATATATAAATTAATATATATTTTTCATAATTATAATCTTAAAATAATAGGATTATAAATTAAATATATTTTGAATTTTTAATTTCTAATAATAGAGACAATTTCTAATTAAAAAGTACCAATTTTGGGCGTTGTAGGGGTGTTAATCCTTCCCTAAATGTAACCGACCACAAATCCCTTTTTATTATTAAAAAGAACGAATTTTTGGTTAAAACGCAGACCAGTTTATCTTTTAATCCATGTTTTCTTAAAAACTCTTTTAAAGGATGATTTTTAGGTATTCGACCTACCTGACCCAAAAGGCCGATGGCGACTCCCAAATTATTTTAAAAACCATTTATTCACATCACTTTTCTCGTCAAGTAAAAAATTCGTGCCCGGACGAAAACCGTTTACGACACTACTAAATCAATTTCTAGTTATTTCTGATGGAAAGTCGAAAGCCAATCATTCACAGGTACTAAATTTTACTTCTTTTCTACAGGATATGAAACGACAAAAGCTTTGCAACTTGCAATGCTGTAGTCACCTTTTCCATATTCCTTAAGATTTATACGCGAACGTGATCTGATTTGTTTTTAATATGATATGATATATAATACAGGTAAAAGGGTAACTTTTGTCCCTATAGTATTATCACTTTCGCTCCTATCGTATTTTCGCACCAATTTATCCTTTAAAGTTGCTTAATTGTATCATTCTATATCCTACCCTCAAAACCCTAAATTATAAACCCTAAACCATAGTCCATTACCTTTAAACTAGGGGTGTTCGGATCCAATCCTATCCAAAAAAATAACCAAAAACCGATCTATAAAACTGATAACCGAAAAAAATTGAAACTGATTTAGTGTGTTTGTTCTTTTTTTAAAAATCGATCGGTTCAGTTCGATTTTGGTTTGGAAATCCAGAACCGATTCAAACCGAACTAAACCGATAGTCTCTTACAATGAATGGCTATGTCCCTGCGCAGAACGACACCGTTTCAAGTTCAATAAAAAATGAAACCCTTTTCTTGGCTCACGCTCACTCACTGGCCAAAAATTGAAACCCTAGCCCACTTTCATTCGTTCCCAATTTACTCCGCCTCTTCTTATTCTCCTCGAGCACAACCCCTCACACAGAACCCAAACGACTCTGCCTCCGCATCATCCTCGGCTCACAGCCCAGCCGCGATTGTTCACCCCTCGCTCCATCACAATTTTGCTCCCTCCACTCGGAGTCTATTTTCGCCATGGTTATTGCAATGTATGTCACTCTTTCTTCTCTCTCTTTAGACTTTATGTATTAATAATTTCTCTGCGATGCGAGATCTGAGACTGTGATTTCGTTTATGCAGGTTAAGTTCTTCATATGCTTGCATTTGTTAAAATATATATTCTCTTTATAAGCTTCACAAGCTTGCATTTGTTAAAATATATATGCTCTTTGCTTTTGTTATAAATATGTTGTTGTTTTTAATGAAAAAAATTCAAGAATTATTTTGAAAAATTAGAATCCAAAAACAATACAAATCCAAACCGAATCAAGCCGCACTTAATTGGATCAGATCAGATTTTTTTAGAAACATCCAAACCGATCCAAACCGCAAACATTTATACTTTCGGATCGGATGAATTTTTAGCCAAAAACCGATCCAAACCGACCGCGAACACCCCTACTTTAAACCACAAACCCTAAATGTTAACTTAATTTTTATAATTTAAGATTTAAGGTTAGGGAATGGTATATAATGATGTAATTAAACAACTTTGGGGCTAAATTGATACGAAAATACGATAGGGAAAAAATGATAAATTAGGTTTACTGCAAGGGCAAAAAAGACCCTTAAGCCTATAATATATTAGATTATAGATATTAAATCATACAAATGAATAACCGCTAAAACAAAATAGATACGTATTCATCCTGAAATCAAAATTTTCTTTGATTAATTAGTTATTTATTGTTTATGTTCACCCAAAAATTTTATTTATGTTAACCCATCAGGGAAATTTTATATTATTAATGAATATGTATCTATCTTAAAATATATTTCTAAATCTGTCATTCTACTAAAATTATTCTACGAATTTTTATTAATATTTTTATATAATCTTATAATAAAATATATTTTATTTTAATATGAGTGCATCAAAATATGTGTTACAAATAATATTTCTCAAATTTATATTATCTAAAAATAATATTTTAGTATCTACTACTATGATCATTATTTAAATTCTAAAATATTAATTAAAATAAGAGAAATAAAGGGTGAGTGTTCGATTGAGTCGACTAGAGTCAAAAAATTTTGAGTTTCTTATTTTACAACTCGAAGTTGACTTGAATTTTTTTCGAGTCTAGTCGAATTTTTGAGTTTGTATTTAAATTTAATTATATATATTTATAATATTATGATATTATTTGATTCAAATTTAAATGATTTTTATAACCATATAAAATACATATATATTTTTTCATATTTTTTCATATGTGATACACATATATCATACAAATTTGAAATATTGAACTCAAACTTAAAAATCAATCTACTAAATACTAAAAATTTCAAGTTATTTGAGTTATTATTCGAGTTGTATTTTACAACTCGTTTTGAACATGAAACCTTTATGAGTTGAGTCGAATTAATGAAATTACAATTCAGTGTCAATTAGAGTCGAGTAAAAAAATCAAATTTTCGAGTCGATTCGAGTCGAATTTTGCTCGCCCTTACTAGACAATAATAATTATAATGATACTGTCCACCCAATGGTTGCGCCACACGTGTTTACTATGAATCATTTTTGGCCCTAATTCTTCTCATGAAGTATATATTTGTTTTATAGTATTTTTTTTTAAAAATAAATTATTAACTTCCAAAGTAATTAAGAAGGAGCCTACAATTAGTAAGATTTCGTAGCATTTCCCATGCTTTAGTCAGCTTGAACGGATGTGTATAGGAGATCATTTTGAGGATTGAAGAATATGATGGTGATAGTTTGTTTTTAGACGGAAAGTCACCGTTCGAATAGGGCGAGGGGGATTTTCAGATAGCGACTGTCCATATTACGGATGTCGAAGTCTCGTTTAATGCTGTTAAGATTTCCAAGGAGTTCGATGCAGAAATAGCATGCAAAGATGTAATAGGTCATAATCTATGTTTGGTGGTGGAGGATAGTTCTTCGAAAACCCAGGAAAGTATTTTCCATTTGCAAGTGGGAGAGTCATGTGGGGATGGGCTGATGGTTATTCCGGTTTTATCAGATAGTGGGCTTGCAGGTTTGGTCAATTTGGAAATAGATGGATCCCAATATCAAAACAGGGCTGGCCTAGTGTTCCCGATAATTATGTTCATTTCGAATGAGTATAGGCTTCAGGATGTGCCGATTAATGTGACTAAGAATATGCCCTTAAACTCACCGATCCTTGGGTGTGTGTTGGATAAAGTCCCTATTAGCAATCCTCAAATTATGGATCTTCCAGTATCATCCAAATCACGTCAGAACAATTCATCGATAAAAAAGAGGAGGAAAATCAAGAAATAGAGGATCGATAAGAAGATGGGGGCGATTTTGCGTAAGTTCAAAATGAACTCTGAGGCGGGGTTATGGGGTCGGGCAATCTGGTCCAGGGGTTAATTTCGAACGATAGGCTGGAGTCAACAACTGAGGCTGAGGTCACTTATGAGCTCGAGGCTTCCCTTGGAGTGAAGTTTGATGTCTCGGCCAACGTGGTGATTGAGAGGTTGGTTGATCTCGAGGATGATGGCGAGGGGCGGTGTTGACAGGTACGATTTATTTTTCTCAATGATATGTGTGTTCTCTCAGTTCTGGTAAGAATTTCACAGAACTTTCATGGAATATTCGTGGTTTGGGAAGGAAAGAAAAGGTGAGAGTAGTGAGTAGGTCGATTCTCTCTAGTAAGGTGAAAATAGTGTTCATTCAGGAATCAAAACTGGGCAAGGAAAATTCATCGACGATAAAGCGATTGCAAGGGAAATCTCTGAGTGGGTTTACATTTATACCGGCTGTCGGGACATCCAGTGGCCTCATATCTATATGGGATACCAGTTTTTTCACGCTGGAGAATATGAGCGATCAAGGAAGAATTATGGTGCTGGTGAGTAGCCTTAGTGAGTGTAATGTGAGTGTGGCCCTGATCAATATCTATGAGCCAAATGATATTGTGGAGAGAAGGGAGTTCTTATCTCAGCTTGATAGTATGTTGAAGATGTTGGATATTCCTGTGTTGATTGGGGGAGATTTTAACACGGTTAGGAAAGTGGAGGAGAAGGTAGGGGTCCTGTTTGTTCTTCTGCGATGGCGGACCTGGAAAGTTTTATTCAAGGAAGAAATCTGATAGATCTTCCCCTGGAAGGTAGTACATTCACTTGGTTTAGAGGTGGCTCTTCCTTGACTGCTTGCAGATTGAACATATTTTTGACGTCGTCTGATTTTTTTCTATTGTTTCCTTCTCTGATGCAATCTACTTTACCAAGGGGCCTATCTGATCACAACCCGGTTCTTTTACGCGTTGGAAATAATGTTAGTGGCCCTCAACCGTTTAAGTGGTTTTCCCATTGGGCTGAGGATGCGAATTATGTAGAGAGAATAAAAGCTATATGCAAGGGGTGTCGCAATAAAGGAGTCGGGTTCTTGTTGAAAGAAGCTAAAATCACTACTAAAGTGTGGGCTGAAGAGGTTAGATCGAAGGATATCGAGAGTGTAGCAGAATTGGAAGATAAAATTGAAAAGCTTGAGCAGTTATCCCTATCCGCTTCTAACAATTCTATGATACTTGATGAAATTCGATTCGTGAAAGGAAAACTGTGGGCGAAACTCATGAGAGAGGAAAGAGAATGGTTTCAGAAGTCGTGTCTTGTTGAGTTAATTGATTGACGGAATTGGCCAAGAGGGGGTGAATTGGCAATAAAAAATTTTGGTGAAAGCTTTTACAGAAAATTGAAAGAAATTGCACAGCGATTTAGAGTGGTTCGACTTTCTCAACCAAAGTCTACGTCCACTACCTTAGCTATCTACACTAAGGATTTTCCACAAATTCACTAATTTGTCTTTCTTTTGAATACAAAGAGTAACCTTACAAATCCTCAAGAATTATACCTCAAATTCTTGAGAACACTCTCTCCCAAAGAGAACAATACAAATTTGCAAACTTACAAGGAAATCCTCACAAGGTAGATTGTTTGCACAATTCTAGAACAAAGAAAATAATACTCAAGAATGAATACAATTGAGCACAATAAGTGTTCTTGAAAGCAAAATGAATATTGAATGAAAAATAGGCTTGAAATGCTCAAACTTGAGGTTTGATGCTTTCCCTTTAATTCTCTCTTGATTCTAGTTGCTTAATGTTTCTTGTTATTGATAAATGGCTTCTAAGCTTGCTTAAATACACATTGAATCACTTCTGAACGTTGGAGATCATTAATGAAGATAATATAGACGTTTTAGTGTGAAATCAATTAATAAAACAGTTTGAAGCGTGGGGGGAATCGGTTCCCTAAGTGTAAAATTCAAATATTTCGACCGTTACACAGGGGGGAATCGGTTCCCTCCGAGCATACTGGAATTCTCGGAGCCAAACCATTCAGGGGAAATCGGTTCCCTCTGAGCAATCTGGAATTTTTGGCTTTGAGATGGTTCGAAATATTTTGTAAAATCGTTTTGAAATTATTTTAAGATTAAAACTTAATTTTAAACTTGAGTAAGGATTAAAAATGACATTTGAAAGATTTGGAGTAATATTTTGATATTCGAATAATTATATCGAATATACTTATAAAATCTTTTTGGAAAATCTTAAAATTCATTTAACTTAATTTTTTATATCTAAATATCAAAATGTTTTTAACAATCTCACCCTTTTTGATATAACAAAACATTTTAGTAATTTTAAGATTTTGAAATAAAAAACGACGTTTTTGAAAAATTACTCCCCCTTACTTTAACACATCTCCCATTTAAAATATTTAACACTTCTCCCCTTTTTGTTAAATCAAAAAGATTCGTAAAAGATTTTAAACAAGGTTTTTGAAATCATTTAGCCAATTTGATTATAGTTTAAGCTGCTAAGATCACAATCAAGAGAAACGTTAGCCATTAGTTTCAATATTCATAAACAATGTGATATGGCAAAATTGATTATATATCTAACATGATTTAAATGATGCAATAAATTTAACTAAACCAAATATATAAATTCAAACATCCAAACAAATCCAAAGTCTAACAATCCACAAAATCAAACATTCCAAAATATTCAAAATGTTGAAACAATAATCTTTTAGTTCAAAGTTCTAAAGCTAAGCACAGAATCAAACATCCGAATCGGGAGGAGGAAAACGAGCTCGCATAGCGGCCATTTCATGTGAGAGTGCATCAATATGTTCATTCATCGAAGCGTTGTTTGTGCGCATCTCTCGGAGGATTTCTAATTGTTGAGCTCCCATTGTGGATAAATGGGACCCTATAGAAGTAAAGCGCGAATCCATGGTAGTATATCGGAAATCGAATGTCTCCATAAAAGATTGAAAATATGGAGGCATTTGATGCGTTTGTTGTGCTTGCTCTTCGGGCTGCTCCTCGGGCTGTTCAGGCTCATCTTCGGCTTCATCGATGTCTCGTATTAATTGTTGAAGCTCAGGATCGTCGTCAGCTTCTGGTTGAGCTCGTGAAGAACTAGCTCCCAGAGCATTTTCAGACGATCGAACCCATTCACTGGTTTCCTTATCCTTTATCCATCCCGCTCTCGTTAAAGAAAGAAGATTAATTTGTTTCTTCAGAGGAAAGGAGGCATATAGACCTACTCTAAGCCCGACTTTTGAAAAAAGATTACTCAAAATGCAACCGTAAACTAGAGATGAACAGAGTTTCTTGTTAGGAACAAGATTTACGGTTTCAACAATTTCAGCAAAAATGATCTAAGGTAGGTTTATTTTAATACTATTTTCAAAACAATGTAACCACCAAAGATCCAAGGCTCTAAGAGTAGAATAACGACCTCCGGATGGTTGAAACCACCAAGAAATCATTAGATGAAGAAAACATTCATGAAGGTCTAAGACACTTGCACTATCCCTTCTTTTATATCGAAATCCTAAGATTTGATTTTCATTTGAAATACCATCATTATCTAATCCTAATGCATTGGCTATGTAAGCCGAGTCAATATATAAGAATTGTCCTAGGAGGTAGGAACGAACTCCTATGGTTTCAGTTTCAGTTCGATTTTTAACACAAAACGGCCTTAGAATAGAAGATACGAACAAGTTGATGGTAGACAATGGGTTCAAGCTCAAAGAGTTTATCAAATTTCCACTATTGTAAAAGATGAAGATATTTAAAATTAATATCTAACATAGCTTGACGAGAAGGGATACGTTCTTCTCTAATTTTGTAAGAGTCGAAATATTGATAATACCAAAAACAATGATTTCTAGGACCAGGATGATTGAAGCACGAGTTTTGAATAGACAAATTAGGATCAATGGGATTAGGATTAGAAATTTGATTTTCAGGAATAGGAGGAGGATTTGGAGGTGGATTTGGTTGACGGTGTGAGTGACTAGATGATGACCTAGCACGTTTAGGATTGGACATGGTTTAGGAAATCGGAATAGAATGGATAACCTGCAATTTAGAAAACACATGTATGCAATTCAATCAATCCCAAAACTCAATTGAGTCCTCAATATTTCAAGGTTCTCTAATTCAATCTTAATGGGCAAAGTTTTTGAAAACTATTGAAAAATAAGATTTTGAAAAACAATATAGTTTTCATAACAACAACATAATTCAATCAAAACACAATAATTTGAAAAACAATTTTTTTTTTATTTCGAAAATTTCAAATATTTTGGAAAATTCTTGTGTTTTTTTATGAAATTAGTTGTAATATCTAGTTTCTAATCACTAAACAATCAATGTTCGATCACTATTTCTACCTAGAACTAATTAAAACTAGTCCTATATTCAAAATCAATGAAATAGAGTGTTTAGAAAATTTTACCGTGAAAGATGAGATTGAGTGGATTTTGATGTTGTTTGCACGATTTTAATGATGCTAGCAGATTTAGAAGATGATGTTTGAAGTGAATTTTGATTAAAATCGTTGATTTGAGGCAAAATAGAGATTTGAGAGAGTAGAGGAGGAGAACGACGGCAATGAGAAGAGAAAAGAGAGGGTTTGAGCAAAAATGTGAGGTTCTGCCCGATAAAACCAGAACCCCAGGGGGGTATCTATTCCCCTGTGGGGGGAATCAGTTCCCCTTCAAAGGGGGAATCGGTTCCCTTATGGGGCTATCGATTCCCTTTGCACCAAAATGCTAAAATCCAATTTTAAACACACAAAATGCTAAATTAATTTTCTCTAGTGGTATTGGCAACTCATATATTGAAAATTAATCATGTTCAAACAATCAAATTATTCTTTAAACGATATTTGAACATAAAATTAATTTTTCATCAAGAATCATAAACTCCCCCTAACTAATAGCAATGAATGCAATCAAAAATTAGCATTATTCATTTAGTCTTAAAAGTGCTAAAATTATTTTAAACACTAAGTGAAGATAGGTTGGTTAAACCTAATTCTCTCCTAAGTGTCCAAACTCTTTTCTTGTCTAAAGGTTTTGTAAAGATATCCGCTAATTGGTGCAAAATATCAATAAATTCTAGAACTACATCTTCCTTAGTGACATGGTCTCTAATGAAGTGATGTCTTATTTCAATGTGCTTAGTTCTAGAGTGTTGGATGGGATTTTTAGTGAGACAAATAACACTAGTTTTGTCACACTTGATAGGAATGATACCAACTTCAATTCCATAGTCAAAAAGTTGTTGTTTCATCCATAAAACTTGTGCACAACAACTACCAGCTGAAATGCATTCGTCTTCAGTGGTAGATAATGCAACACACTTTTATTTCTTTGAAAACCAAGAAATCAGCATATTTCCAAGGAATTGGCAAGTACCGGAGGTGATTTTCCTATCTAATTTGCATCCTCCATAATCCGCATCAGAAAAAGCATGCAAGCTAAAGCTAGAGTCTCTAGGATACCAAAGTCCTAAACTAGGAGCGTTCTTAAGGTATCTAAAGATTCTCTTAACAGCTAGTAAATGTGATTCCTTAGGGCATGATTGAAATCTAGCACATAAGCAAACACTATACATAAAGTATGGTCTACTTGCAGTTAGATAAAGTAGAGATCCAATCATTGACCTATATAATTTAACATCTATACATTTACCTCCTTCATCTAAGTCAAGCTTTGTTGAAGAGCTCATTGGAGTGTCATGAGGTTTGCCATTTTCCAGTCCAAACTTCTTAAGCATGTCTTTGACGTATTTAGCTTGATTGATGAAGATGCCATCTTTTCTTTGCTTGATTTGGAGTCCCAAGAAAAATGAGAGCTCCCCCATCATGCTCATTTCGAATTCACTTTGCATTAGCTTAGAAAATTCTTGGCAAAGAACATCATTAGTAGAACCAAATATTATATCATCAACATAAATTTGAACTACTAATAAATCTTTACCATTGTTCTTTAAAAACAATATAGTGTCAACCTTCCCTTTTGAAAAACCTTTTTCAATTAAAAAATTTGACAATCTTTCATACCAAGCTCTAGGAGCTTGTTTTAAACCATAAAGCGCTTTTGTCAATTTAAGAACATGATCCGGAAATTTTGAATCTTCAAAACTTGGAGGTTGTTCCACATACACTTCTTCCTTTATAAAACCATTTAAAAATGCACTTTTAACATCCATTTGATATAATTTAAATTCATGAAAACATGCAACTGCTAATAACATTCTAATTGCTTCCATCCTAGCTACAGGAGCGTATGTTTCATCATAGTCTATGCCCTCTTCTTGAGTATACCCTTGAGCAACAAGTCTAGCCTTGTTTCTCACTATATTACCACTCTCATCAAGCTTATTCCTAAATACCCATCTAGTACCTACAATAGATTTATTACTAGGCCTTTCAACTAATGTTCATACTTTATTTCTCTCAAATTGATTTAATTCTTCTTGCATAGCCATAATCCAATGTTCATCATTTAATGCTTCTTTAATATTTTTAGGCTCTATGCATGAAATAAATGCAACATAATTACAAATATTTCTAAGAGAAGATCGACTTGTTACCCCTTTGGATGGATCACCTATAATCTCACCATCCTTCACATAGTTGTACTCTCTTGGATAAGATACTTCCCTTTCTTCAATGGTTGGATTCTCAAGGGGATCATGAGTTTCCTCATCTTTCGTTTCTTCTTTTGATGATGATTCACCAACGTCATGTCTAACGTCATTTGTATTTATAATACCTACATCATCATTAACACAAGAATCCTTCCTCGGAAGGGGATTATCATCGACATGTATAGACTCTTCTACAACTAAAGTTCTTTTATTAAGTACTCGATAAGCTTTAGAATTTAAGGAATAACCCAGAAAAATTCCTTCATCACTTTTAGCATCAAATTTGCCAAGGTTTTCTTTATCGTTATTCAAAAAAAAAACATTTACATCCAAAATGATGAAAATAGCTAATGTTAGGCTTTTTATTTTTGAAAATTTCATATGGAGTTTTCTTTAAAATTGGCTAATCATTACTCGATTTACAACATAACAAGCGGTATTTGTGGCTTCCGCCCAAAAATATTTTGGCAAATTATTTTTCACAAAGCATGGTTCTAGCCATTTCTTCTAAAGTTCGATTTTTCCTCTCAACAACTCCATTTTGTTGAGGGGTTCTAGGTGCTGAAAAATTGTGACTAATACCATTAGAATTACAAAACTCAGTAAATCCAAGATTTTCAAATTCAGTGCCATGATTACTCCTAACACTAGTTATATAGTAACTTTTATCGTTTTGGATTACTTTTGAAAACGTGATGAATTTTTCTAATGCTTCATCTTTAGTACTTAAGAATAGAACCCAAGTATATCTAGAATAGTCATCAACCAAGACAAATGCATATTATTTTCCACCCAAGCTAGTAGTCCTAGTTGGCCCAAAAAGATCTATATGGATCAATTGTAATACTCTACTAGTTGATACGTCATTAATGGATTTAAAAGAAACTAGCTTTTGTTTTCTTTTAGCACAAGCATCACAGATTTTATCATTATCAAATTTAAGCTTAGGCAACCCTCGAACTAAATCACCTTGAGTTAGCTGTTGCAAAACACTCATACTAGCATGTCCTAGTCTCCTATGCCATAACCAACTATCATGTTCATCCTTAGCAACTAGGCACAAATTAGTCATATCAATAGAATCTACATGCACCATGTATATGTTTCCTATTCTATGACCAACAAGCATAATATGATTAGATACAATGTCAATGACTTTACAACCATTAATATCAAACATGACATTGAATCCCTTATCACAAAATTGACTAATACTCGGTAGATTATGCTTTAATCCATTCACATATAAAACATTCTTAATTTGTATGGAAGATGTATTATCAATAGTACCAATACCTTCAATGTGTCCTTTTAAATCATCACCAAAAGTCACTTCTCCTCCATTTTCGGCGTTAAGCTCAAAGAACCGGTTTTTGTCTCTGGTCATGTGTCTTGAGCATCCACTATCAAGGTACCATGAATTTGGATTTGTTTCCTGTGCCTTGTAGCAATGCTCCTTTTCCTACAAACATAGATTAATTTCTAATTTTTGGTACCCAAATTCTTTTGGGTCCATATTCATTAGTTTCCAAAATCCTAGTCCCCTTAGGTATCCATTTGTGTAGGATATCCTTATCTTTAGTATTAATAAGCTCTTTAGGAACCTATATACGTCTAACGATTTTTCCATTAGAGGTTCTTTGGGGACCTCTATGATTGTAGTTTTTAAAACTTTTTCTAACAAAGTTGGATTTTGAATTTTCTCCATTTTCAAAACGTTTTGTTCCAACTTTATCAAAAGAAGGTTTAAGATCATCAATTTTCTTTTGATGATCATCATTGACCTTTGAAAGTAAATTTTGCAAATCCAAAATTTTCTTTTCAAACTCTTCTAGTTTGATTTGCAAATCTTTGATTTTACTTTCAAGATCGTTGTTGGTTTTGGATATGAGTTTATTTTCATTTTTTAATTTTGAAACATCATTTTTATCTTTTAAAAACAATTTCTCATAATCCGTAGCCAACCCATTATATTCCTCTAATAACTCATCATAGGATAAATCATCAAAATCAGATGAGTTAGAGGTTACCTTAGAATCTTCCCCGAATGCCATCAAGCACAAGTTTGCTACTTCTTGTTCCTCTTCATCGCTCCATGTAGCCATATGAGCCTTGTGCTTAATTTTTTATTGACCCTTTCTCTTCAGTTGTGGGCAATCATATTTGACATGCCCCGACTTTTTGCATTAATAGTAAATGATCGGTTCCTTCTCTTTTGGTTCATTTTTGAGGCATTCATTTCATTTGAATTTTCTTCCTCGGTAAGGTCTCATCATTTTTCTGAACCGTTTGGCAAACAATGCCATTTCCTCGTCATCGTCATCTTCATCCGCATCACTCTCATTTTTTGTGGATTTGAGAGCAACTCCAATGTTTTTCTTCTTCTCCTTCTCCTTTGGTGTCTCTTCAATCTTATCAAGGTCCACATCATCTTCAAGCATCATTTCATGAGTGTGGAGTGAACCGATTAGCTCTTCAAGAGTTAAGTATGTTAGATCCTTAGACTCAATGATTGTCGTCTTCTTTGATTGCCACGATTTTGGGAGGGAGTAGACTAACTTCCTCACAAGCTTTTCATTTGAACTGATCTCTCCATATGATTTGAGACCATTGGCAATCGTTGAGAATCTATCCGTCATAGCTTTGATATCTTCATTTGGTTGCATCCTGAAATTTTCATAGCAACGCTTTAGAATACTAATTTTAGATTTCTTTACCTCATCGGTACCTTCATGAGTGACTTGAAGTTTGTCCCATATTTCTTTGGCGGTTGTACAAGATGAAACTCTTCCGTATTCATCTGGTCCAAGAGCACAAAATATTATATGGATGACTTTGGAGTTGAGCTGGAACATTTTTGTCTCTCCTTCACTCCATAATCTTGGATGAGTGAGAGGCTTGAAGTATCCTTCTTCTACGACATTCCATGCTCCCATGTCACTTGCTTGAATGAAGTACATCAACCTATTTTTCCAATAGGCATAATTAGCCCCATTGAAGAAAGGAGGCTTGTTGACGGGCATCGAATCGAGACCAGAGTCGAAGTTTGAAGTAGAGGCCATTGATGACTTTGATTATCGATGTAACTCTTCCCGAATCGACTCAAGAGGCGATTAAACCTTCAAATGAGTTAGGCTCTGATGCCAATTGTTGAGTTAATCGATTGACGGAATTGGCCAAGAGGGGGGGTGAATTGGCAATAAAAATTTTGGTGGAACCTTTTGCAGAAAATTGAAAGAAATTGCACAGCGATTTAGAGTGGTTCGACTTTCTCAACCAAAGTCTACGTCCACTACCTTAGCTATCCACACTAAGGATTCTCCACAAATTCACTAATTTGCCTTTCTTTTGAGGACAAAGAGTAACCTTACAAACCCTCAAGAATTATACACCAAATTCTTGAGAACACTCTCTCCCAAAGAGAACAATACAAATTTGCAAACTTACAAGGAAATCCTCACAAGGTAGATTGTTTGCACAATTCTAGAACAAAGAAAATAACACTCAAGAATGAATACAATTGAGCACAATAAGTGTTCTTGAAAGCAAAATGAATATTGAATGAAAAATAGGCTTGAAATGCTCAAACTTGAGGTTTGATGCTTTCTCTTTGATTCTCTCTTGATTCTAGTTGCTTGACTTTTCTTGTTATTGATCAATGACTTTTAAGCTTGCTTAAATACACCTTGAATCACTTCTGAACGTTGGGGATCATTAATGAAGATAATATAGCCGTTTTAGTGTGAAATCAATTTATAAAACAATTTAGAGCATGGGGAAATCGGTACCCCTTAGGGGGGAATCGGTTCCCTAAGTGTAAAATTCAAATATTTCGACTGTTACACAGGGGGAATCGGTACCCCTTAGGGGGGAATCGGTTCCCTCCGAGCATACTGGAATTCTCAGAGCCAAACCATTTAGGGGGAATCGGTACTCCCTTGGGGGGGAATCGGTTCCCTCTGAGCAATATGGAATTTTTGGCTTTGAGATGGTTCGAAATATTTTGTAAAATCGTTTTGAAATTATTTTAAGATTAAAACTTAATTTTACACTTGAGTAAGGATTAAAAATGACATTTAAAAGATTTGAAGTAATATTTTGATATTCGAATAATTATATCGAATATACTTAGAAAATCTTTTTGGAAAATCTTAAAATTCATTTAACTTAATTTGTTATATCGAAATATCAAAATGTTTTCAACACGTCTCAAATGGTTCAAGGAGGGGGACAGTAACACTAAATTATTCCATATTTCGGCTTTCATGCGAAAGAATGTTAATTATATTTAGAGGATCAGAGTGGGAAACGAGGAAAAAAAGGAGCATAGTCAGATTTCAAAGGCATTCGAGGACTATTTTCAAAAAAGTTACAATAAGGGTTCAATCATCCCCATTAAAAATTTTGATATGAAGTTCAGAACACTTAAAACAAGTTCAAGAAGAGTGATTGAGATACCGTTTTCAGTGGAAGAGGTGTGGAGTGCCATCCAATCGACCAACGGGTCTAGAGCGCTTGGTCCCGATGGCTTTAACATAGATTTTTTTAAGAGATTTTGGGTCTCAATCAAGGGCGAGATCATGGATTTTTTGGCTGCTTTCTTTCAGATGAATGTCAATATCAAGGAACTTAATCGCTCTTTTATTGTCCTCGTTCCAAAGAAGATAGCACCTGAAACAATTGATGACTATCGTCCTATTTCTTTAAATGGCAGCATGTATAAGATCGTATCGAAAGTATTAGCAAGGAGGTTGGCGAGGTGCTTAGGTGAAGTGATTATAGAGTCGCAATTCACCTTCGTTGATGGTAGGCAAATTATAGATTGTGTTCTTATTGAAAATGAAACAGTAGATGACCTACATACACGTAAAAAAGAAGCAGTCATTATGAAAGCTGATTTTAGAAAGTCTTACGATTCGGTGGAATGGTTGTTCCTCGATTTCGTTCTTAGGAAAATAGGGTTTGGTAAAAGATGGAGATCTTGGATGAAGATGTGTGTATCATCCGCTTCTATTTCAGTGTTGATTAATGGTTCGCCTTTGAAGAAATTCGATATCAAAAGAGGTCTTAGGCAGGATTACCCCTTATCTCCGTTCCTCTTCAATATTGTTGGTGAAGCCTTGAGCGGGTTTATCAGTAAGGCGGTGGATAGAGGTATCATCAGAGGGGTCAAGGTGGGGCGGAACGAATTTCGTTTATCTCACATACAATTTGTGGACGATTTGATCCTATTCCTGGAGAATAGCCTAGAAAGTACTATCAATGCAAAAAGGATCCTTAGGGTGCGAACTTGCTTCTGGCATGCAGTTGAACTTGAATGAAACAAAATTTGTTTGGAGTGAACCTTCCTAAAGATCGTATTGCAGCCTTGGCGAAGGCAGTAAAATGTGGGTGGGATAATTTTCCAACAGTATATCTTGGCCTTCCTTTGGGTCAGGTGAGAAATTCTTTAGACCTGTGGAAACCTGTTGTCAATAAATTTCAGACTCTTCTCGCAGGTTGGAAGGGAAAGCTGTTATCATATGGTGGAAGACTAACTTTGGTCAAATACGTATTGGCAAATCTCCCGGTATACTATCTATCTGTGTTTCGTATACCAGCTGGTATTGCGTCCAAACTCAATAGCATCATCGCCAAATTTCTGTGGGGTTCCTGCAAGGATAGACCCATTCATTGGGTTAATTGGAAGTCTGTAAAATGAAGAATCCAGGGAGGGCTGGGGATTATAGATATTAGTTTGAGGAATCAATCACTTCTAAATAAATGGCTTTGGAGGTTTGGCTATGAACCCAATTCCTTATGGAGAAAGATAGTGGTGGAAAATTATGGATTAGATACAGATTCTCTTTTGCCGATGCCGGTCAATTTCGTAATTATTTTGTGGGTTTGGAGAGGTATAGCTCAACCCTTAAATGACACGGATGACATATTTACAAAGGATATCATAATTTCTCTTGGGGATGGGAATGCTACCAAATTTTGTAATGATGTTTGGGCGGGAGAAGTTCCTCTAAAGGTTGCTTTTCCAAGGATATTTTCCCTATCTGTGAAGAATTCAGGAAAAGTATCTGAGTTCGGTTATAAGCGAGATGGGGGGTAGGTGTGGAATGTGGAGATTAAGAGAATGCTTTTTAGTTGGGAGTTGGGTTTGTGGGATGAATTCTCCCGATCCATATGAGATTTTTCTTGTGGTAGCTTGGCTAAAGATTGTTTATGCTGGAAGGGTACTTTGAGTGGCAAGTTTTCCCCAAGCAGCTTCTGTCTTAAGGTTACTTCGGTAGAAGAGGATAGAGACTTGGTTTGGAAGCTCGTTTGGGCTAATGTTGCCCCTCCAAAAGTAGAGTTTTTCTCTTGGAGAGCAGTCCTCCAGAGACTGCCAATTTTATTCGAACTTGAGAAAAGATGGGTGTCTTCCATGGTCTCTTCCTTGTGTATGTTGTGCCATAAAGAACAAGAATCTGTAAATCATCTTTTTTGTCACTGCAGCATGGTTTGGATCTTATGGTGTCGTTGGTGTACGTTTTGGAATTTCGTTTTCATTTCCCCTGGCGATGTGCGGTCACTCTTTGTTTACTAGAATGATTTCCCAATCTGTAAATCGTCCAAAAAGATATGAAATTTGGCCTTGTTTGCATTCTTGTGGTCTATATGGCTCCATAGAAATGATGTTATGTTTAAAAATAGGAGTTTTGTATTGATAGCTGTTTTGATACTGCTATTTGGAGGTTGGGTTGCTGGTGCAAGTGGAAATGGCCTGAGTGCTTCATTCCTATCGCGGATTTTATTAGGAATCCAAGTATGGTTGTTGGGATTGTTAGGAAGTAAGTGCTTTTGTTGATCCTGTTTTCGTAATTGGTTTCTAGGTATGTGTTGTTGTGCATATACAATCTATATTTTTTATGGGTGGTTACATATCTCTGGAGGCTTTCTTTTTTCACTGCTCATGTTTTGAAGTTGTTTCATATGCTAGTTGGTGGTAGGGTCTTGCTTCTTTAGTTGTTTGGAGATGCTGTGCGCCACATGTTTTCCTTTCCAATGGTAATTCTTTGTTGTTGGGTGGACATTTGCTGTTTCGGTGCTGGAATGTTGCTGCAGTTTCTGGTTGCTAGCATTGCCATAGATATAGTTCATTTTTTCCTTGTGTGGTTGATTCATCTAATATGTGGTCTTGTTCTTTTTTTCAGGTTTGATCTTCTTCAATGGCAACTCTTGGTGCACACTTTTTCCTCCATCTAGGTCTAGGGAGGTTTTTTAACGAGGCCCTCGATGTTGTCTTGTTCTTGTATTCTCCCTTTATCAAATACAAATCCTTTAAAAAACGACATAACACAAAAATAAAACCAAAGGAGACGACAAAACCTTTTTAATTGGAATATATCAATTTTGGCCCTTAGACTTGAATTTATTTTATTTTTTAATCCTTTTTACTCTCATTGGTGCCTATACTTATATTTTTTGTTATACACGTAATCTAAAAAAAATACATCGTTAACTTGATGAAATATATTCTCAAATTCTAATATATTTTTGAAATTAATTTTGAAAATTGTTTTTTAAATGTAGATATGAATATCTGAAACTATCAATAACTACAGACAACTATTGATTCATTTCTGGGTGTTACAAAGTGATTTTGTATATATTTTGAATTTCATATTAAGTTTGATAATACGAAAACCATGAATGAACTAAATAAGTTGTTTAATTATATGTTTGCACTTTTCTTGATGGACACAGTTTAGTCTCAATTGTATGATATGGCAACTTAGTCTGGTTTAATTGAGTCAGATAAGAGATGTTACATGTTGAGTCTCCTTTTGATGTGTAAAAGACTTACTTTATGTTGATATGATTTATGTATGTTTATGGAGCTCGATGTGTTGTGAATACATTTCGGCATGATTGGGCATAAAATATGTGTGCTAAATCTAGTTATTTGGATGCACATTGAACTTATTTTTCTTATATTTAAGTAAAAATTTGATTAATTTTTATATAATGCACTTTAGTCCCAATGTACAGTGGAAAGGCTTTATTAAAGTGTTTTCATATGTACAACATGTTTCTATTGTATATATTACAGTCCATTATTTGTCTAAGATGTAAAATTTTGCATCCAAAAGAACATGACACGCTATATTCTTTGCACTTTTAAGTTTCATATAAGGCCTCAAAAGAACATGACATGCTAGATTCTTTTCCGTATGCATATTTTTTGCTTAGACCAACATATTATTTATGCACAAAACTTGTTTATATGGATAGCACAAAGATCTGATATGATTCGAGTATGTTTCAGGGCTCTCAAAGTTCACCAAACTGCCCAAAATATACATTTTTGTTGTAGGGTATTGATACATATAGAAAGATATTAATACCTTCAATCATCAAATCTTAGAAATGGACATCTATGATGGTTGACATACATAGGGATAGGGATGTAAATGAACAGAGAGTTATGTGAACCGTTCGTATAACATTCATTTATGTTCGTTTATTAAGCTAAATAAACGAATATGAACATGATTTTTATGTTCATTTAATAAACGAACGAAAATGAACAAATGTGTGTTCGGTTTGTTTATGTTCACGAACAAGCTCGTTTATGATCTCGTTTATTTTTTTTACATTTTAAATATTAGTGAATACATGATAAAATTTGAAGTTTAAAATATGAATCTTGAGAAGTTTAAGCACCGATGGTGTAATTTTACCATGTCCCCTATTACAACACAAAAAACCCTTTTCCTTTCCCTTTTCCTCCTTTTCTCTTTTATTTCAGCCGCTAGTCTAAGCCTCTACCCTCCCCCCTTTTTTCATAAACTTTGTCTAACCCTAAACCTGATTTTGCGACACCATGCTCTACAAAGTCGATATTTTTGTGCTCGTCTCGTTCTGATGATAACGATAACAAGAAGTTGTCATATTTCACCAGCTTATGGTGTAATTCATAGTCTCCCAGGCGAAAATTTAAATATATAATGGTATTTTCTTCTTTGGGTAGTTCTTTAATTTCAATCTTTAATTGTTGTGATTAAAAGTTGTCATTCTTGTTTATACTGCTTTTATTTTACTTTCATCTCTTGGTTTCTTTTTGTGTGGGAATTTTCAGTGAAATAATATTTAATTTTAGTTCCATGATTACTCGATATTATGATCTGGGACTTGGGTTGATAGTAATTTAAGAGTTTTATTTTGTGTGGGAAATTTCAGTGAAATAATATTTAATTTTAGTTCCATGATTACTCGATATTATGATCTGGGACTTGGGTTGATAGTATTTTAAGAGTTTTATTTTGTGGTTAGATTCAAATGAACCTTGATTTTACTTGTTGGCTGCTTTGAAGACTATCATGACTATTGGAGATTTTGTGGTTGTTATCTAATTTTATTTTGTTGGTTATATTATGTCTAATGGAGATTTGGGTAATTAAAATTTTGCTACTAATTGACAAAAAATGATTGACATAGCTTTTTTTAATTTGATTTCATCATGTAAAAAGAAAATTTTCACTAAATATTGACTATATTTATTTAATGCTTGTGTTATTATATAAATGAATACGAACGTTAAACGAATATGTTCATGATCGCCAAACGAATATTATTGAAAAACATTTTGATGTTTCAATATAACAAATTAAATTAAAAGAATTTTAATTTTGAAAAAGATTTTTTCTAAGCATATTCGATATATTAAATCGAATATCAAAATATTATTCAAAGTATTTCAAAGATCATTTTAAATCCTTACTCAAGTGTAAAATTAAGTTTTAATCTTAAAATAATTTCAAAACGATTTTACAAAATATTTCGAACCATTTCAAAGCAAAAAATTCCAGATTGCTCAGAGGGAACCGATTCCCCCCCAAGGGGGTACTGATTCCCCCTGAATGGTTTGGCTCCGAGAATTCCAGTATGCTCGGAGGGAACCGATTCCCCCAGGGGTATCGATTCCCCCCCCCCCCACTGTTCAACGGTCGAAATATTTGAATTTTACACTTAGGGAACCGATTCCCCATAAGGGGTACCGATTCCCCCACGCTCCAAGCAGAAATATTAATTGTTTTCACACTTAAACTACTATAATAGCTTCATTAATGATCCCCAACGTTTAGAAGTGATTCAATGTGTATTTAAGCAAGCTTAGAAGCCATTGATCAAGAACAAGAAACATCAAGCAACTAGAATCAAGAGAGAATCAAAGAGAAAGCATCAAACCTCAAGTTTGAGCATTTCAAGCCTATCTTTCATTCAATATTCATTTTGCTTTCAAGAACACTTATTGTGCTCAATTGTATTCATTCTTGAGTGTTCTTTTCTTTGTTCTAGAATTGTGCAAACAATCTACCTTGTGAGGATTTCCTAGTAAGTTTGCAAATTTGTATTGTTGTCTTTGGGAGAGAGTGTTCTCAAGAATTTGGGGTATAATTCTTGAGGGTTTCTAAGGTTACTCTTTTTCCTCAAAATAAAGACAAATTAGTGAATTTATGGAAAATCCTTAGTGTGGATAGCTAAGGTAAGTGACATAGACTTTGGTTGAGAAATTCGAACCACTCTAAATCGCTGTGCAAATTTCTTTCAATTTTCTGCAAAAGCTTCCACTAAAATTTTAATTGCCAATTCACCCACCTCTTGGTCATATTCGTCAATCGATTAACTCAACAATTGGCATCAGAGCCTAACTCATTTGAAGGTTTAATCGCCTCTTGAGTCGATTCGGGAAGAGTTACATCGATAATCAAAGTCATCAATGGCCTCTACTTCAAACTTCGACTCCAGTCTCGATTCGATGCCCGTCAAAAAGCCTCCTTTCTTCAATGGGGCTAACTATGCCTATTGGAAAAATAGGATGATGTACTTCATTCAAGCAAGTGATATGGGAGCATGGAATGTTGTAGAAGAAGGATACATCCAGCCTCTCACTCATCCAAGATTGTGGAGTGAAGGAGAGACAAAAATGTTCCAGCTCAACTCCAAAGCCATCCATATCGTATTTTGTGCTCTTGGACCAGATGAATACGTAAGAGTTTCATCTTGTACAACCGCCAAAGAAATATGGGACAAACTTCAAGTCACTCATGAAGGTACCAATGAGGTAAAGAAATCTAAAATTAGTATTCTAACGCATAGCTATGAAAATTTCAGGATGAAACCAAATGAAGATATCAAAGCTATGACGGATAGATTCTCAACGATTGTCAATGGTCTCAAATCATATGGAGAGATCATGTCAAATGAAAAGCTTGTGAGGAAGTTAGTCTACTCCCTCCCAAAATCGTGGCAATCAAAGAAGACTGCAATCATCGAGTCTAAGGATCTAACATCCTTAACTCTTGAAGAGCTAATCGGTTCACTCCTCACTCATGAAATGATGCTTGAAGATGAGGTGGACCTTGATAAGATTGAAGAGACACCAAAGGAGAAGGAGAAGAAGAAAAACATTGGAGTTGCTCTCAAATCCACAAAAAATGAGAGTGATTCGGATGAAGATGACGATGATGAGGAAATGTCATTGTTTGCCAAACGATTCAGAAAAATGATGAGACCTTACCGAGGAAGCAAATTCAAATGAAATGAAGGCCTAAAAAATGAACCAAAAGAGAAGGACTCGATCATTTGTTATGAATGCAAAAAGCCGGGGCATGTCAAATATGATTGCCCACAACTGAAGAGAAAGGGTCAATCAAAAATTAAGCACAAGGCTCATATGGCTACATGGAGCGATGAAGAAGGTTCCGATGAAGAGGAACAAGAAGTAGCAAACTTGTGCTTGATGGCATTCGGGGAAGATTCTAAGGTAACCTCTAACTCATCTGATTTTGATGATTTATCCTATGATGAGTTATTAGAGGAATATAATGGGTTAGCTACGGATTATGAGAAATTGTTTTTAAAATATAAAAATGATGATTCAAAATTAAAAAATGAAAATAAACTCATATCCAAAACCAACAACGATCTTGAAAGTAAAATCAAAGATTTGCAAATCAAACTAGAAGAGTTTGAAAAGAAAATTTTGGATTTGCAAAATTTACTTTCAAAGGTCAGTGATGATCATCAAAAGAAAATTAATGATCTTAACGCTTCTTTTGATAAAGTTGGAACAAAACGTTTTGAAAATGGAGAAAATTGAAAATCCAACTTTGTTAGAAAATTTTTTAAAAACTACAATCATAGAGGTCCCCAAAGAACCTCTAATGGAAAATTTGTTAGAAGTATATGAGTTCCTAAAGAGCTCATTACTACTAAAGATAAGGATATCCTACACAAATGGATACCTAAGGGGACTAGGATTTTGGAAACTAGTGGATATGGACCCAAAAGAATTTGGGTACCAAAAATTAGAAATTAATCTATGTTTGTAGGAAAAGGAGCATTGCTACAAGGCACGGGAAACAAATCCAAATCCATGGTACCTTGATAATGGATGCTCAAGACACATGATCAGAGATAAAAGCTGATTCATTGAGCATAACGCCAAAAATGGAGGAGAAGGGACTTTTGGTGATGATTCAAAAGGTCACATTGAAGGTATTGGTACTATTAGTAATACCTCTTCCATACAAATTAAGAATGTTTTATATATGAATGGATTAAAACATAATCTATTGAGTATTAGTCAATTTTGTGATAAGGGATTCAATGTCATATTTGATATTAATGGTTGTAAAGTCATTGACATTGCATCTAATCGGGTTATGCTTGTTGGTCATAGAATAGGAAACATATACATGGTGCATTTAAATTCTATTAATATGACTAATTTGTGCCTAGTTTCTAAGGATGAGCATGATAGTTGGTTATGGCATTGGAGACTAGGACATACTAGCATGAGTGTTTTGCAACGGTTAGTTCAAGGAGAATTGGTTCGAGGGCTGCCTAAACTAAAATTTGATAATGATAAAATCTGTGATGCTTGTGCTAAAGGAAAATAAAAACGAGTTTCTTTTAAATCCATTAATGACGTATCAACTAGTAGAGTATTACAAATGATCCATATAGATCTTTTTGGGCCAACTAGGACTACTAGCTTTGGTGGAAAACAATATGCATTTGTCTTGGTAGATGACTATTCTAGATATACTTGGGTTCTATTTTTAAGTACTAAAGATGAAGCATTAGAACATTTCATCACATTTTCAAAAATAATCGAAAATGAAAAAGGTTACTCTATAACTAGAGTTAGGAGTGATCATGACACTGAATTTGAAAATCTTGGATTTATTGAGTTTTTTAATTCTAATGGTATTAGCCATAATTTTCAGCACCTAGAACCCCTCAACAAAATGGAGTTGTTGAGAGGAAAAATCGAACTTTAGAAGAAATGGCTAGAACCATTCTTTGTGAAAATAATTTGCCAAAATATTTTTGGGCGGAAGCCACAAATACCGCTTGTTATGTATAAATCGAGTAATGATTAGGCCAATTTTAAAGAAAACTCCATATTAAATTTTCAAAATTAAAAAGCCTAACATTAGCTATTTTCATCCTTTTGGATGTAAATGTTTTATTTTGAACAACGGTAAAGAAAACCTTGGCAAATTTGATGCTAAAAGTGATGAAGGAATTTTTATGGGTTATTCCTTAAATTCTAAAGTTTATCTAGTATTTAATAAAAGAACTTTAGTTGTAGAAGAGTCTATACATGTTGTTTTCGATGATAATCCCCTTCCGAGGAAGGATTCTTGTGTGAATGATGATGTAGGTATTATAAATACAAATGAAGTTAGACATGACGTTGAAGAACCATCATCAAAGGAAGAAACAAAAGATGAGGTAACTCATGATCCTCTTGAGAATCCAACCATTGAAGAAAGGGAAGTATCTTATCCAAGAGAGTACAACTATGTCAAGGATGGTGAGATTATAGGTGATCCATCCAAAGGGGTAACAACTCGATCTTCTCTTAGAAATATTTGTAATTATGTTGCATTTATTTCAAGCATAGAGCCTAAAAATATTAAAGAAGCATTAAAAGATAAACATTGGATTATGGCTATGCAAGAAGAATTAAATCAATTTGAGAGAAGTAAAGTATGAACATTAGTTGAAAGGCCTAGTAATAAATCTATTGTAGGTACTAGATGGGTATTTAGGAATAAGCTTGATGAGAATGGTAATATAGTGAGAAACAAAGCTAGACTTGTTGCTCAAGGGTATACTCAAGAAGAGGACATAGACTATGATGAAACATACGCTTCCGTAGCCAGGATGGAAGCAATTAGAATGTTCTTAGCATTTGCATGTTTTCATGAATTTAAACTATATCAAATGGATGTTAAAAGTGCATTTTAAATGGTTTTATAAAAGAAGAAGTGTATATGTAACAACCTCCAGGTTTTGAAGATTCAAAATTTTCGGATCATGTTCTTAAATTGACAAAAGCGCTTTATGGTTTAAAACAAGCTCCTAGAGCTTGGTATGAAAGATTGTCAAACTTTTTAATTGAAAAAGTTTTTTCAAAAGGGAAGGTTGACACTACATTATTTTTAAAGCATAAAGGTAAAGATTTATTAGTAGTTCAAATTTATGTTGATGATATAATATTTGGTTCTATTAATGATGTTATTTTCCAAGAATTTTCTAAGCTAATGCAAAGTGAGTTTGAGATGAGCATGATGGGGGAGCTCTCATTTTTCTTGGACTCCAAATCAAGCAAAGAAAAGATGACATCTTCATCAATCAAGCTAAGTACGTCAAAGATATGCTCAAGAAGTTTGGACTAGAAAATTGCAAACCTCATGACACTCCAATGAGCTCTTCAACAAAGCTTGACTTAGATGAAGGAGGTAAATGTGTAGATGTTAAATTATATAGGTCAATGATTGGATCTCTACTTTATCTAACTGTAAGTAGACCGGACATTATGTTTAGTGTTTGTTTATGTGCTAGATTTTAATCATACCCTAAGGAATCACATTTACTAGCTATTAAGAGAATCTTTAGATACCTTAAGGACACTCCTAGTTTAGGACATTGGTATCCTAGAGACTCTAGCTTTAGCTTGCATGCCTTTTCTGATGCGAATTATGGAGGATGCAAATTAGATAGGAAAAACACCTCCGGTACTTGCCAATTCCTTGGAAATATGCTAATTTCTTGGTTTTCAAAGAAACAAAATTGTGTTGCATTATCTACCACTGAAGCCGAATACATTTCAGCCGGTAGTTGTTGTACACAAGTTTTATGGATGAAACAACAACTTTGTGATTATGGAATTGAAGTAGGTACCATTTCTATCAAGTGTGACAATACTAGTGCTATTTGTCTCACTAAAACTCCCATCCAACAATCTATAACTAAGCATATTGAAATTAGACATCACTTCATTAGAGATCATGTCACTAAGGAAGATGTGGTTCTAGAATTTGTTGATACTTTGCATCAATTAGCGGGTATCTTTACAAAACCTTTAGACAACGAACATTTTTGGACACTTAGGAGAGAATTAGGTTTAATTGACCTATCTTCACTTAGTGTTTAAAATAAATTTAGCACTTTTAAGAATAAATGAAAAATGCTTATAATAATTTTGATTGCATTCTTTGCTATTAGTTAGGGGGATGATTTTTGATGAAAAATTAACTTTATGTTCAAATGTAATTTAAGGATTAATTTGATTGATTGAACATAATTAATTTTTGATATATGAGTTGCCAATACCACTAGAGAAGATTAATTTAGCATTTTTAGTGTTTAAAATACAGATTTTTGAATTATAGGGCAGAGGGAATCGATACCCCCTTGAAGGGGAATTGATTCCCCCTTTGAAGGGGAACAGATTCCCCCTAAGGGAATCGATACCCCCCTGGGGTTCTGGTTTTATCAGGCAGAACCCTTGTTTTTGGCTCAAACCCTCTTTTCTTCTCTTCCTTGCCACCGTTTCCCCTCTCTACTCTCCCTATCTCCATTTTTGCCTCAAATCAACGTTTTTAATCAGAATTCTCTTCAAATGTCATCTTCTAAACCCTCTAGCATCATTAAAATCGTGCAAACAACATTAAAATCCACTAAATCTCATCTTTCAAGGTAAATTTTTCTAAACTCTCTATTTCATTGATTTTGAACATAGAACTAGTTTTAATTAGTTCTAAATAGAAATAGTGACCGAGCATTGCTTATTAGTGTTTAGAAACTAAATTTTTACAACTAATTTCATCAAAAACACAAGATTTTTCCAAAAGTTTTGAAATTTTCGAAATAAAAAATTTTTTATTTTGTTTTGATTGAATTACGTTGTTGTTATAAAAACTATACATATATTGATTTTCAAAATCTTAATTTTTAATAAGTTTTTCGAAAACTTTGCCCATTAGGATTGGTTTAGAGAACCTTGAAATATTGAGAACTCAATTGAGTTTTGGGATTAATTGAATTGCATACATGTGTTTTCTAAATTGCAGGTTATCCATTCTGTTCCAATTTCCTAAACAATGTCCAATCCTAAACATGCTAGGTCATCATCTAGTCGCTCAAACCGTCAACCAAATCCACTTCCAAATCCTCCTCCTATTCCTGAAATTCCAATTCCTAATCCTAATCCCATCGATCCTAATATGACTATCCAAAACTAGTGCTTCAATCATCCTGGTCCTAGAAATCATCGTTTTTGGTATTATCAATATTTTAACTCTTACAAAATTAGAGAAGAACGTATCCCTTCTCGTCAAGCTATGATAGATATCAATTTTAGATATCTTCCTCTTTTACAAGAGTGGAAATTTGATAAACTTTGTGACCTTGAACCTATAGTTTACCATCAACTTGTTCGCATATTCTATTCTAATGTCGTGTGTGTTAAAAATCGAGCTTAAACCAAAACCATAGCAGTTCGTTCCTATCTCCTAGGACAATTCATCCGTCTTGACTCGACTTACATAGCTAATGAATTAGGATTAGATAATGATGGTATATCAAATGAAAAACAACTTTTAGGTTCTCGGTATAAAAGAATAGATAGTGCGAGTGTCTTAGATCTTCATGATCGTTTTCTTCATCTAATGATTTCTTGGTGGTTTCGACCATCCGGAGGTCGTTACTCTACTCTTCGTGCTTTAGATCTTTGGTGGTTACATTATTTCCAAAACAGTATTAAAATAAATCTTCCTGAGATTATTTTTGTTGAAATCGTTGAAACCGTAAACTTAGTGCCAAATAAGAAACTTTGTTCCTCTTTAGTTTATGGTTGCATTCTAAGTAATCTATTTTCTAAAGTCGGGCTTAGAGTAGGTCTAGATGTCGTCTTTCCTCTCAAGAAACAAATTAATCTTCTTTCCTTAACGAGAGAGGGATGGATAAAGAATAAGGACACTGGTGAATGGGTTCGATCTTCTGAAAATACTCCGGGAGCTAGCTCTTCTCAAGCTCCTCCAGCAGATGACAACGATCCCGAGATTGAACAATTAATGCGAGATATCGATGAAGCCGAAGATGATCCTGAGCAGCCTGAGGAGCAAGCACAACAAACTAATCAAATGCCTCCATATTTTCAATCTTTTATGGAGACATTCGATTTCCGATATGCTACCATAGATTCGCATTTTTCTTCTATAGAGTCCCATTTATCCACAATGGGAGCTCAACAATTGGAAATTCTCCGGGAGATGCGTGCAAACAATGAAGCAACCAACGCTCGTATTAATGAACTCACTCATGAAATGGCCGTTATGTGAGCTCGTTTTCCTCCTCCCGATCCTCCTACTGATGCTTGATTCTGTGTTTTACTTTAGTACTTTGAACTTAAAGCTTATTGTTTAAACATTTTTAATGTTTTTGGATTGTTTTCTTTTTGTTGTTGGATATTTGAACTTATTTGATGGATTATGGATGTTTGAACTTATATATTTGGTGTGGTTAAATTTCTTCATTATTGCATCATTTACATCATGTTAGATATATGACCAATTTTGCCATGTCACATTGTTTATGATTGATTATGAAACTAATGGCTAACGTTTCTCTTAATTGTGATCTTAGCAGCTTAAACTATATATATAATCAATTGGCTAAATGATTTCAAAACCTTGTTTAAATTCTTTTACAAATCTTTATGATTTAACAAAAAGGGGGAGAAATGTTATTAAATTAAAAGGGGAGTTTTTGAAGAGGAGTAGTATTAAAGTAAGGGGGAGTAGTATTTTTCAAAATCAAAATTCATTTTGAAATTAGAAAATCTTAAAATGTCTTGTTATATCAAAATGGGGGAGATTGTTGAAAACATTTTGATGTTTCGATATAACAAATTAAATTAAAAGAATTTTAATTTTGAAAAAGATTTTTTCTAAGCATATTCAATATATTAAATCGAATATCAAAATATTACTCAAAGTATTTCGAAGTTCATTTTAAATCCTTACTCAAGTGTAAAATTAAGTTTTAATCTTAAAATAATTTCAAAACGATTTTACAAAATATTTCGAACCATTTCAAAGCCAAAAATTCCAGATTGCTCAGAGGGAACTGATTCCCCCCCAAAGGGGTACCAATTCCCCCTGAATGGTTTGGCTCCGAGAATTCTAGTATGCTCGGAGGGAACCGATTCCCTCCAGGGGTATCGATTCCCACCCCCACTGTTCAACGGTCAAAATATTTGAATTTTACACTTAGGGAACCGATTCCCCATGAGGGGTACCGATTCCCCCACGCTCCAAGCAGAAATATTAAATGTTTTCACACTTAAACGGCTACAATAGCTTCATTAACGATCCCCAACGTTCAGAAGTGATTCAAGGTGTATTTAAGCAAGCTTAGAAGTCATTGATCAAGAACAAGAAACATCAAGCAACTAGAATCAAGAGAGAACCAAAGAGAAAGCATCAAACCTCAAGTTTGAGCATTTCAAGCCTATCTTTCATTCAATATTCATTTTGCCTTCAAGAACACTTATTGTATTCATTCTTGAGTGTTCTTTTCTTTGTTCTAGAATTGTGCAAACAATCTACCTTGTGAGGATTTCCTTGTAAGTTTGCAAATTTGTATTGTTCTCTTTGGGAGAGAGTGTTCTCAAGAATTTGGGGTATAATTCTTGAGGGTTTGTAAGGTTACTCTTTGTCCTCAAAAGAAAGACAAATTAGTGAATTTTTGGAAAATCCTTAGTGTTGATAGCTAAGGTAGTGGACGTAGACTTTGGTTGAGAAAGTCGAACCACTCTAAATCGCTGTGCAAATTTCTTTCAATTTTCTGCAAAAGCTTCCACCAAAATTTTAATTGCCAATTCACCCCCTCTTTGCCATATTCGTCAATCAATTAACTCTTGTCCATTCAAGCTTGGTTCATTTACACCCCTACATGCATACATGATATAAGTACATTTGTAGATATAAAATCATAGCTCGATCAAATAGCGAAATGCATCCTCTCAATAACATTGTATGATTTGGACATGATCATAGACCGTTCGTCTATGATAAATGATTCAATTTTTTATTTTTTGTAATAATTATTTTCATCATATAATTTATGGTGAAACTTTGATTTAAAAGTGACCAAAATAGTTGAATAGATAAAACCTAAATAGATCACATATATCCTATGATGATGATATATTTATGGCAAGGTCGTTGGACAAAAGTTGCAAGTAAAGCTTTTATATTCAACATTTTTTTTATTTTTTTCTCATTAATAAGATAATGACACATGTCACCACCTTAATGGAGGGTCTTAATCTATTCAAGAAAATAACATGTATAATAGTAGAGTGATTAAAATGAAATTATTCTTTAATGAAAATAGCTAAAATAAAAGAGTTTTTTTTGGTGACCAAAGTACAAATACTATAAAAAGTATTTGACCACTAGTATAATTTATCCTAGAAATTATCCCCTTTCATGATATACTCACAAACACAATAGATTCCAAAGGATTTTCTTGATCATTATTTACTAGTGGCGTCACTATATATGCCGGGTGGTCCAATCTCATGGAAGGGTGTGGAAGATAAAATAAAAATAAAGATCCTACCAGAATATTTATTATCTTAATTATTTGTGGAGTGAGGAATGTATATGGCCTATCTTCTTATAGGTAGATAATGATTGAGAAATTAAAGTTATTGTATATGGACCATTTTCAAACTTTTTGTACTTTTATTTCTCAAATTATTTAAAATCTATATTTGATATAGTAATAATATATAAATTTATATATAATCAAAGTTTGACACATCATTCAGATTTAATATTTCTTAAAAAATAATATTGATTTAAATATCTAATTAGGTCTCTTCATGCTTATCACATTTTACTATCACCAAATGGTAGGAAAATTTACTATAAAGTCTACATGCATTGTGCTTCTTCTGTATAGGTAAGGTTTACTAAGAAGCCTAAAGCAATTAAATACAAAAGATGGTAACATACTGACGCCAGCTTTATGTATTAATAGTTCATTGTATGAAGACCAACACAAACGAATCATCTTTTGAAGTTTGTCAAAGTTAGGGAAAACTTATAGCCGCATTATATCGTTAAAGTTCTCAATTGAATTTTAATTGATTATCTTAAATAATAATAATAGAATCTTTCATAATCATAAATTGTTGAATTAAATTGACTTTCACAATCATAAATCCTGATGTGAGGCAAATATGACTAGGGTTGTTTATTCGGTTAATTCGGTGGCCGAACCGACCGAACTACCATTTTCGAATTAACTGAACTTTTTTTTTTTCTTTAACCGTTAATCGAACCGAACTTTTTTTCGAAAATATTAACCGAACCGCATAAATTTCGGTTAATTCGGTTAATTTTCGAATTAACGGAAAATTTTTAGAATTTTAGAATTTAATATTTTTTTAATAATTAAAAAACAATTTACAATTAATTTAAATAATATCTAATTATAATTAATATCTAATTAATTTGATTCAAACATTTTGCATATAGTTTTGATATTATTTTAATTAATTAATATTGATTTGGGTTTTAAATGGATTTTAAATGGATTGTGCCTCTTAATATAATTATATTTAAAGGTTAATTCGGTTAATTAATCGATTTCGAACCGAATTAACCGTTAACTGAATTCCAAAAAAAATCATTAACCGTTCCCCGACCGAATTAATTCGGTGACCGACCGAATTAACCGAACTAATTCGGTGACCGACCGAATTAACCGAACTAATTCGGTTCGGTCGGTTAATTCGGTTAAAACCGAATTTTGAACACCCCTAAATATGAAAATAGATTTTCTTTTAGTAACGTATAGTGATTACATGGTAGTATATGTTGATTTAGTTAACATATTTTTATACTATATTTAAATTAAAATAACATTCCTTTTAGATCATTTAAAAAAATTGAATAGTATAAAATGATTATAAGGTTGTATTTGTTTATAATCTTTCTTAACGATTGATAATGTATGTACATCCTGTAGTCGCAATTGTTCGAGCCTATAACCTCAAAGAAGAATAACATTTCATTTAACTCACTCAATGAGCTTTAATCATTTAAAATTACATTTAAATATCTAGAATAATTATAATATATTTAAATATACTAAAATTTGCAATTTCCAATATATTGTGACAAGAAAAATATTGTGGGAACTAAAATTTTAATTGTTTTTAGTAACAAAACAAAATTGCATGGTAGAAAAGGTAAGGCAGCCTAGAGATAAGGGGTCATCCAATAATCAGAGACAAAATATGTGGGAGGTAGTGCCGACAATAAATAGTAGCACGTGAATATGTTTTAATATGTACACCAAACCTCGATCCCCACGAACCAAATACAAGAGGCTCCTTTGCTGAATTTAATTTTTACGGTAAACTATACTAGAGATTACTCAATTATAGCCTATTTTTATTTTAATCATTATTTTTAAATTTTTGTCAATCAGACAATCTAACTATTTTAATACATTCAATCAGACCACTAGCAGTTAACATTTAACAGAAGTGATGACGTGTAAGTTAATAAAAGTTGTATAATTACACATTTGTTCCTTCATATTTATACATTCTTTCAGTTTGGTCATAATTTTAATTTAATTTGATAAATTTAACCTCCAATTAGGTGCTGACATGTGTTACTAATATATTGGGAGATATTTGATTAATTTTAATTATTTATTTTATTTTATTTTGTATCCAATTAGGTGGTGACATGACTAAAATAATAAAATACCATCCAATCTAGTAGTGACACATGTCAACACCTAATTAGAGGTTAAATTTATCAAATTGAATTAAAATTATGACCAAGCTAAAAGAATGTATAAATATCGAGGACCAAATGTGTAACTATACAAATTTTATTAACTAACACATCATCACTTTCGTTAAATGTTAACGGCTGATAGTCTGATTGAATGCATTTAAATAGTTGAGTAGTCTATGTAGAAAATCGTTTTTGTCCCGACATTATTATTATTATTATCATTATTATTATTATTATTATTATTATTTTATTATTTTTTATATATAGGCTATAAAACTCAACCGACCCAAACCCTAAGCCCACTAAAATTAAGGTTTGTTAAAACCCTAATTTCCACCCTCATTCCAACCACTGTTCCGGCCCGTTCCTGACGATTCGACCACCATTTCGACTGCCACACCATCATCTATATAGTAAATCGAATCAAGCAAATCAATAAAAAATACAAGTCAACAAAAATCACCATCAACAGTAAAGACAACCAAATCCATACCAAACATGTTGAAAAAAATCAGACTTTTATCAAATTAAGGGATATGATTTTTAATGTTTTTGCAGGGGAATCATTTCCCTATGGATTTTAGTCTCAACTAACACGCAAATAAGGGGGTTTTAAAAGAAACCGAAATAAAAGAGAGAGGAGGTCGGTCGACCTTGGAAAAGAAAAAGAAAAAATAGAAGAAAAGAGCAGGAATCGAACCAGACCAAGGGGGAGAAAAAAATAATTGAACAAAAAGAGAAAAACATAAAAGAAATGAGAGAGGGGGGGTGAGAGTTTTACCTTTCCCGAGCCCCTTGCTGGAGCCTCGAGTCGTTATGTCTCGATTGACGGGTTGATTTTTTTGGTCGAGTGGCAGTCGTGGCCTTCTTCGATCACATGCCTTCAACTCTTGAAGGTAATCACTAAAACCCTTTTAGATTTAGGGTGGAGGGTCGTGGTTTAGGAGAATTAGGTTTGTTTTTTGGTTTGAGGGCGAGGTGGAGTTTCTATTGGGGCTATTTTGTCCCTCTATTGGTCACCGATTCACGGTGGTCGGAGAGGTTTGGAGCTTTCTTTCTTTTCTCTCAGCTGCAGAAGAGAACTAAGAGGGGGAGAGTTTTAAGGGTTTCATTTTATGTTAAAAAAGGAGAAATGAAAGAAATGGAGAGGATGGTCGGTTAGGGTCTTGTTGTTTTATTATATGTATCGTTTAAAACAACGTCATTATAGTAGGGTAAAACTGTGTGTTTTGAGAAAAATGGGTATTTACGTATTGGGTCCCTCATTCTTTGTAATTTCATCTTTTGGTCATTGAATGAAGCTGTCTGTTATTTTATTTTGAACACCATCTTTTACTTGCATTTCATTTTTGCCATGGCACTCTTTTTATTCATGTTTTTTGATGTTTCAAATTTGGCACTTAGTCTTAGTATATTCTATTTTAGTCCTAAATGATTTGCTATTATTTGTTTACATTTTCGGTTGCTAATTTTTGTATAGTACTTATTTTGGTCATTCATATTTACCCACAACCATAATGATATAATTTAAGCATAAAAGCCTTGTGCTTAGTTTTATATTTATTTTGTCACTAACTTTGACTCTGGCAGTTGAACTTTGGTATTATTGTCTGATTAATCCTTGTTGCTATGCGTATATTAGGTCTTAATTTTTATAAATTATATAATATATCCTATTATCACATTACCATTATTAATATATATAAAATTATATTTATATGCATTTTTGTATCGTATTATCATTTATTATTGATATATATATATGAATGTTTTGCATACTGAAAATGTTTTAATTTTTTTATTTTATAAATTAGCATATTTTTATTTACTTATTTTTAAGTATATGTTATTAAGTATTTTACTATTATGTTATATCATATATGTATGTATATGCTTAGTTAATTTCCTTAACCCTTATATGTTTACAGACTTTGATATAGTATATTATTTTTTATATTTAATATATGCATTTTATCTAAAAATTAGGGTAATATTATTTTGTATGAGGAATCCATGGAAATGCCCCCTTAACTAAATATGAAGGTATTTTCGAGGATCGTTTGTTCAAAATAATATCCCTTATGTTTTTTTTCTAAAAAGGATCATAATTTAAACGTATATTCGAACTTGCCAATTTCAATATTTAGATGATGTATAATTGCTTAGGTGCTTATTTGGGGCGTTGTGGGGGTGCTAATCCTTCTCCACACGTAATCGACTCTCGAACCCTTTTTCAAAACGAATTTCTGGTTAATCGCAAATCATTTTTTTATCTTTTAAAATTATTTTTCTTAATATTATTTTAAAATGTATTTTTAGGTATTCGACCAACCTATCTCAAAGGTCGATAGCGACTCCAAATTTATTTCTTTATACATTTATTTTAAAACCCAATTTTTCTAAGATTAAGTTGGTTCGATCCCTCCATAGCCCCGAAAAACTTAAGGATTGTTCCGACAGCTTGGCGACTCCGCTAGGGACTATAGAGAGTCAGGTCATTATTGATTATACATCGTCGTTTTTCGGTGAAAATGGTAAATTTGAACGATATTTAAGTTTTGATCATCATGTTTTGTTTGTGTTGCATCGTGCATATTTTATTTATTGGTAGTAGTAATGTGTGATTTACATGTTTCAGATTTTTTACTTTTGTGTTAGTCTGTTTGTTTTTGGATTGGGGCAAAGGATTGTGGGTTTCCCCTCATACGCACTATAATCGTTCGATATTTAGAGCCTTCTAATTGTGCTCTGTTCCGTTAGGCAGGGGTGAACGCTACGCTTACATGAGAAATTTTTTTTCTCCGCATGGGCTTTAGCAAGTAACCTTTTGGGTACATATGCCTTGTGTTTACGAGCGAAACATTGAGTTTCCTTGCATGGACATAGGGAAATACATCCTTTCGAATTGAAGCCTATAATGGGTGAGGATCGAGGGTCTGGCAGGCCAAAGGGGGCACTAGCAAAGGACAATTTGAGAACCCTGTTAGTAATACCGAAAATCTACCCTTTTCATACTGAATTTTTGTTTGTTATTCTTCAAAAAGTCATAAAAGGGGAAACTCACTCTAACCTTTTCATCGAAATTATTTGTTTATTTTGCAAAAAGCATAAGAACTAGAAGAGTATGCAATTAGGTTTTATATTTTCGTACGAAACCTATGAACTAGAAAAATGAGGTTAGGATTTATACGACGAACAAAGAATGGGGGTGGAAAACATGTCTGGGTAGAACTGTTATAAAAACATGTCAGGGTAGGTACCATGTTGGGTAGGATATTTTCCTTTCGTAAATATTTTTATGCTTTTTGGTTAAGTGGTACTAACAATTTCTTTTGGTTTATCTGTCTTATGTTTGCATTTGCATTTTCACATCATAACCAATCAAGGTGTTGATTCGCAAGTGATGGACCAAATTAGAAGGTTTTCATATCGACATAAGAGTTCCATAACTAGATAGTCAAATCCATAAGGGTGACGACTTACAAACAAAGTTGATAGATGAGAGAAAAGATAAAAGATGGATCGAAGACTCTCATTAAATAAAGATCGAGATGGTACCAAATAGTCAAATACTAGTTAAGTCAAGAATGATAAGATCCTTCAATAGATATCGAGGCCATTTTCTTCTTGGAGAATCCCACAAAAATGGAGGTCTAGAGAGCCAACAATCATAGTTGGTGAATTAAGATAAAGATAGATTGATCAACACTTTGAGAAGTCCAACAACGATTATGAAGATAATATCAAATTATGAGAAAAGCCTAGATCAAGTAAATGAAGAAAATAAAGCTCGTCTATCTAGTGTGAGGAGAACTTATGGTCTGATGAAGGTCGTTCTATGGTGGTCGATTTTAGAACTAATACCTTGTGCTTTTGCATTGGCATTATTGTTTTGCATTAGCTTATTAATTTATTTATTTTGCTATTGTTGCCTTTATAATAATTCTTATCATTTTATTATATTATTTGTGCTAACTTGTTTTTATGTTGCTTTTCTTTCTGCTTGCATCGCATGATCATGACATAATCAAGGTGTTGATTTATGAGTGGTCATTAAAGTAAAAGGTTTTCATGATAGACAAAAGGTTTCAAAATCAAATAGACTATAATAAAGCTGAAGAATGGCATCTCGAGCAAATTCATAGGATAGTGGATAGCTATGCACCCAAAGATCGCATTTCCGATGAAGAGCAAGAGGAAATAAGAGAGATGAGAGAGCAAATGTCTAAGATGATGGATAGAATAACAGTTTTGGCCAAAGAAAAAGAGACTTCTGCAAAAGAAAAGAAAGAGCTCAATGAAAACAATCATGTGATGTCACGTATACAAGGGACTACTTTAGAATAAGTTGAGTCTAACCAATCTGAAAAATCACACATAATTAATATTCTCATCAACAAGTTGTCTGGAGATTCGAAGGAAATGGTGACAACTGTAGAAGTTCAGAAAAATGAAAAGAAGTCATGCAATCATAACTCGTGGGTATATGAGAGTATACTCCCAATGTTAGGAGAGGTAAATATGAAGACTATAGTTCAATCCAAGCTGAGAGGTGACCCTCATTTTGATCATGTCCCTATATCATATAAGGAGTTTCATGATAAGCTTTTAGAAGCTCAGGAGGTGGCTCCACATTATGTAAAACCTTAGCAGCCTCTGTATCCAAGTTGGTATGATATCAATGTTCATTGTGAATACCATGTCGGAGCTCAAGCGACATCCTATTGAGAATTGTAATACATTCAAACATCAAATCCAACATCTTTTGGACCATGGAATATTGAAATGAAAGGTCGACCTAATTTAGTAACTGATTATCCTTTTAGGTTAGAGCCAAAAGTGTTCAAAGGTAAGAACATTAGTGGGGGCATCCAGGAGGGAGAAGGTTTACTAAGGTACGAAGCTCAAATGCCTCCCTTGAGGAGTGGAAAACATGGGGTCACTAAACTGAAAAACGATGTTAAACAATGAAAACAAATTGCAAGGTGCATGAAGGTCTAGCTAAGAAGTTATCTTATAATTTACGGATTGCAGGAGAAAGGCGCAATACAATCGTTATTGATTTGGGAAGATGTCAAGCCAAAAATCAGATGTTGAATATGTCTATAGCTAACATGGAAGATTCATACCAGTTCCACAAGCGTGAGACTAGTGTTGGGCTAGAACCCACTAGAGCCAGGAACAAGATATTGATGAAGATTGTAGATGATTATGGAGATATTGCACGAGAACTTCGGGACCATAAAGACTTTCTTGCAAGGAAAAGTGAACAACATTGTCTACAGCTTTGAGAATTGACACAAATGATGAAGGAAAAAGACTATGGTATGAAAGAAGGTATGATCCAAGCAAGCAATGTGGCTCATAAGTTGAAGCAGATTGATAACTCAACACCCAAGTATGTGAGGAAGTTAACTCAGCTTTTTAGAGAGATAGAGAAGGTAGGAGTTAAAGTTATCCCTTTGTGTAAAGTTTGTTTGACTTACTGAAACCCTTGTGTTCAATGAAAGTTATTTTAAAATGGTCACTCGGGAATGCCACCTCTTACATCTGCATCACATCTTTTGTATTCTTATTTCTGTATTTTCGCATTCTTATGTGCATTTTTTGTATCTTTACATTCACATATATACATCACACATTGAATCTTAACATGCATTAATCACGGATCATGGTGGTAACTCACGGAGAATCTTGAAGGTAAATTGAAGCCACCCCGTTCGTGCCTAGAAAAGAGTTGAGAGCTAGATATGAAGTTTAGGGAATGCCACTAAGAACTAGTGGGTACCGAAGAGTAAATTACATAATCTGATTGATTTTAAGGCATGGTTTTTTAATGAGCAAGTGGGGAATTAGATTGTAACAACCCTGAAGATCCGGTCGAGCATCCACATGTTTGATAAGTAATGGGGCATCCTCATTAGGAAGAGATCATTTCAGTCCATCATGAAGCTCTATTTCATTATAATTGTCTTGTTTGAGTTTGTTCTTTCTTTATTTGCCTAAATATTTTGTAAAAATGTTTGGTGATTGAACTTATGCCACTTTTAACGCTATGATCAATGAATCAAATTTTTAATCCGTTAGTTCTTTGAGTATCAAATTAATTAAATATTTTTTAAATTTTTCAAGAATTATATATCTTTGGTAAGTGGCAAAATTAAACCTTTCTTATCCCTTCCAAAGCCAAAAACACAATTACTAGATCTTTTTTGTAAATAATTCATGGTTATTACCAAAACCAAATTTTGATACTACATTTATTTAAAACTCCAAAGTCATACTTTTTCCTTTTTCGAGACACCAAATTCATACTTTTACCTTCTCGGGTAGAGCCGATCTAGTTAAAACACTACCTTTCTCCATATACATGACTTCAAAGTCACATCTTTTTCTTTTCTGACACAAAACCATCAGTTTTCTTTATACCATTAAAACTGGAAGGCCTCAAGTGCAAAACTTTCATTTATCAATTAATCTTCCTGCAAGAAGAGACGAGATGAGGCATCATAGATTAATATTTTGAAGACAAGCTCGAATAATTGGGGCTTGCTCGAAGTAAGAAGAAGAAGAAATAAAGGGAATGATTCAAATAATTCTATAATGCATTAATTACATTGTTTTCATGAAAATAAAAGATAATCCTGAATATTCATCCCCCTAGGATACCTCTTTTTGCAAGGACTTCTATGTATGAAATCATGAACGACCTTATTTCATTCATCACTTCACAAAACGAATAAATATATCCCTTGTTATCCCCATTTGAGTATGAATTATTTTTCTTCCGATTCAACTCTAACCAAGGATCACCCTCCACCTTGGGGGCAAGTTGAAGGATATTTGCTCGCAGGAGTAAGTTCCAAATACAATAAACAAAAAGAATAAGAAGGTGCTCAAAGCAATTGGAGTTTTATTCTCGTCCAATAAATTCGTAAAAAATATAGAGATAAAAAGAATAGACGAAAGAAAAAAAGAAAAGAGAAAAATAGAAAAAGATAGAAAAAGAAGAAAAGAAGAAAAAGAAAAAGAAAAAAAGAAAAAGAAGAAAAAGAAAAAAAGAAAAAAAGAAAAAAAGAAAAAAAGAGAAAAAGAAAAAAGTAAAAGAAAAAAGAAAAAAAAAAAAAGAAAAAAGAAAAAAAGAAAAGAGAAAAGAGAAAAGAGAAAAGAGAAAAGAGAAAAGAGAAAAGAGAAAAGAGAAAAGAGAAAGAAAACAAATCAAGTATTTCAGTGCAGTCGTTTCAAAGAGTCAGCTTCAACAAGAAGAGAGGGAAATGCTGAAGATATAAGAAAATAGAGATGAACTGTAGGATGAAAACCCAAATATGGACAGTCTAGAGGGATCCATAAAAAACAAAAGAAAATAAAAGACAAGTAGCAAGCAGATCCAAGTCAAGCAATGTAAGATTAAAGGCATCAAAATGAATTAATCATTGGTTCAATTACCCTTAAACACTTGTTTGGGCCTATTTATCCATTTCTTTCATAACCGTGAACCCTGGCTTATGTTACTACCTGAAAAGTCTATTCTAATCATACATGGATTTCTAAGTAAAAGACACTATCTCCATATTTCATTCCTCTTCTCATGATTAATTTGAAAAAATTGGTTTTCTAAAATATTTAATGCATGATAGGAAAAATAATAAAGGGGGTTCAAGATGTAAAATTTTGAATAACGTCTTGAAACCAAAGGAGGAATCAAGTTAAAAACCTAAAAGGGCGGCTGGAATATTAATTTGTGCAACTACGACATAGGAGGCAATCTTGCAAAGCTCTTGATGTAGCACCGCACATCCCAAATATGTTACGGAGAGTTTGGAACCAGTGAGTATATCTAAAAAATGCGCATAACAACCACTTTCTCAAGTTAGTGGACGCCCAAAAAGCCAGATATGCTATAATAAAAAGGCCAACCTGAGAGACCTTACCTTTTCAGAATCAACCTATACCTTAAATTTGTCAATAATTTTGACATTTTCCATTGGGCTATGATTTTTTTTGAAAGATTAAAAGGTATTTGACTTGTTTGATATTCATTAAACTCTTGTTTTAAAATTTGCTTCAATTGTGAGTCTATTGTATGGGACACCATTTTTCAAAAATTCTTTATCAAGCATTTTCAAAATTTGAAAATAAAAATGAAGATGAGAAACATTTTCAAACAAGACAATCTTGTTGGAGTAGATCTTGGTAGTTGACACACATAGTTCATAGTGAGACTCAGTGCTGGAGCAAGGAAATGATGAATGTTGGAGTACTTTTGAGGGTCCGTATCATCTAGAAATAATAAAGATTGAGGCATTTTTTAAGTCCAATATCAACAAGAAATGATAAATGTTGGGGCATTTTTGAAAGTGCATATCATCTGGGAATACAAGATCATTGAATTGAGCATACATTTATTTTCAACAAGACATAAAGGTGTGAAGAATGGAAATGGTAAAACAAGGATAGTGGAGTTTACTATATATAATTATTTTGTCCATCATCACAACATACAATTGCATTGTTCTGGTGATTGTCCATGCATTAATTTTGGCAAGCCAAAGCATCCCACTCATATTCCCACTGATCTTTATTTTTCGGTGTCCTTGCAACGCCATACAAAAGCTTTGAACACCATGCAAAAAAAGCTTCAGTGGTTAAAAAAATCTAGGCAGAAGCCAAAGGAAATGATGAATGAGTTGTCAAATGTTTTACAAACCAGTAACTATGGCACTTAACTAATGTTGCGATCATGTGGTGTTTCCATAAATTCTAATTTTACTCTTGATGAAGGTTGTCTTCTACAGCCCCAAGGCTAAAAGTGAGGAATGGTGAAGATTTCTTTCCATTGAATGGGTGACGGAATTTTAACAACAAGAAACTAGTGGATCCAACTAAGATTGAACGATGGATTGTTGTTATACTTCTCAATACGATGTGATGCAAATAGCCTTGTTCAAGATTTGATTAGATGTGGAAATATGAAAGCAATTAGGATAGACCCTCCCTTTGATGTGTTTCAAGAGTCAAATCAGAATAGACGCTACTCTTCTATTGATATAGTGCATAAATGTTTGAGGACATCCAATCCAAACTTCTTGGAGCTCCACAGTTCCTCCTTTGTGTTTTACCTGATAAAGGAAATTCTGATCTTCATAGTTTGGTATAGTCACACAAGTGTATGGAAATACCTTACAAATTGTCTTCTAAAAATCAATGCAAAGCTTGGAGGACCAAGTTCGAGGTTAGCAATTGAGCAAAAACCTTCAATTCAATTTGTTTCTAAGATTCTAACCATCATCTGTGGCATGGATATGTCTCATAGCTCTCCTAGGTAGTTTGATATTCCATAAATTATTGTAATGGTCAGCTGCAGGCACTGACATTTAATTTCCTGTTATAGGGTAACAACATACACAGTCTCCAAAGCTTGAAATGGTGGGTCCCCTTTTAAAAGATGAAAGGAATATTGGATTTCTACAAAAGTTATAGTAGAGAAAGGCAATCTTATCAGGGGCAAAAATTTTATGGGGTAAGAGGAAATTGACACAAGTCAAGAATGGTAATAGTTCATGCTGGTGCAAACAAAGTGAAGATAACATAATCAGGAAGAGAATGAAGATCGTTCTTGCAGCTATTCCCGCCACAGATCAAGAAAATATACATTTATACATTATACATGAATTTACATCATTGCATCATACATCATTTCATAAATATATACATAATTCTTATAGATTTTTCAAGAAAATAATAGAAAAGAAAAAACATAATTCAAGCCTCAAATGGAGGGAATTGCATTAAGAGTGGAAAAAACTCAAGAATTGAGGAACCCAATACACATGACAATCATCATTTTCAAGGTGGGGCAGGTTACCCAGCTAACACATTTTTCTGGAAACTAAGTCTGAATTTCATAGATTTACTGACAGGAGTTTTAAATGAGTTTCCAAAGAAGCTAAGTATGTTTTTCAGAGGTTTTTGAACATGATGTTTTTTTTGAAATACTAAGCTTGATTAGCAAAAGTTTCTTTCTTAGTAAGTCCTTCAGGCTATCCATAAGACCTTCGGGCAGTATGTTTTAACATGTTTTTCGAAAAATGAGAAAGGTTTCTCATTTAAATCTACCAATTGAAATTTTTGAAAAGTAAGAAAGGTTTCTTACCTAGTAAACTGTTCCCAAAATTAGTAAGTCCTTCGGGCTCTCAGTAAGTCTTTCGAGCATGATGCTTAAATCCTTCGGGTCATCTGTAAGTCTTTCGAGCAAGATGATAAGTCCTTCGGGCCATCCATAAGTCCTTCGGACAGGATGTTTTCACATGTCTCTCGAAAAATGAGAAAGGTTTTTCATTTAAATCTGAAATTTGTAAATTTTGAAAAGTAAGAAAGGTTTCTTACCTAGTAAACTGTTTCTAAAATTAGTAAGTCCTCTGGGCCACAAGTAAGTCTTTCGAGCATGATGCTTAAATCCTTCGGGCCATTTGTAAGTCTTTTAAGCAAGATGATAAGTTCTTTGGGCCATCCATAAGACATTTGTGTAGGATGTTTTCACATGACTCTCGAAAAATGAGAAAGATTTCTCATTTAAATCTGAAAATTGAAATTTTTAAAAAGTAAGAAAGGTTTCTTACCAAGTAAACCGTTTCCAAAATTGGTAAGTCATTTGGCCCATCAGTAAGTCTTTCGAGCATGATGCTTAAATCCTTTGGGTCATCTATAAGTCTTTTGAGAAAGATGATAAGTTCTTTGGGCTATCCACAAGACCTTCGGGCAGGGTGTTTTCACATGTTTTTCGAAAAATTAGAAACGTTTCTCATTTAAATCTGAAAATTGAATTTTTTGAAAAGTAAGAAAGGTTTTTTACCTAGTAAATTGTTTCCAAAATTGTTAAGTCCTTCGGGCCATCAGTAAGTCTTTGGAGCATGATGAGTAAATCCTTCGGGTCATCTATAAGCCTTTCTAGCAAGATGATAAGTCATTCGAGCCATCCATAAGACCTTCAGGCAGGATGTTTTCACATGTTTTTTTGAAAAAAATGAGACAACAATTTCAAAATTGTCTCATGAAAAATGAAACATTTGAAAAAGTAACCAATTCAGATTTCCATGTTTGGTGGCGACAAGACAAGCTCCCACAAAGAAATCACTTTCCAAAGATTATCCTCCCAAGACTTCCAGGTATGATGTTTTAGAATTCTCAAACACATACTAACAAGGGTTAATGTTTAATTTTTCAGATTGGATATGCTTGAAGATAAGAGAAGCAAATCAAACTTGTTTCAATCTTCCCTGAAGAACAGTGGAATAAATCAACTCCCCCAGATCTAATCTTCCCTTAAGAAGAAATGGAATATATCCCCCTCTTTTTATATTTGATATTCCCTGAGTGACAGTGGAATAAGTCTTCCTCGATTCAATCTTCCCTGAGTGACAGTGGAATGAATCAACTCCCCCAGATCTGATTTTCGCTCAAGAAGAAACGAAATAGATCTCTCGCTTTTCAGATTTGATATTCCCTGAGTGACAGTAGAACAAGTCTACCTCGATTCAATCTTCCCTGAGTGATAGTGAAATAAATCAACATCCCCATATATGATTTTCCCTTAAGAATAAGCGGAACAGATCTATCTCTTTTCATGATTTTATATTCCTGAGTAACAGTGGAATAAGTCTGCTTTGATTCAATCTTCCATGAGGAATAGTGGAATGAATCAACATCCCCAAATATGATTTTCCCTCAATAAAAAGCAAAATAGATCCCTCTCTTTTAAGATTTTATATTCCCTAAGTAATAGTGGAACAAGTCTGCTTCAATTCAATCTTCCCTAAGGAACAGTGGAATAAATCAACATCTCCAGATCTGATTTTCCCTCAAGAAGAAGTAGAATATATCCCTTCATATTAAGATTTGATATTCCTTGAGTAACAGTGGAACAAGTCTGCATCAATTCAATCTTCTCTTAGGAATAGTGGAATGAATCAACATCCCTATATCTGATTTTCCCTGAAGGAGAAGCGGAACATATCTATTTTTTTCAAGATTTGATATTCTCTGAGTGACAGTGGAATAAGTCTATCTTGATTCAATCTTCCCTGAAGAAAAGTGGAATGAGTCAACAATTCTTGTTTTGATCTACCCTAGAGAAACAATAGAGCAGATCTCTCATCATATTTCAAAGCACGGAGTCGACCGGACGAAAACTCATAGTCTCTTCGTATTTTCCCTACTCTTGTTGACACAAGAATGGGCAAAGAGGGGTAGCTATAAGCAATCGTTTTCATCCCGACATTAGTAATATTATTATTTTATTTTTTATTTTTTACTTACATGCTACAAAACTCAACCGACCCAACAAACCTGGGCCCAAATTACATCTGTAAGCCCAATAAACTAACCCAAACCCCAAGCCAACTAAGACTAGGGTTTTTTGAAACCCTAATTTTCCACCCTAGTTCCACCCGCCGCTGCCTCCACCAGCAGGTGAAGAGCCGCGCTGCCGCCACTGTTCTAGCCTATTCATTTTCGATTCGAGCACCATTTTGACCGCCACACCGTCATCTACAGTAAATCGAATCAAACAAATCGATAAAAAATCAAAGTCAACAGAAAATCATCATCAATAGTAAAGCCAACCAAATCCATACCAAACATGTTGAAAAAAAATCAGATTTTAGTCAAATTAAGGATTCGATTTTTAATGTTTTTGTAGGGAAATCATTTCCCTATAGATTTTAGTCTCAACAAACACACAAATAAGGGGTTTTTTTAAAAGAAACCAAAATAAAAGAGAGAGGAAGTCGATCGACCTTGGAAACGAAAAAGAAAAAATAGATGAAAAGAAGGGGTTCAAACCAGACCAAGGGGGAGAAAAAATAATTGAAAAAAGAGAAAAACAAAAAAGAAAGGGGACAGGGGGTGAGAGTTTTACCTTTCCCGGGCACCTAGTTGGAGGCTCGAGCCGTTAGGTCTCGATTGAGGGGATTATTTTTTGGTTGAGTGGTAGTCATGGCGTTCTTTGGTCCCAAGCCTTCAACTCTTGAAGGTGATCACTAGATTCCTTTTATATTTATGGTGGAGGGTCGTGGTTTACGAGATTTAGGTTTGTTTTTTGGTTTGAGAGTGAAGTGGAGTTTCTGTTGGGGCTATTTAATCCCTCTGTTGGTCACCGATTCACAGTGGTCGGAGAGGTTTGGAGCTTTCTTTCTTTTATCTCGACTGCAGAAGATAACTAAGAGGGGGGAAGTTTTAAGGGTTTATTTTTAGGTTAAAAAAGGAGAAATGAAAGAAATGGAGAGCATGGTCGTTTAGGGCCTTGTTGTTTTATTATATGTATCGTTTAAAATGACGACTTTCTGGGGGCAAAGTCGCGTGTTTTGAGAAAAATAGGTTAATTACCTATTAGGTCCCTCGTTCTTTGTAATTTCATCTTTTGGTATTTGAATGAAGCTTTCTGTTATTTTATTTTGAGCACCATCTTTTACTTGCATTTCATTTTGGCCCCGACACTCTTTTTATTCATGTTTTGTGATGTTTCAAATTTAGCACTTAGTCTTAGTAAATTATATTTTAGTCCTTAATGATTTGTTATTATTTGTTTGCATTTTTGGCTACTGATTTTGTAAAGTACTTATTTTGGCCTATCATATTTACTGTTGAAAACATTTTGATATTTCGATATAAAAAATCAAGTTAAATGAATTTAAGATTTTCCAAATGATTTTCTAAGTATATTCGATATAAATATTCGAATATCAAAATATTACTCCCAATCTTTCAAATGTAATTTTTAATCCTTCTTACTTAAGTGTAAAATTAAGTTTTAATCTTAAAATAATTTTAAAACAATTTTGCAAAGTATTTCGAACCGTTTCAAAGCCAAAAATTCCAGATTGTCCAGAGGGAACCGATTCCCCCCCCCCCAAGGGCGTACCGATTCCCCCTGAATGGTTTGGCTCCGAGAAAAATAGAATGCTCGGAGGGAATTGATTCCCTATGAGGGGGTATTGATTCCCCCCACGCTCCAAGTTGTTTTATTAATTGATTTCACACTAAAACGACTCTATTGACTCCACTAATCATTCCCAATGTTCAGAATTAATTAAAAGAGTATTTAAACAAGCTTAGAAGCCATTGATCAATAATAAGAAAAAACAATTAACAAGAATTGAGAGAGAATCAAACAGAAAGCATCGAACTCATTGTTTGAGCACTTCAATCCTATTTTTCATTCAATATTCATTGTGCTTTCAAGAACACCATTTGTGCTCTATTGTATTTATCCTTGAGTTTTCTTTCTTTGTTCTAGAATTGTGCAAACAATCTACCTTGTGAGGTTTTCCTTGTAAGGTTGCAAATTTGTGTATTTCTCTTTGAAAAAAAGAGTGCTCAAGAATTTGGAGTATAATTCTTGAGAGAGTTGTAAGGTTACTCATTGTCCTCAAAAAAAAGAACAAATTAATGAATTTGTTGGAAAATCTTTAGTGTGGATAGCTAAGGTAGTGGACGTAGACTTTGGTTGTGAAATTTGAACCACTCTAAATCGCTATGCAAATATTTTCAATTTTCTGCAAAAGCTTCCACCAAAATTTTTATTGCCAATTCACCCCCCTCTTGGCCAATTCAATCGATCGATTAACTCAATAATTGGTATCAGAGCCTCACTCATTTGAAGGTTTAACAACCTCTTGAGTCGATTCGGGAAGAGTTAAATCGATAAAGATGGCGTCCACTTCCGGTTCATTCTCCATGGAAGAATCCAGACCAATTGACGTGCCTCCACACTTTAATGGAACAAATTATCGTCGTTGGAAGAAGTTCATGATGATATTTATCCAAGCATTTGATATGGAAGCTTGGATGATGATCTAGAAAGGATATTCTTCTCCTACGAAGAAGGCAAAGAAGTGGAGTAATCAATAACGGAAGAAAGCTCAACAAAATACAAAGGTTATGCCCATGTTGTGTTGTGAAATTGATCCTAATGTATATAAAGGAGTTTCTTCTTGTTCAAATGCCAAGGAGATGTGGGATAAGCTTGAGGAGATCTATAGAGACAAGGAAGAAGAATAACCAATAAAGGTGATGTCTCTATTAGCTCTCACAGAGCCAAATGTATCTTCTAACTCAAATAGATTAAATTCAAAATCTTTTAATGAGTTACAAGATGCTTATGATGATTTATTTTTGGAGTTAGAGACCATGAACTCCAAATACAATAAATTGATTTTTAAATTTATTGCTAAAAATGATCTTCTTTTGAAAGCTAAAACAGACTTGGAAAATCAAAATGAAATGTTGAGAAATGAGTTAGAGCTTTCAAAAATAAAATCTGAAAACTTTGAAAAAGAAAATTTCAAATTAAACAAACTTATTCTAGAAACAAAAATGGATTTTAAAAATCAAAATGAAATCTTGGAGAAGGATTTAGAGCTTTCAAAAATGAAATTTGAAAGTATTGAAAAAGAAAATTTCGATTTGAAAGTTAAGCTTGAATGACTAGCAAAAGAAAATGAGATCATTTTAAATAATCCATCTAGTTCAATAATGACAATATGTTCACATTGTATTATCATGGTCATACGGAACATACTTGTCTTTTAAAGAAAGAAAAACGATTTAAAATTAGACAAGTATGGGTTCCAAAAGGAATAAGAGGCATTGAAACTAATGTTCAAGGATCCAAAGCAATTTGGATACCAAAATCTACTTAAATGTCTCTTGTAGGTGTGTGGGAACAATGGTGATGAAGATGATGATATTCAAGATGCTCTAGCCACACAAGAAAAGGGAATGGGTAACCTCTAAACTTAATGTTATTATTTTATTTGGTTTCTCATTTAGTTTATGCATGCATGAGGTTTTAAATGTTGAATAATTCTAAATGATTATGTTTTATCTCATGTATGTTGAAAAATATTGTATGATGAACATAGTAACTTTTGGTAATGTTTTATAAACTCTAGTTCATCATATTAATTTTTGGTCAAAATTGTTTTTAAAATGTATTTGATATCTCTTTAACAATTGATATCGATTTTTCAAGAACTTTGGTTTTGCAAAATTTTGACCATAAATTTTTCTTAATGTTTATGCATAGATCTTATTTTTTTTAAATTTTATAAAGTTTTAATGCATAACATTTTCAAAAAAAAACTTTATGCATAAAATCTTAATCTCGATTATCGACATTGCATAATGTTTTATTTGTGAATGGGTTAAAAGCATAATCTTTTGAAAAATGAATTTAATAAAAGATACAATGTCTTATTTTAAATTAATGTTTGCAAAATTGATTGGCATTGCATCCATTTTGATTATTCTTGTTGGGCATGAAATAGGGATATATACATGGTGCATTTAGATTCTATTTATATGATTAATTTATGCCTAATTGCTAAGGATGAGCATGATAATTGGTTATGGCATAGGAGACTAGGACATGCTAGTATGAGTGTTTTGCAACTATTGATTCAAGGAGATTTAGTTAGAGGGTTTCCAAAGCTAAAATTTGATAATGATAAAATTTGTGATGCTTGTGCTAAAGAAAAACATTGAAAAGCTTCCTTTAAGTCCATTAATGATGTATCAACTAGTAGAGTATTACAATTGATCCATATAGATCTTTTTGGGCCATCTAGGACTACTAGCTTGGGTGGAAAACAATATGCATTTGTATTAATAGATGATTGTTCTGGATATACATGAGTTCCATTCTTAAGTACTAAAGATGAAGCATTAGCAAAATTTATCACGTTTTCAAAAGTAATCCAAAATGAAAAAGGTTACTCTATAACTAGTGTTAGGAGTGATCATGGAACTGAATTTAAAAGTCTTGGATTTACTGAATTTTGTAATTCTAATGGTATTAGCCATAATTTTCAGCACCTAGAAACCCTCAACAAAATGGAGTTGTTGAGAGGAAAAATCGAACTTTAGAAGAAATGGCTAGAACCATGCTTTGTGAAAACAATTTGCCAAAATATTTTTGGGCGAAAGCCACAAATACCGCTTGTTATGTTATTAATCGAGTAATGATTGGGCCTATTTTGAAGAAAACTCCATATGAATTTTTTTAAAATAAAAAACCTAACATTAGTTATTTTCATCATTTTGAATGTAAATGTTTTATTTTAAACAACGGTAAAGACAATCTTGGCAAATTTGATGCTAAAAGTGATGAAGGAATTTTTCTGGGTTATTCCTTAAATTCTAAAGCTTATCGAGTATTTAATAAAAGAACTTTATTTGTAGAAGAGTCTATACATGTTGTTTTCGATGATAATCTCCTTCCGAGGAAGGATTCTTGTATGAATGATGATGTAGGCATTATAAACATAAATAACGTTGGACATGACGGTGGAGAACCATCATCAAAGGAAGAAACTAAAGATGAGGAAATTCATGATCCCCTCGAGAATCCAACCATTGAAGAAAGGGAAGTATCTTACCTAAGGGAATACAACTATGTTAAGGATGGTGAAATAATAGGTGATCCATCCAAAGGGGTAACAACTTGATCTTCTCGTAGAAATATTTGTAATTATGTTGCATTTATCTCATGCATATAGCCTAAAAATATTAAAGAAGCATTAAATGATGAACATTGGATTATGGCTATGCAAGAAGAGTTAAATCAATTTGAGAGAAGTAAAGTATGGACATTAGTTAAAAGGCCTAGTAATAAATCTATTGTAGGTATTAGATGGGTATTTAGGAATAAGCTTGATGAAAGTGGTAATATAGTGAGAAACAAGGCTAGACTTGTTGCTCAAGGGTATACTCAAGAATAGGGCATAGACTATGATGAAACATACGCTCCCGTAGCTAGGATGGAAGCAATTAGAATGTTATTAGCATTTGCAAGTTTTCATGAATTTAAATTATATCAAATAGATGTTAAAAGTGCATTTTAAATGGTTTTATAAAAGAAGAAGTGTATGTGGAACAAACTCCAGGTTTTGAAGATTCAAAATTTTCGGATCATGTTCTTAAATTGACAAAAGCACTTTATGGTTTAAAACAAGCTCCTAGAGCTTGATATGAAAGATTGTCAAATTTTTTAATTGAAAAAGGTTTTTCAAAAGGGAAGGTTGACACTACATTGTTTTTAAAGCATAAAGGTAAAAATTTATTAGTAGTTCAAATTTATGTTGATGATATAATATTTGGTTCTACTAATGATGTTCTTTGCCAAGAATTTTCTAAGCTAATGCAAAGTGAATTCGAGATGAGCATGATGGGGGATCTCTCATTTTTCTTGGGACTCCAAATCAAGCAAAGAAAAGATGGCATCTTCATCAATCAAGCTAAGTACGTCAAAGATATGCTTAAGAAGTTTGGACTAGAAAATTGGAAACCTCATAACACTCCAATGAGCTCATCTACAAAGCTTGACAAAGATGAAGGAGGTAAATGTGTGGATGTTAAATTATATAGGACAATGATTGGCTCTTTTCTTTATTTAACCGTAAGTAGACCAGACATTATGTTTAGTGTTTGCTTATGTGCTAGATTTAAATCATGTCCTAAGTAATCACATTTACTAGCTGTTAAGAGAATCTTTAGATACCTTAAGGACACTCCTAGTTTAGGACTTTGGTATCCTAGAGACTCTAGCTTTAGCTTGCATGCCTTTTCTGATACGGATTATGGAGGATGCAAATTAGATAGGAAAAGCACCTCTGGTACTTGCCAATTCCTTGAAAATATGTTGATTTCTTGGTTTTCAAAGAAACAAAATTGTGTTGCATTATTTACTACTGAAGCGGAATACATTTCAGCCGGTAGTTGTTGTGCACAAGTTTTATGGATGAAACAACAACTTTGTGATTATGGAATTGAAGTAGGTACCATTCCTATCAAGTGTGACAATACTAGTGCTATTTGTCTCACTAAAACTCCCATCCAACACTCTATAACTAAGCATATTGAAATTAGACATCACTTCATTAGAGATCATATCACTAAGGAAGATGTGGTTCTAGAATTTGTTGATACTTTGCACCAATTAGCGGATATCTTTACAAAACCTTTAGATAAAATAAAATGAAAAATTAGCGGATATCTTTAGATTTTGGAAACTTAGGAGAGAATTAGGTTTAACTGACCTATCTTCACTTAGTGTTTAAAATAATTTTGGCACTTTTAATTAGAAATGAAAAATGCCTATGAAAATAATATTCTTTATTGCATTCTTTGCTAATAGTTAGGGGAAGTTTATGATTCTTAGAGAAAATTAATTTTATGTTCAAATGTAGTTTAAAGATAAAATTGTTTGATTGAACATGATTAATTTTCAATATATGAGTTGCCAATACCACTAGAGCAAATTAATTTAGCATTTTGAGTGTTTAAAAACCAGATTTTAGCATTTTTGGTGCATAGGGAATCGATACCCTCCTGAAGGGGAACCGATTCCCCCTTTGAAGGGGAACCGATTCCCCCTGTAGGGGAATCAATACCCCCTGGGGTTCTGGATATGACACGGCCAGAACACCCTATTTTCTCAAACCCTCTTCTTCTTCCTTTTACCTCCAATCACTCTCTCTATCTCTCAAATCTCCACTTTTAAATCATGTCTTACAAACGATCTAGACCTTCCTCTAATCGTTCTAACCAACCTCCAAATCATGCACCTATCCAACAAATTCCTAATCCTAATCCCGGTGATCCAAATATGACCATTCATAATTCGTGCTTTAATGAACCCGGTCGTAGACAAAATCTCTACTTTAGGTTTTGCCAATACTTTGAGTCTTACAAAATCCGGGAAGAACGAATCCAATCTCTTCAAGCCATGTTAGACATTAATTTTTGACATCTTCCTACCCTACAAGAGTGGAAACTTGATAAACTCTTCGAGCTTGAACCAATAGTTTATCACCAACTCGTTCGTATCTTCTACTCTAATGCCGTTTGCATTCAAAACTGGGATAAAACTGCAACCATAGGAATCTGATCCTATCTTCTAGGACTATTCTTTCATCTTGACTCGTAATACATTGCCACCGCATTAGGATTAGATAATGACGGGTTAGATAATGAAAAACTAACGGTAGGATCTTAGTATAAACGAAGGGATAGTGCGAGTGTTTTAGATCTTCATGACCGTTTTCTTCATCTAATGATCTCTTGGTGGTTTCGACCATCCGGAGGCCGTTACTCTACTCTTCGAGCCTTAGATCTATTTTGGCTACATTGTGTGCAAAATAATCTCAAAATCAACTTTCCATAGATTATCTTTGTTGAACTTGTCGAAACCGTAAATCTTATTCCCAATAAGAAATTATGTTCATCTTTAGTTTACGGTTGTATTCTAAGTAATTTGTTTAAAAAGGCTGGGCTTAGAGTTGGACTTGATGCCTCTTTTCCACTCAAAAACCAAATCAACCTCTTCTCTTTAACTAAATCGGGATGGAAGATCAATGAAGAGACTGGTCTTTGGGTTCGAACTGGTGAGCAACCTCCGGAAGCTGACAAAGCCGAAGAAGAGCCAGAGCAGCACGAGGAACAAGTACAAGAAGAAGATCAAGTGTCTCCATACTTACAATCATTTATGGAGAATCTTGATATGAGGCTCGCATCCATCGATTCTAATCTAACTACTACCAACGAGACGATGAACCATCGTTTCGACTATTTGGACCAGAGGGTCGATGCACTTTCACGTGATGTGACCAATATTTGGACACATTTATCTCCTCCTGATCCACCGATGGACGATTAGGCCTTGTTTCTTGCTTAGCTTTATTAGATAAAATTTTCAAACTTATTGTTTTCAACATTTTGAATGCTTTTGGATTGTTTGACTTTGATTTTTGGATGTTTGAATTTGTTTGATGGTTTATAGATGTTTGAACTTATATTTCTATATATTTGGTTTGGTTAAATTTATTCATTATTTCATCATTTACATCATGTTAGATAAATGACCAATTTTGCCATGTCACATTGATTATGAATATTGCTTATGAAACTAATGGCTAATATTTCTCTTGATTGTGATCTTAACAGCTTAAAGCTTTAAAATCAATTGGCTAATGTTCTTTCACAACCTTGTTTAAAATCATTTAAAGGTCTTTTTGATTTAACAAAAAGGGGAAGAAGTGTTTTAAAGGGGAGAAGTGTTAGAGTAAGGGGGAGTAATTTCAAACTTGATTTCAAAATCTTAAAATTACTAAAATGTTTTGTTATATCAAAAATGGGGAGATTGTTGAAAATATTTTGATATTTCGATATAACAAATTAAGTTAACTGAATTTTAAGATTTTCCAAAAGATTTTCTAAGTATATTCGATATAATTATTCGAATATCAAAATATTACTCCAAATCTTTCAAATGTCATTTTTAATTCTTACTCAAGTGTAAAATTAAGTTTTAATCTTAAAATAATTTCAAAACAATTTTACAACGTATTTCGAACCGTTTCAAAGCAAAAAAATTCCAGATTGTCTAGAGGGAACCGATTCTCCCCCAAGGGGGTACCGATTCCCCACTGAATGGTTTGGCTCCGAGAAAAACAGAATGTTCGGAGGGAACCGATTCCCCCCTGTTTAACGGTCAAAATATTTGAATTTTACACTTAGGGAATCGATTCCCTATGAGGGGGTACCGATTCCTCCCACACTCCAAGCTATTTTATTAATTGATTTCACACTAAAAAGGCTTCATTGACTCAACTAATCATCCCCAACGTTCAGAATCAATTGAATGAGTATTTAAACAAGCTTAGAAGCCATTGATCAACAATAAGAAACAACAATTAACAAGAATTCAGAGAGAATCAAAGAGAAAGCACCAAACTCATTGTTTGAGCACTTCAAGCCTATTTTTCATTCAATATTCATTGCGCTTTCAAGAACACCATTTGTGCTCTATTGTATTTATCCTTGAGTGTTCTTTCTTTGTTCTAGAATTGTGCAAACAATCTACCTTGTGAGGTTTTCCTTGTAAGTTTTCAAATTTGTGTATTTCTCTTTGAAAAAGAGTGTGCTCAAGAATTTGGGGTATAATTATTGAGGGAGTTGTAAGGTTACTCTTTGTCCTCAAAAGAAAGAACAAATTAGTGAATTTGTTGGAAAATCCTTAGTGTGGATAGCTAAGGTAGTGGGCGTAGACTTTGGTTGAGAAAGTCGAACCACTCTAAATCGCTGTGCAAATATTTTCAATTTTCTGCAAAAGCTTCCACCAAATTTTTATTACCAATTCACCCCCCTCTTGGCCAATTTCATCGATCGATTAACTCAACATTTACCCATAACCATAATGGTATAATTTACGCATAAAAGCCTTGTGCTTAGTTTTATATTTATTTTGGTCACTAACTTTGACTTTGGTAGTTGAACTTTGGTATTATTGCCTAATTAATCGTTGTTGCTATGCGTATTTTAGGTCTTAATTTTTATAAATTATATAATATATCCTATTATCATTACCATTATTTATATATATAAAATTATATTTATATGCATTTTGTATCGTATTATCATTTATTATTGATTTATATATATATATATATATATATATATATATATATATATATATATATATATATATATATATATATATATATATATATAAATGTTTTGTATACTGAAAATGTTTTCATTTTTTTTTATTTTAAAAATTAGCATATTTTTATTTACTTATTTTTACGTATATGTTATTAAGCAATTTACTATTATGTTATATCATATATGTATGTATATGCTTAGTTAATTTCCTTAACCCCTATATGTTTACAAACTTTGATATATTATGTTATTTTTTTATATTTAATATATGTATTTTATCTAAAAATTAGGGTAATTTTATTTTGTATGAGGAATCCATGGAAATGCCCCCTTAACTGACTAGGAAGGTATTTTCGAGGATTGTTCGTACAAAATAATATTCCCTTATGTTTTTTCCTAAAAAAAGATCATAATTTAAATGTATATTCGAATTTGCCAATTTCAATATTTAGATGACTTATAATCGCTTAGGTACCGATTTCAGGTGTTGAGGGGTGCTAATCTTTCCTCACACATAATCGACTCCTGAACTCTTTTTCAAAACGAATTTTTGGTTAGTCACAGATCATTTTTTATCTTTTAAAATTATTTTTTTAATTATTTTAAAAAGTATTTTTAGGTATTCGACCTACCTAACCCAAAGGTCGATGGGGACTCCAAATTTATTTCTTTATACGTTTATTTTAAAACGTAATTTTTTTGAGATTAAGTTGGATCGATCCCCATAGCCCCAAAAAGCTTAAGGATCGTTTCGACAATTTGATTGATAAGAATTCAAAAATGGTGGTTGAAATGAAAAGAGGCTATAGTTGGGTGGTCTCTGGTATAGTTTACCCTTAATTTTAAAAACCTTTTAAAGTAGTAGTAGTAATTCCATTTGATCTATTAACGTTTATTTTAAAAACACACTACAGCAAAACAGAGGTTTAGCGGCATTTTTTTCCTATAGTGACGTTTTTAAGCGCCGCTATAAACACTTACGGCGATATGAAAAATGCCATAAGAAGCTCCGGCAAACTAGCGCTGCTAAAGTTTGCGGCGTTTGATAACAAAAAACGCCATAATAGGTGAAGAGATATAGCGGTGTTTTTGGAATAAACATCGCAAGAGGTCGAATATACTGTTGCATTTGTCCCAAAAACACTGTAAAAGGTCAAGATATATAGTTGCATTTTTTGAATACAAACGCCGCAAAAGGTTTAGATATATAATGGCTTTTTTTTTGGATAAAAACGTCGCAAAAGGTCTATAGCGACATTTTTAATAAACACCTTAAAACGTTAGGTATATAGTGGCGTTTTTTGGATACAAACGTCGCAAATTATCTAAATTTTTTGTGGCGTTTTTATGTAAAACACTGGTATAGTCTGTGTTATTTAGTAGCATTTTTATTACAAACGCCGCTAATGAAAACAGAATTAACAACAATTGATTTTTGTTCTTTGATTACCCCAAATTACATTTTCAACCTGTTTCATTATCCAACAAACATGACATCTATAACAACAAACTCTATTTCCATAACAACCAACTTCAAATCCATTATAGTGAATAAAAGTTTACATTAACATAATAGTAATGCAGTTAAACATTGTTTAGTAATATTAACAAAACATATAACATAAATAAGACCTAAGATGGTGGACTCTGAGTCTGCATTTTCCGTATCATCTGCATCATAGCTTCTAGTCAATTTTCAAATTATTTACATTTCTGTTGATATGTTTCTTCTCTCTCTGCTTCCGCTGCTTCTCTCTATGATTCCCTCGCTTTATTTTCGGCTTTCATGTTAGCCATTTTTCATCCATTTCAGCCAACTATTGTTTTAAACGACAAACTTCTAATTGGGAAGACTGAGACTATGATGACATGTACTGAGATGAACTGGATCCAAAATATTTGGTGGGAGTAACGAATGATCCTTGACAGCGAACCCGACCATATCTTTCAGGACCCAAAACTTTATTAATAACTTGGTTTTCGATGTCATCCGCATTAACAGGACCATGACTTGAAGCCGTAGCTTCATACTCTGCCCTTTTATCCCTCAATATTTCCTAATAATAAAGTAAATAATTATTTCAAATAAAAATGTCATACTACAGATATAAATAAAACATAAATCAAATCCTCTATCCAATAAATGTACCATAATTTATGCAGCTTCAGCAGTCATAGGAGTGCCATCCTTTTTTGTATGTGTCATGTTGAAGAGTTTGATTCGTCCAACTTTAGAACCAGATATATTTTCCTACAATGTACCATAATATAATTAATTTGAGTTAGTATGTACATGGAATACAAATAACTACGCGAATAATCTATAATACCTCGTCATTAGCTATACAAGCAAAGCTCTTCGATCCAGCCGTGTGAGTAAACTTTTGTTATTACCTGCTAGCAACACCAACATGCTCTCGGTCCTACAATTTCAAGCAACCACTTATAAAGTCAATATTATAATTCGTTAAAATTATTTTTGAAAAATACATCATACCTGTCCTTTTTATAAACTCCAAAATCTGACTGTATCTTCCCATTGATACCTAAGTATTCCAGGTGGGACAGTTTGTAGCTTATCTTCAAGGCTGAGATCATTCTTGAAGTATTTCTTTTTTAATGAACTCTTGTGGTCTCTCCATCTCTTCCCTAACGCTTTCTTCAAATAATTGTCAGAGACCTCTAAAGAAAATTTCTCCTATATAGCAAATAAGTGTTCAAAGTAAGTATAAATTATTATTGAATTGTTATATATTATCTATTATAATAACATTATTACCTTAAAAAATCCAAAACCTAATTTTTGTTACTATTAGGCATTTCACGCCATGACTCATAATTGATCGATAAAAGATTAGCATTACGTCCAACTATGCCTAAGTAACCGGATAGAAGACGTGATTCTAGGCTAATAGGTTGACCGACATCGTTTCTTGAAACATTGACACGGTGCCCAGGAGAAAGTTGGTATAATTCCTTCAACGTTGTACGTCCTCTAGTCTTGCGTGTTCCAACATTTTCAACTATATAAGAAAGTATTAAATGTAAGTTTTCAAAATGAACAAACAATTAAATAAAGCGTCGAACATTGCCTTGAATTTCTACAGCTTCTTCAAAAGTTATAGGAACTTCCGAAGAGTCAATAGCATTTGATTCCTCATTATTTGTTTGTCCATACTCTTCAAAAGCTCGAACAATCCGTAAATCACTTATTTTTCTCCTTGGCATGATATCTGTAATAAACAAACAACATTTTTAGTAAGAAAATGGTTTAATTAATGAATATTTTGAAGAACAACATGTTAAAAGTTATAACATTATAAATAAATAAATAAAGATATAAAATCTTACAGCATTCTTATGTAATATCAGTTGTCATAAATATCTTCATCAACGTCCTCCCGAACCCATTGAAATTATGTTGTATTAGTGATAATTTCATCTAAGTTTTGTGCTATAGGAGGTAAAGATTCTGATCTTGTTTCAATGTCTTTTCTATTTCCATCCTCAATGTCTATCAAGTCTCTGGGGGTATTACGGAGCACAACATACCAACCGTCATACATTGGATAGTGACAGTAAAAAACTTGTTTAACTTGAGAAGAAAATACATATGGTTCATCCATCAATTGTTGACCAGTGTGAATTAATCGAGAGAAATTCACCATTGTAAAACCAAATTTATCTATTTTTATGCCTCGAGTACTGTTTACATCAACCCAGTCACACCGAAACAACACAACCTTTCATTTTCTATAATAATATAACTCAATAATGTCTGTAAGAATTCCATAATAATCAACATCTCCCTCCAAAGGATTATTGTCCTTGACACTAGGATAACTTGTATTTGAAGAATTAACTACAACTCCACAATTTTGTGTCCTCCTTAATCTTTCATGAGATTTCGTGTGGAACCTGAACTCATCAATGAGGAAGGCATTATATCTTTTAACTATTCTATTCGGACCTTGAGAAAACCATTTAACATATTCACTAACTTCTCTCCCACTCCAAACCTGTTACACATGAATGGTGAATTAATTGGCATTGACGTCGATATAAAAAGGAAGACATATATTATTTATAACTATGTAGAATGATATAGTTGTTTACAGTTTGGCCTAACCATTCATGAAAAGTTTTCTGTAACAGACTGATGATGATTGTGCATATTAAATGCATCTCGTAACATCCCTTCCATGCCATCTTCTCTAACAGATGAATGGTGAGAAGTAGCAGGATAAGTCGAATAACTCGTGGAAGAAGATCTACCTGATATAAACTCTCCATGAAATATCCATTTTCTATACCTCGAACAAATCCAAAAACAACTAGATGCTAGTAGACAACTTCAGGAATGTGCCAATTAATGTTAGCACACTTCTTACAAGGGAAAAGAATCATATTCTCTTGGCTTCCATTCACAAAAGCTAAATTTAGAAAGTTTTCGACTCCATTTCGATATTCGACGCTTACCCTTGAGAAATCCATCCAACTCTTATCCATATCGTATTTCTGGAGTTTCAATTTCAAATGTTAATTGATAATATTATAGAAAAAGTTAGAACCTAAACAGAAGCATTGCATTTAATTTCACAATTTATATTATTAATAAATTCATGGATAAATTTGTGGCATAAGAAAAATATGGAAAAGGGACCTATATAAGGGGCCAAATAAACAACAAAACTATGAAACATGTCCTTACATCATTAGTAATCTACACTTAAACATGGCATAGGCTTAGAAGGTTACTTGTTTCATAAGTTAGGTTATCAGAATAAAACTAAAGATATTGAACAAATCGATATTAAACTATCAGATTTAGTGCATAATAATAAATGCATAGTATAGAACTAATCACTCCTAAATTATAAACTTTTAAATTTATAAAATTTTATGGGAGCAAGTGCATCTCTGTTATTTTCTAAAAATTTTATGGGAGCAAGTGTATCTCTGTTATCAAGCCTTTAGATCTAAACAAACTCATGTTTCATTCTTAAAGAGAGAGGCTGGAAGAACTTAAAACAAAGTTGATTACTTTTGTTCCATGTGAGAAAGGTTGAAGAAATAAAGAAAAACAAAAACCCAAAAGTTTAAAGGAGACAATATTACCTTTGTTTCCTCACAAACGAGTTCCACAGAAAACCAAAGGACTTGAACCAAGCTATAGAGGCAAAAGAACCAAGGAATCGAGCGTTGATGGCATAACCCAAGTTAGGTCTTCTTGAAAATGTAAATCAAAGCCAATAAAAAAGATATAAATATAACAGAAATATAGAGTTTAGACATACATGAGCCAACATGCAGATAAATTGACCAAGTAATTATGTAGATAACAAGCTTACAACTCATGTGCAATATATCGGGATATAGGTTTCTCACAATAACGAGAACAATTTGCACCGACAAGAAATAGCCAAATTTTGCAGACGTTAAATTCCCATTAGTTTCTAAGTTGCTAATGTTTAACTGATAACCTTGCCGTAGCGAGTCTAACACCTATTCTAACTCTCCTTTATTTAGGAATGTCGTGTGTAATCGGGCCCAATAGACATTATTTCTTGACGTTTGGGACCAAGTGGCATTACGTTTTCATGGATACATAGAAAAAAATAACAAAAAAGAAAAATTAAATGTGTGACACAAAGAATAAGAACGTAACGTGAATGTTCAAATTTCTGTAGCATAAATTATTAAATTATGGTCGTCAATAATGCTTATGGTGTGATGTTGAAAGATTGTTATTAAATAAAAAATTAATTTACATTAGATTTTAAATTCAGATCTCGACAATGTTTCATTTTGCTATAAAAACTAATACTTAAATTCTGAGAATTAATATAAGGTTTTGCAAAGGGAGTGATTGAAACTATACATAAATATTAAGGTAAACTACATAGTACTTAAATTATTGAGTGTTTCGTTTTGGTATTCAAATTTTATTTTAAAATTATATTTAACGTTTAGTTTAGTTTTTATTTTGATATTCCATTGTTAATAACTTAACAGTGATGTTGACAGTGATTATGGAGATAAAAATCCATTATAATCTCTATGCCAAAATATCTCAAAGACAAAATGCATTCCATCTAAAGTGTGGTAAGCACCAACATAGAGGGTGATATAGCAATGCATGAGATCCAAAATTTCAAACACTGACTAAAGAAATTGAAACAGTGCATCCATAAACAATTGCCGCAGGATATGGTGGATACTATATGTTGAGCAGAGGGAAATTAAAACAAGATAAATAATGCATACTTAACTGTGCGGGAGACAAGGTGACACGAAAGGGTAAACAAATTTGACAAATTAAGAGATTGAAATCAGTTAAACCAAGAACAATTCGAGATTGGAATCAGTCAATCAGTTTTTTATTATTATTATGAAAGCGAATCAGTCAATCAATTAAGATTAAGCAAATACAGACAAACACAATAGTAATAAGCTAACCTTTGAGATTGAATCACATCCACCGGCAAGTCGAGGAGAAAGAAGAAGCAAAAGGTTGACAATAGCAGCCAAAAATTCAAAACATTTTCCACTGTGGATCTGAGGAACACCTTTTCTCTTCAGGTATTCCGTCGACGGCCTTCAAATGCTAAGCAAAAACTCTTTTTTCAATTCAAAAACCTTGAGAAGAAAGATTGAAGCGGCTAAGGATAAGAGAGGAGAGAGAAAAGGAAAAACAGAGAGAGTTAATTTAAGGGAGAGGGAGGGGAGCATTTAACTGGAAAGAAAAACAAAAGACAAATTATAATGGATGCACTAGGTCACAACAGAGAGAGTACCGGTTTTTAAGTCTTGAGGGGTGACCGGCGGCGCGACGATGATGATTGGTGGCGCAACGGTGGTGAGTGGTGCACCGATTTGATGAATATGCACTGATAATCCGAGGAAGAACTTTAGAGAGATAGAAGATGTGCTAAAAAAAAGGGATCAGGCAGAAGAATTGGGGATATATGATAAATGAATGGACAATGGCGGCATTTATATTAAAAACACTACTAAGGGATAAAACTATTACGGCGTTTATTACAAAAACGCCACTAAGGGACAAAAATAGTGCAACGTTTATTACAGAAACACCACTAAGGGACAAAACTATTGCCGCATTTATTATAAAAATGCCACTAAAGTACATGACTATTGCGGCGTTTGAAAAAAAGGCCACTAAAGTACAAGTCTATAGCGGCGTTTGGTCACAAACGCCACTAAATTAAGAGTATTTTGCAGTGTTTGATCAAAAAAACGCCGCTTTAAATGTTGATATACAACTCTATTGCGGCGTTTGTTGAAAAAACGCCACAAGTACTAAATTGTTGCGGCGTTTGTATAAAAACGCCGCTAAAGTACTAAATTGTTGCGGCGTTTGTATAAAAACGCCGCTAAAGTACTTATCTGTTGCGACGTTTGTTGGAAAAATGACATTATATATGAACTCTATTGCGGCATTTTTTTTTACAAACGCTGCTAAAGTACTCTCTGTTGCGGCATTTTTTGTTTTTGAAAAAACACCACTATATTTGAACCCTATTGCGGTATTTGTATAAAAATGCCGCTAAATTTACCATTTTACGGCATTTTTAATGGAAACGCCGCTATATGTTTAAAGTTAGTGGTGTTTTCTCTCAAAATGCCGCAAAAATCGCCTCTGTAGAACAGTTTTGCTGTAGTGATAGTCTCCGAAGTAAAAAAAAAATGTATTAGTATTTAAAGTATTATTCTTTTTATAATATGTGGTAAGTGTAAAGTAATATCTTTTTAAAGAAGACTTCCAATCATTTGATATTGAAAGTTTATACCACTGATATCGATAATGTTCAAACCTAATACATAAAAAAATAACAACATTTTTATCACTAAAGTCACTTATTTTTTACATTTAAAGTATTTTTCTAAAGTAGGTATATGATATATTTTAAAACTTTATTTAGTTACTTCAAATATTTAGCGCCACTAGCTTACTATGTTTAGATTTTTTTTCTTGAACGGTTTGTCCTTTTTATCTTTGATCGGCAGGCGGGGATATTAACCTTAGTTCTGATCATCGATCACTTGTATTCCCTGTTTTTCTTTTATTATTTATATTATATCTTTATTTTTTTTCGTTTTTAGTTTTTAATAACTCTAATTTTATGACATGTTTTCATTTGCCTTTCGACACGTCATTGATTGTTTTGTCGTTATTTTGTTTATCTTTTTCTTAGGGTTAGAATTGACATCACTTCGAATGATCAAGATGATGCTTATTTGTTATTATGCTGATCTTTCCTACTTTGGATCCTATGATTGGATTTCGATACATGGTTTGTATTCGTTAATAGTTTTTTCTTATGTCGCTCTACTCTAATTTACAATTTTTCTATAGTCTTTGAATAATTTGATCCCTTTTTGTGGTCTATTTTGTCAATGCAGACAAATTTGTTTATATTTATCTTTTGTTTGAGTTTTTGGTTGGCTTTTTAATATTTTCCTTGTAGGTTTCTTGTATGATCTCAAGTGGCTAATTTTTTGTGTCAATGGTTATTGAAAAATATTTTAATTATGTGTTTAATTTATGATTATTATTGTAACTTTTCATTATAATTATGAATATTTCCTCTTCTTATTGCAAAACTTTCCACTTTTTAACATTTTTAATCAAAATATATATTTAGAGTATATTATTTTTTACTTAATATCTCATTTTAACTTTAAATATGTAAATAAAAAAGAGCATACTTTAAGTGTTTGCTTTTGATAAAAAATAAATACCTAAATAAAAATAATATAATTTAAATATCTAATTATAAATAAATCATTTGTAAGGAATTTATAATAGAACAAATAACAAAGCGAGATTAATATAGAAAAGATCACAAGAGGTGAGGTTTAATGTGGTTCAGTCTTATTCATGTATTCTAAAATTAAATATATATTTCAAAACTCAAAGCATCTAAAATCACTCTCAATATCCTTACAAAACTCATATCTACAAGGTAATCCTCAAAAGCTGTATAGACTACAAAAATATTACATCTCTCTAAAATAATTCTCTCTCATAATTATAAAGCTGAAAAAATTCTCTAGTTATAGAGCCAAATATTTTTCACCAAGAATCTTTATTCAATAAGTATTCTTACTAAATACACTTAATCACCAAGTAATCTTCAATTAATAAAATTATAACAAAATTCAACTTAATCTTTATTAGAATTTGAGTTAATATCTAATAATTTCTCACTTGGCACAAATTTTATTAGAAAAATGGTTTCAATTTTTTAACAACTTCAATTCTTACGCAAGCCAAACATTTGTTGAAGTTTTAGCATCAAGTCTTCAACAACTTCAATTTTTTTTCATAATATTCGTTGAAATATTGTTGGATCGATTAAGATATATCCCCTTCAAATGAAAACTCATGGTAGCAAAATACCTATTGTATGTCTCCAATATCTCTAATTTAATTCTAATATCACTTGTTAAAAAGTTGTAAGCAAAAAAAAAAAAAGAATAAAAGTGAGATCAACGTAGAATAAGACATACACAAGATTTGATAAGTTTAACGTGATTCGATCTTACCTACCTCAACGAATGAGAAGAACAATAATCTACTATAAACGTAAAGAGCACAAATGGTATAGATACATGATATCTCATGTATTATGAAATTTATATCTATACCCAAGCTCAAAGTCTCCAAAATCATTCTCCCAAAATTCCTATGTAAACTATTTTTGCAACATATGCCCTAAAAGTTTCAAAGATTATAAAAATATTATATCTCTCCAAAATAATTATCTCTCATAATTCTAAATGTAAAGAGATATTTTCTATTTATAGAGTCAAATATTTCAACACCAAGAGTCCTTATTCAATAGAATTCTTACTAAATAAACTTAATCACCAAGTGATCTTCAATTGGTGTAAGTTTATTAAAAGATAATGACATGCACAATGATTATGCAACAAAAGAGAGACTAAGGTTTTACATGAAAAACTCCTTCGAAAAAAAATCACAGACAAAAGAGAAAAAATTTCACTAATATTAAAAATAGAAAATATAATACGAATATACATATCCGACTTAAATTCTAATCTTAATCTTAATCCTAATCTTTGATATCTATTTATAAAGATACTTGATTACAAAGAAACTTATTTAGTAGAAATTTACTAAAAGTAGATTTTCTACTATTGATCAATATAAAAGAAAATAAGTTTCCTACTTTCAATTAAACTATGTTTGGTACTTCTCCCATTTCTCTTAATTATATATATTTATTAATTTTTTATCATATTTTAGAAATGTCAGGTATTAACAATCAGGTGACCAGTAGGCCTGTAAACGAACCGAATGCACACGAACAGATGTATGTTCATGTTCATTCATTTAATAAATAAACGAACATAAACGAACACGAACATAAACAAACAAAAAAAATTTTGTTTATGTTCGTTCATTAAGGAATATAGCTTGTTCATGTTCGTTCATTTAATAAATAAACGAACACGAACATGAACATAAATGAACACGAACATAAATGAACATAAACGTTGGAGACCCTACCTTCCATTGTTCTTTCATGAAAAATAGTTGACAATGTAAATCAACCAAATCTACAATGATAAATAGAGTAAGAGCTGATTAGAAGCGATGAAATGTTTGAAGATATCATATATTTCGATCGATCTTTTAAAGATATTAAATGATTCACACGAATTTAATTTAACTCTATAACATTTATCTTAGTGGTCCATGATTACATATGAACAATCATTTTCACTACATTATTCTAATAAATTCGTTGGCTAAAAGTTTTGTGACATCAATGTCAAACTTTAGTGAGATTTGTTAATAATGGTCCTTTCCCTTGGCAGAGTAGAAAATTTAACAGCATGAAGATTTCGAACGGTATAAATTGGACTACAAGGCAATAACATAGATCCGAAATCCCTCCGATGCTACATATTTAACTGATATTATTGCTAAACCACCATTCAAAATTTTAACGTACCCAAAGTTTACTCCACAACTAAAGGTCACACAAGAACTATGAAAACAAAAATTCATTGTCAAAGTGTATTTTCTATTTATTTATGGGTTCTTCCTTGAAAACCCATTACTTCCGCTATTACACTCTTTTTTCAGAAATTGCATAGAAACCTTTGTTTTGTTTTTTGGCAAATTATATATATTTTTCTCTTTATTGATGCTCATATACTTTGGATTGTTACCTTTATCTTCTCATCTATTTCTATAAAGAAGTATGATGTTTTCTTGAGTTTTAGATGTGAAGATACCCACAATAACTTTACATATCAACTATTAAGCCAAATAAAACAGAGAAAGAGATGAAAACATACCTGTAAAACTTCAGATTGAACTATAATATAACTTGTTTTGAAGCTTTCACTGATCGTCTCCACTCTCAGTGAACACTAGGGTTTGAGAAAAAAAGAAGAAAATGAATATAGGTGCGAGGTGCCTCACAAGTTAATATATTGGATTTAATCTCCAAATAAATTTGGGTTAATTATGGAGTTGGTCATCAGACTATCAGATTAATTAATATTTTTAAGATACTTACAAATTGGTCACCAAAATTGATTTAAGAAGATTGGGTTAAACATAAATGAAAAAACATAAACGAACATAACCGAACGAACATAAACGAACATAAACGAACGTTCACGAACGTAAATGAACGAACGAGACCTATGTTCGTGTTCGTTCATTTAATTAAACGAACACAAAATCTTGTTCATGTTCGTTCATTTAATAAATAAACGCACATAAACGAACTTTCCGCCGCACGGTTCATGAACGGTTCGCTGAACGTTCAGTTCATTTACAGGCCTAGCGACCAGTAACAATCAGGCGAGAGAGTACGAGAGGAAGCTGCTTCACGCTAATTGTGTTTAATCTACCAGAGAACCTCCACTATCAAGGGCTGGGCTTATTTTGACAACTATAGTGAAGTTATTGATTCCTTCATCCCCAGTAAGGAAAGTAAGAGGGGATACAAGTTCGGTTTTGTCCGATTTGTATGTTTGAAGGATGCTAAAATAGTTATGGCTTGCCTAGATGGTTTTAGAATTCATGGCAACAAAATTCGATTCTTTATAGTGAGGTTACAAATGCGAAATATTTTTTGGAGAAGGAAACTCAATGTTGTACTACCGCTTGAAGGTAAGAGTTGGGTAGATAATAAACTGCATCCAGTGTCGTATATTGATGGATCATTGATGAAGAAAAACTGATGGTCATTAAAGGTAGTCTTGTTGAATGGTGCAAGTGCTCCATGAAGATAAAAGATCTGGAAAAAAGCATGCAAATGGATGGAACTAAAGGTCCAACAATCATGAGATTAAGTGGCTTGGTTGTTCTATTAATATTTGAAGATGAAATGAATAGGGATAAAGCTTTGAAGGACAATATAAGCTCGTTGAAAAAATGGTTTGAGAAGGTGGTAGTTTGGTTGGAGGCGATAGAGTGTCCAATTCGTCGAGCATGGCTATTTTGTAAAGGTATTTTAACGTATGCATGGAGCCAAGAGACATTCCGAAGTATAACAAAGAAATGGGGTAGACTTATCTCTATTGATGAGAGAACCCTGTGTCTGAGTTCATTTGATAGGGCTTTGTTTCAAATCACAACGAATTGTCAAGCTCATTTGGAAGGAAGCTTCTACTTGAAGGTGGGGGAAAGGAATTTTTAAAATTAGTGTTTCTGAGTTTGAGCCATGCTTCAATCCAGAGTCCCAGAGTCCATTTGGGAGAGGTCATCGCAATTGGAAGGAAATGATGAAGCTTCCCCGGTTGTTCATAAGGAGCGCACTTTAATGGATTTATTTCTTGAAGATACTACAGAGACTTGTATGCCTGCAGAAATTAATGGCGACGTTAATCATGCAAACCTATGGGGGAGCTTGCGGGTACCTCATCTGTTATGGTGTCTCTTTTGAGGATGGCGGTTGGAGTTGCTATAGAGAACTAATCGGCTGAAGCTGGTCTCAATTTTACAGCTGGGTTGAAGTTAAATCAACAGAGTGAGGCTGAAATCCTGGCAATGCCATGATTATGGGAGATGAAAGGGTTGTCTTTATCGATTCAACATCCATCTACATGCCTGAGGAGTGCCAGCAGCGTAATTTGTGAGTTGCTTCTGTTTCTTTTGCATTGGGAAAAGATGATGCAATCCGTCGGAATGCTTTAGATGGTGGGGCATAACTTTTAAATACAATTGTATAAACAATAAGTTGGGAAAATGGTTTAGTAGAGTTGGTCTCGTGTGGGGTTATGTCGGTGCATGAATTATCGTCTGACACGGCTGCGATGGAGAGAAATAATCAAATTGATTTGGTAAGTTCGGTAGCTGATCAAGCATCAGATAAAGTGCCACCTAGCACGTTCAACATGCTTGTTTGTGAGGAGTTTCATTTAAATAAGGCTTTAGTTCATTCGAATGAATTTAGTGAGGAGACACCTTCAAAAAAGGCATTGGATCGTTTTCCAGTTGGATCCCGAGCGTTGAAAGATGTTTGCATAATTGGTTTCCTGGATCCCGATTTAGTTAATGATTCCAATCATATGAAGGGTGGTAGCTTCGACCCTGTCTCTAGAGGTTTGGGCATCAATTCTTGGGAGGCCAGTGTTGATAAAGCGAACTCCCTTATCCCCCTTTCGTGCAACAAAGGCTTCAAGCTCCTGCAATAATGGATTCAGAGTTAATATTTTCTCTCCCCACGACCCAAGTGAATCGAGCAAGAAAACTTGGCTCCATGTTAGAGCTTCAAGACAGGGTACTAACTAGCTTCGAGAAAAAAAAAAGGAGAAACCGTGCCATCAAGAAGTGTAAGCAAAGTAGCTTGGGAGTAACCTCGATTGAAATCTTTGAGGTTTCACTCTCAGATTCTAACATCCACACTAGAAATCAAACCCTTATTAAAGAAGCTAAGAAAGCTATTGAGATTGGAAAGAAGATTGGTATTCAGGTTCGAAGGTAACGAAGAAGAAATTATCAAGGACTTTGTTCATCTTGAATCATTCTAAAGGATTTTAACTACAAAGAAATCCATGCTTGGCTGATATTTTTTAGATTCTTGATTTTACCAGGTGATATGAAGGGGTCATGTTTTATTTTTGGGTTATAGTCGACTTAAAATTCTGGGGAGGAGTAGTGTGTTGGCTGTTGTTTGCTATATGAGAGAGCATGGAACTCCTGAAGAAAATGATTGCAGTGAATTGAAGAAGCAAGTGGATAATGAATGGAAAGATATTAACTATGAGATTTCAATGAGACATTGCTGAAGCTGGTTTTAGTTGGGAGCTATGTCATTTTGAAGGATTGACGTTGGGTGAAATTAAGGTGTTGGGCATTAGTCGCATTTAAATGAATTAGGAAGGTCACAAACAAAGCAACACAATGACATTTTTTACGAAGATGGTATTCTACATCAATTCCTTTTCAAAGTTTGGGGTAGTAGAGGTGAAGTTTTGAGAATATGGTTTGTCGTGAGATAACTCCAGTTGGATGATTGTCGAATATTTGAGGAGTGGATCTGGAAGGTTGTCCTCAAGCAATATGGCGTGTTATGTTCTTTTGTAAGGTTGTTTTGCATTTTAGGGTGTTAAGTTATTTGTATTGTTATTTGTTATGGTCAGGTGTTAAGAGATTATGTCTATGTAAGCGACTCATCTATAAGCTTAATCACCATTATGTGCTCTTTTTCTACTTATATTTGAAGGGGTTTTTTTTAATGAGACAAAGTGGTCTTGTATTATCATCTTCCTTCAATAAAAATCATACATTGTTGAGCAAAAAATAATCTTTCCTTTAAGAAGAATTCTGAAAAATATAAATCTTTTTTTAAAAAATGTATCACAAAAATAGAAAATGTAACAAATATCTTAGAAATCAAAACATAACATATAATAAATAGTTTAGATAACAAAAATAAGAGAAATGTAAAAATAAAAATATTATCACATCAAGGGGTGTATATGAATTTAAGTTACAAGTCTATAATATATAGTTAAATAATATATATTAATTCTTAAATATTAGATTTAGAATTCAGATTCAATATTGGAAAATCACTTTTCCTTTTCTTCTAACAAAATAGAAAAACAAATTAAAAAACCCTAGACCTGAACATACTATTATTAAAATTCAAAAAGTAAAAAAAAATGCATCATGTAACACTTTGAAAACCGGGTTCGTAGTTTCGGGTATAATGTAAGGCTTAGAATTCTTTCGTAAGTTTGATTTAAACAGTTTGGTTTTGTGTGAGTTGGTTTGAGCTTAAGGTGAAGCCCACAAGTTGGTAAAAAGAGGATTTTTAAATGGGAGCCAAAAGAAGAAGGACTAGGGTAGTAACTAACCCCTAGAGTTTTCAAAGGCTAAATTTCACTTAACGTCAAGGGGGTAATATCTGAAAACTCTCCTTCTCATTTTCCTCACCATTTGTCTTATTCTTCCTCTCATTTTTCTTCACCACTTCCTCTTGTGAACTTCAAAGGTGGAAACTAGGTTGTCCAACAAAGTTAGTCTGATTTTAGAAAGGTAAAAACATTAATATCCTCCATTAGAGCTCTATTTTAAGCCCACCATCTCAAGCTTTGGCCATGGCGGTGGTTTTAGAGAGGTTTTAGTTTTAGAATTCTATAAGACACCAAATCTATTTCTAAGGGTTTTAAATCAAGTTTCTACCTATTTAAGATCTTTCAACGAGTTAGTGATCCTCTTATTTACTTATGGTTAGTGAGGGAAGATGGTGAAAACTCAAAAGACAAAAGCAAGAAGAAATTAGTGCTTGGGTGATCTTGAGAGAACTTTCCATCAACTAGTGTCAAGGTAACACATTCCTAACTCACCTATATCTCCTGTAGACTGTTAGGTTGTGATTTTCTTGCTTGTTTTGTTCATGGATGCAAAAATGGATTGTTATGATTTTTGGGGAAAATGGAAAAATTGATGTTTATATTGCTTGGAAATGACTCATAATTATGTCTTAAACTTCCATAAAGTTTAAAAAACATTCAAGAGTATTAGAGGGACTTGTGAGGGGAGGTGAGGGGACATTTTCGAGCCCAAACAGGGTATTTCTAAGTAGAGGTATCGGTACTACATGAATAATACTGAAATTGTTCTTCTTGTAGACTTAAATAAAGAAGGTCTTGGGCATGAAGTATAGATACCCATTCTTGTGGTATCGATATGTTCAATGAGTTTCCATACTTCCTGGTTAGTATTGATTCTTGAATTACAAATCATATTCTAGTAGCCAATTTTGGTATCGACACTCTGGGTAGTGCTGGTACTGAAGGTAGCGTATCGATACTCTCAATAGGGGGTATCGATACTAGGATAATTTTTGAAACATCGAAGCTATTTTTAGTATCGATACTCGGGGTAGTATCGATACTCGGGGTAGTATCGATACCCTTAAGCCGGAGTATCAATACTCTTGTTAAGAGTATCAATATTAAGTAACTTTCCAAAACATTAAAGATGATTTTGGTATCGGTACTCGGGTAGTATCGATCCTTAATGGCAGTTTTATACTGCTTGCCTAGTATCGATACTCTTGTCCTGGTTTGAGTAGGAAACTCATTTTTGTCGCAAGTACTTGAGAGAAAAAGGTTAAAGAGTCACTTAAACTTCTCTAATATGATTATAAGAGAAAACAACTAAAATCATTCGTGATATCAAGAACAACATATTATGGTGATATAAAACTAGCATTGTTTGATACTCGGAAAACAATAAAGACACCCAAGCTACTTGGGTGCATGAATGTTCGATGAATAATTGAGAATAGAGATATCTAGATTTTCTCCTACAAGTGCTTAGACACTTTAGTATCAGTGTTAAGACACTTTCGTTATTCGATGGTAAGGACACGATATATGTATATGCCACGATATACTCATACCTTACGTTGTGCTCAATACTTGTTATGAACTATGCTTGATGCATTTCCTTGCTTCATGACTATACTCGTTAGCATTCAATCTAATGGATGCATATAGCATAGTAGAGTAATATGTATATGGCACTGAGCTCGTAGCTCAACGTTCAGATTATTTTTTTGTTCGCAGGTTAGGTGTTGATCAGGGAGCTTATCGCCAGATTGTGGAATCCATATATCAACAAGATGCAGAGTACGTCTTGGTTATTTTAGTGGGCATGAATCTCATAGACTCTTTTTTTTTATAACTTGAGTCATAACCCTTTCAACGAACTTGATTTTTTTTGGAATATTTTTTGGAAACTCCTTCGTTGTAAACTTAATTATTTTGTTTTACTTTATAACTTCAATGGATGCTTTTAATTACGTAAACAACATGTTTTAAAAGAAAGTTTTTGGGTTAGCCACTTCGGTGGTCCCGTATAATATCCAAACCCTCCACACTTTAGGTCTGACCAGATTTGTGTGTTATGTTTAGTGGTACCAGAGCGTCATATTTAGTCTATAACACCCTATAGTCGACCAGTAGGATAACCAGAATATTCTAAGTGCATATTAGATTTCGGATAAGTTGAACAGATAAAAAACGCTAATCATGTGTTAAGTGGAATAAATTAAAAATAAACATTCATCATGCATTACGCAAAAAATATTTATAACATAATCATGCTTACAATAATCATGCGATCATCCATCACAAGATAAATGCTATAAACTATGTGGGGGTAAAATTGCCATTTCACAATTCATTATAAAAATCATGGAAAAAAGCAGAATTTAATCTTACCAATATGCATTTCTAATCTTTAATTAGCCACATGAAAAATTTTAGCTTCTCAGACATCATTTAAGGACCTAATTGAACGTGCTTGGTTTAGGGACTAAAACATAAATTTCTCAAAAATCTGTAAATAAATAAAAAAGATGAAATTGAAGGTTACATTATGAAATTAATGTTATTATAGAGTGTTAGAACAAATTTCAACCAAATCTAACTTAAAAACAAGCTTTAATTGCAAAATCAAGTTTCTGGACCAAACAGAATACATTTTAAAGTTTAACGACCATCCAAGGGATTGAGAACATTTTAGGTCTTTAATGAATGTAATTTTACCTATTTTATCGAGCAAATAACGAATGGATTGATCCTTTTCAAAATAATAGCTAAACATTCAAAAGGGATGGATCCCTTTTCAAAGGGGATGGATCCCTTTTCAAAGAGATATACCCTTTTTCAAAAGGGATCAAACAATCAATCATTTTTCTAGAAAATGTAAAATATTCATATGAACATGCAAAAACAAGTCACCAAACTTCCATGCAATTGATCCTATGGTCTATGAACATGCTTAGACATACTTAAACCACTTGGAACATGTCATAATACATATGTATCATGATTTATAACTTTTTTAATCATAACATACATGTATTTAGCATCCCAAGTCAAATTTTGAATAAAAAGTCAACTTATTCACAAGTCACCTAACCATTTTGGTACATTTTTGGTCATTTCATGCATTATAAGGGCATAACATGTTATATTCACTTAATGTCACTTGTTTAAATGATCAGAACACTTATTTAAGGAATATAACATCATTTGGTCATTTAAGGCATACTTGAACACATTGCATAACATGTATTTCAACATCGACATTCATCATTTCAATATTTACTCAAGAATCAAAGTACATCATATGTTGTTAAAGGAAAATTATGCATAATAAAGAGACAAGAGTGTAAATCATCATACATCCCAATTAAGAACCCCATATTGCCTCAAAACAAAATCAAGGTTCAAAATAACTTTACAAATGCCTTCTTGCTTTGACACCACTAAGTGCCTTGCCTCTCAAGCTCTCAAATCATCATCAAATAATTCATATCATAAATCATATCATATATCAAATTAAATATCACATAAGCTTGGAACATAGTTTTCTAAAATGGTATGCATCAAATTTAATTTATGCAATTCACATATCATAAATCATATCATATATCCAATTCACCTTCCACAAATCATATTCTTCCAATGCACCATAATTCATAACCAACTCATCAAGATACATATACATTTACAATGATCATATGCATCTCATACTTCATAAATCGTAATCAATCATGCTTCAGTGTACATGCTTGCAATAATCACTCACCTTCAATGCATCATAACTCATAATTAACATACTTAAATATATGTTCTTGCAAATATCACTTAATTCTTATACACCACAACTCATGATCAACTTATCATATTACACATGCTTATATTAATCATATTCTTCCAATGCCACAAATCATACCATAAGATACATTCTCTTTATAATCACTTGAATCAAACATCATGGATTCACATCATCAATGATAAAAAACAAGTATACTTACATTAAAACTATAAATTTGGAGTTCACTCACAACTAAACCTTCATTCAACATTGAGCACATTCATCATAAATGAATAGGTCACTCACCTTATTGCGAAATCACAAAAGCTTGCATCCAAACACCGCAATACTTTCTTCCATCAAAAGATGCACCATTTCCCCCCCCCCCCAAATGTACACTCAATAAGCACCTTAATGTTGAGTTAATCGATCAACGGAATCGACCAAGAGGTGGTGAATTGGCAATAAAAATTTTGGTGGAAGCTTTTACAGAAAATAAAAAATATTTGCACATCGATTTAGAGTGGTTCGACTTTCTCAACCAAAGTCTACGTCCACTATCTTATCTATCCACACTAAGGATTTTCCACAAATTCACTAATGTGTCTTTCTTTTGAGGACAAAGAGTAACCTTACAAATCCCTCAAGAATTATACCCCAAATTCTTGAGAACACTCTCTCTCCCAAAGAGAACAATACAAATTTTGCAAACTCACATGGAAAGATGTTTGCATAATTCTATAACAAATAAATAACACTTCAAGAATAATACAATTGAGTACAATAAGTGTTATTGAAAGCAAAATTGAATATTGAATGGAATAGGCTTGAAAATGCTCAAACTTGAGATTTGATGCTTTCTCTTTGATTATCTCTTGTTTGTTGTTTCTTATTATTGATCAATGGCTTCTAAGCTTGTAAATACTCCTTGGATCACTTCTGAATGTTGGGGATCATTAATGGAGATAATAGAGTTGTTAGTGTGTGAAAACAATTAATAAAACTGGTTGGGAGCGTGTATGCATCGATGCATACACAAGGTGCATCGGTGCATCAAGTGTAAAATTCAAATATTTTGACCGTTGGAACACTTAGTGCATCAGTGCACTAAGTGTGCATCGATGCATCAAATACATTCGATGTTTTGAAATAGCCTGAGTCCATCGATGCATGGCATGTGCATCGATGCATCAAATGCATTCGATGTTTTCATTAAAACCCGAGTGCATCGATACATGGAGAGTGCATCGATGCATGAACTACATTTGATGTTCAATTAATTCATTGGTGCATCGATGCATGGATTGGTGCATCGGTGCATCCCTTTGAAAAATTTATTTTAGGCTCGTTTTTGGTTCAAAATACTTTGTGAAAATTGTTTCAAAAATATTTTAAGTATAAAACACAATTTTACAAAATTAGTAAGGATTAAAAATTGATCTTGAAATACTTGGAGTAATATTTTGATATTCGAGTAATTAAATCGAGTATTCTTAGAAAATCGAATATTCTTAGAAAATCTTTTGTAAAACCTTAAAATTCATTTATACTTAATTTGTTATATCGAAACATCAAAATGTTTTCAACAATCTCCCCCTTTTTGATATAACAAAACATTTGTGTAATTTTAAGATCTGTTTAAGAAAATTATTTTTGAAATCAATTTTGAAAAATTACTCCCCCTTACTATAACATTTTTCTCCCCCTTTTTGTTAAATCAAAAAGACTCTAAAACGTTATTAAGCAAGGTTTGAAAAATATACGCTAATTGAGTTATTATTTTAACGTTTAAGCTGCTAAGATCACAATCAAAAGAGAGATTAGCCATTAGTTTTCATAAACAATATTCATAAACATGTAAAGGATAATTGGTCATATATGTCTAATGATGCAAAAATTAATAAACATTAAGCTCAAATTGAAAGTTAAAACCAAAACAAATATAAATAATAAGCTTAAATATCCAAACATATAAATCATAAATCCAAACAAACGTCAAACTAAAGAAAACAATCCCAAAGCATTCAAAATGTTTTAACAATTAAAGTTCTAAGTTGTTCCAAAACAAAACAAAGTCTACTCGTCCATAGAAGGATCAAGAGGAGGAGGAAATCGTTCTTGCATCTTAAGAGAAAGAGCATCCATACGTGCAAGCATCTCCCTTTGAAACTCCATCTTTCGAGCTTCCAAAGTGTCTAAGAAATGATTTACCGCTTCGTGAGTAGCAGTCAAGTGGGATTCGATGGAAGCATACCGTATATCAAATGTCTCCAAAAATGAACAAAAATATGAAGGCACTTAATCCTCTTGTGGAGCTGGTTCCAGTGCAGGCTCATTATCTGGTATGTGATCGTCGATATCTTGCATAAGCTATTGAAGTTTGGGATCATTATCAGCAGTCGGATCCGGAGGAGGAGGAGGAGCACGAGAGGAGCTAGGAGCAGCTCATGAAGAACTCGCTCCCGGAGTTTGCTTACCGGGTCGAAATACACAAAGACCGATTTCCTTTTCTTGTTTCCAATATGCTTTCTTCAACGAGGAGAGATTGATATGATTTTGGAGAGGGATGGGATTGTCGAGAGAGATGTTTAGACCGAGTTTGATAAAAAGGTTACTAAGAAGACATCCATAAACTAATGTTTCGACATGTTTTGAAGGAACAATGTTTATGATATCCACTAGTTGACAAAATATAATGTGGGGAATATTTATTTTGTTCTTATTCTTGATACAATGCATCCACCATAAATCCCTAGTACGAAGAGTGGAGTACCTACCTCCGGATGGTCTAAACCACCAAGAGATCATCAAATGAAGAAAACGATCGTGATAAGATTGTAGAGTACTAACACTAGAGTTTGGAACATAAGGATATTCCACAGTTTCATTCTCATTATATAACCCATCATCATCTAGCCCAAAAGGGAAAGCTATAGTCTCAGGGTCAATATTAATATATTGGCCTAAAAGATAGGATCTAATTGTTATAGTCCCACATTGAGTTTGATTTTGAATGCATACCGCATTGGAGTAGAAAATGCGAACTAACTGATGATAGACGATAGGTTTGAGGTGAAACATTTATCAAACTTCCAAGTTTTAAGAATCAGAAGGTATTCGAAGTCAATATCTATCATGGCTTGAAGAGAATAAATACGCTCTTCCCAGATTCTATAGGATTGGAAAGAATTTATGTACCTAGAGTACAATTCTTCTCTATGATGTTAAGGCATATTAAAACAGGATCCTATAAGACTATTAGGTAGAGGAGGAACGAGATTAAGAGGTCGGGTTGAACGACTCGATGAAGTCCTAGGATTTTTGGGGTTGGACATGGTTTAAGGAATCGAAATAAGGAAAGAAACATGCAATTTGAAACACATATATGCTCAATAATCAATCCCAAAACTCAATTGAGTCCTCAATAATTCAAGGTTCTCTAAACCGAATCCTAGTGGGTATGATTTTGAAAACTATTGAAAATATTATAATATATGTATAGTTTTCATGCAAACAATACAATTAAGTCAAAAACATCAATAAATTTCGAAAATAACAATTTTTTTTTAATTTCAAAAATTCAAAAAAATCTTAAAAAATTGTTTGCTTTTGACGAAATTGATTATAAAATCTAGTTTAGAATCATAATATAATCAAAGCCCGATATAATGTTCATACTAGAACTAATTAAAACTAGTCCTAAGATCAAAAATCAATAAAAGATAGTTTTTTAGAAAAAAATACCTTGAAAATTTCGGATTGAGAGGAATGTAGTGATGTTTTGCATGATTTGATGATAAAAGCAGGATATGGAGATGAAATATGAATGAATTCTGATCAAAAACAAAGGTTATGGAGTAATTTTGAGAGAGAGAAGAGGAAGAGGAACGGTGACAGTTTGATAGAGTTTAAGAGAGTATGAGAAAATAAAGAGAAAATAGGGTTTTTAACCAAAAACCTGACGGATGCATCGATGCATGTCCTTGTGCATCGATGCACATTCAAGGAGTGCATCGGTGCACCTTCATGGTGTATCGATGCACATTCAAGGATGCATCGATGCATTAAGCACAAAAATGACAAAAATCCGTTTTAAACACGTAAAATGCTAAATTAATTGGCTCTAGTGATATTGGCAACTCATATAATGAAAATTAATCATGTTCAATCAATCAAATTAATCCTTAAACTACATTTGAACATAAAGTTAATTTTCACCAAAGAACATAAACTCCCCCTAACTATTAGCAAAGAATGTAATAAAAAATTATTATTATAAGCATTTTTCATTTATTCTTAAAAATACTAAAATTATTTTAAACACTAAGTGAAGATAGGTCAGTTAAATCTAATTCTCTCCTAAGTGTCCAAAATCTTTCTTTGTCTAAAGGTTTTGTAAAGATATCCGCTAATTGGTGCAAAGTATCAACAAATTCTAGAACTACATCTTCCTTAGCGACATGGTCTCTAATGAAGTGATGTCTAATTTCAATATGCTTAGTTCTAGAGTGTTGGATGGGAATGGTACCTACTTCAATTCCATAGTCAAAAAGTTATTGTTTCATCCATAAAACTTGTGCACAACAACTACCAACTGAAATGTATTCCGCTTCAGTGGTAGATAATGCTACAAAATTTTGTTTCTTTGAAAACCAAGAAATCAACATATTTCCAAGGAATTGGCAAGTACCGGAGGTGCTTTTCCTATCTAATTTGCAACCTCCATAATCCGCATCAGAGAAGGCATGCAAGCTAAAGGTAGAGTCTCTAGGATACCAAAGTCCTAAACTAGGAATGTCCTTAAGGTATCTAAAGATTCTCTTAACATCTAGTAAATGTGATTCCTTAGGGCATGATTGAAATCTTTCACATAAGCAAACACTAAACATAATGTCAGGTCTACTTGTAGTTAGATAAAGCAAAGAACCAATCATTGACCTATATAATTTAACATCCACATATTTACCTCCTTCATCTATGTCAAGCTTTGTTGATGAGCTCATTCGAGTGTCATGAGATTTCCCATTTTCCAGTCCAAACTTCTTGAGCATATATTTGACGTACTTGGCTTGATTGATGAAGATAACATCTTTTCTTTGCTTGATTTGGAGTCCCAAGAAAAATGAGAGCTCCCCCATCATGCTCATCTCGAATTCACTTTGCATTAGCTTAGAAAACTCTTGACAAAGAACCTCATTAGTAGAACCAAATATTATATCATCAACATAAATTTGAACTACTAATAAATCTTTACCTTTATGCTTTAAAAACAATGTAGTGTCAACCTTCCCTTTGGAAAAACCTTTTTCAATTAAAAAGTTTGACAATCTTTCATATCAAGCTCTAGGAGCTTATTTTAAGCCATAAATCGCTTTTGTCAATTTAAGAACATGATTTGGAAATTTTAAATCTTCAACACCAGGAGGTTGTTCCACATACACTTTTTTCTTTATAAAACCATTTAAAAATGTACTTTTAACATCCATTTGATATAATTTAAATTCATGAAAACATGCAAATGCTAATAACATTTTAATTGCTTTCATCCTAGCTAAGGGAGCGTATGTTTCATCATAGTCTATGCCTTGTTCTTGAGTATACCCTTGAGCAACAAGTCTAGCCTTGTTTCTCACTATATTACCACTCTCATCAAGCTTATTCCTAAATACTCATCTAGTACCTACAGTATATTTATTACTAGGCCTTTCAACTAATGTCCATACTTTACTTCTCTCAAATTGATTTAACTCTTGTTGCATAGCCATAATCCAATGTCCATCATTTAATGCTTCTTTAATATTCTTAGGCTCTATACATGAGATAAATGCAACATAATTACAAATATTTCTAAGAGAAGATCGAGTTGTTACCCCTTTGGATGGATCACCTATAATCTCACCATCCTTGACATAGTTGTACTCTCTTGGGTAAGATACTCTCCTTTCTTCAATGGTTGGATTCTCGAGAGGATCTTGAGTTTCCTCATCTTTCGTTTCTTCCTTTGATGATAGTTTTCCAACGTCATGTTCAACGTCATTTATATTTATAATACCTACATCATCATTCAAACAAGAATTCCTTTAATGATGGATTTTAAATTAAATAAAATTTCGAACTCAAAATTTTTAATTTTAAAATATAGGGTAATCGACTAGGTACCAATTTCTAGGGACTGTGGGGGGGCTAACCCTTTCCTATGCGTAAATGACTCTCAAACTTGATTTCTGGTTATTGTAGATAAAAATTTAAAATAAATGTTTATTAAAATTACCCGATTATATATGTTCCAATTGCACCTTAAAAATTATTGATGATGACTCCCAACATTTCAAAAATCTTTTCAAAGAAAAACCTTCATCGTTGTAACTAGTCGACCTTCCCCTCAAAGAACCGGTTAATACAGCTTAGCGACTCCACTTATGACTTATGTTTTCTAAAAGAATTAGAGAGTCGAGCCACGAGTCGATCACCCTATATTCGAGATTTTAAATTTTTGAGTTTGAATTTAATTCATTTATGATTCATTATGTTTAATGCTTTCACTTGATTGAACATAAATATGACTATTGCATCGCATAACAAAACAATATACCCAAGCTTCATCCCATTTCACCCAAGTAAGGGAAACATCACACCACGAGGGAACAATGGTCTTCCTCGTGTAGGTCTGACAAAGTACCTCTAGAAAACATTCTATATGTTCGTTCGGATATTAGTTTTGTGACACGTATTTAGTGATGTGATCTCTTAGACTGAATTCTATTCGTAAAGTCTGTAATGGGCCAGAATTAAAGTCCTTATTAACCTTAGCAGGTTGTAAGGACATTTTGGGAACCCTAGACTGAATTCAATTCACAAAGTCTATAATGGGCTAGAACAAATCCGATTAGGCATTTAATTTCCTTTGTGTGTTTACTTGTAGCCTTATCTCTGATGATGTGAACTGATTCAACATCATATTCATACTTGCATTTCCAACCTTTCACAAGATTCAAAGTGGAACTTTCTCTAACCTATTCCTTTCCTACATTATGTTTATAATTATTATATTCATAATATATGATTCATATTTGATTTTCTATGACATGGATATATTTATTTTATATGTTACATCTATAGTTATAATAATATTCATTCATCATAAGATGCAGAAATTATTATAACCTATAGTACTTTACTTATATTATGTTTATTTGTGAAGGTACATAAGCGGCCACATATTCGGAGATCACTTAAGCTAGCAAATGGAGTCCAAAGCTATAGGAACTTGACTAGGACAACAACTCCGGGGAAGCTAAGTATCAAATTGGAGAAAAGTTGTCAGTTGCACTCCAAGCTCATAGCTGAATTGAGCTAGCTAGGCTACTCAAATCAGCTGGGGAGCTACAGTAATGTCATCACCCATCAGAATACTTCAAATCTAGGCCAAGTCAATTTTTCACAGTTCGTACCTTTTTGCGAATAAGTGCCTTTCTAGGATGTGACTATTCACAAGCAGCTACTAAAAGACTCACCAAGATATAACTCACATATGGTCAGCTCACTCACCTTAGAACAAGCTCATTCATGAAAGGTTACTTTCAAACATTGTAACCTTTCATGAAAGTTGTTGTTCATGAAGATGTCTTATCATTTATATGCACATTGGTGAAGAGTTTTCATCCAAAAGAGGCTTAATTCATAAAGAGGCATGAAAAAAGCTTCATGTCTATTCGGCAACCATACACATGCCTTTGGCGCCAAGATGAACAAGTACATCACTATTCGGTCAAGAGAGGTTAATTCATGCATGGTCGAAACATCATGCTCCTTTATGAAGGGTTAGTCGAACCATCACAAGGCCTATGGACACATTCATTCACTTAATTAATTATGTACTTTCATTAGGGTCATGTACTTAGCTGAAAAGCCACATAGTTATTCGAGCAAGCCTTTCAAATCCTATAAATAGAAATGCATCCTTCATTTTTAAACATCTCATCTCATATTTTAATCAAACTACTTTGTGAGTTAAATCTCTCTTCCAAGTTCTTTTAAGAACTTTATTTATTAAGTAAGTATATTTATATACTTGTGGTGTCATCATGATCTAGAATGTACTGATGTGATAGGCTCCTCGATGATCCTCTACTGACCTGCGCATGGAAACATATTCTTTACGCTGATCTCACAAGCTCCTTGCCACGAAAATAACTATGCAATACTACATACATTTATTTCATAAACATACCAATGTACTAAGTCATAAACATGCAAAAAAACATACCAAACGTGAGATAGGCCAAATGGTATGGTCGAAGGAATTTATGTACATCTCAGAAAACACACTAGCCTATCTAGAATATGATAACATCAAGGTAATAACTGAAATTTACGTGCATCAAAACTTATAGCCTTTAGTCTACCTTGAATACTCGAGAGGACGATGTGAGGACCGAAATTTATGTGCATCGGAAGCTTACATTCCAAACCTAGTCGAGAATAAGGTATGATTTCAGAATTTACATGCATCAAAATTCACACCAGTATGACCCAAAATTTACGTACATCAGATGCATACCAATAGACAATATCTGAATATTCACAAACAAAGGATGATCTTCATAATGCTAGAGTAACTCGGGTGTCCTAGCCATTTCCCGAGCATCATATAAAGGCCAATCTTATGTCATCCTATCTTGCTTAATTTCTAGGTGAGAAATTAGTTAACTTGTTCATTTTCTCTTACATTGAATACTTGTAGCATATACAAGCTCAAAACACTCAATCCTGAACCCTAGAACCAAATGAACCAAATTGCCTAAAAATCATCGATGATCGATACTAACCCCTCGGGTATCTATACTCCCATGAGTATCGATACCAAAAATAGCTTCGATTTTTTCAAAATACCTCAGTATCAATATTGACCCTTGAGTATCGATACTAGACCCTGAGTATCAATACTCCTGTAGGGAGTATCAATACTTCCCTTAAAAAATAGTCTTATTTTTGCCTTTCACGAAGAATAGTATTGGTATTGTTCTTCCATTACCAATACTGACGACCCTGAGTACCCTATTTTGGGCACAAATTTGCATCAAAATCTCACTCATTCACTCCCCTAAGACTAACCAAGCTTATTAAGTCTTATTTGAGGTCTTAGAGGTCAAAAGATATCAACTTTCATGCTTGCAAACAACAAATACATATTTCACCATGAATTTATTCTAGCACACTTTCAAGAAGTAAACATACCATTCATGCACATTAAATGACCTATATGTGGTATGAACAAGTTAGAATTGTGTTACCTTAAAGTTAGGTGATTGAAAAATATTCCCAAATCGCCCAAGGACTTGCTTTTCCTTACCTCTAACCTTTGAGCTCTCTCCTTGCTCTTGCACTAATAAAAGCCATGAAAATGAGTTGTTAACTCATTTTAAAACTTAAGAGAACACTAGAAATAATTCCTACAACTCAAAAATCCCCTAAAATGGATTAACACCTCAAGATTCCATAAACCCCACTAAAACCCCATTTGGCTATTGATCACCCAATAGTCTTTGTGTCGGAGAGCATCAGATTCTACTAGAACATCCCAGTCTTTAGCCAATAGAACTAGGGACTTTCGAGGAACGAAAACATCTCCACCATCATAGTCTTAGAGGATCGGGTAGAGTTTAGGGTTTTATTAGGGGTCAGAGCATCATATGAGGCCTCTGACCCCAGCCTCGGTGGTAAGTATTGAAGGTTTTGGTAAAGGGTCACAGCATCCTTTGTATAGGTATTGCGACAAGTGGCGCACTAGAGACTGTTGTCGACTTTAAAATGTGTGCTTTGGTTGTGATTCACTGGAGCATTATATCCAAGACTGTCCCATGAGTTACTTAAAGACCATATCAGTCGATTCAAAAAGGTTAACGATTCATTCGTTAGGGTGGTAGCTCAGTATCAAGGTAGAATATCAGGGGCATTAGCAGATCTATTGTTAGACCTGAGGCCAGGGCTCCCCAGAGGCAGTACGCAATAAGGGTCGAGGAGGAGTATAAGCCAGTAGACATCATCTCAGGTATCTTTATGATTTATGGCACACCAGTTATTGCTTTAATTGATCCTGGTTTTACCCATTCATATATGTGTCATGAATTTGTTCAAGAGTGGGGTATTCTAGTCGAAGACCATGAGGTTAAGGTTAGGTTCTCGAGTGCCCTAAGACAAGAAGTTCTGGACAAGGACCATCATAGATGGCTAGTAGAAGTTCAGGGTCAAGTATTTTCTGTTGACCTTACGATGTTACCTTTCTTAGAGTTTGACTTGATCCTCAGGATGGATTAATTGTAGGAGCATGAAACGAGGTTAAAATGTAAGGCTAGATAACTCAAGCTTAGGCGTGAGGATGGTACCAAGGTCATTATGGCTACCGACGAGTTATGTGGCACTTCTAGAATTATCTCAGCCTTAGCCGCTCAGAGATTGATTAATCGGGGCTACGAAGCATTCCCAGCCCACTTGATAGACACTAGTATCTTGAGCCCAACCCTTGTAGACATCCATATTGTGAGAGATTTCTCAAAAGTATTTCCAAAAGAATTATCAGGTTTACTACCAGATCGTGAGTTGGAATTTAAAATTGAATTATTACCAGGATCGACCTGGTGTCCATCGCTCCATATCATATGGCACCTACCAAATTAAAATAGCTTAAAGGCCATATTCAAGAATTATTAGATCAAGGGTTCATTCATCTCTATATATCATCGTGGGGACCATCGGTGTTGTTTGTAAAGAAGAAAGATGAGTCAATAAGGTTATGCATCGACTATTGGCCGTTGAACAAGTTAACGATCAAGAATCAATATCCACTTTTGAAGATCAATGATATGTTTGATTAGCTTAGGGGATCTAGGGTATTCTCTAATATAGACTTGAGGTTAGGGTACTATTATTTAAAAGTAAAGAAGGTCGATGTGCCAAGACGTTGTTTAGAACCAGGTATGGTCACTACGAGTTCTTAGTGATGTTGTTTGGGCTTACTAATGTGCTGACAGCATTTATGAACCTAATGAATTGAGTCTTCCACCTTACTCGGATCAATTTTTTGTTGTGTTCATTAACGACATCTTAGTTTACTCTCATTCAGAGGAAGACCACGACTACCACCTCTGAATTATACTTCAAACGCTCAAAGAAAACCAAATGTATACAAAATTTAGCAAATATGAGTTATGGTTTTCCAAAGTATCTTTATTATGCTATATAGTGGCCTTTGAGGGAATTCTATTAGATCCGTAAAAGATCTGAGCGGTAGTAGAGTTGGAACCGCCATGGAATATATTTGAAGTATGCAGTTTCCTTAGACTTACGGGATATTATTGTCTCTTTGTCAAGGGGTTCTCCATGATAGCCACCCCTATGACTAAACTCCTTCAAACAAAAGTCTTTCATTTGGAATGAGAAGTGTCAGTAGATATTTGAGAAGTTAAAAGAGATTTTGACTCGGGCACTAGTCCTAACAGAGCCTGAGCCTGGTAAGGATTATATCGTGTTTAGTGGTGCCTGTTGAGTGGGTTAGAATGTTTCCTTATGCAAGATGTGAAGCTAGTATAGAGCGAGTATGTCAATGTGAGTTACCGGAGTTTGAAATAAGGGATGGAAGTGTATTGTATTTCCAAATCCTATTATGTGTACCAACTAATGAGGAGTTGATGGTGAGAATACTCGATGAGGCCCATTGTAGTCCACTCCCATTATAACCCTAGAAGCAACAAGATGTATCGAGAACTCCGATAATTGTCTTAGTGTCCAGGCATGAGAAGAGATGTATCTTAGTTCATATCTAATTATTTAGTTTGCCATCAAGTTAAAACGGAACATCAGGTTCCCTTTGGTTTGTTTTAGCCAATTCAGATACTACAATAGAAATATGATAGGGTGATCATGGAATTCAATACCGGTTTACCGAAGATTCTTCTAGGCATGATAGCATTTGGGTACTGGTGGATAAACTAACCAAGTTAACCCATTTTCTTCCTTTTTGAATGGATTTTACCTTAGAGAGGTTAGCTCAACTCTACATCAAATAGATTGTAAGACTTCATGGGGTACCTACATCAACCATTTCTGATAGGGATCTACGGTTCACTTCAAGATTTTAGAAGGCATTACATGAAGCTTTAGGTACTCAGTTACATTTTAGCATTGTCTTTCGTTCGTAGATGGATGATCAGTCTAAGAGAGTGGTTTAGATCCATGAGGATATGATGCAATGTTGTACTATTAACTTCGTTGGTGCTATTAACTCCCTTGTGTTGGACTAAACTTATTGAGAGAAAGTTAGTTGGACCGAGTTTGATCCAAGAAGCAGATGAAATGGTTACCTGATTTAAGGTTGGTTAAGGGAAGCGTTCAATAGGCAGAGGTCTTATGCCAATCTAAGGTGAAATAATATAGAATTCTTTGTGGCCGACAAGGTGCTTATTATGGTATCACCTTAGAAAAAGGTTCTTCGGTTTAGACTAAAAGAATAATTGACCCCATGCTTCATTGGACCTTATAAATTTCTCGAGAGGATTGGTCCCGTAGCATACATCCTAAGATAGAATGTATCCATAATGTGGGAAAGTTGTAACACCTTACACTTATTTTACTCAAGAAGGGATGTGTCCATGCTTCAGAAGTATCGCTCTAACCCGTCTCAGTCGTTCCACTAGTGCAGATTAAAATAAGTTAATATATGTCCTATGTTGAAGAACAATTGAAGATTTTGCCTTGGGAGGTCAATGAGCTATGAAATAAGAGGATTTTTCTAGTTAAAGTCCTATGGAGGAGTCATGGCATCAAAGAGGCAACGTGGGAAACTGAAGAAGTTATGCAACTGCAGTACCCGCACTTATTGGGATCAGGTAAATTTCGAGGATGGAATTTTTTTAGGAGGGGAGAGTTGTAACACCCTGAAAACCAGGTTAGTAGTTTCGAGTATAATGTTGGGCTTAGAGTGCACTGGTAAGCTTGATTTAAACAATTGGGTTATGTGTGAGGTTTTTTGGGCTTAGGTTGAAGCCCACAAGCTGGTAAAAATAGGATTTTAAAACGGAAGCCAAAAGTGGAAGGACTAGGGTAGTAATTAACCCCCGAGAATTTTGAAAGGTTGAATTTCACTTAATGTTAGTGATATCAACGGGGGGAAATTGAAAACTCTCTTTCTCATTTTCCTCACCATTTGTCTTGTTCTCCCTTTCATTTTCTTTATACCCTTCCTCTTATGAACGTCAAAGGTGGAAACTTGGTTATACAACAAAGCTAGTCTAAGTTTAGAAAGGTAAAAACAATAATCTCCTCCCCTAGAGCTCCATTTTAAGCCCATCATCTCAAGCTTTGACCATGGTGGCCATGGTGGGGGGTTTAGAGAGGTTTGAGTTTTAGGGAACTAGGAGACTCCTAATCCATTTCTAATGGTTTTAAATCATTTTTTACCCATTTAGAGTCTTTCAATGAGTTAGTGATCCTCTTATTTACTTATGGTTAGTGTGGGGAAGTTGGTAAAGCTCAAACGGCAAGAACAAAGAGAAGTTCGTACTTGGGTGATCTTGGGAGCATTTTCCATCAACTAGTGTCAAGGTAACACATTCCTAACTCACCTATACCACTTGTAGACCATTAAAGTTTGATTTGCTTGATTGTTGAATTCATGGGTGAAAATATGGATTGTTATGGTTTTTGGGGAAAATGGAATAAATTGATGTTTATATTGCTTGGAAATGACTCATAGTGATGCCTTAAACTCCCATAAAGAAAGTTCAAAAGTCTTAAAGGGAATTGTGAATGGAGTTGGGGAACATTTTCGAGCCCAAGCAAGGCGTTTTGGGTAGAGGTATCAGTACTACATGAACAATACTGATATTATTCATGTAGCCTTAAATAAATAATTTTTTGGACATTAAGTATCGATACCCATTCTTGCAGTATCGATAATGTTCAATGAGCATAGATAATTCAGGGTTAGTATCAATACTTGAATTACAAATCATATTTCAGTAGCTAATTTTGGTATCGATACTCAGGGTAGTATCGATACCGAGGGTAGTGTATTGATACTCTCAATATGGGTATCGATACTAGGATGATTTTTGAAACATCGAAGTTATTTTTAGTATCAATAATTGGGGCAGTATCGATAAACTCAAGCATTAGTATCGATACTATCTGTAAGAGTATCAATATTAAGTAATTTTCCAAAACATCAAAGTTGATTTTGGTATCGATACTCGGGGTAGTATCGATACCCTAAGGTTAGTATCGATATTGTTTGGCCCAGTATCTGTACCTTCATCCTGGTTTGAGTAAGAAACTCATTTTGTCTCAAGTACTCGAGCGGGAGGTTATAGAGTCGTTGAGACTTCTCTAATAAGATTACAAGAGAAAACAGCTAACAACAATCGTTATAACAAGAACGACATATTATGGTGACAAAAAAACTAGCCTTGTTTAATACTCAAGAAATAACAAGGACACCCGAGCTACTTGGGTGCATGAATGTTCGATAAATAATTAAGAATAGAGATATCCATATTTTCTCATACTAGTGTTGAGGCAATTTAGTATCAGTGCGAATATACTTTTGTACTAGTGCTAAGGAACTTTAGTATAAGTTCTAAAACACTTCTGTTATTCGATGGCAAGGCCACAATATATGTATGCCACGATATACTCATACATTATGTTTTGCTCGATACTTGCTATGAACTATGTTTGATGTATTTCGTTGTTACATGACTGACTGAACGCATTAGCATTCACATCAAATGGATGCATGTAGTACAATAGAGTTATCTATGTGGCACTAAGCTCGTAGCTCAACGTTCAGAATTTGTTTTTGTTTTCATGTTAGCAGGCATCAGTCTCAAAGCTTATAGCAAGATTGTGGAATCCATATATCAACAAGAAGCAGAGTATGTCTCAGTTATTTTAGTGGGCATGTATCTCATAAACCCTTTTTTGTATGATTTGAGTCATAACTATTTCAACGAACTTGATTGTATTTGGAATTTTATTTTTGGGAGGTCCCCCGTTGCAAACTTAACTATTTTGCTTTATTTTACAACTTCAATGGATGATTTTAGTTACATAATCAACATGTTTTAAAAGAAAATTTTTGGGTTAGCCACTCCGGTGGTCCCGTGTAATATCCAAACCATCTAGACTTGGGGTCAGACCAGATTTGGGCGTTACACATCAACTAAAATTAATCAAATTAAAGTATAATAATTAAATCCATAATCTATTGCATTAGATTTTATATTACTTGAATAATCATTAAACTAATGACTCAATTTTATTTTGATCATTGAATTGATTTTTTCCAATTAAGTCAATACATAGTTTACATCAAGTTATTGATCATGTTAACAAAAATATTGACATGTTAATTAAATAAATTTATATAATAAAACATTTTATTTTTAGTTACTTCTATATTTTATCAATTTGATATTAGTTTTAATTTAATTAAATAAATTTATATATCCAAAGTTGGCACCAAAAGGGATCAAACTCATTACATGCGGGAAGGTTTAGGGAGCTCTAACCATTGAGCCAAGTCCAAAATTTGATCAGAATATAAAAACATATTTTATTAAAGGTTATCTTGTTGATAAAAATAAAAGAAAATAAAAAATGAGCTTAAGGGATTTGAATTCAAGTTTATTAGAATAAGAATGATTAATAACTAAGTCAAGTCTAATACCTAAATAATATTGACAACATCTGACATATAGCTTAAATTGTAATTAATAAACAAGTAATATAGTATTTATATAATATTATATTCTTATTTTAATATCACATAATAAACTATTAATATAAAATATTTATATTTTCATAAAAATATTATTTAATATATAAGATATACTTATCAATATTTTTAATAAACATTAGTAATTATGATTTATAATATTATTTATTTATTTTTATAATATTAAAACAATAACAGTATTAAATTTTTAATAATTAGTAATATTTTTATTCATTTAATATTAATATTTTATTTTATTATTATTTATGGAAAATTTTAATCATTAGAATATTTATAATATATTTATTAATTATTTTTAATAATATAATATTCAAGTTTTAATATTTACTAATATTTAATGAAAAATATTAAATTAAAATATTTTTATGAAAAAAATAAATATTTTAAATTAATTAATATTATATATATATATATATATATATTATTTAAATAATAAAATATTTTATTATATTAATTGTTTACTAAATACAATTCAAACTATATATAGTATGTTATTAATATTATGTAAGGATTGAACTCACTAGTTGTTAAACATTTTTTATTCTAATAGAATAGGGTTTAAATCCCCTCAACCTCATTTTTGTTTTCTTTAATTTTCACCAATACGATAGCCTTAAATGAAACAAGTTGTCAAACTTTAATCAAGTTTGAGACTTGGCTTAATGGTTAAAAACTTTCAAATTCTTCCTATACATTCGGAGATTGATCCCCTTTATGTCAACTTTAGATTCGTAATTTTCCCTCTTATCAGTCACCATCCATCTTATTAGATGATTAAATTTATTAAATTAAATTAAAGTTAGAATCAAATTAATAAAATATATAAATTTATTTAATTGACACATCAATATTTTCATTAATAATTAATAGTTAGTGACTTGATTTAAATCATTTTAATAGTTTAATGACTTAATTGAATTTTTCTAATTCTTTTTTTATTAATTTGGAATAAGTACAAAACAATTTATGTTCATGCATAATTCTCTATCATTTGATATTGAACGTTCACACTCTTGACATTTATAGTGCTTGAACCCGAAACTTCAAGAAATAACAATAATTTTTTATCACTGGGATCGCATGATTCTTGCAATTTTTTTAATTCAATCGTCTAAATAGAACATATCCTATAATTAAGTGAATATTCAAACAATTTACCCTAAATTAAAGTGTAATAATTAAATCCACAATCTATTGGATAAGGTTTTCTTCACGGGAAAACTGTCTGAGACTTAACTTATTAGTATCTCAAACGACAAAAACATGAAACTCTCGGAGAAAACAAGGTTTCATGCACTGTTTGCAATGACTTTTTAATATTCAATGTTATTTTCGGTTTCCTTTCATTGAATTTATCATCATTTGCTTTTGGACTAAGTAACATCTGAAAAAGTTTCTTTCTGTCCTTTTTTTAGCCAACTTTTGAACGTTTTAGTCACGAGAAAGAAAAAAACATATGTTTGAGATTGAGATAGCCAAATAGGTTAGGTCATGTTTAAAAGTTATACATAGTAATGATTAAAAACGCATGCATGCATATACGATAATGTTTGAATCAATCATTGAGTGCATGAAATATAATGATTTTTTTCTTATGATTTGATATGTTTAAACACGATATTTTTATATATATTATAATTTTACTTACAAATAAAATACGTTTAATAAATTTTATTGTATTTATATTTATACAATTAACACACACAAAAATAGAAAATCCACGACCACTTATAACATTTGATTTAAAGTTCTCCCGGTAATCAACAGGCCTGTTTCTGAGATTTTGGTGGCCTGAGACGAATTTAAAAATGTAGCCTCTAATAGCAAATATTTAAAAAAAAAATAAGAGTATATAAAAATTTATCTAAAATTCTCTTTTGTGATTGTACTAATTTTGTGTTTATTTTTCACTACCATGAGCATGTTTTCACGATAACATTATACCATAAAAATATGAAGCAAAAAATTTAGAATTATAGCATTTGAGTTATGTCGTTGAAGTTTTACCTTACTTTTAGATAAATTAATCGACGATGTAATATACTCTCACCAATATTTCCTAACTAACAAAAGAAAACAATAAATATATATATATAATTGACAACAACAAAGTATAAATATAATAAAAATTCATAATATACACAAATAAAATCAAAATACAATCATAAATTAATAAAATATATTTAACTTAGTTTGAGTGTCTTTTAGCCTTTGTATCTTAATTGACAACCACGTTCAAATTCTAATATAATAAAATATCAAAAGAGAATTATCAACTTTAAAAAAAATATAATCTAAACAAAATAATAGTTTTTTAACTACTCATTATATAAACAAAAGAGAAAACTACTCTTGGACATAAATATAGTTTATTGGTTACATCAAAAGCAGCATAGGAAAACTAAGAGATTAATCATTAACAATGACTCTTAAATAAAACAAAAAATGAATTAACATTCACTTTTAATATTTTACTTTTTCGGTTACTTTTATTGTTGTAATTCTTGATCTTTGTGTTATTTTATTAATGAATGACTAACACTATTATTTAAAAAGAAAAAATAAGTCTAAGCATTAATTTGTTGTAACTTAAAACGAAAAGAAGAAAGTTTTAATTTTTGATTGGGGCCTTCGATAGGGAGGAGAGAAATTAATTTTAACTTTGATTGGGGCCTTCGACAGGAAAAAAGGAAATCAATTTTAATTTTTAATTGGCTCTTTGATTAGGGGCCCTGGGCAGGTGCCCAGGCTCAGATACTGGTCTGGCAATCAAGTGATGAATACTATATTATTCTTGACAAGGATTCTTATCGAGTAGGTCGATCGGGAGTTGAACAGTACTGCACTCGTGTTCATAAAAAAAATATCACTCGACTTGATTTATTACTCGTTAAGGTCGATAAAATTTTGTTTGATTCGTACTTGTTAAGCTTGATAAAATTTTGCTTAACTCATTCTCTTTAAAAAATGTATTACTCGATTCGTTGTTCGTTATGCTCACTAGAAATTTTACTTATTTTGTTAACTGTATGTAAAATCTAGTAATACTATGTTGAGTTTAATATAAACATAAATTAAAGAATTTTACCAAAAAATTATCAAAAAAAAAAGTGAATGAAGCAATTTCTAAATCTAAACTCTAAAGTAACAATCCAAAAATACACCAAATTAACATATTACAACAAAAATAACAATTCAAAAATATATCGAACTAACATATTAAAAACATTCTTGAATAAAAAGAAGTTCAACAATACACAATCAATCCTAAAAATAAGGAAATCAATACATTAATTAATAATTTATTATCTTCCTTTTCATTTATTATATATTTTTTTTTATAAATTTTAAGTCTAATCCTAATCCTACCTAGAGAGGAGGGGAATGAGGAACTTTAGGGGAAGGAATATGAGTGTTCCTAAGGGAATATTAGGGAATAAAGATGACTAGTTTGACCAAACGACCATACGTGTTTCCTTCGTTTATTATAAAATTAATAAAGTACTAAATGAGTAGTAATTATTAACTAATATTTTAGCAACCTTTTTATTATCTATTAGTAAATTATTAATTATTAAGTAGTAATTTAGCATCTTTCTTATTATCTATTAGTAAATTAGAAATAATTAATTAGATTTTCCTTTTTGAATGGATTACATAAAATAACACCTAAAAAATTAGGTAAATTATATGTTTAGTATCTAAACTATTACTTTTGTTCTATTTTAGTACCTAAATTTTCGTTCTTTTTTTTCAAAACCTTGCCTAATGTTTACTTTTTGTTTTATTTTAATACCTCTCTATTAAAAACTTAACGAAAGTGGCATTTTTATGGGTAAATTATATCATCCATGATTCAACATCTTCCAAATACTATTTTGGTCATTGAACTTTAATTTTTTTAATTTAATCATTTAACTTTCAAATTACTCATATTTCAATCACACTAACTTATTTTAGTAATATTTTTTTATGATGTGACATCTTTTAATTATTATTTTATTGATATATGATTAAAATAAAGGGTAACTACATGTTTAGTCCTAAATTATCACTTTTGTTCCGTTTTAGTACCTAAACTTTCAAAAAAAATTCAAAATCATACCTAATGTTTACTTTTTGTTTCATTTTAGTACCCGGCGTTTACTTTTTGTTTCATTTTAGTACCCCATTGTTAACTTTTTGTTTCATTTAGTACTTAAATTTTTAACGGCGAGGTACTAAAATGACACAAAAAGTAAACTTTAGGTATAGGTTTGAAAAAAATTGAAAGTTTAGGTACTAAAATTGAAAAAAAAGTGATAGTTTAGGTACTAAACATGTAGTTACCCTAAAATAAAAAAAGAAAATGATAGTTGGAGAGGCCGATAAGAGTAAGGTCGTAAGGGTGGGGTGAGTGGTTTGTGATTTAAGGTTTGTGGTATAATTTTGGGTTAGGGTATAATTTTAAATTTATTTTTTATTTTAATTATATATTAATAAAATAATAATAAAAATGTCATGTCATAAAAAATATTAATAAAATAAATTAGAGTGATCAAAACAAGAGGAATTTGAAAGTTGAGTAGTTAAATTGAAAATTTTTAAACTTTAATGACCAAAATAGGAGTGAGAAGATAGTTGAGCAATAAATGATGTAATTTACCCATAAATACAGTAGTTTTGTTAAGTTTCTAACGTCGGGTACTAATATGAAATAGAAAGGAAACGTTAGGTACTGAAACAAAATAAAAGTAATAGTTCAGGTACTAAACATGTAATTTACCCAATTATATAAACAAATTAACGATTCAACTCACTAAGCTATCAAGTCAAATCTAAATCGAGTCAGTCCAAATCAAGCATTAACTGAGATAGATTCAAGCTTAAATCAAATCAATCCAAACCAAACCAAGCTGTAGACACCTGTTTTTGTCCGGGTCAAAAAATATTATAATAATAATTATTATTATTATTATTATTATTAATTATTACCTACCCTACCCACTATCCACCATTACCCACCTAATCCACCACTACCCACTAACCACCTAATCCACCACTACATACCTAATTACCTAACCCACCATCATCAGCTCACCATAAAAAGGGGGAATTGTTCGATAAGGGGGTAGCATTTCCCATGGAACCAATTTCAAGTCTTCCCTTTGTGGTTTTACAAACCATCCATTTCCCATAGCCATCCCTTCACTAAGTTTCAAATATTGTCATTCCCCTGTTCGTTGCGCTTTCAGTTTTCGACCTTGAATTGATATTCACAAGGGGAAAGTGAAACAAATTGTTGGATCAACCCTTAGAGATTTAAATGAGGATGAATTAGCCCTCGTAATCGATTTCGAATTGGATAAGTTGGTAGTCGAGTTTTCCAAGTTATACAAAAAAGACGGGCTAACGTATGGTCATGTAATCATGCTTGGAGCTGATCCTTTGAGCCAAGCAGTAGCCATTGAACCATTGCTGCAAATTCATGTGAAAAACCAGTCAGTCACCGACATATTTTGGGGGAGAAAGTTCGAAAAGAAAAAAGCATTCAAACGAATGAAATCAAAGGCTCTCGAAAAACATTTTCGCCGGTGATAACGATATCTCCGATCGACGATCCAAACGGTAAAAAGTTGCGCAAGGCCAACACAAATAACATACTGAAAAATCAAGATGATCCGACGGTGAACGGATATATATCAATGCAAGAGAGCCCGAACTATTTTCGGCTCTTTTATGGAAATCTGAGCATTTTCTGGAGAAACGACCACCGAATTTGGACTCAGGGGACCAAAATAAGTCACCCTGTAAAATTTGATAATGAACGGACACTGTCAGTGACGACGATCGACCGATGAAGATCACCGACGACTTATGGTCGGCTGTGTAAAGAAATAATGAAAGGCCAATTTATTTGAGAAACACGTGCAAATGAATGGAAAAAACATTTCTTTGGCTTCTGAGCGTGAAAATAAAAGAAACCCATATGGTTTTGAACCTTGGGTAAACTCTCCCTATAGTCCTTCAACTATTATGGGTAAATTCCTACATAGCCCTTCAAATATTGTGGTTAAATTCTTCTTATGGTTCCCCTATCTTTGATGCACCACTTAACATAGTCCCCTTTGTAATTTAATTTTGATGTTTAACTTTGATTATTGTCAATATAACCCCTAATTTATTCTCATTTATGATTTGATTTAATATTTTTATTTAATTATTATTCTATTTGCACTAACATTTTTTGTCTTTTCGTAGGTCCCTTCCTTTTTTATTTCGTTTGTTTTTTTACTTTTAAAATTTTATTTATTTTATTTTCTTTGATTTATTTAATATTTATTTATTAATTCTTATCTAACTTTTTTGACTTTTTAGGGGAATTTTTTTCTATCAAAGGTAATTATTTTGAATCGAGTTTTTAAATTTTAATTTTAATTTTTGCAATTAAGACAACTGGAAATTAATTGGTACCGAAAGTCAGTACAATGGTGCTAATCATTCCTTGACTATAATCGACTCCCGAACCCGCACATTTCTGGTAAAACGCATATCAGGTAAGATGGTGTCTGATTCACCTAAATGTTTTTAAAATGATCGACGGTGACTCTAACATTTTATTTCAAGTCAAAGCTCAATTTCGGGCCCAACCGAAAGACGGCCACGACAGTTTGGCGACTCCGCTGGGGACTAAAGGTAAGTGAGTCAGGCTAATGTTAATTTCCAGTTGTCTTTTTAATGAAAAGGGTAAGTTTAAATTTTAAGGTAACTTTTTCAATCCTTATTACATACTTTTGATTATCTTTTCAAATAAATAGTTGTATTGGCGGTTTCTTTCAGTGGTTTCAGCTTATTAAACTTGTTTTTCCTTCTCTATACCTGAGCTTCGAACCGTGTTTAAGTGGGGTGAAAGCGACGCCTTCGTGAGAATTTATTCTCCGTGCGGGCCTAGCAAGTAGCCTTCGGGATTCATACACCTTATGTCTTCGTGAGAATTTATTCTCCGTACGGGCATAAGGGAATGTATCATCTCGAGATTAACTTAGTCCACATGAGCCTATAATGGTTTAGGACCAAGGGTTTGGCAAGCCCAAGGGGGCACCAGCAAGGAGAACTCGGGTACCTTTTCTAGAACCTAAATCGGGAGACGACGAGAATTAGAGCCTACCCAAAAACTCTATTTCAAAACCTAGGATGCTTTTACCCTAATCATGCAGTTTGTTTTCATTTATTTTTTACTTTCATCATTTATATGTTTTTTTATCTTACTAACTTTGTGTTTTTGTGTTTGTCTTTCTAGCATTTGCATCATAAAAAGAGGTTATTGATCCATAAAAAGATGTTAGTTATACACAAATAATATACATTAATGGACAAAGGGGTTGTAATGCAAGAGGTAAAAAACATCAAGGTAAGACTATGGTCTGAAAAAACCTAGAAAGAAAAAGGAGACAATCTTCAAGGAAGCTATGTGTCGGAACTGGTTAGCTACGCATCTGTCAGCCTAAAGTTGAATGATGTATAAGAGCTTCGGAACATCTGGGACAGTTGGAAGAGTGACTGGAAACAGAAGTTCAGCCAGCGGTATGGTGATATTACACTCTTGTTTTGTGTCAAGACCGATGAGCCCCTAATCAGAGCATTGGTTCAATTCTGGAATCCGGGGTACAACTATTTCACCTTTAACCAGGAGGACATGGTGCCCACAATCGAGGAGTATACTACACTACTACATTACGAGAGCATCAGATTGGAACGAGCCTATATCAAGCACATCAAAAGTCAATCTTTCAAGAATAGACTGGCGAAAGTTACAGGGGTAGATGAAAAATGGGTAACTGACCGACTCAGACACAAAGGTAGCGGGGAAAGAATTGAGTGGATCCATATCAAGCAATTAATGATGAACCACCCTGATGAATGAAAGGCAATAGATCTCTTCGCACTGGGCCTGTATGGTTTGGTTATCTTCCCAAAGACTTTGGGGTGCATTGATGCAGCTGTGGTGGAATTAGTTTTACAACCCCTGAGGCGAGTAAATCCACACCGGCCATTTTAGCTGAGACTTTCCACTCTCTCAAACACTATAGAAAGATTGACAGAGGAAGGTTCATAGGGTGTACTCAGCTTCTCCAAGTCTGGATTCACAGTCATTTCTGGAAGACTAACGAGATTGCCTACCGCCGATTCAGCACCACTTATTCACCTTTGGGAGAGTTCATCACTCTGAAATGGCATGAAGGCGCCTCAAAGGAAAATTGGATGAAAGTCTTCACACATCTTCAGGACCGAGACATTACCTGGATAGCTCCTTGGTTGACCCACAGTGACATTCTCTTCTGATGTGGGGATTCAGACATTATGACACTGCTTAGACTATGGGGGGAGTTGGGTACTCTCCGTTTTTGGCACTTCGACAGTACGGGGCACGTCAGTTTGTCCCAGCAACGTACAGACTATTTGGATCAGAATTTGTTTACCATGGTGATAACTACAAGAAAATTATCAAGGAAGTAGCTGAGTCATGGAAGAAGGTGTTCCGAATGGATGTTGTGGCTTCCAAGGACATGCTCACTCTGGACTATTTGGACTGGTGAAGGTTAAGAAAAAATGAAAACATCCCTGTGCCAGATCATGAGGACACCCAGACTATTGAAGAGAATCTTAAGCATGTTCCCTCCAAACTAGAGATAGTGAGGGAAGAGTTTGAAGATGTGAAGAATGAACTGAAATAAAGGGTAAGAGAACTTGGGGCTGAACGATACCAATGGAAGTTAGATGCCGATACTCAGAAGGATTGGGCAGACAAGTTAGAGAAAAAACATAAGAAAACTTGTTTTGAACTTGAAGACTTAAGAAAAGGGTATCGAGAATAACTCTAGAGAAATTCTAATCTGAAAAGGACTTCTAAGTACTGGAAAGGCAAAGCTAGAAGCCTGAAAAGAAAGTTTGAAGGGAATGATGAAAGAGAAACTCTGAAAGAACAGCTAAAGTCTGCTTAGAGGCATTTGACAGACAGCCAGCATCAGAACAAGTGCTTAAGAATCCAGTTAGCTGACTTAGAGAAGTCTCTTCAGAAACAACAAGAGCGGGATAGAAAACCATAGTTGAGTTAGAAGCCATTGTGGATAGATTCAAGAAGGAAGAAAGAGAGCTTCAGATAGTTCCCTTTGATGGAGGGTTACAGTGGCGTTTTCATTGGGAGCAAGCTCAACAAAGGGTGAAGACTAGAGATACAGTCATCCGCGACTTCCTAAAGCAAGTATAGAAGGTAGTTTGTCATTTGCATGACTTAGCAAGGGAAGCCGGAGTGGTTCGACAAGGCAGTCAACTAATGACAGATAAAGGAAGAAGACTTATCAACCTACTAGAAGTTGTTCGGTCTAGAGGATTTAGTCCGGATGTACATTTAGATGTTTTTCTGTCTCTTAAAAGATAAACACTTTTGTTTAAATAAGGATTATTTATAATAACAGACATTTCTAGATCAATGCCTCTAAATTTCATACATCATGCTTTTCATACTTTGCTTTTTATTTTCCATGTTTATTTTTATATTTTCCATGTTTTTACATTCATATTAACTAACAGAATATGTCTCATAAGAAGAAAGAACAAACACCGAGTTTACCTCCACAAGCTCTAGACACACAACATCCGTACAACACTCGAACAAAGAAAAAATAAATGGAGGCCAAAATCACTCAAATCGAGGAGAACATGTTGAAGCTACAGATAGAGCTAGAAGAATAGATAAACCAGAATAGTCAGAATACTTTGGATACAATCACAAATGGCCAAGAGATTCTTGGTTGATCAGATTACGACCAAGTTATCCAGCCTACATCAAACAGTACACCCGGGGGTGGTTCGTCTGATGGGGTAACTATACCACCGACTCCACAGGTGGTTATCTCACCCGGAATCTTACCCGGGGACTCATCTGCTACCAAAGGGAAAGTCACATCTACTGTTAAGATACAGACTTTTATAACCAACCCTGACAATAATACGAATGATTACCATATACCAATTTTTTATGAGAAGGATATGGCGAAGAAGATCGAAGAGAAAATTAAGATGCTAAAAGACCAAATGGAAGTGGTCAAAGGGGACCATGACTACTATGGGGTGGATGCATTGGAACTAAGCCTAGTCTCGGATTTAGTGATTCCACAAAAATTTAAAGTCCTTGAGTTCGAAAAATTCGATGGAAATAGTTGCCCCTCAGCCCACATCACTATGTTCTGTCAAAAGATTACAGGAAATATGGGAAATGATAAACTCCTGATTCATTGCTTCCAGGAGAGCCTGTCCGGTTCAGCTATCCGATGGTACAATCAGCTGAACCGATCTCATATCAAGATATGGAATGACTAAGCCAACTCTTTCTTGGAGCAGTACAAGCACATTAATGATATGAGACCAGACTGAGTTATGCTGCAAAGCCTGGAGAAGAAGCATAATGAGAGTTTCAGATAATATGCACAGAAATTGAGGAATTTGGCTGTACAAGTTCATCCACCCTTGGATGGGAAGGAAACTCGAAAGCTCTTCATGCAAACTGTTGAGTTAATCGATTGACGGATTTGGCCAAGAGGGGGGTGAATTGGCAATTAAAAATTTGATGGAAGCTTTTGCAGAAAATTGAAAGTAATTGCACAGCGATTTAGAGTGGTTCGACTTTCTCAATCAAAGTCTACGTCCACTACCTTAGCTATCCACACTAAGGATTTTCCAACAAATTCACTAATTTGTTCTTTCTTTTGAGGCCAAAGAGATAACCTTACAACACCCTCAAGAATATACCCCAATTCTTGAGAACACCCTTTCCTAAAGACAAGATTACAAATTTGCAAACTTACAAGGAAAACCTCACAAGGTAAGATGTTTGCACAATTCTAGAACAAGAAAAGAACACTCAAAGATAATTACAAATGAGCACAAATGGTGTTCTTGAAAGCAAAATGAATATTGAAAGGAAAATTGGCTTGATTTGCACAAACTTGGTGTTTGATGCTTTCTCTCTTGTTTCTCTATGATTTCTTGTTGATCAAGGGCTTCAGAACTTGTTTAAATACACCTTGAATCACTTATGAACGTTGGGGATGATTAGTGAAGATCATATAGTCGTTTTAGTGTGAAAACAATTAATAAAACAGCTTGGAGCGTGGGGGAATCGGTTCCCCCTCATAGGGAATCGGTTCCCTAAGTGTAAAATTCAAATATTTCGACCGTTGATCAGGGGGGAATCGGTACCCCCTATGGGGGAATCGGTTCCCTCCGAGCATTCTGGAAATCTCGGAGCCAAACCATTCAGGGGGGAATCGGTACCCCTTGGGGAGGAATCGGTTCCCTCTGAGCAATCTGGAATTTTTGTCTTTGAAATGGTTCGAAATACTTTGAAAGATTATTTTGAAATTGTTTTAAGATTAAAACTTAATTTTACACTTAAGTAAGGATTAAAAATGATTTTTGAAATATTTGGAGTAATGTTTTGATATTCGAATAATTATATCGAATATACTTAGAAAATCATTTGGAAAATCTTAAAATTCATTTAACTTAATTTTTTATATCGAAATATCAAAATGTTTTCAACAATCTCCCCCATTTTGATATAACAAAACATTTTAGTAATTTTAAGATTTTGAAATCAAGTTTTGAAATTACTCCCCCTTACTTTAACACTTCTCCCATTTATCATTTTTAAAAATTTTAAAAACACACACTCTTCTCCCCCTTTTTGTTAAATCAAAAAGATTCAAAGAAACGTGAAAATCATTTAGCCAATTGATTAGGTATATGTATGCATAAGCTGCTAAGATCACAATCAAGAGAAACGTTAGCCATTAGTTCCATAATCAATATTCATAAGCAATGTGATATGGCAAAATTGGTCATATTGCTAATAATGATGTAAATGATGCAATAATGAATAAATCACACAAAACATATAAGTTCACACCATCCATAAATCCAAACAAATCACAATCCACAAATTCAAACATTCCAAAATATTCAAAATGTTAAAACAATAAGTTTGGAGTTCAAAGCAAAATATAGAATCAAACATCCGTAGGAGGATCGGGAGGAGGAAAACGAGCTCGCATAGCGGCCATCTCGTGTGAGAGTGCATCAATACGTTCATTCATTGAAGCGTTGTTTGTTCGCATCTCTCGGAGAATCTCTAATTGTTGAGCTCCCATTGTGGATAAATGGGACTCTATAGAAGTAAAGCACGAATCCATGGTCGCATATCGGAAATCAAATGTCTCCATAAAGGATTGAAAATATGGAGGCATTTGAGTCGATTGTTGTCCGTGCTCCTCGGGTTGCTCAGGCTCATCTTCAGCTTCATCGATATCCCTCATTAATTGTTCAAACTCTGGATCTTAATCAGCTTCGAGTGGAGCTTGTGAAGAACTAGCTCCTGGAGTAGTTGTAGAAGATCGAACCCATTCACCAGTTTCTTTATTTTTAACCCATCCCGCTCTTGTTAAAGAAAGAAGATTGTTTTATTTCTTAAGAGGAAAGGAGGCATCTAGACCAACTCGAAGCTCGGCTTAGAAAAGAGATTACTAAGGATACAACCGTAAACTAGTAAAGAACATAGTTTCTTATTTGGCACTAGGTTAACGGTTTCAACAATCTCAGCAAAGATAATCTCAGAAAGGTTTATTTTTATATTGTGTTCAAAACAATGCAACCACCAAAGATCTAAAGCTCTGAGAGTAGAATAACGACCCCCGGATGGTCGAAACCACCAAGTGATCATGAGAAAAAGAAAACGCTCATGAAGATCTAGAACACTTGCACTATCATTTCGTTTATATCGTGAGCCTAAAACTTGTTTTTCATTTGATAAACCTTCATTATCCAAGCCTAAGGCATTGGCTATGTAAGCCGGATCAAGATGGAAATATTGACCTAGGAGGTAGGAACGTACTCCTATGGTTTTGGTTTTGTCACGATTTTTGATACAAACGGCATTACAATAGAAGATACGAACAAGTTGATGATAGACAACGGGTTCAAGTTCGAAAAGTTTATCAAATTTCCATTCGTGCAAGATAGGGAGATATTTAAAGTTAATAGCAACCATAGCTTGAAGAGATGGGATACGTTCTTCCCTAATCTTATACGAGTCAAAATATTGGTAAAACCAATAACGATAATCTTTAGGACCCGGTTGATTGAAACAAGAATTTTGGATAGTCAAGTTAGGATCAAGATTTGGAATAGGATTTTGAGGAATAGGAGGAGGATTTGGAGGTGGATTTGGTTGACGACTAGAACGACTAGATGAAGACCTAGCACGTTTAGGATTGGACATGGTAAAGTAAATCGAAATAGATTGGATAACCTGTAATTTTAAAAACAAATGTATGCAATTCAATTAATCCCAAAACTCAATTGAGTCCTCAATATTTCAAGGTTTTCTAAATCAATTCTAATGGGCAAAGTTTTTGAAAAACTTTTGAAAAATATGGTTTTGAGAAACAATATATGTATAGTTTTCATAACAACAACATAATTTAATCAAAACACAATAATTTGAAAATTAACATATTTTTTTAATTTCGAAAATTTAAAAAATTTTGGAAAATTCTTGTGTTTTTGATGAAATTAGTTGTAACATCTAGTTTCTAATCACTAAACAATCAATGCCTGATCACTATTTCAACCTAGAACTAATTAAAACTAATCCTATGTTCAAAATCAATGAAATAGAGAGTTTAGAAAAATTTACCTTGAAAGATGAAGATTGAGGGCATTTAGATGTTGTTTACACGATTTTAATGATTCCAACAGGTTTAGAAGATGATATTTGATTAGAATTCCGATTAATATCGTTGATTTGAGGAAAAAATGGAGATTTGAGAAAAGTTGAGAGAGAACGGCGGAAGAGGGGTTGAGTATTTTGGGATTTTGGGTGTTCTGCTCGATTTAACAGAACCCCAGGGGGTATCGATTCCCCTGTGGGGGGAATCGGTTCCCCTTCAAAGGGGGAATCGGTTCCCTCATGAGGGGGAATCGATTCCCTCTGCACCAAAATGCTAAAATCCGATTTTTAAGCACACAAAATGCTAAATTAATCTTCTCTAGTGGTATAGGCAACTCATATATTGAAAAATAATTATGTTCAAACAATTAAATTAATCTTTAATCGATATTTGAACATAAAATTAATTTTTCATCAAGAATCATAAACTCCCCCTAACTAATAGCAATGAATGCAATCAAAAATTACTATTATGAGCATTTTTCAGTATTTATTAAAAGTGCTGAATTATTTTAAACACTAAGTGAAGATAGGTCAGTTAAACCTAATTCTCTCCTAAGTGTCCAAACCTTTCCTTATCTAAGGGTTTTGTAAAAATATCCGCTAATTGATGCAAAGTATCAACAAATTCTAGAACTACATCTTCCTTAGTGACATGGTCTCTAATGAAGTGATGTCTAATTTCAATGTGTTTAGTTCTAGAGTGTTGGATGGGATTTTTAGTGAGACAAATAGCACTAGTATTGTCACACTTGATAGGAATAGTACCTACTTCAATTCCATAATCAAAAAGTTGTTGTTTCATCCATAAAACTTGTGCACAACAACTACCGGCTGAAATATATTCCGCTTCAGTGGTAGATAATGCAACACAATTTTGTTTCTTTGAAAACCAAGAAATCAGCATATTTTCATGGAATTGGCAAGTACCAGAGGTGCTTTTCCTATCTAATTTACATCCTCCATAATCCGCATCAGAGAATGCATGCAAGCTAAAACTAGAGTCTCTAGGATACCAAAGTCCTAAACTAGGAGTGTCCTTAAGGTATCTAAAGATTCTCTTAACAGCTAGTAAATGTGATTCCTTAGGACATGATTGAAATCTAGCACATAAGCAAACAATAAACATAATGTCCGGTCTACTTGCAGTTAGATAAAGCAAAGAGCCAATCATTGACCTATATAATTTAATATCTACACATTTACCTCCTTCATCTAAGTCAAGCTTTGTTGAAGAGCTCATTGGAGTGTCATGAGGTTTCCCATTTTCCAGTCCAAACTTCTTGAGCATATCTTTGACGTACTTAGCTTGATTAATGAATATGCCATCTTTTCTTTGCTTGATTTGGAGTCCCAAGAAAAATGAGAGCTCCCCCATCATGCTCATCTCAAACTCACTTTGCATTAGCTTAGAAAATTCTTGGCAAAGAACATCATTAGTAGAACCAAATATTATATCATCAACATAAATTTGAACTACTAATAAATCTATACCTTTATGCTTTAAACACAATGTAATGTCAACCTTTCCTTTTGAAAAACCGTTTTTAATTAAAAAATTTGACAATCTTTCATACCAAGCTCTAGGAGCTTGTTTTAAACCATAAAGAGCTTTTGTCAATTTAAGAACATGATCTGGAAATTTTGAATCTTCAAAACCTGGAGGTTGTTCCACATACACTTCTTCTTTTATAAAACCATTTAAAAATGCACTTTTAACATCCATTTGATATAATTTAAAATCATGAAAACATGCAAATGCTAATAACATTCTAATTGCTTCCATCCTAGCTACGGGAGCGTATGTTTCATCATAGTTTATGCCCTCTTCTTGAGTATACCCTTGAGCAACAAGTCTAGCCTTGTTTCTCACTATATTACCACTCTCATCAAGCTTATTCCTAAATACCCATCTAGTACCTACAGTAGATTTATTACTAGGTCTTTCAACTAATGTCCATATTTTACTTCTCTCAAATTGATTTAACTCTTCTTGCATAGCCATAATCCAATGTTCATCATTTAATGCTTCTTTAATATTCTTAGGCTCTATGCATGAGATAAATGCAACATAATTACAAATATTTCTAAGAGAAGATCGAGTTGTTACCCCTTTTGATGGATCACCTATAATTTCACCATCCTTGACATAGTTGTACTCTCTTGGATAACATACTTCCCTTTCTTCAATGGTTGGATTCTCAAGAGGATCATGAGTTTCCTCATTTTTCGTTTCTTCCTTTGATGATGGTTCTCCAACTTCATGTCTAACATCATTTGTATTTATAACACCTACATCATCATTCACACAAGAATCCTTCCTTGGAAGGGGATTATCATTAAAAACAACATGTATAGACTCTTCTACAACTAAAGTTCTTTTATTAAATACTCGATAAGCTTTAGAATTTAAGGAGTAACCCAGAAAAATTCCTTCATCACTTTTAGCATCAAATTTGTCAAGGTTTTCTTTACCGTTGTTTAAAACAAAACATTTACATCCAAAAGGATGAAAATAACTAATGTTAGGCTTTTTATTTTTGAAAATTTCATATGGAGTTTTCTTTAAAATTGGCCTAATCATTACTCGATTAACAACATAACAAGCAGTATTTGTGGCTTCCGCCCAAAAATATTTTGGCAAATTATTTTCACAAAGCATGGTTCTAGCCATTTCTTCTAAAGTTTGATTTTTCCTCTCAACAACTCCATTTTGTTGAGGGGTTCTAGGTGCTGAAAAATTATGACTAATACCATTAGAATTACAAAATTCAATAAATCCAAGATTTTCAAATTCAGTGCCATGATCACTCCTAACACTAGTTATAGAGTAACCCTTTTCATTTTGGATTACTTTTGCAAACGTGATGAATTGTTCTAATGCTTCATCTTTAGTATTTAAAAATAGAACCCAAGTATATCTAGAATAGTCATCTACCAAGACAAATGCATATTGTTTTCCACCCAAGCTAGTAGTTCTAGTTGGCCCAAAAAGATCTAAATGGATCAATTGTAAAACTCTACTAGTTGATACATCATTAATGGATTTAAAAGAAACTCGCTTTTGTTTTCCTTTAGCATAAGCATTACAGATTTTATCATTATCAAATTTAAGCTTAGGCAACCTTTGAACTAAATCACCTTGAATTAGCCATTGCAAAACACTCATACTAGCATGTCCTAGTCTCCTATGCCATAACAAATCATCATGCTCATCCCTAGCAACTAGGCACAAAATAGTCATATTAATAAAATCTAAATGCATCATGTATATATATATATCCCTATTTTATGACCAACAAGCATAATCGAAAATAGATGCAATGTTAATCAATTTTGCAATCATTTAAAATAAAACATTGTATCTTTTATCAAATTTATTTTTCAAAAGATTATACTTTTAACCCATTCACATATAAAACATTATGCAATGTTGATTATAGAGATTAAGAGAACATGCATAAAGTTTTTGAAAATGTTATGCATTAAAACTTTATAATATTTAAACAAAAAATCTATGCATAAACATTAAGAAAAAAAATTTAGGTCAAAATTTTGCAAAACCAAAGTTCTTGAAAAATCGATATCAATTGTTAAAGAGATATCAATTACTTTTTAAAAACAATTTTGACCAAAAATTAATATGATGAACTAGAGTTTATAAAACATTACCAAAATTTACCATGTTCATCATACAATATTTTTCAACATACATGAGATAAAACATAATTCAACTTTTTAAAACCTCATGCATGCATAAACTAAATGAGCAACCAAATAATAAAAACATTAAGTTTAGAGGTTACCTATTCCCTTTTTATGTGTGGCTTAGAGCATCTTGAATATCATCATCTGTATCACAATTGCTCTCACACACCTACAAGAGACATTTAAGTAGATTTTGGTATCCAAATTGATTTGGATCCTTGAACATTAGTTTCAATGCCTCTTGTTCCTTTTGGAACCCATACTTGTCTAATTTTAAATCGTTTTCCTTTCTTTAAAGGACAAGTGAGTTCCTTATGACCATGATAATGACAATGTGAACATATTGTCATTATTGAACTAGGTGAATTATTTAGAATGATCTCTTTTTCTCTTGTTAAACATTCAAGCTTATCTTTCAAATTGAAATTTTCTTTTTCAATACTTTCAAATTTCATTTTTGAGAGTTCTAAATCCTTCTTCAAGGTTTCATTTTGATTTTCAAAATCTATTTTCATTTCTAGAAGAAGTTTGTTTAATTTGAAATTTTCTTTTTCAAAGTTTTCAGATTTTATTTTTGAAAGCTCTAACTCCTTTCTCAACATTTCATTTTGATTTTCGAAGTCTGTTTTAGCTTTCAAAAGAAGATCATTTTTAGCAATAAATTTAGAAATCAATTTATTATATTTGGAGTTCATGGTCTCAAACTCCGAAAATAATTTATCATAAGTATCTTGTAACTCATTAAAAGATTTTGAATTTGATATATTTGAGTTAGAAGATACCTTTGGCTCTGTGAGAGCTAATAGAGACATCACTTTTATTGGTTCTTCTTCTTCCTTGTCTCTATAGATCTCCTCAAGCTTATCCCACATTTCCTTGGCACTTGAACAAGAAGAAACTCCTTTATATACATTAGGATCAATTGCACAACACAACATGTGCATAGCCTTTGAGTTTTGTTGAGCTTCCTTCCGTTCTTGAACACTCCACTTCTTTACCTTCTTAGTAGGAGAGGAATATCCTTTATTGATTATCATCCAAGCTTCCATATCAAATGCTTTGATGAATATCATCATACACCTCTTCCAATGACGATAATTTGTTCCATTGAAGTGTGGAGGCACGTCAATAGGTCTAGATTCTTCCATGGAGAATGAACCGAAAGTAGACGCCATCTTTATTGATTTAACTCTTATTGGATCGACTCAAGAGGCGATTAAACCTTCAAATGAGTGAGGCTCTGATGCCAATTGTTGAGTTAATCGATTGACGGATTTGGCCAAGAGGGGGGTGAATTGGCAATTAAAAATTTGATGGAAGCTTTTGTAGAAAATTGAAAGTAATTGCACAGCGATTTAGAGTGGTTCGACTTTCTCAATCAAAGTCTACGTCCACTACCTTAGCTATCCACACTAAGTATTTTCCAACAAATTCACTAATTTGTTCTTTCTTTTGAGGCCAAAGAGATAACCTTACAACACCCTCAAGAATATACCCCAATTCTTGAGAACACTCTTTCCCAAAGAGAAGATTACAAATTTACAAACTTACAAGGAAAACCTCACAAGGTAAGATGTTTGCACAATTCTAGAACAAGAAAAGAACATTCAAAGATAATTACAAATGAGCACAAATGGTGTTATTGAAAGCAAAATGAATATTGAAAGGAAAATTGGCTTGATTTGCACAAACTTGGAGTTTGATGCTTTCTCTCTTGTTTCTCTATGATTTCTTTTGATCAAGGGCTTCAGAACTTGTTTAAATACACCTTGAATCACTTATGAACGTTGGGGATGATTAGTGAAGATCATATAGCCGTTTTAGTGTGAAAACAATTAATAAAACAGTTTGGAGCGTGGGGGAATCGGTTCCCCCTCATAGGGAATCGGTTCCCTAAGTGTAAAATTCAAATATTTCGACCGTTGATTAGGGGGAATCGGTACCCCCTATAGGGGAATCGGTTCCCTCCGAGCATTCTGGAAATCTCGGAGCCAAACCATTTAGGGGGAATCGGTACCCCCTTGGGGGGGAATCGGTTCCCTCTGAGCAATCTGGAATTTTTGGCTTTGAAATGGTTCGAAATACTTTGAAAGATTATTTTGAAATTGTTTTAAGATTAAAACTTAATTTTACACTTAAGTAAGGATTAAAAATGATTTTTGAAATATTTGGAGTAATGTTTTGATATTCGAATAATTATATCGAATATACTTAGAAAATCATTTGGAAAATCTTAAAATTCATTTAACTTAATTTGTTATATCGAAATATCAAAATGTTTTCAACACAAACACTAAAGGCTCCTTACTTCAGGTACTTGGTTGCAATCATATATGGTAATTTTTGGGACTTAGTCATGGCCGGGGAGATAGTGGAAACGGCCATAAAACAAGGCAAGATTAAGAAATGGAAGGCAAGAAAGAAACCTCCTATGAAGAAGAGGGATAGAGAGATTAACAACATCAACACCTATCATGCCAATAAAGGTGTTATAATCTCCAACCCAAAATCAACTGCAACTGTACCGTCAGGTACTTCAAGACAAGATTCCAGAGAACCTAAGAAGGAAAGGGAACAGTTCGACCCTATTTCCAATACCTACAAAGATTTTTACCAATAACTTTTCTATACCCACGTAGTGTCACCATATCCGCTAGAACCCATGAAGCCCCCATACCCCAAGTGGTATGATGAGAATGCTCATTGCGAATATCATGGTCGTGTCCCAGGGTACACTATTGAGAACTGCTATGCATTCAAGAGAATCGTGCAGAAGATGCGTAACAAGAACTGGATCGACTTTAACAACTCGGGGGCATCTAAGTGAGGACGAAGATCATTTCATCATTTGTGGCATTTTGATTGAATTTGTTTTTCATCTTTTCTCAAGTTTTTTTTGTAAGGACATTTGAATAAATTTATGTTACCTTAAGGATGGCGAGCAACGAATCAAAATTGCAAACTTGAAATTCTTTGAATATCAACTAAATTAAAAACTCTGTAAATAATTCAGAGTTACAGATCATTGACAAAGTAACATGATTAAACAAGGACTTTTGACCTTACCCCAAAAAGATATGCTCGAACACCATACCTTTCCCTTGCAAAAATCGATATAGCATTCTCCTTTCATAAGGGAGTGAACGAGAGGCTTTTAGGTATGCATAGGAGTGGACAACATGAAGCATCTTTTGCATATGACATTACTATGATTTTGTTTAAGACGTTCAGTGACGATAATGATCTTCACAGATGGAATAGTCGAGTAGGTGAATCCAGTTTAGGTCAGTTGCTTGGAAATTGAGCTCTAAAGATGAAATCTTTTGATTTTCAACAACACCTAGACTATAACAGGTCATTCTTGACAATCTTAAGAAATTGAATCCGTAAAGCTTAGCTATTCCACTAAGGCAATTGGTTATAGAGGGAACTCGAAAGCCCTGGCTTTATGAATAGATTGCATTCAAACTATGACATTGCTCGGACACTTGGCAATTCGGTGTTTGCTCTACTGCAATTGTCAGGCCGAAGACTTTATGATGAGATGAACCCTTCAGTTAACTTGATAAAAGTGATTATAATATTAAGTTGTCCCTCTAGAGCAATTGGTTAAATGCCCCGGCTTTATGGATTTAGCTAGCCAGACGATGGCAAATCAAATTAAATTTATCTAAATAAGGAATTTCGATAAAGATGGACTAATGGAGTTAAAGAAGACCTGTTATAGTCAATTTCACACGAGCACTCAAGAATTTAGACCGATACTTCTGCGCTACCTTTGTTAGAGGAGCCTACGAAGCTTGAACAAACAGTAGATTTTAGAGGACTGAAATAGAAGGTCTGGTAATTGATTATGCTAGTTGTGTCATTTTTTCCGAATCTGATTAAAATGCCAAGCCGAGAAAGAGGGGTATGTGGTGATGTTCAAAAACAAAATGACACTTTGATGGCAAAAATCTTATAAAATAGGAAGCCAACCTGAAACCAACTCATCAACTTGAACATTTGTCAAAGAGCTATAACTCTGAAAGTATTAAAGAGCTATTGATTCTTTTGATTTTCTATGAACTCGTGTTTATGATTTGATTCAATTGCGAGCCTACAATAAAGGGAAATGTTTTACATAATTCTTATATTCTCCCTCCTAAAATAAGAGAAAGGAGAAAAATATTTTCAAACAAGACAGTCTCAAATGTAAAAGGCTGCAACCCAAAAATAAATGGGGCATGATCGATTCCAAGGACCAGATCGGAAGACAAAGCATGAGACTCCATCCAGTAGATAAAACATAACTAATTCATGTTGCATGCATCTTAGACATACTTAAGAGTATCACATTTATCACTTTGTAGCATACATATTTTTTTGCAGCTTTTAGAGTCAAGTTTCAACTTCAAGACGAAAGATACTCGACTCAAAAGCACCTTAAAAAAAGCGATGGTGGTTGCTTAACTCAGTGGCAAAGAGCTTCCCCTCAACCAACTTGACATATGAAAAGATCTTATAATCAACTTCAGACGGGTTCGAGAGCCAATCCATAACGAATCCAGTTCAGCTTAACTCAATGACGAGTGTTTAGTTTCTAGTTAACATTTTCAAACCATATTTCAACTCCACGACGGATGATATCTGGCTGACAGAACTTACCACTTGGCTTTCCCGTGAATGGGGGTCATCTAAAGAATTATGATCGGCTTAGACCCGTGTAGGGGGGCCATCCTTCATTTAGAGGAAATTTACAGTACAGCTTGAGTCAAAAAAAATTGTCTGTCAACAAATAACTTCTCAGTTCAGAGTTCGAGCTAGATTTCAACTTCACAGCGAAAGATATCGAACTCGAAATGATGTAACTTACAAGATTGGATTTCAACTTCACAGCGAAGGATATCCAACCCAAATCCAATTTGGTAAAGCACTACAATTTGAGATTGGATTTCAACTTCATAGCGGAGGATATCCAATTTAAAGCTCAACTTCACAGCAAATGAGCCATCCACAATTTCAACTTTACGATGAAAGATATCGGCCCAAGTAGATTAACTTAGTTTCACAGCAAATAAGTCATCTGCAATAATGGGGGTTATCTCTCAGCCTATTACAGTATAGTTCAAGGCGAGAAAGGCTATCTGTCAACAAAAACCTTCGAGTTCGATTCCATTTAGCTCAAGGGAAGCTGAATTTGCAACATAGCTCAAGGCGAGAAGGGTTATCTGCCAGCAAAAAACCTTCAAGTTTGATTGCACTCAGCTCAAGGACATATCAAATTTACAGCATAGCTCAAGGCAAGAAGGGCTATCTGTCAACCAAAAACCTTCGAGTTTGATTACACTCAACTCAATGACATATCAAATTTACAGCATAACTCAGGGCGAGAAGGGTTATTTTTCAACCAAAACCTTCGAGTTTGATTACATTCGGCTCAAGGACATATCAAATTTACATAATAACTCAAGGCGATAAGGGTTTTGTTAATAAAAAAATGTCGAGTTTGATTCCATTCAGCTCGATGACATATCAACCGCATGGTAACAGCGAGAAACTACTTTCCGATTGAAGTTTTAAACCAATGTCTTTAAGTCAAAAAGAAGATTTGGGGCAATCTCAATCTAGTACAGCATAACTCAAGGCGAGGAGGGTTATCTGTCAACAAAAATCTTTGAGTTCAATTCCATTCAGCTTAAGAGCGTAGCAAACGTACAGCATAGTTTAAGGCGAAAAGGGCTATCTGTCAATGAAGACTTTCGAGTTCGATTTCATTTAGCTCGAGAGCTTATCTATCGCAAGATAGCAGCAAATAACTACTTTTCGGTCAAAATTTCACACTCAGGTCTTTAAATCGAGAAGAAGACCAAGGTCGACCAAGATTGGAATTAAAGAGTCACTTTCCGATTCACCTACGATTTCGACTTCACAACGAAGGATATCGTACCCAAAAGATTGACCCAACTTCACGACGAATGAGTCATCTGTGACACAACAATGAAAAACCTGTTTTATTCAGGTCAAATTTCAGCTTCACAACAAAGTATATTGGGCTAGAAGACAATCTAGGAGCTACTTTCAAATGCTTTGAGCTTAGTTTCAAAGTCACAACGAGGGTTATCGCACTCAAGAGGTCCACTGTAACATCCCAAATTATGGGTTAGTGACCAAATTGTAAAGTTTCAGAATTTGATGACTAAAGTAGAAGAATGAAGTAGTTCAATGATTATTGGATATATATGATGAAGGTTATTTAGTAATTATTAAAGGAAATAAAGGGTAAAATGGTCGTTTAATCATTTAAGAAAAAAAATGGAATTATATACACGTGGAAAGGGAGAGAATTCTCCAGAATTCTCTTCTCCTTTCTTCTTCTTCTTCACATGGAAGCCAAGAGCAAAGGTAAGTTTGATTTAGCTTTTGATTTCTTGAAAGTTTTAAGTTGGATTTGAGACTTTGAGGGTTATATAAGCTTAAGGAAAGCTTATATAAGTTTAAAACACCAAAGAGATAGAATTAGAAAGGAATTTCTATTAAGGGTTTATAAATAAACTTTTGTTATATAAAGGTTTTTGAAGTTCTAAAGTTGGATTTGACTTGCCATCAGCTTAATTAAGAAGTATTAAGTGTTAGAATTGGATTTGAAACATGTGGAAAATAGGGTATGATTCTTGAAATTCCTAAAGAGGAGAGGATATTAAGGTTAAAGATGAGATAAATGAATATTAATGAGTTTAATTATGTATATGAAAGTTAGGAATATGAAAGGGGTTGAAATATGAAGGATTTAATCCAAAAAGAAGGATTTTTCGGGTTCAAAAAGAGGTTCTGGGCAGAGTGCATCGATGCATATTCATAGTGCACCGATGCATCAATGTTAAAACCCAGAAATTGTTTGAAGGTGTATCGATGCATTGGTAGTGCATCGATGCACTCTTTTAAGATAAAAACATCGAATGCAATTAATGCATCGATGCATAAGGAGTGCATCGATGCATCCCAGTAATAATACAACATCGAATGCATTTTATGCACCGATGCATCAGTGGTGCATCGATGCATACCTTCATTAAAATATGAAATTGACTTTTCTCTTAGTCTAAATAGTGAACCATTAGAATATATTAGTTATAATACTGATATAGATCCATGTGTGATTATGTAGATACTAAAAGTAAGCTTCTTCCGGAACAATCGAAGGATTAGGATTGATTCAAATCAAAGCAAAGCTAAGGTGAGTGCAATTTAAATTGTACTTATGTACCAAATAAACATTGGCTTGCGATGAGCCAGTGATGGAGTCACTATGGTGAGAAGGGACTCCTAAAAATGTTATTTGAATTGTGATTCTTATGTTTGCATGAGTGCATGAAAATGGGTACATATGTTATATGTATTGCATATGTTACATGAATTGAATGAATATATGTTAGTGTGATAAGCTATGTGAACTGGTTTAAATAGTATATGTGATTATATAAGTTTATAATATAAATATGTGATATAAGACATAAGTTAAAGAACTATATGATATTAGATAAGATAAACATATGCTATTATAATTGACTATAGGATCATGAACTATGTAAAAATAGTAAGGACTTATGTGATAGCAAGAGAAAATGATATAAAATAGATGATATAGATATAAATGATAAGTTAAACGACATAGACATATGTGATTATATGAAAAAGAATATAAGTTATGTGATTATGAACATGTGGATATAGGTCTAGTTGAAGATATAATAACAAGATATAAATTACACGAGTTAAATATATGAGAATTAGTATAACCAACTTATGAAATGAAATGAAAAGTGAGACAAGTTAAATAACATTGACCTATAGGACAATATGGAAATAATATATAAATTAGGAGACATTGACAGAAGTGATTATATGAACATGTAAGATAAGCTATATGGGAAGAGTTATGGGCTTAAATGAACATATAATATATGAGTCATATAGTAAAGATCTATGAAGCTATAGGAAGATGTTATGGGAGTTATGTGATGATAAGTTATAAGAATATATATAGGTAACAAGTTATGTGAAATTGAATTAAGTAAATATATGAAACTAGGATATAAATAATGTGAGATAAGTTATAGGGCATTGATATACGAACTATATGAAAGTATGTACATGAATATATGTATAAGTTTATATGTTATTCTATGTGATATATGATGTATATATGAACATATGTGAATAAGATATGACATGTGTGTTTACATGAAAAATGAGAAATGATATAATCCATATGAAATGATCTACGTGATTACATGTAATACGTGATTACATGCACTTGAGATAAAGGTTATATGATATGAGATGTATGTTCACACATACATATGGTATGTGACAGAAGAAAAGGAACAAGTGATATGAAACATAAGAATAATGCCCATAGTATATGATATGAGAGCTATAGGTATAGTTGGCATGCCAAGAGTCGAGGGTTCTACGTGGTCCTTCGGGACATGTATGTAATTATATGGAACCTATATGTAGTACTTCGGTACACTTATTGGAGCCATTGTATTATGTATGTGGTTCTTAAGGAGTAGTCCTTCGGGACATAGTGGTCCTACGAGACATATACAGTGGTCCTACGGGATGAATATTGAACTAAGGTTCGGTCCCCATGAGGGAATTGATACGAGCTGTGGTGACAGCATTAGTGCACAACCTCAATGTACTCACATACCTCTATTCTCAATAATAATATACATGGGCAATTGAAATACAAACTTTAAAGTGAAAGTGGTACAAGAAGGTAAGTTTCGTATGTGCATGATATGATTATATATGTTATCGTGTAATAGATACATGCATATTGAAATGTCATGATCAAATGTTTAGAATACATATTCATCGGATGAAATGGGTATTGATTGGAAAAATGTATGATATTATATGATAGATATGTTAATGATAATGATAGTATTTGTACAGGTATGTGTTTTGTTATATGAAATGTTCTATGGTTTTTATTATATGTTTATATGCCTCACTAAGTCAACGACTTAGCGTGTGATTGTTTCACACGTAGGTTTCGAGAAGAGTAAAGAGCAATATGGAGCAAGACAGGTCAGTTCTCCTTACCAAATGTCAGATCAGAAAAGAGGTGAATAATACGTATTTTAATAAATAAAGTTTTAGTTGGTATGTAATCAAAAGAATATATTGTATAAGCTCTGAATAGTTTTGTAAACGTTTTGAATAAGTTCAATGTTATAAATGTTTTTAAATTACTCACTATTTTATATGAATAAATGTTTGAAAAGACAATGTGACACTTCGGACTCGTATCCGGGTCGGATACGGGTTGGGGGTGTTACATTTAATGGTATCAGAGCTACAGTTTAGCCGATTCTAGGCTTAAATCGAAGTCAGAAGTGTTTTAAAAAGTGTACATGCCAACTCAAAGTGAAAAATTCTGATCTGATAGTGTAAGGAGTATGATGTCTTGCTAATAAAAAAATAGATTATTATGTGATAATAGAAGTATGATATTAAGAGCTTCGAAAGAAGTGAAAGGTAATAAACCTGAAGGTAATAGCATTCACCTGCCCTGGCCAGGCAGGGAGAAGAGCGAACACCTCAGGAAATGCCTGTATAAAATTTGGAAAATTATTCTTCATGATTGAAGAATGTTCTGATGTGTTTTCAATTTATACTTCTTTAACTCATAGAATGAATGTATCAAATTAGTTGATAAAGTTGCGAGCACCCAAGTTCAAGGGTGGATTTGAGGAAGGTTCTATTGTTATAGACCTTTGGTTGAATGATATGATAGAAGGTTTTCATTTCTTCAAAGTGGAGATGTTGAATTGAGTAGTTTTGTTACTACTTTGGTAAGTTAGAGTATGGTGGACAATTATCACCATAAGAACGTTAAAAGATTAAATGATGTGATTATAATTGTATAAGAGTTCAAGAATAATTGCATTGATGACCAGTTTATAAAACAGATGAAACTGGAATACACGAGATTGAAACAAGGGAATTACACCTTGTATAAGTATGATTATAAGTTTATTAAGCTAAACAGAATTGCTGCTGAGTTAATTCCGACTGAAAATGATACATGTGATATTTTGTTAGGGCTTACGCCCTAGATTGAAAAGTTGTTATTAATTAGCTGTAATGGCATGGATGTTAGAATTATCAGATTTGAAGGAAACATAAAGTAAGTTAATCAAATGAGATACGAATCTGGATGTGGTTGTATATTTTGATCATATAAATATGATATAGGCAAGGAGATAAATATTTATGTGTTTTAAAGAAAATTTTGAAGGAAGAAAATACAAGAAAGATACGATAAGAATGAGGTTTTGTATAAGTGAAGTTGATTAGTAAAATTATAAAGATATAATAAAGACTGGTAATCAGAGATAAGTTTAAGTGATAGGAAAAGAGTATGTGAACATGAAAGAAAGATATGATTGGCGTATAAGAATATTTTGAGTTATGAAGAAAATGAAAGGATGAAGTTTAAAGAATTAGATGTGATAAAGATTATGTTGAGATATAGGTTATAAGTTTAACCAGAAGTAAGAAAGGTATGTCAGGTAATATGAGAAATTGTTTAGTTATGCAAAGTGTATGTTTAATCAGTTATGATGAAGATTTAAGGTTATGTTTCTTGGTCAAGTGGATGTAGTCAGAGAAATGAATAAAGATTTATATGTAGTAAGGAAGTTTTGGAGTCAGTCAAGTAAGGATGAAATAAAAGTTTGGTGATTCTTGAAAGACAATTGAAGATTGGCAAGGAATTTGATTGATTTATGAGTTTGAGTAATAAGAATTAATGTTATTGTCTATCTGATAAGTGACATGATAGGAGATATAAAGTAAAAAGGTAGTCGAATAATTGAAAAGATAAGAACCAAGTTATTAAAGATGATACAAAAGATTAAGTTCAGAAAGCAGCATGAGAACGTTAGAAGATATGTCCTTTTCAGGATGTGCAGTGAAAATTCGAGGACGAATTTTTTTTAAAAGGAGGGGAGATTTGTAACATCCCAAATTATGGGTTAGAGACCAAATTGTAAAGTTTTAGAATTTGATGACTAAAGTAGAAGAATGAAATAGTTCAATGATTATTGGATATATATGATGAAGGTTATTTAGTAATTATTAAAGGAAATAAAGGGTAAAATGGTCATTTGATCATTTAAGAAAAAAATGGAATTATATACATGTGGAAAGGGAGAGAATTCTCCATAATTCTCTTCTCCTTTCTTTTTCTTCTTCACGTTGAAGCCAAGAGCAAAGGTAAGTTTGATTTAGCTTTTGATTTCTTGAAAGTTTTAAGTTGGATTTGAGTCTTTGAGGGTTATATAAGCTTAAAGAAAGCTTATATAAGTTTAAAACACCAAAGAGATAGAATTAGAAAGGAATTTCTATTAAGGGTTTATAAATGAACTTTTGTTATATAAAGGTTTTTGAAGTTCTAAAGTTGGATTTGACTTGCCATCAGCTTAATTAAGAAGTATTAAGTGTTAGAATTGGATTTGAAACATGTGGAAAATAGGGTATGATTCTTGAAATTCCTAAAGAGTAGAGGATATTAAGGTTAAAGATGAGATAAATGAATATTAATGAGTTTAATTATGTATATGAAAGTTAGGAATATGAAAGGGGTTGAAATATGAAGGATTTAATCCAAAAAGAAGGATTTTTCGGGTTCAAAAAGAGGTTCTGGGCAGAGTGCATCGATGCATATTCATAGTGCACCGATGCATCAATGTTAAAACCCAGAAATTGTTTGAAGGTGTATCGATGCATTGGTAGTGCATCGATGCACTCTTTTAAGATAAAAACATCGAATGCAATTAATGCATCGATGCATAAGGAGTGCATCGATGCATCCCAGTAATAATACAACATCGAATGCATTTTATGCACCGATGCATCAGTGGTGCATCGATGCATACCTTCATTAAAAGATGAAATTGACTTTTCTCTTAGTCTAAATAGTGAACCATTAGAATATATTAGTTATAATACTGATATAGATCCATGTGTGATTATGTAGATACTAAAAGTAAGCTTCTTCCGGAACAATCGAAGGATTAGGATTGATTCAAATCAAAGCAAAGCTAAGGTGAGTGCAATTTAAATTGTACTTATGTACCAAATAAACATTGGCTTGCGATGAGCCAGTGATGGAGTCACTATGGTAAGAAGGGACTCCTAAAAATGTTATTTGAATTGTGATTCTTATGTTTGCATGAGTGCATGAAAATGGGTACATATGTTATATGTATTGCATATGTTACATGAATTGAATGAATATATGTTAGTGTGATAAGCTATGTGAACTGGTTTAAATAGTATATGTGATTATATAAGTTTAAAATATAAATATGTGATATAAGACATAAGTTAAAGAACTATATGATATTAGATAAGATAAACATATGCTATTATAATTGACTATAGGATCACGAACTATGTAAAAATAGCAAGGACTTATGTGATAGCAAGAGAAAATGATATAAAATAGATGATATAGATATAAATGATAAGTTAAACGACATAGACATATGTGATTATATGAAAAAGAATATAAGTTATGTGATTATTAACATGTGGATATAGGTCTAGTTAAAGATATAATAACAAGATATAAATTACACGAGTTAAATATATGAGAATTAGTATAACCAACTTATGAAATGAAATGAAAAGTGAGACAGGTTAAATAACATTGACCTATAGGATAATATGAAAATAATATATAAATTAGGAGACATTGACAGAAGTGATTATATGAACATGTAAGATAAGCTATATGGGAAGAGTTATGGGCTTAAATGAACATATAATATATGAGTCATATAGTAAAGATCTATGAAGCTATAGGAAGATGTTATGGGAGTTATGTGATGATAAGTTATAAGAATATATATAGGTAACAAGTTATGTAAAATTGAATTAAGTAAATATATGAAACTAGGATATAAATAATGTGAGATAAGTTATAGGGCATTGATATACGAACTATATGAAAGTATGTACATGAATATATGTATAAGTTTATATGTTATTTTATGTGATATATGATGTATATATGAACATATGTGAATAAGATATGACATGTGTGTTTACATGAAAAATGAGAAATGATATAATCCACATGAAATGATCTACGTGATTACATGTAATACGTGATTACATGCACTTGAGATAAAGGTTATATGATATGAGATGTATGTTCACACATACATATGGTATGTGACAGAAGAAAAGGAACAAGTGATATGAAACATAAGAATAATGCCCATAGTATATGATATGAGAGCTATAGGTATAGTTGGCATGCCAAGAGTCGAGGGTTCTACGTGGTCCTTCGGGACATGTATGTAATTATATGGAACCTATATGTAGTACTTCGGTACACTTATTGGAGCCATTGTATTATGTATGTGGTTCTTAAGGAGTAGTCCTTCGGGACATAGTGGTCCTACGAGACATATACAGTGGTCCTACGGGATGAATACTGAACTAAGGTTCGGTCCCCATGAGGGAATTGATACGAGCTGTGGTGACAGCATTAGTGCACAACCTCAATGTACTCACATACCTCTATTCTCAATAATAATATACATGGGCAATTGAAATACAAACTTTAAAGTGAAAGTGGTACAAGAAGGTAAGTTTCGTATGTGCATGATATGATTATATATGTTATCGAGTAATAGATACATGAATATTGAAATGTCATGATCAAATGTTTAGAATACATATTCATCGGATGAAATGGGTATTGATTGGAAAAATGTATGATATTATATGATAGATATGTTAATGATAATGATAGTATTTGTACAGGTATGTGTTTTGTTATATGAAATGTTCTATGGTTTTTATTATATGTTTATATGCCTCACTAAGTCAACGACTTAGCGTGTGATTGTTTCACACGTAGGTTTCGAGAAGAGTAAAGAGCAATATGGAGCAAGACAGGTCAGTTCTCCTTACCAAATGTCATATCAGAAAAGAGGTGAATAATACGTATTTTAATAAATAAAGTTTTAGTTGGCATGTAATCAAAAGAATATATTGTATAAGCTCTGAATAGTTTTGTAAACGTTTTGAATAAGTTCAATGTTATAAAAGTTTTTAAATTACTCACTATTTTATATGAATAAATGTTTGAAAAGACAATGTGACACTTCGGACTCGTATCCGGGTCGGATACGGGTTGGGGGTGTTACATCCACGATTTCAACTTCACGACGAAAGATATCGTGCTCAGAATTTTACAGTTCATCTCAACTTCACAACCAAGAAGTCACCCACGATTTCAACTTCAAGAAGAAGTATATCATGTCCAATGGATCGACTTAGTGTCACAGGAACCATGTTATCACCCTTAGACAACCAGACCTCTTCATCACCTATGAGCAGTTTCGTCCTCTAAATCAAATCAGAAAAAAGAGAACTGAACAAAAAACTGGTTGTCTTTTTTCATCTTTGCCCTATCCTTGTTAATACAAGAATATGCAAAGAGGGGCAGCTATAGACACCCATTTTTGTTCGGGTCGAAAAATATTATAATAATAATAATTATTATTATTATTATTAATTACCTACCCTACCCACTATCCACCACTACCCACTAACCACTTAATCCACCACTACCCACTAACCACATAATCCACCACAACCCACCTAATTACCTAACCCACCATCATCAGCTCACTATAAAAAGGGGGAATTGTTCGATAAGGGGGTAGTATTTCCCATGGCACCAATTTCAAATCTTTCCTTTGTGGTTTTACAAACCATCTATTTCCCAGAGCCATCTCTTCACTAAGTTTCAAATATTGTCATTCCCATGTTCGTTACGCTGTCAGTTTTCAACCTTGCATTGATATTCACAAGGGGAAAATGAAACAACTTGTTGGATCAACCCTTAGAGATTCAAAGGAGGACGAATTAGCCCTTGTAACCAATTTCGAATCGGATAAGTCGGTAGTCGAGTTTGCCAAGTTGTACAAAAAAGATGGGCTAACGTGTGGTCATGTAATCATACTTGGAGTTGATCCTTTGAGCCAAGCAGTAGCCATTGAACCATTGCCGCAAATTCATGTAAAAACTAGTCAATCACCGACAGATTTTGGGGGAGAAAGTTCGAAAAGAAAAAAGCATTCAAACGAATAAAATCAAGGGCTCTCGAAAAACATTTTCGCCGGTGATAAGGATCTCTGATCAACGATCCGAACGGTGAAATGTTGCATAAGGCCAACACGAATAATATAATGAAAAATCAAGACGATCCAACAGTTAACGGAGATATATCAAAGCAAGAAAGCCCGAACTATTTTTGACTCTTTTATGGAAATCCGAGCATTTTCTAGAGAAACGGTCACCAGATTTGGACTCAGGGGACCGAAACGAGTCACCTTGTAAAATTTGATAACGAACGGACACTATCGGTGATGACAATCGATCGATGAAGATCACCGACGACTTATGGTCGGCTGTGTAAAGAAAGAAGGAAAAGCCAATTTATTTGAGAAACACGTGCAAATGAATGGAAAAGCCAATTCTTTGGCTTCTAAGCGTGAAAGTAAAAGAAACCCACATGGTTTTGAACCTTGGGTAAACTCTCCATATGATCCTTCAACTATAATGGGTAAATTCCTCCATAGCCCTTCAAATATTGTGGTTAAATTCTTCTTCTGGTCTCCCTATCTTTGATGCCCCACGTAACATAGTCCCCTTTATAATTTAATTTTAATGTTTAACTTTGATTATTTTCAATATAACCCTTAATTTATTCTCATTTATGATTTGATTTAATATTTTTATTTAATTATTATTCTATTTGCACTAACATTTGTTTGTATTTTCGTAGGTTCATTCCTTTTTTATTTCGTTTTTTTTTTACTTTTAAAATTTTATTTATTTTCTTTTCTTTTCTTTGATTTATTTAATATTTATTTATTAATTATTATCTAACATTTTTTACTTTTTAGGGGAATTTTTTTCGATCAAAGGTAATTATTTTGAATCGAGTTTTTAAATTTTAATTTTAATTTTAGCAATTAAGACAACTGGAAATTAATTGGTACCGAAAAGACAGCACAAGGGTACTAATCCTTCCTTGATTGTAACCGACTCCCGAACCCGACACATTTCTGGTAAAACACAGATCAGGTAAGATGGTGTCTGATCCACCTAAATATTTTTAAAATGATCGGTGACGACTCTAACATTTTATTTCAAGTCGAAATCTAATTTCGGACCTAAACAAAAGACGGTCGCGACACAAACATTAACTAATTTTTAACTTAGTTAAATTTGAACATCTCACAAATTGCTCAACTCATTAACCAGCCATAATACTTCCTAATTAAACATGATGGTAACTGTTTCCCTGAGATTCCAAATGAGTTTGCATGATGTTGAAATTTTCCTTTGATATATATTAATCAAATTCATTGTATCTCTTGTTGCGATCCCAAATGATATAATATTAATCAAATTCATTGTATCTCTTAATTAATGGCCTTATCTGAACAATAATAAAAAAAAAATAGCGAGCTTGTGGTTTGATGACATATCGTCTTAATCTTCATCTCACTGTGTTAATGAAATCACTTGATTTCCAATTCCCAAGATTAAGTTTTACATGAATTCATTTTAATTATTTTCTTTCGATTTTAGAGTTGGGACTAATATTAGTATATAGTTTATAATAAATAATTAATTAGATTAGTTATTATTAAATTAAAGGTATACAGATATGTTTGTTTTATTTTTATTTATTATTTTGAAGCCCACTTTTACACAACAAATGAAGCCCAAATCAACCCACAGGCAGATTGTATCGCCGGAACCCGTACGGATCATCTAGCCGTCGGAAGCTTCTGGAATGTTAATTGCTGATGTTCGATTCGATCCCAAATTGAATGGTCCATATCGTTGGAAACCGTTCGTTTGCCAAGCGCGTGAGGCACAGTCGTGGTACTGTTCTCTCTCCTCTAGCCACGACAATAGTATCGAAAAATTACCAGTGGTCCCGATGTTTGCCTCGTGTGAGAGAATGATGAAAACGGTTGAGATCCCTGCTCTGGCAGGGGCGCTCCTTCACTTGGCAGAAGGGATTTGGCAGTATTACCCTGGTAAAAAGCAACACAGGGAAAAAAATTGCAATTTTTATATTTTGGAATTTTTTTTGTAAACCAGGGTACTATAAAGACCCAAAACAGATTGTAAAGGGAGAGGGGCACCGTATTAGAAAAATTTTGTAGCAAAAGGGGGGGACGAAGGAAGAAAAAGAAAGAGATTCGGGGAAGATTTTCCAGAAACCAATGATGGGAGTATTCGAAAGAGAAAAAAGAAGCCTCTTTTTCGAAGAAACCAAACCATACGAGCAGAGGAACCAAACCAAAGAGAGAGAGATCACCAAGCCATCAAAAACCCATTCGAAAAAAATACAAAAAAGAAGAAAATACCTCACCTTTACCTTCAAAAACGGTCGCCGTTCGTTCATCGGAAGAAAGAAACTCCATCCTCGATTGAAGGTAACCCCTTTCCGTTTAAATCTGAGTTTAGGGTCGGTTTGATGGCCTTTTTTGGAGTTTGAGGGGTTCGTTTTGAGATTTAGGGTTTCAAAAGGACCATTTAGTGGTTGCTCGGCTCCTCGTCGGAGCTGGAGAATGGTCGTGGAAGGGTGGCCATGGTGGATTTTGACATAATAGTTTTAGGGTTCTGCTAAAAAAAATTAAGGCTTTCGTTATTTCAAATTGATTAGTGCCGCCTCTTTGAGTTTTTCTAGGGTTAAAGTAGTTATTTTTAGTTACGGGTTATTTATGGGTTTAGGGCTTCATGTTTGTCCTCCTCGTAATCATTGACTTTTGGTTAATGAAGTTCTTGATTTCAGCATTAAAGTTCAGATCTATTCCATTTTAGTCCTAAGTATTTTTTATGGTTTATTTTCCTTTTCAGTGCTTGTGTTGTCTGATGTTTGCATTTTTTATTTTATTTTTGCTATGCTTGATATTTTTTCTCTAAAGTTACTGTTTTTATTATTTAGTCCCTATTTTGCTAAACATGTTTCATTTTTGTTTTATGCGTTCTAACCTGCCATTTTCATGCTTATCACCTTTCAGTCCATTGTATCTAGTTTCATAAATTTAAGATTAGGTTGTATGTTTTATGTTTTGCTCATTTTACTCACCATGTCATACACCCATTTTGTACGTATATACATGCCTTATTATTATACTATTCATAAGTACGTCTTTATATATGTACGGCATGCTTGCTTTCCTCATATTGTTATATTGACATTTTGATTACAGCGAAGCATGTATATGGTCTGTTTGGTTTTCTCATATTTTTGGTACATTGTATTGTATGTATGCATAGGGTACGATTTATATTATATTGTATATATATTTGTACCTTATTTTTTTATAACCTATATCTATTATTTTTCATGTTAAATATTATTTATTAAATAAAAATCAAGACAATGTCTTATGTATGGGTAATCTATGGAAAAGTCTCCAAGATACAAGGGAAGCGCATTTCCGAGGATTATTTTTATATAAATGTCATAATTTAAATATTATTTAAATTTATAATTCTCAAACATAAAAAACGACGTATAATCAATTGGGTATCAATTCTGGGCGATGTGGGGTGCTCATCATTCCCCACACGTAATCGACTTCTGAATCATGTTTTTAAATGGATTTCTAATTCAACGTATACTGGTTTATTTTTTATTTTTTCTAAAATTATTTTAAAAGGTAAAATTTTTTAAGTATTCGACTTATCTAATTTAAAGGTTGATGAAAACTTCAAATTTATTTTCCTAAAACCTAAGTTTTAAAGTTAAATTAGTTTGATCCCGTTACAACTCATAACAAGGCTAAAGGGTCGTTCTGACACTCAACTTTCATATTCTTATCCACAAAGTGTTGGGTTATTTGGTTATTGGGTCCTTTTTTTATGACAAATTCTTGATGCTTTTCGCAAGCGGACTGGGTCTCACGAGTTTCAAGGAAGAGTATCCTATTTCCTTAGGGGTATAGGCTCTAATTGAGATATATAAGTTTCTATTAAATTATTTAACTATTTTCTTTATATTCAATACACTTGGTCGAGTTGTGGATGTTATATTTGGATTGGGTTTAGGTGGGATAAAAACTCGATCCACGATCATTTCTACTGCCACGTTACAAAAAGTGTAAAATATGATTATTTTATAATAATTGATTAGCTTAAAGCTTAATTAAAAATATATGAATTATAGTTTTTATTAACTATAAGTTCCTAAAGCATTTTTCGTTTTACAGTGGGTTCTAACGTCTTCTCTGTTATTATTTTAAGTGTTTGATCAATAATAAACATTAAAATTCCATCAACCACTTAAAACATAAAACATGATATGTTATCTTTATAAATTATTGAAAATTTTATTAAAAAATTAAAACTATATTTTAAAAATCATTTTTTTAAAAATAATAAACCCTAATTACTCCCTATCATTATTGTCGATCAATCTAAATAATAATGTTATCAATTGTCATAAGTCCCAATCAATCGACGGCCAAAAACCATTTCCACAACAATTGTAAATTAAAATCTTTATCACCAATACCGTGACTTGACCCCATCTTGATTCCACCGTTTGACAAATAGAAATAACTCCCATCTTCTACAATAAGTGAAGGTAAGTCACGAATTCCCTAAACCATAAAATTTTAAATCATAAATCCTCTAAACTTTTAATCTCAAATACCTTCTTATCTCTAGTAGCCATTATCGTCGTCAAATATCCCCATCTATTCTTGAACTCAATCCATGGTCATTCTTTTTTCATTATTCAATCCCTCTAATTCTCTAAACTTAACTAGAGAATTAGAGATTTGAAAATTATAATTTTATGAATTTTATGATAATATATGTAAATTGAGAAAATTTAGTTTTTTAAAAAATATATATATATGAATTTTATTGATGTAAGACTATCCACACTCCTCCAAGGATGAAGAAGAATGGGTTGACTTGATTGTTTCCTAATCTAGGACGACAATAAGTGTTGTTCTTGCAATGAAAGTTTGGGCTGCAACAAAGAATGTATAAGTTAGAAATGATATACATATAATGAAATAAAGGAATAAATGAAATAATAGAAGGATAGGGAGATAGAAATAATGAGTTAGTTACGGAAGAAATAGATGAAGACATGATATGTTTGAATGACTTGAAGAAGACCTTTGATGATGGTGATGGTGCTTGAAAATGGTGATGGAATTGGGCCAGAATTTGAAGATTGTAACACCCTAGATTATGGGCTAGTAGTTTTAGGTTTTCCCGAGAGGTAAGTGGACCTCATAAATTTTATGAATTAAGTTGTTGGGCTCAATTAGATTGGTTTTGAGGCCCAATTAGTCACAAAAGGGTGATTTTTAAATAAGGGATGAAAGATCAAGGAATAAAAGTATAATTAGACAAGTAAAAGAAATAAGATGATGTCATTGGCTTTTAAGAGTGTTTTGGACGTGGGGGTTATCATTTCTCATATCTTCTTTTTCAATTCTTTCTTTTTCCTCCTCCGTAGCTAGGGAAAATTTAAGGTAAGTGTTGGGGGTTCTTCCATACTCCTATAAGCTTCAAAATTCATCCATAATCTTTCTGCTTTCAACATTATGCTAAGAATCTTTGTTTTCATCTTTGGTTTGAGGAAAAAAGATGGAAAATCAACTAAGTTCGAAAAGGAGAGTGCTTGATAGCAAACGGAGGTTCATTTCGGGTTTTTAAATCATGGCAGTGTATTTCTAGTCCTTTGGGGTATTAAGCTTTCATAAATTTAAAGTATTGGCTAGGATTTGGTGATTTGAGCATTTTAGGGTTTACCTTTGATTTCTCAAGCAAATCATGTTTTAGGTGTTAATAACATGTTTTTATGATGCCTTAAGACCCTAAACAAATAAATAAAACTTCATAATAAATTTAGAATCTAAATAAGTCATTTATGATAGTTTTGGGTGAATTCTCGAGCCTAAAATATGAGTTTTTGGGTTTGAGTATGTAATACCCCAAATATCATGTTAGTGACTATATTAAAAGGATTTTAAAATTTGGAGGATTAAATTGAATATATAAGAAAATGGTTTAGAAATTGTTATTAAGATCAATTAGTAAGAATGGAAAAATGGAATGGTATTTTGGTCCTTTAGAGGGAAATGGATTTAAAATCCATTTTAATTAGGGTATTTAAGAAAAGGGGAAAGTGATTTAAAATCCATTTTAATTAGGGTATTTAAGAAAACGGGAAAGTGAAAAATACACTAAGCTATTTTTCTTCTTCTTCCCCATGAAAGTGCTCTCCTCCATAGCCAAAGGTAAGGCTTCATCTAGCTAGATTTTCCTTTCGTTTTTGGTTTTCTCTTGAAACCTTGAGTGTTATAGAGGCTTAAGGAAGGGTTAAATAGAATTAAAACTAAGAGATGAATGATTTATTTGAGATTGAAGAAAATGGGTTTTTGAATGAGATGTTGGAATATGAGTTTTTATTGATGTTTATTAGTATATTTGACTTGTCAAAGAAGTAATTAAGAGATTAGAAGCATTAGATGTGATTAAAATCATGTTAGAAAAAGTAGTATGATTCTTGGTTTGAGATGTTCTTTAGAGAATTTGGATGTTATAAGAAGCTAAATAGAGGAAAGTTATTGGATTAAGTTGTCGTAACCGGTTTTCGCCCGGGCACTTAATTTCCTTGGCGGAAAAAGTAATGTGAATAAATGAATGGTTTTTATTGAAATGTTTTGGAGTCGCCATCGACCTTTTGGGTTAGGTAGGTCGAATACCTCAAAATCACCTTTTAAAAGAGTTTTTAAGAAAATAGCAGTTAAAAGATAAACAAATATACGATTTATACCTCCAATTTTTGAATGCTTCAGAGGCATATAGTGGTGCGTGAAGGCTCCGACGACAATGGTAAGTCTCTTCCTCTTTTCTCGGTTATTTTTCGTCGTTGGTATTGCTTTGTTGTTCTCTGTTTGCCTTGTGGTTTTTGGTCTCCATTTGTGTTGTTTGCTTGCTGTCATGGTATATCTCATTCTTGCCCTCTCATTCTCTCTTTACAGGTGGCCGACTTTTATAAGCCTCGATGAGGCTCTCATTAGACCAGGTATAAGAAGGGCTTTCGGTGAATCACCGAACTATGGTGGTAACTCACCCTATAGCTGCGACGTGGGCTGCCATCTAGCCTTCTGGAGGCTTCGGCGAGGCGGCGACGTAGTGGCATGGTCGGAGTGGAGCACCTGGCAGTGGAACATCAGCAGGGGTAATTGGTTCACCTAAGGTAACACTGAAAATAAGGTTTAGAAACCTTAATAAAAACCCTAAATGGGTTTAGGGTTATTATTTAGGCCTGGACCGAATTGGGCTTCTCAGATCTGGGCCTTCGGGTTTATAAATGATTGGGCATATAACATGTAATTATTTATAATTTAATAATAATAAAATAATAATAATAATAATAATAGTAATAATAATAATAATAATATAATATTAATAATAATTTTAAAATGGAAAATTAGTGTCTACAGCTGCCCCTCTTTGCTCATTCTTGTGTTAACAAGAATAGAGCAAAGACGAAAAAGACGATAATTTTTCATTTGGGTTTTTTTAGTAGGATGGAAATGTTGATAACATTCTGCCCAGAGGTCTTATGAATGGCCCTGAGGTCTTATGACCTTGCACTGTATGTCTTACAGATGACCCAAAGGATTTAAGATCAAGAAACCTTTGAAAATCAGTTTCTTAAAATCTCATTTGAAAACATCTTGCACTGGAGGTCTTATGGATGGCCCTGAGGTCTTATCATCTTGCACTGTAGGTCTTACAGATGACCCGAAGGCTTTAAATATCAAAAAGCTCCCGAAGGCTTTTTGAAAACATCCTACACTGTAGGTCTTATGGATGGACCTAAGGTCTTATCATCTTGCACTGTAGGTCTTACAGATGACCCGAAGGCTTTAAATATCAAAAAGCTCCCGAAGGCTTTTTGAAAACATCATGCACTGTAGGTCTTATGGATGGCCCTGAGGTCTTATCATCTTGCACTGTAGGTCTTACAGATGACCCGGAGGCTTTAAATATCAAAAAGCTCCCGAAGGCTTTTTGAAAACATCCTGCACTGTAGGTCTTATGGATGGCCATGAGGTCTTATCATCTTGCACTGTAGGTCTTACAGATGACCCAAAGAATTTTAAACATCCTGCACTGGAGGTCTTATGGATGACCCAGAGAATTTAACATCTTGAACTGGAGGTCTTACAGATGATTCGAAGGATTTTAATCATCCTGCACTGGAGGTCTTATGGATGACCAGGAGGATTTATCATCTTGCACTGGAGGTCTTACAGATGACCCGAAGGATTTTAAACATCCTGCACTGGAGGTCTTATGGATGACCCGGAGGATTTAACATCTTGCACTGGAGGTCTTACAGATGACTCGAAGGATTTTAAACATCCTGCACTGGAGGTTTTATAGATGACCCGGAGGATTTAACATCTTGCACTGGAGGTCTTACAGATGACCCGAAGGATTTTAAACATCCTGCAATGGAGGTCTTATGGATGACCCGAAGGATTTAACATCTTGCACTGGAGGTCTTACAGATGACCCGAAGGATTTTAAACATCCTGTACTAGAGGTCTTATGGATGACCCGGAGGATTTAATATCTTGCACTAGAGGTCTTACAGATGACCCGAAGGATTTTAAACATCTTGCACTGGAGGTCTTATGGATGACCCGAAGGATTTAACATCTTGCACTGGAGGTCTTACAGATGACTCGAAGGATTTTAAACATCCTGCACTGGAGGTCTTACAGATGTGGGAAATAGTTTACTAAGTAAAAAACTTTGGAAATCTTTTTCTTACTATTCAACAATTTCATTTTCAGAAAAGATTAAATGAGAAACTTTGGAAATCGTTTTCTCATTTTTCAAAAATAAATTATTGATTGGGTAACATGACCCTAACTTCAAAATAATACTTCTTCTGTGGATGGCATCCATCTATTCTTCAGATGTTTGTGTGATTCTTGTATTTGAGGTTTTGAATTCTACATTCTATTTGTAAGGTGTTTTTCATCATGAATCTTCTTTGAATATCTGTAAAAACCTCATATTTGAATATAATCAAATATATCAATGTAATGTTTTTTTATTGTGCAAAAGATGTTCATATGAATGCATGAATATTGATGCAATCTTTATTTGACTTCAAAGTGGTGAACTCGGTCTTCCTTCACTTGATCATTTATTTCCAGGGTTACCTTTCGATATCATTGTAGCAACTTATGCTATATTTTTGAAGAACCATTTGATCAACTTGTATCTTTGTGTTTTCTTTGTTTCATTAAAGTCTCAGAAGAAATGTTTCATTTATGGAACTCTGGTTGTAATCAGAATTATGACCTTGATGCCCCATTTTTGTCTTTGATAACATCGGCTTTCTTCGTTTGGACTTGTGTAAAAATCCAATAAAGCTTTCATCTTTAAAAAGAGAATCTATCATCTCTGAAGAGAGAATCTATCATCTTTGAAGAATAATATGTAGATATGCCCAACTCAGTAAAGATTAATTAGGAGAGCAGTGTCTATTCTGATTTGACTCTTGAAACACATCACAAGGAGGATTTATCCTAATTCCTTTCATGTCACCACATCTAATTAGATCTCGAACAAAATCATTCAGACCATATCATGTCAAGATGTTTAACAACAACCTATTGTTCATTCTTAGTTGGCTCCACTAGTTTCTTGTTATTAAAATTTCAGTTCCCTTTCTCATGGAAAGAAATCTTCATCATATCTAACTTCTAACTTTGGGGTTGAAGAAGACAAACTTTATCTTGAATCAATAAATGTAAACACCATATAATCTGTAATATTGGTTTAGCACCATAATCACTGGTTCATAAAACATTTGACAACACATTCATCATTTCATGTGGCTTCTGCCCAGATGTTCGTGAAGCATTTGACAACACGTTCATCCTTTATTGTGGCTTCTGCCTAGATGTTTGTAAAATATTTGACAACACATTCATCCTTTTCTGTGGCTTCTGTTCTAGATTTCTCAATCATTGAAGCTCCTTGCATAGTGTTCAAAGCTTTTGTATGATGTCACAAGACCACTTGAGAACAAACTCAATGGGAATACAAAAGGGATTCTGTTGTGTTTTATGACCAAAGAGTTGGTCAAATTCACAAAATATGCTAGTGTCAAATTGAATAAGAGATACCAATTGATCTTAATATCATCTCAGGCAAGGGCAAGTGTGATACCGATCTTGTTTTCTTCCATAATGAGTGTTGTAGGAATTAGAAACACATCAGCTATAGGAGCCATGTACAAAAGGAGGTTCATGGAATTCTTGTTGCTATAGATGAAACGCACATGATAAAATCAAATAGATGAAAATTTAGGTCACCCTGACTGGAAATGATAACCCCAGTAACAACTGGAATAAGGGTAATATACGTAAGTCGAGCCTCCCTCTTTAATGTCATCAAGTAAGCGAAAATTATTGTGAAAAATAACTTTATAACCCCAACAACATGATTGAAACTAATCTCCAGGAACCTCAAAGAAATATTCCTAATCATCACCGATGCATAAAAGACTAAATTCAAAGCTGAGATCTTGAGGAATTGAACCCTGGATCGAATGGTCTGCATGGGGACCATATTTATCCATGTAATCGTGATGTATCTTAACAAAGAACACGATGTCATGTGACACATAGTTAAGAAGATTGGGTATTTGAAACCATACTTACTGAGTAAATATTTGTTCAATACCAGGACCCTAATACAACTGCCTGATGAATGAAGTAATTATGTATAGTCATCTCCAATGTCATTGTTTCATAATTTTCATTCTTCATGTCTTTCTGTCTTATTGGAAATATTTGCTCAAAGCAATGATCTTTCCATATGATGATATGGGCCTTCAGCATGCCCCAACATTTGCTGATACAAACGTTCAAAACGCATCAACATTCCTGATTCTGATTAAAATGAGCTTTCGGCATGCCCAACATTTGCTTATACAAATATTCAAAACACATCAACATTCTTATTTCTGATTGAAATGGGCTTTCAACATGCCCCAACATTTCTTCTTGTTGATGTGAGCTTTCAAAATGCCCCAACGTTTTATCATATTGATGTGATCCTTTAAAATGCCCCACATGGATCTATCTGAAGTGGCTTTTAAAATATCCCAAACATTTTGTTTCTGGTTTAAATGGGCCTTCGAGATGTCCCATATGGATCTATCTGAATTGGGCCTTCAAAATGCCCCAACATTCTAAACTGTAAGGCTTACTCTCAATGTTTGCTTGATTTGAATCTCATGATCCCCACAAGGTCTAATTTTGCTAATGCCCCATTGAGGGTACTCGTGGCTCTATTCATGCCCCAAATCTATTAATCTTGAATATTCTCATTCTAGTGTCACTAAACAGCAGTGTCGTCAAGTAATTTGAGGAATTCTCTTCATGTTGTCACAAACTTAAGAAGTGATTAATCATTATGACAGAAATGTCTGAGATATTTGCCTCTTCTGAATGAGTGCCCATTTTTTTGGATCTGGAGGGATCTAGTCGGACAGAATGGTATAAATTGCTTGGTAATCCATTCCAAGTCGATATAATGACTTATCATCTTTCGGTCTTAAGAGACATGTTCCCCAGGGGTATCAATGTCCTGTCTCTTTTCTCTGGGATCGGTAGTGAAGAGGTTGCCCTTTACCGGCTTGACATACCTTTGAAAGTAGATGTGTAAGAATTGAATGGTGATCGGTTGGAGCAATTGATGAGTAGATTTGGAACATTCGACCTTGTTGTCGGTGGCATCTCGTGTAAAGACCTTACCGGAAGAGATCAACATCATCAGGATGGAATCAAGGATTTTTGTTGGTGCCTTTTCTTGCAATGACTGCTACAACGATTGCCTCTTCTGATGCTCCAAGATACACATCTCTAGATCCCACTATTCCCGAACTATGGAAAGGTTTAATCGATGGTAAAACTGGTTATCTCTATTTTTGGAATCCTGTAACCAATATTACTCAATATGAAAGGCCTATAAGTGTAAAATCTGTTCCAATGTCTTATTCTGCGCCTATAAGTTCTCAAATTCAAGTTCAACAATCTTCTGAAGGACATAATGGACATAATCCTGACAAAGAAAATGATCGGCATGGAAGAGGCAACAATGATGTATCAAGACTTGAGCCAGTATCACGGTATAACCAGAGTGCAGGTGGTGGACTTGTTCATTCCCATAATACACCTAATGAGACTTATGGCTCTGTGATTGGAGGATTTGCTAGAGGACATGGATTACTGGCTGAGGAAAGTAATTTGTCTGGTGATGCTTATCGCCATCAGTATGAGATAAGTGTCCCTTTTAAATAGGGTAATCTTTCTTGATGAGTTGCTAATAATGTCACAGGAGATCGTTACAAGTTCAATTCTCCAGACTTTCTGGCTTCTTGGACCACTTGCTTTCAAGAAAGTGAAATGCTTCATCATTCTGGCCTTGCTTATTCTTTTTCTACAATAGAGGTAGAATAGGCAACAATTTGCTTCAAGGACCTTCCTCATTTGGGATTGTCCTGTTTGAAAATGTTTTTCTTCATTTCTTTATCGAAGAATGAAATAATTTTGTAAAGTATTGCCCGTTAAAGGTTCACAATATAATTAAATCATAAGCATGAGTTCAAAGGATATCAAATACATTAATAGCTCTTTAATGTTTGAGAAGTATAATTCTTTTACAAGTATCAAGATTTTTTTTGGTTTTAGGATGGCTTTCCTATTTTCTATGGTTACATCTATTTAAGATGTCACTCTTCTCTCGCTCATTGTGAACTTTGTCACATACCTCATTTTCTTTGACTTGGTATCTTTAACTAGATACGTACAAAATGACACAATCTAACATAACGGTTACTAGACCTTCTAGAATACTTCCATTTCAATTCTCTGAAATCCTTGATAAAGCAGTGTGAAAACATCGATCTAATAACCAGAATTCTGTGTGTACGTGTGTGAACTAGACTATAACATGTCTTCTTTTTCAAAAATTTCTTTTGCCCTTTTGGATAGTTGAATTCAACTTTATTGACATTAGTCTTCATTGGACTAATTAAAGGGTTCAACTCATCACAATGTCTTTGACTTGACAATCACAGTGGAGCAAACACCGAACTGCCAAATACCCAATCAAGGTCATGCTTTGAATATATGACTCTTTTTTTAGGAGAACTTGTTATAGCCTATGTGTTTGGTAGAATTCAAAAAATCTCATTACCAAATTTCAATTTCCAAGCAATTGACTTTAGACTAGATTTGTCAAAGTTTCATCGTCGAACTTCATCAATAGAAAAACAATCTAGTCAGCTTTGCAATGTTACACAAGATGCCCCACATTGTACACCTTTATATGTAAATACCAAGCCTTTTGTCTAATTCCTTACATTGGAGAAAGCTCTCTCATTTTTGTGGAAAGGGTAGTGTTTGGGTATATTTCTTCTGAGGTAAGGTCAAGGGTCCTTGTTTTTCTGGTTTTCAATCTTAATATTTTGTCAAAGATTATAACTCTAATCATTTAAAGAGTTTTTTAATCCAGTTGATATTCAAAGAACTGCAAGATTGCAAAATTAATTCAATGCTCATAACCTTAAAAGCAACACAAATTTATTTATTACACAAAAGGCGGAGAAATGAATAAAAAACAAGTTCAAACAAAATGTTGAAAATAGAAAGGTACTACAGTGGTAAATAACAACTTCCACTTGTTTATTTGTCTTGCTTTATCATTCCTCGAATGTTGGGTGTGTAATCGGCCCAGGATTTTTTGTCCTCATTTGCCCCCCATTTCTTGATCATGTTCTATGTCAAGACTCCCTTGTCAACGAGCGTCTCTATTTCTTTTAACAGTGGCTAACAACTCCCTATTGAGTGCCCAGATACCCCTATGTGAAAATTACAGAATCTATTTTGATCATAGCAATGGGCATAAGGCTTTGGTAACACTTTCACCAATCTTGGTGTAATGTATTGACCTTTAACCAAATGAGGGTACAAGTCTGAAATGGAAGTTTGGAACACTTCAAAAGTTTTTCTTGATCGTGTGATTTTCTTTGGTCAATCCGAACAACTACTTGCTCTTTTTCTTTTGCAGTTGCGGGGACTTTAGATGCGACATTCATTCACATCATCAACTTTTGCTTTTTGATCTGTCGGGCTCTTGGATGTGACTTTTGAGTTTCCTTCACTGATTACATTTTCAATTAATTCTCCATTTGTCATAAGATTCTCGAATTATTTCGTCGGATTTTCCAACATTAACTCAAAGAAAGGAGCGGGAAGGGAATCACGAAACAAATATGATATCTCTTCTTCTAACATGAGAGGTTGAACTTATGATGCCACTCCTCTCCATCTTAAGGCATACTTCTGAAACCCTTCATTGGCTTTCATTCTTACTCCTTGAAGATCCATACGTGTTAGAGCTAAGCCTTTAACATACTGATATTGTCCTAAAAATACATCAGCTAAATCAACCCATCTCTTAATCTGCTCTTGGTTCAAATGATTGTACCATACTATTGCTGGCCCAATGAGGGTATCATGGAAGGAGTGAATTAACAACTCATCAGAATTTAAATATCCTTCTATTTTTCTGCAAAATATTCTCAAGTGGATTAGGGGACAACTGGTGCCATCATATTTCTCAAAATCAGGCATTTTGAATTCATGGGGAATAACCAAATCTGGAACCAAGCTGAGCTCTCTTTCTTCTAATTCTTTGTGGGATGCATAAACACCTTTCATATTTCTGATTACTTCATCCCCCCTCTTGAATCTATCCTCATATTGTGAATAATTAATGAGGTTATTCTTTGGGTTCAAGTGGGATATCCTAGGGTATGTTATCATTCTTGATGCATTAACTTGATAGCATTGTTGCTCTTGAAGTTTCTCAATTTTACCAATCTTTACTAAAATTTCATTCATGGCTCTTATCCTTCTTTTGGAAGACCAAGTTAGCTCCACTTTGATTTCGAAAATTCTGTCATGGAATCCTCCACGAATTATTCCCATATTTTCATGTATCTAATGTATGTAATATAGTTTGAAACTAACAAAATGCGAATGCATGATGTAATATTGAAACTATAAATGTAACTATGCAAAGATGCAAATGTAAATGTGAATGTAATGCAAAGATGTGAATGCAAAATGCAAATGAAAACATAAAAAATACAAATGAAAACGTAAAAGTAAGAATGCAAAGTGAAAATGCAAAGATGCAAAATGCAAATGCATATATGAAAAAGGTGTTACTCAAGAGTGATCATCTTAAAACAAATTTCATTGAACATAAAAGTTTCGATACATCAAATAAAACTTTTACATGTAGGGGATAACTTTCACTCCTGATTTCTCTATTTCTCTTAAAAGCCAAATTAACTTCTACTCATGCTCAGGTATGGAATTGTCAATATGTTTTAATTCTCTTGTAAAGTTAGCTAAGTCTACCAGCTTATGAGCCACATTGTTTGTTTGAACAACAACTTCCTTCATGATATTGTCTTTTTCCTTCTTCTTTTGTGTCAATTCTCAGAGTTGTAAACAATGTTGTTCATTTTTTCTTGTAAGAGAATCTTTATGTTCAAGAAGTTTTCGTACAAGATCTCCATAATCATCTAAACATTTCTTTAATGTCTTGTTCTTGGCTCTAGTGGCTTTTAATTCAGTATCAATCTCATGCTGATGGATCTGATATGATGCTTCCATGTTAGTTATAGCACTATTCAACCTTTGATTTTTGATTTGACATTTTTTCAAATTAACTACAGTTGTATTGCATCTTTCTTCTGTAACTCGTAAATCATGAAAAAACTTATTGGCTCGTCCTTCATGTATGTTGCAGTTCTTTTTCAATTTGGCGACTCCTATTATCCATTCTTCTGGAGTATTTCCTATACGAACATTTTTAAAGGCTTGATAGTCCTTTTGGAAATATTCATGCATGGTTTCCATTTTGGTGCTCAATTTATTTTTTTCAATCTTTAAATGACATATTTGAGCCTCGGACCTCAGCAAATCTTCTTCCTTCTGGACGCCCCTACTGATACTCTTACCTTTGAACACTTTTGGTATTAATCTAACAGGTCCTTCAATTACCAAACTAGGTTGATCATTTATCATAAACTCTAAGATTCCATGATCCAAAAGACTTTGGACTAAATATTTGAAGGCAAGGCAATTCTCAATGGCATGTCCTTGAGCTCCGGTATGATATTCACAATAAATGTTGATGTCATACCAATTTGGATATGGAGGTTGCAACGGTTGCGCATAATGAGGAGACGCTTCTCATGCTTCAAGTATATTCTCATACAACTTCTCATATGATATAGGGATAGTATCGAAATGAGAACCACCTTTTGTCCTGGATTAAACCTGAGTTTCAGACGTCGGGATTAGACTAAACCTCGACGATTTCATATTGCATGATTTATTCTTGTTTCTGGGAGCTTTTATAGTTGTCACCATTTCATGGGTATCTCCAGATAACTTGTGAATACAAATGATGATTGTCTGTAATTTCTCAAATTGGTTAGGATCAGAAGTTCCTTACATATCTGAAATTGCAGGATTATATTCATTGAGCTCTCTCTCTTTTTGTGCAGGAATCTCTTTTCCTTTGGCCAAAATAGATATTCTAACCATCATCTTGGACATCTGCTCTCTTATTTCTCGTATCTCCTTTTGCTCTTCAATCGAGCCAAGAAATGGAAAATTTGGGTAGGGGTAACGGTACTGGAAGAACAGTACTGATACTATAAGTTTAAATTTAAAGAATTAAGATGAAAAATATCGATATTGATGTAACTAGTATCGATATTGATGGGAGTATCGGTACTATAAGAAAGGTACCAATAATGCAAGTTAGAAGAAATATTAAATGGCTTTAGGATAAAAGACTAAATGTCTAACGGTGCATTTGGCAGAAAGGTGCCACTAATACAAGTTAGATGAAGAACAGTGCAAAATTGGCATGAAAGGATGCCATAAGTGAAAATGTATAACAGTGTATAATCTGCATGAAAGGATACCACAAATGAAAATGCATAGCAGTATATTAACGATATATAAGGTGTCGCTCATGAAATTATAAAATATAAAGAACCATTTGACATTTTGGTGCAATACATGTACATTACTTTCTCACTTAACGTACATAGGGAAAATAAAGAATAATTGGGAAAAATATACAGAAAGATAGGTATGTTGGGACTACTAAGAATAATTTCGATGATTGTATGAAAGAAAAATATGGTTTAACTGAGAAGGATTTATCTGATCCTTTGGGAGAATGCGATTTAGTTTGTCATTAAATAGTCATGAGATATTTATGTATAAATTATAGATTCTTTAAAATATTATGTCTCACTAAGTATATACTTAACGTGTGTTGATTTCATGCGTAGGTAACAACAAAGACTAGTCAGGTACTGGAAGCAGGAGTAGCTATCATCAATCTAAGGTTGACTCTCGTCAATAATAGTAGGACAATCATGTTATTTTGAAAAATTACTGGCATGTAATCGAAATTAAGAAAAACTACTCTAGAATGTATTTAAAGTGATAACTTTGGTAATAGGTTTCAACGACTGTTTTATTGTTGTATTAAAATGTTTTTGGTTTTAAATTTCAAAAAACATTTTACGGGTTTTCAAATGTGAAACTATTTTAAAAGTGATGTGACATCTGTAACTTGTGTACGGAAGGGTATACGGGAGATGAGTGTTATATTTATTGGTAATAGAGCTATAGGTTTAGCCGATTCTCGGTCGAAACCAAGTTTAATTGAATTGGGAAAAATGATTACATGCTATTAAGATTGTAAAAGTTACTGATATGGTGTCAATTAAAGTGTCATTGATGTCACTCCTTATTAACTTGAGTGTTATTATTATGTATGTCCTAATAGATGTAGGAAACTAAGGACAAAGGTAAGAAAGTATATGATTTTGAAAAGAAGGTCGTGATAAAAATCGACCCAAGAGAAGTTGAAGCAGATGAGGATCTAGAGGAGATTTCTGAATCTAGAGATGATTCTAAGGTTTCTTCATGTAAGCTTAAATAATTGAGGAATATTTAAGTGAAGCAATAAATTGTTTAAAGTATTGTTAATTGGAGTAAGAGGAAATGAGTAAGCGATAAATACATTGACTGCTAAAAGCTTATAGAAAGAGAAGTTATTAGGGGATCAACTGAGTATAAGTTTGTTAAGAATAAATGTTAAGTTTTATAGACCTAATAGAGTTATTTGTAGAAGGTAATTTGTGAAAATAATTTTCTACCCATTTCATACTTTAATGAATTATTATTTAAAATCAAGATTAATTCTCGAGAACTTGGAAAATTGTCAAGTTCGTAATGATAGGAAAAAGAGTAAATTTCTTTACTAGTGTATTTTTTAGTATTAACTGCTATGAAATTATTGCTACAAAGTTGTCAAGTCTTCTTATTAAATGATGTGGATAATTAGACTATCATAGTTGAGAGATAAAATGTTTCAATTGATCGAGAATATTTTAAATGGATCTGGAAAAGTTACACAAATTTCCTCAAGAAGGAAATGAACGATTTTAAAATAAAAGTATTCTATTCAACTTAATCTCGAGTGAGATAATAAGGCAAACCCTAGCGGGTCATGGTACAAGTGTGAGTTGGACAATTAGTAAACATTTAATAAAGATCTATGGGGCTATGTTCTCGGTGGATATGATGAAATTGTCATTTGATGAGTTAAAATCATATTGAGTATAAGTTGTTTGTCTCCGGAGACGATTAGTTCAGAACGATGCAGAGTGTATGAAAATTATAGTTTTTGGAGAGAAAGTAAAATCATCGCTCAAGGTGATATCGATAATGATGGTGAAGAAATGATGTCAGAAATATATATATATAGCTTTTGTGGTTAATGTGATAGATACTCAATTAATTAAAGTAGAATTGTCAGATAATTTCACAAAATTTGGAATTTATAGATGTCATTTAAGATAAATTCTTGGGGTTACCTCTAGATCAGAGGGTGGAATTCAAAGTTGATGGTTATTAAGGTATTGAACATGTTTCTATGATTTCGTATAAAATGACTTAAGTAAGCCAAGAGAATTAGGGGCTCAATTATAAGAGTTGATTGATCAAAATTTTATCAGTCCGAGTATTGCATCTTGGAAAGTATTTGTGTTATTAGCGAAAAGAAAGATAAACCTATATTGTTATGCATATATTTTTACATTTAAATAAGACTCTTCGAGAGAAAAAATTGTATGCCAAACTATACCAATATGAAATTCTGGTTAGCAAAGATGGCTTTCTTTGGCCAAGTTGTTTTAGCATACGGTATAAGAAGATATCCTAAAAAAACTCATGCTGTAGTAATTGGAAACTCCCAAAGAATGATACTGAAGTTCATATTTCTTTGAGGGCTTGTTGGTTACTATCGAAAGTTAGTGAAAAACTTTTCAACTTTAGCTTTGTTGCTAACCAAGTTTTTAAAGAAATATATGTCTTTTGTAGAATGAAAAAGGGTCAAGAGAGTTTTGAAATGCTAAAGAGGATTGTAATAGAGACACCAGTGTTTATACAACTTGAGTTGGCTAGGGATTATGTGGTTTTACTGATGCATCTATCAATGGTTTAGGAAGCGTGCTTATGCATAAAGGTAAGGTTGTGGCATATGCCTCGATAAAGTTAAGAACTCACAAGAGGAATTATCTACACATGATTTAGAGTCGGCAGTAGTCGAGTTGCCTTAAAAGATTTGACGTCATTATCTATATAGTGAGCGATGCTATAGTTTTACTAATTACAAGAGCTTAAATTACTAGTAGAATTGAAGAGAGTGAACCTGAGACAGAAAATATGGACATAACCTTTAAAGGTGTATGAAGTGATCATTGATTATCTTCTAGGAAATGCCAATGTTGTTGTAGAGGTACTTGCTCAGAACCTTTTTACAGTTTTGTGAGCTATGGATATGCAATTAGCGTTGAATGAAAATGGCAATGTGGGATGAATTAAATATGACACTGATTTTTTATTAGAGCTAATAATAGAATTACAAAGGAAAAACGAAAATTTCTTAATAAGAATTTTATAAGCAGAAAATGAAAAGATTAAGGACTTTTGAGGTTAGGTTCGATGAATTTTCGTATTATCGTGGGAAACTTTGTATTCCCGACGATTAAGAATTTAGAAATATATTCTTGTTGAGGCATTAAGTCCATTGACTACACATTCAGGTGGAAACAAGAGGTACCAAGATTTAAAGAGTCGGTTGGGTGGCCTGGTTTGAAAAGAGCCATCATGAAAATTTTAGCAAAATGTCTGACGTACTATTAGAGAAAAAGTTGAACATCAAGTATCTTCTAAATTGTTTCAATCAATCTTGATTCATGAATGGAAAATGGGTAATGGGAAAAATATTTACTTTTAGAAGAATTTGCTTGCAATAATAATTATTAATCGAACATCAAGATGGTGGTATACGAAGCTTTATAGGGAAAAATGTTAAACACCATTAAATTAGTTTGAGTTAAAAGATCAAAATCTAGTTGGCTTGATTTAATGAAAGAAATTGATTATAAAATGAAAGTTACCCAAGATAATTCTGAGATCGTTTCCGATTGACAAAAGTCTTATGTTGATCTAAAGAGAAAAGTGATTGAATAGCAAGAAGGTGATAAAGTTTTTCTGAAAGTATCACTTTGTAAGGAAGTATTGCTATTTGGACTGAGTCTGAGAATTATTGAACCTTATGAGATTTTATCAGTTAGCTTTTGTCTCCTGAAATGGATAATACCTACATTATTTTTATGTGTCATTGCTTATTAATTACCGATCAGATCCTTTGCATGTTCTTACATTGGGGAAAATAGAGATTAATCAGATTTGAATTATGAAAAAGAACCAATACAGATATGGACTTGAGAAATCCAAAAATTGCTTAACAAAATGATTACTCTAGTTGAAGTGTTATGGTAAAAGCATAAAGACTTTAAATTCGAGGACGAATTTTCTTAAGGGGATAATTGTAATACCCCAAATATCAAGTAAGGGACTTTAGTGAAAAGTTTTAAAATTTGAGGATTTATTTGAGTAAATGATAAAAGATGATAAATGTTTTGGATTAGTGGCATAGACTAAATTATATCAATGGAAGATTAAAAGGACATTTTGGTCATTTGGAATAAAATGAATTTAAAATTCATTGTTATTATGGTATTAAAGTAAGGAAATAAGGGAAAAGGTAAGTTAGCTAAAAACCATCTCTTTTCTTCTTCTTTCTCGTGGATAGCTTTCCTCCATAGCCAAATGTGAGATTTCAATTGGTTAGTTTATTCTTTCGTTTTTGGTTGGTTTTTGAAGCATTGAGTATGATAGAAGCTTAATGAAAGATTTCATATGATGAAAACTAAGAAATGGATGAAATATTAGAGATTTACGGAAATGTGTTTTTGAATGATATGTTATAATATGAGTTTTTACTGATGTTTATTAGTATATTTAACTTGTCAAAGAAGTAAATGAGAGATTAGAAGCATTGGATGGGTTTAAAAATAAGTTAAAAAAGTGGTGTGATTCTTAGATTTGAATGTTCTTGTGAGATTTTAAATGTTTTAAGAAGCTAAATGAAGGAAGGCTTGTAGAGATAAGTAAGGAAGAGTTTAATAGTATTTTTGGGTGTAAACATAAGGAAATTTGACCAAATTTGGGTAAAACTCGGGCTGAAAAATGCAAAATATAGATAAGGGTATCGGTACTGATAGAGTAGTATCGATACTATAGTCTTGAAATTGGAAAAATCAGCTGAGAAGTATCGATACTGATTCAAGCAATATCGATACCAAAAGGGGGTATCGATACTATGAGGTAGGTATCAATACAATTGATAACAGAATGCAAAAAAGGTATAGATACCGTAATAGAGTATCGGTACCATAGTATAGTAGTATCGATACCATGGTAGGGGTATCGATACTATGGAGCCAAAAAATTTAAGATAGGTTGATATTGTTATAGAAAATTTAATAATATGTACTCTTGAGTAATATTTAAGTATAATTGTTAGGAAATATACTAACATTTGATATTGTACATTTCTTTAATGGATGCTTGAGTAGATCGAAATCAAGCTCCCGAGTAAAGCAAAACGAAAGGAAAAGGCAAAGTACCTGATTAGTCAACTTTGCGTTTTGGATACAATAGCGAGGCAAGCTAGGTGAATGCATTTATTATGTACTTATATGTTACGGTAGTCATAAATGTATGATTGATTGATATATGTATGGTGATTACCAAATGAAACTGAGTGTGGAAAAACTAAGAAATTCATAATAAGTTTATGAATTTCCGTATGGACACTTTGTGTGCAAAAACTAAAAAAATCATAATAAGTTTATGAATTTCCGCATGGACACTTTGTGTGTAAAAACTAAGAAATTCATAATAAGTTTATGAATTTTCGTATGGGCACTTTGTGTGCAAAAACTAAAAAATTCATAATAAGTTTATGAATTTCCGTTTGGGAACTTTGTGTGCAAAAACTAAGAAATTCATAATAAGTTTATGAATTTCTGTATGGGCACTGAGTGTGCAAAAACTATGAAATTAATAATAAGTTTATGAATTTCCGGTTGGGCACTTTGTGTGCAAAAACTAAGAAATTCATAATAAGTTTATAAATTTCCGTATAGGCGCTTTGTGTGCAAAAACTAAGAAATTCATAATAAGTTTATGAATTTCCGTATGGGCACTTTGTGTGCAAAAACTAAAAAATTCATAATAAGTTTATGAATTTCCGTATGGGCACTTTGTGTGCAAAAACTAAGAAATTCATAATAAGTTTATGAATTTCCGTATGGGCACTTTGTGTGCAAAAACTAAGAAATTCATAATAAGTTTATGAATTTCCGTATGGGCACTATATGTGCAAAAACTAAGAAATTCATAATAAGTTTATGAATTTCCATATGGGCACTTTGTGTGCAAAAACTAAGAAATTCATAATAAGTTTATGAATTTCCGTATGGGCACTTTGTGTGCAAAAAGTTAATAAATTTATAATAAGTTTATGAATTTCCGTATGGGCGCTTTGTGTACAAAAAAAAGAAATTCATAATAAGTTTATGAATTTTCGTATGGGCACTTTGTGTGCAAAAACTAAGAAAGTCATAATAAGTTTATGAATTTTCGTATGGGCACTTTGTGTGAAAAAAGTTAAGAAATTGATAATAAGTATATGAATTTCTGTATTGGTAGTGGGTGTTCAAACCATGTAAATTATAGAAATGTCAGGAAAAGACTGTATTGGTACTACAGGTAAACTATAGAGTGTTTAATGAATTGAAAGAGTTAACTGATATTATGAATAATTATTAGAGTATAAATTATTCTAAAATGAAAGACTAAATGTCGAACGGTGCATTTGGCATAAAGGTGCCACTAATGCAAGTTAGATGAAGAACAATGCATAATTGGCATGAAAAGATGCCATAAATGACAATGTATAATCTGCATGAAAGGATACCACAAATGAAAATGCATAGTGTTATATTAACGATATATAAGGTGTCGCTCATGAAATTATAAAAGATAAAGGACCATTTGACACTTTGGTGCAATACATGTACATTACTTTCTCACTTAACGTACATAGGGAAAATAAAGAATAATTGGGAAAAATATACAGAATGATAGGTAAGTTGGGACTACTAAGAATAATTTCGATGATTGTATAAAAGAAAAATATGGTTTAACTGAGAAGGATTTATTTGATCCTTTGGGAGTATGCGATTTAGTTCGTTATTAAATAGTCATGAGATATTTATATATAAATTGCAAATTCTTTAAAATATTATGTCTCACTAAGTATATACTTAACGTGTGTTGATTTCACGCGTAGGTAACAGCAGAGACTAGTCGGGTACTGGGAGCAAGAGCAACTATCATCAATCTAAGGTTGACTCTCATCAGTAACAGTAGGACAATCATGTTATTTTGAAAAATTACTGGCATGAAATCGAAATTAAGAAAAACTACTCTAGAATGTATTTAAAGTGATAACTTTGGTAATAGGTTTCAACAATTGTTTTATTGTTGTATTAAAATGTTTTTTGGTTTTAAATTTCAAAATAAAATTTTATGGGTTTTCAAATGTGAAATTGTTTTAAAAGTGATGTGACATCTGTATCTCATGTACGGAAGGGTATACGGGAGATAGGTGTTACAGGTATGGTATGTGTCTTTAATGGATGCTTGTATAGATTGTAATCAAGCTCCCAAGTCAAACAAATCGAAAGGCAAAGATAAAGTTGTTGAATAGTTGGATTTGCATTTTTTGATATAAGATCAAGGAAGGCTAGGTGAATGCATTTATTATGTACTTATATGTTATGTTAGTCATAGATGCATGTTGCTTAATATATGTATGGTGATTACCGAATGACATTATGCGTGCAAACTAAGAAATTCATAATAAGTTTATGAATTTCCGTATGGGCATTGTGTGTGCAAACTAAGAAATTCATAATAAGTTTATGAATTTCCGTATGGGCACTATGTGTGCAAATTAAGAAATTCATAATGAGTTTATGAATTTTCGTATTGGCATTGTGTGTGTAACCCTACGTAATTCATAATAAGTTTGTGAATTATTATCTTGGCACTACTTGTGCAAACTATAGAGTTTATAATAAATTGAAAGAGTTAATTGATATTATGAATAATTATCAGAATAGAAAATGTTCTAAAATGAAATACTAAATGCCTAACTGTGCATTTGGAAGAAATATGCCAATAATGCAAGTTAAATGAAAGGCTAAATGCCTTTGGGATGAAAGACTAAATACCTGTTAGGTATGGCTCATACATATACCGATAAAGATGACAGGGGATGGAGCGGAGTGAGCGAAGCGAACATCAACTATCATTACAAACAAAGTCTCGTAGTGGGGGTTATAATTATGTGGGTTGGGGGTGCGAGGGAGCAGCCCCCGCTGTACAGTACAGGGTTATATTTGTAAATTTGTACCAGAGTTTATTTATTATAAATAGAGATGTAACATAAACCTATGAGATATTGAATAAAACTTCTAGCGCAGCCTAGGCACCGAGGATGTAAGCACATTGCTGAACCTCGTTAAAATTCTTGTGTTATTTCATTTTTCTGTACCCGATTCTTCAACAATTGGTATCAGATATCAGGAGCAAAAATCAAAGTTGTGAAATTCGATGGTCAGGGTAACTTCAGATTATGGCAAACAAGGGTGAATGATCTGTTGGCGTAACAAGAGATCCTGAAGGCTTTGCGACCTACAAAGCCGGCATCGATGGATGAGGAAGATTGGGAAGAATTATAACAGCGAGTGGCATGAACCATACGATTATGCTTGGCAGACGAGGTCATGTATAACGTCATGCATCTTCCATCTCCAGATGAAATTTGGAGGAAGTTGGAAAGTCAGTTTATGTCCAAATCCTTAACGACTAAACTGTATCTAAAGCAGCGGCTGTATGGGCTGAAGATACAGGACAATCATGATTTTGTGCAAAATGTAAATGCCTTCAATCAAATCATTTCTGATTTGGCTCGGCTTGATGTAAAAATTGAGGATGAAGACAAAGCGATGATTTTGTTGTGTTTATTTTCTCCTTCTTACGAACACATGGTGACTACTCTTACATATGAGAAAGAGACTATCAAAGTTGAGGAGATTACTGTAGCCTTGTTGGCTTACAACCAGCGGAAGCAGAATGCAGGGGAAAGCTCTCAAGCTGATAGCTTATATGTCAAGGGTAATCGAGACCGTGGACGGAAGCCAGAGAAGGCAGGGTCTGGGAAGCGGAATTTTATATCCAAATCTAGGGATAAGAAGACAATTCATTGTTACAAGTGCAAGGAGGCGGGACATATGAAGCGAGACTGTCCGAAGTTGAAAAAACAAACTGATGTGAAGCGTGATGACTCATCCAAGTCTGTGAATGTGGTCGAGGATGACAATTCTGATTGCAATGAGGGTGATATGCTCTCTATTTCAATGAATCAATTGACGAATGTTTGGATTCTTGATTCTGGATGTTCTTATAATATCACGCATAATAGGGAATGGTTTTCGACATACAGGTCGGTTAATTCTGGTTTTGTCTATTTGGGTGATGATCGATGTTGCAATATTGTTGGTATTGGTGATGTCAGAATTAAGATGTATGATGACTCTGTTCAGACGTTGAGTGGTGTTCGACATATCCTAAATTTGAAGAAGAATTTGATTTCTTTGGGCACTTTGCACAAGAATGGTTTTATCCCTAAGGCTGATGAGGATAGGGAAACCATTCGGATTGTTAAAGGAGCTTTGACTGTAATGAAAGGAAAGATGACTGCAGGGAATATTTACAGATTGTTAGGGAGTACCGTTGTAGGTGGAGTTCATTCGGTTGAGTCATGTGATGATACTACCAAACTATGGCATATGCGTCATGCTCATCTTAGTGAACGTGGTATGGCTGAAATACATAAAAGAAATATGTTGCATGATGTTAAAAGTTGTAAGCTCGATTTTTGCAAGTATTGTGTTCTTGGTAAACATACTAAAGTTCGTTTCAAGACTGCGAAGCACATAACTGAAGGAATTATTGATTATGTGCATTCTGTTGTATGGGGACCTTCCACGACATCTTCTTTGGGTGGATCTAGGTATTATGGTAATTTCATTGACGATTTTTCAAGGAAAGTTTGGGTGTATTTTTTGAAACAAAAGTCTGACATTTTTTTAGAAGTTCAAACTGTGGAAAGCTGAGGTAGAAAACCAAATAGGACGAAAAATAAAGTGTTTGCGGTCTGACAATGGTACGGAGTACACAAATTCATAGGTTCTACACTTCTGTAAGGAGCATGGGATTAAAAGGCATTTTACAGTGCGTAAGACACCACAACAGAATGGTGTTACAAAATGGATGAACATGTCCTTGAATGAAAGAGCCAGATGTTTGTGGTTGAATGCGGGGCTTCCCAAACACTTCTGGGCTGAGGCTATTAACATGGCGTGTTATCTTATCAATAGATCACCAAGGGCATCAATGGCTGGGATAGTTGCAGAAGAGGTATAGACTGGTCATAATGTTACTTTTGATCACTTACGGATTTTTGGTTGTCCTGCTTATGTACATGTACCTGCTGATGAGTGATCCAAACTTGATGTAAAATCGAAGGAGTGCATTTTTCTAGGTTACAAGAAAGGTGTCAAAGGATTCAAGTTCTGGGATCCAGTTGCGAAGAAAATTGTGATCAGTAGAGATGTTATTTTTGATGAACATCTCATGTTGTAGCAGAAGAAAACATGACAGTGGTAGATTTTGAACAGTTTCCAGTTGAGAAAACATAAACTTCTCAACCGAATTCTGGTGGTTCCACAACGGATGATTTGTAGGATTATAGTCTCTCTAGAGACAGGGTGAGACGGATGAATGTAAAGCCTCCGAACAGATTGGGTTTTGAAGACTTGGTTTCTTTTGTACTTACTGTTAGCAGTGATGATCCGGTTACTTTTCATGATGCAGTTACTAGTCAGGAAAACGACAAGTGGATGGCTGTCATGGTTGAGGAGATGGAGTTTTTGAATCACAATCGTACATGGGAGTTAGTTCGCCTTCCTGAGGGTAAGAAGCCGGTTGGTTTCAAATGGGTGTATAAGAAGAAACCAATAGTAACATAAAAAGAGGGGGAGAATTTCAAGGCTCATTTGGTAGGAAAGGGTTTTTTATAGCAGAAAGGAGTTGATTATAATGAAATTTTTTCTCATGTGGTCAGAAACACTTCAATCCGAGCAGTACTTGCATTGGTGGCTAGTTGGGATTTGCATTTAGAGCAGATGGATGTGAAAACTGCTTTTTTGCATGGTGATTTAGAGGAGCATATCTACATGCGGCAGTCTGAAGGTTTCACTCAACCTGGAAACGAGCATTTAGTTTGTAGATTGAAGAAATCTTTGTATGGGTTGAAGCAGTCTCTGAGACAATGGTACAAATGGTTTGACTCCTATATGATCATGATTGGCTACAAGCGATGTGAGTATGATTGTTGTTTCTATGTTAAGAGCCTTGATGATGGTTATTTTATTTTTCTGTTAATGTATGTTGATGATATGTTAATTGTTGCGAAGAACATGGATGATGTTATCAGATTGAAAACCTTTATTGAGTCACGAATTTGATATGAAAGATTTAAGTGCTGCAAAGAAAATTCTTTGAATGAAAATTTGCAGGGACAGAGACTCAAGGAAACTGTGACTATCTCAACAGGGTTATGTTGAGAAAATGCTAGAAAGGCTTGCGATAAGCAGCGCAAAACCAGTTAGCAATCCATTGGCGAATCACTTTAAGCTCTCATCAGAACAGTGCCCTAAGACAGATAAGGAAGCTGAAGATATGGCAAAGGTTTCATATTCTAATGATGTTGGCTGCTTGATTTATGCAATTGTATGTACTCATCTTGATATAGCTCATGCTGTTAGTCAAGTTTGTAAGTACATGTCTAAACCTGGTAAGCAACATTGGGAAGCAGTCAAGTGGATCTTTCGATACTTAAAGGGTATTGTAGGACATGGAATTGCTTTTGGTAGTCAGCGGGATAATCATTTGGCTGTAGGATATGTGGATTCAGACTATGCAGGTGAATTGGATAATAGAATATCTATGACAGGGTATGTCTTTACTCCTGGTGGAGGGCCTATTTGTTGGAAGTCTAATGTTCTATCTGTGGTGGCACTATCTACAACTGAAGTTGAATACATGATAGCGGCTGAAGCTGCAAAAGAAGCTTTATGGCTTACTGGTTTAGTGAAGGAATTGGGTGTTCAGCAAAGTGGACTTCAGTTGCTTTGCGACAATCAAAGCACTATTCACTTGGCTAAGAATCAGATATATCATACTATAACTGAGCATATTGATGTAAGGTTTCACAAGATCAGAGAGTTGGTTGCATCTGGAGAGATTTTATTTCAGAAGGTACATACTGATGAGAATGCCGCTTATATGTTCACCAAGCCAGTTACGACAGACAAGTTCAAGCATTGCTTGGACTTGTTGAATGTTTCGAGTTGTTAAAGAAGTAAGGTAACCCAACCCACATTGAATGTTTCTTAAAGGGCAGGATATTCGCCAAGGTGAAGATTTGTTAGGTATGGCTCATAAATATACCGGTAAAGAGGACAGGGGATGAAGCGGAGTGAGCGAAGCGAACATCAATTGTCCTTACAAAGAAAGTCTCGTAGTGGGAGTCACGATTATGTGGGTTGGGGTGCAGGGCCACAGCCCCCGTAGTATGGTATAGGGTTATATTTGTAAATTTGTACTAGAGTTTATTTATTATAAATAGATATGTAACCTAAACCTATGAGACATTGAATAAAACTTCTAGCGCCGCCTAGGCACCGAGGACGTAAGCACATTGCTGAACCTCGTTAAAATTCTTATGTTCTTTCATTTTTCTTTATCCGATTCTTCAACAATACCTAAATACCTAACTGTGCTTTTTGGCAGAAATGTGTCATTAATGCAAGTTAGATGAAGAAAAATGCATAATTGGTATGAAATGATGCCACAAATGAAAATGTATATCAGTGCATAATTGGCATGAAAGGATGACACAAATGAAAATGTATATCAGCTCATAATTGGCATGAAAGGATGCCACAAATGAAATTACATAACTGTGTATTAACAGTATATAAGCTGCCAGTCATGATAATTATAAAAGATAAAGGACCATTTGGCACTTTGGTGCAATACATGTACATTACTTCCTCATTTAACATACATAGGGCAAATAAAGAATAATTGGGAAAATTATACAGAAAAATAGGTATGTTGGGCATATTAAGAATAATTTTGATGATTATATGAAAGAAATTTGGTTTAACTGAGAAGGATTTATCTGATCCTTATGGAATATACGATATAGTTCATAATTAAATAGCCATGATATACTTATGTATAAATTACAGTTTCTTTACAATATTATGTCTCACTAAGTAAATACTTAGCGTGTGTTGATTTCACGCGTAGGTAAAAGCAAGGACTAATCGGGTACGGGGTGCAATAGCAGCTATCATCAATCTAAGGTTGACTCTCATCAGTAACAGTAGGACAATCATGTTTATTTTGAAAATTTGCTGGCATGTAATTAAAACAAAAAAAATAAAAATGTTTTGTAATGTATTAAAGCGATAACTTTGGTAATATATTTCAACGACTGTTTTATTGTTGTACTAAAATGTTTTGGTTTTAAATTTTGAAACAAAATTTTATGGGTTTTACAAATGAGTGAATGTTTTAAAAGTCATGTGACACCTATGACTTATGTACGGAAAAGTACACTGGAATTGGGTACTACATTTGTTGGTATCAGAGCTACAGATTTAGCCGATTCTCGGCTGAAACCAGGTTTAATTGAATTGAGAAAAAGGATTACATGCCATTAAGATTGTCAAAGTTACTGATATGATGTCAATTAGAGTGTGATTGATATCTCTCTTTACTAACTTGAGTGTTATTATTATTATGTATGTCTTAATAAATGTCAGAAACTAAAGATAAATGTAAGAAAATTAATAATGTTGAAAAGAAGGTCGAGATCAAAATTGACCTAGGAGAATTCGACATGACTTCTTTATCACGCCTTAGAAGGGTAGAAGCTGCTAGGGATTTTCCTCCATTCCGTGGAAGGAATGCCCCAGCTTTTAACGACGTTTCTGCATTTGAGGAATCCATTAAAAAGTTTGAACATCTTACAAGAGAAGTTGAATCGGATGAGGATCCAGAGGAGATTTCTAAATCCAGTGATGATTTTGAGGTTTCTTCAGGTAAGCTTAAATAATTGAGAAATATTTAAATGAAGCATTAAATTGTTTAAAGTAGTGTTAATTTGAATAATCCCAACAATATGTATCTCATATGATAAGGAATAGGAACATGTTATGATAACCTAAGACATAACATAAACTAATTAAGATGTTCACAGCATAGGACATGGTTTGCCTAATATAGTATATGATTATAGGCATGATAATTAAAGAATGAAAGTATAAGTAATGAAATTAAATAAGGATATAGAAAACTCCCTCTTTTTTCATCTTGATGATGATAAAAGATGAAAGCAATATCGTCATTAATAGGTGTTATGTTTGAAGGCCGATTCAGATTACCTAATTCATTTTTGAATGTTTTAATAAAATTAAATATTAGGTAGCAAATTAAACACACATTGATCAATTTTGAACGAATTTTGAACGACGATTATTGGTCAAACACATCAAATTAAAACATAGAAAACGTTACACATCAATTTTGAACAAAAAAACTTTATACACTTAAAGTTAAAAAGAGATATAGTTTAAATAATTATTTTTAAATTTGATTATTAGGGTAAATTACACGCTTACTCACTGAACTTTACTCTCTCTCCTATTTCACTCACCGTACTTTCTATTTTTTAATTTGTTAATTGAACTTTAGACATTGAACTTTTTTGGTCACTCGATCATTAAATTTCTAAAGATGTTAAATTAAAATTGAAAAAAAAATTAAAAGTACAATGAGTGAATTAAGAGAGAAGGTAAAGTTCAATGAGTAAACGTGTGACATGTTTTATTATTAAAATGATCCACATAAGAACCCGTTACTGAGTAAACGGTCGAGTGAAAAAAAGTTCAATGTCTAAAGTTCAGTGATCAAATTGAAAAACTTGAAAATAGAGTGAGTGAAAGAGGAGAGAGTAAACTTTAGTGAGTAAGTATGTAAATTACCCTAATTATTACTTTATAATTTTAAAAAACTAAGGAATAAAATAATAATTTAAACATTGTTGCCTCTAACTTACAGAAAAACTAAAACGAAACCAAATCCAATGGCAGTTGATTAGCTTTCTTTCTAGTTTCTATATCTCCTATTGGTAAAGCCTGAGGAGGTGTTTCGGCACATCAAATTTTCCTTCATTCTTCATAATTCCGCATAAATAAATCATATATTTTCATTTCTAAAATTCGAAAATTTTGAGAAGAGAGAGTAAAGCATCGATTTCGTTGTCCGATAATCTGACAGATAAGAATGCTGTTTTCAGAAAGCTGAAAGCAAAATCAGAAAACAAGGGGTTTACCTTTTTTTAAAAATATTTTCCTAGCTTTATTTGTAGATCTGATTCAGATCTGAAATTCCTGAGTTGATCTTCGTTTTTTTTTTTTGTGATAGATGTGTTTCGATTGCAATGCAAAGAATCCAACATGGGCGTCAGTGACTTACGGGATCTTTCTTTGCATTGATTGCTCAGCCGTTCATCGGAGTCTCGGTGTACACATCAGCTTTGTCAGGTTTTATTATTATCATTTTAAATATGTTTACGGATCTAGTTTTCGTGTTTTTGCTTGAATTACTGATGTTTTGTAATTTTGCGCTTCCAAGTTCTCAATCGTACGTGTAAATGCTTTCCCCCGCGCTTTAGATAAACTCTTATGAGAAATTTATGCATCAGAACTGATACATCTTGCGTGGATTAAAATATGGAAAACGTTTTACTGAGCAGATTATATTCTGGAGTTTTCGGTTTCCTGAAATTCAATTGAAGGAATGAATGATACGAGAAAATTCGGTTCTTTGTATTCTTTTCTAATTTCTAGTACTCCTAAATTATGAATTTTCTCGTACAGAGATATCTATACACTCTTTGTTTCTAGTGTTTGAGAGAATCCTAAACTGCATTATTCTTTTGGGCTTTTGTTATGTATGGTAGTATAAGGTTAACTTCACTTGTTGATTTATACAACCAAATGGGATAAGCTGCCCCTCCATTAGCTTTTGTTCTTCCTTTGATATAGTTTTGAAATCTACTTAGGGAGGTACCTTTTTTTAGTTTTTGATAGAAGAAACCCTTTTGTAGAGATTAATCTGTCATTAGCATAACCTGTCTATGCGTTTTGGTGTATAAACAATGTAGTATGCACATTACCTCCCTATATTTTACACCTTGTTTGTTAGGTTTGTCAGTGCTCATGTTTAGCCAAATCTGAAGGTACAAACACCACTTCCTCAGGAATCAATAGTGGCTTCTTTTCTGGCCAAAAAGGAAGAAGTGTTTACTGTGAAACATACTTGTTAGTGAGCACTTGAACCTTTTGATATGAATACCACCATACCTTGTTGCTCTGTGCTTATATTCTCAAGTCTTTGGGTTTCTGTTTTTCTGAAAAGCGTAAATATTTTATGCAGGTCTACAAATTTGGATCCTTGGTTTCCTGAGCAATTGAAAATGATGATCTATGGAGGAAACAACCGTGCTCAGGTTTTCTTTAAGCAGCATGGATGGACTGATGGAGGCAAAATTGAGGCCAAATATACTTAAAGAGCTGCTGATTTATATAGGCAAATATTATCTAAAGAAGTTGCCAAGAGTATGGCAGAAGAGGCAGGTTTGCCTTCATCCCATGTTGCTCCTCAGTCATAATAAGCACCCAATGGACTTCATCATAGCAAGATTGATGAAGATTCTAAAGAAAGTTCTTTAGGCAGGCAAGAAAAGCCAGAGCTTCTTCCTTCACCGAAAGCATCTCATAAAGTCATTACCAGTACTGTTAAGAAACCTCTAGGTGCAAAAAGAACTGGGAAAACTGGAGGACTTGGTGCCAGAAAGCTTACTTCAAAGGTATTCCTTCCCGACCTTCTTGAGCAATGCAATTACTGCTGAAGGTTCACAAGGATATCTCGATTAGAAAGGTCAATTATTTTGGAGTTATTTTAAATGCTCTTCTCGATGACATAATTTTCTTTACTGCAGGCAAGTGAAAATCTCTATGATCAAAAACCTGAAGAACGAGTTGTCCCTGTTGCTTCCCCAACTAATGACACTGCACCCGTTGGCTCAGCTTTTCCTTCTCATTTTGAGTATGTAGAAAATGCTTAGTCTACTGAGTTGAGTTCTGGTGGCCCACAAATTCTTATCCATGTCGCTCCACCAAAGTCATCTAGTTTCTTCGCATAATTTGTAATGGACAGTGGTTTTCAGAAGAAATCAAGCTCAAATACCTCAAAAGAGCAAGTGAGTAACATGACCAAGAACTTAGATGTTTTGTGTATAAACAGATGGTTAGTTTGATGGGATTGTCTCCTTTTGATTTTAGAACATCTTACTTTCTCAAGATTCTTCATATCACTCTAAAACCTTGTACTGCTAGAGAGATTTTCAACTTCATGAGGATGTCTGACATGAAGAGATTGAAATTAATATATTATTCTGGTTGTGCTTTTAACTAGAACCTGGAGTTGTATTTTTCCTTGAAAATTAAATTTTGTACTCGGTCATTAATCTACTTGAAATTAATAAAATACTCTCTTATTATTTTATAGATCAGATATACAAGTTGAAGCAGCCTGTTTGGTTTGGGCCCAAAAGGAAACAGATCCGCATGCATAACCCATTAGAACAACAGGCCCACAAGGAAACCTGCTTGTGAGACCAAACCCGGCTAGGGTTTTCACCCTTGGCATTTGGCGCCGCTCACTATAACCCATTGGATTTGTGGGAGATCCAACGGCCTACATGCGTCAACAACTAGGGTTATGGTAAACCCTTCAATGCCACTCGTCCTCAACCGCACGATCTGGACCCATCCAACGGTCTATATCTGCGATGCAAATTAGGGTTTCCCCTAACACTATGTGGCGTTGCCGCCAGAGCTCAACAAACAAGCTTATCCCATGCCACCTAAGTCGATCAATCAAAACCAACACCATACCTCGTACTTATCCTCTGCCACTGTCAAGGCAGAGGACAAGCCTCCATTCCTCTATCACAACAGGGAGATGGCTCCCTTATCGAAAAGAGGATCAACAACATATAAATCAAGGGAGAAACCAAAAACATAAAAAGAAAAAGAAAAATAGAAAACTTACATTTTTCTTTAATCTGAGATCGCCCTGCTTCATCGGAGGCGAGTAAACACACCACCGAAGGTATAAAGTTTTACTTTTTCCTCTAAAGTTAAGATTTAGGTCTTAGTGGTTTCGATTAGAGGGGTTAGTTTTTGTTTTGGACATTCGAAAGGTCGAGTTTTCAGGCGATAAAGAAGAAGAGAATGAGAAAAGAGAAGTAAGGAGGCTTTTGAGTCGTTTTTCACTCCCCGTGGCCAGCGATTTACGGTGGCCCGAGAGTTTCAGCTTTCTTCCTTGGCAGAGGACATGACATGAGATAAAAGGGGAGAGGGTTGAGAGCTTTTGCTCTCTCCTCCCCCCTCTCCCTTAGGAAGAATAAAAAGAGACGAATGAGGGATGAGTGTCGGTTTTTGGCCTTGTTTCAGGCATATATGTGATGCATGAAATGACGTCGTTTGGAAAGGGGGTCAGGGAGCATTTTAGCTCTTGGGTTAATAACTCACTGAATCCTTCCAAGTTTGTAACTTTGCAATTTGATCACTAAATATAATTTTTGCATGTTTTGTTCTAAGTTTTGAATTTCGTTATGTTTATGTTTTGGTCACTACATGCTTGCTATTTATTTTTGGATAAACACTTATTGCGATTGCTAATTCCTGGTTTAATGCATTTTAGTCCACGTTTGTTGTTGATATGTGCAATGGTTTAATCTCTGATTTTAGCTGACAATTTATATTTTAGTTCATTTTAATCTTTTTATGCTCCCTATGTATAAATGTATGTTTCATTCATGATTTAGGTTCTTTATTTTTAATAGTCATTTTAGTCACTGCTTTTGTTTTTGAATATGAAATTTCATGTTTTGCCATATAATTAGATTTTATTATTTTGTCTTTTTTGTGATTTAGTCTTTCTTTTATTTATTTTATTTTAATTCTTGTTGTTCTTTTTAAAATAATTTAATTAATTGTTTAATTTAATTTTGTACCTTTCATTTTTATAATATGAATAATGCTAAATGTTTTATTATTAATGTACACATTAGAATATGTCATATTATATATATATATATACCTATTTATTTAATACTTTTTAACCTTGTATGTATATATGTTATTCTTCTTTATGTTTTATTCTATCTTATTTATTTTGTTTTGATTTATGGATGATTCTTTTATCAGCCTTTTGTTTACCATTTTATATTTGATACTAATACTTTTGGTAGTTTACACGTGTGTTTTCGAGAACATTGGTCGTAGAATGGGTACAAAAAGCACTATATAGAAGTGATGTGATTCAAAGCGACATTCGAACGAAATATGAACTCAAAATAAATCAAGTATATTTTATGAAAATTAATATTAATTATTTGTTTCTTTAATTCTAACTTAAAGATTTGCAATATATGTTTCTCAAAATAGTAAATTATTTTATATAATTACTAACATTAAATTTTTATTCGAATAATGATTTTTGATAGATTGAGGGTAGAATATTCTTTTATAGACAAGAAATAGACGGGATAGCATTTCCATTGGAGGATGTGCGGATCCTAAGATTTCTTTCAAAATAAAAGGATTTTCCCTGATATCTAATTTTGAGTTTCTTAAAAAACCTCCAACAAATGGACCATGTTATAATTTTATATTCGAATTCATAATTCTACTTCTATGACAATGTATAAGCGACTAAGTATCAATTTTGAGCGCTATGGTGGTAAGTTTTTCTTTCCCACGCGTAACCGACTCCCGAAACTTGTAAATTGTGTTTTGGTAAACTTAGACCGACTTTTATCTTTTAAATGATTTTTTTAGATTATTTTAAAAGGCCTTTTTAGGTAGCGACTTACCTAACGTAATGGTCGATGGCGACTCCAAAATAAACTAAATAATTTCAAATGATAAGTCGTAAATGAACTTTATTTAAAAGCATAAAATACTTTTAATAAAAAAAGACATTACGACAGCTTGACGACTCTGTTGGGGACACTTTTTAGAGAGTTAAGTCGTCAATTGCTTATACATTATCGTTGTTGTGAAAATTATGAGTTCGAGTATTTAGATAACTTATGATCCATTTATTGAAGTTTTTCCTATTTTTTTTATTTTTAAATTGTAATACTAATGTTTTAATTTATTTTTTCAGCTTTGTCAAAGTTTCTGTCGAGAGTTTTTCTTTTTTAGGTCAAAGGTTTGTATGTTTCTCCTTATGCACATCACATGCATTTACATGACATGGGCTCTATACTCGAGCCTCATCCTAAGTAAGAAAAGGGGAATGTTTTACTCTCATAAAAATTAATTCTTCGTATGAGTTTTAGCAAATAACCCCTGGGGTACACAAACCTTGTACATTCATAGGGATTTATTCCTCGTATGAGTATAAACAAGCGTATCTCCTCGAATTGAACTCGATCTGTTTATGCCTATAATGGGTTAGGATTGAGGGCTTGGCAGCACAAGGGGGCACCAACAACAAGGACAATTCGAGTACCTTTTCCTTATTAGAGCCAAGACCATGCATGTAGTGAACCATAGAATGATCACCCTAAGTAAAGTCATGCCGAACATCTGTCTGTCAATAAGTGCCAAAATAGGTGTACACGAAGGAGGAACTTGCTCTAACTTTTTTATTTATTTATGAATTTGTAGAATAGATTAACTCATTTCGAATAAGGTCATGCAAACTAGAAATTGTATGCAGCTAGGTTTTAATTGTCGAATAAATACATGAGGGTAGAAAGCATGTCTGGGTAGGACCCATTGTTTTGATAAATCCTGTTTGGTAGATAGCATGAGGGTAGGTCAATTTTGTTTACCTTTCTATATATCTTTTGTTAACTTTATACATTTATTTCAACTAATTGTTTTGTTTGTTTTGTTTTTTCTTTCTTTATACTACAAATACATAACATTATAAAAAGGCAATTGATCTGTAAGTATCTATAATGTTGAAAGACTTTCACGATGGAGAAAAGTTTCCTAAACAAAGAAGAAAATCCTACATATGTGCAAAATTGGTCTGAAGTAAAGCAAAAAAGAGCAAGGGGATAGTCTACCAAGGCACTATGTGTCAGAACTGTCTAATTACACATCGACCTCCATCAAGCAAAATGAGCTTCAGGGGTTGAAAAAGATTTGGGAGAGTTGGAATTTTACTAAGAAGCAAGCATTTCAACAAGTTAATGGAGATATATTCCATATGATGTATGTCACTATAGACCCGATCCTGATTCAAAACATGATACAATTCTAGAATCCAGCCTATAGTTGCTTCACATTCAATCAGGAGGGCATGACTCTGACACTGGAAGGATACCATTTTTTGTTGAATTTGCTGAAAGTTAAAGTGGACAAGATCTATTCCCAATCAATAAAAGGGCCATCCTTTAAGTCAAAACTGTTGGGACTGTCAGCTCACCCCATGGCGTAGCAGAAACAAAAATTCGATGGTCTCACCAGTGATCCAAGTACGATAAACTGAAATCGGGAGGAAATGATGCGAATACTTATAGAGGGTTCATTGAAAAACAACAAGGATAACAGCGACTAATGGTGGTGTCGATATATTCGAATCGTAAGCCTCCACGAAACCATGTCTCGATCTTTACTCAGTTCACCCGATTTAGAGTAAAATTTGCTTTTCCTAAAATTGTTTTGAGAAAAACGGCTGAAGATAATATGCAAAAACAGCTGCTAGACCGACCTTACACCTCCTTTTATATCCAAGTTACCCTAACATATTAGGGATTTTATTATTTCAAATTAATTAAATCTTTATTTAATTAATTTAAATTAAATATTTGATATTATTAAAACATATGTATATCAAACATACATTAACTCCAGATATATTTTAGTGACATACAACAAATTGTATATCTTTGCTCATTTCAATCCTAGGGTGTGACCCTGTAGGTTTTTGTAACGTTAGCAGTAATTATTAGAACAATTCTAATATTACATACAATGAGTGACATCTAGCAATATATAATTGTCACCTAAGTTACAAGAAAATATGATTCGACATATCATCTTCGTGGTTAACTCTTTTATGTATTACATCCTTTTGTCCTTTATATCTAGAATAGGCACAAGTCTTGGAATAGTCACACTTGTATAGCTCATCTATTGTTTCTTGATATCTAGAGTAGACTTTAATTAACGAATAATTTTTTATATCTCATATCAACTTATTTGAGCATGACCATGCATTTCTAGTCTCACTCAATCAAGTGGTCTGTGATATATTTCCTATTATGTAGGAAGGACAAATCCTATCTTAATCATACACACCCACTACATATATCGAGATATATTCAATAACAATCTTTATAGAGAAACCATTTATGGAGCTTGTTTAACTGCATCAAAACATATAACAATATATGTTGGGATCGTATTGATCTCAAGTATGAGGATCTTACATATAGTCATCACCATGAGCAATATTATGACTGTCACATAAAAATCCAATACATATGCTCATGGTGGGTCAATCCAGTAAATTGTTCTCTAACAATATAATCATGTATCAATTCTGACATCTCTATGTCATTGACAACTCGTTGCCATCAATCAATAACATGTTAGTCTTAAGCGTATTATTATTGTCCATTCCCATAATAATACTTGACTAGGGATATTTTAATAATAACAATTATGTTATTATATTGACTTTATTATCTTTCAGTTTATGTTAAACACATATATATAAATAAAAATAATAGTGATAATGCCTTTATTCAATAAAATCGGTAAATAAAATGTATCATTACAATCATCATATGATTAATTTTTGGGCATACTCTAACAATCTCCCACTAGCACTAAGACCAGTCACTCACATATCTAATATCTAGTGACTCAGTGTGACGATCATGCCTTTGTTGTGTAAGAGGCTTCGTTAAGGGATCAACAATTTTGTCATCCGTGTGTACTCTGCATATTTCCATATCTCCTTGATCTATAATCTCTCGAATGAGATGAAAGCACCTAAGAATATATTTAGACCGTTGATGAGATATGGGTTCCTTTGCTTGTGCAATGGCTCCATTATTGTCACAACAGAGTTTTATATCATTTGATATTCTAGGAACAACCCCTAGTTCATATATGAACTTCTTGATCCAAACAACCTCTTTTGCTACTTCACGGGCTACAATGTATTCAGCCTCTATTGTAGAATCAACTATTGTGTATTGCTTCAAACTTTTCCAGTTCACATCACCTCCATTAAGATAAAACACAAAACCCGATTGCGATAGTGAGTCATCCTTGTCAGTTTGGAAGCTGGCATCAGTATAACCTTTTATACTAAGCTCTTCCTCACCTCCATAGACAAGAAATGTATCCTTACTTTTTCTTAAGTACTTAAGGATATTTTTAACCACAACCAAGTGATTTTCACTAGGGTTTACCTGATACCGACTCGTCATACTTAAAGCATACGATGCATCTAGTCGAGTACATATCATGCATACATGATAGAACCATTAGCCGAAGCATATGAAAACTTATTCATATGTTTTCTTTTTTGTGGAGTTGAATGACACATTTCCTTTGAAAGAGAAATGCCATGTCTCATAGGAAAAAAATCCTTTCTTGGATTCTTCCATACTGAACCTTTTCAACACTTTGTCTATATATGTGCTTTGACTCAGACCTAGAAGTCGTCTTGATCTGTCTACAGATCTTAACTCCTAAGATATACGTTGCCTCACCCCAAATATTTCATAGAAAAACAACTACCTAACCAAGTCTTAACAGACTGTAAAGTAGGTATATCATTTCCTATGATGAGTATGTCGTCTACATACAAGATTAGGAAATAAACAATGCTCCCACTAGCCTTCTTATAAACACAAGGCTCATCTTCATTTATGATAAAACCATATTCTTTGATTGCATCATTGAAACGAAGATTCCAGCTTCGAGAAGCTTGCTTTAGTCCATAAATAGACCTCAGTAGCTTACAAACATTTCCAGCATTTCCTGGAACAACAAAACCTTTCGACTAATCATGGAATGCATCTATTGAAAGCAAGATCTGGATTTTGACATCCATTTGCCAGATTTCATAATCATGGAATGCATCTATTGCAAGCAAGATCCAGATGGACTTAATCATATCTACAGGGGAGAATGTTTCGTCATAGTATACTCCATGAACTTGTCGAAAACCTTTCGACTAATCACCCCTTGTATGTTTGTGTATTACCATCCATGTCGATTTTTTTCTTGAAAACCCATTTACACCCTATAGGTTTGACCCCTTCAGGTGGTTCAACCAAAGTTCACACTTGGTTTACTGACATGGAATCCTTCTCATATCTCATGACTTCAAGCCATTTCTCAGAGTCTGATCTAGACACTACCTCTTGATAAGTCATAGGCTCATCTTGATCCATAAGAAGAATATCTCCATGTGCAGTAATGAGAAATCCAAATCTCTCAGGTGCATGGCGTTCTCTTGTGGATATGCGCAATGGTTGTATTTCTAAATCTGTTGATTATTCCTCAACAACTTGTGAAAATGCTCAAATTCAGGTTCATTGATCTGTTGTTCTTTGAACTTCTCCAAGTTCAATATTTCTACACTTTCCTTTCTTTGAGAGAAATTCTCTTTCGAGAAAAATTATTGTTTGAGCAATAAACACTTTGTTCTCATTAGGGTTGAAGAAATAGTATCCCTTGTTTATTTAGGATATCCAAAAAATATACACTTATGAGATTTAGGTTCGAGCTTTGTAGACATATGATGTTTTATATAAGCTTCACAACCCCAAATCTTTATAAAAGACATTCTAGGATGCTTTCTAGTCCATATCAGTTATGGTTTCTTTTGAACCGATTTAGATGGAACATGATTTAGTGTGAAAGCGGTTGTTTAAAGTGCATGTCCCCAAAAAGAAGTCGAAAGATCACTATGACTCATTATCGATCGAACCATGTATAACAGTGTTCGATTCTTTCTTTTAGAAACTTCATTCCACTATGGTGTACCAGGTGGTGTAAGCTGTGAGACAATCCCACATTCTTTAAGGAGTTTATCAAACTCTATGCTTAAGTATTCTCCACCTTGATCTGATCGAAGTGCCTTAATACTCTTGCCTAGTTGATTTTGTACTTCATTTTTAAATTCCTTAAACTTTTCAAGGACTTCAGATTTATGGCACATAAGATAAATATACCCATACCGACTAAAGTCATCGGTGAAAGTAATGAAGTAATGGAATCCACCTCTTGCTTGTGTATTCATCGGTCCATATATATATCACTATGTATTAACCCCAATAAATCACTTGCTCGCTCACCTTTACTATTAAAAGGAGCTTTAGTCATTTTTCCCAACAAGAAAGATTCGCATACATCATATTGTTCGAAATCAAATGAATCTAAGAATTCATCTTTATGGAGTTTTGATATGCATTTCTCATTTATATGGCCTAAACGAAAATGCCAAAGGTAAGTTTGATTCAAGTCATTTGTTTTTGATATTTTAGTATATATGTTATAAATGTTGTTTTCTTGATCCAAAATATAGAGACCATTAACCAATTATGCGGAACCATAAAAACTTTACCGAGATAAAAAGAACAACAATTATTCTTAATAATAATCACAAAACCAATCTTGTCCAAACAAGAGATACAAATAATGTTCTTAGTCAAACTAGGCACATAATAACAATCTTCTAAATTTAAATTAAGTCCACTAGGCAAAGATAAAACATATGTCCCTATAGATAATGCAACAAATTTTGCTCCATTTCCCACTCGTAGGTCTACGTCTCCTTTATCCATATTCATTCTCTTTTGCAGTCCCTGTACAGAAGTACAAATATGAGAACCACAACCGGTATCTAATACCCAAGAAGTAGATGTTGACAAATTAACATCAATAACATAAATACCTAAAACAAACATTCCGTTTGATTTTGCCTTCTTGACCTCTTCAAGGAAAACAAGGCAGTTTCTCTTCTAGTGTCCGGTCTTATCGCAATGGAAACATTTTTCTTCCTTGATAACTCCCCCTTTGGGTTTCAATGCATCTTTTCCTTTCAGCTTGCCCTTACCAATTCCCTTAGACTTTATCACTACCATTTTCTTTCCTTTTCCTTTGTCCTTGTGGACTATCAGAATGGGCTTAGGTCCAACCTTTTTCATGTTACTTTTAGCAGTTCGTAACATGCCAAGTAACTGTGGAAAAGTCTTGTTAATTTCATTATATTGAAATTAAGGACAAATTGACTAAAGCTATCTAGCAACGATTGTAGGATAACATCAGTAGCCAATTTATCTTTGAGAGGAAATCCCAACTTTTCCAATGTTTGGATGTAGCCCATCATCTTGATGACATGAGCTCCTACTGGAGACCCATCTACCATTTTGCATTGAAATGGATCTTTAGAGGTCTCATACCTCTCTTGAAGTGCTTGCTCTTCATATATTTCCTTGAGATTTTGAATCATCTCATATACAGCCATGTCCTCATATTGCTTCTGAAGCTCGGGAGTCATGGTGGCAAGCATTAGACATCCTACTTCTAACATATCATCCATGTGTTTCTTAAATTTGTCTTTTTCAGCTCTAGAAGCATTAGCTACCGGTTCATCAGGAACAGGTTCTTCAATGACATATTCCTTCATTTCCTGTTTGAGAACAATTCTCAAATTACGAAACAAATCAAGGAAGTTTATGCCATTAAGCTTCTCATTCTCAAGGAGAAATCGTTGTGATAAAGTGTTGTTTTCCATTAAATCTACAACAATTGAAATATTAAAGTAAGTAAATTTACCAAAAAATTTATAAACATGTCTTTATTTACAAATTATTCCCACTATTTTATTCAAAATTAAAAACCCTCCCGTTTTAATTTTGGAAAAATTAAACGAAACTTTTTCTAGTGGGTGAGGATCCATAATTCATCAATTTCCTAAATCAATTTTGGATTTTCTTTTAGGATATTGATAATTTAGGTAAGTAACACTTTACTAGTTACATCTCATGTAGCTCATCCTTTTGGTGAACAACTCTTGTTCAAGTCATCTCATGACTTATCCAAATACTTAACCTCTAGGTTTCTAATCCTATTAGAATAGCCTAGCTAAGTTATTACCAATATCTCAACCGGTGAATATCACTTACTTATTATTCGCGTTTAACCAAGATAGATTTATGTGCCAATTCTTTAGCAAAGCCCACAAAAAGGTTTTCATATGATCATCTATAGTGAAAAGGACAAAGTGAAGGAGTGTCATGATCCCACTTGCAAAAGATAGCTGAAGCACACGTGGATGAAAATGTAAGAAGAGATGTGCTTGCCCTGGGGATTTATGGCTTGTTAATTTTTCCTAAATATTTGGGTCTTATCAAGTTAGATGTGGTTGACTTGTTTGAAAAAATAAAGAGGGAATTGAACCCAATTCCTGCAATCCTGGCTGAGATATTCAAATCTTGAAAATCTGTAGGAGACTGGGAGGAGGGCACTTTATGGGTTGTGCTCAGCTTCTTACTGTTTGGATTAGAAGTCATTTCTGAAAAGAAGAAAAAACCAACTACAATCACTTCTTGAAGGATTATTCTCCTATTGCAGAGTATCTTACAAAATAATGGCCTGAGATGTCACATAAAGACAATAAATTGATTTCTTCAGGAACTTTCAAGGTCAAAATATAGCATGGCGAATCTCATGGCTGATGCACACTCAAATATTGTTCAAGTGTGGGGACTCTGATTGGATTACGCTTCTGGACTATGAGGAGTAATTGGATAGGCTCCTTTGTTAGTTTTGAGACAATATAGTGCTCGACAGTCATCCTAGTGACATATGGGCTGCTAGCATTGAGTTCGACTACACATAAGTCAATTTTAAGAAGAAAGTCAAAGTTGTGGCTGATTCATGGAGGTTAACTTTTGGGTCCCAAGGTAGTTGGAGCTAATGTCATGTTAACACCTGATTATAAAGCCTGGAGAATTTAAAGGGTTAATGATAAAATTCCTTTATATTCTGGAGAAGGATCAATGTTGATGGGAGAACAATTTAAGAATTCGAGCCTGAAAAGTTAGAGGAAATAATTCGAGTTGGAAAAAGCCAAAGATACCAAAAGAATTGAAGAAATGGAAAGAGAAAACTTCATGCTAACTCTTGATGTTGACTTTCAAGCCAAACAATTTGAAATAATGAGAAAAAGAAAAGAAGTGGTGAAAGCTGACCTAGAAGACCTAAAAAAGATTATCAAAAGCTGCAACAAGCAAGAAGGGGAGTTGGGTTAAGTAAAGCACCTCAACAGTAGCCTAGAGAGTTAGCAACTGCGAAGCATCAAATTAAAAGTCTTGAGGTTTAGAACAAGTATCAATTCAAGAGGATAGAAGTTGAGAAGGAAATAGGGGAATTAGAAGACGACAAGAAAGAGTTGGTAAAGTAATATAAGTCCGAGAATCATAAAGTTTAGAAATTCAAGAAAGAGAAAGAGGTCAGTTTGAAAGAATTAAAGATGATAAAAATTGAATCCACGGGTTGGAAACCGATATGAATAGCATACTCGATGATTTTGAAGCTAGAGATCGAAAAATCCAAGAGCTCGAAGAGGAAAGAAAGCAAAAGAAGGATGAAATGTGACTGAAAAAGCAGAGTTGGAATTGTATCCTCGATAGAAAGCAGGCAGAGATTGGGATGTGATGTAAAGGTTCTCCGCAAAGAGTCAGTCAGTGAGTGGATGAGGTTACTGGGGAAATAATAGAATTATAGATAAGGTTTGAAGAAGAGTTGAACCAATCTCAAGCCATGAATGACGATCTTAAAAGCCACATCTCACATCTTGAGCAATCTCTTCTTCAAGTGCAAGTTCCGCCTACATTAATGGACTTAAGAGTTTCACTTGAAGAAAATAAGGTTTTACGAAGAGAAAGTTGAAGAACGAGCTCCAACAGTGTCGGATTCAAATCATTGACCTAGAAAAAGAGATCAACCGTATCATTGATGAGTGGCAGGACACATAAGAATATTACCACTCTCTGGTAAGAGAACGAGAATGTATGATGGGTGAAGACATAACATAAATGGGTGAAGTAGCTCGATATACAAATGAATTGGCTAACAGGGCTGAGATAATCCAACTTCTCACTAGTCCAGTCTCCCAATACACAAGGGAGATCACTTCAATCATGAATGAAATTATAGAGCTGAGCTTGAGGGCTAGACCCTATCTGTAATCAAAACCCCTTTGTAATGAACAAAACTTTTCATCTAATGAAAGTTATTCCAGAATGATTACTGTTAGGATCAATGTCTTTTATTTGTATTTGTTCTTGCATCATTTATTATGCATAAACATTCATTTCATTATTGATAATACATCAACAATAACATTCATTCATATTTAAGAGAACAATAAAATTAATTCATAGAGGGTTATTTGGAAGAAAATATTGGTAGGAAAAAATCCAAACCCTCATCGCACCCGAAGTAAAACCATGGAGGCTACGCTAGAACAACTAAAAAAGGAAATACATGAGGATTTGTTGAGGATACAATAAGAATAGGAAGCAAAAATAGAACAATCGTAGAAATCAGTCATAGATTGTATCTTGTAAAGCCAAACAAGCATGATAAATGATATCATGGCCAGAATGTCTAGGTTGCATGCTGAAACAGTAAAAAAAGCTAAGTGGTACATTGGTTGTAGCTTCTGAATATACCGCAGCAGAATCTACCCCAAAATTGGTTATCTCGCCTGAAAAGCTTACTGAGTATCCTGCAGGATATTTTGTTGCCAAAGCTCAAGTGGTTGTAGCCAATCCCCAAACTAACCTGCATGAATAAACTACTCTAGATCTTGAGGAAATTTAGAAATCCATGACTGAGGTGCCAGAAGATTTAAAATATTGGTGAAAAGACTTTTTCAAAGGATTGGGAATGCAATGCTCCCAGGATGAAATGGATGCAGTGGAGTTGAGCCTAGTGCCTGGTCTAATTTAACCCCCAAAGTTTAAAATGCCTAAATTTGAGAAATATGAGGGGAAGACTTATCCCGTCACACATTAACCATGTTCTGTAAAAGAATGACTGGTTTTGAAAAAGAAAATAGATTACTAATTCATTATTTTCAAGAGAGCTTGATAGGATCAGCTGCAAGGTGGTATAATCAGTTGACCCGTGCCAAGATAGGGTAATTGAATGATTTGGAAAATGCTTTTAAAGAACAATACCAACACGTTACTTACATGATGCCTGATAGGGTTACTCTCCAGAATATGGGAATGAAACATAATGAAAGCTTTCACCAGTATGCGCAACGTTGGAGAGATATTATTGCCCAAGTGCATCCCTCATTAGTTGAAAGAGAGTTTATAACGATGTTCATCGACACACTAAAATCTCCTTACATATATCACATGTTAGGGGTGGCAACCAAAAGTTTCTCTGACATTGTGATTTGTGGAGAAATGATTGAGAGAGCTTTAAAGAAGGTCCAAATAGCTGTGGCCAAAACTCTGCAAAAAACCCTTTATGAAAAAGAAAGAGGGAGAAGTAAACAATGTGAATTTCTATGTAAGCAAAACAAAGGCTGGAAATTCCTCATCTCAAAGGGAAGCAAAGCATGAGAATAATGCTGAAAGGGCATCATTTACTCCAATTTCAATGACCTACAGTGATATGTTCCAAGGAATATTCAAAGCAAATATAGTATCAGCAAAGTTCATGGATCCGATTAAACCACCCTTTACGAAATGGTACAATGAATATGAGACCTGTGAATATCATGAAAATATTCGAGGGCACGCCATTAAAAAATATCTTGCTTTTAAAAGGGTTGTAGAGGATCTGATTAAGAGAAAAATGGTGGAATTCAATGACTCAGAGGAACCATGTGTTGCTACGAACCCACTTCAATACCACCAAAACCAAGGAGTTAATGTTATTGAAGAAAATTAAAGAATTCATAGAAGGATCGAAGAAGTAAGAACACCATTGAAAGAGGTATATGAAAAAAATGAACAAAAAATGGGTTGTTGAGTCCCATAAAGAAGTATGTAGCTGAGAAATTGGATAGATTTTGTGAATATCATTGCGAAGATGGTCATCAAATCCAAGATTGTCAAGATTTTAAGCAGATAGTCCAATAGTTGATTGCAATTCTTCGAAGAATGGACAATAAAGAATGAAGGAGATATTTTTGCTTCTGAAGAAAGTTCAAAAGAGGTCGAAGGTAAATTAAGGAAACCAATTTTGGTTATATCAAAACCAAACTACAATGCAAGTAAAGGAAGTACCACATCCAAAGTGGTGATCAAGACACCGTTTCCTTTTGCCTACAAAAGTGATAAAAGTGTCCATTGGAATTATACATGCCAAATTAACACTCCTGAGAACCAGGAAGGAAACTTGACAAAGTTGGAGGCATCACTAGGAGTAGGAAATGCTACGTCCCTGGCAGAACTGAAAAAACAAGAGTTGTTGTAATCGATGAGCTTGAGACCAAGATGAATGAACCTGTCAATATTGAGGAAGCTCGAGAATTTTTAAAATTTTTGAAACACAATGAGTACAATATTGTAGAACAACTCTATAAGACTCCGACACTGATTTCGATGTTATCTCTTATATTACATTTTGAGGTACATCAAAATAAACTGATAAAGGTTATGAACGAAACCTTTGTAGGAAAATACATACCTGTGGAATGTGTGGACAGAATGGTGAATCATATCAATACGGATAATTTTATTTATTTTTATGATGACGAGATAGCGGAGGAAGGTAAAGGCAGATGCAAGGCATTACACATTACTGCCCACTGTAAAGGAGTCATCATTTATAAGGTATTAGTTGACAATGGATCAGCCCCAAATGTCATGTCATTTGCCACGCTAAATAGGCTCTCAGTGGATACCGCTCAAATGAGGGTTTTTGGAATGCCGTGAAAGCATTTGATGGGATTGAGCAAAATATCATGGGGTAAATGATGATACCTCTCAAAATTGGCCATGTAACGTTTGAGGTGGATTTTGTTGTCATAGATGTCCGAGCTACAATTACTTGTTGCTGTGGATTCACATGGTTGGGACAGTTCCTTATTCCCTTCACCAAAAACTTCGATTTATCACTGATGTAACTCTAGTGACCATCAAGGCAGAAGATGATTCTGTTGCTTCTATCGCTACTAATGCACCATATGTAGGGGTAGATGAAATGCTCCAGAGTTATCATTCCAGTCATTAGAATTCATCAATGCCACTTTCATCCCTGAGGGCAAAATAATTACCTCACCCCAGCTGTCAATAAACACAAACCTATCACAATAAAGTCAGAGATGTATAAAAACTTAGGGAAATGATAAAGGTAAGAACACAAGGAGAAGACGTTGTTTGGGGGCCTATGGTCATACCACCAATCAGTAAAACCTTCATATCTGGAGGAATTTTCACTAACATATTGAAGCAGTCATGGGATGGTGAAGAAGTTGCAGTATTTAAAGCGTTGATAGGAAGCTTGAGCATCAATATCATCACAGATGATTCTACTGGAGAATGTTCATTGGCATCGATTCTCCCATGCCCTATTGGTTACATTTTGAACAACTACAATGTTAAAGAACTCCCCTTATTCTATAAGCACTCTTCAAAGTAATGCATAATACCAAATGTGTCTCTTTTTGACCCGAATATAGTAGGTTCTTTTTGTAAAGACAAATTGTTATTCGTCGTTACTTTAATGAAATAATGCATTCTCTTCATTTTCTTCAAAGAAAATATTATATTTTTTAATTCTTTATTTCTTTATTATAGTTATTCTTTTGGTAAATTTCAAATAAAATTCTTGTCCACAGTGGAATATGCTCTTTTCCATTTGCAGGTCTTCAGATATCAATCGTTCAAATAATTATATTTTCGAACCAAAAATTGATTTTGAAAATGACATGTGTCTAGAAGAATATAAGGGTTATATGGATGATGAGGAATATGAGTTAAACCATGAACTTGTTAGAATGATAGAACAAGAAAACAAACAGATTTCGCCCCATAAAGAGAAAACTAAGATAATAAATTTGGGGACAGATGAGGATAGAAAGGAGGTCAAGATCGTCATGTCGCTATCATAAAAAACAAAACAAGATCTCCTAAACCTTCTACAAGAATGTAAACATGTGTTTGCTTGGTTTTATCAGAACATGTTAGGGTTGGACATTGACATTGTGGTACACAAGTTGCCAATAAAGCCAGAATTCAAGCATGTGCAGCAAAAGCTTCGAAGGATGAGACCAGATATGTTGTTAAAAAGAAGAAGCTGTGAAGAAACAGTTTGATGTTGGTTTCCTACAGGTAGCAAAATACTCTGAATGGGTAGCAAACATAGTGTCAGTTTTGAAAAAAGATGGCAAGGTTCAGATGTGTGTTGACTATAGAGATATCAATCGAGCAACTCCCAAAGATAATTTCCCACTCCCACACATTGATACCCTGGTCAGCAATATAGCTAGACATGCTCTTTTATCCTTTATGGATGGCTTATCAAGGTACAACCAAATATAGATAAACCCCGAAGATATGGGAAAGATGGTGTCTGTGACAATGTGGGGCATATTTTGTTACAAAGTGATGGCCTTCAGACTAAATAACGCAGGGGTAACATATCAACGAGCCATGGTTACCTTGTTCCATGATATGATGCATAAAGAGATAAAGGTAGACATGGATGATATGATTGCCAAATTAAAAACTGAAGAAGAACATGTGGCGGTCTTAAAAAAGTTATTTCTAAGATTGAGAAAATATTAGCTAAAACTTAACCCAACTGAATGCACTTTCGAAGCTACTTTAGGAAAGCTATTGGGGTTCGTAGTCTGTGAAAAAGGGATAGAAATATATCTCGACAAATTCAAAGAAATATCGGAACTACCACCACCTAACACAAAAAGAAGTATGATGATTTTTGGGGAGGTTAAATTATATTGCCAGATTCATCTCTCAGTTAACCAAGAAATGTGATCCAATATTTCGTTTACTAAGAAAACAATACCTTGGAGTAAGGGATGACAACTACCAAGAAGGTTTTGATAAAATCAAGCGTTACTTGACAAACGCTCCAGTCTTAATGCCACAAATCCCAGATAAGCCATTGAGCTTATACTTGAATATCTTTGAGAATTTAATGGGATGTGTATTGGAATAACATGATAAAATGGGGAGAAGAGAACGAGCCATTAATTACCTCAGTAATAAATTCACTAACTATGAGACTCGATATTCTTCTATCGAGAAGTTGTGTTGTGATATGGGATGGGCCACTAAGAGGTTGAGGCAATATTTGTTGTACCACACTACTTGGTTTGATATCAAGGAATGATCCATTAAAGTACATGATGGAATCATCAGCTCTAACTGAAAGAATGGTGAGATGGCAAATGTTGTTGTCTGAGTTTGACATAGTCTACATGAATCAAACAGTGGTGAAAGGAAGTGTCATTATCAGTTTTCTAGTGAGCAGAACATTAGAAGACTATGAACCAGTAAAATTTGTGTTTCCAAATGAGGACTTAATGTGCATATTCTCTACAGAAGAAGAAGAGGCTCCGAATGATGAAGTTTGGAAAATAAATTTCGATGGTGCCTCAAATGATGTGGGATATGGAATCGGGGCAATACTAGCTTCACCTGAAGGAGATCATTATCCCTTTACTAGTTGGCTCACCTTTGAATGCATAAACAACATGGCTGAGTATGAAGTATGTATTCTGGGAATCCGAACTGTAATTGAGTGCAAGATTAAAATCCTAGAGGTTTTTGGTGATTCTGCTCTATTTATTTACCAAGTTCGCGAAGAATAGATGACTCGAGATTCCAAATTGGTAGAATATGAGAATTTAGTGGTGGATTTGATGAAATAATTTGAAGAGGTTACTTTTACCTATCTCTCACGCGAAGAAAATCAGATGGTCGATGACTTAGCCACATTGGATTCCATGTTCAAAGCCAATGATCATGCTCGAATGATGCCCATTCGAATTAGTATAAGAGAAATATCATCTCATTGTTGTAATATTGAGGAGGAAGAAGATGATGGTCTCCCATGGTATTATGACATTCTCCAGTATATGAAGTATAGAGCTTACCCTGCCAAAGCAACTGAAATTAATAAACGAACTTTAAGAATATTAGCTCTAGGGTACGTCCTCGATGGAAATATCATGTATAAAAATGAAGAGATCAAGTGCTCTTGAGATGTGTGGACAAGGTTGAGGCCAAGAAAATACTTGAAGAAGTCCATGAAGGGATTTGTGGAATACATGTTAATGGCTTCGCATTGGTTAAACAAATAATGAGGTTTGGGTATTATTGGTCAACAATGGAAGGATATTGCATCAGCTTTGCTGGAAAATGTCATAAATGTCAGATCCATGGTAACCAAATACAAGTTCTTCCTTATCGCTCCATGTAATGATCGCACCTTGGCCGTTTTCAATGTGGGGCATCGATATCATTTGGGAAATTTCACCGAAGGCTTCAAATGGGCATCGTTTTATCCTAGTGACCATTGATTACTTCACGCTGCCTAATACGCTAATATCACAAAAGGATTAGTTTACAGATTACTAAAAAAGGAAATCATTTGTAGATATGGAACACCAAAAATAATCATTTCAAATAATGCATTGAATATGAATAATAACTTAATAAAGGAAGTATGCACGAAGTTCAAGATCGAACATCACAACTTGGCTCCTTATCGCCCAAAAATGAATGGACCAGTGGAGGCGGCCAATAAAAATATAAAAAATATCATCACAAAAACAACTCAAACATATAGAGAATGGCACAAGAAATTACCTTTCGCTCTACTTGCTTATCGTACATCCGTTCGCACATCGACTGGGGCAACACCGTTCTCTCTAGTATATGGGATAGAAGCAGTTTTACCTATTGAAGTATAAATTCATTCTCTGAGAGTATTAATGGAGCTGAAACTAAATGAGGCTGATTGGATTCAGAATAGGTTTGATCAATTAAATTTAATTGAAGAGAAAAGGCTAAGAACTATCTGTCATGGCCAGATGTATCAAAATATGATGATACGAGCCTATGATAATAAGGTCAGACCTTGAGAATTTCACAAATGAGATCTAGTGCTAAAAAAGATCTTCCCTATGAGAAAAGACTTTCAATGAAAGTGGATGACAAATTAGGAAGATCTCTATGTTGTAAAAAAGGCCTTCTCAGGAGGAGATTTGGTTTTGAATTAAATGGATGGAAAAGAAATACCTAATATTGTAAATTCTGATTCAATCAAGCAATATTACACCTAAAAAATATGAAATAAAAGGGGGGTTCAAGATGAAAACTCGAAATGGGCATCTTAAAACCAAAGGAGATTTCGAGTTGAAAATCCACAATGGATGACTCGAATATTGAAGACTGGAAATGGCGGATTCCCTCGAAAGCCTAACAGTTAAGGGAGAGGCTCTAATACTCAGACATCCTAAGTACGATCTTAATCTTTTAGATACATGTTAACTTTCAGAAAAGACTTGTGGTGAGAAAATGGAAGTACTCAGCACTTGATATCACATGTACCCATCCGTTATTGTTTCTATAGTATTAGCCTTTTTCTTTCTAAAGAAACACTTGTCCCAAAAGATTGTACTTCTTTTTACTACTCTTTAATGAAACCAGTTAAATATGATTCATTGTCCCTTTACATAAACATCTAAACACTTATCAATAATAGTATCAATTATTATGCCTTACTCTGAAAAGTTTATAGTGGGGATTTCAAAACAGGTGTTCACCAGGAAGCACAGGCAAAAAAAATCTCCCTGAATAACTGAGCAGATTGTTGAAAGGAGTTTTTCCAAATCAAAGAAATCGGTCTTAGCCTAACTCAACCTTCACAAACAAAGAGATCAAAGAAATCCTAATTAGGAACTGCACCAACTGAATTTCCATTCAAATCAAATTTTCTCAAAGAGAAAATTAACTTTTGGTCAAAAAGTCAACTAGGCAAGCTAACTCGTTTCTATGACTAGATCAAGGAAACCAAGTCGAGCAATATTTGAAAATAGGTTAGGAAGGTGGAAATAGTCAAAGCCCAGGCAATGGCAACACAAATCTCACATGTCACGATCAAGATTTATCCACCAGAGTCAGATGAAGTTCCAAATGCCAGGATCGGGCTGCACATAGTTACATTGGACATTCATATATCATATCAAATTGCATTTAGATCATCTTTAGGGAATATTGAAGATAAGAAATCATAGCATGTAACCTTTTTGAATATGATCTTAAAGATTTACCTCGTCATTGAGATAACAAATCAATCATTGGCAACTATACCTAGATCTCCTCAATGAGAATGAGCAATGTTATCATTAGATTTGACACCAAGAAACGTTTAGCTCTCCTCAACATGAAGGAGAAATGTCATTTTCAAAGTCAAACTATCTTCAGACAATTAGACTTCCTCAGCAAGAATGAACAATGTTCTCTTCAGATTTACCATTTTTCAAGAACGACTAGTTTTCCTCATCAAGAATGAACCATGTCAAATTGAACCGTCAAAGTACGACCAAATGTCCTCAACGTGAAGGAACAAGGTCATTTTTAATTTTCCCGAGATAAGGAACTATTAAGATATGACTAAGACATCCTTAGTGTGAAGGAACAAAGTCATGTTCAGCTTTTTCATCCTCAGACGTTGAATTCAATCTCCAAAATGCGTTGGTTTCCATGGCAGGACAAAATTATTGTCTTTTTTTCTTTGTGCCATTCTCGTAATACGATAATGGAAAAAGAGGGGCGGTAGTAGACATTGAATTTTATCTAGACTATTTTCATTCATTTTTATTTCCTTTTTACTGTTATTTTATTTCATTATTGTTATTATAGTTAAGCAAGTTATAGTTAATTTCACCATCATTATCAATCAAAATTAGATAGATGTTTTGTTACAATGAATATAGTATGGTGTGTATTATAATTATTAACAATTAAGGGTTATAATTATTATATGTGCATACATATGTATTTATTTTAAGTTTCAGTTTGGCTAAATTTTAAATGCATAATTAATACATTAATAAAATACCCTTTTATTATTTTACAGATCAAATATACAAGTTGAAGCAACTTGTTCGCATTGGGCCCAGAAAGAAGCCCACTCGTGAGCCCAAACCCGACTACGGTTTTCACCCTTGGCATCTGGCTCCGCTCACCATCACCCGTTGGATTTGTGGCAGATCCAATGGCCTACATACGTCAACAACTAGGGTTATGGTAAGCCCTTCAGCCCCCTCATCCATAGCCGCACGATCTGGACCATCTAATGGTCTAGATCAATGATGTAAATTAGGGTTTCCCTTAACATTATGTGTCATCGTCGGTAGAGCTCAACACGCAAGCCTATCACATACCACCTAAGTCGGTCAATCTAAACCAACTCCATACCTCGTGCTTGTCATCTATCATTGCTAAGTCGGTCAATCTAAACCAACTCCATACCTCGTGCTTGTCATCTATCATTGTCAAGATAGAGGACAAGCCTCGCTCCCTCTGTTACAACAGGGAGATGGCTCCCCCACCGTTTGGGTACCTGCAACAAGTGTGTCTCGTGCACGCAAAAGAAATAAAAAATTGAAAAGAGGATTAGAATCATATAAATCAAGAAGAAAAACCAAAATATAAAACTTACCTTTTTCTTTAATCCGAGACCGCCCTACTTCATCGGAGGCAAGGAAACACACCACCGAAGGTAAAAAGTTTTAATTTTCCTTTAAAGTTAGGATTTAGGTCTTAGTGGTTTTGATTAGAGGGGTTAGTTATTGTTTTGGACATTCGAAAGGTCGGGTTTTCAGGGGATAAGGAAGAAGAGAGTGAGAAAAGAGGAGTGAGGAGGATTTTTCACTCCCAATGGCCACCGATTTTCGATGACCGAGGAGTTTCAGCTTTCTTCCTTAACAGAGGACATAAGAGAAAAGGGGAGAGGGTTGAGAGCTTTTGCTCTCTCACTCCCCCTTAGAAAGAAGAAAAAGAGTCGAATGAGGGATGAGGTTGATTTTTTGCCTTGTTTAGGGCATATATGTGATGTATGAAGTGACGCAGTTTGGAAAGGGGGTCAGGGAGCATTTTAGCACTTAGGTTAATAGCTCATTGAATCCTTCCAAGTTTGTAACTTTGCAATTTGATCATTAAATATAATTTTTGTATGTTTCGTTCTAAGTTTTGAACTTCGTTATGTTTATGTTTTAGTCGTTATATGTTTGCTATTTATTTTTGGATAAACACTTATTGTGATTGCTAATTCCTAGTTTAATGCATTTTAGTCCATGATTGCTTTTGATATGTGCAATGGTGTTGAACCATGTTTTATAATGTTTTGATATAACAATTTAAGGAAAATGTTTTTGGACTTGATTTAATTTGTTCAAAGTTTCAAAAGTTTTCAAAAATAATCCAAAGTCCATTAAACTAGAATTTGAGCACAAAATTGTTTTTCTAGGTATGTAGTATTGATATTGTTCTTACAGTATCGATACTTCATGAACATTACCGATATTGTTCATATGGTACCGATACCAAAGGTAAGAGAAGTATTGATAATCTCAATGTAGTATCGATACTACCAGTTGTTTTCCAAATTGCTCAAATTCCAGAATGCAAAATAGGTACCAATACTCAAAAGGGTACCAATACTACTTTTCACATTGGTATCGATACCATGAAGCATAGTATCGATATTGGTCAAGCCCAACGACTAGTAACGGCTAGTTTATCTAAATATTACAAAGGTAGTACCGATACTCATTAAAATATTATCAATACTCCTTGTCTTGGCCATTTTTATCTTGTAGAAAATTAATCCTCAACAGTTCCAAAACATCCCCAATGGGGAACTTTAATATGAGTTTGAAAAATTCAATTTCGCAATGAAAATAGGGAGTATTAATATTTTCCAAAATGTTTGTTTTTCATTAAATGTTTTTAAGGGGGAGTTTTGCCAAAAACAAATTTTCAAATGTTTTATTATATCAAAAAGGGGGAGATTGTTTAACCATGTTTTATAATGTTTTGATATAACAATTTAAGGAAAAATGTTTTTTGACTTAATTGAATTTGTTCAAAGTTTCCAAAAATAATTCAAAGTCCATTAAACTAGAATTTGAGCACAAAACTATTTTTCAGGGTATGTAGTATCAATACTATTCTTACTGTATCGATACTTTATGAACAATATCGATATTGTTCACGTGTTACCGATACCAAAGGCAAAAGAAGTATCGATACTATCAATGTAGTATCGATACTACCAGTTGTTTTCCAAATTGCTCAAATTCCAGAATGCAAAATAGGTACCGATACTCAAAGGGGTACCAATACTATTTTACACAATGGTATCGATACCATGAAGCATATTATCGATATTGGTCAAGGCCAACGACTAGTAACGACTAGTTTATTTAAATATTACAAAGTTAGTACTGACACTCATTAAAGGAGTATCGATACTCCTTATCATGAGTAATTTTATTTTGCAGAAAATTAATCCCCAACAGCTCCAAAACATCCCCCAACAACTAGAAAATGACACAAACTCATTCCAACATATAAAAACAAGTTGAGGACACTTGAAGAAGGGTTAGAACACCTATCCAAGCAATCAAACACAAGAGAAGAAGTTTTCATTCTTATTTTCCTCTCTCTTGTAAATATTACTGTTTTGAGCTCACTGCAAATCTTTTTAATTGTTTTCTTGTGAGATTAAATCTTTGTAAACACCTTCCTTAGAGAGGTTTTTCTTGTTTACATTATTTATCCTTTGTAAAGGGGATTGGTTCTAGCTTAGCTTGTGAAAAGCTAGGGAGTTGTAAAGGTTATCTCTTGATCCTATAAAAAGAAAGAACAAATTAGTGAATTTGTTAGAAAATCCTAAGTGAGGAGCTTCAGTAGTGGATGTAGACTTGGTTGAGAACTCAAACCACTATAAATTCTTGTGCAAATTGTCTATCTATTTTCACTTCTTACTCTCTAAACTCAAAAAAGCCAATTCACCCCCTCTTGGAAAATTATTCGGTTGTTCAATTGAGCTTCATCGAATATCCCAACAAATGGTTTAATCTCTGATTTTAGCTGACAATTTATGTTTTAGTTCATTTTAATACTTTTATGCTCCCTTTTGTATAAATGCATGTTTCATTCATGATTTAAGTCCTTTATTTTTAGTAGTCATTTAAGTCACTCCTTTTGTTTTTGAATATGAAATTTCATGTTTTTCCATATAATTAGATTTTATTATTTTGTCTTTTTTGTAATTTAGTCTTTCTTTGTTTATTTTATTTTAATTCTTGCTATTATTTTTAAAATAATTTAATTAATTATTTAATTTAATTTTGTACCTTTCATTTTTATAATGTGAATAATACTAAATGTTTTATTATTATTGTACACATTAGAATATGTCATATTATATATATATATATTTAATACTTTTTAACCTTGTATGTATATATGCTATTCTTCTTTATGTTTTATTCTATCTTATTTATTTTGTTTTGATTTATGGATGATTCTTTTATCAGCCTTTTGTTTACCTTTTATATTTGATTCTAATACTTTCAGTAGTTTACTTTAGCGTTTTTGAGAACATTACTAGTAGAATGGGTACGAAAAGCACTACTTTATGGAAGTGATGTGATTCAAAGTAACATTCGAACAAAATATGAACTCAAAATAAATTGAGTATATTTTATGAAAAGTAATATTAATTATTTTTTCTTTAATTCTAACATAAACATTTGCAATATATGTTTCTCTAAATAATAAATTATTTTATATAATTACTAGTATTAAATTTTTATTCGAATAATGATTTTTGATAAATTGAGGGTGGAATATTCTTTTATAGAAAAGAAATAGATGGGATAGCCTTTCCGTTGGAGGATGTGCGGATCCTAAGATTTCTTTCAAAATAAAAGGATTTTCCCTGATAACTATAATTACCATTTTTCACCCAACCCAATCAAGGCCCAATCCAAACAGCACCCCGACTCAAAACCCAAACCAGACCTGAACCGGCCCCAAGCTAAGACCCGTTTCCACCAGTCGGCGACCACCAACGCCTTCACCAATCCGAAGCCCTGCCATGTTAGAAATGTAGATCAACACACAAGCAAGCTAAAGTACAAACCAACACTCAAACAACTTCTTGTAATCATTTCGTAACAAAAATCATTCTGAAAAAAATTGTAAAATTGATGTTATAAAACCCCAAACCTTTGATGTAAACATCTTGGTTTTTCTGGTCTAAAAACTCAGTATTTTTTTTTGAAGAAATAAACAACAGCCATTTACAGGTTATTTGATTCTCTTTTTTTCAGTTTGATTTTTTCCTATCCTTAGTTTTGAAAATAAAAAAAAGAAAAAGAAAAAGAGAGTTACCTCCGGCCGGGGCCTTCGTCTGCGGTGGGGACCACCGTTTACGGATCCGAACAGTCAGGAGGGAGAGGATCCTTCGGTGAGTTGCATATCTCAAATTCGGTTTGATCCAAGGGCGGATGGCAGAGATTCGGGCGGTGGAAGTCGAGAGGCTCTCGGCCATTTTCACGGTGTTGGAGGTTGTTTCGTGCAAAGCCGAGCCTAGATCTAGGACGAGGAGCCCAAGACAAGTCTCTCGATAAAATTTGGTGGCTAATGGCAGCCGGCGACGGCGCGGCGGCCGACGACGGGCCGGTTTTCTAGAGAGAAGGGAGAGCCCCTCTCTAACCTTTTTTAAAAAAAAGAAAAAAGTTGTTATTTATAAAACAAATTTTGGGGAAATCATGCAGAGGTCCCTTGATTTTTCGCGTGTTTTTACAAAATGGTCACGTGCATGACCTATTTCATAATTTTTCCTTTTCCTTGTGTGCTTGTTAATTTTTAGTATAATTAAGGTTTATTTCCCCTACTTTATGCGTGTTTTTGCAAGTTAGTCACTTGTAGGGACTTTTTTTATTTACCCTTTTAATGCTTGTTTATATATTTTTAGGAAAAATTGCATTTAGGTCCTCTGAATTTTGCCGTGTTTTTATATTTTAGTTTGTATGTGTGTGTTGTTTATTTATTATGATTTTGACATCCTATTGCATTTTATTTTAATTTGATCATCATTTCAGGTTTTGGTTTATTACCAATTAGTCGTTGTTTTTTGTATTTATTTCATTTTAGTCATTAATCAGTTCTATTTTCTTTATGTATTCATGATTTTATTCTATATTTTCAATTTATGCATTGTGGTCCTTTTGCTTTATGCTTTAATTTTGGCTTTGTATTTTTAATTTATTACAAATTAATCCATATTTGGCTTTGTATTTTTAATTTATTACAAATTAATCCATATATACTTTGCTTTTTTATTATTTATTTTTACCTGTTTATTGTTTATTTTAAATTTGTTATTTTAGTTTTATTTAGTTATTTTTTTATAATTTGTTCTTAGATTGGATGTGTAATTCAAATATGATCTAGAAATTAGAATTTCACATTAGCTTTATTTATGGAGCAATTCGAGTCGAGTTTTCACATAAGATGTCCGATTATTCGAATCGATTGCTCGACCCTTTTAAAATTTATTAATAACTAATATTTTCTAAAAAAATACTTTAGGCCTAGTTACTTTTTAATAGGTTAATTTAGATAATATTTAGAATTTTGGTTATTAATTAGTTCGCAACTTTAGAAATTATTGATTTAAGTCCTTAAACTTTTAAGTCTTTTAGAACTCAATATTTTAGATCTTGACCTTTTTAGTCCTCGTACTTCGGTTAGAGCTTTAATATTGACATAATTAAATAGGTTAAATAGAGCATCCACTTTTAGCTAGATTTCAATACAGTCCTCTTAATTTAGGGAATAATCCGAGTCAGCCCTCGCGTAAATGCTCAAGGGACCACCTCGGTTATTTAATTCAATAATTTATTAAAAATCATATAGGGTTAATATAATAGTCTACATCTTTAGGTTTATGCCTCTAGGTCCTTTAATTTCATAATTTGACACCTTAAGCTAGAAGAAGCCTTTAATTTAGCTTAACTTAATTAGGATTAATAAAAATTTGTTTGATTACATTTTATTTTTAACTCTAAGGCAATGTTCACTTATTAGGGAATTAATAATACATCTCCCGCAAGTATGCTCAAGGGGTGACTACTCGTGATTCTCGAAATAGGTCGACATCATTTTCAAAATCACATCATATTTTATGAAATTAAGGCAATGTCGGTTATTAGGCACAATAATTGATCCCCGCATTTATGCTTCGGAGCGAATGTTATCAGTCTCAATAAACGGATATCATTTTCAACTTTGCATCCATAATGATTTTAATTAAATAAAGATCGAACTCAAAATTTTCGATTTTAAACATAAGGTAATCAACTAGGTACCAATTTTTGGGCGCTTGTGGAGGTGCTAATCCTTCCTCATGTGTAACTGGCTCCCGAACCTGATTTTTGGATTTTCTCAGACCTTAAAACTTGGTATTTTGAAAAAAATAAAATGTTCACCTTAAATGATTGGTGGCGACTCCTCACATTTCGAAAAATCTTTTCAAATAGAAACTCCCGAGTCGGTATCGATATTTCCCCACCAGGGTGAAAAACGGTGTCGTCAAAAACTAATTTGGAGTTTTTTAAAAAACTCCAACAAATGGATCATGTTCTAATTTTATATTCAAATTCATAATTCTACTTCTACGACAACGTATAAGCGACTAGGTACTAATTTTGAGCGTTATGATGGTAAGTTTTTCTTTTCCACGCGTAACTGGCTCTCGAACTTTATAAATTGAGTTTTTGGTAAATGTGGACCGACTTTTGTCTTTTAAATGATTTTTTTAGATTGTTTTAAAATGCGTTTTTAGGTAGTCGACTTACCTAACTTAATGGTCGATGACCACTCCAAAGCAAACTAAATAATTTCAAATGATAAGTGGTAAATGAAATTTCTCTAAAAGCATAAAAAACTTTTAATAAAAAAAGGACATTACGACAAACTTTTAATAACAGTAATCTGAACGATTCGCGGCTTCCTTTCAAGCTGGTTTTCGACTCTAGCATTTAACAATGATGAAAAGAGTTTGGTTTGGTTGCGGTGCTCTGCATATTTGATTGAAGGAACATGGCAAGTAACCATTTTTTCTCAATCTTCGTTTTGGGTTCTTTGGGTTCTAAGATTCTTTCACTTCTCATTGAGAGAGACAGTAGGGAGTAAAATTTCGAGTAAAGTTGTCAGGTTATTTGGGTTCTCATATTCTTTTACTTTGTTTTGGGTTCATTGAAAGAGACAAGCTTGATATGAAGAGAAATCCAGCATTAAGCGTGTGTAGGGGAAAACCAAACTAGCAAGTATACTTGTAAATGAACTCAACGTTCAGTGAACTGTTCATGAACCGTACGGCGGGAAGTTCGTTTATGTTCTTTTATTTATTAAATGAACGAACATGAACAAGATTTTGTGTTCGTTTAATTAAATGAACAAACGAACTTTTATTATTAATGAACGAACATGAACAAGATTTTGTGTTCGTTTAATTAAATGAACAAACACGAACAAAGGGTTCGTTCGTTCATTTACGTTCGTGAACGTTCGATTATATGTTCGTTTATGTTCATTTATGTTCATTCATTTATGTTCGAACAGAGGGCAAGTTGAATATGTTACGAAGATTATTGAAGCTGTTTGGATTTCAAGAAACTTGTTTTGTTGAATAAATTAACTTTAAGACTTTATTATGTTCATATAGCTTATTTATAATTTATGTATGTTTTTTTTCGTATTTGAACAAATTAACTCTAAAGTTGCAGGTTAAATTAAAGGATTTTAAGTTATTATTCTTGTTGTTTACTTTTTTTACATTCATTTGTTGTGTTCAAATAAGTTTATTTTTTTGTGTTTGTGTTGTTCGTTTATGTTAATTTATTATATTCGTTTATATTTGTTCATTTGTGTTCGTTTATATTTGTTTATGTTCGTTTATCATTTAAATGAACGAACATGAAAAACTATATTCCTTAATAAACAAACATGAACAAAAAAAATTTGTTCGTTTATGTTCGTATTCGTTTATTTATTAAATGAACGAACATGAACAAACATCCGTTCGTGTGTATTCGATTTGTTTACGGGCCTACTAACAACACGTTTTTTTTATTTTTTTCGCTAAATACAAATTTAAGTATCTATTAAATAAGCTTTGTTTCATTATTTAACTAAATTCTCTGAAATTCTCTTAAGGAAATGTTAGAGGGACAGGAAGTGTAGCATACAATACGCTGTTCTGCTGCCCAAGTTTGCAAACCAAATTCAAAAAGTGACGTCTCAAATCTACTTTACTGATTCTTAGATCCATTGCTATATCCGGGGGGGGGCAGTTCGGAATCCATCAGCATGTAAAGTGAGAACCAAGACATAACTAATCAGAAGATCGATTTTGTCACTGGCCAGTATTTTTGAGCCTGGATCTGTAAACATGTTAAGAAATCTGTGGCGTATGATGCTCGGGATATTATGGTTCTTGGCTGAAGCCTGTCCCATGGAAAACTGATCCCTGAACTTCAAAAGATGGGTAATATATGAAAACACGCAAGACAGTTTCCACCTCTGTGTGTCATCCTGCAGTTAAGGCATCAGAAGAATATACCATCAGCCATCAAGAGCAACGAACTCCTATGTGTATGTTTCGACAAGTATAGATTCCCTTAAAAAGAACAATGAAAACTTTCAGGCTGGCAAATCATAAAAGTTTTTCTCCCATAGTCTTACCTGAGTGGCTTCCAATTTTCGAATTCTATTGCAAACAAAATGTGGATAAGAATTGCTAGCAACTTCTTCCCCCACTTGCAAAAGATTATGAATATCCTTAAGAAAATCCCAGTCTCCCTAGAGAATAATCTTGTCTAGTGGGTAAGCTTCAGGGGGCGTAGTCACAGAAACGTCATGCGGGGAGATATTACGAGCAATACCGGCGGTGGTGTCTGCCAAAGCTTCCTTGTCAAAGGCTACTTCTCCGATCTTCTTCTCTAGTTCTTTTTGGGATGCAGGATCAGCTTCTTTCTTCAAATCAATAAAATCCTTCCTCTGCATTATAGAAGATTTAAAAGTTACACAAAGTTGATAAACATTTTAATTGTACTAAATAAATAAATTTTTGCCATACTGGTATTGTATAATAAAATATCACAATAAGGTCCTCCATGGATGACATAACAAACGCAACCAGAAAAATCATCAGATATGAAACGAAAGTCACAAAGCAATATAAAAAAATTTTGATTTTTATTTTTGAAATTAAAGAAATAGAAAAGGAAATTAAAAATAAAAAAATGGAGGACTTTGAACATTGAGTTATGGCCGATAAGAGCTGCTCTAACTGTCCACTTGCTAAAAGGCATTTGGAGAACTTCTGGAATGTATTCTCGTATAGTCCTACTGATAGAAAACATTGACTGTTGTTTCATAGGGCTTGATGGACTGAGACTCCTGCTTTTACTGCTCTAAGATGACATTCGGATATTAACCGTAAGTTCAATGCATGCCATCCTTGGACTAGGTGTTAGCGAGAAGGCTAAATTGCGTGTTACAATTAACTTTGAGTACTTTCTAATTTTTATTCTATAACTACAGATGTAAAGAAGTGGAAGTTCAAATAGTAATGTGTATTTAACCCTATAAATTAACCAAAAGTACAAACGTCAATTGCATTATCGCTTGAGCAGAGAAAGATCAGAAGAGCCAATAAAAAATACATGAATCTGTAACTACAGGCAACACCCCAATTCCAATGAAAGAGCTTAGAGGCAAGAAAGTGACAAACCTTCTTTCTATCCTTCTTTGTTCCATAAAGTGCAGTAAGTTCTCCCAGCTTGTCGAGCATGTCCTTTTTATCGGTAGTAAGTTCACTCTTTGCAGAAGCTGAAGCATCTTCATTAGCATTTTCCGAGGTTCTAACTCTTGGTTCCATCCTAAATATCTACAATTAAATCGAACAAGCCAACATATTAACTAAAACCACAAGAAACCACTCATTCAATAGCAACATTAACAAGATTTCCCTTCCTTCCCCACACCACTTTTCCCCATTCAACAATTAAAGAATTGATAAACAAATTAGCTACAAGCTAGCTCACCACAATGACCTCCATTATATAACTAAAAGTTCAATAGTTCGTAAATCAATTCAAGTTTCTATCTCCAATCATCATCACATAAAAACAAAACAGAAAGGGCAAGAACATGAAGCAATAACAATAGGAATAATCTGTTTTACTTCAATTCACAGAAAATGTTACCTTATTAGTAGCAATAGGAATAATTTTGACCAGGCTTCCTTATCAAGAACGCCAAGTGAATACCTGCAAACTTGAGCAGCAGCAGGGCAAGTAAAGGTGAAATATTGTTTGTCTGCTCTTGATAAAGTTGGATTTTTACTTGCAAATTCTCATGTTTTGTTCCAGGGCTATGTTTAACTGGTTCAATTGGCTCGTGGATATCCTCCTCTCTGCTCCTCTTCTTTGACTTCTTTGTTCTTGATTTTGAGACTGATTGTTCATGTTCCTTCATGGTGATCGCCTAGTAAGTAAACACCTCCTTTGAATGCTCACTGCGAGAGGAGAAGAGAAGATTTCGGCTTCGGAGAGAAAATAAACCATCGGACAAACATGGAGTACGTGGTCTTAGGGTTTATAATGGTTGGAATAATTTGGGTTCGGACAAGGGAACAAAAAAAGCCTTCGGGTCCAAAGTGTTATTTAGTAGGGGTGAGCGTTCGAGTAGTTAAAATTTTTTGAATTATTTGATTACTCGTATTTTATAATTCGAATTTAATTTGAAATTTTTTATCTAAGTTTAAGAAATTCGAGTTAAATTATTCGAGTTTCTATACTAATTTTATTATAATTATTTATAGTATTATGACAATGATTTGTTTCAATTTTCTAATTTTATCTAACAATAATATATATATATATATATTATTCTTTCATATTATAATGTTATTTAATATATTAAATAAAATATAAAATTATGAAAGATATTCATAATATTATATTTTAAAAAAAGTATTTTGAGGGTAAAATATTGATGAGAGTATAAATGAGTCAAGGAATTGATGTGAAGAAAGAATTTGTAAACAATTGTAGTCAAAAGACCAAAGTGAGTAAAATGCAAAGTTAAGGGACTAAATAAAAAAGAGTGCATCTTTAGTAAAAAAAAATAACAATTGAAGTTACATAGGTATTCTATTGTAGTATATGAGCATGTGGTTTAAATTTGGTAAAAAAAACTTAAAATAAATGACAAATTGAATGAATAAGGAGATTATGAAAAATACAAGGATTAAATGGAAAAATAAAAAATTATTATCAAAAAGAGGAATTGAATGTGCACATGTATTCTATTATGATTTAGGAGCATATGGCTCAAATTTGGTAAAAAATGATTTAAAATAAATGACGAATTGAAGAAATAAGGAAATTATGAAAAAATGAATGACTAAATTGAAAAATAAAAAATTGTTATCAAAAAGAGGAATTGGAAGTACATATGTATTCTACTATGGTTAAGGAGCATGTGACTCAAATTTAGTAAAAACAGACTTAAAATAAATGATGAATTGAAGAAATAAGAAGATTATGAAAAATAGAAAGACTAAATTGAAAAATAAAAAAGTATTATCAAAAAGAGAAATTGAAAGTAAACATGTATTCTACTATGGTTTAGGAGCATGTGGTTAAAATTTGGTAAACAATGGACTTAAAATGAAGGAGGAATTGAAGAAATAATGAAATCGGGGACTAAATCATAAAACTGTCAAAAATACTTAGTCAAATTTTCGGTTTTTTGAGTAACACGAAATTTCAAAATTTCAAATCGACTAGAACTCGAAAACTGAATTTATAATTCGAGTTGACTCGAATAACTCGAAATTGAAAGAAAATCGATTTTTCGAGTCGAGATGAGTTTTGCTTACTCCTATTTTTTAGAGGGTAAATTACGCTAATGATTTTTAATTATTTATAAATATCTTTTTTTCCTATTATGTTATAAAAATTACAAAATAATAAGTTGATGTCTGATTTTCTTTTTTTTTATTGCCCTCCCGGTTCTAATGCTTCGCCTTGACTAATTCTGACCGACCCACGTCGCACAACTGGCTTTGATGGGTGAGTCTCCGAGCATAAATTTTCTGCATATACAACGGCTCGAACTTAGACTGTGCTTAAGTAATATCAAGTTGCTTACCACTTGAATCAACCCTGTTGGTGATGTCTGATTTTCTTTATCATTTGTCTTTAGATGACTAATAGTAGAAGATAAACATCATCCCTCTTAAATTTGATATAAATATAAATTTATAATTAGTCTCAATGATAAAGAGTGGCATATTCTTCTAGTTAATCTAAGTAATATTATATATAAAATATATGTGAATTTTATCAAAAGTTAAAACATTACAAAGAGTACAGCGAGAAAGTTTACATATCCACTTCGTTAGTATTAAAATTTTAGACATCAAGTTGAAAATTTCTGAATTTACTAAACGATAATAACATTAAAAGATGATGATTGAAAATATGTTAATCGATAATAAAATAGTAGTAGAAAATAACGGTGTATTTATTAGGAGGGGGAAAATAGTGTTAGTTATTAAATTTTGTCATAGGTTCCATGGATTGATCGATAAGTGTTTGAAACGATGGCTCATCATAAGGCACTATGGCAGTCGAATGTCTGTCTCTCTTCAACTTGATCGATAAGTGTTTGAAACAATGGCTCATCATAAGGCACTATAGCAGTCGAATGTCTTTCTTCAACTTGATCACTTAGACAATGATTTTTTTTTTATGGTCGAGGTTTCTAGTAGTGAGAGATGTGTGAGAATTTTAACACGAGCGTCAATGGGTCATGGAAGATCATTTACTTCTATCTAATAGTAAAACTATCAAAACATAAATTTTCTACCAATAATTATCACTCGTATCAGGTAATGATGTAGGTACAAATTTCGAGTTTACCTTATTGTTATTACATAAATAGTTTGTTTAGAACCATAACAAGGTTATTAGAATCGTCATAAAAATTGATTATATTATTAAGACGAGTCAACGAGGAAAATTTATGAAATTGGTGGTGGTATTAGATTTATTGAAGCCCTCGTTGGTTCATCTTAGGATTAGTTATATTTCTAAATAGGACAAATAAGAGAATATCACATCTTTACCAACAAAAACTTAAAGAGAACTATACTTTTTTAATGGAACCTCTAAAAATTCTTTAGAGACGTCATGTTAACTCCAAAGTTATCATATGATGGATTACCATTCGAAGTTCACACTATATTGCTTTTTATATAACTTTTGAAACCAGATTTGATGTCTGATAGCTTAGCCGTATCTACACAGCTCATCAGCCTACTAGCAGGCATGATGACTCCAGATTAACACCAACTATCTTACGGTCAGAGTATTTATATCCAAGAGAAGTAAAAAGAAGAGACATTTCTTTTTCTTTTTCTAACTATCAATATTTGTTATTTCCTTCTCTCCTAAAAAACGATAGACTAAAAGATGTTCTCTTATCGACTACAACACTTCGTACAAATCAAATGGAGTAAATAGTCAACGATTGACGAGATCAATTTGTTTCCATTAATGATTAAAAAATAATAAAAATGTCATTTCAACATCATCATTATTTAATAATGAATAACTAGAATGGAATCAAAATACAATGTTAGATATGATTTTTAAAAAAGATAATAGTTGAGTGATCAAAATAGAAATTAAGTAATAAGTGGGTGACTAAATAAGTAGTTTACCCTAAAACGTTTAAAAGGAGAGTAGTCCAAGGGAAAGAAAAGGGGTTTGACCAAAAATCAAAAGTCAAACTTTTGATGCACCTTCTACAGTAATCAATCTGGCGGAGAAAGCCAAATAAATGGCGGCTTAGTTTTCCCTCCCGTTTCAAAATGGCTGTACAAGGAATCCCATTTTCTCAATTCTTCTCCTCTTAATCATTCCTTCAAGTTTTATCTTAATAATTCCAACAAGATCAGGGATTCCATTCGGACATTCATTAAAATTCTCAATCTGCTCCCGTCAAAGCCCTCAGCAAGCTTAGATTACCATATTTCAATGGAAACCCAAGCGTATGCTACTAAAACCCAAAGCTCAGATGATCCCTCTCCTTCAAAACCTCTCCTTCCTGGAGAAGGTCTTGATGGGATCCCACAGGCCGATTCTTTATCTGGGTCTTCATCTGTTTCTCCAATGGCGGTTGATTCTACTGATCTTGACACCCTGTTGGGTCGTTTCCTCGACGAAGAAGCTGTAACGACTCCTTTTTTTCCCGAGGCCGCCGAATCGGCTGACGGCGTGTTTTCATTTATTTATCAGGCCCCTTCGTGTTCCTCTACTGAATTCGAACCGTCTCAGCTTCTAGCTTTGGTCCCTTACAAATCTAAGAAACCCGTGAACTGTCAAAAAAAGAAAGAGGACCCTTGGGAATGTCCTAGCAGTATTAGCCTAGAAAATGAACATTCTGCATGGACGCCATGGCGTCCAACTCCCTGGGCTCCTCCTAAAGAAGCTTTTAGAATTGAAAATGAACCAACCGGGGTGGTTAGTTATTTCATTTAATGTTTGTAGAGTTTATTTGTATGAACGACTGGTAATTGGATAATTCGAATTTTGGGTATTGGATTTTGTAGGGTGCAGGGCTGGAAAATTTGGGGAACACTTGTTTTATCAATGCCATTTTGCAATGTGTTACTCATACTGTTCCTTTTGTTTTGGGTCTTCGATCTTTGAACGTTCATAAGAAGCTTTGTGATGGTAAGATTCTTTGCTCTAACCTTTTTATTGTTTCTCCCTTTGGGATTTCTAACCATTTAGTTTTGTTGGGACTTTTCAGGTGATATTAATAGCTTTAGTTTACTTCGCGCTATCCATGATCACATTGAGCATTCGTTGAGTTCGTCTGGAGGAGTTGTTTCACCTTACAAAATTATTGAAAATTTGAACTGTATCCTTTGTTTTCTATTTATTATTAGCTTGTTTAATGTAGATAGGTTATTAATTGTTGTTTTAGATGTTGATAAACTGATATGTTCTGCTCCAGCATTGCTTTCTTTAGAGCATTCAACACTACTTTGTTAGGCTTTTTTTTTTTCTTTGGAAAGGTTCACTAGAAGTACAGAGAAGTGACTTGCAAGTCTTAAGAAAAAGAGAGTTCTTTCTTAATTTTGATTATTGACACATTAAATCCAGGTATCTCACCTAGTTTCGAAAGTAATCAACAGGAAGATGCTCATGAGTTCTTTCAGGGCTTGTTAAATAAGCTTGAATTCTGTTGCTCGGACTTAAAGCTGCTGTATGATTGTTTGTCTTCTACAGATTTTTGCCTAGTAAAGAAGGTTTTTGGTGGTCGACTAGTTAGCAGAGTAAGGCCAATGTAATTTGGTGTCTGATTGTTTTACTGTAATTTGTTTTCCAGAAAACATTTTACTCATTTTCCAGTAGTTGATTGGCGGAAAATAGATTGGTCAATGTAATTCATTTTACTGGTCAACAGGATTTCCTTTTCATTTTCTGGAAAATGAACCTATTTTCCATGAAATAAATGGACCCTTGACCTTGATTAGCCCTTTCTAAAGAAGTGTTCTCTTTTACCCTATAGGGTCAGAAATCCTGTCTTTTATTGACTATACTTTGATGGTTTCAGCTACGCTGTTGCAATTGTGGACACATTTCTTGCAGTTATGAACCTTTTAATGATTTGAGTTTGGAGATTGAAGATGCTGACACCCTTCCAAGTGCCTTAGAGTCTTTCACCAAGGTGGAAAAGATAGATGATCCAGTTGCAAAGTTTAATTGTGAGAATTGTAAGCACAAGGTGTCGATAGAAAAACAGCTCATGTTGGATCAGGCTCCTTTAGTTGCAACATTTCACTTGAAGAGATTTAAGACTAAAGGAGCCTATGTTGAGAAGATTGAAAAACATGTTGTTTTCCCATTAGGATTGGATTTGCAGCCTTACACTGGTGTCAATGAGACGAGTAATGTGAGTAGAGCATTATTTTACCATCACTTGTAATATCTTTTAACATATCCAATAGTAATACTTGAATGTTTAAATATTCTTTGGGGTGGTTTAGGCAAGAGAAAAACTGATGTTTGATTAGCTGAACTACTTGCATTTATAGAAAATTGATGTTTTATTAGCTGTACTACTAGCTTTTATTTGCTTATATGGTACAAATCTGCTAAAGTTTTACGATTATGCTACTTTCGTGATAGGAGGAACTGAAGTATCAACTCTATGCAGTTGTGAAGCATTCTGGATTCAGACCTAATTCTGGGCATTATCTTTGCTACATTCGGTCCTCTCCGGATACGTGGCATAATTTCAATGATTCAAGAGTAAGAGCTCACAAATTTGTTTTGGATAAAACTTACATTTCAATTTTTTAAAGTATAAATGTCACGTGTATTAATCAAGTATAAAATTACTATGACCGAAACGTTTTAAAATTTTGCTTGTCCTTCAAGCACTTTGAATGTAGTAAGTTCATTGATTATAAAATTTCCCCTTTTATGTGTCGAATTTAAACACCATTATTAGGTTATAGTTTTGAGGAATTTCAAATTCTCTATGTGACTACATACCAGCGTTTCGATGGACCTGGAATGAATGGTGAGTAATTGTAGATTATTTTTTTCAGGTTATTTGTGTTGAAGAAGAAGAAGTGCTTTCTCAGGAAGCTTACATTTTGTTCTATGCTAGGGAGGGTATACCTTGGTTTTCAACTTCAATAGAAGTCCAAAATCCCGGTGCAGACCGTGGTATTTCCGATCCTTCACCAACGTCTGTCCTTGATAACATAGTATGTGCCTCCAATGTCCTGGTAGGAAATAATACTGATGGCAATGCCAATGAGTCTGGAACTCTTGAGCTTGATGAACCAAGTGTTACTTCCAAGGGGATTTCTGGACCGCTTGTCAGTGAACCAGAGTTTCATGCAGCAAAGTCTGTTGATTTCAGAGATGATAGTCTGATTAATGAAGCCTCTTTACCACCAGGGTCAAGTAATTGTCCTGATAACTTTGATAAATCTATATCTACTGTGTCTAGTCTTGGGGAAAACAATAGCAATCGAGGCAGTATTGACAAAGCTACAAGTGATAGCAGTTTCCCTTGGATGCCATTCAGATCACAATGTCCAGATAAGTGTCAGACAGATGCTTCAGGTAAAGTAATCGGTTCATTTTAAGTCACCTAATATGCTTTCCTTCGATAACATGACAATGAGACAGTTGACTTTTTCAGTATGTGCTCTGCGTTCTCATTTCAAAGAGAAGCGGATTATTAAGCAAAGAACCATCAACAGGTCTTTGATGCATCAAAGAAGAACCGAAGCAAGGAGATGTGCCAAAAGGATGCAAGGCCGACTAGGCATGAAATTTATGGCTCCTCTGGCTTCACAACCTGCAGGTAAAATGAAGAAAAGAACATGATCATCTCCTTGCAAAAGCCTCACCCTTCGTCCTAGCGATGAACAATCTCTGTGCCTTTTTGCTTGATCATCTCAAAGGAAAAACACCTGGCGTACATGAAGTCGATCATATCTTTTTGCACCCTTCCGTATGTTGGGGGAAAAAGTTTTAGGTTTTGGGATAAATGATGGCTAAAATACCAACTGGTTTATTTTTTACTTCTTGCAAGGAAGATGTTAAGTTTGTTGAGGAAGCAAATATGAATAGCTTTTATATGGTATAAAGTTTTCTAGTAAGAAGTTTAAATAGTGTTTTTTTAATAATAAAGAAAATAGCAGATTAGCAGTAACTGTTTCAAATCAGCTCTATGTGGGTAAGGTTATTCAATCTCCACCGCCTTTGGTGGTGGAGACCAAGTGATAGGCTGCTTACATTCCAAAGAATGCTGCAGCACCATGGAATTAACGCCAGCTCGTCCATGCAAAGCTTCGTGTACCATGCGGCTGCGTTGTTGAAGAATACTCTCAAAAGGTAGTGGTTTGATCAAAATTTGATTGTAATTTATATTAATGAATCTTTAAATTAAGAAAAAGTAGAAAACTTAAAATATGAAGTATATCTTTCAATGTGGATTAAAAAGTTAAAATTCTAGTTTTAATAGATCCCTATTAAATACTTTCAATGTTGATTAAAAGTTAAAATTCTAGTTTTAATAGACCCATATTAAATATGTTTTTAATCAAGTAACTCTCTTCTAGAGAATAGGGTTAAAAAATATTTGAAAACTCTCTTATTTTTTTCTATTTTTTTTCCGAAAGAATTTTCCACATATGGGATCATTATACTTGTCGTCATTTTTTAATAAATTGATATTAGAACATTCACATAGTTTGTCTCAACCTTGATAATATCAACCTTAAACTATGAAATTTCATTGTCGAATCACAACATTATTGTTAGATTGTGGTTGGTGGAAGTATGAAATTTGTGAGAGCTATTTTGTTGTGATGAAATGACAAAAAAAAATGTCAAATTTTATGTTATGCAAAGTTCAACAGTTATAGGAGGTGAGACTGTTATTTTCTTCTTCATATTATATTATGACGTTACTATTAAACATGTCCTGATTGAATCAAGCAAAGAAAAAAAATTTGTATTAAACAAAACAACCGTGAGAATAACAAAATGTTGGAGCATAAAATAGTTCGATTTCGTAAGCATAAAATACTTAAACAAAAATAGAGTTTGATTTTGTGGGTTTTTTATTCTTTGGAACAACTCGATAAGTTTAATAGATCTTTTGTTTTTTGAGGACCAATGACCACGGATTGAACTTATCCAATTTCTATAGTGCGATGATTGATTGTTGACAGAATTTAAGAAGCATAAAATTTAGTTCTAGTAAGAAGTTTTAGTTCATCATAGAGTTTAATAATGCTAAGGGAAGAATGGTTTATTTACAGTATTCTACTACCAAGAATAGAGATAAAAGAAACTAGACCTCTACAAAGATTTAGTGAGATTAAAGTATTATGGGTGACTGAGAATAGAATTTTTCAACAGTGAACGAGATCATGTTATGTATAATATTACTTTAGGGATACAAATGTGAGTAAATTTGGTACTTATGGTGACATTATTGATGTGAGGAGTAAGTTATCTCGTACATCCAAGTTTTGACATGACTTAGATTCAATTGACAATCGTTGTTGAAGAATACTCTTTTAAGTTGTTTCATTGAAGATGTGGATAATATGTTTTCAAGGTGGAGAATTTGTTCTTTGACACGAAAAAATAATTTTTTTATTAAGTTAAAGTATTTCATCGAATTTGAGATTTTGTCTCAAGCTCCTTGTATGTTCAAAATTCTCGTGAAGGTGAAGATTGTTAGGTGGCGTTTGGTTCGCTGGAATCCTTTGGAATTAGGGGGAATTGGAATCCAATTCCATCAAGGGAGGGAAAGTAAATTTCATCCATAACATGATGGAATTGAAATCCTTTGGAGGAGGAAATGTGAAATTTGACCATACTACCATCATCAATCTTTTGGTATTCGAGTCGGATTTTTTTAAAATATTTCGGGATTGTATTGGATTTTTTATAAAAATTTTGGGGTCGGGTCGGGTTTTTTAAAAAAAATCAGGATCGGGGTCGGATTTTTTAAAAAAAAATTCGGGTTTGAGTCGGATTTTTTTAAGTGTGATATTCGGGTTTGGTTCGGGTTTAGGGTGAAAAATACCCGACCCGACCCGACCGGAAAAAATATATAATTTTACCTTATATATTTAGGAATAATTACAATAATAACCCTCTATATATAATTTTTTTCAATTAAGTCACTTTTTTATTGAATAAAAATAATTTTTTTATTATTTTGGGTCGGGTCTCGGGTGGAGGTTCCCTTGTTCTTGGGTCGGGTCGGGTGGACAAAAAACCCGACCCATGGTCATCCCTAATTGGATGATTTTAACTTATGATGTTTATTAGTATGATTTTTATAATTTATTGAAATGAATAATCAATCAATAAAATGAAAATTTAATATTTTTAAAATTTTTATAATATATTGATACATGTAAGTTATAAAACAAACTAAAATTAAGCAAAAAAAAAAAAAAGAAGAAGGGCAATTCTGTTATTTTCATTACTGAAATCAAATTCATCTAACATGTCTGCTAACCAAACAGAATATGGAATTGGATTCCAATTCAATTTCCTTCCAACCAAACATATTTCAGATTCAGATTCCAATTCCTTTAGATTCCAATTCCTTCACAGATTCTAATTCCCTCAGAAACATTCCAACGAACCAAACGCCACCTTGGACTGAATTTGATTTAACTTACATTAGTCAAAATTTAAATTAAGAGAAAATTGAAGATAGTATAAAACCTAATTGAAAGTTTGAAAAAACATATATACTTTTAATGTTAATTAAAATTAGAAATTCTAATAAACCCCTATTAAATAAGTTTTATTTATTATGAAGTAATTATCTTTATAAATCGATGTAAGAGATTAGAGCTAGAAAATTGGTGAAATTGTTTTTGATTCTACCCATAATTTTTCCTAAAGATTTTTCACTAAAATACTGGTGTTTATTTTATTGTACAATCACTATACTTACTATGAACTTTTAACAATAATAATCAATGTAATTAAGGGTAAACCACACAAATGATCATTAATATTTGAGTAAATGTTTTTCCTCATTGAAGTTTTAAAAGTAACAAATTGGTCACTAACATTATCGATTTATAATAAATCGGTCACTCGCCGTTAACAGTCGTTAGTGCAATAACAAAATGCTGACATGGCGTGTTAAACCATTAGACATTATTAAAATATGATTTTATCATTTCTTAGTCATCATGTTAATGTCCACTTCATACAACCATCAATTTTTTAACGAAAAAGGATGGGTTTGAAACATATGAATAGTTGAGTGACCCTTTTGTAACTTCTAATAGTTGGAGGACTAAAAAATAAAATTCTATAACCGGAGGACTATTTAGTAACTTTTAATAGTCAGAGACTAAACAAAGCAACACTTCATAGTCAGGGGACCATTTATATATTTTACCTTAAAAATAAGAATTCATTTAGACTTTTAGTCTAAAAAAATACTTATTTGAACGAGTCATGCTCGTTTTTGGCTTTTTATCATATTCTTAGTGATTTTAATTCGATGCTTGCATTGAAAACTCAGTAGGATATTTCATTGATTTGTGGTGTTCTCAGTAGAATTTGATGAACTCTAGAGACTGGAATCCATTTCTCCATGCTCCAAAATATCATGTAGAAGGCAACCTTGTTATTGTCAAATGTTGTTCTATGTTGAAACAATGAAACTCCTCGGCTCTATCAATGGTTTTTATTCTTTCATTGCAGACAATGGATGGGAAAATCATCAGTTCTTTCATTGCAGACAAGGAACGAACACATAATTTAATGTTAGAGGGGACAAATTTATAAAATTTTAGAGAGAAATGAGGTAATAAAATTTTAGGAATAGAAACAAATTATCAATAAAAAATACATAAAAAAATTTAAAATTTAAGAAAATTTGAAATTTCATGAGATTATTCCCGCCTACCCCTCCGTCTATCCCTGAAATCGCTATATATGGAAAACAAGGGCCTTCCCATAAATCCCTTTCCCTTTGGGTCATTGAAACAAAAACATGGCTCACTTTTTCAGATTTAGATGTAAACATAAATATTGTGAGTCGCTGCCGAGGCTTAGTAGGGGAAAGAAGAAAGAATCAAAACTGGGAAATGATCTTACTTCCCCAGGCTCCGTAAACGTTCCTAAACATGCTGTCATAGTTATGGATGGCCTCAAGGAGTTTACAACCGAGCTGCTCGAGTGGGTGCTTGAAAACATCACTGCCTCCGGTCACATCGTCACCCTGTTGGGTTTCATGCCTTGGTTGAATATCCCTTGTAAGCAATTTTCTTCACTACTTAAAATACCCACCATTGGCATATACATCAAGTTAGATTGTATCTGTAAATTGAATATCAAGTAGCTTGTTTTGGCTAGTTAATAACTTAAATCAAATCTATTCAATTTGAATATTAATCTAACTTTGATTAAGTCGAATCGTAATTTGTCTTGTTTCATTTACGATCTTAGTTATAACGTGTACAAGTTGTTGTGAATGTTACAGTGTCTTCCATGACCAGGCAAGATGTATGGATGCTGGAGTTAGATCAATTGTCTCTAACAGGAGAGAGAAGCGAGTTGAGGAATGGTGCCAAATATCTAAAGCTCCAAGCAATGCTGAACCTTTGCAAAAGACATGGGGTATTGACTCTTAACCCTTTGGTTTCGGTTGACGTCATAAATTCAAAAATATTTTTGGAATTTGACACACATATATTAATAATATAAAATTTTTACAAGACGTAGGTATAAATAAAATTTTAAGAGGAACACAATTAATAAAATAAATAAATATTTAAAGAAAATTTAGATTTTATGGTCGGTATGTGACACTCTTATATAAGGGTGGATCCTCCACCGACTCTGGTTTTAGTTTAACGGTTTACATTTAACGTTTTATTCAACAGGTTACGTTACAAAAGGAAATTGTAATGGGTTATCCTTTACCATTGCTTGTTGTTGAGAGGATCATTAGCCACGGAGCATCTTGGGTTGTTTTTGACAAGTGAGTTTTAATACACAACAAAACGTCTGTTTTGTTTCTTTCTAGTTACGTTCTTGTCTTCTCGGAGGTCGTAATTATGCTCATATATAATATACGAAATGCAGTGACCAATATTTGAGAAAGAACAAGGCATACTTTGCTAAAAAATTACCATGCAATATGGTAATGATGAGTGAGGAAGGGGACATGGATATGATCAAAGGGCGTCCGATGATCGATGCTGGAGAGAACACTCCGACTGAATCTCCGGCCTGGTTGATGCTAACTCCATCGGAGATCTGTTCCGAACCATTGAAACCAATCATTGAGGACCAAGAGCTCCACAAATACGATGATGATGATTAGTTTTTTTGTTTTTGCTCTTCATGCTTTGCAGACCCTAAAAAAAACTACTGAAATTAGACCCCACGTATAGGATATCTCCGTAATCCGTATAGGATGTAAACGTAACAAAGCGATATGTATGTATATTGGCTATGCCTTTGCTTTTTTGACAAACCATAGTTGTACGTTTCCTTTTCTCTTTCAACAATTTCCAGTAATAAAGCTCGTTGTTCCATTATCAAATATTCATTAGGTCATTTTTAATGGTTTATATCACAAATAAGTAGTTAAAGTATATCCTCTTTTTCATTTAAGTACATAAAGTATTTTTTAGTCAAAATAAGTACTTAAAGTTATCTTTTTGGTCAAAATAGGTACCTAAACTATTCAAACATTTTCATCTATGTTCTAAAAAAGTTGACATGTGGTATTATTTAAAGAATAATTTAGGTACTTAGATTAAAAAAATTTGAATACTCTAGGTACCTATTTTGAACAAAAAAAATACTTTAGATGCCTATTTTAACCAAAAAGATAAGTTTAGGCACTTATTTTGACCAAAAATACTTTAGGTATTTAAATGAAAAAGATAGTATACTCTAGGTACTTATTTGTTAGATAAGCCTAGGTACTTATTTGTTATATAAGTCTTTTTTAATAGTCTTAGATAATTACAATGTAGTATCATGTCATAACGATTTTTTTAATTGGTGATTAGTCGTGTATTTGTTGGAATTTGAAAAATGTGATAAAAAGATAAGAGTCGTCATCGACCTTTGGATTAAGTAGGTCGAATACCAAAAAAAGTCTTTTTAAAGATATTTTAATGTAAATATTTTAAAAGACAAAATTGATTTGCATAACCAGAAATTTGGGTTCGGGAGTCGATTACCCGTGGGAAAAAAATTAGCACTCCACAAGCGACAATGCCCAAAATCGATACCTATTTTATTATACATTGTCCCTAATATTTTAAAATTAAAAATTCGAATATAAATTTGATTTATGATTCTTTTATTCCCAAGCAAAAATATTCAATCCTATTAATGAGAGTTCGAACACACATTATTTCACTACTTCCAACCGATGAGAAAATAATCCCTTAAATTTTATTAAGGCGATTATTTTTTTATTTTCTAATTGAAATAAAGGAATATTGTCATTTCTTCTAAGGGTTCAAATTTAAAACATTTATCAAGGCCTAATTAATAAAAAATAAAAGTACAAGTTGTAGACACTCATTTTCGTCTATAATTTTATTTTATTTTATTTTATACATATATATATATATATATATATATATATATATATATATATATATATATATATATATATATATATATATATATATTATAGTTTGCAAACGGTTTTTGAAAATACATATATAATATATAGTTTTTAAAAACATTGTGAAAATGTATATAATATATAGTTTTTAAGACACTTTTGAAAACTATATAATATATAGTTTTTAAAACATTTTAGAAAATATATATAATATATAGCTTTTAAAATTATTTTGAAAACTTATATAATAATTTTGATTTTTTTTGAAAACTTATATAATATATAGTTTTTGAAAAACATTTTTGAAAAATTATATAATATATAATTTTTAAAACATTTTTGAAAATTATATAGTTTTTAAAAATATTTTTGAAAATTATATAGTTTTTAAAAAATATTTTTTTGAAAATTTATATATAATATATAGTTTTAAAAAAACATTTTAAAAAATTTATATTATATAGTTTTAAAAAAATACTTTTTTTTATATTTATTATTATTATTATTTATTTTTTTATTATTACTTATTTTTATTTTTTGTTTCAGGTCCAAAATGGGGTCCAAACAGCCCAAGAAGTGGGTCTGACCTAGCCCGTAACCAATATCCAAAGAGTTAGGGTTTACATGAGATTGGCAACGGTGCCGCACAGGGAGTCAAAGGGTTCATGAGTGAAACGGTCGGCCGTTATCCTGAGACTGACCCATACCGGGACGACCGATCACATATTCACGGGGAAATTGGAATAACCCCTCATTTCGGGGCCAACAACAACCACACCGGGGATATAAAAGCCCCCGGTGAGAGCACTGCCATGGGGGAACCAAGAACGAATAGCCAACAAGCCACAAGGGTAGCAAATCGAAACCAACACAAAACCCGCAAGAGAACCCATGAGAACATAGTGCCAACATTACGCATCAACAGACGAAACAACCGTCAAAGTACCAAAAACTACAAACCTACATACAAGCCAAACAACACGACAAACATCGAAACCCATAGTCAAATAACGAAGCAAAGCAACAAAAAACAAACCACAAGCAAATACAGACAACAGTAAGCCACAGTACACAAAAAGGCAACACAACCGCAAGACCAAACCGACGGTCACCGGAAAACCAAGGGTCACTCGTAAAAAAGGGTAAAACCAAAACTTTAAACCCATATCTACTCCGATCGGTGGGGTTTTTGAGAATTTAGGCTTCGAGTTATTGTTTAGGACGATGAGGAGGTTGTTTTGGTGTGGTGTTTATTATTTTCGACCACCGACGACGGTGGCCGGAGCGGTGCCGACGCTACGAAAGGGTTACTGGGCGGTGGTCGGGTTTCCACCGTGTTCTGGGAGAAGTTGAGAGAATTTGGAGAGGGGTGAGGGCCTTATTTTTGAGAGAGAGAGGGAAATGAACTTGTTTAGGGTGATTTTCGGCTTATATACGACCCGCTCAGTCGACCCGTTTTCGACCCGACCCGAAGGATGGATCCGCGTGTTTTCTAGGGTAAAAGGGAAAATTATTTGTTTGGTCCCTCGTTCTTTGTAAGGATATTATTATGCCCCGTTATTCTAATTTAAGCCTTTTAATTTTATCCCAAAGCCTCATTTTATTTTAAATTGGTTCTTGTTTTATGTTTGATCTTTTATTCCCGGTTTTGTATATATGTTTTTTTTATAATTATTAATATTTTTATATATATTATTTATTTCTTTTTCCCCCTTTTATTTTATTTCATTTTATATATATACTTTTTGGTTTATTTAATATTTTTATTATTTTTTATTTCTTTTATTTTTTATTTCTTTTATTTTTCTTTGGTTTATTTTTCTTTGTTTATTTATTTTTATTTTGTTTATTTTAAATTTTTTTATATTTTTTCTCTTTTCATTTTACTTTATTTTTATTTTTTTTATTATTTTTTTCTTTTGATTTACTTAGTCTTTATTTATTTATTTATCTATTTTCTAACATTTTTAATTTTGTAGATAAATTCCAACTGATCAAAGGTAAACAATTCGAATCGAATGCTTTAAATTTAAATTTTAATTTTTAATTTTCGCAATTAAAGACAACCAACAAATTAATTGGTATCGAAAGGGCGGTTCAAAGGTGCTAATCCTTCCTTGACTGTAACCGACTCCCGAACCCGACACGTTTATGGTAAAACGCAGATCAGGTAAGATGGTGTCCAACCCACCTAAATTCGCTTTAAAACGGTCGGTGGCGACTCCAACCCACTCATTTCAAGTCGAAGCCCAATTCTGGATTCAACCGAAAGACGGTCGCGACAGCTTGGCGACTCCACTGGGGACAAGTAAGTGAGTTAGGCCAAAATTAATTTTTGGTTGTCTTTTTATACGAAAATAGTAAATTTAAATTTATTTATTCGATTCCAATTATTTACCTTTGATTATTTTTCAAATAAATAGTTGTACTGACATTTTTTTCAATGATTTAAGATTTAAAAGTTTCTATCTCTAGCTTTATACCCGAGCTCCAAACCCGTCTTAAATGGAGGTGAAAGCGACGCTCTCGTGAGAATTTATTCTCCGTATGGGTCTAGCAAGTAATCTTTGGGATTCATATATCTTATGCTTTCGTGTGAATTTATTCTCCGTATGGGCATAAGGGAATGTTTCCTCTCGAGTTTAACTTAGTCCACACAAGCTTGTAATGGGCTTAGGACTAAGGGTCTGGCAAGCCCAAGGGGGCACCATCAAGAAGATCTCAAGTACCTTTTTTAGAACTAAACCGAGAGATTACAAGGAATTAGAGCCCACCCCAAAACCTCATTTCAAACCCTAGGCTGTTTTGATTATTTCCTACTTTATTTTCTGTTCAAAGCATGTGAACTAGAAATTTATGCGGTTAGGACTTGTTCAAAATCAACTTACGGAATAGAGATCATGTCCAGGTAAGAATAATAAGCATGTTGGGTAGATATCATGTGGGGTAGGATTTTTCATTTTCATCATTTTTTTATTATCCTTGTCTCACTCACTTTTCCCTTCATTTTTGTTATTTTTTCATTTTTCATCATTTACATCATTCAAAAGAGGTGTTGATCCACCAAAAACGTGTTTGTTAAACGTGAATAATTTGCATTAATGGACAAAGGGGTTATAATACAAGAGATGAAAAGCTCAAAAGTCCAGCTATGGTCAGAGAATACTCAGAATAGACTGGAATTTACACTATGCACACCAAAAGTTGACTTTTTGAGCTGGCAAAGGTTGCAAGGGCAAGACGAGAAAATGTTATTGACCTGGAGAGCTCCTTCAAAGACAACAGGCCACTATTGGCAAATTCAAGAAGCAAGCTTTGGATAGTTCCTATCGATGAATGACTCCAATGACACTTTCGTTAGGAACAAGCTCGACAAAGATTGAAAGCTGGAGATGTAGTCCTTCGAGACCTTTTTTTTGGGCAAACAGCTCGTCACTTGCACCAGTTTAGCCAAAGGAGCCGGAACGGTTCAACAGGATATTCAACCGGTGACAGAAAGAAGATGGGAGACGAATCAACTTGTCAGGGGCTGTTAAGGATCTATACCATCAAAATGTTTTTGTCTCTTAAGACATAACACTTTTTTCCCCAATGAGGATTATTTATAATATGAGACACATTTTTGGATCAATGCCTCTAACATTTCATGCATCATGCATTTAGACATATTTTGCATTTTGTTATTTTCTCTGTATTCGCATTAACTAACAGAAAAATGTCTCATACAAAAAGGGGGAACAAACCCTGGACATACCGCCTCAAGCACCGACAATCTCGAAGCAGAAATTTGTTCATCTGAGGGTACATCAAAAGGAGCCTCGGCAAATGAAACGATCAAGAAATGGGGAGCAAGTGTAGATGAAAGCCCTAATCCAACCAGTGGGGCATCCTAATGAGGCCTTGTTCTATTTTGTAACATCCTGTTTGGACTTGTTTTTTTGAAACTTTCTCGTATTTCATTTTGAAGCCTTCTTTTGAACTTTGACATATTACTTTTTAAGGATATTTCAATGAATTTATGCTGAGCATTGAATCAAATTTACAACTTGAAATTCTTTGACTATCAACTGAGTTAAGAAACTTTGTAAGTGATCAGAGCTATAGATCTTTGACAAAGAAACACGATTAAAAGAAAGGAATTTGACCTTACCCAGAAGATACACTTGAACAACATATCCTTCTCTTACAAGAACGGATATAGGCTTCTCCTCTCGTAAGGGTTTGTATTTAGATGTGCATAGGTGCGGACAACATGGGGCATCTTTTTCTTATGAAAATTACTATACTTTTTGTTTAAGACGTTCAGTGATGATAATGATCTTCACATATGGAATAGTCGAGTAAGAAAATCTAGTTTAGGTCAGTTGTTTGGAAATTAAACTCTAAAGATGAGATTCCTTGACATTCAAAAACACCTAGACTATAATAGGTTCTTCTTGACAAACTTAAGAAATTGGACCTGTATACCCAGATTATAATATTATATATATACAATAAAGCTTGAGGTGTCCCTCTAAAGAAATTGGTTAAACACCCCAGCTTTATGGATAAGATTCAGCTAGCCTGAAAAAGGTGATTATAATATACAATAAAGCTTGAGTTGTCCCTCTAGAGAAATTGGTTAAACGCCCGGCTTTATGAATAATATTCAGGTAACCTGATAAAGGTGATTATAATATCTATACAATGATATTAAGCTATCCCTCTAGAGCAATTGGTTAAACGTCCTGGCTCTATGGATTCAACTAGCCAGACAATGGCAAATTTAAATAAGGAGTTTCGGTAAAAATGTACTAAGGGAGTTAAGGAACATATATTATAGTCAAATTCACACGAGCACCCAAGAATTTCATTTTTAGACCGATATTTCTACACTACCTTTGTTAGAACAGCTTACAAAACTTGAACAAATGGAAGATTTCAAAGAACCTAAATAGAAGGTCTAGTAATTGATAATGCTAGTTGTGTCATTTTGTCCGCATCCAATTAAAATGCCAAGCCAAAGAAAAAGCATGTTGCAATAACCGAAAAAATGACATTTTTTATGGCTGAAACCTTAGGTCAACCTAAAACCAACTCATCCACTTGAATATTTGTCAAAGAGCTATAACTCTGAAAGCATTAAAAGAGCTATTGATTCCTTTGATATTCTTTGAACTCATGTTTATGATTTGATTCGATTTGATTGCTAGCCTGAATTAAGGGGCAATGTTTTACAAAATTCTTCTATTTTCATATCCTTTTTTCCTCCTAAATAAGAGAAAGGAAAAAAACGTTTTCAAGCAGGACAGTCTCAAATGTGAAAGGCTGCAACCCGAGAAAAAAATGGGGCATGATCGATTCCAAGGATCAAGATTGGCAAATAAAGCACGAGACTCCGTCCAAGGCTAATTTCTATTGCATGCATGTTAGACATACTTAAGAGCATTACATTTATCATTTTTCACATGCATAATTTTTTGCAGCTTTCAGAGTCAAGTTTCAACTTCATGAAGAAAGATACTCGATTCAAAAACTCCCTTAAATATCAATGGTGGTTGCTTGACTCAACAGTGAGAAGCTACACCTCAACCGACTTGACATATCTTCAGATCTCATAATCAATTTCAGATGGGTTCGGGAGCCAATTCAGAACGAATCCATATCAGCTTAACTCAATAATGAGTAACAGGTTTCCAGTTAACATTTTCAAGCCATATTTCAATTATACGACGGAAGATATCCGGCTAACAGGATTTATTAGTGGGCTGGCCCGTGAAGGGGAGTCATCCAAAAATCATATCACTTGGTTCAGACCCACCTGAAGAATTATGATCGGCTTAGACCCGTGAAGGAAAGCCATTTTTAAAGAAACTATTGGCAGCATAACTCAAGGCTAGAAGGGTTATCTGCCAACAAAATACCTTCGAGTTCGATTACACTCAGCTCTAAGGCACATAATTTGCAATATAACTCAAGGCAAGAAGGGATATTTGCCAACAAAAGACCTTCAAGTTCGACTATGCTCAGCTCCAAGACATATCATTTGTAGCATAACTCAAGGCTAGAACGGTTATCTACCAACCAAAGACCTTCGAGTTCGACTACGCTCAACTCCAAGGCACATCATTTGCAACATAGCTCAAGGTAAGAAGGGCTATTTGCAAAAAAAAAAACCTTCGAGTTCGACTACGCTCAGCTCAAAGGCATATATCATTTGTAGCATAACTCAAGGCTAGAAGGGTTATCTACCAACCAAAGACCTTCGAGTTCGACTACGCTCAGCTCCAAGGCACATCATTTGCAACATAGCTCAAGGTAAGAAGGGTTATTTGCCAACTAAAGACCTTCGAGTTTGACTACGCTCAGCTCAAAGGCATATTATTTGCAGCATAACTCAAGGCTAGAAGGGTTATCTACTAACCAAAGACCTTCGAGTTTGACTACGCTCAGCTCCAAGACACATCATTTGCAGCATAGTTCAAGGTAAGAAGGGCTATTTGCCAACAAAATACCTTCGAGTTCAACTACGCTTAGCTCAAAGGCATACCATTTGTAGCATAACTCAAGGCTATAAGGGTTATCTGCCAACCAAAGGCCTTCGAGTTCGACTACGCTCAGCTCCAATGCACATCATTTGCAACATAGCTCAAGGCAAGAAGGGTTGTTTGCCAACAAAAGACCTTCGAGTTCGACTATGCTCAACTCAAAGGCATATCATTTGTAGCATAACTCAAGGCTAGAAGAGTTATCTGCCAACCAAAGACCTTCGAGTTCGACTACGCTCAGCTCAAAGGCATATCATTTGCAGCATAACTCAAGGCTAGAAAGGTTATCTGCCAACCAAAGACCTTCGAGTTTGATTACACTCAGCTCAAAAACATATCATTTGCAGCATAACTCAAGGCTAGAACGGTTATCTGTCAACAAAGACCTTTGAGTTCGATTACACTCAGCTCAATGGTGCATCATTTGCAGCATAGCTCAAGGCAAGAAAGACTATTTACCAACAAAGACCTTCGTGTTCGATTACACTCAGCTCAGAGGAAAATCAAATTTACAGCACAACTCAAACCAAGAAGGGCTATCTGTCAATAAAATTGTCGAGTTCGATTCCATTCAGCTCGATGACACCTCAATCACACTACTGTCCGGTTGCAATCGAAGTTTTCAAGTTGAGAAGAAGACCAATCGTGCCTTAGTGACAAAAAAACTGTTTTTCGGCAGCATAGCTTAAGTCGAGAAAAGCTATCTGTCAACGAAGACCTTTCGAGTTCGATTTCATTCAGCTCGAGGGCCTATCAACCACAGAGTGGAATCAAAGAATTATTTTTCCAATCGAATTTCTAAACCTCAGTCTTTAAATCGAGAAGCAGACCGAGGTGGACTACAATTTGAAGCCACATCCTGATTCCGAACTACGGCTTCAATTCCATATCATTTCAAGATGGACTCGACTTCGCGACGAAGGAGCCATCCGCAACTTAATTCGACAGGGAGTTATTCTTCGACTCCACCAATCAAAAATTCGTATCCTTTTATATTTGTCCTATTTTTCGTTCCACGAAAAAGGACAAAGAGGGGCAACTGTAGACACTAATTTTTATCCATATTTTTATTTTATTTTATACACACACACACACACACACACACACACACACATATATATATATATTATAGTTTGCAAACGGTTTTTGAAAATACGTATATAATATTTAGTTTTTTAAAACATTGTGAAAATGTATATAATATATAGTTTTTAAGACACTTTTGAAAACTATATAATATATAGTTCTTAAAACATTTTAAAAATATATATAATATATAGTTTTTAAAATCATTTTGAAATCTTATATAATATATAATTTTTGAAAACATTTTTGAAACTTATATAATATATAGTTTTTGAAAACATTTTTAAAAACTTATATATAATATATAATTTTTAAAACATTTTTGAAAATTATATAGTTTTTAAAAACATTTTTGGAAATTATATAGTTTTTAAAAAACATTTTTGAAAATTTATATATAATATATAATTTTTTTAAAAAAATTAAAAATTTATATTATATAGTTTTAAAAAAATACATTTTTTATATTTATTTATTTATTATTATTATTATTATTATTTATTATTATTATTTTTGTTTCAGGTCCAAAATGGGGTCCAAACAGTCCAAGAAATGGGCCTGACACAGCCCGTAACCAACATCCAAAGGCTAGGGTTTACACGAGATTGTCAACGGCACCGAACAAGGAGTCAAAGGGTCATGAGCGAAACGGCCGGCCGTTATCTCGAGACTGACCCATCCCGAGATGATCGGTCACACATGCACGGGGAAATCGGAACAACCCCTCATTTCGGGGCCAATAAAAACCACACAGGGGCTATAAAAGCCCCCGGTGAGAGCACTGCCATAGGGGAACCAAGAACGAATAGCCAACAAGCCACAAGGGCAGCAAATCGAAACCAACACAGAACCCGCGAGAGAACCCACAAGAACATAGTGCCAATAACACGCATCAACAGACGAAACAACCCGTCATAGTACCAAAAAAATACAAACCTACATACAAGCCAAACAACACGGTAAACATCGAAACCCATAGCCAAATACCGAAGCAAAGCAATAAAAAAACGAACCATAAGTAAATACATACAACAGTAAGCCACACTACACAAAAAGGCAACACAACCGCAAGACCAAACCCACGGTCACCGGAAAACCAAGGGTCACCGACAAAAAAAGGGTAAAAACCGAAACTTTAAACCCAGATCTACTTCGATCAGTGGGGTTTTTGGGAATTTAAGCTTCGGGTTAGTGTTTAGGACGGTGAGGGGTTATTTTGATGGGGAGAGAATTTGGAGAGGGGTGAGGGGCTTATTTTTGAGAGAGGGAGGGAAATGAACTTGTTTAGGGTGATTTTCGGCTTATATGTTTTCTACCCGACCCGAAGGGTGGATCCGCGTGTTTTCTAGGGTAAAAGGGAAAATTATTTGTTTGGTCCCTCGTTCTTTGTAAGGATATTATTATGCCCCGTTAATTCTAATTTAAGCCTTTTAATTTTATCCCAAAGCCTCATTTTATTTTAAATTGGTCCTTGTTTTATGTTTGATCTTTTATTCCCGGTTTTGTATATATGTTTTTTTATAATTATTAATATTTTATATATTATTTATTTCTTTTTCCCTTTTATTTTATTTTATTATATATATATACTTTTTGGTTTATTTAATATTTTTTATTTCTTTTATTTCTTTTATTTCTTTTATTTTGTATTTGTATTTGTATTTTTATTGTTATTTTATTTTTTCCTTTGGCTTATTTTTTTTATTTTGTTTTTTTTAATTTTTAATTTTTTTCTCTTTTCATTTCATTTTATTTATTTTTATTAGTTCTTTGTTTTGATTTACTTAGTCTTTATTTATTTATTTATCTATTTTTCTAACATTTTTAATTTTGTAGATAAATTCCAACTGATCAAAGGTAAACAATTCGAATTGAATGCTTTAAATTTTAATTTTAATTTTTAATTTTCGTAATTAAAGACAACCGACAAATTAATTGGTACCGAAAGGGCGATTCAAGGGTGTTAATCCTTCCTTAACCGTAATCGACTCCTGAACCCGACACGTTTCTGGTAAAACGTAGATCACGTACGATGGTGTCCGACCCACTTAAATTCGCTTTAAAACGGTCGGTGGAGACTCCAACCCACTCATTTCAAGTCGAAGCCCAATTATCGAAAGACAGCTGCACAAGTTAATCAATTATTATTATTAAAAAAGATGAAGGATGTTTAATTTTTTAAAAGATATAGACAAAGTCCTTAATATAAATTAAACGACATGTCTTCGATAATTTAAAAAAAATGTCTTTTTCTTTTTATTCTTGATTATTTTTAGCCTAATTAAATTTTAGGTTTTCACTAATAGGGCAATTATTTATTTATTTTAAAATATTATAATTGGACATATAGTTACATTAAGATCGCCCTTCTTCAATATTTAAAAAGAAACAAACACTGCCTTTAATCAAATTATGGAATTAATTTGAGTTTCTAATTAATAAGTTAATTCTATGAGTTTAGAACTAAATTAAAAGAAACATAAACTTAAAGGTTTTATTCTAAACTAATAGTGTCTGATTAGTGACTAGATTGAAATAATCTAAAATCTAAAATTTAAAACCTAATCTAGAATTTCTAATTAATGAATAAATTGAAAAAATCTGAATTTTAAAGGCTCTAGTTTTGAAGTCTAAAGGACTAATTTAGGACCAAATTGAAGAGATTTTAAAACTAAGGTTCAAATTTAAATTCTAAAACATTGCCTAAGTGACTAGATTAAAAGATTACAAAATTTAATGCTAATATTACAAGGGAGTTAAAACATACCTTATAGGATTAAATTAAAAGAATTGAAAATTTAAAGCCAAAATTAAAAGGAATTAAGGCATGCATAGTGACAAAATTAAAAGATGATCAAAATATAATCCAAAATATAGTATATAAATTGCTATAATACTTTACAAATGTTTTAAGTGGCATGATCTTATGTTTAAATCACTTTTTTTTAAAAAAAAAGACTTACATATTAAAGAAACCAAACTCAACTAGATATTTATTTGAGAACAATTAATTATTTCAAAATATATTCAATTCACCTTTTGGGCATCTTATTCTTGCATGGATACTTACCGTTAAACATATCCCAGGAATAAATGCTTAGGATATAAAAATAAAATAAAAGGAATAAACTTTCACTTGTTACTTGAATCGGTCCTATTTGTTAACCAAATCTACCATACATGGGAGAAATGAATTGGCTGGAATGTTTTCATCTGTGGTCTTTTGTAAAGTGGAATATTGGTTTTACCATACACTTATTGATCTTCCTTATTTTAGATCTTCAGATTGGGTTTGAATATTCAATTTGAGTTCGTAGATAATTTTTTTTACGTCGCTCAATTCTAATTTGTGATTTTTCGATAGTTTAATCCCACTTTTATGGTAAAATGTTGATCTTTCTTACTTTAGACCTTGAGATTATCATGTCAGAAAATACTCATTTTATAAAAAGTGTTTTATAAACATATTTTTAATAATTTTACTATACATGACCAAAAAAGATATAGTTTAGAAAATAAATAAAAATATTGTGAAAATGAATATTAATTATTTAATAAATTATATTTGAAAAAAATCGTCTTTTATAATTCAACTCCGTTGGTTTAGAGGTGAATACTCATTGTTGAGAGAAGTTGTAACAGATTATTACCTTTAGTTTAGCTTGATAGACAATGGTTATAGGGTAGTTATTAGTTCTTAACTTGGATAAATAAGTGTGCACTGTTATCATTTATGGATAAGAAGTATTTTTTTTACAGAGACTTTAACATGGTATTAGGAGTCAAACCTTGTATTCATTTTGTTGGGCCTTTCTTTTCTTCATCTCATTGGGCTTTTCTTTTTCGCCTATGGGTCTCTTTCTTTCCCCACATTTCTTTTGCTCTTTTTCCGCTTAGATTTTTTTTTTTCGTGATTTTTTTTCCGCCATGAATGGCGTGGTGGATTTCGGCCATGTGCTATTTCTTCATCCTTCTGACATGTCGGGGGCTCATCTAGTTTCTCATCAACTCACGGGCATTGAACCGTATACTGTTTGGAGTCGGCTTATGCGGATTGCTCTTCTTGCGAAGAATAAGTTGGGATTTGTTGAGGGAACTTGTAAGAGGGACGATTTTGATGAATCTTTGCGTCCTGTATGGGATCGGTGTAATGCTATAGTCTTATCGTGGGTTATTAATACTGTCAGTACTGAGCTATCGGCCGGGATCGTGTTTGCCTCAAGTGCGGCAGCTGTGTGGACGAATCTGCTTGAACGTTTTGATAAGCCGTATGGATCTCGCATTTTTTCCCTCCATCGCGAGATTGCTACATTAACTCAAGGGGAGTCTTCTGTCTCAACTTATTTTACTCGTCTTAAGGTTCTCTGGGAAGAGTATGCTACTTTGGTGCCTGTCTCGGTGTGTGATTGTGCTGCGTCGCAAGATATTCGAGGGCATGTTCTTCAACAGCACTTGTTTCAATTCTTGATGGGCCTGAATGAAACGTACTCTGTTGTGCATAGTCAATTGTTGCCAATGAAGCTACTCTCAACTGTTAATCAAGTGTATTATATGTTGGTACAAGAAGAATCGCAGCGCGTATACTTATCTGGAGTCTTACCTGTGCTTGATTCTATGGCCATATATTCTTCTTTGGCTTCCCGAGCTCGACGTCGTTTTTTTGGAACGTGTGATCATTGTAAGGTCAAGGGGAACAAAAAAAGAGAATTGTTATCGCTTGATTGGCTTTCCCCCAAATTTTAAGTTCAACAAGAAGCGTGAGGTTCAGGCGACATTGATCACTGATAGTGGAACTTCACTTGGTTTTGTTCAATCTTCTTGTTCTTCAGATACTGTTTTGGCACCTTCGTTCTCTCATGAGCAGTATCAGCAGTCCTAAATTTGTTGCAGAAGCCGTCCTCAGATGCTGTGGTTAACATGGCAGGCATGGTTCCTTGTAAACCTGCTTGGATTTTGGATAGTAGAGCCACAGATCACATACTTTCTGATTTTGAGAGCTTGGTAAATCCTATTTCTTTTCTGAAACCACGGATTGGGCGTCTTCCGACTGGTAAAACGGTCCTTCTCACTCATTCTGGTTCATATATGCTTACCTCCGATTGCATAATTAACAATGTTTTATTTGTGTCTGGCTTCACTAATAACCTTTTGTCCATTTCTAAACTTATGACCTCAATTGTGCTGTCCTTTTTTACCCTTAGTTTTTTTTTCCCAGGACATCTCAAATAGAAAGATGAAGGGGATTGGTAAGGAATGTGGGGGCTTATATGTGTTCGATCAAGCTTGGGAACCTTTTGGTATTTCTGATTCTTTGCATAGTGTCATCTTAGGTTTGCCTTCTAGTATGATTTGTTCTTTTGTTTCTAGTAAGAATGGTGATGCTGGTCGTTATGTTACTGTTGTCAATGCTAAACTTTGGCATGACCGATTGGGTCATGCTCCTATCAATAAAATACATAAAATGTCACAGCTTGCTGATTCTAAGTTTCCTGATTGTTTTCATGTTTGTGTTGTTTGTACTATGGCTAGGCAGTCTCGTATACCCATTCCAATTAGTTACTTATTTTGAAAAACCATTTCAATTGATTCACATTGATCTTTGGGGTCCGTATAGGGTGTCTACTCATTTGGGTCAGCGTTTTTTTCTTACAATAGTTGATGATTTTACTATAATCACCTAGGTTTATTTGCTGAAGCTAAAATCAAATGTTATTCTTTTTCTCAAACATTTTGTTGCCTTAGTTCAAAATCAAATTTCAGCCTCTATTCAAGTAGTTCAAAGTGATAATAAAACTGAGATTTTTTAACTCTAGTTGTTCGGATTTGTTTAATACTCTGGGTGTCATACATCAAAGTAGCTGTGTTCATACTCCTCAACAAAATGGGGTAGTTGAACCTAAACATAGGCATTTGCTCAAGGTTGCTAGGGCAATTCGGTTTCAATCCAATGTTCCTATTAAGTTTTGGGGGGAATACGTTTTGACTGCATGTTATATAATTAATCGTCTACCCTCTTCTATTCTTCATGGCCAGACTCCGTTTGAGATGTTACATAAAAACCACCAGATATTTCTATCGTTAAAATCTTTGGATGTTTATGCTACGCAACCAAGCCTTGTTACATGGATAAGTTTTCCTCTAAGGTTGTTACCTCCGCCTTTGTCGGTTATTCATTAAAAAGGTTATCGTTTGTTTAATCTTGAGACACAACAATTTTTTGTTTGCCGTGATGTTCAGTTTCATGAAGAGGTTTTTCCCTTTAAAATTCCCACTACTGCCACGCATAGTTTTTTCCCTTCACATCCGTATATTCCAGATTCTGAATTTTTTGTTGTCTCCATTGCCTTCTAATTCTACTTAACCATTACCTAGTGCTTCTACTTTTTGTCCTATTGCTTCAGCAGATGTTCCTTGTGAGGGTAGTTCATCTTTCATCAGTTCCGGTTCCACTAGGTGATCCTGTTGGTCCTAGGAAATCTACTAGGGTGTTGAAACCTCCAAGTTGGTTACATGACTATGTGCATTCCTATCATTCCTCTTCTCTTCCAGGTCAGCACCCTATTTCTCATTCCATTTCTTATAATCACTATCTAATCATACTCGTTCATTTCTTTCTGCCATTTCTACCCAAATTGAGCCTTCTACTTTTTTCGAAGCAGTTAAAAATCCTTTGTGGGTTCAAGCAATGAGAGAGGAAATCCAAGGATTAGAATCAAATGGTACTTGGTCTGTAGTTTCTCTTCCTTTGAGCAAGACTCCCATTGGTTGTAAATGGGTGTACAAGATTAAGTATCGAGCCTCGGGTGAAGTTGAACGATACAAGGCTCGCCTTGTAGCTAAGGGCTACAGTCAAAAGGAGGGTGTTAACTACGGTGACACATTTTCTCCGGTTGCAAAGTTGGTCACTGTTCGCACCATTCTCGCCATTGCTTCCAAGTTGAATTGGCAGCTTCATCAAATGGATGCTCATAATGCATTTTTGCAAGGCGATTTAAGTGAAGACATCTATATGAAGCTTCCTGATGGTTTTTGCTGCCAGGGGGAGAACTCAATGTGTAGGCTGCACAAGTCTCTTTAAGGGTTGAATTAAGCCTCAAGGCAATGGAATAAAAAAATTAATAGAACCCTTGGTTAGTGCAGGGTATGAACAAAGTCGACATGACTATTCACTGTTCACAAAAAAAAAAACAAGTGGACAAAATTGCAGTGATGCTTATATATGTGGATAATCTATTGATTACGGGCAATGATGGAGGCATGATTGATGATTAAAAGGAATTTTAAATCGAAACTTTAAGATGAAGGATTTGGGAGAGTTAAGGTATTTTCTTGGGTTGGAAATATTGTCTAAGGAAGGCATTCTAATCAACCAAAGAAAATATGCTTTAGAACTCATAGCAGACTCTGGTTTAGGGGGAGCCAAACCGTGTTTGACACCATTGGAGCAAAATGTCAACCTCTGCTGTTTCTGACAGAGGTATGAATAAGGAACATAAAGATGAGTTTGTACCAGATAAGACTGCATATCAAAGAATGATAGGTAGATTAATATACTTGAAACATACGAGGCCAGAAATCACATTTGCAGTTCAACATCTTAGTTCATGCAGAAACCTAAAAAAACTCATTTTGAAGCAGCCCTTAGAGTTGTACGTTATGCTAAAAATGATCCGGGACAAAGAATTTTGCTGAAGTCTTCAGGTGATTGCCAAATGGTTGCTTTTTGTGATTAGGACTGGGCGGCTTGTCCAATGTCTAGAAGGTCTGTTTCTGGTTTCGTTATTCTATTGGGAGGATCTCTCGTTTCTTGGAAATCAAAGAAACAAAACACTGTGGCACATTCTCTGCTGAAATTAGCTGGTTAGAAGGGCTGCTGAGAGAAGTTGGAATTCAAAATGAAGAGCCTGCGAAACTTTATTGTGACAGCAAAGCGTGGTTGCAGGTTGCAGCAAATCCGGTGTTCCACGAAAGAATCAAACACATAGAAGTTGACTGTCATTTTATAAGGGAGAAGATACAAAGAGGGTTGGTACACACTAAATATATCTCTACTACAGAGCAACCGGTTGATATGTTAACTAAATCTCTTGGAGTACAACATGTTCATTTGCTGTTCAAGCAGCGGGTTAAATCAATTTTCAAACCCCCACCTTGAGGGGGAGTGTTGAGAGAAGTTGTAACAGATTATTAGCTTTAGTTTAGTTTGTTAGACAATTGGTTTTAGGGTAGTTATTAGTTCTTATCTTGTATAAATAAGTTTGTATTGTTATCATTTATGAATAAGAAGTATTTTTTACAGACTTTAACACTCATGATCACCAAATTAATTGTTAAAGATATGATTGTTATTTTTAGATGTTTTAAGTTCGAGTATGATATTTGTATAACGTTTGAGCTTCTATTATCAAATGATTAAGAATTTTTGGAGCAAGTATTACTTTATAATTATTTATATTAATAGAAAAATCAGAAATAAACAATTGGTAGGTTAGAGTGGCATTTGAAAGTGATGATTCATGAATTTGGTCTTTCGATCAACTAATTGGTAAGCTTGAATTAACTCCAATACCATAATACCCAACAAGGATTGATGGGATGGGATCGCTGAGTCATTTTACCTAAATCTTCATATTGTTAAAGCACGTGTTACATGTGATTTTTCACCCAAAACGCTTGTCCAATCCCAATAAAAAAACACCAACTCCTTTCTTAAAGTCTCTCACAACCTTTTTAGCGTCAGAAGTATCTCCGGTTTTAATCTTTATTGCATCTATATCTCTATTTTAAAGATGAAACATTAATTTATCTTCGGCGTTATCTTTATATTACCATCAATTCTACTTTATTCATAATATTTAATTATTATAATATTAATTTTACAAATATAAAATAATATATACATATTTCTAATAAATATTAAGATAAAAAGCATAAATCAAACATTCATAAATAACATAGCAAAAATACAGAGAAAATTTGAGAATTAAGATTTATTCCTTCTACAATTGGAGAATTAAGATCTTACAATTTAATCTACTTGAATTTATTATATTATGTTTAATTTTTATTTTAATATGTAGAAATTACAATAAGAAAACATAAAAGATAAAATAAGAAGAAAATAATGTAACAAAGAAAATGAAATGAAAAGAAAATAACAAAAGAAAGTAAAAAAAATAATAACAAAAACTAAAATTCAGAAAAACAACAAAAAAATATGTAGCGCAACTACAATGTAACTACAATGTAACGTCAGTTGTAGCGTTTTACTGTTGCTAGAGCACTATCTCTACTCCAAAGTGGAGATTTTCTTTACTCCAGTTATGCGTTGGAGATGGCCTAATGAATTTCAATATCGAATACCAATTTTTATTATGGTTTAATGATAATCGAATTTTCGTTAAAATTAAATTTTAATCGCGTAATTGTTTTGGTGGTATATACGATACAATACTTCTCAAGTTATTTAAAGGCTAAATATGAATTTAGTTACTAAATTAATTATGCTGTTTCGTTTTAGTTATCTTACTATTTCTTTTAAATCATACATAAAAAAATAAATAGAATTGCTTATGTGATCATTTTTATTTATTTATCTATAATGGTATGATATTATCTTATGATAACATTTCAACATAATCGTTAATTTTTTAACGTTGGATGATTAAAACGGAATCAAAGCATAGCCTTAGATAAATGATTTTGAAAAACAAATAATTTAGTGATCAAAACTAAACTATAATAATCGTTGAATGATTAAATATATAATTTATCCTTGTTTAAATTCATAGTTTTGCATACTAAAACCAAACTCCAGACTTTAGGGGTATCCCTGACATCAACGTGTCACATCCCTATTCTAATCCAGAGCCGGCCTTGGGTTAGGATAGGAGGGAGGGGTATCTGCCCGACGCCCATAAATTTAAAAAGTTTTTAATATAATATTTCTTTTATTTTTATAATAAATTTAAAAAATTATAAAATAAACCATTAGTTATTAAATCATCCATTGTTATTATTGAATTTTTATAGAAATTTTATATTTGCGTTAATAAACTATTCAACTTCCATAAAACTCTAATTCAATATTTTTTTTAAAATTAAAAAAATTCAATTGAATCCCTTTAATTTTAGTCTTTTTAAATTCTTTCAATTAATTCACCAAATCTCTTTTCCGATTTTCCATATTAATGGAAAATTTTATTAACGTTATTATTTTCTCTTCAAAACTTAATGGGAGAAAAAAATTAAGTATAATTAGCATTCTTATTTTCTATTATATATTTCACAATTCCTCTTAAAATTATTTCTCTCACTTTTTAATTTACTATATTTCTCACAAACACAAAGTCACAATTGTTTATCATCAGTTGCGGTGCTTGAATCATATTGAAGATTATTCTTAAAATTCTAAGTAGATTATGTATTAAAATTATTTCTTTTGATTTTTATACCCATTATTTTATTTTCGCCTCGAGCCAAAAAAATAGTCAGGACCACATTGTTCTAATCTCTATAAATCTAAATGCCTTATGAATTAGGTTTTCCTCCCAACTATTTTTGTCTTCATTTCCTGTTTATTATCTAAACTATTATTTTTGATCCATTTTATTATTTAAATATTTATTTTTTTAAAATTATACCTAAATTTTAGTTTTATTTAATTTTAGTACCCTTACGTTAAAAACTTAACATATTTAGTACCTAAACTATTAGTTTTATTCTATTTTAGTACCTAAACTTTTATTTTTAAATACTTAACGTTAAGTTTTTAACAGAATACTAAAATGAAATGAAATAAAAATTAAACACTAGGTTTTGAAAAAAAATGAAAGTTTAAGTATTAAAACATACTAAAATTGATAGTTTAGATATTAAATGCACAATTTACCCTATTTAATGCTTCCTTTTTTTTCTGTTTAACAGTTAAATATCAATTGTGCGACTAGGGCATTTCATTTGTTCCAATAAAAAATATTAATGAATGTTTTTACGATTTACACTTCTTGTGATAAATGCATTTTACTTCAATGCACACATATACCACGTTGAAAAATAAGATTATTGTAAAATAAAATATTAATAATGTTTATGTTAGAATATTAGAATGTTAATATAATTAGTTAGTATTTGTTATTATGTTAGCACTTCAGTTAGTTGGTTAGCAGATTATTAGTGGGTTATATAAGCCTAGCAATGTAGTGGATTAATTCAAGCTTATGTAATTCATGTCTATTCAATTTTAGTAAAAAAATCTATTTTCCATTTAGGGTTATTGTTCTTTCCACCAAACATTAATTATTGGTTTCATTCTTCATTGTTGTCGTTCTGAAGTCTCCGGCTACCATGTCGGAGACGTAGATTTTATCATGGTATCAGAGAAGTTCTATAACACCCATAACTCGTATAATTTTACCTATACAGATTATAGATGTCACCTGAATTTCTAAAACCATTTTCATTTCAAAACTCGATTTAAAATTTTATTTCTTAAAAAGGTAACTGATATTATAAAAATATCATATCATATAATTTATATTTCGTTATAAGCAAATTTAATTCAAAAGTTTTTTTATGAATAGTAAACAGTGAACAGTGGGGATATCGATTCCCCTGTAGCCTGTAGCAGGGAATCGGTTCCCTAAATGCATTCTAGAAAATTTTGCTTAAAACATGTTACTGTTCACTGCTACAGTACATACTACAGTAACTTCCGAAAATTACATATAAAACTCATAAAAATTAACCTTTCATTATAATCAATTTATCAATTTGTTTCCAAATTAATTCAACAAAACAAATTAAACATTATCAAATTACATGCCACTATCTAAATCAAATTCCATCATAGGATGTCTTACTGGTATTGCAATATACTCCTCGATGCTTGATTCACTTTGAACTCTTTATTCCACTATTGGCTTTTTACCTACGCGTGAAAATCATCACACGCTAAGTATAAACTTAGTGAGGTAATTTAAAACAATATACAGTGCAATACGAATCATGCATGAATTTCAATGACAAATTCAAAATGCCATAAAATCATTTTATTTGCATAATCAGTATTTTACCATTTATTAACCATAAGCTTGTAAGCTTATTTTACCAAAATACTTACCATTTGTACCATAAGCTCGTAAGCTTGTTTTACCAAAATACTTACCATTTGTACCATAAGCTCGTAAGCTTATTTTACCAATACACTTGCCATTATTTCTTAACCATATACCATAAACAATAGAAAATAGCCCAATATACAACCCTGAGAACCCTGGGTACACGAGTCAAATACTTGCACCGTAGTGCAATCCCGAATATGACACTTAAGGTCGTGTCCACCATCTGTACTAGGTATCCTTAAGTACAGTTCCCGAATATGACACATAAGGTCGTGCCCACCATATACACTAGGTATCCTTTAGTGTATTCCCGAATATGCAGCCTGCTGCTGGACTCTATGGCATGCCAACTATACCCTGTCCCTCAATGACTTACTTGGGCGTACAGTCTATTTTATTTGATCCATCCATGGCAAAGTATATTATCAATATTTAACATTGGGCAGTTCATACCCGAAATAACATTCATGATAAAAATCATATATATTCATGATAACATCATATGCAACAATCAGTGATCAATGCATTTTATTTTCAACCTTTGACATATTTAGAATATATCAAATATATGATAAATGACATAAATATCATGTCAACATAAACAAGGTCGACTTATCGCAAGTCTTCCTGATGATGTATAAAACATCCATGTACAATTTCATGCATGTATTGCACTCACCTTGACACTTTATAATTTTTCCAAATATATGTGCCTCACTATTGTCCACAATAAGCCCTTTTATATTTGATTTGCTTCGATTACAAATCAATCACAATTCATAACGATTACATATGTTAGTATTGTACTAACATAAACACATCCCAAAATAACTCCATAATCATACTTGAACTATTCACCACCAAATACTTTAACACTTATTAATTCTTTTTAGTATTGGAACCAACTTTTCCAATTTACTCAAAATGGTCCTGCACCATTTTATCACTTAGATTCTTAATACCAATAATTCCAGCATAGTACATCAATTATACAACAACCCATCAAATTTCCATATTCAGACAACTCATATTATCTTTAAAGAATCAGTATTCTGTATTTATATACACACTGGAATTTAATTCCGTTTCTTCCGTTGAAAACTAGACTCGAATAAGAATCTATCCATATAAAGAACTCCTTCTAATTCATTCTGTACAATTTATGGTGAATTTTCAAAGTTGATCAACAGAATCTGTTTTGCAGAATCTGTTGTCCGATTTTTCTGACCTTTCCTTGGTTAAAAATTCATATATTCTTGTATACACCTTGAAATTGATCCACGTTTATTTTAAACAAAACTAGATCGATATATGAACACAATATATAAAAATAACCTCAAAATTATTTTTATATAATTTCTGGTGAATTTTCGAACATACTGCCAGATTCAAAATCCAAACTGTTTTCTTTAACTTCATTCTTAGATTCTTCATCAATTCTTATAATCAATTCTTTAAAATCACTTAACTCTTCAAAATCAATAAAACACAAGAATCAAAATCCCCTTCATCAACTCAAGATGTACTTGAACATGAAACCCTAGTAATATTCATGTCAAAATGTAGAGAATTGAACGTAGAACATTTTTCCTAATCACACTCAAGTCTAATTCTCAACAAGATTGCTTCAAAATTCAAAACAAGAATACATGCCTTGCAAGCTTGGGGGTGTCGGTCTTGGATGAAGAAGAAGCTGAAATTGCTCTTCCATGATTGATATTTTATGATATAATAGATCTAACACATGCTTAATAATATATCCTAGGATTTTTTTATTCAACACCATAGGAAATTCAATTTTTGCCATTAATGAATCTCCATAATCACCATAAAACCAAGACATCTGATCCTTATCATATTACAAAGTCAAATATGAATTAATTTGACTTTGACCTATGAAAATGCCATGAAATTTTCAAAACTTGCGTTTTAGTCACTAAATTCCACTGTTTCGGTTAAATATGCAAAATTACACATTTTCAAACCAAATTTCTCTGATCCAAAATATTAAAATAATATTTTAAATCATTTTATAACATCCTTCAAATTTTTGTAAAATTTCAATTTGATCTGAAATACTGATTTCCTTACCGACTTTAACCCTTTCTAGTTTTTCTTTACTAAAATTCCAAATCCAAAAATATGATTTCTATAAAACTCCACTCTCAAGAGTAAACCATCAATTTATGGAATAAAATTCTTTTTTTAGGAAATTATCACTTAATTCCCTAAACTTTTTTCCCGAATTTCTACTTTGACCATCAAACTTCTAAAATTTGCATTTTGGTCATTATCTAAAATTTTGGGTATTACAAGTTCTAGTTTAACGATATCTGAAAAAAATAACTTCTTTCTTCTTCATCATCTACACAACAACATTTATTCACCTGTTGTTTTCTTCCTTCTACTTCTTCCATAAAGCTCTTATTTACAAACACATCATCTAATCCGACAGGCTTTTTCACTTAATTGAATGCTACAATAAGTTGGTTTACAAACTTTATCTTTCTTCTTCAAACAATGTTCATATTGAGAAAGAATATGCTTTGTTGGGAGATGAGGAGGCATAGGAGAAAACTCTGGATCCAAAATCAAAGCAAACTTCATTGCTTTCTGTGTTTCTTGAATCAGGTGTGGAAGCTGTCGAGATAATGAAGGCATTCATATGCATGAAGCTCGAAAACCAAGAAGAATAAGTGGCGCTTAGTACCTTGTACCGTCTGGTTTCTGCCCAACCGAATGTTACTAATTGGAAATTCTTATTGGGAAGGTTGTTGGGCGACATGGGTTAAACTAAGAAAGCGCACATACTGCTCGACGAAATTCTTTAGTCAGATCCATTCACTTACGAGACTTTGTACAAGTATGCTTTGCTGATGGATCGTTATTGGGGATTGGCTTTGTTTCATCTAGTACTTATAATATGGGTTAGGTTTCTAGAGATTTTTTTAATGGTTTATATTTATAGTTACTAGGAGATCAATTTCTTGCTGCCATTGGAAACAAATTTTGTTACATGCTGCATTGTCGACGTACTTCACGGTTTTGCATTACTGCTTATACTGGATTGTGCATTCTTCATGGTTATACTGGAGGCATCACACTTTCGATTCTCGTCTAAAGTAGAACGGAATGAAGCATCACACTTTCGATTCTCGTCTAAAGTAGAACGAAAAGAGGCATAACACTTTCGATTCTCGTCTAAATTAGAACAGAAGGAAGCATTACACTTTCTATTGTCGATTACAGAATGATAAATGAAGAGAAACCATATTTCTTTGCTAAGAACCAACTCAAGTGTTCATCTTTACATCAAGAAGGTTGAAGAAGTCGGTCAATGTTAGAATATTAGAATGCTCATACAATTAGTTAGCATTTGTTATTCTGTTAGCACTTCAGTTAATTGGTTAGCATATTATTAGTGGGATATAAGCCTAGCAATGTAGTGGATTAAATCAAGCTTTTGTAATTCATGTCTAATTCAATTTTAGTAAAAAAAAAAATTCATTTCCCTTTTAGGGTTATTGTTCTTTTCACCAAACATTAGTTATTGGTTTCATTGTTTATTGATGTGATTTAGTATTCTCCGACTACCATGAGTAGATTTCATCAGTTTATAAAAAAATTTAAAAATATTATAGTATCATGATATATATTATTGTTTTAAAAATGATTATATTTTGATTAGTATAATTGTATAATATATATATATATATATATATATATATATCGTTTTTTAAGATTAATATTTTTTTATTTTTATATATCCGATTAAGATAGAGAAAATTTAAATGATAATAATCTTTACATAAAAGAAACTAACGAATTTGTTGAATTTCAATATATAAAATGATGAATTGAAATCTTCCAAGAGTTAGTTTGGTAATACTTTTTAAAAGAAATTTTAGTAAAGAGATTCATTTTGTCCACAAAATCAATATCAAACAGATAAAAAGAAGTACAGTGAAAATGGTGGTTTTAAGCCAATCGCAAAAGCTATGATTTCTAGATTTTTGATTTTCAATTTTACGTTTTGAAGCAAATTATAATTTTACCCTTACTAATGCATGAGCTTCACTCAATTATGTATTTATATTTTATTATAATAATTTAATATTAACATCCTTAAAAATAATTTATTACTTAATAATTTATTTTAGTTACTTAAAAATAAATAAAATTTCATGATTTATATATTAAAATATTAATAGTGAGTTATTATAAAATATTTTTTATTATAGTTTAAGTTGATATATTTTATATATCATAATATTAATAAGTGTAAATATAATCTAAATTATATATTTTTAGTTACAATATATTGTCTATAATAGACATTTTATCTTTTCAAACTCACTTTTTAATAGTAATCATAAATAGTTAAATTTTAAAGTACACTTTTGAAAATCACTTTAAAAAACCACTTTTAAAAGTCACTTTTAAAAATATGTCCCTAATTATAGAAAAGGTTGGAGGATAAAATAGTAAAAGGAATATTGAAACTATAAAAGTATATAAAATTATCAATCAAAATATCCTGAATTAAAAATAATATTTATATTTGTTGAAAACGTTTTGATGTTTCGATATAACAAATTAAGTATAAATGAATTTTAAGATTTTACAAATCATTTTCTAAGTATATTCGATACAATTATTCGAATATCAAAATATTACTCCAAGTCTTTCAAAGTTCAATTTCAATCCTTACTAAAGTGTAAAATTGTGTTTTATACTTAAAATATTTTTGAAATAATTTTCACAAAGTATTTCGAACAAAAAACGAGCCAAATATTAATTTTCAAAGTAGTGTACTGATGCACCATCTAATGCATCGATGAACCCTTAAATAAATTAAATTTTGAATGCATTTTGTGTACCGATGCACAAGGCATGCATCAATGCATTCCTGAATATTTTGAACATCGAATGCATTTTATGTACCGATGCACAGACCATGCATCGATGCACTCCAGACTCATTTGAAACATCGAATGTATTTTATGCATCGATGCACCCCTAGTGTACCGATGCACTAAGTCTTCCAACGGTCGAAATATTTGAATTTTACACATAGTATACTGATGCACCTTGCCTATGCATCGATGCATACACACTCCCATATGTTTTATTAATTGATAATTACACTATAACGGCTCTATTGACTTCACTAATGATCCCCAACGTTCAGAAATGATCCAAGGTGTATTTAAACAAGCTTAGGAGCCATTGTTCAATAACAAGAAACAACAATTGAGAGAGAATCAAAGAGAAAGCTTTAAAACATCAAGGTTGAGCTATTCAAGCCTATTTTTCATTCAATATTGATTTTTCTTTCAAGAACACCATTTATACTCAATTGTATTCATTCTTGAGTGTTCTTTCTTTGTTCTAGAATTTTGCAAACAATTTACCTTGTGAGGTTTTTCTTGTAAGTTTGCAAAATTTGTGTATTTCTCTTTGGGAGAGAGTGTGCTCAAGAATTTGGGGTATAATTTACTCTTTGTCCTCAAAAGAAAGAAAAAAAATTATTGAATTTGTTGGAAAATCCTTAGTGTAGATAGCTAAGGTAGTGGATGTAGACTTTGGTTGAGAAAGTCGAACCACTCTAAATCATTGTGCAAATATTTTCAATTTTCTGCAAAAGCTTCCACCAAATTTTTAATTACCAATTCACCCCATCTCTTGGCTATTTCGTCGATCAATTAACTCAACAATTGGTATCAGAGTCTCACTCATTTGAAGGTTCAATCGCCTCTTGAGTCGATTCGGGAAGAGTTACATTGATAATCAAGTCATCAATGGCCTCCACTTCAAACCATAACTTTGGTCTTGATTCATTGTCCGTCAACAAGTCTCATTTCTTCAACGGAGCTAATTATGCTTAATGGAAGAATATAATGATGTACTTCATTCAAGCAAGTGACATGGGAGCATGGAATATCATAGAAGACAGATATATCAAGCCTTCCACTCATCCAAGATTATGGAGTGAAGGAGAGATAAGAATGTTCCAACTCAACTCCAAAGCTATCCATATTATATTTTGTGCTCTTGGACCGGATGAATACGGGAGAGTATCATCTTGTACAACCGTCAAGGAGATATGGGATAAACTACAAGTCACTCATGAAGGAACAAATGAGGTAAAAAAATCTAAAATTAATCTTCTAACGCATAGCTATGAAAATTTCAGGATGAAACCGGATGAAGATATCAAAGCTATGACAGATAGATTCTCTACTATTGTCAATGGTCTCAAATTATTTGGAGAGATCATTCCAAATAAGAAGCTTGTGAGGAAGTTAGTTTACTCTTTTCCAAAATCTTGGCAATCAAAGAAGGCAGCTATCATCGAGGCTAAGAACTTAAAATCCTTGACCCTCGATGAGCTAATTGGTTCTCTCCTCACGCATGAAATGATGCTTCAAGATGAGGTAGACCTCGAAAAGATAGATGAAATAAAGAAAGAGATGGAGGAGAAGAAGAACGTTAGAGTTTCTCTCAAATCCACAAAGGATGAGAGTGATTCGGATGAAGATGACGATGACGAGGAAATGACATTATTTGCCAAACGGTTCAGAAAATTAATGAGGCCCAACTGAGGAAGAAAATTCAAATGAAACGAAGGCTTCAAAAATGAACTGAAGGAGAAGGACCCGATCATTTGCTATGAATGCAAAAATCTGGGGCATGTCAAATATGATTGCCCACAATTGAAGAAGAAGGGTCAATCAAAGAATAAGCACAAAGCTCACGTGGCTACATGGAGCGATGAAAAAGGTTCCGATGAAGAGGAACAAGAAGTAGAAAACTTGTGCTTGATAGCATTTGGGGTGGATTCTCAGGTAACCTCTAACTCATTTGATTCAGATAATTTATCTTATGATGAGTTATTAGAGGATTATAATGGGTTGGCTTCAGATAATAAGACTTTATTTTCAAAATACAAAAAAGATATTTCAAAATTGAAAAATGAAAATAGTCTTATGTCCAAAACCAACAATGATCTTGAAAGTAAGATCAAAGAATTACAAATCAAATTAGATGAATTTGAAAAGAAAAACACTGATTTGTATAACTTACTTTCAAGAGTAAATGACGACCATCAAAAGAAAATTGATGATCTTAAAACTTCTTTTGATAAAGTTGGAACAAAAACGTTTTGAAAATAGAGAAAGTTCAAAATCCAACTTTGTTAGAAAAAGTTTTAAAAACTACAATCATAGAGGTCCCAAAGAACCTTAAATGGTAAAATCATTAGAAGTATATGGGTTCCTAAAGGACTCATTACTACTAAATTTAAGGATATCCTACACAAATGGATACCTAAGGGGACTAGGATTTTGGAAACTAATGAATATGGACCCAAAATAACTTGGGTACCAAAAATCAAAATTTAATCTATGTTTGTAGGAAAAGGAGCATTGCTACAAGGCACGGGAAACAAATTCAAACTCATGGTACCTTGATAGTGGATGCTCAAGACACATGAATAGAGACAAGAGCCGGTTCATAGAGCTTAACGCCAAAAATGGAGGAGAAGTAACTTTTGGTGATAATTCAAAAGGTCACATTGAAGGTATAGGTACTATAGGTAATACATCTTCCATACAAATTAAAAATGTATTATATGTGAATGGATTAAAGTATAATCTAGTGAGTATTAGTCAATTATACGATAAGGGATTCAATTTCATGTTTGAGACTAGTGGTTGTAAAATTGTTGACATTGCATCTAATTAGATTATGCTTGTTGGTCATAGAATAGGAAACATATACATGGTGCATTTAGATTCTATAGATATGACTAATTTATGCCTAGTTGCTAAGGATGAGCATGATAGTTGGTTATGGCATAGGATATTAGGACATGCTAGTATGAGTGTTTTACAACGACTAATTCAAGAAGATTTAGTTCGAGGGTTGCCTAAACTAAAATTTGATAATGATAAAATCTGTGATGCTTGTGCTAAAGGAAAACAAAAGCGAGTTTCTTTTAAATCCGTTAATGATGTATCAACTAGTAGAGTTTTACAATTGATCCATTTAGATCTTTTTGGGCCATCTAGGACCACTAGCTTGGGTGGAAAACAATATGCATTTGTCTTGGTAGATGACTATTCTAGATATACTTGGGTTCTATTCTTAAGTACTAAAGATGAAGCATTAGAAAAAATTATCATTCTTTCAAAAGTAATCCAAAACGAAAAAGGTTACTCCATAACTAGTGTTAGGAGTGATCATGACACTGAATTTGAAAATCTTGGATTTACTGAGTTTTGTAATTCTAATGGTATTAACCATAATTTTTCAGCACCTAAAACCCCTCAACAAAATGGAGTTGTTGAGAGGAAAAATCGAACTTTAGAAGAAATGTCTAGAACCATGCTTTGTGAAAATAATTTGCCAAAATAGTTTTGGGCGGAAGCCACAAATACCGCTTGTTACGTCATTAATCGAGTAATGATTAGGCCTATTTTGAAGAAAACTCCATATGAACTTTTCAAAAATAAAAAGCCTAACATTATCTATTTTCATCCTTTTGTATGTAAATGTTTTGTTTTAAACAACGGTAAAGAAAATCTTGGCAAATTTGATGCTAAAAGTGATGAAAGAATTTTTCTGGGTTATTCCTTAAATTCTAAGGCTTATCGGGTATTTAATAAAAGAACTTTAGTTATAGAAGAGTCTATAGATGTTGTTTTCGATGATAATCTCCTACCGAGGAAGGATTCTTGTGTAAATGATGATGTAGGTATTGTAAACACAAATGACGTTAGACATAACGTTTGAGAACCATCATCAAAGGAAGAAACAAAAGATGAGGAAACTCATGATGTTATCGAGAATCCAACCATTGAAGAAAGGGAAGTCTCTTACCTAAGAGAGTACAACTATGTCAAAGATGGTGAGATAATAGGTGATCCATCTAAAGTAGTAACAACTCGATCTTCTCTTAGAAATATTTGTAATTATGTAGCATTTATCTCATGCATAGAGCCTAAGAATATTAAAGAAGCATTAAATGATGAACATTGGATTATGGCTATGCAAGAATAGTTAAATCAATTTGAGAGAAGTATGGACATTAGTTGAAAGGCCTAGTAATAAATCTACTGTAGGTACTAGATGGGTATTTAGGAATAAGCTTGATGAAAGTGGTACTATAGTGAGAAACAAGGCTAGACTTGTTGCTCAAGGTTATACTCAAGAAGAAGACATAGACCATGATGAAACATATGCTTTTGTAGCTAGGATGGAAGCAATTAGAATATTATTAGCATTTGCATGTTTTCATGAATTTAAATTATATCAAATGGATGTTAAAAGTGCATTTTTAAATGGTTTAAAACAAGCTCCTAGAGCTTGGTATGAAAGATTGTCAAACTTTTTAATTGAAAAAGGTTTTTCAAAAGGGAAGGTTGACACTACATTGTTTTTAAAGCATAAAGGTAAAGTTTTATTAGTAGTTCAAATTTGTATTGATGATATAATTTTTGGTTCTACTAATGATATTCTTTTCCAAGAATTTTCTAAGCTAATGTAGAGTGAATTCGAGATGAGCATAATGGGGGAGCTCTCATTTTTATTGGGACTCCAAATCAAGCAAAGAAAAGATGGCATCTTCATCAATCAAGCTAAGTATGTCAAGGATATGCTCAAGAAGTTTGGACTGGAAAATGGGAAACCTCATGCCACTCCAATGAGCTCATCAACAAAGCTTGACAAATATGAAGGAGGTAAATGAGTGGATGTTAAATTGTATAGGTCAATGATTGGCTCTTTTCTCTATCTAACCTCAAGTAGACCAGACATTATGTTTAGTGTTTGCTTATGTGCTAGATTTCAATCATGCCCTAAGGAATCCCATTTACTAGCTGTTAAGAGAATTGTTGAGTTAATCAATCGACGAATATGGCCAAGAGGGGGGTGAATTGGCAAATAAAAATTTCGGTGGAAGCTATGCAGAAAATTGAAAGTAATTGTGCAACAATTTAGAGTGGTTCGACTTTCTCAACCAAAGTCTACGTCCACTACCTTAGCTATCCACACTAAGGATTTTCCAAAAATTCAGTAATTTATATTTCTTTTGAGGACAAAGAGTAACCTTACAAATCCCTCAAGAATTATACCCCAAATTCTTGAGAACACTCTCTCCCAAAGAGAACAATACAAATTTTGCAAACTTACAAGAAAATTCTCACAAGGCAAATATGTTTGCACAATTCTAGAACAAAGAAAGAACACTCAAGAATAAATACAATTGAGCACAATAAGTGTTCTTGAAAGCAAAATGAATATTGAATGAAAAATAGGCTTGAAATGCTCAAACTTGAGGTTTGATGCTTTCTCATTGATTCTCTCTTGATTCTAGTTGCTTGATGTTTCTTGTTATTGATCAATGGATTCTAAGCTTGTTTAAATACACATTCAAATGATTCCGAATGTTGGGGATGATTAGTGGAGTCAATAGAGCCGTTTAAGTGTGAAAACAATTAATAAAATCAGTTGGGAGCGTTAGTGCATCGATGCATACCCTAGGTGCATCTGTGCATCAGTGTAAAATTCAAATATTTTGACCGTTGGTCTCTCAGTGCATCGGTGCACTAAGAGTGCATCGATGCATCAAGTGCAGTCAATGTTTCAAAATAGCCAGAGTGCATCGATGCATGGTTGGTGCATCGATGCATCAAATGCATTCGATGTTTTCATAAAATCCTCAGTGCATCGGTGCATGGTATGTGCATCGATGCATGAAATGCATTCGATGTTCAATTTAATTCATGGTGCATCGATGCATGGATTGGTGCATCGGTGCATCACTCTGAAAAATTGATTTTAGGCTTGATTTTGGTTCAAAATACTTTGTGAAAATTGTTTCAAAAATATATTAAGTATAAAACACAATTTTACACATTTAGTAAGGATTGAAATTGGTCTTAAAAGACTTGGAGTAATAATTTGATATTCGGTTAATTGAATCGAATATACTTAGAAAATCATTTGTAAAATCTTAAAATTCATTTAAACTAATTTGTTATATCGAAACACAAAAATGTTTTCAACAATCTCCCCCTTTTTGATATAACAAAACATTTGAGTAATTTTGAGATTTTCTTTGACAAATAAGTTTTGAAATCAATTTTGAAATTACTCCCCCTTACTATAACACTTCTCCCCTTTAAAACTTTTAACACCTAACACTTAACACCTAACACTTCTCCCCCTTTTTGTTAAATCAAAAAGACTCAAAAACTGAGTGAAAGAAGGCTTAAAAAAATAGCCAATTGATTAAACATTTATATAGCTTAAGCTGCTAAGATCAAAGATCAAAAGAGAGGTTAGCCATTAGTGTTCATAATAAATATTCAAATCAAATGTGAAATGGTAAATTGGTCATAATGCAACTAAGATGTCAATAATGCAAAAATTAATAAACATGAAGCTCATAAAGATCAAACCAAATAAAAAGTTCAAACATCCAACAATAGTTAAACAATTCAAAAACAACAATATGTTTTAACAATCCAAGTTTTAAGTTTTAATCCCAAATACAATCAAAATAAAATAAGTTTAGTCATCCATAGAAGGATCGGGAGGCGGAGGAGGAAATCGGGCTTGCATATCAAGAGAGAGAGCATCCATGCGTGCAAGCATCTCCCTTTAAAACTCCATCTGACGAGCTTCCAAAGTGTCTAAGCATTGATTTACTGCTTCGTGAGTAGCAGTCAAGTGGGATTCGATGGAAGCATACCGTAGATCAAATGTCTCCACAAATGAACAAAAATATGGAGGCATTTGATCCTCTTGTGGAGCTGGTTCCGGTGCAGGCTCATCATCGGGTACGCGATCATCGATGTCTTGCATAAGCTATTGAAATTCAGGATCATCGTCAGTAGCCGGAGCTGGAGGAGGAGGAGGAGCACGAGAGGAGCTAGGAGCAGCTCGTGAGGAACTAGCTCCCAGAGTTTGCTTACCGGGTCTAAAAACCCATTGACCAGTTACCTCGTCTTGTTTCCAATCTGCTTTCTTCAAGGATGTAAGATTGATTTGGTTTTGGAGTGGGATAGGATTGTCGAGAGAGACGTCTAGAACAAGTTTGATAAAGAGGTTACTAAGAAGACATCCATAAATCAATGTTTCAACATGTTTTGAAGGAATAATGTTTATGATGTCCACTAATTGACTGAATATAATGTGGGGTAGATTTATTTTGATTTTATTTTTAATACAATACATCCACCATAAATCTCTAGCACGAAGTGTAGAGTACCTACCTCCGGATGGTCTAAACCACCAAGAGATCATCAAATGGAGAAAACGATCGTGATGAGATCGTAGAGTACTAACACTGGAGTTTGGAACATAGGGATATTCCACATTTTCACTCTCATTATATATACCACTATCATCTAACCCAAATCAGAAAGTTATAGTCTCGGGGTCAATATTAATATATTGGTCTAAAAGATAGGATCTAATGGCTATAGTTCCACATTGAGTTTCGTTTTGAATACATACCGCATTGGAATAGAAAATGCTGACTAATTGTTGATAGACGATAGGTTTGAGCTGAAACAATTTATCAAACTTCCAAGATTTAAGAATCGAAAGGTATTCAAAGTTAATATCTATCATAGCTTGAAGAGAAGAAATACGCTCTTCCCGGATTCTATATGTTTGAAAAGAATTTCTGTACCTAGAGTACAATTCGTCTCTCCGACGCTCAGGCATGTTAAAACAAGATCCTAATAGAGATGTAGATGGAGGAGGAACGAGATTAGGAGGTTGGTTTGAACGAGAACGACTCGACGAAGTCCTAGGGCGTTTGGGATTAGACATGGTTTAGAGATCGAAAAAAGGAAAGAAATAGATAACCTGTAAATTGAAAAACCATGTATGCACAATAATCAATCCCAAAACTCAATTGAGTCCGCAATAATCAAGGTTCTCTAAAACAATCCTAACAGGCAAAGTTTTGAAAACTATTTTGAAAATATCATTGGAAATATTGCAATTCATATAGTTTTCATAAAAACAATATAATGAAGTCAAAAACATCAATGATTTTCAAAAATATTTTTTTTAATTTCGAATTTCAAAGAAAATTTTGAAAAATTGTGTGTTTTTGATGACATTTGTTGTAAAATCTAGTTTAGAATCATCATATAACCAATGCCCGATATAATGTTCATCCTAGAACTAATCAAAACTAGCCCTAAGATCGAAAATTGATAAAATGAGTTTTTAGAAAAGTTTACCTTGAAATTTCGGATTAAGAGGGATGTATTGATGTTTTGCACGAATTAATGATTGAAGAAGGATTAGGAGTTGGAAAGCTCGAAGATTCTGATCAAAAACCAAGGATTTGGAGCAATTTTGAGAGTAGGAAAGAGAGAGAAGGCGAACGGCTAAGAGAGTTTAGTTTTAGGTTTTGAAACAAATGAGAAAATAAACCTTTTTAACCTAAAACCCGACAGATGCATTCATGCATGACCCTGTGCATCGATACACATTCAAGGCGTGCATCGGTGCATCAACATGATGAATTGATGCACATTCAAAGGGATGCATCGATGCACTGTTAAGTGTATCGATGCATGAAGCACAAAACTGTCAAAAATCTGTTTCAAACACTTAAAATGCTAAATTAATCAGCTCTAGTGGTATTGGAAACTCATATATTGAAAATTAATCATGTTCAATTAATCCTTTAAATTTCATTTGAACATAAAATTAATTTTCATCAAGCAACATAAACTCCCCCTAACTAATAGCAATGAATGTAATAAAAAATTACTATTATATGCATTTTTCATTTATTCTTAAAAGTGCTAAAATTATTTTAAACACTAAGTGAAGATAGGTCAGTTAAACCTAATTCTCTCCTAAGTGTACAAAATCTTTATTTGTCTAAAGGCTTTGTAAAAATATCCGCTAATTTGTGCAAAGTATCAACAAATTCTAGAACTACATCTTCCTTAGCGACATGGTCTCTAATGAAGTGATGTCTTATTTCAATATGCTTAGTTATAGAGTGTTGGATGGGATTTTTAGTGAGACAAATAGCACTAGTATTGTCACACTTGATAGGAATGGTACCTACTTCAATTCCATAATCAAAAAGTTGTTGTTTCATCCATAAAATTTGTGCACAACAACTACCTGCTGAAATATATTCCGCTTCAGTTGTAGGTAATGCGACACAATTCTGTTTCTTTGAAAACCAAGAAATCAACATATTTCAAAGGAATTGGCAAGTACCAGAGGTTCTTTTCCTATCTAATTTGCATCCTCCATGATCCGCATCAGAGAAGGCATCCAAGCTAAAGCTAGAGTCTCTAGGATACCAAATTCCTAAACTATGAGTGTCCTTAAGGTATCTAAAGATCCTCTTAACAACTAGTAAATGTGATTCCTTAGGGCATGATTGAAATCTAGCACATAAGCAAACACTAAACATAATGTCTGGTCTATTTGCATTTAGATAAAGCAAAGAACCAATCATTGACCTATATAATTTAACATCCACACATTTACCTCCTTCATCTATGTTAAGCTTTGTCGATGAGCTCATTGGAGTGTTATGTGGCTTCCCATTTTCCATTCTAAACATCTTGAGCATATCTTTAACGTACTTAGCTTGATTGATGAAGATGCCATCTTTTCTTTGCTTGATTTGGAGCCCAAGAAAAATGAGAGCTCCCCCATCATGCTCATCTCGAATTCACTTTGCATTAGCTTAGAAAATTATTGGCAAAGAACATCATTAGTAGAACCAAATATTATATCATCAACATAAATTTGAACTACTAATAAATCTTAACCTTTATGCTTTAAAAACAATGTAGTGTCAACCTTCCCTTTTGAAAAACCTTTTTCAATTAAAAAATTTGACAATCTTTCATACCAAGCTTTAGGAGCTTGTTTTAAACCATAAAGTGCTTTTGTCAATTTAAGAACATGATTTGGAAATTTAAATCTTTAAAACCTGGAGGTTGTTCCACATACACTTCTTCCTTTATAAAACCATTTAAAAATGCACTTTTAACACCCATTTGATATAATTTAAATTCATGAAAACATGCAAATGGTAATAACATTCTAATTTCTTCCATCCTAGCTACAGAAGCATATGTTTCATCATAATCTATGCCCTCTTCTTGAGTATAGCCTTGAGCAACAAGTCTAGCCTTGTTTCTCACTATATTACCACTTTCATCAATCTTATTCCTAAACACCCATCTAGTACCTACAGTAAATTTATTACTAGGCCTTTCAACTAATGTCCATACTTTACTTCTCTCAAATTGATTTAACTCTTCTTGCATAGCCATAATCCAATCTTCATCTTTTAATGATTCTTTAATATTCTTAGGTTATATGCATGAGATAAATGCAACATAATTACAAATATTTCTAAGAGAAGATCGAGTTGTTACCCCTTTTGATGGATCACCTATAATCTCACCATCCTTGACATAGTTGTACTCTCTTGGATAAGATACTTCTCTTTCTTTAATGGTTGGATTCTCGAGAGGATCATGAGTTTCCTCATTTTTCGTTTCTTCCTTTGATGATGGTTCTCCAACGTCATGTCTAACGTCATTTGTATTTATAACACCTACATCATCATTCACACAAGAATCCTTCCTCGAAAGGAGGTTATCATCGAAAACAATATGTATAGACTCTTCTACAACTAAAGTTCTTTTATTAAATACTCGATAAGCTTTAGAATTTAAGGAATAACCCATAAAAATTCCTTCATCACTTTTAGCATCAAATTTGCCAAGATTGTCTTTACCGTTGTTTAAAACAAAACACTTACATCTAAAAGGATGAAAATAACTAATGTTAGGCTTTTTATTTTTGAAAAGTTCATATGGAGTTTTCTTTAAAATATGCCTAATCATTACTAGATTAATAACATAACAAGCGGTATTTGTGGCTTCCGCCCAAAAATACTTTGGCAAATTGTTTTCAAAAAGCATGGTTCTAGCCATTTCTTCTAAAGTTCGATTTTTCCTCTCAACAACTCTATTTTGTTGAGGGGTTCTAGGTGCTGAAAAATTATGGCTAATACCATTAGAATTACAAAACTTAGTAAATCCAAGATTTTCAAACTCAGTTTCATGATCACTCCTAAAACTAGTTATAGAGTAACCTTTTTCGTTTTGGATTACTTTTGAAAATGTGATGAAATTTTCTAATTCTTCATCTTTAGTACTTAAGAATAGAACCCAAGTATATCTAGAATAGTCATCTACCAAGACAAATGCATATTGTTTTCCACCCAAGCTAGTAGTTCTAGATGGCCCAAAAAGATCTAAGTGGATCAATTGTAATACTCTACTAGTTGATACATCATTAATGGATTTAAAAGAAACTCGCTTTTGTTTTCCTTTAGCACAAGCATCATAGATTTTATCATTATCAAATTTTAGTTTAGGCAACCCTCGAACTAAATCACCTTGAATTAACCGTTGCAAAATACTTATTCTAGCATGTCCTAGTCTCCTATGCCATAACAAATTATCATGCTCATCCCTAGCAACTAGGCACAAAATAGTCATATCAATAAAATCTAAATGCATCATGTATATATCCCTATTTTATAACCAACAAGAATAATCGAAAATAGATGCAATGTCAATCAATTTTGCAATCATTTAAAATAAAACATTGTATCTTTTATCAAATTTATTTTCAAAAGATTATTTTAACTCATTCACATATAAAACATTATGCAATCTTGATTATAAATATTAAGAGCACATGCATAAAGTTTTTGAAAATGTTATGCATTAAAACTTTATAATATTTAAACAAAAATCTATGCATAAACATTAATAAAAATTTCAGGTCAAAATTTTGCAAAAAAAAAGTTCTTGAAAAATCGATATCAATTGTTAAAGAGATATCAATTACATGTTAAAAACAATTTTGACTAAAAATTAATATGATGAACTAGAGTTTATAAAACATTACCAAAAATTACCATGTTCATCATACAATATTTTTCAACATACATGAGATAAAACATAATTCAACATTTTAAAACCTCATGCATGCATAAACTAAATGAGCAACCAAATAATAAAAAAATTAAGTTTAGAGGTTACCCATTCCCTTTTTATGTGTGGCTAGAACATCTTGAGTATCATCATCTTTATCACCATTGATCTCACACACCAACAAGAGACATTTAAGTAGATTTTGGTATCCAAATTGCTTTGGATCCTTGAACATTAGTTTCAATGCCTCTTGTTCCTTTTGGAACCCATACTTGTCTAATTTTAAATCGTTTTCCTTTCTTTAAAGGACAAGTATGTTTCTTATGACCATGATAATGACAATGTGAACATATTGTCATTATTGAACTAGATGAATTATTTAGAATGATCTCTTTTTCTCTTGTTAAACATTCAAACTTATCTTTCAAATTGAAATTTTCTTTCTCAATACTTTCAAATTTCATTTTTGAGAGTTCTATATCCTTCTTCAAGATTTCATTTTGATTTTCAAAATCCATTTTCATTTCTAGAAGAAGTTTGTTTAATTTGAAAATTTCTTTTTCAAAGTTTTTAGATTTTATTTTTGAAAGCTCTAACTCCTTTCTCAACATTTCATTTTGATTTTCCAAGTCTGTTTTAGCTTTCAAAAGAAGATCAATTTTAGCAATAAATTTAGAAATCAATTTATTGTATTTGGAGTTCATGGTCTCAAACTCCAAAAATAATTTATCATAAGCATCTTGTAACTCATTAAAAGATTTTTAATTTGATATATTTGAGTTAGAAGATACCTTTGGTTCTGTGAGAGCTAATAGAGACATCACTTTTATTTGTTCTTCTTCTTCCTTGTCTCTATAGATCTCCTCAAGCTTATCCCACATTTCCTTGGCACTTGAACAAGAAGAAACTCATTTATATACATTAGGATCAATTGCACAACACAACATGTGCATAGCCTTTGAGTTTTGTTGAGCTTCCTTCCGTTCTTGAACACTCCACTTCTTTGCCTTCTTAGTAGGAGAGGAATATCCTTTATTGATTATCATCCAAGCTTCCATATCAAATGCTTTGATGAATATCATCATACACCTCTTCCAATGACGATAATTTGTTCCATTGAAGTGTAGAGGCACGTCAATAGGTCTGGATTCTTCCATGGAGAATGAACCGGAAGTGGACGCCATCTTCATCGATTTAACTCTTCCCAGATCGACTCAAGAGGCGATAAAACCTTCAAATGAGTGAGGCTCTGATACCAATTATCGAGTTAATTGATCGACGAATATGGCCAAGAGGGGGTGAATTGGCAAATAAAAATTTCGGTGGAAGCTATGCAGAAAATTGAAAATAATTACGTAGCGATTTAGAGTGGTTCAACTTTCTCAACCAAAGTCTACGTCCACTACCTTAGCTATACACAGTAAGGATTTTCCACAAATTCACTAATTTGTCTTTATTTTGAGGACAAAGAGTAACCTTACAAATCCCTCAAGAATTATACCCCAAATTCTTGAGAAAACTCTCTCCCAAAGAGAACAATACAAATTTTGCAAAATTACAAGAAAATCCTCACAAGGAAAATATGTTTGCACAATTCTAGAACAAAGAAAGAACACTCAACAATAAATACAATTGAGCACAATAAGTGTTCTTGAAAGTAAAATGAATATTGAATGAAAAATAGGCTTGAAATGCTCAAACTTGAGGTTTGATGCTTTCTCTTTAATTCTCTCTTGATTCTAGTTGCTTGATGTTTCTTGTTATTGATCAATGGCTTCTAAGCTTGTTTAAATACACCTTTAAATAATTCTGAATGTTGGGGATTATTAGTGGAGTCAATAGAGCCGTTTAAGTGTGAAAACAATTAATAAAATCTGTTGGGAGCGTCAATGCATCGATGCATACCCTAGGTGCATCGGTGTATCAGTGTAAAATTCAAATATTTTGACCGTTGGTCTCTCAGTGCATCGGTGCACTAAGAGTGCATCGATGCATCAAGTGCATTCGATGTTTCAAAATAGCCAGAGTGCATCGATGCATCAAATGCATTCGATGTTTTCATAAAATCCTCAGTGCATCGGTTCATGGTATGTGCATCGATGCATGAAATGCATTCGATGTTCAATTTAATTCATGGTGCATCGATGCATGGATTGGGCATCGGTGCATCACTCTGAAAAATTGATTTTACGCTTGATTTTGGTTCAAAATACTTTGTGAAAATTGTTTCAAAAATATATTAAGTATAAAACACAATTTTACACATTTAGTAAGGTTTGAAATTTATCTTAAAAGACTTGGAGTAATAATTTGATATTCGATTAATTGAATCGAATATACTTAGAAAATCATTTGTAAAATCTTAAAATTCATATAAACTAATTTATTATATCGAAACACAAAAATGTTTTCAACAAGAATCTTTAGATACCTTAAGGATACTCCTAGTTTAGGACTTTGGTATCCTAGAGACTCTAGCTTTAGCTTGCATGCCTTATCTGATGAGGATTATGAAGGATGCAAAATAGATAGGAAAAGAACCTCCAATACTTACCAATTCCTAGGAAATATGTTGATTTCTTGGTTTTCAAAGAAACAAAATTGTGTTGCATTATCTACCACTGAAGCATAATATATTTCAGACGGTAGTTGTTGTGCACAAGTTTTATGGATGAAACAACAACTTTTTGATTATGGAATTGAAGTAGGTACAATACCTATCAAGTGTGACAATACTAGTACTATTTGTCTCACTAAAAATCCCATCTAACACTCTAGAACTAAGCACATTAAAATTAGACATCATTTAATTAGAGATCATGTCGCTAAAGAGGATATAGTTCTAGAATATGTTGATACTTTGCATCAATTAGCGGATATTTTTACAAAACCTTTAGATAAAGAAAGATTTTGGACACTTAGGAGATAATTAGGTTTAACCAACCTATCTTGACTTAGTGTTTAGAACTTTTTATTTTTGATTAAAAAATGCTTATAAAAATAACTCTTTTGATTGCATTCTTTGCTATTAGTTAGGGGGAGTTTATGATTCTTAGTGAAAATTAATTATATGTTCGAATGAAGTTTAAGGATTTGATTTGATTTGATTGATTGGACATAGTTAATTTTCAATATATGAGTTGACAATACCACTAGAGCTAAATAATTTAGCATTTTGAATGTTTAAAACGGATTTTTGACATTTTTGTACATAATGCATCGATACACTAGTTAGTGCATCGATGCATCCCTTGAATATGCATCGATTCACCATGAAGGTGAACCAATGCATCCCTTGAATGTGCATCGATTCACCATGAAGGTGCACCGATCCGATGCACTCCTTGAATGTGCATCGATGCACTATGTTGTGCATCGATACACCAGTCGGGTTTTTGGTTTATAATGCTTATTTTCTTTGTTCCTTCAAAACCACAAACACTCTCAACCGTGTACCGTTCATCCCTCTCATACCCTAATCTCAAACTTGCTTCAAAATCAACGTTTTAAGGTCATAATTCAACTATTCTTCAGCTCCTAATCCTGCTTCAGTCATTAAATCGTGCAAAACATCATCATATTCTCACTCAAATCCAAATTTCAAGGTAATATTTTCTAAAACCATTGTTTTATTAATTTTGGAACTTAGGATTAGTTATAGGTTGAACAAATTATCAGACATTGATTGTTTAGTGTTTAGAAACTAGATTTTACAACCAATTTCCTCAAAAACACTCAATTTTTCAAAATTATTTTTGAAATTTGAAATAAAAAAAATAAAAAATTATTATTTTAATTAATTTTTTTGATTAAATTATGTTGTTTTCATGAAAACTATACATATTATGATCTTCAAACATTATTTTCTAAATAGTTTTCAAAACTATGCCCATTAGGATTCGATTTAGAGAACCTTGACTATTACAGACTCAATTGAATTTTGGGATTGATTATATTGCATACATGTTTTTAAATTTGCAGGTTACCTATCCGATTCTGATTCTTAAACCATGTCTAATCCTGAACGACCTAGGACATCGTCTTCGAGTCGCTCTAGTCAAAATCGACCTCCCATTCCTCCTACACAAAAAAATCCAAACCCAAATGAACCCGAATTAACTATCCTTAATTCTTGCTTCAACTAACCCGGTCTTCGTCAAGATGAACTATATGATAGGTTCGTTAGCCATTTCCAATCGTACAAAATATGAGAAGAACATATCCCTTGCATTCAAGCAGTAGAGGATATTAACTTCGAGTATCTTCCTTTCCTTCGATCTTGGAAGTTTGATAAATTGTGCCAAATTCAGCCCATTGTCTATCAACAATTAGTCCGCATTTTCTATTCCAATGCGGTTTGTGTCCAAAATGCACGTAAATCCGAAACTATAGCCATTAGATCCTACCTTTTAGGACAAACTATTTATATTTACTCGGACACAATCGCTAATGTCTTTGGTTTAGACAATAACGGAATAGATAATGAGAGAGATATTGTGGTAACTCCCTATCAATCTAAGGGTAGTATTAGTACTTTACGAACTCACCATGAACGATTCCTTCATTTAATGATCTCTTGATGGTTTAGACCATCCGGAGGTAGGTACTCCTCCCTTAGGGTCATAGATTTATGGTGGATAAATTGTATCCAACATAATAAGAAAATTAATTTTCTACAAATTATTTTTTGTGAGCTTGTCGATACCGTAAACATCATTCCTTCTAAAAATGTTGAAACTTTAGTTTACGGTTGTCTTCTTTATAATCTATTTATCAAACTAAGGCTTAAGGTCTCGGTTGATATTCTTATCCCTCTTCAGATCCAAATTAATCTCACTTCCTTAAAGAAATCGGGATGGAAGAAGGATAAGGAAATGGGTCAATGGGTTTATCGACCTACTGAGCAAACTCTGGGAGCTAGCTCTTCACGAGCTCCACCTCCACCAGCACCGGCAATAGACGATGATCTGGAGCTTCAGTAACTAATGCCAAATATCGACGATATCGACGATGAAGCACCCAAGGATGCACCGACACAACAAGAGGACCAAGCGCCACCATATTTTTTTATCTTTCTTAGAGTCGTTTGATATGAGGTTTACATCCGTGGAGTCCAATCTCACTGCTATAGAGGCAAGACAACGCGAGATGAACGATCGTTTAGATTCGCTCACACTCGAGATGCGAGCACAATTCCCCTTCCTCCCGATCTTCCTATGGATTAGACCTTGCCTTGCTCTGCTTTAGATTGCTTGAATTGATCTTCGGATTAATGTTTTGGATTGTTAAAACTTTTGATGTTTTTGGATTGGATGTTTGAATGTTTGAATGTTTGGATATTATGGATATTAGATGTTTGAACTTAATATATATATTTGGTTTGTTTAAATTTTTAATCTTAATGTTTATTTCGTTTTTGCATCATTTACATATTAGTTGCAATATGACCAACTTACGATTTCACAATGTTTATGGATATTGAATTATGAAACTAATGGCTAACCTTTCTCTTGATTGTGATCTTAGCAGCTTAAACTATGTTTATTTAATTGGCTAATTTATTCAAGACTTGTTTGAAATGTTTTAAGAGTCTTTTTGATTTAACAAAAAGGGGGAGAATATTGTTAGAGTAAGGGGGAGTAATTTTCAAGTTTCAATTGATTTCAAAAATAAAATGTTTCTTTTGAAAAATCTTAAAATTACTCAAATGTTTTGTTATATCAAAAAAGGGAGATTGTTGAAAATGTTTTGATGTTTCGATATAACAAATTAAGTATAAATGAATATTAAGATTTTACAAATCATTTTCTAAGTATATTCGATACAATTATTCGAATATCAAAATATTACTCCAAGTCTTTCAAAGTTCAATTTCAATCCTTACGAAAGTGTAAAATTGTGTTTTATACTTAAAATATTTTTGAAACAATTTTCACAAAGTATTTCGAACAAAAAATGAGCCAAATATTAATTTTTCAAAGTAGTATACCGATGCACCATCTAATGCATCGATGTACCCTTGAATAAATTAAATTTCGAATGCATTTTGTGTACCAATGCACAAGGCATGCATCGATGCACTCCTGAATATTTTGAACATCGAATGAATTTTATGTACCGATGCACAGACCATGCATCGATGCACCCCAGGCTCATTTGAAACATCGAATGTATTTTATGCATCGATGCACCCCTAGTGTACCGATGCACTAAGTCTTCCAACGGTCGAAATATTTGAATTTTACACATAGTGTACCGATGCACCTTGCCTATGCATCAATGCACACACGCTCCCAACTGTTTTATTAATTGATAATTACACTATAACAACTCTATTGACTTTACCAATGATCCCCAACATTCAGAAATGATCCAAGGTGTATTTAAATAAGCTTAGAGCCATTGTTCGATAACAAGAAACAACAATTGAGAGAGAATCAAATAGAAAGCTTTAAAACATCAAGGTTGAGCTATTAAAGCATTTTTTTCATTCAATATTAATTTTGCTTTCAAGAACACCATTTGTACTCAATTGTATTCATTCTTGAGTGTTCTTTATTTGTTCTAGAATTGTGCAAACAATTTATCTTGTGAGATTTTTCTTGTAAGTTTGCAAAATTTGTGTATTTCTTTTTGGGAGAGAGTGTGCTTAAGAATTTGGGGTATAATTCTTGAGTGAGTTGTAAGGTTACTCTTTGTCCTCAAAAGATAGAACAAATTAGTGAATTTGTTGGAAAACCCTTAGTGTGGACAGCTAAGGTAGTGAATGAAGACTTTGGTTGAGAAAGTCGAACCACTCTAAATCGCTGTGCAAATATTTTCAATTTTCTGCAAAAGCTTCCACCAAATTTTTAATTACCAATTCACCCCTCCTCTTGGCTATTTCGTCGATCGACTAACTCAACAATATTTATTAGAATTTTTCCATTAGTATCATAATAATTAGAAAGTTACATATTCCATTTAAAAATAATCTGATAAAGTGATGTATTCAAAAAGAATCATTTGATTGTGTGTTAATACGACCTTAAAGGAACGACGATATTAATATGTATAAATTCTATCATCAATTATTTAATACAAATAAAATTAAAAAGTGTTCATAAACCAACTTACCTCAATAGTTAAATGAATCATTGTTACTCCTAAAAGTTATGAGTTCGAGCTCCAATAACTGCAGTAAGATGATTGAGGGTTAATTGTCAAATGATTGAGATTATTATCACCTTATAACTTAATAATTTTTTTGTATGAGAATAGTTAAAAAAATAAAACCCAACCAACATAAAATACTTCTTTACATTATCAATACATCATACACTAAGGATCCACTATTTTTCAACTTTATGGAAACAAAATTTATAAAGAATTATTAAAAAAATCAAATAGAGATGGAAAATGAAAACAAGAAATAAAATCAATTCAAATCTAAGATTAGGGGTTAGCAAATTCAACTCGATTCAAAAAAATATTTTTTTCAATTTTGAGTTATTCAAGTCAACTTGAACTATCAAGTCATTTTTCGCGTTCAACTCAATTTAAAATTTGAGGTACTCAAAAAATAAAAAATTTAGTTGATTATTTTGACAATTTTCTGATCTAGTCCATGATTTCTTTATTCCTTCAATTCCTCCTTCATTTTAAGTTAGTTTTACCCAATCCTAACAACATGCTCCTAAATAATTGAAAAATACATGTGTACTTTTAATTCCACTTTTTGATAACAATTTTTTTTATTTTAATTTAGTCCTAAACTTTACACGATTTCCTTATTTCATCAATTCATCTTTCATTTTAAGTTCATTTTTTACCAGATTTGAATGCATGCTCGGTGCTCCCTTACAACTATAGATTACATATGTAACTTCATGATACATGCACCACACGCCCAAGAGCAAAGGATTATGAGCGCGCTATGCCACTCGACCCAATCACAAGAGGACGGTCCAAGCTACTCAAAAACCAACTCTAGACAACACTCCATACCTTCATCAGTAAAGGCCTATAAGCCAACATGGAGACTGAAGAGTTCAAGAAAGGGAACTCAGTCTATAATACCCCAAATTTTAACTAGTGGTTAAAATGGAAATTTTGAAAGTTTAGTGGCTAAAGTATAAAGTTTGAAAAGTTTAGGGATAAGAAATTTAATTTTTAAAATGTTATATATCTTAGCCCGTAAATGAACAGTTTGGATTAAAACAGAAATTTTTGTTGGAATCGGATCTTCGGTACGAGATTTGTGTTAAAAGCTATAAAGCGATAAAGTTCGATATTGAAATTGGATATTTGGATTGAACCTAAATTTTATGAAATTTGAAGGATGTTAGAAAATGGTTGTAAATATTATTTTCATATTTCATATCAGAGAAATTTGGCTCAAAACAGTGCATTTTTTCAGATTTGACCGAAACAGTGGAATTTTAGTGACTAAAATGTAATTTTAAAAAATTGCATGGCCAAATTAGAAATTCAAAGCCAAGTTGATTCATCTTTGACTAAAGAATATTTTAATGGAGAATATGGCAATGGCATTTGGTAAATTTTAAGATTTATTAAGGAAAAAAAACGGAAATTCTCAAGAATTAAATTTTTAAATTCAATTAAATTGGTTAAATTGTCATCTGTATTAGAAAATGTCTAGAAAATTTTAGATTTCTTCTTCCTATAGCAGTTGCTGCCCTGAACCCCTTCAAGGTAAGAAAAAAAATTCTTTTCATTTTTTGAGCTATTTTAGTAAGATTTTGGAAAAAGTCGTGAAATAGAAAAATGTTCTAGATCAAACTCTCTATCATTTGGTACCAATATTTCATGGTGAAGATGCTTATATGTTGAGATTGAAAGTTAGGGTTTATGTAAGGTTTTGTGGTTTTAAAGAATTGATTAAGGAGTTTTAGGTTTTTTATGTTGAAGATTAATTTTCAAGCATGTGTGATGTTTAAAATCATGTGTAAAGCTTTGTATAGGATTCGACCATACCTAGGGTTGTAGATATCGGTTGAATTTGGTTTAATTTGATGTTGTTATGGTTAGAATAACATGAATTTAATCTAAGGAAGTTGAATTCATGTTTGAAATGAAATAAAAATCTAGTCCTAAAAGACTTGTTGTATTCGACCATAGGGAGGAATTTGGGGGAAAATGTTGAAAAATTTCCTATGGATTAGAAATTTGATGTTATTTGGAAACTAGCCCTTTTTCATTTTCCAAGTTTTAAGGATTTTGGGACATTATTGTATAAATGTGTGATTTGGAGTATTCAATGATAATATTTAGTATTAATAATCTGGAAAATTAAGTTACAAAGTTGGTTGGAATCAAATTGCAAGTTAGGTAAAATTTAAGGGTGGAATTCGAAAAGTCCAAGAAATATAGGGACTTGACTTCAAGTTTTTAAATGTGAAAGTACCATTTGGGTAAAATAATACACTTCTGTAAATCTTATTTATGTGCTGATTTTTGAGTTTAAATGTTGAGTTGGGATCGAATTTCAAGTTTATCAAATTAGGTGGTTGAAATTGAAAAGTTTCAGAAAGTTAAGGACGAATTTACAAGATTTTGAGTGTTTAAGTATTTATTTGAATATTTTATTGAAGTGCTGGAAATTTTATGTTATGAATGTGAAATAATCATAACAGTGAAGGATCATTATGAAGTTAATAGAAAAGTTAAGGTGAATTCTAGAAAGAATTCATAATTAGTGGTTTGATTGTGTAGTTGGCAAATGTTGAAGGGTTGATAGTGAAAATAAATATTCATAGGGTTGCATAAGTATTTTGAGAAGTTTGAAATTTTGATGGGAGTATGATTTAGTTGTATATCAATTTAAGTATCAGATTTATTTCTATCAAATTTTATGTTTAAGTTTAGATTATATTAATTCGATGCTAAAATATAGTTTGAATATTTTATGATATTATATAATATCGTCAGATCAAGGTAAATCTAGTGATTCAAGTAGCTAGAAGGGAAGGAAAAAGTATGGGATCGAGAAAATTATTATGGAGAAGGTTGATAGGAAGGCAAAGGTGAGTACATTTAATTTGTGTTTGTATTATCGTACAAACATTAACTTGCGATGAGCCACTGATGGAGTTACTACGGTAAGAAGTGACTCCTAATGTTATGTGAAATTTTGATTATAGCCTAAAGATTTATTTATTAAGCTTATAGAATTATGAAATTAAGCTAAGGAAGCTAATTAAGGAAAGTTGTCTAGAAATTTGAATTCGAACAGTGAGTTTAGAAATTCACCATAAATTATAAAGAATTGATTAGAGGATGATCTCTATACCGTTAGATTCATATATTAGTCTAGATTAGTTTAAAATAGACAGTTACTGATTTCAAGGTGTACACAAAAAGATATGAATTTTTAATCGATGATAGGTCAGAAAACAAGGCAGAAAATTTTGTCGAAACAACTTCTATCAGTCAACTTTGAAAATTCTCTATAAATTGTACAAGTGAAACTAGACAGAGTGCATTATATGGTTAGATTTGTATTCGAGTATAGTTTTTATTAGTACAAACAGAATAATTTTTCTGTATATTAATTAATACAGAATAATATTTGTTTGATGGTAGTGCAAACTGTCAGAATATAGAATTTTGATAAATTGTATATTGAAAGTAATGGAAGGCAAAGGATTTATATTTAAAGCTTAGAGAGACTTTTATTTTGATTTAAAATAATAGTAATAAAGTGTTAAAGTGAATCCAATTTGTTTATTTGATTAATTTTATAGTTAAAAACGATTTGTGATAAGTCAACCTTATTTTATTTTCCAGTATGATTTATAAATTTTCAGTATGGAATGTTTCTATAAAATTTTATTTTATTAAGTTTTATGAGTGATTTGGGTATGAACTACCCAAGTATGATATTTATGATGATGAATTCTAAATATTTACAGTTATCAGATATTTTACAGTTATAAGATAAAGTTTAATAAATGATTATGTAATGATAAATATAAGCACATTGTATGTTGCATTGAGAGTCGTAGGTACATTTGGCATGCCATTAAGTGAGTGCTTATCAGTTCAGCTTTGGTACATTCATGTATCAATGTTCAATTATCAGTTCAGCTTTGGTACATTTGTGTATCAATGTCCAGTTATCAGTTCAACTTTGGTACATTCATGTATCAATGTTCAACATCGTTGGTGCTTATTCAGGTTATGATTACACTGAAGTGCATCATATGTCAGTTTCAGTTATGATTCGACACCGTGTTGTTCCTAGTGGGCTCCTCAAACTTACGTACCTTATATTATCTTACATATACAGTGGGTTACAATAGTAAATGTGAAAGTTATGACATTATGTGAAAGAAAAGAACATAGAATTGAAAAGAAAGCTTTGAAACATGTTCGAATGATATGAACAAAAGTTACTTATGATATTTAATGATGACTTACATGATTTTTGATGAAATCATGAGATGATGATTCTCAGGTTTTCAGAAGGAAAAATGGTGTGATTAACCCGATTTGAAGTTTAATTGTTTTTATTTAAATTATAGGTTGTTTCTTATATTTTATGAAATTTATGGTTTTATATCACTTTAGTTATATTTCAACCTCATTAAGTTTTATTTAGCGCGTGATGATTTTCATGCGTAGGTTCGAATAAAGTAGAGGTTGTGAAGTGAGAAGTTTGTCAGCATCTTATGTAAAATCAAACATACCAACAATATCAGTAAGACATCCTAACTTTGACTTATTAGTGTCACGTACATTATATTTGTTGGATTTCTTTATCAAATTTATTTTAAAAAGGGTTTGTAGTAGTAGTTAGAGTTATTTCCTTTTATTTTGATTAATCTTAGTATTAATCGTATTTATGAGTGAATAGTAAAAAAATTTATATTTTAAACGGTTTTAAAAAAAATACAGTGGAAGTAGGCAGTTGTATTTGGATATGAAACAACAATGAACTTCCTAATTACCGATTACTAATTACAGACTAAAATCAATTGAGTTGATGTGACATTTGTGACTCATATTACGAGACATATATGGGCTATGGGTGTCACATACTCATCCTTCCCCCATATCAACTTGGATCATCAAAACCCAAGTTACTTCCTGGCCCAATTGAAAGACTCAAGAATAACAACATAACAACAAACTTACAACTATTTTTTGAATGTGATCCCGATGTTATTTGGTCAACATGTCTTTTAGAGTTACGACTGTATTTCTTTTATCTTTTCAACGGTTCTTGAATCGCATTAATATGATATCGGGAACTCAAGATAGGCTCATTTTAGTGAAGACAACGCATGTAGAAATTCCTATACGAGATTAATACAGAATCTTGTGAATACTACGAATTTTTAATATTTTTATTGATTATTTGTAATATAATTTAATATAGGATGATGCATTATCTTTTAGGATCAGATTTACTATTTTATTAGGAATAAGATAGAGTTAAAACAATTATCTTTAGTTTATTTTTATTGTTATTTTTATTATTATTTTCAAGCAATAGTAATACTACAACAAGTACTCATTCACCCTATATAAAGTATACTCCTCCCACCATTGTAATATCCAATTTCTTTCTTTTATAAAATAAAGCGAAAGTTAATTTTTGTAAGAGTTGATTGCCTTGTGCCTTCGCATCTTCTTTTTCTTTTTGTTCTTTCGAGTTCTTAAGAGAGAGATCTTCACACTCCGATTTTCGTATTCGTTACGATTAGGAGGTTTGGTTAGAGTTGTATTATCAAGTTTGTCTTTTCATTTCGACTAAGAGGGTTTGTTAGGACACTTATCCATCTATTTTACATCTTCCATCATCAAATCAATATTCTCGCCTTCATCACCAAAACCCTAATTTTATCTAAAAACCTAAACTCCCAAAACCCTAGCTGTTGTACGTCATCATCTTCCATATTCCTCGAATTTCTTAATCGAGTCTAGAGCTTTCTAGGTTTGTTTCCTCGATGAGAGAAACATTCATTCATCCACTGTCACTTCTCTATCAATTGGTATCAGATTTAGGATGATTATTGGGAATAATCAAATTAATTTAACTTGTTCTTCAAGCGTTAACTGCCAAAGTACCCCAACAGAGCGAGTTCACACAAGTTCATCATTTTCATGTTCTTTTTCAATTTTTTTCATTTAGTTTCAATTCCTTCTTGTTAGTTTACTAATTTTCATTTAGAAGAAGAAGAAAAAACAAATAGCCAACAAACTAAAATAAATCTATAAATCATAAACGAAGGAACATGGAGTTGATTTTTTATAGGAACATACTTCAACCAAAGAGGATTCTACAATCAAAAATTCATCCCAATAAGATTTCATTTGACACTTCAATTTGATCATTTAAGTTTTCTCGGTATATTCAAGTTTTTCTCATTGACTGATTTTTTCAGAATTTTCCAGAAAGAATTTTGTTCTGAATATTTCTAGATTACAACTACACTCATAGAGGAACATTCATAAAAAATAGAATTTTTGGAGATTGAAAGCCCCTAAAAATGTTGCTCAAATTGATTCAGAGTTTTAGGTTCCCGGGTTTAGGGTTTTTAACTTTTCTTTGATTCTTATTACTTTAGGTTCCTTTTTTTTAACTTTTCCTTGTTCCTCTAGATCATCTAACACATTCCTCTCCTTGTGTTAGTAGGATTGAAAGAGTTTGCATATTTCTTCTTCCTTGCATTCTCGTTCATTTAGAGTCCTACCTTTCCTTGGCTTCTTAGAACTTATAAGTTTCTTTTCCTTTTTTTGTTAGTGAGCAAACTCTGATAAGAACATCAAAAGACTTCTTGGAGAAGATAGTTTTAAAGAATACAAGATCGACTTCCTTGCCTCTCGTTGTGATGTTTTTCTTGGAGTGACTTGTGTGGTTTCTTGTTTCTTTTCTTTTCTGTTCCACTTTAAAATTTTATTTTGAGTGTTGTAATTTCAGGGTGGTTAAAGAAGAAACATTCACTACGGCTTTGGAAAACCTACTAACTACCGTGAATAATTAGTCAACACTACTTGCAGGAACCCAACAACCGATTAAAGAACTAAACATCTCCATACAACAACAATAGGTACAACCTAATAGTAATGATCAACAACGACAAACTGAATGAAACCTAACAGCAAATCTTATGCAACCTATGCGTGGACAACCTAGACTTCAAATGTCAGAACTCTTTGCTAAACCAAAGTTTACAAAACCACCATTCAAAGGAGACTATGACCCAGACTATTACATCAACTGGGAAAGCAAAGTTGATCTTATGTTCTCCTACCACGACTATCCGGTGGAAGAACAAGTTTCACTAATCACCATGGAATTCCAAGGCTATGATCTCATATGGTGGTTGTAAACACGAAGGACAATTCAAGAGTACGAATCATAGATATAACATCCTGGATAGATCTTAAAAGAGTTATGCATAATCGTTTCTTATTGACATACTAGATCCGTGACATAAAACAATGACTTCATCGACAAGGAAGAAATTCAGTTGAAAAATACTAAAAAGAGATGCAATCCCTTATGAATCGTGAAAATATCACTGAAGATGAAGAAAACACTATTTCAAGTTTTGTAGTTAGGTTGAACCCTAACATAGTCGACCCCCTTGATTTACACGGCTATGAACAACTTAAAGAAAAACTAAAGAAGGCGATCATAATCAAAACAAAACTTCAACGAAGATATCGCTTCAAAGAAACTTTCCAAGGTACTTCTTCCAACTTCAATTTATCTTCTACTCCACTTTTTTCCGTGAATAAGAAATCGACGATGAAAAGCCTATGGTGGCTAATAAAGACATGATTAAAAACCCTAAAAAGTCCCGAACAAAAGAAACCTTGTTCTTCAAATGCAAAGGTTATGGTCGTGTCAATTGTGATTGTTCGAATTTGAAAAACATGATAATCAGAGAGGAGAGTACAAGTTGGTTTAAATCAAAAATAGATTGTCCCAAACATATTGAAAAAGATGAACCGATTGATTCAGATAGCGATGGGTTTGACTTGTTGTGCTTGGTTGTGAGGAAAATCTAAGAATTCAAGCAGTCGATGACTCTGATAAACAACGAACCCACATATTCCATATGATATATTAGATAAATGATAAGGCATACTCCTTAATCATCGACAATGGAAGTTGTGTTAATGTGATCAGTAGTTATGTGGTGGATACACTTAGCTTGCCTTGTCAACGACGCCCTAAGCCATATTTTTTGCAATGGCTTAACGAGAATTTCGAGATGAAAGTTACAAAGCAATGCCTAGTTAATTTGAAGATGGGTAAATATTGAACGATGTGTGGTGTGACGTACTTTTGATGCAAGCCTCTCACATTCTTTTCGGAAGACCATGAAAATATGAAAAAGTTGTCATTTACTATGGTAAAGCGAACGAGTACTCTCTAAGCATCAATTGAAAATCGTATAGTCTCCGACGAATGCATCTGAAAGACATTTTGCAAGATCAAAAGAGAATTTGTGAGGATATTAGGAACTTAAAGAAAGAGACAAAATTAAAAGAGGTCCAACCTATAAAAGAAAAAAAAGACGTATGGGAGGTTAGTGAATCCACTTGTAAGAAACAATGTGTCACAAAATATTTATGTGAGTTTAAAAAACTTAAGAGAAACCTTTTCCCAAAACAAAACTTGCATCCTCATCTATTTCAAAAACACCGATATCTTAAGCGATCTACTAGATGGATTACCATCTATAAGAAGAATAGAACACCAATTGACTTCATTTCGAGATATTCAATTCCAAACCATCCTGCATATCGATGTAATCCTGAATAAACTAAATAATTGGAACGGGATGTGGACGCATTGCTACAAAAAGGTCACATCAGTAAAAGCCTTAGTCATAATGATTCTTGTTCTTAATAAAGTTAGTACATTTCGAATGTGTGCAAATTGTACACCGGTCAACCAAATAAAAATCAGATACATGCACCCTATTTTATGCCTTGATGATATGTTAGCTGATCTGCATGAATCATGCATCTTCACAAAGATAGACTTGAAAAGTGATTACCACCAAATATGAATGAAAGAAGGTGACGAGTGGAGAACAACTTTCAAGATGAAGTTCAGATTCTACGAATGGCTTGTCATGCCCTTTGGAGTTACAAATGCACCGAGCACATTCATGAGACTAATGAACCATGTCTGAAAGATTTCATAGGTAAGTACGTTGTTATTTACTTTGATGATATCCTTATCTACTCATCCTCTCTTGAATCATATGTTGGGCATGTTCGTTCTGCCTTCAAGGTACTACGAAGAGAACACTTATTTGCTAACATGGACAAGTGTTTGTTTTATAGTGATAAACTTATCTTTTTAGGCTTTATAGTTAGTGCACAGGGAATAAATATAGATGAAGAAAAGTTCAAGGCTATTCAAGAGTAGCCCACACCATCTTCTATATCTTAGGTACGATAATTTCACAGTTTAATAAGTTTTATTGTTGTTTCGTCAAAATCTTCTCCACCATTTTCATACTTTTGACAAAAATAATCAAGAAATTAGTTGAATTCAAATAGGGTCCACAACCAGAGGCATTCAAATTACTCAAAGGTAAGTTATATTCAACACTCATTCTTCGTCTTCCTGATTTTTCTAACACTTTCGAGTTAGAGTGTGATGCTTTAGGAATAGGCATAGGTGCAGTACACATGTAGGAAAAGTAACCTATCGCTTACTTTAGCGAGAAGTTAAAAGGTGCACAGCTAAACTACTCCACTAATGACAAAGAACTACTTGCATTTATTCGTGCACTCAAAGTGTGTCAACATTATCTTCTTCCTAAAGAGTTTGTAATTAACACGGAGCATGAATCATTAAAGTGGTTAAATGGTCAAGGTAAGTTAAGCAAAAGACATGCTCGATGGGTTGAATTTATCGAATCTTTCCTTTGTGTGATTATATACAAATAAGGGAAAAATAACATTGTAGTTGATGCATTATCCTGAAGGTAGACACTTATTACACAAATGCATTGTACTATTATGGGTTTTGAACACATTAAAGAACTGTATACTTCTAACTAGTATTTTTCTAAGATTTACAACCATTGTTCAAAAAGTGCTTTTAAAAAGTTTTACCTTGTAGATGTATTTCTTTTCCAAATGAACAGGTTGTACATACCACAAGGCTCACCACAAGAATTTCTAGTCCATGAATCTCATTCTGGAGGACTAATGGGACACTTTTGTGTTAATAAAAAACTTGACGTAGTCCAAAAATACTTCTTCTGGCCGCACATGAGGAAAACCATATAAAAGGTATTTGCTTCATGTATCGCATGCAAATAAGCAAAATCTATGGTGAACCCTAACTATTTATACACCCCTATTCCAATTTCTTCTTCTTTTTGGCTTGATTTATATATGAATTTTATTCTAGTCTTACCTCAAACCAAGAAATGATGATATAATATATTTGTGGTTGTTTACTGGTTTTCATAGATAGTACATTTCATTTCATGTCATAAAACCGACGATGCAACGCACATTACCGACTTTATTCTTCTGAGAGATAGTGTGCCTCGATGACATACCTCACACAATTATATTTGATCGAGAAAAAAATTTCGTAAGCCATTTTTAGAAGATATTATGGGGTAAGATAGGTACAATACTTCAGTACTCCACCACTTGTCACACTCAAACCGATGAACAAACTAAGGTAACCAATTAGATTCTAGGTTCTTTACTTAGAACCATGGTAGGTAAGACCTATAACACCCTAAATTCTAGAATAGTAGTTTCGGGTTTATTGAAGGGGTAAGTAGACCCATGAAAATTTTATTTTAAGTCGTTAGGCTTAATTGGGTTTGATCTGAGCCCAATTAGCCATAAAAAGGAGATTTTTTAATAGTGAAAAGATAAGAAGGACCAAGAGTGTAAATTTCCCATTTTGTAAATATGGAGCCTTATATTTCATTCATTTCCTTCTCGTCCCTGTTTCTCCCATTTTTCTTCTTTCTCTTCCTCTCCTAAGGCAACGGTTAAAGGTGAGTCTTTTGAACAATTTCACATTTCTTTTGAACTTTATTTTCATCCTAAATTCATCCAGCAACCTTATTTTAATGAATCAAAGCCTTGGTTTAATACTAGCTTAATTAAAGTAGGAGATTTCATCCAAATCACCAAGAAAAAGAGTAGTACTAAGAAGGAACTTTATTTTGGGATTCTAGCATCAAGGTAGTGTATTTCTAATCCTTTGGAGTATTAAGCTTTCATAAATTTCAAGTATTTCCTAAGATTTGAGTATTTAAATATTTTAGGGTTTATATTTGATATCATAACCAAATTACATTTTATAGGTTAAAAAGACATTTTTATGCTACTTTAAGACCCTATTCAACTCCCTAAATCTTTAAAATAAACATTAAAACCCAAACCAAGTCATTTAGGATAATTTTTAAGGGTTTTTCAAGCTAAAATAACCATTTTCGGTGTTGAATATTGGTGTTGGGATGAACAATATCGATATTAGATGAATTGGGGCTAAAATTAGGTATTTCAGGTTTGAGTATCGATACTCAGGGTGACAGTATGATACTGGGCCTCAATTTTAGAAACAAAATGCATTTTTAGTACCGATATTCATAGGGGCATCGATACTTGACCCTATGGTGTACATACTGCAAGTAGAGTATCAATACTACTCAATTTGGATGGTCCTTTTTGACTCGTTTAAGGTTCGTAAGAGCTAAGGACGATCCATAATAGTAAAACTTAGTCCATGAGGGACATAAATGACCTAACAGGCCTAAAATCACTCACAGGAGTGGGTTACAACAAATGTAACCATATTAAGTGTATTACATTGAAATTAATTCAGCCGAGGATGTATACAAATTATTGAGGATAAGGATCATTGCAGAGGATATACCAACAAGAGGTACATGGAATAAGTATAGCAGAAAACGTAAGTTTCAAGAATGTTAGTGAACCCATGAGGGATAAGACTTTCTTTCAATTCAAGGAGTATTGAAAGAAAGTTCAACAAGAGAGATCAAAGCGTCATTATCCAGTGTTGAACATGAATCATGTATCGGGCTAACAGACTGCTCAGCCAACCAGTCAAAATACGTTAGTGTCGATAGAGACCCCACACAGTAGAGAGACTGAGAAGGTATAAGATAATTGACTTTTACTGTTCAGGCAATGATGATCCAATTTTGACCAATCAGTGGTTGTGAGAGATCATGAAGACTTTGAGGTAACTTTTTACCCCAGAGGGTAAGTTAGAGTGCATCACTGCTTTGCTCAAGGGTGATGCTATCGATTTGAGGGAGACTGTAGAGATGGCTATATAGCTAGAGGTGCCTACGTGGGATCAATTTCTAGATGAGTTTAGTGGTAAGTATATCAGTGAGTCATACATAGATGAGTTGAGGATGTAGTTCTCTAAGCTAGTCTAGGGAGATCACTCAGTGTTTGAATACGAGGGATATTTTTTCTAGTTAAGTCGTTACGCTCTAGAGTTGGTTTCCACTGAATCCTTGAGGTGAAAGAGATTCCTAAAGGTGCTTTATCTCGACATCCTTACACAGTTGGCGAAAAACTCACATAGAGTATTTTCAAAGCTATCATGGTAGGCTAAGGCCGTGGAGAGGGTGTAGAGCATAAGGAAGAGTTTGTTGGGTGAATAAAGTGGTCTGAGCATGAGGACTTGTGTATCAGTGGATATGCCTCAATCGGTAGCCAAGAGAGTAATAGATTCATTTGAGTAGAGGAGAGTGACATTAACTTTGTTACTCTAACCGAGTTAGAGTTTAGGTGTAAGGTCTCATAGGAGACCATCAGCTTCGCAGCCCGTGCTGGGTGTTGAGAACTCTAATAGAGTTTTGGAGCATTTAGAGTGTGAGAATTGTGGCAAGAAACATCTAGGAATGTGCTTTAGACTCTCTAGAAAGTGCTACCAATACGGATCTTTGAAGAATTTGGTGAGAGATTGTCCTAGTTCAGATGAGGTGCTAGGTATGTTTTCAGCTACCTCAGTTTTTCATGTTACTTTAGTAGGTGTAAGTGCATGCATTCTTTTGTAGTGTCAATGGCTCTAGTAGGAAGCATATTCGAGTAGGGAATTCATGAGTAAGGATCCAAGTGGCTAGTATGTATACTTTAATACGTAAACCATAGATATTCTTCGAAGACTTAAATTAGGCTCAGTAGTCGATCAAAAGAAAGTTGCTAGCAAAAGTGTTACTCGAATTTCAAAGTTGCAATCTTAGAGATGTATGGAGACCTTATGAGTACGAGTGGTTATTCCTTATTGAGTTAAAACTAAACCCTAATAAATATATAGCCGTAGAATCTTCCACCTTTACGTGTTCTCTTAAGGAGCATCCTTTTGTGTGGTCTTGTTAGATGTGAGACTAAAAGATCATCTTCCTATCATCAATAGAGGGTTGTGTGATTGACCCACTAAGGATTAATAATCTCAGGTTTAGTCTTGGAGGTGGATACCTCCACGAGAGTGTTAAGGGTGTCCAAGTTGCTCTTATCAGTATAGCGAATCACCTTGTTTTCAGAAACATCGGGATATCCCTCAACCAGTGCCAAGGCACTTTAGTTGCTAATTGGGTACAAATGCCTAAGTACTTGCGAGGAGTAAGTTAGCAGGGTGTATATTTTGATGTAGTAGTTCCAGACCTGACCCTAAGTTTTAAGGGTATTATAGGTTAGGTAATGAGTTACGAGTCTCGAGAAGCATAGATCCCTATGATTTCGTCATTATGCATTCTTGCACGAACAGTGAATAAACCAGCTAAGTGAGCCAAGCTTCGTCACTAGTGTCATTGTGTTGTATATAAGCACGAGCTATATATATAATACTAAGAGTATGTAGCATTGCATAGTATCGCAGACTTTAAGTGCTTTAGATTAAAAGAAAGCAAATTTGTTAAGCGTCGTATGACTAGTATTAGTAGGTATCAAATAGTTCTTTAGTGGCAAGTGATAGTAAGTGTACGATGTAAAGTCCCATAATCCTTAAGTCAGAGTGTAGTCACGTGAGATCTCTGCTTGGTGAGGCGTGCTCTCTGAGAGATCCAAATGTTGCTAGTTTTGCTAGATAAGTGGCTGATGTGAGCACCTTAGATGTACGTAAACCGCCAGGCAAAGGGAAAATAATTTTGTGGTATAGATGAGTATTAGATCAAAGTTGCGCCGTGGAAGCATAGAGATCGAAGTTAGTCGAGAATCGTTATCATATCTTCAGTAGTCAGTATAAAGACTGTGTAGGAAAGTGTTATAAGATCTCAGGACGTAGTATGACAAGTTATCTTTATGCAGTAGGTAAAGGAGTTTATCGAGTTATGCAGTGAGTTAACTCGATTGAGTAAGGTTAGTCAAATAAGGATTTAGCGGTATTAGGTAAATCATCGAGTAGCATACAATATCAGATAGAAAGAAGGTGACTTCTTTAGCTTCGTGCCTCTTGAAGGTTTTTAGTTAAAGTCCAACATTGGTAGTGCCCTCAGAAAATCGTAGATTGATTTTACGAGTTTCGAGCTATATGTCAGATATTGAGGACTTTTTCCTCGAGAATCAATTTTGATAAGGTTTAAGAACTTCGAGATTTCTAAGTTTTGGATTTAAGGATGTGTCACTATCCAAGTAAATTTCAAGGACGAAATTTCTTTTAAGAAGGGGAGAGTTGTAACACCTAAAAATTTTGGGCTAGTAGTTTCGGGTTTACCCGAAGGGGTAAGTAGACCCTGTAAAAATTTTATTTTAAGTCATTGTGCTTAATTGGGTTTGAACCATGCCCAATTAGCCATAAAAATGATATTTTTAATAGTGGAAAGATAAGAGGGACCAATTTCACACTTCATTTTAACTTTATTTTTGTCCGAAATTCATCCAACAACCTTCGTTTAACGAATCGAAGCCTTGGTTTAATCCTAGCTAAAGAAAAATGGGAGTTTTCATCCAAATTACCAAGGAAAAGGTGTGAGGCTAAGCAAGGTACTTCATTTCGAGATCCTAGCGTCAAGGTAGTGTATTTATAATCCTTTGAAGTATTAAGCTTTCATAAATTTCAAGTATTTCCTAATATTTGAGTATTTAAATATTTTAGGGTTTATATTTGATATTATAATCAAATTATATTTTAAAGGTTAAAAAGACATTTTATGCTACTTTAAGACCCTAATCAACTCCCTAAAGATTTAGAATAAAGATTAAAACCCAAACCAAGTCATTTAGGATTAATTTTTAGGATTTTTTAGCATAAAATAACCATTTTTGGGTTTGAGTATCGATACTAGGATGAATAATATCGATCATGGATGAATTGGGGTTAAAATTATGGATTTTAGGCTGGGAGTATGATACTTTCCCTACAGTATGGATACTTAGGTTGGCAATATCGATATTGGGCTTCAATTTTAGAAACAAAATGTATTTTTGGTACTGATACTCATATGGTATCGATACTTGACCTTAAGTTATCGATACTGCAAGTAGAATATCTATACTACTCAATTTTGATGGTCAGTTTTGATCCGTAAGAGCTAAGGACGATTTGTAATAGTAAGACGTAGTTTGTGAGGGACATAAATGACCTTACATGCCTAGAATCACTCATAGGAGTGGGTAACAATAAGTGTAACCATATTAAGTGTATTACATTGAAATATCTTTAGTCAAGGACGTATACAAATTATTGAGGACGAGGATCGTTGTAGAGGATATATCGATAATTGGTACAAGGAGTAAGTCAAAATTAATAATAGCAGAAAGTGTGAGCTTTGAGAACGTCAATGAACCCATGAGGGATAAGCCGTCTTTTCGATTCGAGGGGTATTGAAAAGAAGTTCAATAAGAGCGATCATAGTTCCCTTATCTAGTGTTAAACCCAAAATCAGGTATTAGGCTAGTTGATAGTACAGTCAGTGACCCACAACCTCAAAAATCATCGTAAAACCTTGAGAATGCATAGAGACTTCGCTAGACGCAGAGAATTAGTGAATTACCCTTTAGTAATGAACAACCAAAATAGTTAAACTTAACAAATGATAATAGTAGCAGACTAATAAGGCCTCACATAATGTTCTAGATAAAGAACGAGCAATATAGCAACTAGTGAGAGGATAACCTCACTTTAGTAAATCCAACCATACTATGGTACATTCAGGTTACCTTAGTGGCTCTAGTGGGGTGTTGTCAGTGAACGAAGTACTTTAGGAGCTAGCTAGGGTACGAGGCCTAAACACTCATGAGGAGTGGGTTAGCGATATTAGTGTTATGTGGCCTTTGGGTCTTAGATATGCATGTATAGTTGCATCAGTCCAGTACCCCAGTTATCAAAATAACTTGGCTTGATATTATGTGATACCAAGCCAATGCTTCAGTTGAGTGGGAATAAATGATGCTATATGATAATGGGGATTCCTTCTCGATAGTCTACCTGATTCTATGTGATACCAGAAGATCATCCAATAGCTTCAAGGTAACCTTACCAATGTTGTGTGATACTAGTACCCCCTCTCAGTAGGCTAGAATCTGACACTATGTGATACCAGATACTAGCATAGCAGAGCTAGTGTTGCACTCAGATAATGCATAATAGAGTTAGTGTCACATTTAGATAATGTGTAGTAGTTAAGTCATTAGGGTTACAGACCCTTTAGAGATATTCATGGCGAGACCCTTAGCATAGAATTAAGAAAAACGTAAGACCCTTACTTCAGTAATAGAAGAATAAAGCCTTAAGTAGATAGTATTTGATCTAGATCATGCATGTACCTACTGTTTTGTACCTTACCTTTAGTATGCTTACGTTATGAAATTCCTATGCTACTCTAGATTAGTGATTATATTGTTGGGCTTTGTAAGCTCAGCCTTCGGATGTTTTTCATTGGTAGTCAGTAGCTTGGACGGTTCATGGAGTGATATCGCAACAGGACTTCCAGTATTTTGTTCAGAGTAATGTATTGTAGTTTTAGAGGGCATGTGTATTCACAAGACTTTACTTATGTATTCATATTTATAAGAAAGAGTTTGTATTATTTTGGTTTTAAATTATGTGCCACGGAGCTTCAGTTTTTATAAATGTTTTTATAAAGGTTATGCATGTTTCAATTATGATACTATTCAACATGTTTGAACAAGTTTTGAAACTCAAGGGTTGCCTCAGTAGCCCAATATGGCACTTTAGGCCTAATCGGGTTTAGGGTGTTACAAGAACACTCGTAACTAGGAAGAATATTTACCTTTAATTGTGTTTACCTTTCGTCAAATTTGCTTACAACAGATCAATCCACTCCACGACAAGTTATTCTCCATTTGAGATAGTTGATGGATTTAATACACTAACTACTTTGGATCTCATTCATTTACCCTTAGATCAGATTACTAGCATGGATGGTGAAAAAAAATAGCTTTTGTCAAGGATATCCACGCCAAAGTAAAATAAAGGATAGAGAAAACTTAACCCATGAGGCGATGGCCCATTCCAAGTACTCGAAAGAATCAATGAAAATGCCTACCGTATTAACCTCCCATGTTAGTACGACGTGAGTGCATCTTTTAATGTTGTTGACTTGTCTCCCTTTGATATTTTATATTCATGGATGAATCCTTTTAAAGAAGTGGAGATGATACATGCACAACACGCCCAAGAGTAAAGAATGATGGGCTCACTATGTCACTTAATTTGAACTATCGAATCAGTTTTCACGTTCAACTCAATTTAAAATTTGAAAATTTTGAGTCTTTCAAAAAAAATTAAAAATTAGTTGATTATTTTGACAATTTTAGGATTTAGTCCCTGATTTCCTTATTCCCTCAATTCCTCATTCATTTTAAGTTTATTTTTACCCAGTTCTAACAACATGCTCATAAATCATTGAAAAATACATGTGAATTTTTAATTCCTCTTTTTGATAACAATTTTTTATTTTTTAATCTAGTCCTATACTTTACATGATTTCCTTATTTCTTCAATTCATCTTTCATTTTAAGTTTATTTTTAACCAAATTTGGGTGTATTCTCGGTGCTCCCATACCACTATATAATACATATGTAACTTCATGATACATGCACCACATACCCAAGAGATCCCAAACTACTCAAAAACCAACTCCAGACTGTAATTCAGGCCTTCATCAGTAAAGGCCCACATGCCCACATGGATATTCAAGAGTTCAAGGAATGAAGGTCACTCGTCCTTCCCCTCCACATCAACTTGAATCACCAAAACCCAAGTTATATTTTGGCCCAATTGCAAGACTAAAGAAGAACAACAGAGCAAAAGACTTACGATTATTTTTTGAATGGGATCTCGATGTTATTTGGTCAACATACCTTTTGGAGTTACGGTAAACTTTCTCTTATCTTTCCAACGGTTTTTTAATCGTATCAATCTAATATCGAGAACTCAAGATACACTTATTTTAGTGAAGACATCGCATGCAGAAATTCTTATACGGGATTTTGTGAATAAATTTTTAATATTTTTAATGATTATTTATAATATAATTTAATATAGGATGATGCATTATCTTTTAGGATTAGATTTATTATCTTATTAGGAATTAATATAGAGTTAAAACAATTATCTTTAGTTTATTGTTATTAGGAATTAGGATAGTATTGTTATTGTTATTTTTATTATTATTTTCAAACATTAGTAATGCTACAACAAGGACTCCTTCACCCTATATAAAGGATGCTCCTCTCACCATTGTAATCACCACTTTCTTTCATTTATACAATACAACGAGAATTCATTTTTGCAAGAGCTGATTTCCTTGTGCCGTCGAAGCTTCTTATACTTTTAGTTCTTTCAAGTTCTTGGGAGAGAGATCTTCACACTCTGATTTGACTATTCATTGCGATAAGGAGGGCTAGTTAGAGCCATATTATCGAATTTGTCTTTTCATTGTGACTAGAAGGGTTCAATATGACAATTATCTATCTATTTTCCATCTTCCATCATCAAATCACCATTCTCGCCCTTCATCATCAAAACCCTAATTTTTGCTAACAACCTAAACTCCACAAAACCCTAGCTATTGCACATCATCATCTTCCATCTTCCTCGTGTTTCTTCATCGAGTATAGATCTTTCTAGGGTTGTTTCCTCGACGAGAGCAATGTTCATTCATCCGCTGCCTCTTCTCTATCATTTTAATTCTTATTTTTAACTGAAAATGTACTCTTTTTTCAAATTAGTCCCTTAACTTTGTATTTTATTCAATTTGGTCTTTTAACTGCAATTGTTTACAAATTCTTTCTTCACATTAATTCTTTAACTCTTTAATTTATACTCTTGATAATATTTTAACCTCAAAATGCCTTCTTTGAAATATAATACTATAAATATACTTTACAATTTTAGATTATATTTGATTTATTAAATAACATTACAATTTGAAAACGAATATATATATATATATATATATATATAGAGAGAGAGAGAGAGAGAGGAAGTTGAAAAAATGGAATCAATACATACCATAGTACTACAAATAATTATAATTAAATTTTTATTTAAACTTGAACAACTTGACTCGAGTAAAAAAATTAAATTAAGCTTGAGTTATAAAATATGACTCGTCAACTCAATTTTTTTTTACTTGACTCGACTGAATGCTCACCCCTACTTAAGATGAATTCGGTTTTAATTTTGTGTTCAGACCTATTTTGGGGTTAGTTTGGGATGTTTCTTTCTATTGAATTAATCCAATATAAAGTTTGATAATTTTTAAATCTAATCTTAATCATACCTAGAAGGGAGACGAACAAGAGACTTTAAGGGAAAGAATGGGAGTACTCCTAATAATTCTAGGATCCATGATCTAAGGGAATATGAGGAAACAAAAATAAACAATTTAACCAATCAACCAATTGTGTTTGTCTAATCCAATATAAATTTTAAGAATCAATAAAATTTTGGATCTAAATCGGAGCCATTACGAACTTTGGTTATTTTAAATTTAATTTTGAAATTAAATTCATTTGATCAAATTATTACACACATATATATAAAAATTAATCTGAACTTTGATCATATTAAATTTGAATTATTTTATTTCAATCATTTTAACTTTTTATTGAAGAATGAAATTGAATTAAAAAATGTTGACAGATAAAAGACGTTAATTTTATTAAAAATTGAAATATTCAGAATTACAAAAAATGTTAACAATTATAAATATAAATATAAATTAAACATGTATTAGAACATTTATTATAATTGTTAACACAAGAAATTGACAACTTAGATCACACAAGGACCATAGAATAAAAAGGTTAAAATGTTATAACTCTGCCCCTCATCAAATTATAAATACAATTTTAATAGTATTTACACTTTTATTTCCATGACACTTCAAATACCTTATGGCTTTATAACATAATTGGTCAATTAATTTATGTCATATTTTATGACAACAATATACATTAGCGGTTTTAAAACATGCTTAATGGTATCATAAATAAACATAAATAACTATTATAAAATATTTTACAAAATTAGAGCTCCGTGACACATAATTTAAAACCAAAATAATACAAACTTTGAGTTTAATCAACTGAATACACGAGTAAGGTTCTATAAATACATATGGCCACTAAGCTACGGTACAATACTCTGAATGAGATACTAGAAGCCCTGTTATGACGGTGCTCCACGAACTACTCAAGCTACTGACCTGCCAACGAAAAACATCCGAAGGTTGAGCTTACAAAACCTGACAGTATAATCACTAATCTAGAGAAACATAAGAATTTCATAAACAAAAGCATGCTTAAGACATGGTACTAAGCAATAGTCACATGCATGATCTAGATCAAATGTTACTTACTTAAGGCTTAGTTGTTCTATCACAAAAATAGGAGTCTCACACTTCTCTAAGTCTTCTACTAAAGGTTTATCCATGAGTACACCTCTAAAGGGTCTTTAACCTTAATAATTGTATCTACTACTCATTATCTAAATGCAATATTGGTGCTCCTATGCATTATCTGAATGCAACACTAACTCTGATGTGCATTATCTGAATAAAACACTGACTCTTCTAGGCATTATCTAAATGTAATAATGACTCTTCTATACATTATCTAAATGCAATACTAACTTTGATGCGCATTGCCTGAATGCAACATTGACTATGCTATGTACTAACTGAATGCAATATTACTACTACTATGCAATATAACAAGATGTGGTAGGCATCATGGTGTGGCTGAGGGGTTGTATCTCAGAGCTCAAACACCCCTCTAACATACCTAAGATACCCTTAGGTACCTGGGTGAGATAAAGAACTACATCAGAAACATACATCAGACCCCTTGGGTATATGAGGTGAGATTTTGAGCTACATCGAAACTGTACACCCCGCCAACTTACTCTGTCGAGTCTTGAGACATCTACGCCCAGCTGGAATCTGAAGTGCCTTGGCACTTACTAGTATATACCTAGACATACTAACAAACAAGACAATCGTCTTACAGGTAAAGTAACTCGGGTGTCCTGCCTATTTCTTGAGTGTCACACAAAGGCTAGTTTTATGACATCCTAGTTGTTACTGTTTCTAGTTGTTCTGAGTTATTATTGATCTCATTTACTGTTTTCCCTTGTGCTATCTCGCTCGTTCTCGCATCTAGAACGTTATGCAAGGGTTTATTAGTTTATTACTACCGATAATCTGTGTTGATATAGTTGTTTGCTACTTAGGGGCATATTAGTCATTCTTTAACTCCAGAGAAGTCTCTACGCATTTTGGTACTTCACGATATTTACTTTGTATGTTGTTTACTGGATGTAAGATTGGCTAGCCCGATATTTGACTCGGGTTTATTTCTGAGTAGCGATACTCTTTTCACTATTACTACACTTTCCCTCAAGGGATAATTGTACATTCAATACTCTCGGTCGTTCTTACGGAACACGACTTTGTTGTTTCATAATCTGATTATTTAATCATAATGCCTACCGATACACCCTATGCAATGATCCTTCATTCTTAGATATTTATTACGTGCTCAACTAAAGATATTTGTATGTGTTATGCTTGCTATGGTTACATTAGTTGTAACCCACTTCTACGAGTGCTGCTGGGTTTCTTTGGCCATTTATGTCCCTCACGGGCTATGTTTTATCCTTACGGACCATCCCTAGCCCTTAATGACCTTAATGGGGTTGAATTTGATCATTTGAGGTTGGTAGTATCGATACTATACTTGTAATATCGATACTTTGGGGTCAAGTATCGATACTCCTATGAGTATCGGTACTAAAAATGCATTATGTTACTAAAATGGGGGCTCAATATCGATATTTCCACCCTGAGTATCGATAATATCCCTACCTGAAATCCTTAAATTTTCCCCCAATTCATCTAGTATCGATACTATTCATCCCAGTATCGATACTCAACCCCTGGAATGGTTATTTTATGCTCGAAAAAACACCTAAAATCACTCTAAATGCCACTGTTTGATTCTAAATCATGTACTAATGTTGTTGATAGTTATTTAGTGTCTTAAAGTGTCATAAAACACCTTTTTTTTACATATAAACATTATCTATGGAATTAATCATGTTTAAACCCTAAAATGCTCAACTACACAAATCTTAGCAAATTCTTAAAATTTATGGAAGTTTAATACTCCAAAGGATTATAAATACGCTACATTGATTAAAGAATCCCAAAATGAAGCTCATTTGCTGAAAAACACTCTCATCTAGGCTTGGATGATAAAACCCCTATTTTTCTTACAAAAATAAAAACCCAAATCTTTAAATACATAAATGATGTTGCTGGAGGGATTATGGACGGATTTCTAATATGAACTTGAAGATAACGAAGAGGAAAAAGAGAAAGAAGAAGAAATAAAGAGGATGAGAAAATAAAGAGATAATAAAGTCTTCATCTTTTCAAAAATGGGGAAATTACTCAATTTGTCCTTCCTCGTTTTTCTGTTAAATAAAAATCCCCTTTTTATGGCTAATTGAGCCCAAGTCCAAACCAATTAAGCCCAAAAACTTGGATTATACAATTCACGTGGTCTACAAGTCTCTCGGATAAACTCAAAACTACTAGCCCGGAATTTGGGGTGTTACAAACCATGCTAAAAGGATAAACAAAAAATGATCAAACGACAGAAAACACTCCAAAAGGTAGAGAAAAGGTGTCATAAAGGCATGATTATTCAAAATCAAAGAAAAATTAAAGATGTGATAGAAGGAAATAAAAAGAAAATAAAAAGAAAATAAGAAAAATTGATGACGACAACCAACACTAAAATTGATGTCGTCATCTATCAACCGATGATAAAGAAAAGTTAAGTGACTATTAAAATTTTAGAAAGAAAAAATTGAAATCTAATTAAAATTAAAATATCTATAGATCTAATTTTCTTTAAAAAAAATACTTTTAAAGAATCTCGAAATGAAGCTCCTTTAGCCAGCAAACACTCTCCTCTATGTTTGGATGATAAAACCCCTCTTTTTCTTATAAAAATAAAAACCCAAAGCTTTAAATCCATAAATGATGGTACTGGAGGGATTATGGACGGATTTGTAATATGAACTTGAAGATGAAGAAGAGCAAAAAGAGAAAGAAGAAGAAATAAAGAGGATGAGAAAATAAAGAGATAATAAAGTCTTCATATTTTCAAATATATGGAAATTACTCAATTGGTCCTTCCTCATTTTTCTGTTAAATAAAAATCCCCTTTTTATGGCTAATTGAGCCCAAGTCTAAACCAATTAAGCCCAACGACTTAGATTAAACAATTTACGGGGTCCACAAGTGTCTCAGATAAACCCAAAATTACTATCCCAAAATTTGGGGTGTTACAAACCATGCTAAAAGGGATAAACAAAAAAATGATCAAACGACCGAAAACATGCCAAAAGGTATAGAAAAAGTGTCATAAAGGCATGGTTATTTAAAATCAAAGAAAAATTAAAGATGTGATAGAAGGAAATAAAAGGAAAAAAAGAAAAATCGATGACGACAACCAACACTAAAATTGATGTCGTCGATAGGGGTGGGAATAGGCCAGGGCGACCTACAGGGGCCTACGGCCTGGCCTATATAAATCCTGGCCTGGCCTGGCCTATTTAATAAAAAGGCCAGGCTTGGGCCTTTTTAAAAGCCTATTAAATTAAATAGGCCAGGCTTAGGCTTATTAAAAAGCCTTATAAGCCTGATAGGTCGGCCTATTTAAAGTGACTACTTTGTAAAATACGCTAAGTTAGAGTGACTTAATAGGGACTTTACTCTAAAATTAGTGACTAAACTGAAAATATTAAATGTTTATTGGGAAACATGCTTTTAAACATGCCATGTTTTTAAACAGGCCAGGCTTTTAAATAGGCCAGGCCGAGCCCAAATAAAAGCCTTTGACAGGCTACAAGCCAGGCTCAGGCCTATTAAAGCCTAGCCTGGCCTGGCCTATTCCCACCTCTAGTCGTCGTCGATCAACCAACGATAAAGAAAAGTTAAGTGAATATTAAAATTTTAGAAAGAAAAAATTAAAATTTAATTAAAATTAAAATATCTATAGATCTAATTTTCTTTTAGATCTAATTTTCGTTTAAAAAAATACTTTTAAAGAATCCCAGAATGAAGCTCATTTAGCCATCAAACACTTTCCTCTAGGCTTGGATGATAAAACCCCTTTTTTTCTTACAAAAATAAAAACCCAAAGCTTTAAATCCATAAATGATGGTGCTGGAGGGATTATGGACGGATTTGTAATATGAACTTGAAGATGAAGAAGAGGAAAAAGAGAAAGAAGAATAAATAGAGAGGATGAGAAAATAAAGAGATAATAAAGTCTTCATCTTTTTAAAAATGGGGAAATTACTCAATTGGTACTTCCTCATTTTTCTGTTAAATAAAAATCCCCTTTGTATGGCTAATTGAGCCCAAGTCCAAACCAATTAAGCCCAACAAATTGGATTAAACAATTCATGGGGTCCACAAGTCTCTCGGATAAACTCGAAATTATTAGCCCGAAATTTGGGGTGTTACAAACCATGCTAAAAAGGATAAACAAAAAAAATGATCAAACGACCGAAAACACGCCAAAAGGTAGAGAAAAAGTGTCATAAAGGCATGATTATTCAAAATCAAAGAAAAATTAAAGATGTGATAGAAGAAAATAAAAGGAAAATAAGAAAAATCGATGACGACAACCAACACTAAAATTGATGTCGTCGTCTATCAACCATCGATAAAGAAAAGTTAAGTGACTATTAAAATTTTAGAAAGAAAAAATTGAAATTTAATTAAAATATTTATAGATATAATTTTGTTTAAAAAAATACTTTTAAAGAATCCCAAAATGAAGCTCCTTTAGCCAGCAAACACTCTCCTCTAGGCTTGGATGATAAAACCCCTTTTTTCTTACAAAAATAAAAACCCAAAGCTTTAAATCCATAAATGATGGTGCTGGAGTGATTAAGGACGGATTTGTAATATGAACTTAAAGAGAAAGAAGAGGAAAAAGAGAAAGAAGAAGAAATAAAGAGGATGAGAAAATAAAGAGATAATAAAGTCTTAACCTTTTCAAAAATGGGGAAATTACTCAATTGGTTCTTCCTCATTTTTCTGTTAAATAAAAATCCATTTTTTATGGCTAATCGAGCCCAAGTTCAAACCAATTAAGCCCAACGACTTGGATTAAACAATTCATGGGGTCCATAAGTCTCTCGGATAAACTCGAAATTATTAGTCCGGAATTTGGGGTGTTACAAACCATGCTAAAAAGGATAAACAAAAAAAATGATCAAACGACCGAAAACACCCCAAAAGGTAGAAAAAAAAGTGTTATAAAAGCATGATTATTCAAAATCAAAGAAAACTTAAAGATGTGATAGAATGAAATAAAAGGAAAATAAGAAAAATCGATGATGACAACCAATATTAAAATTGATGTCGTCGTCTATTAACCAACGATAAAGAAAAGTTAAGTGACTATTAAAATTTTATAAAGAAAAAATTGAAATTTAATTAAAATAAAAACATCTATAGATCTAATTTTCTTTCAAAAAATACTTTTATATTTATGTTTGGAAAGATAATATTAAAATATATAAAAGAATGGTAGATATGTTTTTTACAGTTATATTAAAAATGTAGAATTAAGAATAACATTTGATATTAATTCAAAATTTGATTCATATCTATCCTCCCATCACATGAAAAGAAAATAGCAACAGTAAGCCCAATAACATACATTACCAATGAAATTAATAATGGTACATAACATTATATTTTATTTTAGTTAATTATTCGTCGTTAAAAATAATAATAATGATACTGATGTGTCACTGTAAGATAATATTACATTATCATTGAAAAAATAAAAAAGATGTCATTTCAACAACATTTTAACGGTATATCATCAAAATGAAATCAACATTAGGTATGTTTTTAAAAAAATAATTAAATGATCAAAATAAAAGTATGTGATTAATTAGATGACAAAATACATAATTTACCTTCAAATTACATAATTTACCTTCAAATTAATTACCTCTATATAATAATGATGGGCATGGATAATTAGGACAAAAACAGACCCATTACTTTATACGAATACATAAAGAGAGCATGAAAGGGGAGGAGGACCTCACTTCAACGCATCTATCATTCACAAATCTTAGCTTCGGACTTTGGTTCGGGTGTGGACTTTGGTTCGGTAAGAACCATCTCCATTCTTAATTAGTTTTTCTCTCTTTGCTTCAACAGAGTATACTCCAGGAATTTCAAGCTGGCGATCGAAAATGAAGGATCCAGTGTCCGTGAAATCATGCCCAAGAACAGAAGAATCATGGTATATGATTCTTAATATTTGTTCAACGTGTTTTTTTTTTAATATGGCTAGTCACTGGAAATGTGTGTTGATGGAATGGTGTTTGATGTCATTTTGTTTTTGATAGGGAGCTGGTGAACCTGATGAAGAAGGCAACAGGTGGCCCCCATGGCTTAAACCTTTGTTAAGAGAACAGTTCTTCGTTCAATGCAAGCTTCATATTGATTCTCACAAGAGCGAATGCAATATGTATTGCTTGGATTGTATCGATGGCTCTCTTTGTTCTTCTTGTCTGCCTTCTTACAGGGATCATCGCTATATTCAGGTAATCCACCATTCATTTCTTCTTCTTTTTATGGGTTTTCGCTTTCCATTTCTGGGAGTCTGTTCTCCGCTAAATTTTACCTTCCTATTTTCTTTTCCTTCACTTTTTCACGGCATCCAAGCATTCGATTTTCAAACTCATTTACTCTGTTTCTAACGACAAACCCAAATGTCTTTATCGTGAATGAATGCATCAGTTGACAGATAAGACAGCATAACCCACGAAATTCTCATGTGACTTGTCTGTTAATTTCCCATTTGATATGTTTTTTTTAACAGATAAGGAGATCTTCGAACCATGATGTAATAAGGGTATCGGAGATACAAAAATACCTGGACATAACTGGAGTTCAAACCTATGTAATAAACAGTGCCAAGGTCGTCTTCCTCAATGAAAGGCCTCAACAAAGGCCAGGAAAAGGTATCATCAACACTTGTAAGGCCTGTGATCGAAGCCTTGTCGATTCCTTCCGCTTTTGCTCTCTCGGTTGCAAGGTAAAAAAAAAAATTCTTCATTCATTTTCTCGTCAGTCAAATCTGCTGTTTGCTAGCCGAGTAACTGTACGGGTCAAATTATGATCTTGACACTTCAACTAATATCAAATTTCAATTTTAGTCCTATAATTTAATAATATCATTAAAATTAGTAAACTGAAATACAGATAGTTGGAACATCAAAGAAGAGGCAAATGGAAAAGGCAACCGAGTCCGAGGACTCATACAGCAGCAGTAGCCATGGAAAGTCAAAGAACAACCACAGTGACAATGTGAGGAGCTTTAGTCCTTCAACACCCCCTCCAACATCGGTTAATTACAGAACTGCCAAGCGAAGAAAGGGTATACCCCACCGATCCCCAATGGCAGGACTAATCAACGATATTAGGGCACATAACCTTAAATTTTAGAGGTATACATTGTCCCATTGCCTTAAAAATATATATATAGACAAAGCGATGGTCACAATGCCCCGAGTCTTTCACCAAAAAGAGCCGGCATTGTCATATTCTCGAGTGTCGTGTAAAAAGAAGCAGCACAAACATACAAGTGGGGATGACAAGTGGAAAAATAAGCCCCCAAATATATTAAGAAGCCCTTTCATTTTTAGAACTACCCTAGGGGCTTATTGTAATTTAAGGTGAAATAAAATTAAGACAATATTACAATTATTTTTTATATATTTAAAGATAATTATAATAATATTTTTCTTATTGAATATAGTTTTTTTATCTCAAAAATTATATCTGTTCAAGTTAGATAGGTCCTAAATTTGAGTTAATTTAATTATAAGTAAAAAATAATAATTTTTGAATCAAATTTAAATGGGGGAAGAACTTGAACTAACCTGACCAATCACCTTCCATAATCTAACACGTAATTGTATTCCTAATTTTTTTGTTTCCGTTAGTTTGACATAAACAAAATTCATTTAATTTAAAGTTAATTTATAATGTATCGTTGACCTTATATAAACCACTAATAACTTAAATTTAAATATTTAAATAAATTTCAGAATAATTTAAATTTAAAATATTTGAGTTGACAAAATTTAGAAGGGATCTCCCTCGAAAATGATTGAATTTCATATTAATTAGAAAAGTACTATAAAATAAAAATTAACATAATTCTGGAGATACCACCTAGGTCTAGGTGTGTTGATTGTTGGAATGGTGAATAGGTCAGCCGCATTGAATCATTATCATTCAAGTATTTTTACAATCTTATTCCGGTCACTAACGTTTAAACTTTTTAAATTTAGTTACTTAACTTTCAAATTACTCTTAATTTAATCATTGTAACATTCAAATTTATTTTTTTATTTTTAATTATATATTAATAAAATAGTAATATAAAATTTCATGTTACAAAATTTATTAATAAAACAAATTAGATTGATCAAAATAGGAGTGTCGTAATCGTCCATTGGCTGAGCCAGAAATTGAGATTCGACTTCAATAAATGTGTTAGAGCCGTCACCGATCATTTAAAATTAGGTTGATCGGATACCTTAGTTTACTATCTTACCTGATCCACGTTTTACCATAAATATATCGGGTTCGAGAGTCGATTACAGTCAAGGAAGGATTAGCACCATTGTACTGCCCTTTCGTTGCTAATTTAATTTCACGGTTGTCTTAATCGCGAAAATTAAATGTTAAATTAAAAATTAAAATTCGATCCAAATTACTTACCTTTGATCGATTAACATTACCCTAAAAAATAAAAATATGTTATATTGTAAAATAAAATATTAAGTGAATAAAAGAGAAGAACAAAAAAAAGGTTAAATTTTAACGTTTTAAACGGACAATAAAAAAACCCGAGTGTAAGCGGATATTGGTTAGAAGGTTATCCTAATTAATCTAAATGAAAACCTAATTAAGAGAAACTCTAGAGGTCCAATTGAAATTAAGTATCTTAACAAGCTACAAACCAGAGACTAAAAGAATTCCAAATTTGGACGAAATACATACATAAAACTAAAAAAACAAATATATATATACATATCGAGAAATATATAGAAATAAAATTAAAAGAATAGCATGACAAAAATAAATGGAACAGATTCATGCCAAACAAAGGGCGCATATCTCGCATATTAAGAAAACATGAAATAATAAAGAAAATAATGTAAAGAAAATATCAACTAAATTACAATAAAAATTGTGATGCAAAATAAAGTAAGGAAAGGAAAGGAAAGGACAATTTGAGAAGTAATCAAATTATAGTAAAATGAAAAAGGAAATGATTTACTAAAGAAAAAACAGGGAGAAAGAATTAAAGTTTGACCAGGAAAATTAAGTCAACATAGAATAAATGACGAAATTAAGGAAATAGGAGAAATAAATTAATCCTAAAGTTTTTCAAAAAGGCAATTATTGTTGGCCAAAATCTCGTAAAGTGAAATAGCATTTTAAATATGATTAAATGAACACGAAATAGAAAAGGAAAAAATAAAAAATAAAACAAAATGTAGGAAGAATTTAAAAAGAAATCATAGTGAAATTAAGTAAAAAGGAATAAAATGAATTTCCAAGAAAAGTTTAAGGGATTGAGATAGTAGTTTGACCCTACCCATTAAAAAGGTGCGGATCTTAAGGGCTCCACAACGGGCCCTCGGGTCAGTAAAAAGGCCAAAACTTCAAAAACAAAGTTCATTTTTTGACAACCCCACGCATATGGATCAAAATTATTTTCTATTTTCTCTGAACATATTCTTCAACATATGAAGAACATTCAACCGGGGTTCGTTGAAAACCTAGATTTTGGCCCTGCTCTGCCTTGCTGGCCGCCATGGACAGACGTCGACCACCGTTCATCGGCGGTTAAATCAAACATTTTTTACACTTTTCAAAAGCCCTTTTCTTTCTCTTTTAGAATTTCACCACTATTTTCATCGGAAAGCCTCGAGGAGAGCAAGATCTAAGAAAGATATTTCGTAATCATCCTCTTTCGATCATCGACTTCCTCCATCCGTGGTGGTTTTTCAAGTTAAAAAAGGAAAAAAACTAAACAATTGAACATGCAAACACAAAAGACCAAAATCGAAAAAGGTAGTAAAAGAATACCTCTTCTATTGATGTTTCTTTCAAGATTACAAGTATTTTTTGCTTTCAATCTAACCTCCTTTTGTTTTTATTTTACAAGAATTTATAAACTTAAGGATCTCGTTTTTTTTTGGTTTAGAGTTTCACTTAGATTAAAATGCTCTATCCTTTTTTGTTTATGGCTTGATTTTCATGAAATCTCTAAAAGAGATTATCTTTTCCATGATGTGTCGAAAAATCTAAAAAGTGGGTTTGTTTCTTGTTGCGGCTGGAATGAGGACTCCCTGAGAGCCCTAAAATGCTCTCAATCGGACCATCAGATTATAATCTGATCTAACGTACAAGAACATGCGGCGTTAAAGGAAAAAGGTGAAACCCTAGCTCCAATAGGGTCTTGAAATGTGGGCTTCCCATATGCTGGACTTATACTGTTGGGCCTAGTAGGGCTTGCTTTTGGATTGGATTGGACCTGTTAAAAATAAAAATAAATAAATAATATAACCTAATACATAAAATAATAAAAATAATAAAAATAATAAAAAACTATATAACATATATTATATTTCCAAAAACTATATAATATGTTTTCAAAAATTATATATATTAATATATTTTCAAAAATTGTTTTCAAAAACCATATTATACGTTCAAAAATCGTTTTCAAAATCATATTATACATTTTCCAAAACGTTTTCAAAAGCATATACTATATATTTTCAAAAATTACATTTGAAATTATTTTATATATATTATACTATATAGTAATAAAAATTCCTTAATGTCCCGGGCGAAAATGGGTGTCTATAACTGCCACTCTTTTCCCATTTATCGTGTAACGAAAATAAGGCAAAGATAAAATGACATAAATTTTTGCTCGGTAAGAAGAGGGTTCAAAAGCAAATTTACTCATCTGAGTCTGATATCTTTCTCTGTGATTGAAATCTGACGCAATGTCTGTCGACTCTCTTATCGAATATCTTCCGTCGCGGAGTTGAAATTTGATTTGAAAATTCTAATAGATCATGACTCCTTACTGTTAAGCTAAATTACGGGTGGCTCATTCGTCATGAAGTTGAGTCGATCTTGGATGTTTCGAGCATGATATACTTTACTATGAAGTTGAAATCTAGTTCGACATCTGAACTGGAAAGCGGCTTCTTGTTGCCAAATTATAGTCAACCTTGGTCTTCTTTTTTGCTTAAAGACCTTGGTTTGAAAATTAGACCAGAAAGTAGTTCCTCGTTGCAACCATGCATTTGATATACCCTCGAGCTGAATGGAATCGAAGTCGAAAGTTTTCGTTGAGAGATAACCCTTCTCGCCTTGAGCTATGATGTAAATTAGGATGAGAGATAGTTCCTTGTTGTTGCAGATAACTCATTTATTGTGAAATTAAGTTGATCTATTGGGCACAATATCCTTCTTCGTGAAGTTGAAATCGTGGGTGACTCATTCGTCTTGAAGTTAAGTCCAGATTGAATAAATTTGCCTTGGTCCAAATATCCTTCATTGTGAAGTTGAAATCTAACTTGGATAGGCTGCATTGTTTTTAATTTTGAGCTTCATTTGAATTCAATATTCTTGAAATTGACCCTGACAAAAATCTGCAAAATTAATGCGATGCTATGAATGCAATGTTCTTGTGAATGCTTAAAATGCATATGCAATATATGTTATTTTAAGATTTAGAGAGAAATCTCAATCTCTTGCTGTCATTTTGGATGACTCTTGAGTCTGGAATCTTGAATTTATGATCCTTGAACTTCGATAGGCTTTGATCCGATACATATTCTAGGAGCTTGCAAAAAGAAGGTTTACTTCTAGTCTTGATTTAAACAATGCCTTCAATGAACTAGAAACCATTATCTCGAGTATGGTGCAAAAAAACCTTTTTTGGCTTCCATACACCTATACCTTTTAGAAAACCTTTGTATAGTAATACGTGATTATCTTTTCAAAAGCGAATAAATCATTCTTATTTAAATTCAATCTAAGATGCTTACAAGGAATTGATCTTTTAGAGAAATGAACATATTTATTCATGAGGAAAAAGAACAAAGAGTACATGGAGAATATTCTAGAAAGTCAATAAAAGAAATACAAGTAGATGCCCTAAATCTCGACAATGCGGACGCCTTTGAACTGACACACCATTAGATGACTTTTGAGTACAACTTTTGTCAAGGGAACTTCGAAGATGTGACAACGTTTGGGAGAGTACAAAGTTACTCTAAATTGTTAAGTATACGGAAGACTTGGATGTTGTGATGCTTTACTACCTTGATCCAGGACTTTTCCATGCGCGAATCCTGGATCATTATCCAAGACACCCTTTCGGGTTTTCAACTTGAATCCATCCTTTCAGGTTTTCATCTTGGACCCGCCTTATTTTTTGTTCTTGTTATCTTTTCTATTTAGAGTGCCCTTTCGGGTTTTTACTCTAAACGTTTTTTTGCTCCAACTTAGGGTGCCCTTTCGAGTTTTCACCATAAGCGAAATATTTATTGACTGCATCAGAATTTACGGGATTAGGTAGTTTCAACCTGTCCATTTCAGTTAAGATCAGTGCTCCTCCAGAGAAGGCCTTCTTTACGATATAAGACCCTTCCCAATTTGGCATCCATTTTCCTCTGAAGTCTTTTTGAATGGGCCAAATCCTCTTTAGTACAAGATCTCATTCACAGAATACTCTTTGGTGCACTTTCTTATTATGTGCATGAATCATTCGTTTTTGGTAGAGTTGACCATGGTGAATGGCCTTCAACCTCTTTTCTTCTATTAGGTTTAGTTGATCATATCGAGTTTTCACCAATTCTGCATCATCCAGTTTAACTTCCGACAAAACCCGGAGCAATTGGATCTCTACCTCAATGGGCAATATTTCCTCTATCACATATGCTAAGGAAAATAGGGTTGCCCCAGTTGAAGTTTGTACCGAAGTTCAATAAGAAAACAAAGCAAAAGGCAATTTATCGAGTCAATCCTTGTATGTCTCAACCGTTTTCTCCACTATTTTCTATATATTTTTGTTTGCTGCTTCTACGGCTCCATTTATCTTTGGTCTATAAGAAGTAGAGTTGTGATGCTTTATGTTAAACTATTCACAAGCACCATCCATCATTTTATTGTTCAAGTTTGTTGCATTATCGGTAATGATTCTTTCGGGTAAACCATACCAACATATAATCTCCTTTTTTAGGAACTTACAGATAGTGGACTGAGTGACACTAGCATATGAGATAGCTTTCACCCATTTGGTAAAACAGTCAATTGCTATGAGAATGAACTGATGACCATTTGAAGCTCTTGGGTGGATTTGTCCAATGACATCCATGCCCCACATAGAGAAGGGTCACGGTATCGTCATCATATGAAAAGGGTAAGGTGGACCATTGATTTTATCCCCATAAATTTGGTATTTATGACATCTTCTAGCATAGTTGATACAGTCGCCCTCCAACGTGGACCAAAAGTATCTGCATCTCATAATTTGTCTTGACATCATATGTCCATTTGCATGAGTTCCACAAACTTCATCATGTACCTCTTTTAAGATCATCTTTGCTTCTTCTGCATCTACACATCTTAACAAGACTTGATCATTTCTTTTCTTGTATAAGACTTCATCATCAAGAACATATCCGGCCTCCATCATTTTGATTATTCTTTTATCAGTTTCGGTGGCTTCTCCTAGATAGCTTTGGTTTTTAATGTATTATAGAATATCATGGTACCAAGGCTTGGCATCTTTTATCTCCTTACTTTACAACAATGAGCCGAGTACTCAATGAACTGCATGTCAATTGGCATCATGTCAGACTCCCCGCCAGCCTTGAATGTTGCTGCCAATGTAGCTAAGGCATTAATCATTTGATTTTCTTCTCTAGGCACGTAATGGAAAGTGACTTCATCAAACTCTTTGAGTAGATCTAATATAAAATTTATGTATTCCACCAGCTTTACATCTTTTGTCTCCCACTCTCCTAGGAGCTGATAGATTACCAAGGCAGAATCTCCATATACCCACAAGGTCTTTATATTCTGTCCAATAGTAGCTCTAATCCCTAAAACACAAGCTTCATACTCCGCCATGTTGTTAGTGCAATCAAAGTTCAATATGCTAGTGAACGGATAATGATTTCCTTTAGGTAAGACCAGGATAGCTCCAATGCCATGTCATAATGCATTTGATTCACCATCGAAATGCATTTTCTAGGTGCCACATGTGGAAGTGCTTGCTTCTTCTAAAGATATGACCATCAAATCTTCATATGGGAACTCGAAGTCTAGTGGTTCATAGTTTTTAGAGGCTCTGCTTGCCAAGAAGTTAGATATGACACTTCCCTTTATAGCCTTTTGGCTCACATATTCAATATCAAATTCAGATAATAACATCTGCCATCAGGCTAACCTTCTAGAGAGAGCAGGCACACACATCATGTACTTCAGCGGATCTAACTTCGAAATCAACCAAGTGGTGTGGTACAACATGTATTGTTTGAGCCTTCGTATAGCCTAGACTAAAGTGCATCAAACTTTTTTAATGGGTGAATATATAAACTCACAATCAGTGAACTTTTTGCTCATGAAGAAAATGTCTCACTCTTTTTTTCCGAGTCATCATGTTAGCCCAAGACACATCCTATTGAATTCTCAAAGATGGACAAATACATGAATAAAGGTTTGCCCGGGATGGGAGACATTAAGACAGGAGTGTGAGATAAATACTCTTTTATTTTCTCGAATGCAGTTTGACAGTCCTCATATCATGTTTCAGAGTTGTTCTTTCGAATGAGGCAAAAAATTGGATCACAGTTGTCGGTCAGCTGAGATATGAACCGCGCAATATAATTCAATCTACCCAGAAAACCTCGAACTTCTTTTTGTGTTCGTGAGAGAGGTAAATTCTAGATGGCTTTAACTTTATCTGGATCAATCTCGATGTATTTCATGCTAACCACGAAGCCTAATAACTTTCCAGATGTTACTCCAAATGTACACTTGTTGGGATTTAGTCTCAACTGGAACTTTCTCAACCTTTAGAAGAGTTTTCTCAGATTCTCGACATGTTCGTTTTAGTTTGTGCCTTGACAATCATGTCATCAACATAAACTTCAATCTCTTTATGCATCATGTCATGGAATAAGGTCACCATAGCTCTTTGGTATGTTGGCCCAACATTCTTTAATCCGAAGGCCATCACCTTATAGCAGAAACTTCCCCACATTATGATGAATATGGTTTTTTCCACGTCATCTAGATGAATTTTAATCTGGTTGTGTCTTGAGAATATGTCCATTAATGAAAAGAAAGCATTTCCTATCGTGTTATCCACCAGAGTATCTATGTGTGGCAAGAGGAAGTTTTCTTTAGGTCTTGCTTTGTTAAGGTCTCAGTAGTCGACACACATGCGCACTTTTCCATCCTTCTTTGGTACTGGCACTATGTTAGCATCCACTCCGGATACTTGGACACTTGAAGAAAGCCAACATCAAATTGTTTCTTGACTGCTTCCTTTATTTTAATGGCATTTCAGGTCTCATCCTCCTGAGCTTTTGTTTTATAGGTTTGCATTCTGGCTTGATGGGGAGTTTGTGGACTACCATATTTGTATCTAGCCTAGGCATGTATTGATAGGACCATACAAACACGTCCCTGTACTCCTAAAGTAAGTCTATCAGGCTTTGTCTTGCTTCAGACGAAAGTGTTGTGCCAATTTTAACTTCCTTCTTTTCCTCTTCTGTGCCCAAATTTAAAACTTCGATTTTCTCTACATGTGGAAATATTTGGTTGTCTTATATTTCCACCATTCTTAACAATTCAAAAGGTAAATTGCATTCTTCTTCATTATCACATTCATGAATTTCCCCAAGGTAACTGGGCTGCTCAAAATCCACCACTGGGTCAAAAACATCATTTTATGCATCATTAATATATGGGAACCTGAAAGGGAAAGGAAAAGAGAAATGTGCATATGCGAGAGGAAGGTTTCCCATACGGAAATGAAAAAAAATAAAAGAATGAAGAAATGCTTGTCGGAAAAGAAAGTGCATATTTTATTGAAATATGAATAAAACAATTTATTAACCCTTATAAAAGATCACATATTGCCCTGGTTATAGACAAGTAGGGAAAGTATGAGTATTACTCTGAAAGAGATTTGAAAACCACGGGTAGTTCTTCAGCAGTCCAGTTGTTGAGCACAAACCCCTGTGGTAACGGACGAATTCCATATCTATCGACGTCTTCAGTGTTATCCATTGTTATAGTATTAATGCTCAAGTTTTTCAGTGCTTCTTCTATATCAGGTAAAGCCATCATTGGTTCTTCCTCGAGGGCATAACCACCAAACCTAAATATGCTGTAAAGGGGAGGAAAGGACATAGTCTTTCCTTGAATGTCTTCCCCTATCAATCTGACCCTTCTTCTTTCTTGATATTTTTGAATCTTTTTTCTTCTTTGTTGATGACTGGGCTGAAATCCTAGCCCGAATTGATCTAGCTTGTCAATAAAACATATGGGTCTGACTCTTTCTTTTAAAGAACTCCCAAAACCTGTTCCTATATTTGTACATCTTCCCAAAGTTTGCTTGATTTCCATCTTGGGGCATTCTGAGAGTCTGGGTTTGGAAATATTTACCCCTTCAGCCATAAATGTGGCATTAAAAAATTCTAAAGAGTGGAACAAACACTCTAAGACTTCCTTATTTATATATATATAAGGGGGTTAGTGGTTACACTCGCCAATATTTCATATTCAACGTTAATGATTACCAGAGCTCCGTCGATGACAAACTTGACTTTCTGGTGCAGTGTTGATGGTACTGCCCTAAATTGATGGATCCACGGCCTTCCTAGAAGGTAGTTATAAGAAGACATAATGTCCATTACCAGGAACTTTATATTATAAGTGGCAGGTTCGATTGTCAATGGTACCTCAATTTTGCTGAGCATTTCTCTTTTTGTCTCATCGAATGCTTGAACCAAACTCTGGCATGCTCTCATATGGAAAGTATCCATTGGTAGCCTTTTCAAAGTAACCAATGGCATAACGTTAAGGGTAGACCCATTATCAATTAACACACTAAGCAAGGCGTGTCCCTTGCAATGAATGGTGATGTGTAATGCCTTAGCTCGACCTCTTCCCCCAGACGGAATCTCATCATCAGAAAATGAGAGGAGATTATCAGCTTGGATGTTGTTAACCAGTCGATTCATCTTGCTGACTGGTATGTCTTGTGGCACAAATGTTTGATTTAAGAACTTCATAAGTGCCTCCCTGTGTACCTCTGAACTTAGCAGTAGTGAAAATATTGAAATACGTACTAACAGGCTATGTAATTGTTCCACGATACTATACTCACTGTGTTTTATAAATTTCAGGAACTCCACAGCCTCTTCTTCTTTCATTGGCTCATTTACTGCTAGCACGTCCCCTTAGAATGGTTTGAGTGGTCTTTGGGGTAAGTTAGGCATTTGGGAGTAGTACTTCCCAACTGTATGCCCCACCTCGTTGACATCTTCATTTAGCGTGCTTTCTTGACATTCATACTTCCAAGGCACTTGTTTGTTGTCCTTGTAGGGAAAAGGTCTTGGTGTCATTATCACCACCTTTGCTGGTGCCTTTTTTATCGGCTTCACCTTAGGGGTGATTATCAAAGGGTGCCTCACACCATATTCTTGATCAGATAATTCTTCATTTGCACAAATGTCTACTTTCGGAGTGTGCTTGTTCTCTTCATAACATTCCAACTCTTTTCTATCTATCATCATCTGGATTAAGGCTCTAAATTCTGGACATTTATGCACATAATGTCCATCTTCATTGTGATAGCAGCAATAACTGCTACATGTATCCTTTGTTACACAGGGATGTGGTACAAGAAATCATGCCTTCACCATTTGTCTCCAGACCCAAGCCAAATGAGACTTTACTTCAGAAACAATGGTTTTAACTTTCCTGCCTTTCTCTTCAATGACTGCATTAATCCCACCCTCTTGATGATTAGGAAAAGGATTTGTGCAACATTTGGTGCTCCTGAGTTATTGAAGTAGATCCAATTCCTGTTGCACATTCTTTGCACGATCCTCTTGAATGCGAGGTAGTTCTCAATAGTTTACCCTGGAACACCGCCATGATATTCGCAATGTGTGTTCTCATCATACCACCTGGGGTATTGGGGTTTCATAGGTTCCACCAGATATGGTGACAATACATGAGTGTCAAAGAGCTGCAGTTAATTTTGGTTTAGAGATTGTAACACCTTTATTGGCATTGTAGGTATTGATGTTGTTGATCTCTCCATCCCTCTTCTTCATAGGAGGTTTCTTACTTGATTCAACTCTTTCAATCTTTCCTTATTTTATGGCCATTTCTATCATCTCCCCATCCATAACCAAGTCAGAAAAATTTCCAGATGTGATTGCAACCAGGTGCCCAAAGTAAGGAGCCTTCAGTGTTTGCACAAAAAACTTTCTAGTTTCCTTCTCATCTGTTGGGATTTGAAGAGGCTCAACTTGAACAACCGAAAAAGTTGCAAAGGGGGTGAATTGATAAAAATATGTTTAGGGAGTAAGGAGAGTAAAAGATAAGAAAATGAACATAAAGATTTACAATGGTTTGACTTCTCAACCAAGTCTACATCCACTACCTAAGCTCCTCACTTAGGATTTTCTAACAAACCCACTAATTTGTTCTTTCTTTTTATAGGATCAAGATTAACCTTTACAACTCCCTATCTTTTGAATTGGCTAAGATAGAAACAAAACCCCTTTACAAAAGGATAAAAAGAAGTAAACAAATAAACCTCTCAAAGGTAGGTGTTTACAAGGAATTAAACTCACACAAACACAATATTTACAAGAGAAATGAAAATAAGAATGAAAAACTCTTCTCTTGTGTTTGATTTCTTGGATAGGTGTTTCCAACCCTTCTTCAAGTGTCCTCAACTTGTATTTATATGTTAGAATGTTGTTGTGATCGTTTCTAGCCGTTGGGAGTGTTTTGGAGCCATTGAGGATTAAATTTCGTGCAAAATAAAATTGCCCAGAACAGAGGGTATCGGTACTCCTAAAAGGAGTATCGGTACTACTTTTGTTATATTTAAATTAACTAGTCGTTACTAGCCGTTGGGGTCTGATGGTATCGATACTATGCCAATAGTATCGATACTATGCCTATGGTATCGATACTACTATGTAGAGTAATATTGGTAACCCTTTGGGTATCGATACCATTTTTGCATTATGGAATTTGAGCAATGCTGGTAGTATCGATACTACCTGTGAGTATCAATACTTCCCTTACCTTTGGTATTGGTACCATATGAACAGTATCGGTACGTTCATTAGGTATCGATACTGTAAGAACAATATCGATACTACTTGTCTAGAAAAATGTTTTGTGCTCAATTCCAAACTTTAAGGACTTTGAATTATTTTTAAAAACATTGAAAAACTTTGAATAAATTCAACTCAAGTCCAAAAACATTTTGTCTTAATTGTTATATCAAAATATAGTTAAACAATCTCCCCCTTTTTGATATAAGAAAACATTTGAAAATTGTTTTTGGCAAAACTCCCCTTAGTAAAATATTTAATGAAAAATATATCAATTGTTGGAAAATACGTGAATATGTTCAGCTCCCCCTTTTTCGTTAAGAAATTAAATTTTTCAAACCCATACTTCTCCCCCTTTTTGTTATTTAAAAAATAATTCAACTTTAAAGTTCTAAAATAACTTTAGAGAGTAAGTGTAAAATTTTATCATAAAATCATTTGAAAAATCAAAAGCTCCCCCTCATAAAGTGCATTCTAAACAAAAATTAGCTTTAAAATCTTAACACTTAAACAAAATTGAATTTCAACAAAGAGTAACAAACATGTTAGTATCACATGCAATTCAATATATCCAAGTCTAAAATACTTTATGCAATACCAATAATTGAAATTAAGTACATGTGCATAAAGCTTTCAAAAATGTTATGCATTTGAAGAATTTGATATCAACTGTTAGAAAGATATCTTTAACATTTAAAACACATGTATAAACATTTAAATTTATGTCAAAAATTTAAAATTTATAAAAAAAAGCATTTGAAAAGTTGATATCAATTGTTAGAGAGATATCATCTGCATTGAAAATCAATTTTGACCAAAATTCATTATGATGAACTAAAAATTAAGAAAAATCATTAAAAATTTAATATGTTTATCATAAAACTTTTTCAACATACATGAGATGAAAAACAAAACATAGCTATTTAAGATCAAAAGTCATGCATGCTTAAAACTAAATGAGCAACCAAATAATCAAAATCAAAAGCATTAATCTTAGAGGTTACCCATTCATTTTCAAGTATGGCTAGAGCATCTCAATTCCTTCATTTTCATGACCATTTCTCCCACACACCTACAATAGACATTTATTTGGATTTTGGTATCCAAATTGCTTTAGATCCTTGAACGTTAGTTTCAATGCCCCTTGTTCCCTTAGGAACCTATACTTGTCTAATTAAAAAAAATATTTTCTTTATGGGACAAGTATGTTCCAAATGACCATAAAAATGACAATGTGAGCATTTGCCATTTTTAAACATAATGAGTTGTTTTGAGAAATTAATTCTTTTTCTTTTGTTCAGCTCTCAAGCTTAACTTTCAAATCAAAATTTTCTTTTTCTAAATCATTGGTTTTTACTTTTGAAAGTTCTAAATCATTTTTCAAAATTTCATTTTGATTCTCAAAATCAAATTTTGCTTTCAAAACCAAATCATTTTCAACTTTAAGTTTTTAAATCAACTTTTTATATTTGGAATTCATGGTCTTAAATTCCAAATGCAACTCATTATAAGCATCTTGTAACACATCAAAATAATGTGAATTTAAATCATCTGAGTTAGAAGATACAATTTAATCTCCTTTGATGGCCATGAGGCATAGGTTGGCTACTTCATCTTCATCATTGGAGTCATATTCATCACTTCAAACTACCACAAATGCCTTTTTCTTTGATGATCCCTTCTTCTTTAGGAGAGGGCATTCATACTTGACATGCCCCATTCTTTGACAATTGAAGCACGCCAGGGGACCTTTCTTCTTGGTTGATTCATGTTTCACTTCCTTGGAAGACAAAAATCTCTTGAACTTTTTGAAAAGCTTGGCCATCTCTTATTCTTCATCGTCTTTATCCACTTCTTCACTTGAATCTTGATAGCTATCATTGGTGGACTTGAAGGCAATGCCTACTTCCTTCTTCTTCTTGTTTTGCTTCTCTTCATATTCTTTCTCTTCCTTTACCATCAACTCATGAGTAAGAAGAGAACCAATCAACTCGTCAAGAGTGAGATACTTTAGGTCTCTAGCTTCGATAATCGCCGTCTTCTTTGATTTCCTAGACTTTAGAAGAGAGTAGATCATCTTCCTCACAAGCTTCTCATTGGAGATTACTTCTCCAAATCCCTTGAGACCATTGACAATTACGGAAAATCTATCCCTCATAGCTTTGATGTCTTCATCGGGTTTCATCTTGAAATTCTTGTAGATATGGTTGAGAAGACTTATCTTGGTTTCCCTCACTTCATCAGTTCCTTCATGAGTGACTTGGAGCTTATCCCATATCTCATTGGCATTGGAACAAGAGGAGGCTCTTCCATATTCATCCGGGCCTAATGCACAAAAGAGAATGTGCATAGTCTTAGCATTGAGTTGGAACTTCTTCTTCTCTCCATCAATCCAATCGTCCATCTCACCGGTTGAAATGATGTAGCCTTTCATGATAGAGTTCCAAGATCTTAGATCATTGGATTGAATGAAGAACATCATCCTATTCTTCCAATAGGTATAATTTGCTCCATTAAAGTAGAGTGGCTTGTTGATCGGTTGTGAATCTTCAATGTAGTAGGCACCGAAGGTTGAAGCCATTTCTTTGTCGTTTGTGTCGGCAATCGGTAGAGCTTCTTCGAGGATCGTCTCAAAGTGGTTAAACCTTCTAACAAGTCAAGCTCTAATAGAAATTGTTGGGATTTGAAGAGGCTCAAATTGAACAACCGAAAAAGTTGCAAAGGGGGTAAATTGATAAAAATATGTTTAGGGAGTAAGGAAAGTAAAAGATAAGACAATGAATACAAATATTTATAGTGGTTCGACTTCTCAACCAAGTCTACATCCACTACCTAAGCTCCTCACTTAGGATTTTCTAACAAATCCACTAATTTGTTCTTTTTTTTACAAGATCAAGAGTAACCTTTACAACTCCCTATCTTTTGAATTGGCTAAGATAGAACCAAAATCCCTTTACAAAATGATAAAAAGAAGTAAATAAACAAACCTCTCAGAAGTAGGTGTTTATAAGGAATTAAGCTCACACAAACAAAATATTTACAAGAGAAATGAAAATAAGAATGACAAATTCTTCTCTTGTGTTTGATTGCTTGGATAGGTGTTTCTAACCCTTCTTCAAGTGTCATCAACTTGTATTTATGTTGGAATGTTGTTGTGATCGTTTCTATCCGTTGAGAGTGTTTTGGAGCCGTTGGGGATCAAATTTCGTGCAAAATAAAGCTGCCCAGAACAGAGGGTATCGGTACTCCTAAAGGCAGTATCAGTACTACCTTTGTTATATTTAAATTAACTAGTCGTTACTAGCCGTTGCGGGCTGAAGGTATCGATACTTCCTTTACCTTTGGTATCGATACCATATGAACAGTATCGATATTGTTCATTAGCTATCGATACTGTAAGAACATTATAGGTACTACTTGTCCAGAAAAACATTTTGTGCTCAATTCCAAGCTTTAAGGACTTTGAATTATTTTTGAAATCTTTGAAAAACTTTTAATAAATTCAATTCAAGTCCAAAAACATTTTTCCTTAATTGTTATATCAAAATATAGTTCAACATTATCCAAAGGTGGATGAACTTGCACATCTAAATCCCTCCATCTCTGTGAATATTGTCTGAAACTTTCATTATACTTCTTCTCCATACTTTGTAGCATAACTCGATTTGGTCTCATATCATTTACATGTTTGTATTGTTCCAAAAATGGCTTGGCCAGATCCTACCAAGTCCTGAAATGAGATTAGTTTAGCTAGTCGTACCATCGGATGGCTGAACCTGACAGATTCTCCTAGAAGCAGTAAATCAGGAATTGATCATTTCTGACATATCATGTCATCTTTCTATAGAACATGCTGATATATGTTGATGGGCAACATTTTTCGTCAAACTTCTCGAAGACTAGGACCTTAAACTTTTGAGAAAGAATCAAATCTGGGACTAAGCTAAGTTCCAAGGCATCGACTACATAATGTTCAATGTCCCCTTTAACCGACTTCATCTGATCTTCCAACTGCTTGATTTTTTCTGCCATTTTATCTGTCTTGTCGTCTTCATCAAAATCCGGTATATAGTAGTTATCTGGACTATTCTGAGGATTGGATACAAAAGTATGTACTTTTATAGCAGACGAGGCTTGTTCTTTCACAGCGGATGAGTCCCCTTGAAGTCCTGGTAGGATTCCAGGTGAAATAACCACCTGCGGGGTAGGTGGCACAATTACTCATTCAGATGTCCCTGCCCTGGTAGTGCTTGCCTGAATTAAGCCAGGTAACTTTGCGATGATTTGATCAACCAAGGATTCTTGGGTTTTAGTGATCGATTCTAGAGTGCTTTGATTATTCTGACTTATTTTTTCTTCAATCTCCCTTTGTTACCTCAGCATGTTCTCTTCGAGTTGAGCAATCTTAGCTTCCATTTTCTTCTTCTTTGAACGGGTATTATGTGGATGAGGTGTGTCAAATGTTTGGGGTGGTACGTCTAGCGTTTTTTCCTTTTTTTATGAGACATTTTCTATTAGTTAATGTTAATGTAAAGAAATGAAGAGAAAAATAAAAAATGCAAAGTACGTAAAAATGCATGATGCATGAAATTTTCGAGGCACTGATCCAAAAATGTGTCTGTTATTATAAATAATCTTTATTGAAACAAAAGTGTTATTTCTTAAGAGACAAAAAACATCTCAAATGTACATTTTGACTAAGTCCTCTAGACGTCGAACGACTTCTAACAGGTTGATAAGTCTTCGTCCTTCATTTGTCACTGGTTGAATACCTTGTCGGACCACTCCAACTTCTCTCGCCAAACCGTGCAAGTGATGTTCTGCTTTCTGTACTTGCTCTAAGAAGTATCGAATGACCATATCTCTGGATTTCACCCTCCAATGAAAACTCCATTGAAATCCTCCATCAAATGGAATTATCTGAAGTTCACTTGCTTGTTTCTTAAACTTGTCCACAATGACCTCCAACTCAGCTATGGTTGCCATCTTGTTCTTATTGTCTTCGAAGAGACCTCTCCAGATCAACTACCTTAGTCTTTAACCGTTTGTTTTGGTGTTGGCTTTCTAACAAACGTCTTTGGGAAGTCTTTAACTGATCTTTCAGTGTCTCTCTTTTATCTTGTCCTTCGAACTTCCTTTTCAGGCTGTTGGCTTCACCTTTCCAGTATTCGGAAGATCTTTTCAGACTGGAATTGTTCTGAACTTGCTCCTGATACCCCTTTCTCAAATCCTCCAACTCAAAGTAGACTTTCTTTTATTCTTTTTCTAACATGTCTGCCCGAACCTTCTGAGTATCGACATCTAACTTCCATTGGAATCTTTCAGCCTTGAGTTCCCTTAGCCTTTATTTCATCTCTTCCTTTTCAGCTTCGAATTCTTTCTTTTCTATCTATAATTCAGAGGGAACTGGTTTAAGATGCTCTTCCATGGTCCGAGTATCTTCATGATCTGGTACAAAAATGATGTCATTCTTTCTTAACTTCCTCCATTCCAAATAATCTAGAGTAAGCATGTCTTTAGCAACCACGACATCCATACGAAATATCTTCTTCCATGACTCAGCTACATCTTTGACCTTCTTCTTGTAGTTGTCCTCATGGTATGCAAATTTTGATCTGAATATTCCATGTGTAGTTGGGACAAACTGGCGTGCCCCATAATGTTGAAGTGCCAAAAGTGGAGAATATCCGACTCCTCCCCATAATCCAGTTAACATTATGATTCTTGAGTCTCCACATCGATAAAGGATGTCACTATGGGTTAACCAAGGGGCTCTCCAAACAATGTCCTTATCTTAAAGGTGTGTGAATACTTTTACCCATTTTTCTTTTGGGATGCCTTATTGCAACTTTAGTGTAAGGAATTCCCCCAAACGAGAGTAAGTGGTGTTGAAACGACAGTAAGAAATTCTGTCATTCTTCTAGAAGTGACTATGGATTCATACCTGAAGAAGTTTCAGCTAATATTGTTGGTGTTGAGTTTACTCACTTCGGTAGTTGTTCGAATAGTTTCACCATATCCTCCTCAATGTATCCCAAAGTTTTTGGGAAGATAATCAACCCGTAGAGACCTAGTGCAAAAAGGTCTATCACCTTCTATTCAACTGGATGATTCTTCATTACTTGCTTGATATGGGTCCAAGAAATTATCTCTCTTTTAGCCTTGTATTGAATCTGGTCAGTTACCCACTTTTCATCTACCCCTGCAATCTTTGCCAACCCATTCTTGAACGGTTGATTTTTGATGTGCTTGGTGTAGACCAGGTCTATTATGATTCCTTCATAATGTAGTAAAGTAGTATATTCTTCGATTGAGGGCACCATGTCTTCTTGATTAAATGTAAAACAATTGTACCCCAGATTTCAGAATTGCACTAACGCTCAGATTAGGGGCTCATCTATCTTGACATAGAGTAGAAGTGTGATATCACCATATCATTGGCAGAATTTATGTTTCTGTTCATTTTTCCAGTTATCCTAGATGCTCCGTAATTCTTGAATATCGTTCTGCTTAAGGCTGATAGAAGAATAACCAACCAGATCTGACACATAGTTGTCTTACAGACTGTCTCCCTTTTCCTTTTGAGTCTTCTCTGACCATAGTTGACCTCTGCGTTTTTCACCTCTTTCATTACAACCCCTTTGTCCATTAATGCAAATTAATTGTGTTTAACGAACATTTTTTTTGGATCAATCACTGAAGATATTAATTTTTTATCTATATTATTATTATTAATATTATTATTATTATTATTATTATTATTATTATTATTATTACTATTATTATTATTATTATTATTATTATTATTATCATCATTATTATTATTATTATTAAATATATATATTAAACATATATATATAAATAATAATTACAGACCAATTACAACTGGACCGGCCCAGTTACAAACAAACCAGAACCGGTCCAAATCAAACCAGAAACCCTAAACATTTGGGTTTCCAGTTAGGGTTTCCTAACCCTAATCTAAACCAGCCACCTCAGCTTGCTGCCGTTGGATCTGGCAAGATCCAACGGTCCAGATGGCTCCAGAGGGAAACCCAAGGGTTTGATACCCTAGGGCCACGCGGCACCGCCCCCGTTTCCACTCGGCTGCCGACACTTTCTCGCCGCCTCCGCCGCTGCCACGTCCCAACCGAAGACTCCAGAAGCTAGAACACCAGCCGTCCACGCAATAGCTACGGGGTGAGTCACCACTGGTAGTCCGGTGACTCACCGAGAGCCCTTCTTCGGACCGGTCCGACAGCTACAACGGTGGTGGCTATAAAAGCCACCACCCGAACCTGAAAAAAAAAAGGGAGACAGAAAAAAAAAGAGACAGAAAGAAGAGAAGGAAGACAGAAAAAAAAAACAGAGAAAGGAAAAAAAAACTACTAAACCAACGATCTCAGTCAAACATTCAGCAACCAAGAAAAGAAAGAAAAGAAAAAGAAAGAAAAGAAAAAGAAAGAAGAGAAACTTACTGTCATCGGAGAACCCCAACCGCCACCGGATCTCGCCAGAACCTTCGAAACGCCGAAGGTATTTTTGTAGATTCGCTCCGATTCAGAGCTTTTTAAGGGAAGAGAACACCGGGACCGTCCTTAGGACGGTCCGATCTATCCAATAGTATAAAAATAAAATTTTCCGGCCACCGGATGCGGTGGCCGGCGGTGACGGTCACGGCGGCAGACGGTTGTCGTCCGGTGACCGGCTTCCCTCCGGTGAGGGAAGCTAGAGAGAGGGGAGAGCTTTGTTCATTCTCTCTCAGTTAGAGAGAGAATGAAAATTGAAAAATGAAAGAGATGGCCCGAAGGGCCGGCTGTCTTGGGCATTAAATAGCCCTTCCCAAACGACGTCGTTTTGGGGAGGGCTATTCGTGTAATTAAAGAATAGTTAAATCATTTCCGCAGCCATCTAAACTTGTAAACTTTACATTTTAGTCGCTAAATCGAATTTATAATACTTTTAATTTGATCTTGAAATTGTAATTTTATTTATTTTAGTCCTTTTTATTAAAATAATATATTTAGGATAAATAACAGATTTAATCCCTCAATTTTAATAAATAATATTTTAATCCTTAGTTTATATTTTTAATTTATTTTATTATAATATCCGAATTTTAGATAATTTTATTTTAGTCACTAAATTATTAAATAAGAAAATAGCATGTTTAATCCCTGTAAGTCTGATTAATTATGAATTAGGTTTTTCAATTTTAATTTCACTATATTTTAGTCATTTATTTTAAGTATTTTTTATTGCTTTTAAATATATAGTTAGAATTGTATTTTTACTTGTTTATATATTTAAATGTTGTTATATAATAAATAAATATTTATTTTAAATAAATTATTTTAATATTTATTTTTAATATCGAAGAAAAGGACAGTCTTAATACAACTGGATGTCCTATTCTGATATTTTAAAATTAAAAATTAAACAATATTATTTAAATTAATATTTATCAATATCAAAGAAAAGAGTTGTCTTAAGGTACCTAGAAGTTCTTTTCTGATATTTTTAAATAAATAAATCTATTTTATATAGTTTTGAAATAATAAGATTAAAAATTAAATATATTTTTGAATTTTTAAATTTAAATAATAAGAGACAATTTATAATTAAAAGTACCAATTTTGGGCGTTGTAGGGGTGCTAATCCTTCCCTAAACGTAACCGACCACGAATCCCTTTTTATTAAAAAGAACGAATTTTTGGTTATAAAACGCAGATCAGTTCATTTTTTTATTGATGTTTTCTTAAAACTCTTTAAAGAAAATAATTTTTAGGTATTCGACCTACCTGATCCAAAAGGCCGATGGCGACTCACAAATTATTTTAAAAAAATTATTTATTCACATCAATTTCCCCGCCAAATAAATATTTCGTGCCCGGACGAAAACCGGTTACGACAGCTTGGCGACTCTGCTGGGGACTGGTCAAACTTTTAAAAATCAATTATAAATTGTCTCTATTAATTAAAAATTAAAAGTTAATATATTTAATTTTTAATTCTTTCTTTTCAAAATTTTTATATTTACTTATTATTTTCATAATATTTATATGTTTTATTTTATTTGTAAGTATTTTATTTCATTATTTATTTTGTCAGAGGTATGAACATTTCTCCTCACACACAACACTTGCATTGCATAACATAAAACTCTATAATTGAGTTGTCCCTTTTAAGTGGGAGTGAAAGCGACGTCTTCGTGAGAATTTATTCTCCGTGTCAGACCTAGCAAGTAACTTTCGGGGTTCATATGCTCTATATCTTCGTGAGAATTTATTCTCCGTGTCAGATATAAAGAAATGTATCCCCTCGAATTGAACTCGATCCACTTTAGTCTGTGATGGACTAGGATTGAGGGTTAGCAACCCAAGGGGGCACTAACAAAGACAATTCGGGTACCTTGATTCTTAGATCTGAAACCCTGCATATAAAGAACCTTAGAAACTCTTCCGATCAGAAGTCATGCCGAAATTTTGTCCAAAATAGGTGTACACACAGGAGAAATGAATTCTGACTTTCCTGTTAATTTATTGTTTAAATTACATGTTTATTTAAATTATTTAAATTCAGAAAAGCATGTTTAAATAAAGAATATTTATGTAAATGTTATTATTGAATTTTTTATGTAAACTAATTTATTTTCTTGTTGTGTGTTCTTTATTTTTCTGTTTGCATATCATCATACAGGATAAAAGACATTGATCCTTGTGTTAATTGTCTCATTGGAAAGCCTTCATCCATGGATAAAAAGGGTTCAAATCAAGTAATTCTAAACTCAGAAGTAAGACAGTGGGCTGAGAATTTACAAAGACAAGAAGGAGACAGTCTGCAGGATGATTATGTATCTGACTTGGCCAGTTATGCTTCAATTTCACTAAAAAGAAATGATACGCAAGATTTGCGAAGCATTTGGGAAAGTTGGGATTCAAACAAAAAATTGCAGTTTTATCAGACTTATGGAGACATCCCATATTTGCTCTATGTTGAAGTTGATGATGAATTACTCAGAGCCCTAATTCAATTCTGGAATCCAGGGTACACTTGCTTCACTCTCAATAAGGAAGACTTGGTCCCTACTATTGAAGAATACACAACTTTGCTACATATCGAAGGGGCTTTGGATAATCGAATCTATTCAAAGTCAATTAAAACTCAACCCTTTCGAGTTAAATTAGCAAAGATTGCCGGGGTACGAGAAGAATGGGTAGCAGCCCGTACAAAACAAAAAGGAGAAAGCGAAGGCATTGCTTGGACCAACATCGGAGAACTTATTCAGAGCCATCCAGATATTAAAGTACGATTCGATTTATTTGCTCTGGGTATATATGGTATGGTCATCTTCCCAAAAGTATTGGGATATGTTGAAGCTGCAGTGGTAGATTTGTTTGAACAGCTACAGAAAAAGATTAATCTTGTTTCTGCAATTCTAGCCGAGACCTTCAGATCGTTAAATGCTTGTAGAAGGCTAGGAGGTGGACGATTCTCAGGGTGTACCCAGTTGTTATATGTTTGGATCCGTAGTCATTTCTGGAGGACAGAAAAGGTTTCATACCGACGCTTTAATACGGATTATTCACCATTAAAAGAATTTCTGGAGCAGGAATGGCCGAAAGAAATTAAGAAGGATATGTGGATTAATGCCTTTAGAAATCTGCAAAGCAATGACATTGTTTGGCGAGCCCCGTGGCAAATACAAAGGGAATTTATTTACAAATGTGGAGATTATAATTGGATAATGCTGCTCGGATTATGGGGAGGAATTGGATATGCACCACTTCTGGTTATAAGACAGTATGAAGGTCGTCAATTTGTACCTATCACTGCTGGATTACAGTCATCTGAGTTCGCATTCCACAGCAAAAATTATAAAAGAAACATCATGGAAGCCGTTACAGCTTGGAAAACAACTTTTTGTATCCGAGCTAAAGCAGCAAAAGAAATGCTAACTCCTGATTATGAAGAATGGAGATCTGTCAAAAAAAATGAAAATATTCCTCTACCAGATCAAAATGAGGATATCTCTATGGAAGATCGCATTAAGGTGGTTCCATCAGAGATTGAAATCTTGAGAGCTGAGTTTGAAGCAGAAAGAGAAGGCTGGTCGAAAGAATTAGAGCAAATGAGACAAGATAAAGCTATGTTGGGGGTTGACATTGACTTTCATTCATCACAATGTGCAATGTTGAGAAAAGATAAAGAAAAAGGTGAGGATGAGTACAGAGCCTTACAGAAAAATTACCAGGAGTTATATAAATCCCGAAAAGCATCAGGACCCAGCCAAGCGACAATACAGATGACCAGAGAATTGAACATCGAGAAAAGACGAGTTGAAGACCTGAAAGGAAAGAATAGCCATCTACTCAAAAGCCTTGAGAAAGGAAAGCAAAAAATGGAAGATTATGAGGTCGACAGAAGAGAGCGAATTATAAAACACAAGGCTGAACACCGCGAGATCATGAATGAAATGCATAGAGAAAGGGATCGAGCCAAAGATTTAGAAGAGATGAAGAATGACATCTTTAATAAGTTTGAAGGTGAGAAAAATAGCATGTTCAAGGGATTTGAATCTGAAATGAACCAGTTGATTGCTGAACTTGAAGTCAGAGGCCAAAAGATGGAAGAATCCAATATTGAAAAGGAAAAATGGGAATTAGAAAGAAAAAATTTCAACACCAGACTTGAGGTAGAACAAGAAGTGGCTAGCAATTGGATGCAAGATGCAGAAACAAAGATGTTCAAATCCAGAAGCTTAATCAAAGAACGCAAGAAGCACGAACAAAACTTGAAGAGGATCTGGATCAGTCTAGAAACAAAAACTCAGAGTTTAATGCTTACATTTTGCAACTTGAGGAATCGTTGTTTCAAGAAAAGGTTCGTCTAGGACCTAATGATCTCAAAGAAAGTAATGAAGAAAATGCTTCACTGCGAAGACGCATTAGAGATCTTGAAAAAATTCTGCACAATTGTCAAGTCAGAATCACTGAGTTAGAGCAAACTCTTGGAGAAATGAATGAACAGTGGCAAAAGTCAACTGAGTTCTATGTTGAAAGAAGTGAAGAAAGAAGTAATATGGTGTTCGAGGCCATGGTACAAATGAGCGAAGTTGCTAGATATGTTGGGGAACTAGCTGTTGAAGCCAAAATAATTGAGCATCACGTTGATCCAGTTTATAAGTGCGGAAAGAAGGTGTCATGGTTAATGAAAGAAATTATAGAGCTTAATAGGAAAGCTACGCCTTATCTGTAGTTATGAACTATTATAAAGAAACTTTTGTATGCCGATGAAAGTTGTTCTATGACAGTTAACTTTTTGGGATCAATGTTTTTACATACATGCATTTTGCATACATTCATCATTCATTTCATAATTTTCGCTATGAATTATTATTTTATTTATTAAGTTAAAATTCATTAATTAAAATTTGAAAAAATAATATTAAAAGATTTTTCAATCGCAGTTACTCTGGCCAAAAGAGAAATACTACATCACTACGGTACTAGACAAGCTACTAAGAGAATTATGGAGGATAAAATACAGCGTATTGAGGAACAACATCATAAAGAACAAGAAGAAATGAGAATGAAGTTGGAAAAAATTGAAGCCAGTATTGCAAATTCACAAGACAGTATGATGAAGAAAATAGAGGATATGTTTAAAAGGCAGGCTATCAGTGGAAAAATGCATGAAAATCCTGTATCTTTTGACCAAGATCCTATGTATCCTCTAGGTTTCCCACCAGAACCAATTTATCATTCTGGTACTACACCTATACAAATCAATGCTCGTACATCTGCATTACAAGAAGTCAAACCACATGAAGATCAACAAGTGGATCCTGCATCTTCAAGCAAAAATCCGCTTATATCCGATGTGAAAATAGGGGATCTTAATACTGAGCATTTGATCCCAGATTTGAATAAGCTGAATGAGAAACAAAAAGTAAATGAAGAGCTGACCAGACAGATCAAGAGCTTAGAAGAACGAATGAAATCTGTGGAAATAACTGAATCATTCTATGGGTTTGACGCTAGTGAGTTGAGTTTGGTTCCAGACCTAATCCTTCCCATCAAGTTCAAAGCTCCTGAATTTGATAAATATGATGGTACTACATGCCCTTCATCCCACATTACTATGTTTTGTCGAAGAATGGCAGGATATGTGAATGACGAGAAATTGTTAATTCACTGCTTCCAGGATAGTTTGACAGGACCGGCTTTAAAATGGTATACTCAATTGACCAAAGCCAACATTAGATCCTGGAAAGATTTGGCTAAAGCATTTTTAGAGCAGTATCGCCATGTAACAGACATGGTTCCTGATAGATGGACTCTCCAAAATTTGGAGAAAAAGAATAATGAAACATTCAGACAGTATGCCCAGAGATGGCGTGACACTGCGGCCCAAGTTCAACCATCTTTGTCAGAAAAAGAGGCCACAGTAATGTTTGTCCATACATTAAAGGCTCCTTATTTAAACCATCTAATGGGGAATGCAACCAGAAATTTTGCAGATTTGGTTATTTCTGGAGAACTCATTGAAAATGTCTTGAAAAGTGGCAAGATTGAATCAAATGATGGGTCTAGTTCCAAAAGACCTACTTACCGGAAAAAGGAGAATGAAGTCAACAATGCCAATTCTTACAGCAAGGATTCATCGAAAAGTGTTACAATAACCCAGCCAAGGGTTAAGAAAGAGGAAACAAACACTAATCGAGCAGATTCTAGAGGATCTCGAAAAGAAAATGAAAGGTTGTCTTTTACACCATTACCAGTACCATATGCGGAGATCTATGATTCGCTGTTAAAAGCAGATGTTATACGACCTTATCCCTTGGTTCCCATGCAACCACCATTCCCTCCTTGGTATGATACAAAGGCACACTGTGTTTACCATGAAGGAATTACGGGTCATTCCATTGAAAACTGTTTAGCATTCAAAAAGGTGGTTCAAAATTTGATCAACACTGGGAAGTTGGAATTCAATACACCATCTGCATCAAATCATCCATTGCCAAATCATGGAGATAAAAACGTAAATGCAATTCAGGAAGAGAACAGAAAGAAAGCAAAAACTGACATTTCTGAAATTAAATCTCCGTTTGTTTGGGTATTCCAACAACTCTCTTTAGCCGGCATAATTCCACAACAATTCAGGCCAAAGCAGAATGAAGGCAAGAATTATTGTGAATATCATCAGGAGAAAGGGCATAAAATTCAACTATGTCCTGAGTTTAGGGATTTGGTGCAAAAATTGATGAACAACAGAGAAATAGAATTCCTTGAAGAAGAACCAGAAAAAAAAGAAGATGATGTTTGCTCATCAGAGGATTCTAAACCAAGTCAAAGAATAAATGATCCTGTGATCATTAATGTGAAATCATCTACGGCGGTTCCTGCACCAATAAGGCCGAAAGTAGTTATCACCACTCCTCTACCATTTCCATACAAAGATAACCGCAGGGTACCTTGGAATTATACTACCAATGTTTCAATGGTAGGAGGACCTGTTTCTTTAGAAAAAACAGAAGAGAAAATACAAAGTCTGAGTACAACATCGACGTCTGAAGCAGTGAGCGAGGTCGGTTTCTTTACAAGAAGTGGGAGATGTTACTCTCCCGAAACATCCAATGCTTCAGAACAAGCGAAAGCAAAAGGAAAAGCCATGGCAATACCTCAGAAGGTATTTGAGGATGAATCCCTTCCAGCATTTAATGAGCCTGTGACAGAAAAACAAGCTCAAGAATTTTTGAAATTTTTGAAACATAGTGAGTATAGTGTGGTTGAACAACTACACAAACAAAAAGCGAGAATTTCTATTCTTGATCTCTTGATGAATTCAGAAGCACATAGAAATGCTTTGATGAAAATCCTCAATCAAACATTTATCCCCGAAGATATATCCCTCAATAAACTTGACAGAATTGTGGGACATATAGCCGCTGACAATTACATAACGTTCACAGATGATGAAATACCGGAAGGCGGAATGGGGTCAGTAAAAGCTTTGAACATCACGACACATTGTCATGGTCATGTGTTGCCAGGAGTATTGATTGACAATGGATCCGCTCTCAACTTGATGCCTCTAGTTACACTTCAAAGAATGCCTCTGGATCAATCACACATGAAGAGTTATCATAATGTGGTACGAGCATTTGATGGTACTCAAAAAGAAGTGCTTGGGAAAATGGAAATACCGTTGTTAATAGGCCCAGTCGTGTACAATATTGACTTTGTGGTGATGGACATCCACCCCACATATAATTGTCTATTAGGGAGGCCATGGATTCATTCAGCAGGAGCCGTTCCTTCTTCATTACATCAGAAATTGAAATTTGTTGTTGATGGACAACTAATATGCGTCAGTGCTGAAGAAGAAATCATTGCGTCTGTAACAAGCGATATTCCATATATCGACACCAATGATGAGGCTCTTGAATGCTCTTTTCGAGCTCTTGAATTTGTAAATGCAACCTTTATTGCAGAAGGAAGCAAAATTCCATATCCCAGATTGTCTGATTGCACCAAGATGACGGTACAACAAACTTTAGGCATCGGAGCTAAAGCTGGGAGAGGTCTAGGAAAGAATCTTCAAGGGATTTCAGTTCCTATCAGTATAAAGATGAAAAAAGACCGTTTTGGGCTAGGGTTTAAGCCCAATCTTCAGCAAAAGAACAAAGAAATGAAAAGAAGATGTGAAGACAGAAAGGCAAAATTGAAAGGGGGAGAAATCCTTTGGGAACACATGTCATTCCCACAGTTGAAGACCATATTCAGATCAGGGGGAACTATTAATGTAGAACAGCAGCTTGTTGAAGCCTTTAAAGAAGAAAAGTTGACGAAAGATCAAGACATAGTTGAAAAAGCTATAAATGGATTATTTGTCAACATGATCATGAATGACAACAAGACTGGCAAGTACCTGGATAGGATTCGCCCATGTTTTCCTGGAGAAACACTCACCAATTGGACCGCTGAAGATCTTCCTATAGTTTTTAATATTAATACAGAGTAATATTCAGAACTAATCTTTATGTTTAGCTCAAAAATATGAAAACTTTTTTTGTTATCTTGTAAAAGAAATTATGTTAAATATAAGAAATTTTCTTTAAAATTTTCAGATGGCAATCATTCTTTACATTTTATTACATTTTTACATTTCATAAATTTACTATATTCTTTCGGAAATATGTCCGACTTAAATTTGCAGGTGTCACCGTGTTAATAGCATGTGTATTCCTAAATTTAATCCAGTGATAAATTTAGAGCATCATATATGTCTGGAAGAAATCAATAGTTGTGAGGATGAACTGGAATGTGATATTCCTACTGAACTATTAAGATTGGTAGAAAAAGATGACAAACAAATTCTACCCCACAAAGAAGAGGTTGAGACTATGAATTTGGGAACAGATGAAGAAATAAAAGAGGTGAAAATTGGTACCACTCTGACAGTCCAGATAAAACAAGAATTGATAAATCTCCTTCAAGAGTTCAAAGATATCTTTGTATGGTCTTATCAAGATATGCCCGGTTTAAGCACAGATATAGTAATACACAAGCTTCCAATAAATCCAGAATATAAACCGGTCCAACAAAAGCTCAGATGAATGAGGCCAGAAATGTTATTGCAGATCAAAGAGGAAATGATGAAACAGATCAATGCAGGTTTCCTACAAGCAGCTAAATACCCCGAATGGATAGCCAACATTGTTCCCGTACCAAAGAAAAATGGAAAAGTTCGAATGTGTGTGGATTACAGAGATCTCAACAAAGCTAGTCCAAAAGATAGCTTTCCATTACCCCACATAGACACATTGGTGGACAATACTGCAGGACATGCATGGTTTTCATTCATGGATGGATTTTCAGGATATAATCAGATAAAAATGAATCCTGAAGACATGGAAAAAACAACATTTATAACCATGTGGGGCACATTCTGTTATAAAGTGATGCCATTTGGATTGAAAAATGCAGGGGCAACGTATCAAAGAGCCATGGTAACTTTGTTTCATGACATGATGCACAAAGAGATTGAAGTATATGTAGATGACATGATTGCCAAATCCCGAACTGAAGAAGAACATATTCAAAATCTGAGGAAACTTTTCCAGAGATTGAGGAGATATCAATTAAAGCTCAACCCCGCAAAATGCACTTTTGGGGTAACTTCTGGGAAACTTTTGGGATTTGTGGTCAGCAAAAAAGGAATCGAGATTGATCCAGATAAAGTCAAAGCAATTCAAGATCTTCCACCACCCAATACAAAAAAAGAAGTTCGAGGCTTTTTGGGAAGATTAAATTATATATCTCGGTTCATTTCTCAATTAACTGACAAATGTGATCCAGTGTTCAAATTACTTCGAAAGAACAATCCTGAAGTCTGGAATGAAGAATGTCAAGAAACTTTGGATATTATTAAGAAATATTTATCCAATGCCCCAATTTTAGTATCACCAATGCCTGATAGACCATTAATTCTCTACTTGACGGTCTTCGAAAATTCGATGGGATGTGTATTAGGACAGCATGATGAATCTGGAAGAAAAGAAAAAGCTATCTATTATCTGAGCAAGAAATTTACTGATTGTGAAGTTCGATATCCACCAATACAAAAATTATGTTGTGCCCTGGTGTGGGCTACTCGAAGACTCAGACAATATATGTTATACCATACTACTTGGTTGATATCAAAACTTGATCCTTTGAAATTCTTAATGGAATCACCAGCTTTGACAGGCAGAATGGCTAGATGGCAGATGTTATTATCCGAGTTTGATATTATATATGTCAACCAAAAAGCAATAAAAGGAAGTGTAATAGCTGATTTTCTGGCCAGTCGTGTATCAAATGATTATCAGCCTTTGAACTTTAATTTTCCCGATGAAGATCTGTTGTGCATATCCATGAATGAAGAAGTCAGAACAAATGATGAATTTGCAACTTGGAAGCTTTATTTTGATGGAGCATCTAATGCTTTGGGACGAGGAATTGGGGCAGTGTTAATTTCTCCAGAAGATGTTTATTATCCCTTTACAAGTAGACTGGAGTTCTTTTGCACCAATAACATGGCGGAATATGAAGCTTGTGTCATGGGATTGAAAGCAGCTATAGAAAGAAAAATCAAATTTCTCAAGATATATGGAGATTCATCTTTGGTGGTGTATCAATTGCGAGGAGAATGGGAAACAAAAGATCCCAAATTGTTGGAATACAGAAATTTTACCCTCGAATTAGTAAAAGAATTTGAGAGAGTTACCTTCAATTATCTCCCTCGAGAAGAAAATCAAATGGCAGATGCTTTGGCTACATTAGCTGCTATGTTTCAAGCAACTAAGAAGGTTGATATGATGCCAATCAAAATGCAAGTATATGAAATTCCTGCACATTGTTATAGTGTGGAAGAAGAGGTAGATGGTAAACCATGGTATCATGATATTCTGCAATATATCAAAAATCAAAGTTATCCACCAAATGCATCAGAAATTGATAAAAGAACCTTGAGAAGAATGGTTGTTGGATATTTTCTTGATGGAGAGATTATGTATAGAAGAAGTAGTGATCAAATGCTATTGAGATGTTTAAATACCAGCGAAGCTCGAAACGTCATTGAAGAAGTACATAGTGGAATATGTGGAACACATGCAAATGGTCTTTCCATGGCCAGAAAAATAATGAGATATGGATACTATTGGGCTACTATGTACACAGATTGCATTGATTATGCAAGGAAATGTCATAAATGCCAGATATATGCAGACAAGATTCATGTACCCCCATCTCCTTTACATGTAATGACAGCACCCTGGCCATTTTCTATGTGGGGAATAGATGTCATTGGAGCAATCACACCAAAAGCATCGAATGGACATTGTTTCATCCTTGTGGCAATTGATTATTTTACCAAATGGGTTGAAGCTGCTTCATACACCAATATTAAGAGGTCCACAGTCTGCAAATTCATAAAGAAAGAGATAGTTTGCCGATATGGTCTACCAGAAAGGATCATTACAGATAATGCTCTGAACCTGAACAACAAAATGATGACCGAACTTTGTGCACAGTTTAAGATCAAACATTCAAACTCAGTGGCGTATCGTCCAAAAATGAATGGGGCAGTTGAAGCAGCAAATAAGAACATCAAGAGAATCATTAAAAAGACTACTGAAACTTACAAAGATTGGCACGAGAAGTTATCTTTTGCTTTATATGCATACCGAACTACTGTTCGAACATCTACTGGGGCAACACCGTTTTCTTTAGTCTACGGGATGGAAGCAGTCTTACCAATTGAAGTTGAGATTCCATCGCTTAGAATATTGAGAGAAACAAAATTGGATGAATCTGAATGGATCCAAGCTAGAGTTGATCAATTGAACCTTATTGAGGAGAAAAGATTGAAAGCTATTTGCCATGGACAGATGTATCAAAAATGGATGATGAAGTCTCATGACAAAAAAGTACATCCAAGAGAATTCCAAGAGGGTGACCTAGTACTAAAAAAGATCCTGCCTATACATAAAGATTTCCGTGGGAAATGGATGCCTAATTGGGAAGGGCCATACGTTGTGAAAAAGGCCTTTTCCGGAGGAGCATTAATCTTAGCAGAAATGGATGGAAAAATTCTGAGAAATCCAATAAACTCAGATTCTGTCAAGAAATATTATGCTTGAAGAAAAGAAAAAAAAAAAAAAAAAAAAAAAAAAGAAAAAGGAAGGTCAAGGTGAAAACCCGCAAAGGGCATCTTGTAACCAAAGGGAGAATTTGAGTTGAAAACCTGAAAAGGCGGCTCAAATACAGGTTGATATTAGGCATCTGGCAATTGAACTTTCTTAAGATTTTGACAGTTTGGAAGAAACTTCACATCTACAAGCATTTCGACAACGTTTGAGATCTTCCAGACAAAAGCTTACATCATTACTCTAAATTGTGTCAACTTGATTAATTTAGAAATACTTATGCTTATAATTTGTTGAGACATTTGAATTTTTATCATTCTTATGCTTGCCATAACTTTGAATACAATTATATATTTCAAGTCCAATTTATTTGAGATTCAATTTATTTTCGAAAATTCAATTTATTCTTCTATGAATTAACATAATTTTGAAATAATTTAAAGATTTCTGAATATCACTTTATGTTAATACTTTTAAATACATGGAATACAAAGTAAGCAAATCATCACCATCTTGAACAATAAGGTTGTTATGCTAGATATAACCGACAACAAGGTCGAATTTGACAAATCTACTCATCAATTGCTCCAACCGATCACCATTCAGTTCTTGCACATCTGTTTTCAAAGATATACTAAGACAATAGAAGGCAACCTTTGTAGCATTGATTCCAGCAAAAAGAAACAAGACATTGATATCAATGGGAAACATGTCTCTATACAGATCCTTGTGTATGGTTTTTAAGGAAACCTAGAAGCATTTCCACTTCATCAGGTTTAAGTGGAACAACTTTATTCCTTCCAACCCATACTAGATTCCATTTTCAGCACTCATCAAGAACATACTTTTGGATACTCGAAGGTGGCTCATTGTCATAAGCTTCAAGAGCCTTACAGATCTTTTCTGTCAATTTGGCACTTCCTGTACATATTTATAAACAGTTCAACTTTATTCTTGGATCCCATGAAAGCCATTATTTCTTTGTCAATGGAAAAGCATCAACACATGGAGGAAGTAGAATAAGAGAAAATCTGTTCTTAATTGGCAGAATTAAGAATATAGCCCCTTTTAGTGTAGCAGCATGGAAATGCTTCGAATCTACAAATTCTGGCTTTACATCGAATAAGTACTGTGATATCCCAGTCCAAACATTAAATAGAACAAATGAATTTGCCAATAGCATCTTCTGGAAGTGTTCTTTGAGTTATCTGATCTGGTTGGACAGAATCAATCATTGAGTTTAGAAGATGAATTTGCCAATAGCATCTTCTGGAAGTGTTCTTTGAGTTATCTGATCTGATTGGACAGAATCAAGCATTGAATTTGGAAGATGAATTTGCCAATAGCATCTTCTGGAAGTGTTCTTTGAGTTATCTGATCTGATTGGACAGAATCAAGCATTGAGTTTGGAAGATGAATTTGCTCATAGTAAAAATAAGGATACTCAATAGCATCTTCTGGAAGTGTTCTTTGAGTTATTTGATCTGGTAAGAACTACAGAACCAATCATTGGAATTAAAAGATGAACTGCATGATTATCTTCATTAAGAAGCTTCTTTTCAAGCTTCCTCTGCTTCTTCCTTTTCAAAAATCATAGCCCAAGTTTCGCCTTTGCTTGTAATTGGGATCATTGCATAATGACTTCCTATTTTTTACTAGAAGAAGTGCATCAGCAGCCTTAGTCATTTGAGCAGCACATATAAAATTTGCCAATTCTGCAATTGATGAATCTGGACCACATTTCTCCAGGGCTATTGAAGTTTCAGCCCATGAGAATCCCATTTTTGTCAAGTATAACAGTTTATTCTCCTCATCAGAATTAGAATTCAAGATTTCTCGGTATTAGAAGAACTATCGATATCTGTGAAATCATCTTGAAAGGTCACTTCATAATCAGATGAATTGTTATCAGAATCAACATGTTGCCTGAATGCAAGCTTTTCAAGAGCCTATACTATTGAGTTTTATTCTCAAGAGGTTTTGTGACATTATATCTACATCTACATTTGTCAAAGATAATATATTCTTTAATTTGAAAAAGAAAGATCTATTGGGTTTTTACAATTGAAGAAATATTCAATTCACCAATCTGAAATCAAATAACTTAACATTCATGCATCATATTTTAGGTGTTTACAAAAATAGGTGCATTTTCATTCATTTTTATTCTTGTTGAATTTTTAACAGGAATTTCAAAGATTTTAGCAAAGATTCAAATCTATCATTTGAAAGGTTAGCTTTTCCAGAGAAAGTTCATAATGAGAAGAACTCATCTGAAGAAGGAAGAAGAAGTTCATAATGAGAAGAATTTGTTCAACCTTTTACCTGAATCCATCATTTGATGGATCAGCTTTTCCAGAGAAAGTTCATAATAAGAAGAACTCATCTGAAGAAGGAAGAAGAAGTTCATAATGAGAAGAATTTGTTCAACCTTTTACCTGAATCCATCATTTGATGGATCAGCTTTTCCAGAGAAAGTTCATAATAAGAAGAACTCATCTAAAGAAGGAAGAAGAAGTTCATAATGAGAAGAATTTGTTCAACCTTTTACCTGAATCCATCATTTGAGGGATCATCTTTTCCAGAGAAAGTTCATAATGAGAAGAACTCATCTGAAGAAGGAAGAAAAAGTTCATAATGAGAAGAATTTGTTCTACCTTTTACCTGAATTCATCAATTGATGGATTATCTTTTCCGGAGAAGTTCATAATGAGAAGAACTCATCTGAAGAAGAAAGAAGAAGTTCATAATAAGAAGAACTTGTTCAACTTTTTGCATAATTCTATCGCAGAAGGAGATAGATTAGCATCAGCATTTCTAGAAAAAGTTCATAATGAGAAGAACTCATCATGAGCTTATTCAACCTTTTGAATGACTCTATCACAGAAAAAAAGGAGGTCATCATCATCCCCAGCAGAAAGTTCATAATGAGAAGAACTCATCTGGAGAGAGAGAAGAATTTATTCAATATCTCCATTATGATCAAAGTAAAGTCAAAATGGATAAAAAATTTTATTATCTTTTCATCTTTGCCCTATTCTTGTTAACACAAGAATGAGCAAAGAGGGGCAGCTGAAGATATTAATTTTTTATCCATATTATTATTATTAATATTATTATTATTATTATTATTATTATTATTACTATTATTATTATTATTATTATTATTATTATTATTATCATTATTATTATTATTATTAAATATATATTAAACATATATATATAAATAATAATTACAGACCAATTACAACTGGACCGGCCCAGTTACAAACAAACCAGAACCGGTCCAAATCAAACCAGAAACCCTAAACATTTGGGTTTCCAGTTAGGGTTTCCTAACCCTAATCTAAACCAGCCGCCTCAGCTTGCTGCCGTTGGATCTGGCAAGATCCAACGGTCCAGATGGCTCCAGAGGGAAACCCTAGGGTTTGATACCCTAGGGCCACGCGGCGCCGCCCCCGTTTCCACGCGGCTGCCGACACTTTCTCGCCGCCTCCGCCGCTGCCACGTCCCAACCGAAGACTCCAGAAGCTAGAACACCAGCCGTCCACGCAATAGCTACGGGGTGAGTCACCACTGGTAGTCCGGTGACTCACCGAGAGCCCTTCTTCGGACCGGTCCGACAGCTACAACGGTGGTGGCTATAAAAGCCACCACCCGAACCTGAAGAAAAAAAAAGGGAGACAGAAAAAAAAAGAGAGACAGAAAGAAGAGAAGGAAGACAGAAAAAAAAAACAGAGAAAGGAAAAAAAAAACTACTAAACCAACGATCTCAGTCAAACATTCAGCAACCAAGAAAAGAAAGAAAAGAAAAAGAAAGAAGAGAAACTTACTGTCATCGGAGAACCCCAACCGCCACCGGATCTCGCCAGAACCTTCGAAACGCCGAAGGTATTTTTGTAGATTCGCTCCGATTCAGAGCTTTTTAAGGGAAGAGAACACCGGGACCGTCCTTAGGACGGTCCGATCTATCCAATAGTATAAAAATAAAATTTTCCGGCCACCGGATGCGGTGGCCGGCGGTGACGGTCACGGCGGCAGACGGTTGTCGTCCGGTGACCGGCTTCCCTCCGGTGAGGGAAGCTAGAGAGAGGGGAGAGCTTTGTTCATTCTCTCTCAGTTAGAGAGAGAATGAAAATTGAAAAATGAAAGAGATGGCCCGAAGGGCCGGCTGTCTTGGGAATTAAATAGCCCTTCCCAAACGACGTCGTTTTGGGGAGGGCTATTCGTGTAATTAAAGAATAGTTAAATCATTTCCGCAGCCATCTAAACTTGTAAACTTTACATTTTAGTCGCTAAATCGAATTTATAATACTTTTAATTTGATCTTGAAATTGTAATTTTATTTATTTTAGTCCTTTTTATTAAAATAATATATTTAGGATAAATAACAGATTTAATCCCTCAATTTTAATAAATAATATTTTAATCCTTAGTTTATTTTTAATTTATTTTATTATAATATCCGAATTTTAGATAATTTTATTTTAGTCACTAAATTATTAAATAAGAAAATAGCATGTTTAATCCCTGTAAGTCTGATTAATTATGAATTAGGTTTTTCAATTTTAATTTCACTATATTTTAGTCATTTATTTTAAGTATTTTTTATTGCTTTTAAATATATAGTTAGAATTGTATTTTTACTTGTTTATATATTTAAATGTTGTTATATAATAAATAAATATTTATTTTAAATAAATTATTTTAATATTTATTTTTAATATCGAAGAAAAGGACAGTCTTAATACAACTGGATGTCCTATTCTGATATTTTAAAATTAAAAATTAAACAATATTATTTAAATTAATATTTATCAATATCAAAGAAAAGAGTTGTCTTAAGGTACCTAGAAGTTCTTTTCTGATATTTTTAAATAAATAAATCTATTTTATATAGTTTTGAAATAATAAGATTAAAAATTAAATATATTTTTGAATTTTTAAATTTTAATAATAAGAGACAATTTATAATTAAAAGTACCAATTTTGGGCGTTGTAGGGGTGCTAATCCTTCCCTAAACGTAACCGACCACGAATCCCTTTTTATTAAAAAGAACGAATTTTTGGTTATAAAACGCAGATCAGTTCATTTTTTTATTGATGTTTTCTTAAAACTCTTTAAAGAAAATAATTTTTAGGTATTCGACCTACCTGATCCAAAAGGCCGATGGCGACTCACAAATTATTTTAAAAAAATTATTTATTCACATCAATTTCCCCGCCAAATAAATATTTCGTGCCCGGACGAAAACCGGTTACGACAATCACCTATTTTTAAAATGATGCGAATTAAAAAATAAGAGAAAACAAAGAATAAAAGGAAAACAAGTTAGTAAGATGAAAATAGCAATCAAAATAATAATGAAAGTAAAAATTTATACCTCACATGATATCTACCCCACATGCTTTTATTCTTACCCGGACATTATTTCTATCCCGCATATTAATTTTTGAGCAAGTCCTAACCGCATATTTTTCTAGTTCGCATACTTTGAAAAGAAAATAAAACAGGAAATAACTCAAGCATCCTAGGTTTTGAAATGGAGTTTCGAGGTGGGCTCTAATTCCTTGCAGTCTCCCATTTAGGTCATAAAAAGGTACCCGAGTTCTCCTTGCTGGTACACCCTTAGGCTTGCTAGACCCTTAGTCCTAAGCCCATTACAAGCTTAAAAGGGTCTAGTTAAACTCGAGAGGAAACATTCCCTTATGTCTGTGCGGAGAATAAATTCACAAGAAGACATAAGGTATATGAATCCCGAAAGTTACTTGTTAGGCTTATACGGAGAATAAATTCCCACGAAGGAGTCACTTTCACCCCCACTTACAAAAGAGTTTGGAGCTCAGGTATAGAGTCTTAGATGAATTTTTGAAAAGATGAAATCATTAGAAAACATCAGTACGACTATTTATTTGAAAAATAATAATCAAAGGTAAATAATAAGGATCAAAAAGTTAAATTAACATTTAAACTTGCAATTTTCTCTTAAGAAGACAACCGAAAATTAACTTTAACCTGACTCACTTACATGTCCCCATCAGAGTAGCCAAGCTGTCGTAACGGTCCCTTGGATGGGCTCAAAATTAGGATTCAACTTAAATAAATGTGTTAGAGCCGCCACCGATCATTTAAATTAGGTTGATCGGATACCTTAATTTATTGTCTTATCTTATCCACGTTTTACTAGAAATGTATTAGGTTCGGGAGTCGATTACACTCAAGGAATGATTAGCACCATTGTACTGCCCTTTTGGTACCAATTTAATTTCACGGTTGTCTTAATCGTGAAAATAAAAAGTTAAATTAAAAATTAAAATTTGATCCGAATTACTTACCTTTGATCGATTAACAATACCCCTAAAAGAATCAAAAAGATGTTAGATTGTAAAATAAAATATCAAGTAAATCAAAGAGAAGAACCAAAAAAGGTTAAATTTTAACATTTTAAACGGACAATAAAAAAACTCGAGTGTAAGCGGATATTGGTTAGAAGGTTATCCTAATCAATCTAAATGAAAACCTAATTAAGAGAAACTCTAGAGGTCCAATTGAAATCAAGTATCTTAAACCTATGAATCAATTAAGGAAATACAGCTTAAAAACCAAAGACTAAAAGAATTCCAAATTTGGACGGAATACATACATAAAACTATATATATATATATATATATATATATACCAATAAATAAATAGAAATAAAATTAAAAGAATAGCATGCCAAAAATAAATGGAATAGATTCATACCAAACAAAGGACGCAGATCACGCATATTAAGAAAACATGAAATAATGAAGAAAATAATGTAAAGAAAAGATCAACTAAATTAAAATAAAAAATTTGATGCAAAATAAAGTAAAGAAAGGAAAGGACAATATGAGAAGTAATTGAATTATAGTAAAATGAAAAAGGAAATTATTTACTAAAGAACAAACAATGAGAAAGAATTAAAGTTTGACAAGGAAAATTAAGTCAACATAGAATAAATGACGAAATTACGGAAATAGAAGAAATAAATTCATCCTAAAGTTTTTCAAAAAGGCAATTATTGTAGGCCAAAATCTCGTAAAGTGAAATAGCATTTTAAATATGATTAAATGAAACATGAAATAGAAAAGAACAAAATTAAAAATAAAACAAAGTGCAAGAGGAATTTAAAAAGAAATCTTAGTGAAATTAAGTAAAAAATGAATAAAATGAATTTTCAAGAAAAGTTTAAGGGACTTAGATAGTAGTTTGACCATACCTATTAAAAAGGCGTGGATCTTAAGGGCTTCACAACTGGTCCTTGGGTTAGTAAAAAGGCCAAAACTTCAACAAAAAAAGTTCATTTTTTACAACCCCACTCAAATGGATAAAAATCATTTTCTATTTTCTCTGACCATGTTCTTCAACATATGAAGAACATTCAACCAAGGTTCGTAGGAAACCCAGATTCTGGTCGTGCTCTGCCTTGTCGGCCATCGTGGACCGACGCCGACCACTGTTCATCGGAGGAGAAATCGAACATTTTTCTTTCAAAAGCCCTTTTCTCCCTTTTTTAGAATCTCGCCACTATTTTCATCGGAAAGCCTTGAGGAGAGTAAGTTCTAACAAAGATCTTTCGCAATCATCCTCTTCTGATCATCGGCTTCCTTCATCCGTGGTGGTTTTTCGAGTCAAAAAAGAAAAGACCAAACAATTGAACATGCAAACACACAAGACCAAAATCGAAAAAGGTAGTAAAAGAATACCTCTTCTATTGATGTTTCTTTTAAGAGTACAAGTATTTTTTGCTTTCAATCTAACCTCCTTTTGTTTTGATTTTGCATGGATTTATAGACTTAGGGATCCCTTTTTCAGTTTAGTGTTTCTGTTGAAAACATGTTGATGTTTCAATATAATAAATTGGGTATTATTGAATTTTAAGATTTTATAATTATTTTTAAGTATATTCTATTAAAATTATTCGAATATCAAAATATTACTCCAAGTTTTTCAAAGGTCAATTTTAAATCCTTACTTAAGTGTAAAATTGTGTTTCATACTTCAAATGTTTTTGAAAAAAAAAATTACAGAGTATTTTAAGCCTTAATCGAGCCAAAAATGATCTTTAAATAAGGAGGTACTGATACCTAAGTCATAGGTACTGATACCCTTGTGCTAATTTTGGCTCTGAGAAAAACAGAATGCCTAATGGGTACCGATACCCCCTAGAGGTACCGATACCCTTGTGTTAATTTTGGCTCTGAGAAAAATAGAATGCCCAATGGGTACCGATACCCTTATTCATTTAAAGGTCAAAATATTTGAATTTTACACTGTAGGTACCGATACCCATTGAGAGTGTACAGATACCCCACGCTCCTAGCAGCCTTTTTCAAGAGAGTTTTCACACTACAATGGCTCTAACATCACCCAAATGATTCCCAACGGCTAGAATCAATCCAAGGTGTATTTAAACAAGTTCTGAAGCCATTGATCAATAAGAATTGTGAGAGAAACAAAGAGAAAGCCTTAAACATCAAGTTTGAGCAATTCAAACCAATTTTTAATTCAATATTCATTTTTGCTTTCAAGAACACTACTTGTACTCAATCGCATTATTCTTGAGTGTTCTTTCTTTTTTCTAGAATTGTGTAAACATCTTGCCTAGTGAGGTTTTTCTGTAAGTTTGTGAAATTTGTATTCTTCTCTTTGGGAGAGGGTGTTCTCAAGAATTTGGGGTATAATTCTTGAGGGAGTTGTAAGGTTACTATTTGTCCTCAAAAGAAAGAAAAAATTAGTGAATTTGTTGGAAATCCTTAGTGTGGATAGCTAAGGTAGTGGATGTAGATTTTGGTTGAGAAATTCGAACCACTCTAAATCGCTGTGCAAATATTTTCAATTTTCTACAAAAGATTCCATCAAAATTTTTATTGCCAATCACCCCCTCTTGGACGATTCATCGATCGATTAACTCAATAATTGGTATTAAAGCTACACTCATTTGAAGGTTTAACCACATCTTGAGTCAATTCGGGAAGAGTTATATCGATATTCAAGTCATTAATGGTCTCCACTTCAAACTTCGACTTCGATCTTGATTCAATGCCCGTCAACAAGCCTCCTTTTTTCAATGGAGCAAATTATGCTTATTGGAAGAATAGAATGAAGTATTTCATTCAAGCAAGTGACATGGGAGCATGGCATATCATAGAAGAATGATACATCATACCTTCCACTCATTCAAGATTATGGAGTGAATGAGAGACAAGAATGTTCCAGCTCAACTCAAAGGCTATCCATATAATTTTTTGTGCTGTTGGACCAGATGAATACGTGAGAGTTTCATCTTGTACAACCACCAAGGAGATATGGGATAAACTACAAGTCACTCATGAAAGCACAAACGAGGTAAAAGAATCTAAAATTAGTCTTATAACTCATAGCTATGAAAATTTCAGGAAGAAATCGGATGAAGACATCAAAGCTATGACAGATAGATTTTCTGTAATTGTCAATGGTCTCAAATCATATGGAGAGATCATTCCAAATGAGAAGCTTGTGAGGAAGTTAGTTTACTCTCTTCCAAAAGCTTGGCAATCAAAGAAGACAACTATTATCGAGGCTAAAAATTTAAAATCTTTAACCCTCGATGAGCTTATTGGTTCTCTCCTCACGCATGAAATGATGCTTCAAGATGAGGAAGACCTCAAGAAAAGGGACGAGCCAAAGAAAGAGATAGAGAAGAAGAACAACGTTGGAGTTTCTCTCAAATCCACAAAAGATGAGAGTGATTCTGATGAAGATGGCGATGATGAGGAAATGACATTATTTGCCAAAAGGTTCAGAAAATTAATGAAGCCCAATAGAGGAAGAAAATTCAAACGTAATGAAGGCTTCAAGAATGAACCAAATGAGAAAGACCCGATCATTTGCTATGAATGCAAAAAGCCAGGGCATGTCAAATACAATTGCCCGCAATTAAAGAAAAATGGTCAATCCAAGAAAAAGCACAAGGCACACATGGCTACATGGAGCGATGATGAAGCTTCCGATGAAGAAGAACAAGAAGTAGCAAATTTGTGCTTGATGGCTTTCGAGGAGGATTCTCTGGTAACCTCTACCTCATTTAATTTTGAAGATTATTCTTTTGATGAGCTGTTAGAGAAATATACTGGGTTGGCTTTAGATTATGAGAAATTACTTTTAAAATACAAAAATGATATTTCAAAATTGAAAAACGAAAATAATCTCTTATCCAAGACCAATAATGATCTTGAAAGTAAAATTAATGAATTGCAAATCAAACTAAATGAGTTTGAAAAGAAAATATTTGATTTGCATAATTTACTTTCAAAGGTCATCGATGATCATCAAAAAGAAATTGATGATCTTAAAGCTTCTTTTGATAAAGTTGGAACAAAACGATTTGAAAATGAAGAAAGTTCAAAATCCAACTTTGTTAGAAAAAGTTTTAAAAACTACAATCATAGAGGTCCCCAAAGAACCTCTAATGGTAAAATCGTTAGAAGTATATGGGTTCCTAAAGAACTCATTACTACTAAAGATAAGGATATCCTACACAAATAGATACCCAAGGGGACTAGAATTTTAGAAACTAATGAATATGGACCCAAAAGAAATTGGGTACCAAATATTAGAAAGTAATTTATGTTTGTAGAAAAAGGAGCATGACTACAAGGTGCAAAATAAAAGTTCAAATTCATGGTTCCTTGATAGTGGATTCCCAAGACATATGACTGGAGACTAGAGCTGGTTTATAGAGCTTAACGACAAAAATGGAGGAGTGGTAACCTTTGGTGACAACTCAAAAGGTTACATTGAAGGTATAGGTACTATAGGTAATACCTCTTCCATAAAAATAGAAAACGTATTATATGTGAATGGGTTAAAGCATAATCTATTGAGTGATAGTCAATTATGCGATAAAGGATACAATGTCTTATTTGAAACAAATGGTTGTAAAATTGTTGACATTGCATCTAATCGGATTATGCTTGTTGGTCATAGAATAGGAAACATTTACATGGTGCATTTAGATTCTATTAATATGACTGACTAACATGATAGTTGGTTATGGCATATGAGACTAGGACATACTAGCATGAGTGTTTTACAAAGACTAATTCAAGGAGATTTAGTAAGAGGGTTGCCAAAGCTAAAATTTGATAAAGATAAAATCTGTGATGCTTGTGCTAAAGGAAAACACAAAAGAGCTTCCTTTAAGTCCATTAATGATGTATCAACTAGTAGAGTATTACAATTGATCCATATAGATATTTTTGGGCCAATTAGGACTATTAGCTTGGGTGGAAAACAATATTGTTTTGTATTGGTAGATGACTATTCTAGATATACTTGGGTTCTATTCTTAAGTACTAAAGATGAATCATTAGAAAATTTCATCACATTTTCAAAAGTAATCCAAAACGAAAAAGGTTACTACATAACTAGTGTTAGGAGTGGTCATGGTACTGAAATTGAAAATCTTGGATATACTGATTTTTGTAATTCAAATGGGATTTGCCATAAGTTTTCATCACCTAGAACCCCTCAACAAAATGGAGTTGTTGATAGGAAAAATCGAACTTTAGAAGAAATGGCTAGAACCATGCTTTGTGAAAACAATTTGCCAAAATATTTTTGGGTTGGAGCCTCAAATACCGCTTGTTATGTTATAAACCGAGTAATGATTAGGCCAATTGTAAAGAAAAATCCATATGAACTTTTCAAAAATAAAAATCCTAACATTAGTTATTTTCATCCTTTTGGATGTAAATGTTTTGTTTTAAACAACGGTAAAGACAACCTTGGCAAATTTGATGCTAAAAGTGATGAAGGAATTTTTTTTGGGTTATTCCTTAAATTCTAAAGCTTATCGAGTATTTAATAAAAGAACTTTAGTGGTAGAAGAGTCTATACATGTTTTCAATGATAATCCCCTTCCTAGGAAGGATTCTTGTGTTGATGATGATGTAGGTATTATAAATACACATGACGTTGGAGAACCATCATCAAAATAAGAATTGAAAGATGAGGAAACTCAAGATGTTCTCGAGAATCTAACAATTGAAGAAAGGGAAGTATCTTACCCAAGAGAATACAACAATGTCAAGGATGATGAAATTATAGGTGATCCATCCAAAGGGGTAACAACTCGATCTTCTCTTAGAAATATATGTAATTATGTTGCATTTATCTAATGCATAGAGCCTAAGAATATTCAAGAAGCATTAAAAGATGAAAATTGGATTATGGTTATGCAAGAAGAGTTAAATCAATTTGAGAGAAGTAAAGTATGGACATTAGTTGAAAGGCCTAGTAATAAATCTACTGTAGGTACTAGATGGGTATTTAGGAATAAGCTTGATGAAAGTGGTAATATAGTGAGGAATAAGGCTAGACTTGTTGCTCAAGGCTATACTCAAGAAGAGGGCATAGACTATGATAAAAAATACGCTCCCGTAGCTAGGATGGAAGTAATAAGAATGTTATTAGCATTTGCATGTTTCAATGAATTTAAATTATATCAAATGGATGTTAAAAGTGCATTTTTAAATGGTTTTATATAAGAAGACGTGTGTGTGGAACAACCTCCTGGTTTTGAAGATTCAAAATTTCCAGATCATGTTTTTAAATTGACAAAAGCACTTTATGATTTAAAACAAGCTTCTAGAGCTTGGTATGAAAGATTGTCAAATTTTTTAATAGAAAAGATTTTTCAAAAGGGAAGGTTGACAATACATTGTTTTTAAAGAGAAAAGGTAAAGATTTATTAGTAGTTCAAATTTATGTTGATGATATAATATTTGGTTCTACTAATGATGCTCTTTGCCAAGAAATTTCTAAGCTAATGCAAAGTGAATTCGAGATGAGCATGATGGGGGAGCTCTCATTTTTCTTGGGACTCCAAATCAAGCAAAGAAAAGATAGCATCTTCATCAATCAAGCAAAGTACGTCAAATATATGCTCAAAAAGTTTGGATTGGAAAATGGAAAACCCCAAGCCACTCCAATGAACTCATCTACAAAGCTTGACAAAGATGAAGGAGGTAAATATGTAGATGTTAAATTATATAGGTCAATTTATCTAACCGCAAGTAGACCAGACATTATGTTTAGTGTTTTCTTATGTGCTAGATTTCAATCATGTCCTAAAGAATCACATCTAAAAGCACCTCTGGTACTTGTCAATTCCTAGGAAATATGATGATTTATTTATTTTCAAAGAAGCAAAATTATGTTTCATTATCTACCATTGAATCGAAATACATTTCAACCGGTAGTTGTTGTGCACAAGTTTTATGGATGAAACAACAACTTTTAGATTATGGAATTTAAGTAGGTACAATACCTATCAAGTGTGAAAATACTAGTTCTATTTATCTCACTAAAAAATCCCATCCAACACTCTAGAACTAAGCACATTGAAATTAGACATCATTTCATTAGAGATCTTGTCACTAAAGGAGATGTAGTTCTAGAATATGTTGATACTTTGCATCAATTAGCTGATATTTTTACAAAACCCTTAGATAAAGAAAGATTTTGAACACTTAGGAGAGAATTAGGTTTAACTAACCTACCTTGACTTAGTGTTTAAAATAAATTTAGCACTTTTAATTAGTTTTGAAAAATGCTTAAAAAATAATATTCTTTGATTGCATTCTTTGCTAATAATTAGAGGGAGTTTATGATTCTTTAGTGAAAATTAATTATATGTTCAAATAATCTTAAGGTTAGATTTGATTGATTGAACATTGTTAGTTTTCTATATATGAGTTGTCAATCCCACTAGAGCTAATTAATTTAGAATTTTGAGTGTTTAAAAAATCAAATTTTGACATTTTTGTGCATAGTGTATCGATACCCCTAAAACATGTATCGATACCCCCTTACTAGGTATCGATACTCCTTCAACGTGTATCGATACCCTCTTTAAATGTGTATCGATACCCTCTTTAAATGTGTATCAATACCCCTATAAGGGTATCGATACCCCCGTCAAGTTTTGGGTTTTAGATCCCTAAAATCTTCATCTTTTCAAAACCCCTAAACACCCAAAACACTCTATCTGGCGCCTCCTCTCTCGCCCAAATCTTCATTTTGCCTTAAATCAACATATTTTTGTCAGAATTCAACTGTTTTCAATGTACAATCCTGATACATTCATTAATTTCATGCAATCAACATCACATTCTCACTCAATCCGAATTTTCAAGGTAATATTTCAAAAACCACTATTTTATTGATTTTGAACATAGGACTAGTTTTAATTAGTTCTAGGTTGAATTAGATATCGGGCATTTGTTAGACTGTAGTCTAGAACTATAATATACAACTAATTTCATCAAAAACACACAATTTTTCAAAAAATTTTGGAATTTTTGAAATAAAAAAAATTAATTTTTTTATTTTAAAAGTGTTGTTTTTATTAAATTATGTTTTTCTTATGAAAACTATACATATTATAATTGTTGAAACAATGTTTTCAAAATTGTTTTAAAATTTTTTCCATTAGAATTAAATTAGAGAACCTTGAATGTTGAGGACTCATATTGAGTTTTGGGATTGATTATATTGCAAACATGTGTTTCAAAATTTGCAGTTTACCTTACCCATTCTGATTTTTAACCATGTCTAATCCAAAACGCCCTAGGTCGTCGTCTAGTCGTTCAAACCGACCTCCAAACCCATCTCCAAATTCACCTTCTATTCAACCACAAAATCCTAATCCTGATGACCCCAAAATGACTATACTAAATTCTTGTTTTAACGAACCTGGCCGTCGAGAAAATCTCCACCATAGGTTTGTTTATCTCTTCGAGTCTTATAAAATTTGGGAAGAACGTATCCATTCTCTTCAAGTAATGATAGATATGAACTTTAAATATCTTCCTACCCTACAAACTTGGAAATTTGATAAACTTTTTCAAATCGAACAGTAGTTTACCAATAACTTGTTCGAATTTTCTATTCTAATGTCGTATGTGTCCAAAACGAGTCTCGTACTGAAACCATAGGTATTCGGTCTTATCTCCTAGGTCAATACATTTATATTGACTCATAATACATAGGTAACGCATTTGGTTTAGATAATAACGGCTTAGATAATGAAAAAGAACTAGTAGGTACTCCTTACAAAGCCAAGTCTAGTGCGAGTGTGTTAGATCACCACGATCGTTTTATTCATCTGATGATCTCTTGGTGGTTTAGACCATACGGAGGCAAATACTCCACTCTTAGAGCTTTAGACCTTTGGTGGATACATTGTATCCTGAAAAATAAGAAAATAAACCTACCTCAAATTATCTTTGTTGAACTCGTTGAAACCATAAACAATGTCCCTAATAAAAAACTTGTTGAAACTTTAGTTTACAGCTATCTTCTGAGTAACTTGTTTATCAAAGACAAGCTCAAGGTACGGCTTGATGTAGCCATCCCTCTTAAAAACGAAATCAACTTGACATCTTTAAAGAAATCGAGATGGAAAAGGGAAAAGGACCAATGGGTTCGATCTACCGAGAAAACACCGAGAGCTAGCTCTTCACAAGCTCCTCCGGCACCGGTAGTGGACGATAATCCAGAGCTTGAACAACTTATGGGAGATATTGACGATCACGTACTCGAGGAAGAGCCTGCACAACAATATAATCAAATGCCTCCATACTTTCGATCGTTTTTGGAGTCATTTGATCTAAGGTTTGCATCCATAGAGTCCCATTTAACCACTATGGGGGCTCAAAAATTGGAAATTCTGTGGGAGATACGCGCGAACAATGAAACAACAAACGAACGAATCAATGTGCTCACACTTGAGATGGCCTCTATACGAGCACATTTTCCTCCTCCCGATCCACCTATGGATGATTAGACCTTGCCTTGCTTAGTTTTCTTGGATTGAACTTAGAACTTAATTGTTAAAACATTTTGGATATGTTTGGATTGATATATTTTGGATGATATGGATGTTTGAACTTGAATTTTTTTATATATATTTGGTTTTGACTGTTTGAATTTGGTTTGATTTATATTGGTTTTATTAGTTTTTGCATCATTTACATTTTAGACATATATGACCAATTACCATTACACGTCATTCATGAATATTGTTTATGAAACTAATGGCTAATCTTTCTCTTGATTGTGATCTTAGCAGCTTAAGCTTTATCTAAATATCAATTGGCTTAAATTTCAAATTCTTGTTTAAAATCGTTTTATAGAGTCTTTTTGATTTAACAAAAAGGGGGAGAATAGAGTAAGGGGGAGTAATTTTCAAAAATTGATTTCAAAAATGATTTTCAATAAGAAAATCTTAAAATTACTAAAATGTTTTGTTATATCAAAAAGGGGGAGATTGTTGAAAACATTTTGATGTTTCGATATAACAAATTGGGTGTTATTGAATTTTAAGATTTTATAATTATTTTTAAGTATATTCGATTAAACTTATTCGAATATCAAAATATTACTCCAAGTTTTTCAAAGGTCAATTTTAAATCCTTACTTAAGTGTAAAATTGTGTTTCATACTTCAATTGTTTTTGAAATAATTTTTACAAAGTATTTCGAGCCTTAATCGAGCCAAAAATGAGTTTTAAAAAAGGAGGTACCGATACCTAAGTCATAGGTACCGATACCCTTGTGTTAATTTTGGCTCCAAGAAAAACAGAATGCCCAATGGGTACCGATACCCCCTAGAGGTACCGATACCCTTGTGTTAATTTTGGCTCCGAGAAAAATAGAAGTCCCAATGGGTACTGATACCTCCTAGAGGTATCGATACCCTTAGTCATTTAACAGTCAAAATATTTGAATTTTACACTGTAGGTACCAATACACATTGAGAGTGTATCGATACCCCACGCTCCCAGCAGCCTTTTTCAAGAGGGTTTTCACACTACAACGGCTTTAACATCACACAAATGATTCCCAATGGCTAGAATCAATCCAAGGTGTATTTAAAAAAGTTCTTAAGCCATTGATCAACAAGAATTGTGAGAGAAACAAAGCGAAAGCCTTAAACATCAAGTTTGAGCAATTCAAGCCAATTTTTCATTCAATATTCATTTTTTCTTTCAAGAACATTACTTGTACTCAATCGTATTATTCTTGAGTGTTATTTCTTTGTTCTAGAATTGTGCAAACATCTTGCCTAGTGAGGTTTTTCTATAAGTTTGCGAAATTTGTATTATTCTCTTTGGGAGAGAGTGTTCTCAAGAATTAGGGGTATAATTCTTGAGGGAGTTGTAAGGTTACTCTTTGTCCTCAAAAGAAAGAACAAATTAGTGAATTTGTTGGAAAATCCTTAGTGTGGATAGCTAAGGTAGTGGACGTAGACTTTGGTTGAGAAAGTCGAACCACTCTAAATCGCTGTGCAAATATTTTCAATTTCCTGCAAATGCTTCCACCGAAATATTTATTGCCAATTCACCCCCTCTTGGCCAATTCGTCGATCGATTAACTCAACAGTTTCACTTAGACTAAAATGCTCTCTCCTTTTTCTGTTTTTGGCTTGATTTTCGTGAAATCTCTAAAAGATATTATATTTACCATGGTGTACTGGAATATCTGGAAAATGGGTTTGTTGCTTGTTGCGGCTGGAATGAGGACTCTCCAAGAGCCCTAAAATGCTCTCAAACTGACAATTGGATTACAATATGATCTAACGAACAAGAACGTACGGCGCTAAAGGAAAAAGATTAAACCCTAGCTCCAATAAGGTCTTGAAATGTGGGCTTCCCTTATGTTGGACTTAGACTGCTAGGTCTAGTAGGGTATGCTTTTGGATTGGAATGGACCTGTTAAAAATAAAATTAAATAAATAAATAATAATATAACCTAATACATAAAATAATAATAAATAATATAAATAATAATAAAAAACTATATATTATATTTCCAAAAACTATATAATATGTTTTCAAAAATTATATATATTAATATATTTTCAAAAATCGTTTTCAAAAAACATATTATACGTTCAAAAATCATTTTCAAAATCATATTATACGTTTTCCAAAACGTTTTCAAAACCATATACTATATGTTTTCAAAAATTACATTTGAAATTATTTTATATATATTATACTGTATAATAATAAAAAGTCCTTAATGTCTCGGGCGAAAATGGGTGTCTACAAGGAGAAATTTGAAAGTTGAGTAGTTAAATTGAAAATTTTTAAACATTAGTACCAAAATAGAAGTAAGAAGATAGTTGAATGATGAATGATGTGATTTATCTATAAAAAATGCAGCGCCATTTAGTTTTTAACATGAGATACTAAAATGAAACAAAAACTAAACGTTTAGTATGATTTAAAAAAAATGAAAATTTAAGTATTAAAATGAATTAAAACTGATAGTGTAGGTCTAAACGCATATTTACTTTTTTGTTTTTGGTGGCAAAGGCGGCATTGACAAGTGGGTACTCTTTTTGGGTGAGCTATTTATTTGATCAATCCACCTATTACTTAGATTTTGTTTTAGTCATTTAACTATTATTTTTTTTTATTTTGGTCACCCTCGACCATCACTAAAAAATTAACAGTGATGTAGGAGTGATATTCTTTTAATTATTTTTAATGTTAATATGATACTCCCTCCGTCCCAATAAATATAACCATTATTGACTTTCAAAAAGTTAAAAATTTTAAACTTTGACTATGGTTATTTTAAATATTTTTAAACACTTAAATTTTATAAAACATATATTTGAAAACTACTTGATTTAAGGTTTTAATTTTTTTTATATTTTTATCAATAATAAATTTGAAATAATAATGAGTCAAATATAAAAAATTAAACAAAAAATTAACAGTAAACATATTTAATGAGACAGAGAGAATATTACTTTATAGTAATAATACTTCAATATTACCATTAATTTGTTGGGCGACTAAAATAAAACTGGTGTTTAAAATCATACCAACATACCTATTACATATCAATTAGGGTTCAGTCCGTAATTTATTTATTTTTACAATTATCCAATTTATTAAATTAAATTCCTATATGCGGGTGTTAGTGGTAGCTTTGTAGGATGGGCATATAGGATAGGGAGAAAACAGAGTGGTTAAAGGGAAGTGGAGAAAGGGGGATATCACTTAACCATCCTTTGCAATTGATATGATACCAAATTCATCATCTTTATACTTCGTGATTCGTCACTTTGCCTTTTCTTGAATAAAAAACACATCTTACCCTCCCTGTCCTTTTATTTAATCTGATCGGATGCTTACATACTAATAGCAACCGGGCATGGGTCCATTGTCACATTAATAATTGATTCGTTTCTTGCCTAATGTTCTTTGTAAGGTAATATAATGTGACATGATTTCTTTTGTATCGGACAAAATGTTTGATATTTTTCTTTCACACCGTTTATTTTCAATGCTTCAATTCCATCTACTTTGCTGCTTCTTTAATGTGTTGTAGTAGTAGTAACGTAATTGAACATCTCCAAAGTACGAAAGTACTTCGGTAACAACTTTTTTTTTTAAACACATGAATTAATAGTTGTTAAATAATTAAATTAAAAAATAATTAGTAAAGATTTTCATTACACAAATTTAATAGGTTGAGTTATATAAATGTAAAACAATAAAGTTGATAAGAAACCTATTACATAAAAATTATTTTAATTTATAATAAGAATATGATGTTAAAGCATATTAAACATCGTAAATTAAAAAACAACAAACAAATATTATTGTAAATAAGAGCACACAAAAATACCATTTTATAGTTTTTAAAATCAAACACATAATTATATGAATCAAAAGCATGGGGATTCTTAGTGTTTCCTTGGCGTCGGACAATGATCCAAAAAATCGATTCGGCTTATTCTGTATTTCTCTATTGAAAGTCGAAGAAATCAAATAGCACATGTATGGTGTATTCCTCGAGGGCCATAGAGATTGGGGTCAGGTTTTTGGGTTGAGTTATTCTTCATTAATTTTTGTTTTCCAACTTTTTCATGGTTATTATATTGTTTCCTTGCAATAACAACATATTCATGCCTTCACTTCTCAAAATTCCTTTTTGTTTAACAAATTATTAATTCAACCAAATGTACCTCCGCCATCACACATTCTCAGTTAATCCCTATAATTCAAAACATTCTAATTAAATGCTTAAAGTATAAATATAAGGGTCAATATGCACAAACCAAATTACTTCGATAACTAAAAGAATAGTTGTTATTCCTAGAGATTCCGAGTTCAAGTACCAAAGACTGCAGCGTAAGCGATTAAGCGTTCATTGTTAAATGTTTGATAATATAGAACAAATACTACTTTGTAATCTCCGTAGTTAAATAAAAAAATATAGGTAGAGTCAGACTTTTCTACGAGATTGATACACTTTATGCTTGTCCAAAATTTAATCTAATCTGAAATATAGACCTTAAATTTATCCATATTTGTGAGGTAAAAAAAAAAGCATCCATATTTTATTTAACAAAACAAGCCCTTTTTATTCACACTAGAACAGTTACACGGATTATGTTGTTCAATTCAATACTCTTAACATTGCAGCAATCCTGTATTGAGGCTTTTTAAGTTTCACCATTTCAGCTTTGCTGGAAAATACTGCAAAAAAAAATGTTTTGCCAAATTCAGACAATATTAATCAGCTTTGAATACATTAAGGAAACAAAGGGAGCTTACCTTTGCAATCAGGGATTCATAATATGGCTTGACCTCCTCAACGTCAACAAGGACTTTGCTCTTACTGTAAAGATCATATTTGCTGCCATAATTTTATGAAAAAAGAAAGCCAATAAGTTTGTTTTATTTGCAAAAGCAACAGATTTGAATCAGGAAGAGGGGTTTACTTAAACACTTTAAGCCATTTCATGTTTTCTTTGTCCTCTTCATTCATGAACTGGAAATAAGCCCCATACTTATGCAATGCTGCAAGTAAGGAGTTGAATCAATTCAAATCCATTGGGATACCATTAGGGTTGCATCGAATCTATATAGAAAAAAAAGCTTACTATAGAAGGAATGGTATCGGATGATGAACAATCCTGCAGAAGGCAGTGTGGTTCCATTTTCCTTGGCCACCATGTGCTTATAATCATCATGCCCCCACGACATGAGCACATTGTCCAGTTCACATCCTTCAGAGTAGATCCCATTTTTGGTGTTGTACTTTGGATTGTTGAAATCAGGGTTTTCCTTAAAGTAATTCAAAACATTCAAAATCACACAATTCATTGTTCTAGCAGGGAATTGATTACAGAATCAGAGCAAAACATTCAAAAACCTTGTGATGAACATTGCTCTCATCAAAAGCACGTCCTACAGGGAATGTATCACCAACAACAGCCCATTGAGGTAGCCCTCCAAATTGTGGAAGAACCAGGACTTTTCCAAGATCTGCAAAACAATGAAATCCCAATAACTTTAGAGAGAATTCAAAGGAAAAGGGATAATTTTGATGGGGTTTTTGACCATGAATGAGAGCGGTCAAATGCAACCAATCTTCATTAGGATAGTCTTTTCTGATTGCTTCAGCGGACTGCAACAAATGCTGGATTTGGGGTTCGTCAAGGTCAGGATCACTGTCATCAACAACTTCATTGAGAAGTTCACAACATTCCCATATCAGCCTTGTCCAGCTTCTTATATTCTTCCCTAATCATCTTCACCTACAATCAATTGCATTAACTTGTTAAAAATCAAAATGTCACAGATGAGCGTAACTCCCCCCCATGATTCTCTAATCTGTGTACTCATTTACTTAGAAAACCATATGTTTGGTTAATATGACTTGATTTGTAGTGTTGTTCCAAGATGTCTTTTCTGTCATCATCTGCCTTATAATCTCTGTCAAACATTTCATCAGACAATGAGTTGGCTATATAAAAAAAAAATGACCAACAATATATAATCCAGCAATGCAAATTCTTTTTTTTACCTGAATGAGTTCCCAAAAGCATTTTTTTCAGGCAATGCAAATTCATGATTTGATACTAATTCAATAGCCATGCAATAACGAAAGGTAACAAGGAAATCAAAGAGAAAAACAAATGGGATGGGATAAACAGAGAGTTTGAGAGAAGGGTATTAATAGCAATGGAAGAGTGTCCTTATGAAGGTATATTACAAGAACTGGAGGCCTGCAACGAAAACGTTTCTTTCCATTTTAGTAAAGATTTGGTTTTGGGTTCTTCGGATATGAACAAGAAAATAAAATAAAAGGTTATCCTACAGCTAAAAGGTGGCAGATTTTTCTTAAAAATATATGAAATTTCTATATTGAGTCATGAACTAATCTTATTACAAAACAATTGTACCTTTGGCCGACTCCAATTTACGTGGATATTCTTACCTTGAGAGAGTAAACTCCGTATAAATGGGAATCATGAAATGAGAACGTGATACCAAAGATTTCTACTTTAAATGTTTTCAATTTTAATGGGATTCATGAGTTTCTTTTACCTTAATGAAAAGAATTTTAAATTTGATAAAATAAATAAAATAAGCTTTAGCCAATCAATTTTAACTTTGTTGGTACCTTTTAGAAGTTGAAGGTTTAAATATCTTATGATATAATTATATTCAATTCAGAGGTCGAAAGCGATTATAAGTAAAATTAGTTCGATTCAATTCGGTATTTTGAATATTTTTGAACTACCCATTTCAGTTCGGTTGACTTTTGGTTTTTCAGATTAATTTTAAGTTTTGATTTATTTTATTAATTTTATTTGATAAAAATAATTTTGTTTTGTGATTTTTGGACATTATTTGATAAGTTTCAAAGTATATTTTTCATAAATAATTGTTAAATATTAAATTTTTAAGTAAATAAAAATAATTAATGATTCTTATAATATTTTAAATTATTTTATTATTTTTATTATAAAATTTATATTTTTATATTATAAAAATAAAGTGTAATTATAAATTAAAAAAAAATCAATTCAATTCAAATAACTATACTTTTAAAATTTATAAATCACTAACCATCCAATTATTATAATTCAATTATATTTTCAATTTATTTAGTTTGAATTAAGCGTTTATTGTCAAATGATATAGAGTACTTAGAATACTACTTTATAATCACCTTAATAATCAAAAAATTGTTTACTCACCCATGAAAGATTATGAAAAGAGAAAAAACATATATATTACTTTATAATCATCTTAAAAATCAGAAAAAAATTATTTACTCGTCTAAGAAGGATTATGGAAAGAGAAAAATTATATATATATAGAACATACATCACACATAAATTTTTATTTTAGATTATTTGGCATTTTGCTCAAAACATAACTTATTAATTGGATAAACAAATTTTATGCAACTCTCGTTTTATTAGGGACTCACATAGATTCTAAATTAGCAATGATCGAAGTAAATCTTAACATATTGTTGGGATTATGAAGAGGCTCAATTTGAACAATTGAACAAGTGCAAAGGGGTTAATTGGCAATATTTAAGTTAGGGAGTAAGGATAGCAAAAGATAGAAAACTTTGGCACAAGAATTTGAAGTGGTTCGACTTTATCAACCAAGTCTACATCCACTACCTTAGCTCCTCACTAAGGATTTTCTAACAAATTCACTAATTTGTTCTTTCTTTTTCAATGACAAAGAGATAACCTTTACAACTCCATATCTTTTGAAATGGGTAAGATAGAACCAAAAACCCTTTACAAGGAAAAAGAATGTAAACAAATAAAACATCTAAAAAAGAAGGTGTTTACAAATTAAAAGCTCACAAGAACAAAATTTTTACAAGAGAATTGGAATAAAGAGTGAAAAGCACTTCTCTTGTGTTTGATTGCTTGGACAGATGTTCTAACCCTTGTTCAAGTGTCCTCAACTTGTATTTATGTGTTAAAATATTGTTGTGGACGTTTCTAGTCGTTGGAGGTGATTTGGAGTCGTTGGGGATTAATTTTCGTGTAAAATAAAGCTGCCCAAAACAAGGGGTATCGGTACTCCTAAAGGGAGTATCAGTACTACCTTTGTTTATATTTAAATCAACCGTTACTAGCCATTGGGGCCTGATGGTATCGATACCATGGCAATGGTATCAGTACTATTATACAAAGTAGTATCGGTACCCCTTTGGGTATCGGTGCCATTTTTGCATTCTGGAATTTAAGTAATGCTGGTAGTATCAGTATTGACATTGCAAGAACAGTGTCGGTACTTATTGTACGTGAAATCATTTTGTGCTCAATTCCAAGTTTTAAGGACTTTGAATTATTTTTGAAAACTTTGAAAAACTTTGAATAAATTCAATCCAAGTCCAAAAACATTTTGCCTTAAATTGTTATATCAAGATATAGTTTCAACAATCTCCCCCTTTTTGATATAACAAAACATTGAAAAATTGTTTTTGGCAAAACTCCCCCTTAATAGAATGTTTAATGAAAAAGATATCAATTGTTGGAAAATATGTTAAAATGTTCAGCTCCTCCTTTTTTATTAAGAAATAATATGTGAAAACTTTCAGCTCCCCCTTTTTCATTAAGAAATTGAATTTTTCAAACCCATGCTTCTCCCCTTTTTTGTTAGATAAAAAAAAATTCAATTTTAAAGTTCAAAACTAACCTTGGAGAGTAAGTGGTAAATTTAACATTAAAAGCATTTTAAAAATCAAAGCTCCCCCTCAAAAAGTGTATTCCAAACAAAAATTGACTTTAAAAACTTGACACTTAAACAAAATTGAATTTCAACAAAGAGTAACAAAAATGTTAGTAACACATGAAATTCAATATCCAAGACTAAAATACTTTATGCAATACCAATAATTGAAATTAAGTACATATGCATAAAGCTTTCAAAAATGTTATGCATTTGAAGAATTTGATATCGATTGTTACAGAGATATCTTTAACATTTAAATCATATGCATAAACATTTAAAATTTAGGTCAAAAATTTAAAATTTGTAAAATCAAATCAGTTGAAAAGTTTGATATCCATTGTTAGAGCGATATCATTTGCATTAAAATCAATTTTGACCAAAATTCATTATGATGAACTAAAAATTATGAAAAATCATTAAAATTTTAAAATGTTCATCATAAAGCATTTTTCAACATACATAAGATTAAAAACAATGCATAATCATTTAAAATCAAAACTCATGCATGCTTGAACAAAATGAACAACCAAATAATCAAAAAAAATAAAAACATTAAGCTTAGAGGTTACCCATTCCTTTTCATGTGTGACTAGAGCATCTCGATTTCTTCATCTTCATTACCATTGCTCCCACACACCTACAAGAGACATTTATTTGGATTTTGGTATCCAAATTGCTTTGCATCATTGGACGTTAGTTTCAATGCCCCTTGTTCTCTTAGGAACCCATACTTGTCTAATTTTAAAAGATTTTTTTCTTTATGGGACAAGTATGTTCCAAATGACCATAAAAATGGCAATGTGAGCATTTTGCCATTTTCAAACATAATAAGTTGTTTTGAGAAATTAATTCTTTTTCTTTTGTTAAGCTCTCAAGCTTAACTTTCAAATCAAAATTTTCTTTTTCTAAATCATTGATTTTAACTTTTGAAAGCTCTAAATCATTTTTCAAAATTTCATTTTGATTTTCAAAATTAACTCTAACTATCAAAATCAAATCATTTTCAACTTTAAATTTTGAAATTAATTTCTTATATTTGGAATTCATGGTTTCAAATTCCAAATACAACTCATTATAAGCATCTTGTAACTCATCAAAAGTATGTGAATTTAAATCATTTGAGTTAGAAAATACCATTGAATCTTCTTCGATGGCCATGAGGCATAGGTTGGCTACTTCATCGTCATCATTGGAGTCATCTTCATCACTCCAAGCCGCCACAAATGCCTTTTTATTGCTTGATCCCTTCTTCTTCAGGAGAGGACATTCATACTTGACATGCCCCTTTCTTTGATAATTGAAGCACATCGTCTTGGTTGATTCATGCTTCACTTCCTTAGAAAACATGAATCTCTCAAACTTTTTGAAGAGCTTGGCCATCTCTTCTTCTTCTTCATCGTCTTCATCCACCACTTCACTTGAATCTTCATAACACTCATTGGTGGACTTGAAGGCAATGTATACCTTATTCTTCTTGTTTTGCTTCTCTTCATCTTCTTCCTCTTCATTCACCATCAATGTAACACTCATCTCCTGTATACCCTTCCGTATACGAGATACAGCTGTCACATCACTTCAAAAAATATTTGTCATTTTAAAACCCATAAAAATTTTGTTTCAATTTGATTAACTACAAAATATGATATTTTTGAAAGCAACATACTAAAACTATTACTTAATTACATTCCAAAATATTTTCCATAGTTTAATTACATGACAACTAAGTTCAAAAGAAATAAGATTGTCCTAACATTACTGACAGGTCAACCTTAATTGATGAACGCTACTGCTACACTCCTTACTCCACTAATCTTTGTCTTTACCTACGCGTGAAATAAACACACGTTAAGCATTTACTTTTTAAGACCTAATACTTTAGTTGCCATGGTCAACCTCAATTGAATAGTAAGAAATACTAACTCATACATGGATAGTAGAGAATATCTACTCATCTCACATTACACATGCTCGCATAATTTTCAAAATAATTTTCTAAATCACTTATGCATCAAAGAGTAAAACAATACACATGCTAAACATTCATGCATCCAATGACATATAAATTCAATGCATCATCAATATCAATACACATTAACTAAAGAAATAAACACTTACTCTAGGGTTTTAGAATATGACTTTCAGTCCTCGTCCAACATTGAAGATGTACATCACAAGTGAATGCGCAGTCATTCACTTTGGTAAACTGATGTACAACTCACGGTGATTCAAACGTCAATTTGTTATCAAACAATGCTTCAAATTAAATCATACTTCCACCACTGATCATACACATTAAAGAATGCATTTAGAAGTGAAACACTCTTTTTTAATATATATTTTCCATATTTTGACCCTGCTTTTTATTTCTTTCTTTTATTTCAACCCAACTTGAGTGATTTCTTTAGAGGTCAACAAAAGACGTTTCCTACCAAACGCGTTTTATACCATATCATTAGAAGGCGTTTTTTTTAAAAAAAATATGTTTTTGCGCATCCAAGAAATAATCATATATGATTTTTGAAATAATAGTATATGATTATTGAAATAAAAAATATTCTTTATTGGATGATATTTGAGTGAAAATACCTTGAAATTAAGTATATTTTTTATAAAATATATTAATTATAATACTATAAATCACAAGAATATTTTTATAATATCAATTAAAATATATTAAATTTATAAAATATTTATAATTTATATTTAAAACCAAAAGTAAAGTGACCAGTGATGTAGTTTAACGAATAAAATATCTTATCCGCTTGAAAAGTTGGAAATCTTTCCCGAAATTTATAAACGAAAGAGGCGGCCATTGAAGCTGTAACTGCACTCTCCTTTCCACGGCACCTTTCTTCTTCTTCCCCAAAGACCTTCTTAAGTCCAAAATCCCAAAGGTTATCTTCCTTAACTTTTCAAATATCCATATCTACCCCTCACTTCTCCCAAAATTTCTCCATCCCTCCATTAATCAGCACCCATAAGAATCTGGGTTTTAAACTCTGCTCCACTTTGCAAGAACTAAGCGTAGAAGCTGCAACAGAGAAAACCCAGAAATCAAATGTGAAAAGAAAGCTTTTTTTGTGTTGAATTTTCCCCGGGCTTATTCGGTTGCTGATATCAAAGACCTCTTTTCCCAAAACGTTAAAGACCTTCTTAAGTCCAAAATCCCAAAGGTTATCTTCCTTAACTTTTCAAATATCCATATCTACTCCTCTCTTCTCCCAAAATTTCTCCATCCCTCCATTAATCAGCACCCAGAAGAATCTGGGTTTTAAACTCTGCTCCACTTTGCAAGAACTAAGCGTAGAAGCTGCAACACAGAAAACCCAGAAATCAAATGTGAAAAGAAAGCTTTTTTGTGTTGAATTTTCCTCGGGCGTATACGGTTGCTGATATCAAAGACCTCTTTTCCCAAAACGTTAAAGACCTTCTTAAGTCCAAAATCCCAAAGGTTATCTTCCTTAACTTTTCAAATATCCATATCTACTCCTCTCTTCTCCCAAAATTTCTCCATCCCTCCATTAATCAGCACCCAGAAGAATCTGGGTTTTAAACTCTGCTCCACTTTGCAAGAACTAAGCGTAGAAGCTGCAACACAGAAAACCCAGAAATCAAATGTGAAAAGAAAGCTTTTTTTGTGTTGAATTTTCCTCGGGCGTATACGGTTGCTGATATCAAAGACCTCTTTTCCCAAAACGTTAAAGACCTTCTTAAGTCCAAAATCCCAAAGGTTATCTTCCTTAACTTTTCAAATATCCATATCTACTCCTCTCTTCTCCCAAAATTTCTCCATCCCTCCATTAATCAGCACCCAAAAGAATCTGGGTTTTAAACTCTGCTCCACTTTGCAAGAACTAAGCGTAGAAGCTGCAACACAGAAAACCCAGAAATCAAATGTGAAAAGAAAGCTTTTTTTGTGTTGAATTTGCCACGGGATTATACGGTTGCTGATATCAAAGACCTCTTTTCCCAATGTGGGAACGTTAAAGATGTTGAGGTTCCTTCTCTTTATATATAAAAATACTTGTGTTTTCTTCCTTTTTATTTAAATAAGAGCGATGATTTATGATATAGGTGATTTTTGCTATGTGGATTGTTTTCAGATTATTAAGGAGAAAGATGGGAAAAGTAGGGGCTTTTCGTTTGTGACAATGGCTTCTGGTGAGGAAGATCAGGCTTCGGTAGATAATCTCGACTCTCATGTAGGGATTTCTTTTCTTTTTTGTATTCAAATTTTATTTTCTTTATTATGTGTACAATGCTAATCAACTTGATTTTTCATTTACCTGGGTAAATATAAATTTTGTATTCACACTTTGTTATATTTTTATCCGAATTATAATTGATAATTAAGTTAAATTTTGTAAATAGAGAATGTCTTAGCTTTTAAAGTGGAGATTGATTTGGGATATTTTTTGGGTTTATATTGCATGGATAAGATTTGTAAGGATATTGAAGAGTGATTTCAGATATTTCAAGTTTTGGTATAGATATCGAATTTTAGGATACATGTGATGTTGTATTGTACCCTTCGTGACCTCTACATTTATAGTGATTGTTGTTCTTCTTGTCTGTGGAGGTGACCAAAGCCAAATCATGTTAAATCTTCATCTCTTGTGCATGTTTTATTTTACATTGTTATCGTTTTTGTTAATTTTTCTGCTCTCAAATTTTTAACACATTTTAATTGTTACGTTAGACGAAATTAATTAAAGAAAGAAGACAAGACATTATCATCAAAAATTAAATAAGAGAATTGCTTTCCATTGTATGAATGTACCTCTTTTGCATATTGGAGTACGATTTCTCGTGAAGGAAGTGTCCGGGATAATTGTAAGGGTAGAGTTTGCAAGGAGATTCAAGAGACCTTCACCGGCTTCTACTCAGCTGATCGTTCCTGCCTGTGAGCCGCGCCATAAGCTTTACTTGTCGAACCTTAATCGGAAAGTCAGGGCGAATCATCTGAAAGAATTTTTCTTGGCCTTCAACCCAGGTTATGGCTTTGTTTCATTTGCCACAAAGAAGGAAACTGAGGCTGCAATTTCTACTCTCGATGGAAAGGTAATCAAATGCATTATGTATTTTTACATGTTTTCATGTTCGTTGTTAAGAGAGCACTATCCATAGATCATAACTGTCGGTTAATACGGTTACTAGACAGACTACATCGGAGTCGATGCATTTGAAGGTGATTCTCAACTAGAACTCATTCGTATCACGAGATTGTCTAGGACATAAATTTGATGTTCCTCCCGATATATGTAACAATTTTCGTTTATGTTTGCAAAAACTTATCTGTAGGCAGCAATGTGTTGTGAATTGTTCCTTCACTTTGTCAAGTATTTTCATTTGTTGATGAATGCTTTGTTCATCAATCTGGCATTGTCATACATTTTGCAGGAGTTGATGGATTGGCCGCTACGATTGAAGTTAAGTGAGAAAACAGCCGATGAATCCGGGATGAAGACACGGAACAGAAGGAAATCGAAGTCTTAGATCTCATTTCTGCATCCTTCTGAGTGCAGTGTACAAATCAGTAAGAAAGTTTTATCCCCTCCCCCGGACAAGTAATTTGTAAATGTATATTATTTCTTTTGTTCGTATCCTAAATAGATCTTCATATAATTTACCTTTTATTTTCACTGAATGGAAATTATTTCATATTTATGATTATATAAGGAAAGGTATTCCTTTAAGCTATTGTTTCCCTCCTCGAGTTAATTGGAATCTTATGCTTTCTTGTATATCTAATCTGACGGTTCACAAATCCCACTAACAATTATGGTCTGCATTAAAAGTCATCACGCTTCCACCTATTCAGAAAATGAAAGATATATCATATTTTTGCTTCTTCCCTTGTGTTTTTGGTCAGCTTGATTTTATCACTAAATAAAAAAAATGGTTTTAATTCCTTATTTTATCAATTTAATATATTGGGTCCCTCAATTGTTAACTCTTATTACTCTAATAATAAAAGTCTGACTTGATAATTAAAAAATAAAAGCCACGTGTTTATTAAGCCCCCACCATTCTAAAACCCATTACTACTCTTGTAATGGAACTTCTTAAATTTAAGTGTTGAAATTATACTTATTTTTCGTTTAGGTGTCTATATTTTTTTTTGATCAAAGTAGGTGCATAACATTTTTGATGTTACCATTTTAAGTAGGTCACAAACATTAACAAAATCCTTTAAATATCAGTCTACCACTCAAAATGGGACAAGTAGCACGTTTATAAGTTTTTGAAATTTGTTTAAAAACTTTAAATTATTATTTATTTTTGAAAAAAAAATTCTCTAAAATCTCAAAAAAAAAATCTTAAAATCTTTAATCTTAGAACATCAATCACACTCATCGGTCGTATATTCATTCCTCGTCAGTTATCACTCAATCTTCAAAACTCTAAGCGGGTGTTTGGTTGGGGGAATGTGGGATTCTCGTGGAAATGTAATCAACATTCCCCGTTTGGTTAGCCGGGAATGTCATTCCCGGTAATGTTTTATTACCAATAGTGGATTTTTTGAGGTATATTACCGGGAATTTCATTATCCCCTTCCCTTAGGTATTGTTGGATTACCGGCGTTTTGGACAAAAATGCCCTTAAATATTTTTTCAAAAATATTCTGAATAATAAAAATTCTACGAAGGTTAAATTACAAATTTATCCTTAAACTATTTTATATTTACAAAATGTCTAATTAAAATTTTATATGAATTTCAAAGGTTAAAATAAAATTTTACCCTTTCATTAAACCTTTTTATATTTTCAATTTTGTAAAAAAAATTATATAAATTTTATGAATTTAAATTTTTTAAAGAAAATATATAAATATTTTTCAACTTGTTAAAAAAACAAATATATAATAAGGACAATTTGGTCAAATATGCATTCTAATAATATTTTATTCCTTTAACCAAACACGGTAATCTTACATTCATACTAAACCAACCAAACACAAAATACAACATTCCCAGTAATCCTATTACCTGATAATCTTTTATTCCCACTGATAATCTTACATTTCGTGAACCAAACGTATCCTAGATACCAAGGAACATAACTATTTTAATTAGTGTGTAAGTGGTCACCATGTGAGTGGATGATCACCGGTGGTTATGATGGCCAACGACGAAATCAAAGAGATATTTTAAAATTTTATGAATTTTAGAGTATTTTCTGAAAAATAAAATTTATGATTTTTTTAATTATATTTCAACATCATATTTTGTATGATACCTAAAATATAAAATAACAAACCGTCAAACTTGAAAAAACGCTAACATTTTGTTTAAAAAAACTATAAACCACAATTGAAATAAATAGAAGTATAATTATTTAACATTTTTTAAAATTTTATCTATTTTAATTTTTAATTTTATATTACATATTGCATTATAATTATATTATTATATATAAAATTCAATTATTTAAATTTAACTTTATTTTATAAAATGTAAAAGTAAAATAAATTCATTTTCAGGTTACCTTAAAACTTTTAAGGACTAAAACTTTATACATATTTAACGGTAAATATTTTAAATCCAAATCCCTCACTTAACCATGTTATAAACCCTAAATTGTAATTAAATTATTTTGTTTTCAATTTAAAGATGTTACATAATATTTTTATGTTACATAACAATGAACACTTTACATAACAAAAAATATGATTAGCTGTTTAGATATTTATGGATCGAATGGATAATAAGTAAAATGTGAGGAATTCAAAATATAATATATCTTATTTATTATATTACTAAACAAAATATTTTATTTTAATTTTTTAAAAACCCTCACGATTTTCCCCAAAAATCACCCTTTCAAATTTTATTTCCCTGTCAGACATCATTTCATCTTTATTTTCTGATCTAACACCATTTACAGGAAGGCGCGACCCATGCACCACGCCTTACGCTGATGTAACGCCACGCGAGGTAAGGCGCGACCCATGCACCGCGCCTTATGTCGACATGGCGACACGTTGGGTAAGGCGCAGTGAATGGGCCACACCTTCTGCCAAGTAAGTGTATAGTGCGATGCATGGGCCACGTCTTTGCTTTAATTCTGACACGCTTCAGGAAGGCACGGTGCATGGATCGCGCCTTCGCTTTAATTTCGGCAACCACCCGCTCATTCACACTCCCATCCCACCCTATAAATACATAATTCCTCAACCATTTTCATCACACCAAATCCTCTCAACTTCTCTCAAATACTCTTAAATTATCTCATAGTTTTTTAAGGTATATTTTATTATATTTAATAATTTGTTAGTATTTTATTTAACTATTTAACTATTTTAATATTTTTAATTAATTATTTTTTTTGCAGTTATAAAATGGAAGGCGATCTGCCTCGTTGGATGGAAATCATATATCTCGACATTTTGCTGATACGGTAATATTTTTACATTTTAATTTAATTTAAATTATTAGTAATAATTTATTTATTTAATACATGATTATTAGTTTATAAATTAATTTTTGTAATTATTAATATTTTAGGAGAGCGACCGTATATTAGATCCTTTTATCAGGAACAGTAAGTTAGTGATACCTACCCGTGTCTGGTTGTATTTAGTCGAGGCTAGATTCGGCCACATAGCTAGATATGAAGGCCATTGTAGGATAGAACCAAACCTGATTTCTGCATTAGTGGAGCGGTAGAGGTCGGAGACTCACGCATTCCATCTTCCGTGCGGAGAGTGTACGAGTACGCTTAAGGATGTTTCCATGCACTTGGGGCTTCCGGTGGATGGAGATTTGATTTTAGGGATGGCACACGGTAACTGGACTACTTTGTGTCGGGATTATCTATAAGGTGTCTCGTGAAATGTTAATGGTGGTCGGATACCGTTAAATTGGTTAGATGCAAATTTTCAGAATTTGAGTGAGGACGCCTTACAGGATCAAGTTAAAATGTATGCATGGGCATGCATACTGCAGCTGATAGGAGGGTTGATGATGCCGGACAAATCGCGCAACCAAGTTCACTGTATGTGATTGTGGCATCTTAGCGATTTTCATCTGGCCGGATCAATGAGTTGGGGCTCGACAGTTTTGGCATTCCTGTATAGGGAGATGTGTTGAGCGATTGACTACAGGAAAAATGCTATTGGTGGATGTCTCCTTCTGCTGCAGTCTTGGGCATGGTATCACTTGCCCTTTTTATGTATTGTTGTGAAGAACCCGTTCGTATTTCCGCTACTATTGAGGTAATTAAAAAACTGATTTCGTATATTAATCATTTTATCCAGTGTATAATAAAAATTATTTCCTTGAATAGGTGGTCTATTGACAGGAAAAATCATCGGGATCTGCATGATGAATTAGAAATAATCAGGCTACTAATCGATCAGAAGGCTGGCACCGAGGTATGTATTTTAATGTTTGAAAATCGATTTTGTACTATAGTATAATTATTAGATTATTATTTTGATAAGAATTACATCCCACTTGAGTTGAGGGGTCCATTAGATTTTTGGATGGCGGTGGTCCCTCTTATCTGTTATGCGATTATCGAGTAGCACCCCACTGATCGCGTGCTCCAAAAATTTGGTTTTGTACGACCAATTCTGGAAGCACCTCGCAATATGAACCAGTTGCATAACACAGATTGGTTGGTGAAGCATTATGAGTGGGTCATTAAATGAGAGGATCGACATTGGCGTCTTTCCCATAAGGAACCCATTTATGTTGACAACTTGACGGTTGCAGATGGTTATTATGAGTGGTTCAACAGTAATAGGAAATTGTTTATGCTTTTTTGAGGATGCACGAGGATGGAGCATTCATCGATGTCGACAGAGACGTGCACTGTCACAACCCCATCGTCACTCGACTCGTGAACGGAGAGCATATGCTTCCGGTTCGTCGTTAGTTGCACCACCAAAACCTTCACAGCAACCACTGTCTGCAATGACATACACCCCGCAACTATATCTGATGCCGCCACCACCTTTCCCTTACCAGATGTCGCCGCCGCTACCGTCACAGAGTTATATGACCCCTCATGGAGGATATTATAGGTCTATGTTTGCAGATCCGACTTGGAGTTCATATGTTGGTTATTTGGCGGGTACAACCTCATCACCGATGGTCGACGCATAGACACCTCCTGTACAATTTTCTCATTCAGCGATGTCTGTGTTTTTTGAGTTTTCCCAGTTTTCTATGAGCGGTGGTTTAGTCAGTCATACACCTCCAGGGTCCTTATTCTATAGAGGTGCTACATTGTCATCAGTTCCTCATCAACAAAAATGTATTTGCTCCTGATGACGACGACGAAGATGATGATAATGATGATGGTGATGATGATGACAGTGAGGAGTCATAACCGGTTATACGAAAAATCCTCCTCGAGACAGACAGCCACAGCTCTGCGGAACACATTCGCACCACAGACATCGATAGTTTTTGATATTTTATTATATGTGTATTTACTTGTTTATTGCACTTTCTTTATTGTAATTTTTTTTATTATTTATCATTTAATACTTAATTTATTTTGTTAATTTGGTTGGACTTTTTGTTAATTTATTTTGTTAATTTTTTTTATTACCATTTAATACCAGTTATTTTAATTTTTTTATTTAGCATTTAATACTTATTGTAAGTTTGTTGTATTTAAAATTATATTCAATTACCAAATTGCTATTAGTTGGATAAAATTTAATAATTGTGTTCATTATTATCTCTTTTATTATAATCACATATAACGCCAACGTCGTATCCCATTTTCTTGTATTGTTTTTTTAATCGTCGTCAGTGGTTATCAAATGACATTAACTTTAAGTAAATATAAATTAAACTACAAGAATTATTATTTGATAAACAACAACTACATCAGTTCCTCATCAATGGTTACTTGATGAAAAAAAGAAGTGAATATGTTATTCTAGTGTGTCATGAGTTTCTACAATGCCCACATTTTTTGTCGTGTCTAGATGTTTCTCAAATATCCATATCACAATGAATTTGAATGTATTTTGGATGAATCTAGTACAATTGGATCCCAATTCTGAACCTCATTAGGGTCTTTGTCATTACCTATAGGGGGAACTCAAATTCGTATACCTTAAACACTTATGATATTAGGTATACGGGATCCACAAAACGAGTATAATCTTGAAGGGTATGTGAGCAAGATGCTATCACATGAGAGCATGGATACTTTAGAGCTTGAAAAAACCCGCAGTCGCACCATTTGTCCCGTAGATTTACTCTTAAAGACACAACTTCAATCCCTTGAAGAGGTCGTAGCAACTCATTGAAACGAAACAATTCATTCATTTTAGAGAAGCTTGTTATAAACATTCCATTTGATGCAACAATTTTTTTTGTAGACCTGTAACTAATCTAGGGTGATAGACATGACCGCCTTGTATCCATGTTTGAGCTTATCCCCCAAGCTTCATAAAAAATGCCCCCAAACAAAAATATGTAGTTTTTACCAAAGCCGCTACAGGTAAGTGACGTGCACCCTTTAAGGTCGAATTGATTGCCTCAGCCAAGTTGGTCGTCATGTGTCAATATCGATATCCACCATCATATGCGTTTGTCTACATTTCTTTATTGATGAGGCTGATGTAATCGTATCCTTCCTCGTTCTTCGCCCGCAAATCTTGAAGCATGAATTCAAATGTTTGAGGTAGTAGTTCGTAACCTGAGCATAAAATGTAGAACTTACTAACTTTGTTTCTTTAAAAAATGAAAATGAGCGAAAGTGAAAAAACTACAACAGTTTCACTTACCTATGCGCACAAGTAATTGGCGCTCATCATTCTTCTTGAACCTTCCATGGTAGCTCACAGCAATGTGTTGGATACAATACCTATGTTGGACAAAGGGTGGTTGCCATATTGGACCCAAAGACTCCATTGCTACTTTGATCTCAGCTCTGCGATCTGAAATGACATAGATTTTTCCCTCGTGATAACATGTGAACGTAAGTTCGAAGGAAAAAAGCCCAAGAATATTTATCTTCTCCTTCAACAATAGCAAAACCAACTGGAAGAATGTTGCGATTACCATCTTGGACAACTGCCAATAGTAAAAGTTGCTTGTATTTTCCATACAAGAAAGTCCCGTCGATCTGGACCACAGGCTTGCAGTATTTGAAAACATTAATGCACCGTGTGTAAGTCCAAAAAACCTGGTAGAATTGGCATCGATCGTGAAGAACTCGATCATTATGATATGCATGGAAGGTTTCGAAGTCCGCAATTATCCCAGGATTCAACCTCCGCACCACCCTAAACCAACTTGGAAGTTTGTTGTACGATGCATCCCATTCGCCGTGAAGTTTTTTAATGACATTTTGCTTTGCTTTCCATGCTTTTTTGTATGAGGTGGAACACTCATACTGTGATTTTATAGTTAAAATCAACACATCAATAGCTATATGAGAGCTTTCTTTTACCATGGGCATGATGGCTTGACAGATTTCTTCAGAGTCCAAGTTGGGATGATCTTTGTTGATCCCTCCAGCACAACATGTGTGAGGACCGTTGTATACCGTTAGTTCTCATATATTGTTTTTCCTCTTCCTCTTCGATACGCGAACCATCCAATTGTATCTGTTTTCACGTCGGGCACAGTGGCATACATATTTTTTGTCGTAGAGCGGTCGACTCTGGATTGAACAAAATTACGGATATTGGAATTTTTTATAGCCATCATCGCTTCTTCTTTACTTGAAACTCCATGACTAAAGATAACTCACCATTATTTATTGATGAGTAAAATCCATAGTCACCGAGATGAGGTATACCCGCAAATTCTGACCCGTACATTGCACCATAGTCAACTTCACACATGTGTGCTGGAGGTTCAGTTTGTGCCACATTTGAGGGAACTTTATCTACATCATCATCATCGGAGTTGAATTGCGGTGATTCTGGGTGAATGAATAGTCCAGTCTCAGCACAATCCACACATGGCTCACGAATCAGTTCTTCTGGTGGAGATGATGGTTCCTCCATGCTCTCCACATTTAGGTCGAAGAACCTACTACTTGCATGCATTCCCCTTGAACTAGAAGGTATATCGACATTGAGATTGAAAAACTCGCAATCAAATGCCTCCTCCTGGAGCTTGAAGCCATCGTGTCAAATGGAAACTGCACAGATTGTTGCGTCCAGGGCATCTCCATATTAAGGTCAAAGAAATTGGCAGATGAATGCCTTCCCCTTGAACTGGACGCGATATTTCCATACGGATTGTTCATGGACCCACATCGGTACAGATCGTAAGAAGTTGATGATGAATGTCTCCCTATTGAAGTTGATGAAATGACACCATGATGTGGGTTTCCCATTATGGCATTAAAATCATTACACATTACTGTAGTCGGGCTGTCAACTTGATCAGTTTGTTCAGCTAGCCCATAGTGAGAGCTTAATGACAGACCCAAAACAACACGTACTTCAACAAACTTTGCATACATCTTTGTATCGGCGTTTGAATAATTATTTTGAGAATCAACCATCATTTCAACATCATCATTGTTCGATAGTTTGAATGCTGTATAAGTTAATGACAACAATGATGTTGGAAATATATACTGAAGCGACAACATTCTTCTAGTACTTCCAACATGAATCTTCCTTGAAATCTTCGTTATCAGCTCCTCAAGAGTTATATTTCTCTTGAAGGATATTTTAACATAATGATTTGATACGAAAACAACACCGTTTTCATCTTCCCGAATTTCTCCATCATAATAAACAATAACTGAAATTCGCGTCATTCTTAGAGTTTGAAAGTGAGACAATCTTATATCTTCACAAAAAAAAACCTGAAACAAGCCTAATTAAATAAATAATATATGAATTAAAATATAACATAATAAAATTTTTACACATAAACGTAAATAATTTAAATAATATAATTTTATATTATTACCGTATCAGTAAAAATATTTTGACGTATGCTCATGCTTTCCAGGTTTACAACCACAAAAATTAATTGAAAACAATTAGTACAATATTTTTTTTCTTCAAATAATCATATATAATTATAAAACAATATTATAAAAAATTACCTTATAACGAAAGATCGAACGAACTTCTGAATCAAATATAAGAGGATTGTCGGGTGTTATTTACTGGTTGAGGGGATTATTGTATTAGTTTTTCGGTTGAGAGGAAGTTGTGAGAGAGTTTACGGGGAGAGGAGTATTTATAGCTGAGAGGAGACTCTTTAAACCCGAGAAGTGCGGATGCAATTATACAAGGCGTAACCCATGTACTGCGTTATTCTAAGGCCTGTCATAATTGCAGGAAGACGCGTCCCATGCACCGCACTATACACCTACGTGTCAGAAGGCGCGGCCCATGCACCGCGCCTTACCTAGCGTGTCGTCATGTCTGCATAAGGCGTGGTACATGGACCGCACCTTCCTGCAAAAGGTGTTAGATCGAGAAATAAAGATGAAAGGATGTCTGATAGGAAAATAAAGTTTTAAAGGGTGATTTTGGGGGAAAATCGCCTGAAATTAATGCACATTTGAATTCCGATAAAATTTGCGAATTATTACCTAGATTTCAGTTGTCTGACGTGGCTAATTGATTTGACACCCTGGAATCCACGTTGACCTTCCTCTCAGACCATCCCCTTTCCAAAGAAAAATCCATTTTGTTTCGAACTCCTCCTTGCTCTGATCCTATATCCTAAATAAAGTTTTTTCTTTTTTCAACTTTGGAGCTCTTCTTCAATGGATTCTTTGCCCAGATCTTTCAATCCCAACAAGCACCTCAGAGAACAGTTACCTAATCTTTCTCCATTTCCCATTTTTCTTAAATCATATAATACCGAATCTCATTGTTTGAAACCATCATAATCTGCAGATTCGTGAGCAATTTGCCTGGATCTTCCATGCTTCAAGTCTCCGCCCTGTTGAACAATGTTGCTGTAAGGTCTTTTAACACTTCAATTCCTTTAAACATCTTTATCTCTCTAATGCACCCCTTTTTTCAGCTTCTAATGCTTTTGCGGTACACTTTCTGCTCTAAAGCAGTCAACGGTAAGGTTATCGATTCTTATTATAATTTCTTATTTTATATGCCGGTGTAGAATTCATTAGTGTTTATTATTGAATCTGTTTGAACAGATGCTAGTAGGAGTTTAAAGTCTTACCTAGCCTCATTAGCTTTGGAATATGTCTTCATTGTACTACCCACGCTTTTAGTTTTCACTGTAAGTACTCTCAGTTACCACACTAAAGATTTCGTTAGAATCCCCCCAAATTCGACTCTTTTTTTTTTTTTTATAAAAAGAGTTATTGGTATTATAGGTTCTAGCAGAGTGGTTATATGAATGCACGATTGGGTTATTCTTATTGACGATCTTCTGTACTGCAGTCAAAAGGTAGAACTTGAATTAGTTGCTTATACATGTTATTTCTTCTATCATTATTTTAAAGACAACTGTTTTTGATGTAAAAGTACATTAACTCAAAACCTTGTAATGCAGAACTTACTGTTTGCCTTACACGGAAGGACCTAATGCAGCTAGAGCAAGCATATCATCTTATAGGGTTGTTACGGTATAATGTTTTACCTGCTTGCATATCATGCAATTTGGTTTCTTTTGGAATAAATATCTTTGCTTCATGTACCTTCTCTAATTTGTGATAAAGGTTTCAGTGGGAATATTATTGTCACAACTCACATTCTTGTGTATCATGGCTGTTGGTACAGATTTTTAAATAAAATTGTAATACATTTTGTGGGAAAACTTTTGCAGATGTTTATCACATGCTTGTGTATATTGGCTGTTGATTTCAGAATATATCCTAGAGAATTTGCTAAGACAGAGACTTACGGGACTGGCTTGGTAAGATATTATCAAGTTCCTTTTTTGTTCTTTCTATCTTGATGCATATTATTTCTTAGTTTATTAATTTAGCTTGAAGTAGATAATTTTACTGTTTTTTATGGTAAAACCCATGTGAACATTTAATCCCGTATCCTTGAACATGACATTTTTTTTATCATTGTCTTCAGAATGAGTGTCTATATTCAATCACTTTGAGAAGTTCAAAGGGGGTATCTACATTCTTTGATAAAGACTATTACATGTGAAAAGTGGATGTCTATCTTTCACTTTGAGAACTTCTGAAATTGTCCTACCAATACCTCAAAACTTATTGAACTTGTTTGTAATTTTAGTAAACTTATGTTTCTATCCTAGCAAATAACAATCCCAATTATTTTATTTTATTGATATTTTTTAACTTTCGAACAATTTTGTCAGATGGACCTTGGAGTTGGCTCCTTTGTGCTAATGAATGCAGTTACTTCGCGGCAAGCACGAAACATCTCATCACCTATGTGAGTCATTGTTTTCCGGATGCTGGTGTTAACTTGTCTGGTATAATGCTTATCATTGTAAATTCATTTTAGTGTGAGCATATGTTATAATTGTAGCATCACAATTTTCTTTTGTGTATGCAGTACATACATATATACTTTTTCATATCTATGTTCCGATAATTTTTCTGAATGCTTTTGAAGGAGTCGGTGGAAGGAAGCTTTTAGATCTACAATTCCTCTACTATTGTTAGGGTTTGTTAGACTTGTTTCTACATTGAGTCTCGACTATCAGGTAGAATATATTTCTTCGCACCAGACATTTTGTAATAAATAATAATAGTTTTTTGCAATGGCATAGGATAAGTTGTTTACCGTGTCTGCTCACTAACATAAAACTAATGAAATTCTGGGAGATGTGTAAAATAATGCTCCAAACCTGTTTGTATTCTTAACCAGAAATCCCTCTGTATTTACCGAGAGAATCATTTGAATACTCACTATTTATACAAACTGGTTTGAGTGCATGATGCTCTTCTCAATTTTGATTGTTCAACTTTTCACCCGGTGGTGATTGATAATCAATACCTTTTTTGTTTAATTCCATTTCTTCCTTACAGGTACATGTGGGGGAATACGGTGTGAACTGGAATTTCTTTTTCACACTCGCTGGTGTATCTATTCTCACATCTATTTTAAATGTTCCTGCAAAATATTCTGGAATTCTCGGTTCAGCAATTTTAGTTGGTATACCTTCCTATTTATGAAGTTTGTTTCTATATGTTGGCATTTTCCATTTGGTTCTTCTTGTACAATAAGTTGACTTTCTAACTCTCAGGGTACCAAAGTTGGTTGAATAATGGGCTAAATGTTTATCTTCTTTCTAATGAAAGGGGTAAGGATATCATAAGCAGAAACAAGGAGGGGATTTTTAGCTTATTTGGTAAGGAAATTTCTGTACTCTACCTAATGTACTATTGGTATATATGCACAGTGGGGGATCCACGTTAACAAGAGGGCGTGAATGTGCTCACATTGAAATCCGAATTTTCTTCGGTTAGATACCTATTTTAGTGATGGTGCCCACCCTGAAATTTTATTTGTGCCCACTCCATTCAAAAATTGTTTTATTAACATATGTGTGCCTACTGCCCACAGCCCCACCCTCAAATATTTTCTGGATCCGCCACTGCACATGTGTCATCATAATTTTTGTTGCACCTACAGCTTTTTTTCTTGTGTCGTCGTTTGTAAGGTTCTTACGATCCCAATTCCTGAGCAAAAATCAAACTGTATTCTTGACATTTTGATGTTAATCTTTGATCTAAGTCTCACCTAGCTAAAAAACAGCTTGTATTGGTTTGAAGGAAATTGCAAATTATTTTTTTTTAAAAAAAAAGAGAGAATGATTTCTTGATTAAATTTAAGTACCTGTTCTTTCATTGATCTGTCTTCTTGATTTGTTTCCACTTTCCACATAATAATAGGCTATTGTTCTTTTTCATAAAATATAAAACAAAATGGGGCTGCAGTCTATGCATTCCCTTTTCATTAGTAATTCTCCTCATCATGTCATCTGATATAAGATTTCGTCAAGTGATTACTTGTTATCATACCCAGGATACTGGGGTATGTATCTTATTGGTGTTCAGGTGAGTTACTACCTCTTCTTTGAAAACCGCCCAACCAAGCAGAGAAGCAAGCATGAAACTCGATTCAGAGTCTGCCTTCTTACTATTGTGTTTTGGTATATATAACTCTCACATGATTTTTGTTACCAAAACTGATTGTGTTGATTCAATAAATTGATTGCATGGAAAATGAGCTAATTTTTGTTACATCTGTTTGTTACAGGATTCTAACATTGCTTATAGACAGGCATGTTGAAAGAATTTCACGTAGAATGGTAGGACATACTCATCATGTATTTACTAATTTGTAAAACCATCTTGGAATTGATAATCATGATTAACCGTTCTATACAATTTCTGCAGTGCAACCTGGCTTATGTAACTTGGGTGGTGGCTCAAAATCTACAGGTTATTCTTATTTCCTCCCTTAAATACGGAAAGAATCAAATGTCAATGTTCATCATCCTTTTGGTATTTTTCATTAAATTTAGAAGCTATCAATGTAAAACATTCCTTTTCCTAAAACATAAAAGATCAGGTCTAGATCATTGGCAGAATTACCATGTTTCTCATTTTCTTATTATTGATATCTCCTCTCTATATTGCGATTGATTGGTTGGGCACATATTGAACCATCTGGGCCTTAGTTTTAATATCTATTTTCAGCCAACATGGAATCTCAAAATATACCACTGTATATCTTTTTTAATGTTCAAAAAGAGGCTTGGATGATGATGATTCTATGATTATACATGCATGTTGATTACTATGCTGAGTGAAAGATGGAGGGCATTCTTTGAGTAAGTTTCCTTTTTGTTTAAGATATATTTTGAAGATATGAAACTCAGTTTGACATTTGTAAATCAGTGTCTTGTGCAGAAATGGTGGCAATATGGTGAGACAGAGGGATCTTTTTTTGTTTCGACTTAGGAATAGAAAATCAAGCATCAACCATGCCATTGATAGGCATAAGTTTTTGGTATAATTGGTGAACATAGATGCAATTACTTAAGAAAAGATAACCGAAATGCATGTTGGTGTTTTCACGATTTTATTCAAAGCTTTGCAAATATACATAAAAGAACTATGTCCTGATCCTTTCGAACAGTGATGGATGTGTATAGTTTTATCAGCTACTGTTACATTCGGTGCATGGATAACGAAAGGCTTACCCATTGTTTCAGCTATTAGCAATACGACTTCTCGCCGATAACATCGTTGGGAGCAAAGTTTTAGCTCTCGAAAGAGCATTCGACCGCAATTTATTGGCATCTTTTCTTGTGGTAAAGTGACCATCCCTCTTTCTTCATTCATTCATTCATGTATGTGACTCGAGGAATTTTATGTTTTCCTCGACCATCATCTCATGTTAGAAATAAGTAAACAGGTTGTGTTTCTTTATTTATGATTTAATGCAGGCAAATCTGCTGACGGGGCTGGTAAACTTATCTGTGGATACCATATTTGTGTCATCATCATCGGCTGTTTTGATCCTGGTTTCCTATTCTTTAACTTGGTGTGTTGTCATGGCGCTCCTAGATTTTTCTGGCATTAAGTATAAATTCTGGTAGGCCCATCTCATGCTATGAAAAGCATTTGTGTTTTGAACTATAATAGCCCTGATATGTCTCTATGAACAGGGTAACATTCTGATCTCTAATACAACTTGTACCATCCATACTCGTTAGGGTTGAATGACATATACTATATTTAGATATTGTATACAGAAACAGTTACTTTTCGTAATGCCAAGAATCTCGGATTTAGAGTGAGAAAAGGTTTTTATATGGACTCTTATTTTCCTTCCTTTATTGACTGGTGGGTTAAGGCTTACACTATGTTATCTTCTGCCATGGATTGTGTTAACATGGGTTAAAGCAATATTTGAAATTATTCCTACTAATCGTATAGATTGCGTTAACATGTGTAAATGTAGACGTCTAACGTTTTTCAAGTGTTTGTTTCGTCACGGTGGTTAAAATTCTGTTAAATATTACTCAACTATTCAATGTTTGACGTGTAGTCTATTTTTCCTTTAATTTTAAAAAAATGGAAAGTTTTGGGTGAACTACATAAATGACCACTCAAGGCTTGGTTTTGAAATGACCACCATTTTTAAATTTATCAATATGACGATTGCTATTTAAATGGTTTTAATATAGTCACATGTCGTTATTATTTAACGGAGGTGTTTACGTGGCAGTTAACAAAATTGGTATAATTAGGGCTCGAGTCCTTGTAAAGTTACATATTCGTGGTGCTGGAACCTTGCTTTGTTTTCTTCCATTTTGGTCACTACTTGTATATGATTTGTTTCCTTGGATTTTCATTTAATGCAATTTGATCCTATTTTGTTTTTAATTTGTCAAATGCCATAATTTGAGCATTTACTTTAAAGTCTTTTATTCTAGTCATGTATTAAATTTATAGATTAAATCCTCTATATTTTAGAATTAATCAATTTGATCACCAAGATTAACATTAATTCTTAATTTTTAATTAGGTCCTAATTTCAATTTATCTCAATAACAAGCGTGAGAATTAACTAAGTGGTTAAGGCATGCACAAGTTACCCTTGGGACCCAAGTTGGATTCCTTTTGGTGTCGAAACTCATCTTCATTTATTTTCACTTCAATTCAAAAGGTGACACGTGTCACCTTTTGATTAAATTTATTTTTTTATAAAATTAAAATTAAAAAAACCCTCTAATCAGATTGTGATGTGTCACAATTTGATTGGAGAAATAAATTTATTGATTTAAATTGAAACTAGGACCTAATTAAAAATTAAAGTTAATCTTATGATCAAATTGATTAATTCTAAAATCTAGGGTATTTAATCTATAAATTTAATACATGGCTAGAATAAAAGATTCTAAATTTAGTGCTCAAATTAAGGCATTAGATAAATTAAAAACAGAATCATGATCAAATTGCATTAAATGAAAATCCAAGGAAATAAATCATATACATGTAGTGACCAAAATGAAAGAAAACAAGGCAGTGTGCCAGCACCATTTAAATAGTTCAGTGGTCATATTTATGTAAATTTGAAAATGATGGTCATTTCGAGACTAAGCCCATAGTTGGGTGGTCCTTTATGTAGTTTAGCCTTAAGTTTTATTGTATGTTATTTTATGTTTTAGGATTGTGAGGGTTAAAATTTGTAGGACTCATGTTTTTTTTTTTTCAAAGGGTCGATTGGATTATCTTATTGAAGCAATAAATGTGTATATACAAAGTAATCTCAGAGGAGAAAAAGCAAAACACTGAAACTAAAGAACAATGGGAAGCTTTTAATGTCTGAGAAAAAAGAAAGAAAGAAGAAAAAATAGATTAAATCCAAAACGACCAAACTCTTCAGCCGGTTAGAAGAAACAATCTTGATGAAGATCACGATTGAAGAAAGGAACAAGGGGCGCTAACAATCCGCGAAAAGCAAAATCCCTACAAAAGATGTAGTAAAATTTGGGTCCTCATGGTGGGTCAACAAACCGTCGATCGGAGTTAGCCGCATGAAGTGCTTTTGCCGGTGCTTCTTCCAACCAATAACGGTCTGATGAGCTCTTGAAACCCTCTGAAGCCATTGCATGCCTCTAGGGTTCCATTTCTCCCGAAGAAATTGAAAGAACATAGCTCGAAATGGGTTGCCATCTTCTTCGCGTCACTGATTAATGTTCCTAACGATGAAAGATCCGTCATTGTGTTTGTAATCCTTGAGATAATGCTTTTAGAATCACTCTCAAGTATCACTTTTCTGATCCCTATGTCCATTGCAAAGCTCATTCCTTGGAGAACAACTATAGCCTCTGCCATGAAAACTGAGGTGATGTGGAAATTGATTTTGTACCCTTATCCTAGAATGTGTCCTCTGTCATCACGAACAATAAATCCTGTGCAAAACTTGTTTTCTGTGTAGGAGAAGCTTGCATCAATATTTATTTTCACGATAGTTTGGGGCGGAGGATTCCAGCCAGTGAGTGCATGTGAATGTGGGTGCTTTAATGTAGTATAAAGGCTTGTGATCTCCGCTAAGTAGCTGTGGCTGGTGGTAATTATCTTTCCACACTTTGGGATTGCTACTCATGAATTAACTTGTTCCTGTAAAACCAAAGATACCATATAGTTATAGTGATCAATTTGTGTTTGTCATTGCTGTGTGATTGAAATAGAAAAAGTAGCCAATCATTGAAATTGAAACTGTTTGCTTCAATTGACCACTTGATGCTCAACCCCTCCCAAATGGATTTTACAAAAGGACAGTCCCTGCACACATGAATGTTATCTTCAGTAATAAAATTACAACGAAGACAAAAAGTTGAGATAATTCGTTTAATCGCCAGGTTATGCTTTTTCGGGACGAAATTATTGACGAATTTCCAATGAAGAATCTTCATTTTTTATGGACAGCAGACGTTCCAAATGAACTTATAAACACTGTTGACTGGAATCTCCCAGTTTTCTTCTTTGATAAGCAGTTTATAACCATTGCGAACGTAATATAATTGTCTCTTCGCCTCTCCAACTACATATATCTTCCTGATGAGATACTGCAAGACGAATGTTTAAGATACAGTTCACCTTTTCCTCATTAAAAATAGACCGAAACAGCTCAACGTTCCAACGCTTCTCTTCATTGTTAATCAACTCTAAGACTCCGTCAACCCAAGACCTTGAATTTTCCATTTTTCGAAGGGGGAGACCTGACAGCCAATAATCATTCCAAATGGAAACTGATGTGCCCGAACCAATCCTCCATCTTATTCCCAATTCAAGTAGCTTCCTTGAACTCCAAATACTCATCTAAATGAGTGTGGATTATGACCGAGAGGGGCTTGCATAAAGTTTGAATTGGGGAAATATTTTGCCCGAAGCAGTCTCGAGACTAGTGAGGACGGTCGCCACCCTTGTTTAGCCAAAAGAGTGATGTTGACTTTTTCTAAATCTTTGAAGGCCATACCTCCTTCATTCTTTAAACAACACAACTCAGTCCAAGAGCACAAATGAATACCTCTTTTATTGGCTGACTTTTGCCACCAAATCGAGCAACAATAGCCTCCAACTCCTTGCAAAAACTCAGCGGAAGAAGGAAACATGATATAACCGCCTGAAGAGAGAAACCTCACTCTCTAACATTAATGAACTTTAGCAAGGAATTTTTCTTTAAGATTCAAGAAAGCACGCTTCTTATTTCGACCCACGATTGACGAAAGCCCAAGACATGTTTTCGAATTGGTAGTACTTACCACATTCAAAACATGACAAACATCTTCTTGGATAGAATCTGGAATATTTGAACTAAAGAAAATCTTGGATTTCTCAAAGTTAATAATTTGACCAGAACAATCTGCATACACATTTAGCATGTTCTTCAAGTTATGAGCTTCACTTACTGATGCATCTCCAAAAATTAAACTATCATCCGCAAATAAAAGATGCGTAATCAGTGGTGCACCCCTGGTAGTACCTGTTCCTTTTAAGGTTCCAACTTCCAACACGGGAGGCCCTTAGCAAAGTAACGGTTAAGCCTTCGCTATACAAAAGAAACAATTAAGGGCTCAATGGGCCCCTTGGTGAAGTCCATGATATGGGTTGAATGCATTACTAAGGTTCTCATTGATGGTGACCGTGTAGGAAACAATAGAGATAGACGCCATAATAATCGAAATCCAGCCCTCCGAGAATCCCATCTTTCGCATAATGCTTTCAACAAAATGTCACTCAACTAGGTCGTAAGCCTTGCTAATATCTAACTTTAGCGCAATTGAACCATTCCTCCCGACCTTTTTATTCTTGAAAGAATGAAGGATCTCATAAGCCGCAATAACATTATCCGTGATAAATCTCCCCCGAGACAAAAACGCTCTGAGCTTCATCGATGCATTGATATAACACCATTTGGAACCTGTTAGCTAATGTCTTTGAAACAATTTTATAAAGAACATTACAATGACTTATGGGTTGAAACTGAGACATCTTTTTTGGATCAGATACCTTTGAAATAAGGATGATATTTGTTTGATTTATCGTACTTATTGGGACATCCCCTTTCAGAATTACGAGGTAGTAGCTTAAGACCTCATCTCTAATTAAGTTCTAGAATCGTTGATAAAACATAGCTCCAAAACCATATTCTCCCGTAGCTTTAATAAGGCTCATAGATTGAAGAGCATTCCAAATCTCCTCTTTGTTGTAATCTCACATCAAGAAATCATTAATGGAGAAATTGATTTTTTTAATCAATTTCAGACATGATATCATGGGAAAAAATTTAAACGTGTAGAAGTAAAGATATTTAAAAAATAGCCCACTGTAATAGAGAATATCTCATATTTTTTATTATGGCAACTACCTTCATCAATAAGTAACTTATCAATCCGATTGGCGTGCCATCTTTGACTAGCAATATCATGAAAAAACCTTGTGTTCATGTCCCCATTCTTTAACCAGTTGGCACGGGCCCTTTGTTCCCAATAAATCTCTTCCTTGTCTAATTCGAAATTTAAGTCCAGTTTTTCTCATCGGATACAACCTGAGCATTTAGGGAGGCTATTTTTTGTTAAAGCTCTGCAATCGGGAGCCTCTTTTTTCTTGATTTTGCTATCCCACTGAACAAGACCATTTCTGACCTATGTTTTTTCCCCAGGACAGACTCATTATCAATATTCCAAAGATTGTTGATCACCTCTTCGTAGGACGGTTCAAGAAGGCAGGCTACCTCAAACTTAAAAACGTGATTTATGTTATTATTGGGTAACGGTAAGGTTGTATTAAGGAGAAGAGGATAGTGGTCTGAAATTGAATGATAAAGATAGTTCACTTGAAAATTTAGAAATAAATCCAACCATACAACATTGGCCACTCCTCAATCAAGACATTCGCGGATATTGTTGACTTATGTTCGACCTCTTTCCCATGTGAATCATGTACTGTTGAACCCCATATCATTCAGATTACAATCTGCTAATGCATTTATGAGGTTATTCATCTGCCTTTCATTTCATAGAAGGTCACATTGTTTTTCAGAGGAGTCAACAATCTCGTTAAAATCCTCCATCACGCACCATGCTCTTTGAGGATTGTCATTTAAATGACAGAGAAGGCTCCAAGAGTCAAACCAGTTGCTTACTTTGGGAGCCCCGTAAAAGCCAGTGAACCTCCATAATTTACCTTCAGTATCATTATTAATCAGCACATTGATATGTTTGTCCGAGAAAGATCAGAGAGATACAAATGATGAAATCTTTCACCCAAATAGAAAGACCACCCCTACTACCTGAAGAACTGATATCGATGCCTTTTTATAAAAAGACAACTTTCTGATCCGTTTCATCTTAGTATTGGGTAACTTCGTCTCAATGAGGAAAAGGATTGTGGGGTCTCTGTCTCTCAACAAATGTCGGAGACTGCAAATATTCCAGTATAGCCCCAACTCCTGAATGTAACGTAGTATTTCATTGCATCCGACTGGCCGGCAGAGCGATGCCCGTTGTAATACCCGAAATTTTGGTTAGTGATCAAAATGTAAACTTTGACAGTTTAGTGGTCAAAGTATAACTTTTTTTGAAAAAGTTCAGTGACAAAAATGTAATTTTTAAAAGTTATATATTTTGTCCCGTAAATGAATAGTTTATTGCAAAATTGACAGTTTTCGTAGGAATCAAAATTTTGATTCGGGATTTGAATTAAAAGCTATAAAGCAGCAAAGTCCGATAAGAATTCAGATAATCAGATTGAATTGGAATTTCATGAAAATATTAAGGATGATAGAGAAGGCTTGAAAATATTATTTTCATAATTTAGAACAGTAAAACTTAACATGGATCAGTGGAATTAAGGTCGATTTTTCATGTTAAACCGAAATTTGGAAATTAGTAACTAAATTGTAATTTCTAAAAATTCAAAGGGTAAAGGTGGAAAATGAACTTTTATTTGTTCATCTTTGACTTTGAATATTAAATTGGAAGATATTATGGTGGCATGGATGAAATTATCAACTTTCATTAAATGACAAAATGGTAAACTAGTTTTAAATGAATTTTAAAATCATTTAATTTTTATAAAGCCATGTGTGTTAAGTGATAATTGAAGGAAAAATCAAGAAAAACCAGCTTCTCCTCAATCAAACCGTGAATCACCATATCCATAGAGGTATGAATTTTCAATTTTATTTTTAGGCTTATTCGATTGATGTTTGTATTAAACAATTAGATAGAGAATTAATCTACTTGAAATTCTCTATCATTTGGTATAAAAAGTTCATGGAAACATGCTTGGATGATGAATTTCATGAATTGAGTGGATGAAGAACAAGTTTGATTTTGATGATTCAAATCTTGATTTTTATGTTATTAGTGTTGTAGGGTGATGATTAAAATCATCTAGAAAAGTGTATATTAAATTTGGCTAAGCTAGGGTTTGTAAAGAATTGATTGATTTTAGATTGAATTTCATGTTAGGATGATTGGAATTGCATGGCATTGATCATAGGAGCTTGAATTCATGCTTGAAATTGAATAAAAAACATGCCCTAATTTCTTAGTTAAAGGGGAAATTATTCAAAACTTTCCTAAGGTATATAATTGATATTAGATGAGTTCTACATGCTTTGGAAGTTGATTTGGATCAATTTGGAACCTTGAAATAGTAAAAGGACCATTTTGCAAGTTTTGAAAATTATGGGACATTGAACTATGAATGCTTAATTATGGGTGTTTATTTCTGTAATTTAATGTTTAAATGTTGAATTTGAAGTTAGAATATTGTTTTAGATCAAATTGCAAGAATTTGGAAAAGTTAGTGGCTAATTTGAATTATGCTAGAAAGTTGGGGATGCAATTGCAAGTTTCAAATGCTAAAGTATTACAATACTATAAATTAATGTTTGGATATTGAATTTGAAGTTAAAATGATGATTTAGGACGAAATTGCAAATTTGGTTAAGTTTAATGGTTTATTTGAAAATATTGGAAATTTTGGGGGTTTTGCAAATGTGATTAGTTTAGATGGAATATATTATTTTAGTGCTGGAAATTTTGGTATTAAGTTTGGATTGAATTAAATGGTGAATGACCATTTTGAATTAATTGAAAAAGTTAGTATGAATTATAAAAGAATTCATAAATGGTGATTAAACTATAAGATTTATGAAGTTAAGTTACTTGGTGATGAATATGAATATTTCTGGAGTTGAAGAGTTATTTTGGAAATGTTGAACTTGTTATCGAATAGTGAAATGATTTTTATTGTTGGATATTGGTTATGTTAGTATAATACTAACATATACTTTTAATATTTGTTGTGTATATGATTTTATCTTAAGTGAGATAAGTCTTGTTATTGAATCGAGTCGGAAGCGAAAGATTAAGTACATGGTTAAAAAGAATATCGTCATTCAAGGTTCGATAGTGAAGTTAAGATGAGTGCATTTATTTATTTAATTATACTGATTGAGGAAGACTTGTGATAAGTCAACCTCATATGATTTTTGAAAGAAAAAAATTGAATTAAATTATGGAATATTTCATAATGCTTATCGAAATGATTTATGATATTTTCTGAAAAGGATAATTGAATGGATTCATTAAAATGATTTTAGGGCATGAACCGTCCTAACCATTTTATATTATATATGTATTTTAATTATGGATGATTTCTGGTATGAACTGTCCAATGAATTTGTTTTGATAAAAGATGTTTGAAATGTCACTGATTAGAATTGTTGAATTTATAAATGCCATAAATTTATTAGAAAGCTCATTGTATGTTGCATTGAGAGTCATAGGTATAATTGGCATGCCATGAGATAGAATGATTCTGATTTTGATAGTGTACATTCGTGTAGATTATATGATTGCACCTGGAACACATATTTCTGTATAAGACGATTGCACATGGAGTGCATATTTCTGTTTCTGATGATAGCACCTGGAGTGCTTATTGCACACACACGTTTGACTCACATACCTTATATTCTCTTTAGATATACATTGGGTTATGATTATGAAAATGAGTTTTGAATTTGAAGATGAGTTATGAATATGAAAAATGAGTTCTGAATATGAAAGTGATTTCTGAATCTGAAATGTGAAAGTACTTGTTAAGAAAACTAGAATTGTGATTGAAAGAAAATGCATATTTTATTAATTATTATGATTTGACATTTTATTGTCATGATTTTTACGTACATGTGAGATATTGGTTTTGACAGGTTTTAAAGATGTAGAAATAACTGATTGAGTTGGTTTGTGAATTTCGAAAGTTTTACATAAAGAATTATACTATTTTGATTTTACCAAGTTATTTTATATTTTATATCACCTTAATTTGTTTATAATGCCTCAGTAAGTTATACTTAGTTTGTGATGCTTTTCATGCATAGGTAAAGAAAGGATAAGGACATGAAGTGAGGAGCACTACAAGCATCTCTTCTGGGAAATCATACCGACATACAATATCAGTAAGACATCCTTGATACTATTTTGATTTGTTAGTAACATGCATATTATGAATGTTCTGGTTGCTCTGATAAAACTGCTTTAATATGGTTGGTAATAGATATAAGTAGTAGTATAAATGAATAGAATTTTATATGATTATGTTTTAAAAGTTGACTGATTGATTTTTAAATTAGGGAGTGTTTTGGCAGTTTTATATATGTTATGATACAACATTGAACTGCCTTGTTGCTGCCTAAAATCGAATTTAAATTAGATGATAAAATATTATTTTATGTTTTTACGACATTAATTAAATTGATTTTAATTGACAAAATTGAAAATTTTAAAAGAAACCAAAATTTTACGGGTTTTCAAGTATGTAAAGTTATAAAAAGTCAGCGTGACATCTTTAACTCGTATTTAAGTACATATACGGGTTAAGGGTGTTACACCTGCCGATAAAACATTGCTAGCACCATTCTAATCCTTATTAGCAGAAACTCATGGTTATGAGTTTTTGGATACATGGGCATTTTTTACCATCTATATATTTAATTGGGGTTTCCTCCTCAACTGAGTTTATAGCCACGTCACCATCTTCATTAAACTCACTCAAGATTATGGACCCTATTGGGGTTGAACTTTGACTATTTTTGGCATAAAACAATTATAACACCCTGAATTCTAGGTTAGAAGTTTCAGGTTTATTCAAATAGGCATTAGAATAAATTCTCTTAGTTTATAAAAGGTTTGACCCAGGTGGGTTTCGATTTGGGCTTGAGTGAGACCAATAGAAGATAAAATGAAGTCTTTAATCATGAACCAAAGGATGAAGGTCTAAATGAGAAAATAACTCATTTTTTCAAAACAAAGTTGAATCCTATTTATTTGAGATGATATACATATGGTTTTTTCTCCTCTTTTTCACCCCCGCCTTTGTCTCATCTTACACTTCTTCATATTCCTTCTTCCTCTCCAAGAACAAACAAGCTCAAAACTTTAAGGATTTCAAGCATCTTATGAAACTCTCAAGGAGAACAATAATCTACTCCCTCCAAGCTTCAATTCAAGTCCTCATTTGCAAGTTTTGGTTGAGTTAGTCAAAAGTGGGTTTTTATGGGGTTTATTGGTTTCCAACTCATTTTGGGAAGATTTAAGTTCATAGGAACGTTTTAAAACTCATTCCAAGTATTTTAATGAGTTAATAACTCATTTCTCTTATCTTAATTAGTGAAAAAGAAGGGAGAAAATTTTAAAGTAAGGGGCAAAGATAAGCTAATCCTTGGGTGATTTAAGGATGTTTTTCCAAATGTTTAGCATCAAGGTAACACACGTCTAACTTGACCATACCACATGTAGATCATTAGATGTGCATAAATGGTTAGTTAAGTTTATGAAGCATGCTTGAGTAGTTATTGGTAAATTCCACGTTTGATTTTTTCATCATGAAATGTGAGTCATTTTAAACTCTAAAACCTCTAATAAGACTCTAATAACATTTACTAGCCTTAATAGGACAAATGGGAGAAGTTAGGCTACATTTTTGTGCCCAAAATAGGTCATTTTTGGGCACGAGTATCGATAGTAAAAGAATAGTATCGATATTATTCATCAAGTAGTGTAAAGTGAAGGTGTTTTGCGAAGGGAGTATCGATACTCGTCCAAGGAGTATCGATATTGATAGTATGGTTTTGATACTCATGGGGTGGTATCGATACCGGGGGGCACTTAAACAATTCTAGAAGCCATTTTTGGTGTCGATACTCATGAGAGTATCAGTACTGAGGTATTTTTCAAAACATCGAACCTATTTTTGGTATCATGGTTCTAGGTAGTATCGATACCCTTCATAGGAATATCTTTACTCCCATAGAGTATCACTACCAAAGGTTTATCCTAAACATCGACGCTATTTTTGATATTGATGCCAAGAGTCTGGTACAATATCGATATTATCGTAATGAATTGGGCAATCTTACCCAATTTGTTTAAGTGTTTATATTTGGGGATTTTGAAGCTTTAAGTACACAACTACAAGTTAAAACAACTAAAGTAACTGTAATTAAAACTAGAAACCAAGCAAGTTAGGATGACATAAGATCATCCATTGTGTGACGCTCAGGAAACAATCAAGACATCCGCGTTACTCTAGTACTATAAAGATCGTCTTACATCGATAGGGTACGTATCTGATGCATGTAAAATTTTAAATTATACCATGAGACCCTCAAGTATTCTGGATAGGTTAGTGTGTCATCTCGAGATACAGAAAATTCTTTCGAGCACACTACTGGACCTATCTCATGTTTATTGATATACTTTTGCATTTCCATGACTTTACACATTGGCATGTTCATGTAATGAATGCATGTAGTATTGCATAGTTATTATTGTGGCATTGAGTTTGTAAGCTTAATGTTCGAAATTTGTTTCCGTGCGTAGGTCAGTAGAGGACTGATGAGGAACCTATCACGCAGATACATTCTAGATCATATTTTTCAGAGTATGTCTTGAGTCATTTAGAGGGCATGTATTTATGTGGACCTTTTATTTATTCGAGTCATAACACTGTTTTGATTTAAAACTCAGTGGTTATATTTTGTACTTATTGGGAGACTCTTGTATTTTGTAAACCTTGATTTATGATGTTTTATTCATGTTGTGGTGAATGATTTATTGATGTTTTGTAAAATAAAAATTTGAAAGAAAATTTTGGGTTAGCCATTTTGGTGGTCCATGTAATGCCTTAACCGTACGATCTTCGGGTCAGATCAGATTAGGGTGTTGCATTTAGTGATATCAGAGCGTCTAAGTTTACCCATTTTGGTGGTCCATGTTGCTTCTACGTGAGTACATGCCCTAGAGTGTCAAAAATACTTAAGTTTATGGAATATCGATAATAAACACTATTTGCTTTTTAATTATAGACTTAGATTATCGATGATAGCACTGCTCCTAGTCACAAGGGTCGAGAAGAGAGTCACGCCTCCCTCGCTGGTGATGCCAATGATGAGTTAATCCCTGATTCTGAGTACGAGATACCAGGAGCAACAAGAGTCGATGAGACAACCTTCTTTCAAGACTTGAATTTGACCCTTACACAGATAGTTCACACTATTCTGAATGTATCTACCATGCCACCTCCCCCACCTGTAGCTCCAGTTCAACCTACAATAGTGCCTTAGGCGTAACACCCATTTCTTATATATGTTTCCGTACACGAGTCACATATGTCACATGACTTTTAAAACATTCTCGATACCTGAAAATCAGTAAAATTTTCGTTTTCTTTAGATAAAACAATTTAATAATATAGATTATAAGACATCCTTCAATTATATATATATTAAACACGTTTACTCCTATTATCAATACTAGTTTATGTTATCTATATTTAAAATAAATATAAAATGATCCAATTAATCTATTAAAAACCAATTTCCAAAATATTTAAATAGAGATAATAGGATATTCATAAGTACATGCCACTAAACTAAGTCAAAAATTTCATCATAGGATGTCTTACTAATATTGCATTATATTCCTTGATGCTTGGAGTTGCTCAGTACTCCTTACTTCTAATCTTGGCTTTTACCTGCACGTGAAACCAACACATGCTAAGTATTTACTTAGTGAGACATAGTAATTGATAACTCCGTAAAAAGACTCAATTTCCAGTCTTTTTACTTAAGTTATTGCTCGTCTAAACAAAGTATGCATATTATTTTAGTTGCATTTAGGTTATATTAGCTTGTAGTGGATAAGTTTTTCTTAGGCAAGATTTATTTGGTTTGAGTGATGCTGCTGAGGAGAAAGGGTTGCTTGGATTGTGTTTGTGCAGGAAACTTACAGAGGAAAAACATTTCAGTCGTGACAACGTAAATTCGCAAAGGCCAACTGAACATACGAGAACGTGAGGAGCAGATTTATCTCGCCAAGGCAAGGTTTATCTGAAGAAGTTTGAAGCAGGAGTGACAAAACCGCCTATGTCACAAGCCAGTTGGATGACCTACTTCACGTGCAAGCAAAGCCTTAATTATTCTGATAGCCACCTTTCCTTTTTAGTATGGACATTTAATAACGGTTATTTAAGGAAACTCCAAAAGCATGCAAAGACCTAGGAGATATTTCCTTATAAATAACCAGCTGTAGCCGACAAAGAAAGGAGGCAAGGAAGAAGAGAGACCTTTACCCAAGGCGTGAGCAAGCAACTACAGTGCTTCTTCACCGTCTACCCACCGACCTTCCTTGGTGTCCTCCATAGCCAGACTTTAGCAGAGCGATGATCAGGCCTCGAGAGAGGGTGATCACCAAGGCAGGCGTAGTGCTGATCAGAATCGTCGCGACAGAGCCCCCAGTTTTGGGAGTCGTTCTTCCTTTGTTCTTAACTTTTTATCTATTTGGGGGTTGTTTTAAACATTGAATTCTGGATGATCTTTGATAGCACCATGAATGTCTTACTTGGTGTTAAACTTTGTTTTACATGAACAATATTTTTTATGTTTTATGAATGACAAATTATGTTTTGTGTATGTTTTTTTTCTCAATGTTTAAATATTTTACCTTATGCTGTAAGAGCATCGAGAGATCGCCTGGGGTATTGGTAAAACATGTATTGGCAATATAAGAGCATCGAGAGATAGCCTTTTGTCTTGATAACGATTCTTAGATTTGAGAGAATTAAGATAGATCCACGTGAGCAATGGAATGAATCCGGGATGGTGAAGTTCTAACTTGTTACCTTATAGATAAAGAGTAAGTTTCAATCGACTAAAAGGGATAGACACTAGAGTAGGATAGACAACGCCTATAGTTTATGCTGAGAGGTATTGCTACAACAAAAGTTTAACAAACCAAGGTTGTAGTTAACGCTGAGGAGTATTGCCATAGCAACCGTCTAAGAATACCTAGTAATCCTGTCGGGCAGTTTAGCAAGTCATAATAATTCATTCTAGACTTAGAAATAATTGTTGACAAAGCAAGGGTTTAGCATAAGTGCTCTGTGATATGTCTGAAAATGTGAGGTTGTTTTCATTATATTTGAATCAACACTTGTCTAGTTTTATTTTACTTTAGCATTCTGCATACTTATTTTTACCTTGACCAAACTTTTCTGCAATTGTTAAATCAATTCTTTGTCTTATTGATATTAGTTCTTAAGTTGATATTTAGTAGGACTTAGTTTGTGACATTAGTTCTAGTTGTGGTGAAAATACATTTCTCGATCAATCCATGTGGAGACAATACTCACTTACCTTATATTACTTGAATCGATTGTGTATACTTGCACAAATTTGCTTGCCTTAACATATACATTTACAAGAAATCAAGTTTTTGGCGCCCTTGCCGAGAATGACAATTGACGAATTTGTTTTAGCCATAACAAATTCTTTTTGTGTCACCTTATATTTATTTAGTCTAACGTAGTTTAATATTTTCTTTTGTAGGTTTTTATTATTGCATGACCTTGAGATCTTCTGGTAAGCCTTTGGAACCATTTGACCCTGAAATTGAGCAATCACTCAAAAAAAGGTTGCGTGCCCAAATAACTAGAGAACAATTAAACCAAACTCAAATACAAGACAACATGGGAGATTTAGGACCCGATGTAGCTATCAATCTCCAAGTTGCAAGGCCAAGAGCGATAAGAGATCATTTGAACCTGATTCTCGATGATCTCAATCCAGGCATAGTGGCACCTGAGATACAAGCCACTCATTTTGAACTTAAACCGGTGATGTTCAACATGCTAAACTCTATTGGAAAATTTGGTGGATCAACCAACGAGGATGCTAGGCAACATGTTCATGCTTTCCTTGAAGTATGTGACTCGTTTCGACAACAAGGAGTACATGAAGATGTGCTTAAACTGAAACTTTTTCCTTACTCCCTACGCGATAGAGCAAGAGCCTGGCTCAGCGGAGTTCCTTCCAGCTCAATGGAGTCATGGGAAGATTTATACAAGAGTTTCCTACTCCGATACAATCCGCCCAATATGAATACACAGCTTCGTAATGCCATTGCTAGTTTTCGCCAAGGAGATGATGAATCAATGTATAAATGTTGGGATAGGTACAAAAGACTACTTCACAAGTGTGTTAACCATGGCTTTCACGATTGGACTCAAGTGGTAATGTTTTATAATGGAGTCAATGCACCAACTCGAATGATGCTAGATGCCTTATCAAATGATACCTGACTGGACAAATCGCCCAATGAAGCTTTTGACATCCTCGACAAGATATCAAATAATGATTATCAATTCCAAAATACAAGATTGGGAACCGACAGAAAAATATATGGAGCATATGAATTAGAGGGTAAAGATTCGATAACAACTCAACTTTCTGCCATAAACAATATGTAGAACAATTTGCAACGTCCTAATGAGATAAGAGAAGTCAAGGTAACCAATAACACATGCTTATTTTGTCACGACAACCATCATGAGAGCGAATGCCCAGAAAACCATGAGTCAACCAATTTTATGGGCAACTACAATCGGAGCAACAATAATCCCTATTCAAACACGTACAACCCTGGTTGGAGACAACACCCAAATTTGTCATGGAGTAATCAAGAAAACAACAACAATCAAACAACAAATTACAGGCCACAACAAAATAATTCTGACCATTAACATTTTCAGAATCAACATCATCAGCAGCCCTGGAAAAACAATAAAGGTATAACTTATTCCTCTAATACTAATTCTAATACTAATTCCTTGGAGTTATCATTGTAGGAATTTATGGCTTCAACGAAAGATTTCATGGCCTCCACAAAGACCTTGATGCACGAACATTCGACAATAATTAAAAATAAAGGAAATTTGTTACAAAGCCAACCAACACTTTTGCAAAGCCATAGTTCATCCCTAAGAGCATTGGAGAATAAAGTGGGACAAATTGCTACAACACTACATTCTTGCCCACAAGGAAACCTCCCTAGTGATACTAAGATCACTAAACATCATGTGAAGGAACAATACAATGTACTTACACTAAGGAGTGAAAAACAGATTAAACAAGATAACAAGTTTAGGGGAGAAAACACAAACAGCCTTCGCCATGGCCTAACACAACCAAAGGATCGAGCTCAAAATATTGAACGAGAGGAAGTGCCTGAAGAGAAGGAAAGAACTGCAGAGCATCACTCAAACAAGGAGAAATTCATGGCCGTGGCCAGAGATTCTTCAGCAACAATAGCAGACAATGCGAGAACTTCACCACCATTCCCTCAACGGTTAAAGAAGCATGATGATGACATCCAGTTTAAGAAATTTGTTGATGTTCTGGATCAGTTGTGTATCAATGTACCCTTACTAGAAGCCATTGAGCAAATTCCTTCATATGCCAAGTTTCTTAAGGACATTGTTACAAAGAAACGAAAGGTAGAACGTGTTGCCACGGTAACGGAAATATGTTCAGTAGTGAGCAAACCACCACCAAAGCAAAAAGACCCTGACAACTTTATAATACCATGCTCAATTGGTATTGACTTCAAAGGACGAGCTCTTGTTGATTTAGGATCAAGTGTGAACTTAATACCAAAGTCCATATTTATGAAACTAGACGGGTATCACACCTGTCCAACCTCAGTCATCTTACAGCTAGCCGATCGGTCATATGTGAAGCCAAAAGGCAGAATAGAGGACATCATAGTAAAGGTGGATAAATTTTTATTCCCAGTTGATTTCCTCATCATGGATTATGAAGCCGATGAAAACGCCCTGATCATTCTGGGACGACCATTCTTAGTCACTGGGAAAATCCTAATCAATTGTGAAAGGGAGAGTTCATACTGCGAGTAGGAAAGCAAAGCGTCACCATCAATGTATTCAACTCCATAAAATATGTGGATGATTCAGAAGAGTGCCAATGCATTAGAGAAGTAGAGGAAAAGACAATCCTTGGACGAGGTGAATCGCTAAGACTCGATGAATACAATACTTTGTACCATGACCCTATAATCAAGATACACGAACAAGATACATTTGGTCCAAGTGAATTATTTCCAGAAGATGATCCAGAAAATCATGGCCCTGACAACGAAAAACTAAACAATGAACGCCCCGAAAACAATATCAATGCACGATACTGAGGAAAGACAAGGAATCAATCGAGACTTCTTCATAATAGATCAGGTATGAAATTCGAACCTTTAGATTATGATGAAATTAAGTCTCAAGACTCATCCGTGCAACATTTAAAACTTTGCCATCACATTTGAAGTATGCTTATCTAGGAGTTGATGAAACTTTACCAGTAATAATTTCTGCGAACTTAACCTCCGAACAACAGAATAGTTTATTGAATGTTTTGTCACAACATAGAAAAGCTCTCGGGTGGACAATGACAGACTTGAAAGGAATTAGTCCGACCATATGCATGCACAAAATCAACCTCGAAGATAGCCATAGCACTTCGGTAGAACCCCAAAGAAGGCTCAATCCAATCATGAAGAAGGTAATCATAAAAGAAATCATAAAATGGTTGGACGCGGGAGTGATATATCCTATATCTGATAGTTCATGGGTTAGACCAGTGCAGTGTGTGCCAAAAAAGGGAGGTGTGACCATGATTAAAGGTGAACATGACGAACTCCTCACCACAAGAACAGTTACGGCTGGCGCATATGCATGGATTACATGAAGCTCAACAAAGCCACAAAGAAAGACCATTTCTTCCTCCCCTTCATCAACCAAATGCTTGATAGGTTAGTGGGAAAAGCATTTTACTGCTTCCTTGATGGATACTCAGGGTATAACCAAATAGCCATAGCACCGGAGGACCAAGAGAAAACCACTTTCACATGCCCATATAGTACCTATACATTTAGACGAATGCCGTTTGGATCGTGTAACGCTCCAGCTACATTCCAAAGATGCATGATGACAATCTTTTCAGATACGGTGGAAGAATGCATGGAAATATTTGTGGATGATTTCTCCGTCTCGGGTGATGATTTTGACCGATGTCTCAACAATTTATCAAGGTACTGAAACGATGTGAAGAAGCCAACCTAATGCTGAATTGGGAGAAATGCCATTTTATGGTGATCGAAAGAATAGTGCTGGGTCACAAAATTTCATTCCAAGGCATCGAAGTCGACAAAGCCTAGGTGGACATAATTGCAAACCTACCCCACCCACCAATGTGCGAGGTGTACGTAGTTTCCTTGGACATGCAAGCTTCTATAAGCGGTTCATAAAAGATTTTTCTCAAATCTTTAAACCCTTATATCTTCTGCTTCAACAACATCATCCATTTGAATTTACTAATGATTGTTTGAATTCCTTCACATATTTGAAGAAAAAGCTTTCGGCAACACCAATCGTTATCCTACCAGACTGGAACGAACCTTTTGAGCTCATGTGCGACCCTAGTGACTATACAGTCGGAGTAGTGCTATGGCAACGAAAAAGTAAAATCTTTCATGTCATATACTACACGAGCCGTACTCTTAATGATGCACAAGTAAACTATACCATAACTGAAAAAGAAATTTTAGCAGTAGTATTTGCATTCGATAAGTTTAGGCAATACCTAATAGGCACGAAGGTAATTGTGCATACAAATCACTCAGCCATTAAATATCTAATTAATAAAAAAGATGCGAAGCCTGGACTAATTCGATGGATATTATTACTACAAGAGTTCGATTTAGAGATTAAGGATAGAAAATGTATAGATAATCAAGTGGCAGACCGTTTGTCTAAGCTAGATAAAGAACCTGATTATCTTGACATAACAGAAATTAAAGAGGATTTCCCTGATGAGAAAATATTATTTGTCACGGCTGCGCCGTGGTATGCTAACATCGTTAGCTTTCTTGTTAGTGGTATTGTTCCTCTTGATTTATCTATCCAGGGCAGAAAGAAGTTTCGACATAATGTGCGACATTACTACTGGGATGAACTATTTTTATTCAAGCAATGCGAAGTCCAAATAATCCGAAGATGCATTCCAGAAGAAGAGTAGAGAGATATTCTACACCAGTGCCACTCGTCACCATATGGAGGGCATTTTGGCAGAATGAGAACAACAACGAAAGTGCTCAAATCTGGATTTTATTGGCCAACCTTATTCAAGGATGCACATGAATTCTATAAGTCATATGATAGATGCCAACGAATAGAAAACATATAAAAAAGGCACGAGATGCCATGGTAAAATATTATGGAAATTGAACTCTTCGACGTATGGGAATAGACCTCATGGGATCTTTGCTCACATTTTTTGGAGATTTGTACATTCTCTTGGCAGTGGATTATGTATCAAAATAGGTTGAGTCCATTGCTACACCTAAAAATTATTCCAAGAGGGTGTTAAATTTTTTTTACAAAAATATATTCACCCGATTTGGAACACCACGAGCTATTATCAGTGATGAAGGCACATATTTTGACAACAAATTAATTGCCAAGGCACTGAGGCGATATGGAGTATGACATAGGATTGCTATGGCATATCACCCTCAAATGAATGGACAAGCCGAAGTGTTTAATTGGGAAATTAAATAAATCATTGAGAAAGTGGTCAACCCAAGTTGAAAGGACTGGTCGCCGAAGTTAGATGAAACACTTTGGGCTTATCGGACAACATTCAAGACACCGTTAGGAATATCACCATTCAAAATGGTATATGGAAAAGAATGTCATATGCCTGTTGAATTATAACATAGAGCATACTAGGCCATCAAGAAGCTAAACATGGATGCTCAGCTTACTGGAGAGAGAAGACTCTTGGAACTAAATGAGATGGATGAATTCAGAGCACACAAATATGAGAATGGCCGTCTATACAAAGAGAAACAAAACAATGACATTACAGAAAAATATTACCGAGGCAATTCTATTATGGACAATAAGTACTGCTCTACAATTCACGTCTTAAGTTATTCCCAGGCAAGCTAAAATCACGATGGTCAGGACCATTCATCGTACACCAAGTCCATGACAATGTAACAATTGAAATCTAGAACCAAAACAATGGTTCTATCTTCAAGGTGAACAGGCAGAGACTCAAGGAGTACAAAGGAGCCCCAATCATGCGTGAAAAACTGGCATCGTTGGCACATGATGCCTAAGAGTTTGCTTTATTTTCTTGAACAAAATTCGTTGCCTAGGCAATGAAAATTTGAATTCTGTACATAAATAAATTGAGTCATTTTCTGCTTTCATTATCCATTTTATTTTATTATTTGTTTTCATCTTTCTTATTGTAGGTAAGTAAGGAACACGTGGCAGCATGGGGAGTTAGAGCATGCATGAGAAGAAAAGGAAACCTAGGATGCATGGTTTTGGCAGCATAATAAAGAGGGAAAGAGATCTTTCCCCCCACTATATGTGCAATCAAATATTTTTCATTAAATGCAAAAATATTTCCCCTGCGTGTAAGGACAAAAATAACCCAAAACCACCCATTACTTTCCAAAGAAACAAACCGACCAACTTCTTCTTCTTCATCGTGCCTCATTCTCTCTCTACTAAACAAGAATTTTTTTTCTCTCAACAAATTTCTCCCCCTCGCCACCACTGATTTCAGTCAAGTACAATGGTAAGAACAAGGAAAGCCCCAGTCCTAACACAGAGTTTCGAACGTTTCAAAATAGCCGAAGCAGAAGCACGCTTCAAGATCTTTCAGAAATGTCAAGTATATTTGGAAGATGAATTCGTTTTCCTAGCCGCGGATGAGGAACCGTTTGGACTGGAAGTGATAGACGTAATAAAGAAACATAATTGGGAGAAGTTTGCTAGCCATCCTAAATCCGTAGAACTAGTGATGGTAAGGGAGTTCTACGCCCACCTTAAAGACCCATCCAACCACATAGTGTACGTGCGAGGGAAGCTCTTTTGATTTTCCTCCTTGGCACTCAATAGATACTTTAAGCTGGGGAAAGTGGAGGAACATCACAAGTGATTCGTGGATTAGGCGGATCAAGAAACGTACGATGGAGTGCTGAAATATTTATGCTTCGGGTGGGCCAAGTTCGAAGGGAATTCCCTGATAAGGAAAAGAGTAGATCGTCAAGCATTAAAACCAAACGTAAAGTTGTGGAACCATTTTCTCAAAGGCAAGCTGATGCCAACACCCATAACACCACTGTCCTATTTAAAAGATTGATGCTCTTGCACTCAATCATATACGGGAGAAAGATCGACGTTGGAAAACTCATCTTCGAGCAAATCCATGAATATGCCAAGAGGAACCGTGGTAACATACTATTTCCCAACCTGATAACCACACTGTGCAAGAAGAAGAAGGTTTATGAGGAGCCCTTCGAGGATTTTATTAAATCCAAGGAGGACATCACCAAGAAGAAGGTACCTGAGTTGATGAGTTTCAATGACGATGACCCGCAGGAAGGTTTGGAGTGGGGAGCAAAATCGGTTGCCACGGCTAGAATGGCTACTATGGTCACACACACTCGAGAAACACGTGAAAAGATCGGATGCCTGGAGGACCACTTGGAAATTTACTTCGAGTATGTTAAGGTGAGGGACATGCAACTCAATGCATTCTTCAAGGAGTTACTCTCGAACACTACTACCAGGCTGCCAACCTTCTCCAGTGTCATCCTAAAATACAATGCGGGCGGTAGCACATACTATGCCTCGACATCGCATGTCCCTCTAGAAGTCCCCCCAAAAGTGCCCACTGATGTGCCACCACTGGTAACCCATGTGCCACCCATGCCAAAGAATGGCCAAGGCGACACAGAAGAGTTCCTTAGATCCTCATCCTTTTCCACCTCTGAGAGCAGTCAAGATAGCCCACCCAACTTCTTCCCCGATGAAGCTTTTACTCCAACATTAAAGCAACCTGAGCACGGTCCTATACAATCCCCAGTCAGTCAAGCTACACCGATCCCAACAGCAGATCCTAGTCTAGTACCAGTTCTAGCACAACCAACTCTTACTGCCGAGCAGTCAACTCCAGCACGAGCCTCGACTAGCAAGAAGAGCTACAAGAGAACGATAGGCCATATACTCCATCCATCTTCCTCAACACCAGCAGCAGTAGACTCAGGATCCGAGATTCCATCTCCTCCCAAACGACACCGAACGAGGGCGTCCAGCCAAGTCACCCCACCACAGTGAGTTTCTATTTTCGTTTTCTTTTATTTCTCATTTGCATTTAGCTTCATGAAGTTTTAGTCTTCATGTATTGGGGACAATGAATCCCTCAAGTTTGAGGGAGGTATTGTACCATATTCTTCCATACTTTGTTAGAAAGTAGTTGATGATAATTGGTTAAAAATTTGGTTGTCATGACATAGCAGGTTAAGATTATTGTTGGGAATGAATTAAGGATGCCCAATGATGAATGCATAATTTGATTGCCTAGGCCAGAATTAACTGTCTAAAGAAGAGAACCAACCTTAGGCCTGATTCTTTGAAGTTTATAAACACGATTATAGGCTGTTTTTACTTAAGGTAATCTGTAAAATTTTTGGAAAAGAACTCTCTGCTTGTCGAGACTTCAAAAATATTTTAAGGGTAAAGTGAAAACTCTCTAGTGTAAAATAAGAAGGAAATAAGAAGGGGCACTCCTCTGTGCAAAAGCGTAAACAGAAAAACCCCATAAGAAATTAAGAGTAGCCACGACATATGAGTGAATAAAAGTAGTCATACGATGACTCTGCCCGACTAGCTTGGGGGCGGAAGATATGCTCCCTTTCACCTAGAGTGTGGAACGGTAGGTGTGATGAGCTGACTCCCCTGCATAAAAAACAATTGATAAATAACTAGGAGTACAAACTAAGCCTGACAAATAATTTGTTGCCTTGACAAACCAGAAGTTCTTACTTAAGTTTTCTAATTACCTTTATGTATAAACTGGTTACAATCACGCACACACTATAGCAAAGTATCCTGACTAGGGAAGGGACTTGACTGATATGACTGTCAAACATGTTGAGGCCAAACAATTTTGTTGAGGGCTGAAATCTCAAACCCTATGATTTTCTTAACACTTTTTGCCATGACAATTCTGATTTCCTTCTAGATATTGTACATTGCTTGAGGACAAGAAATAACTTAAGTTTGGGGGTGTGATAACTCCATAAAAAGACTCAATTTCTGGTCTTTTTACTTATGTTGTTGTACATCTAAACAAAGTATGCATAGCATTTTACTTGCATATAAGTTATATTAGCTTGTGGTGGATAAATTTTGCTTAGGCAAGATTTATTTGATTTGACTGATGCTGCTGAGGAGAAAGGGTTACTTGGATTGTGTTTGTGCATAAAACTTACAGAGGAAGAACATTTCAGTCGTGACAACGTAATTTTCAAAGGCCAATGGAACAGACGAGAACGTGAGGAGCATATTTATCTCGCCAAGGCAATGTTTATCTGAAGAAGTCTGAAGCAGGAGTGATGAAACCACCTATGTCACAAGCCAGCTGGATGACCTACTTCACGTGCAAGCCTTAATTATTCTGACAGCCACCTTTCCTTTTTAGTCTGGACATTTAATAACAGTTATTTAAGAAAACTCCAAAAGCATGCAAAGCCGTAGGAGATATTTCCTTATAAATAACCAGCCATAGCCTACAAAGAAAGGAGGCAAGGAAGAAGAGTGAAGAGCTTTACCCAAGGCGTGAGCAAGCAACTGCAGTGCTTCTTCACCGTATACCCACCGACCTTCCTTGGTGTCCTCCATAGCCATACTTTAGCAGAGCGGTGATCAGGTTTCGAGAGAGGGTGATCACCAAGGCAGGCGTAGTGCTGATAAGAATTTTCGCGACAGAGCCCCTGGTTTTGGGAGTCGTTCTTCCTTTGTTCTTATCTTTATATCTATTTGGGGTTGTATTAAACATTGAATTCTGGATGATCTTTGATAGCACCATGAATGTCTTACTTGGTGTTAAACTTTGTTTTGCCTGAACAATATTTTTATGTTTTATGAATGAAAAATTATGTTTTACGTATTACTGTTTTGCTCAATGCTTAAATATTTTACCTTACGCTTTAAGAGCATCGAGAGATTGCCTGGGGTATTGGTAAAACATGTCTTGCCAATATAAGAGCATCGAGAGATAGCCTTTTGTCTAGATAGCGATTCTTAGATTCGAGAGAATTAAGATATATCCACGTGAGCAATGGAATGAATCTGAGATGGTGAAGTTCTAACTTGTTACCTTAGAGATAAAGAGTAAGTTTCAATCGACTAAAAGGGATAGATGCTAGAGTAGGATAGACAACGCCTATAATTTATGTTGAGAGGTATTGCTACAACAACAGTTTGACAAACTAAGGGTTGTAGTTAACGCTGAGGAGTATTGCTATAGCAACTGTCTAAGAATACCTAGTAATCTTGTCGGGAAGTTTAGCAAGTCATAATAATTCATTCTAGACTTAGAAATAATTGTTGACAAAGCAAGATTTTAGCATAAGTGCTCTGTGATATGTCTGAATATGTGAGGTTGTTTGCATTATATTTGAATCAACACTCGTCTAGTTTTATTTTCTTTAGCATTTTGCATACTTATTTTGCCTCGACCAAACTTTTCTGCAATTGCTAAATCAATTCTTTGTCTTATAAATATTAGTTCTTAAGTTGATATTTAGTACGACTTAGTTTGTGACATTAGTTCTAGTTGTGGTGAAAATATATTTCTCGACCAATCCCTGTGGAGACGATACTCACTTACCCTATATTACTTGAATCGATTGTGTATTCTTGCACATATTTGCTTGCCTTAACATATACATTTACAAGAGATTAGTAATACAAAATGAATTATAGTTAAATATAAGCATATCCCAAATTATCAAAATACAAATGAAAATCGTATAATTCATATCAATACATCAAATAAGCTTAACGAACCAATCTTCAATCAAATAACATGATAACTATATTTAGTATACCCAACATACATGTCAATCAGTATTTTGTAATTTATCCTTTGTTTGCCCAATATATGTTGAATGAACAAGCATGGTACATGAGTTGCACCTAAATGTCGTAATTAAAACATAAGTATATCATAACTATCAAAATACGAATTTATCTTTTTCATAACATTATAATTTCGTTAGGGTGCATACGTAGTGCAGATACGATCGTTCATAAACATATTATGAATTCTATGGGTTGCATACTTAGTGCCGATACGGTCGTTCATAAGCTTATTATGAATTTCGTGGGTTGCACACTTAGTGCCGATACGATCATTCATAAACATATTATGAATTATGTGGGTTGAACACTTAGTGTCGATACAGTCTTTCATAAACATTTTATGAATTCCGTGGGTTACACACTTAGTGCCGATATGGTCGTTCATAAACATATTATGAATTTCGTGGGTTGCACACTTAGTGCCGATACGGTCGTTCATAAACATATTATGAATTCCGTGGGTTGCACACTTAGTGCTGATACAGTCGTTCATAACATATTATGAATTTCGTGGGTTGCACACTTTGTGTCGATAATACACATATTACTGATATAAAGAGGCAACATATGCAATTAACAACATGCATCTATAACTTTTAATGTACATAATAAATTCACTCACCTGGTATGCCTTAGTAGAATGCTGTAATGATGTCCGACAGTCGGCAACTTAGTCCTTGCCCTTTTTCTTGCTTGACTCTGGAGCTTGGTTACGATCTACACAAGCATCCATTATTACACATACAATAAAAATGTTAGTATACTATCTAACCTTTATACTTTAATAATACTCAAAAGTACTATTATATTCAATTTCTATTAAAATTAATCCTATCTACAGCATTCCAAGCTCAATAGCATCGGTACCCCTAGTATGGTATCGATACTTCTATACTATGGTACCGATATTTCCTTCAGTACCGATACTTCCTTCAATATCGATACAATTTTTGAATTCTAGAATCCATGGTATCTATACCTTCCTCTTAGTATCGATACCCACAACAATATCGATACTAGTTACATCAGTATCCATACTATTCATCCTATTTTCCTAAATTAAAACTTATAGTATCGGTATTGTTCTTCCAGTACATATACCCTTACCCAAAATTTCCATTTTTTAGCTCGAGTTTTACCCAAATTTTGTTTAAATATCTTACTTTTACCTCCAACAATACCATTAAACTCATCATTACTTAGCCCAACTAACTTTCCTTCATTAATCTTCCTATAACATCCAAATTCTCTAAAGAACACTCTAAACCAAAAATCACACTACTTTTTCCAACATGTTTTTAATCACAACCAAGGCTTCTAATATCTTATTTACTTCTTTGACAAGTCAAATTTACTTGGAATACTCAATAAAAACTCATATTTCATCATATAAGTCAAAAACCCATTTTCTTCAATTTTAATTAATTCACTAATCATTTAGTTTTAATTATCCTTGAACTCTCCTTAAAACTATATATCACTTAAGGTTTCAAAACCAGCCCATAAACTAAAGGAAAAACCACTTGAAGAAAACTTACCTTTGGCTATGGGGAGAGCACGAGCAACAGAGAAGAAGAAAATAACTTAGCCTTTTAACTTTTCCCCTTTATCTCTTAAATCCATAATAAAAATGAAATTTAAATCCATTTCCCTCTAAAGGACCAAAATTCCCTTTCATTCTTCCATTCTTTCTAATTGGTCTTAATCAAATCATTTCTTATACTTTTCTGTTTATTCAATTTAATCCTCCAAATTTTAAATCATTTAAAAATAATCATTGACACGATATTTGGGGCATTACGATTCTCTCCCTTAAGAAAAATTTTCCTTGAATTTAAAGAAGTACCTGATACGAAGAGGCATGAAAAACTGCTTCCTCATGTCCTCCACTCTCTCCCAAGTAGCTTCTTCTACCTTATGGTTTTGCCAAAGTACTTTAAACTAGAGGAATCTTCTTGTTAAGCAGTTCTTTGCTTTCTCGAGCCAAGCTGCACTGATTCTTCCTCGTAAGTCAGATCTATATTTCTTCTGGTGTGATAATATGGGATGGATCTGATTGGTACCTTCTAAGCATTGACGTGTGAAAAAAATTGTGGATCTTGTCCATATCAGGAGGCAAAGATAATTGATATGCTACTGGTCCAACCCTTTTCAAATCTCATAAGGTCCAATGAATCTCGGACTCATGCCCAAACCACAATACTTTCTTCCAAGGTGATACCTTTAGAAATACTTTATCTCCTACTTGAAATTCAATTTCTTTTCTTTTCAGTTCAACATAAGATTTCCGTCGATTAAAGGCTATCTTCAGATTATCTTGGAAATTTTTCACCTTCTCCTCTATTTCTTTCATCAAATTCGGGTTAACCAGGTCTCGATCTTTTAATTCAAACCAATTTAAAGGTGTTCTACACTTTTTCCCATAAAAGGCTTCATACGGAGCCATCTTAAAACACGATTGGTAACTGTTTTTATAAGAAAATTCTTCTAAAGGAAAGTACCTTTCCCATGATCCTTTGAACTCAATCACACATGCCCTTAACATATCCTCCAATACCTAAATAGTTCGTTCTAACTGTCCATTTTTTTGTGGATGAAAATTTGTGCTAAAATTCAATCGAGTACCCAATGTCTCATGTAAGGACTTCCAGAATATTGAAATAAACCTTGGGTCTCGATCGGACAATATTGACATAGGCACTCTATATATCCGAATTATATGCATAACTCATCATATTTATCCATCGAATAATATGTTCGCACCAATATGAAGTGAGCTGTCTTGGTAAATCTATCAACAATCACCCATAATAAGTCTTTCTTGTTAGGTGTCAAAGGTAGCCTTGTAACAAATCCCACTGTGACTCATTTCCCCTTCCATTCATGAATTGAGATTGATTGAAACAATCCAAAAAATACTTGATGTTCAACTTTTCCTCTACTGGTACGCCAGATACTTTGCCACAATTTCCGTGATGGCTCTTTTTAAAGCATGCCACCAAACTGACACTTTAAATCTTGGTGCCTCTTGTTTCCACCTAAATGCATAGTCAATGGACTTAATGCCCCAAAAAGAATACATTTCTTAAATTCTTCATCGTCAGGAATAAAAAGTCTCCCATGATAATAAAAACATATGCTGGACCTGACCTTAAAAGTCTTCAATCTCTTCATTCTCTACTTATACCATTCTTATCATGAAATTTTCATCTTTCTTGTCTCAGGTTCAACTCTTTTTGAGTCCACAAGTACTTTAGACTTTTTTAATTAGCATAACTATAACACCATATACCATACATATAATGGCTTCAAATCTTTAAAGCAAACTCGACTACTGCCAATTCTAAATCACGCGTAGGGTAATTCTTCTTGTGAGTCTTTAACTTTATCAAGGCATATGCTACAACTTTATATGTTTGCATAAGCATCCTTCCTAAGCCGTTAGGAGTTGCATCACTAAAAACCACATAATCTTTACCCAACTCAACTTGTATAAACACTGGTGCTTCTATTAAAATCCTTTTTAGCATTTCAAAACTCTCTTTTTGGCTTGGAATACACTAAACTATCATCTATAAATACCACCACAAATTCATAAGGTCCATACCAAGTCCGAAAAGCTATCTTTGATATATCCTCATATTTAATCTTTAATTGGTGGTATCCTAACCTAAGGTCTATCTTAAAGAACATTGTTGTGCCTTTCTGTTGATCAAACATATCATAAATCCTCAGAAGAGGATACTTATTCTTTATTATTACCTTATTTGACTGTCGATAATCTATGCATAACCACATAGATTCATATTTATTTTTGCTAATAACACAAATACTCCCCAAGATGAAACACTCGGTCTGATGAAACCTTGATCAATCAACTCTTTTAATTGAGCCTCTAATTCTCTTAACTTGCCTAAGTCATTAGATACGAAATCATAGAAACATGCTCAATACCTTGGTAACCATCAATCTTGGATTCCACATCTGGATCTGGAGGTAACCCAGGTAATTCATTTGAAAAGACATCTATAATTTCCCGAGTTGTAGAAATATCATAAAATTGTACTTTAATTATTTGAGTATCTATCACATTAGCTATAAAAGCTATACATCTTTCTGACATCATTTTCTTCACAATCATTGTCCATATCATCTTGGACGATGATTTTGCTTTCTCTCCAATAACTATAATTTACATTTCTCTGCATCTTTCTGAAATAATTGTTTCTTGAGACAAACAACCTATACCCAACATGATCTTAACTCATCAAATAATAATTCCATCAGATTCACCGGGAACATAGCCCCTGGAATCTTTATTAACTATTTACTACCTATCCAACTCACACTTGCACCATGACCCATAGGGTTTATCGCTATCATCTCACTCGAGATTAAGTTGAATAGAATACTTTTATTTTAAAATTTCTTATTTCTTTCTTGAGGAAATATTATCGAGCAATTGAAACACTTTCTATCTCAACTATGAAAGTCTAAATATCCACATCATTTAATAAGAAGACTCGATAACTTTGTAGCAATAACTTTATAGCAATTAATGCTAAAGATTACACTAGTAAACAAATTTACTCTTTTTCCTATCATTACGAACTTGGCACTTTTCAAGTTCTCGAGAATTAATCTAAATTCTAAATAATAATTCATTTTAGCATGGAATGGGTAGAAAATCCATTTTCACAAATTACCTTTTAAAATTAACTCTATCAAGTCCATAAAACTTAACATTTATTCTCAAACAAACTCATAATCATCTGATTCACTAATAACTCAACTTTCTATAAACTTTTAGCGGATAATATATTTACCGCTTACTCATTTCCTCTTACTCAAATTAACAATGCCTTAAACAATTAAATACTTCACTTAAATATTTCTCAATTATTTAAGTTTACGTGAAGAAACCTCAAAATTATTACTAGATTTAGAAATCTCCTCTGGATCATCATCTGACTCAACTTATTTTGTAAACTGTTTAAACATTTTAATGGACTCTTCAAATGCAGAAACATCGTTAAATGTTGGGGCATTCCTTCCACAAAGTGGAGGAAAATCCCTAGTAGCTTCTACCCTTCTAAGGTGTGATACTAAAGTCATGTCGGATTCTCTTGGGTCAATTTTGATCTCGACCTTCTTTTCAACATTGTCAACTTTCTTACCTTTACCTTTAGTTTCCGAAATCTAAACATAATCAAAATCATCTTACATTAATAAAGAGTAACTTTACTCCCTTATAAACATCATCACATTATATATACAACTATCAGTGAACGTTTGACATCCTAGTGGCATCTATACATTCGTAACGAAATTAATACTCATTTTTATGTCCAGAAACGACTAAACATGTAGCTCTGATACTAATAAATATAACACCAATTTCCCGTATACATTTTCGTACACGAGTCACATATATCACATGACTTTTAAAACATTCTCGATACTTGAAAAATTAGTAAAATTTTTGTTTTCTTTAGATAAAACCCTTTAATAAAATAGATTATAAGATATCCTTCAATTATATATATATATATATATTAAACACGTCTACTCCAATTTTCAATACTAGTTCATGTTATCCATATTTAAAATCAATATAAGACGATCCAATTAATCTATTACAAACTAATTTCCAAAATATTTAAATAGAGCTAATAGGACATTCATAAGTACATGCCACTAAACTAAGTCAAAAATTTCACCATAGGATGTCTTACTGATATTGCAATATATTAATTGATGCTTGGAGTTGCTTAGTACTCCTTACGTCTAATCTCGACTTTTACCTACGTGTGAAACCAACACACGCTAAGTATTTACTTAGTGAGGCATAGTAATACAAAATGAATTATACTTAAAATAAGCATATCCCAAATTATCAAAATAAAAATGAAAATCATATAATTCATATCAATACATCATATAAGCTTGGCGAACCAATCTTCAATCAAATAACATGATAACTATCTTTAGTATGCCCAACATACATGTCAATCAGTATTTTGTAATTTATCCTTTGTTTGCCCAATATATGTTGAATGAACATGCATGGTACATGAGTTGCATCTAAATGCCGTAATTAAAACATAAGTATATCATAACTATCAAAATATGAATTTATTTTTTATAACATTATAAGTTTGTTGGGGTGCACACGTTGTGCCGATACGGTCATTCATAAATATATTATGAATTTTATTGGTTGCACACTTAGTGCCGATACAATCGTTCATTAATTTATTATGAATTATGTAGGTTGCACACTTAGTGCCAATACAGTAGTTCATAATCATATTATGAATTTCGTGGGTTGCACACTTAGTGCCGATATGGTCATTCATAAATATATTATGAATTCTGTGGGTTGCACAATTAGTGCCGATACGATCGTTCATAAACATATTATGAATTCCGTGGGCTGCACACTTAGTGCCGATATGGTCGTTCATAAACATATTATGAATTCCATGGGTTGCACACTTAGTGCCGATACGGTCGTTCATAAACAAATTATGAATTCCGTGGGTTGCACACTTAGTGCCGAGACAGTCGTTCATAAACATATTACGAATTCCGTGGGTTGCACACTTAGTGCCGATACGGTCGTTCATAAATATATTATGAATTTTGTGGGTTGCACACTTAGTACTGATACGATCATTCATAAACATATTATGAATTCCATGGGTTACACACTTAGTGTTGATAGTACACATACTACTGATATAAAAAGGCAACATATGCATTTAACAATATGCATCTATAACTTTTAATGTACATAATAAATTAACTCACCTGGTATGCCTCACTAGAATGCTATAATGATTTCCGACTACTCGATAACTTTATCCTTGCCCTTTTGCTTGCTTGACCCTGGAGCTTGGTTACGATCTACACAAGTGTCCATTATTACACATACCATACAAATGTTTGTATATTATCTAACATTTATACTTTAATATTACTCAAAAGTACTATTATATTCAATTCCTTTTAAAATACATCCTATCTACAACATTACAGGCTTAATAGTATCGGTACCCCTAGTATGGTATCGATACTTCTACACTATGGTATCGATACTTCTACACTATGGTATCGATACTCCCTTCAGTAGCGATACCATTTCTGTATTCTGGAATCCATGGTATCGATACCTTCCTCTTAGTATTGATACCCACAACAATATCGATATTAATTGCATCAGTATCGATACTGTTCATCATATTTTCCCAAATTTAAACCTATAATATTGATACTGTTCTTCTAATACTGATACCCTTACCCAAATTTTCAATTTTTCAGCTCAATTTTTATCCAAATTTCATTTAAATCTCTTACTTTTACCTCCAACAATACCATTAAACTCATCATAACTTAACCTAACTAACTTTCCTTCATTAATCTTCCTATAACATCTAAATTCTCTAAAGAACACTCCAAACCAAGAATCACATTACTTTTTCCAACATATTTTTAATCACAACCAAGGCTTCTAATCTCTTATTTACTTCTTTGACAAGTCAAATTTACTTGTAATCCTCAATAAAAACTTATATTTTATCATATCACTCAAAAACTCATTTTCTTCAATTTCAATTAATTCACTAATCACTTAGTTTTAATCATCCTTGAATTCTCCTTAAAACTCTATATCACTTAAGGTTTCAAAACCAATCCATAAACTAAAGGAAAAGCCACTTGAAGAAAACTTACCTTTGGCTATAGGGAGAGCACCGGCAATGGAGATGAAGAAGGAGAAGAAGAAAACAACTTCCTTTTAACTTTTCCCCTTTCTCTCTTAAATCCCTAATAAAAATGAATTTTAAATCTATTTCCCTCTAAAGGACCAAAATGCCCTTTTATTCTTCCATTATTACTAATTGTTCTTAATCAAACTATTTCTTGTACTTTATCATTTATTCAATTTAATCCTCTAAATTTTAAATCATTTCAATATAATTACTGACCGGATATTTGGGGTATTACATTAGGATTCCCCGGTCGAGAGGCTTTGTAGGTAAAATACTACTGACTTCTATTGATTTGAGGATGACGACCTCATCTCTTAGATATGTGGCTCATAGAGACCATTCATACATTACGTGAGCTGCACCTCACTCTTGAGGAAAAGTAAGAGTACATCATTTCTCTCCTAAGGGGTGATATTATCGATTGGTGGGAGACATTGTAGATGGAGATGGAGCTAGAGAGTCTCACATGGGAGTACTTTCTATCAGAGTTTCGAAAGAAATACATTAGAGAGGCCCACACGGATGAGTTGAGGGATCAATTTCTGCATATGACTTAGGGCGTCAAGATCGTGCTTGAGTATGAGAGGGAGTTCCTCAGATTGAGATGTTACACACCAAAGCTTGTAGAAACTGAGGCTCACTATTGTAGGAGGTTCAGGGAGGGCCTCTACTTGGTCATTCTTACCCATATGGTGGATAACCTTCTAATACCCCCGAATATAATGTCAGTGACTATATTGGAAGGATTTAAAAATTTAGAGGATTAAATTGAATAAATGGTAAAGTATAAGAAAATGATTTAGAAATTGTGATTAAGTTCAATTAGTAAGAATGAAAGAATGAAAGGGTATATCAGTCCTTTAAAGGGAAATTGATTTAAAATGTATTTTAATTAGGGTATTAAATAAAAGGGAAAGTGAAAAATACACCAAGCTATTTTCTCTTCTTCTTTCCCGTGACCGTGTTCTCCTCCATAGTCAAAGGTAAGGTTTCATATAACTAATTTTTACTTTCATTTTTGGTTTTATATAATAAGTTTATGAATTTTCGTATTGGCACTGTGTGTGTAAACCCACATAATTCATAATAAATTGTGAATTATTGTATTGACAATTCGTGTACAAACTATAGAGTTTATAATGAATTGAAAGAGTTAATTGACATTATGAATAATTATTAGAGTAGAAACTGTTTTAAAATAAAAGACTAAAAGCCTAGCTGTGCATTTGACAGAAAGGTGCCAATAACGCTAGTTAGATGAAATGTTAAATGCCTTTGGGATAATAAATGAAATGCATAATGGTGTATTATCAGCATGAATGGATGCCATAAAAGAAATGCATAACAGTGCATTATCAACATGAAATGATGCCATAAATGAAATGCATAATGGTGCATTATCGACATGAAAGGATACCATAAATGAAATGCATAATGGTGCATTATCAACATGAAATGATGCCATAAATGAAATGCATAACGGTGCATTATCGGCATGAAAGGATGCCATAAATGAAATGCATAACGGTGCATTATCGACATGAAAGGATGTCATAAATGAGATGCATAACGGTGCATTATAGGCATGAAAGTATGCCATAAATGAAATGCACAACGGTGCATTATCGACATGAAAGGATGCCATAAATGAAATGCATAATGGTGCATTATTGGCATGTATGAATGCCATAAATAAAATGCATAACGGTGCATTATCGACATGAAAGGTTGCCATAAATAAAATGCATAACGGTACATTATCAGCATGAAAGGATGCCATAAATGACATGCATAACGGTGCATTATCGACATGAAAGGATGCATTATCGACATGAAATGATGCCATAAATGAAATGCATAAAGGCGCATTATCGACATGAAAGTATGCCATAAATGAAATGCATAAGCATATTATCGGCATGAAAGGATGCCATAAATGAAATGCATAACAATGCTTTATCGGTATGAAAGGATGCCATAAATGAAATGCATAACGGTGCATTATCAGCATGAAAGGATGCCATAACTGAAATGAATAACAGTGCATTATCGGCATGAAAGGATGCTATAAATGAAAATAAAGTATAATTTCTAAAGAGATAATTGAAAAAAAGGAAAATATAAAGAAAGATAGGTATCCTAGGCATACTATGAATGATATGATAATAGTGTAAATGAAAATCTGTTTAAATGAGGAGGATTTATATAATCTTTAGGGAGTATAAGATTTATTGCTAAACTAAATAACGATGATATACTTATGTATACATTAATGTTTCCTTACAATATTATGTCTCACAAAGTAAATACTTAACTTGTATTGCTTTCACGCGTAAGTAAAAGCAGAGACTAGTCAAGTAAGGAGTGCAGCTGTAGCCACAACTATCATCAATTAAGGTTGACTCGTCAGTAACAATAAGACAATCTAGTTTATTTTGAAAATTTTAGTTATCATGTAATTAAAGTACTAAAAATTCTCTAAAATGTATTTAAGTAGAACTTTGTAGAAGATTAAAATGAATGTGTTGTTTTATATTAAAAATGTTGTGTTTTAAAATCTTTAAACAAAAATTTTACGACCTTTATAAACAAGTATATGGATTCTAAAAGTAATGTGATATCTGTATCTTGTGTATAGAAACTTATACGGGAGATGAGTGTTACATTTATTAGTATTAGGGCTACAGGTTTAGCCGATTCTAGGCCGAAACCGGTTTTATTTGAAAATAGAAAAAGAATTACATGCCATTAAGATTTTCAAAGTTACTGATATTGGTGTCAATTAGAGTGTGATTGATGTCACTTCTTAATAACTTGAGTGTTATTATTATGTATGTCGTAATAAATGTCAGAAACTAAGGACAAATGTAAGAAAGTTGATAATATTGAAAAGAAGGTCGGGATCAAAATCAACCGAAGAGAATCCGACATGACTTCAGTATTATGTCTTAGAAGGGTAGAAGCTGCTAGGGATTTTCCTCCATTTTGTGGAAGGAATGCCCCAACGTTTAACGACATTTCCACATTTGAGGAATCCATTAAAAAGTTTGAACGGTTTATAAGAGAAGTTGACTCGGATGAGGATCCAGAGGAGATTTCTAAATATAATGTTAACTTTGAGGTTTCTTCAGACAAGCTTAAATAACTGAGAAATATTTAAGTGAAGCATTAAATTGTTTAAAACATTGTTAATTTGAGTAAGAGGAAATGAGTAAGTGGTAATTACGATGTCTGCTAAAGAAGTTGAATTATTATTGAATCAAATGATTATGAGTTTGTTTGAGAATAATTGTCAAGTTTTATGGACTTGATAGAGATTACTTTTAGAAGGTAATTTGTTAAAACTGATTGTCTACCAAATCCATGTTACAATGAATTAATACTAGATTGAGATTGACTCTCGAGGACTTGAAAATTGTCAAGTTCGTAATGATAGGAAAAAGAGTAAATTTGTTTACTAGTGTAATTTTTGCATTAACTGCTATGAATTTATTGCTACAAAGTTGTCAAGTCTTCTTATTAAATGGAGTGAATAATTAGAATTTCATAGTTGAGATAGAAAATGTTTCAATTGCTCGAGAATATTTTCAATGGATCCTGAAAAGTTACACGAATTACCTCAAGAAAGAAATAAGAGATTTTAAAATAAAAGTATTCTATTTAACTTAATCTTGAGTGAGATTATAGTGGTAAACCCTAGTGGGTCTTGGTGCAAGTGTGAGTTGGACAGGTAGTAAATATTTGATAAAGATTCCAGTGGCTAGGTTCCTGGTGAATCTGAGTTACGATCATATTGGGTATAGGTTGTTTGTCTTCAGAGTTGATTAGTTCAGAAAGATGCAGATGACATGGAAATTATAGATTTTGGAGAGAAAGTAAAATCATCGCTCAAGGTGATATCGACAAGGATTGTGAAAAAATGATGTTAGAAATATTATAGCTTTTATGACTAATGTGATAGATACTCAAATAATTAAAGTAAAATTGTACGATAATTTCACAAACTTGAGAATTTATAGATGTCTTTTTAGATGAATTTCTTGGGTTACCTCCAGATTGAGAGGTGGAATTCAAGGTTGATGGTTATTAAGGTATTGAACATGTTTCTATGAGTTAGTATCAAATGACTTAAGTGAGTCAAGAGACTTAAGGCTCAATTACAGGAGTTAATTGATCAATGTTTTATCAGCCCGAGTATTTCATCTTGGGGAGTATTTATGTTATTAGCGAAAAGAAAGATAAATCTATGTGGTTATGCATATATTTTTGACAGTTAAAAAAGACTATTCGAGAGAAGAAGTTGTATGCCAAACTATCCAAATGTGAAATTCTGGTTAGTAGAGATGGTTTTCTTTGGCCAAATTGTTTCGACATTAGGTATAAGAGTGGATCCTAAGAAAAACTCATGCTGTAGTAGATGAGAAGTTCCCAAAGAATAATCCTAAAGTTCAGATTTCTTTGTAGCTTGCTGGTTACTTTCGAAGGTTAGTGAAGAACTTTTCAATGTTAGCTTTTTCGCTAACCAAGTTTTAAAGAAAGATGTGTTTTCTGTTGGACGAAGAAGGGTCAAGGAAGTTTAAAAATGCTAAAGAGAATTTTAATAAAGGCATCAATGTTTATACAGCTTGAGTTGGGTAAGGATTATGTGGTTTTTACTGATGTATCTCCTAATGGCATAGGAAGTGTGGTTATGAAAAAAGGTAAGGCTGTGGCATATGCCTCGATAAAGTTAAAGACTCACAAGAAGAATTGCCCTACGCATGAGTTAGAGTTGGCAGCAGTCAAATTTGTATTATTGTGATCAATGATATCTTCCAGGAAAGGTCAATGTTGTTGCAGAGGTACTTGGTCAGAAATCTTTTGCAATTTTGTGAGCTATAGATGTGTGATTATTGTCGAATGAAAATGGAAATGTTGACTGAATTAAAGATGAAGCCAATGCTTTTATTAGATTGTATAAGAGAATTACAAAGGAAAGATGAAAAATTCTTGATAAGAATTGTATGTAGAAAATGAAGAGATTAAGGACTTTTGAGGTCAGGTTTGATGGATGTTCATATTATCATGGGAAAAATATATGCTTTTAGTAGAATTTTCTTAAAATGATAGTTATTAATCGAACATCAAGATGGATGTATACGAATCTTTATATGGGAGAAAAGGCTGAACACTATTAAATTGGTTTGAGTTAAAAGATTTAAATCTAGTTGGCTCTGATTTAAGGAAAGAATTGGAATATAAAATGAAAGTTACCCAAGATAATCTTAAGATAGCTTCAGATTGGCAAAGGTATTAGCTGATCTAAAGAGAAAAGAGATTGAATAGCAAGAAGGTGATAAGTTTTTTTTTTCTGAAAGTATCACCTTGGAAGGAAGTATTGCAGTTTTGATTAAGTCTGAGAATTTTTTAACCTTATGAGATTTTATCAGTTAGCTTTGCATATTAAAATGGACAAGATGATTCCTCTAGTTGAAGTGATGTGGTGAAAGCATAAAGTCTTTAAACTCGAGGATGAATTTTCTAAAGGGGGAGAATTTTAATACCCCGATATCAGGTCAATGACTATATTGAAAGGATTTAAAAATTTGGAGGAATAAATTGAATAAATGGTAAAGTATAAGAAAATGATTTAGAAACTGTGATTAAGATCAATTAGTAAGAATGAAAGGGTATTTTGGTCCTTTAAAGGGAAATGGATTTAAAATGCATTTTAATTAGGGTATTAAATAAAAGGGGAAAATTAAAAATACACCTAGCCATTTTCTCTTCTTCTTCCCTGTGACCATGTTCTCCTCCATAGTCAAAGGTAAGGTTTCATATAACTAGTTTTTACTTTCATTTTTGGTTTGTTCTTGAAACCTTGAGTGTTATAGAGGCTTAAGAAAGGATTAAAGAGGATTAAAACTAAGAAATGGATGTCTTATTTGAGATTGAGGGAAATGGGTTTTTGAATGATATGTTTGAATATGAGTTTTTATTGAGGTTTACTAGTATATTTGAATTGTAGAATAAGTAAATAAGAGATTAGAAGCCTTGGATGTGATTAAAACATGTTAGAAAATGATATGATTCTTGGTTAGAGATGTTTTTGGAAGATTTTAGATGTTATAAGAAGCTAAATGAAGGGAAGTTAACAGGGATAAGTAAAGAAGAGTTTAATACTATTGTTGGTGGTAAAAGAAAGTGAATTTGACCAAATTTGGGTAAAAATCGAGCTGGAAAATGAAAAATCTGGGTAAGGGTATCGGTACTGAAGGAACAATACCGATACTATAGGTTTAAATTTAAAGAATTTCGATGAACAATATCGATACTGATGTGATTAGTATCGATACTGCTATGGGCATCGATACCAAGAGAAATGTATCAATACTAGGAATTACAGAATGTAGAAATGGTATCGATATTGAAAGGGAGTATCAGTACCATAGTATAGAAGTATCGATACCATGGTAGGGGTATCGGTGCTATTGAGCCTGGAACTATAAGATAGGTTGAAATTGTTATATAAGTTGAAATAATAGTACTTGTGAGTATTATTAAAGTATAAATTTTAGGGAATATACTAACATTTGGTATGGTATGTGTCTTTAATGGATGCATGTGTAGATCATAACCAAGCTCCCAAGTCTAGCAAGAAAAAAATGGCAAAGATAAAGTTGCTAAATAGCCAGACATCATTACATCTTATTAGCTAGGATTACCAGGTGAGTGCATTTATTATGTACTTTTATGTTATAATAGTTAGATTCATGTTGGTTAATGTATGTATTGTAATTATCGTATAGGCACTGTGTGTGTAACTTAAGAAATTCATAATAAGTTTATGAATTTTCGTATTGACACTGTGTGTACAAACCCACATAGTTCATAATAAGTTGTGAATTACCGTATTGGCAATACGTGTGCAAACTATAGAGTTTATAATGAATTGAAAGAGTTAATTGACATTACAAATAATTATTAGAGTATAAACTATTTTAAAATATAAGATTAAAAGCCTAGCTGTGCATTTGGTAGAAAAATGCTAATAATGCCAGTTAGATGAAAGGTTAAATGCCTTTGGGATAATAAATGAAATGCATAACGGTGCATTATCGACATGAAATGATGCCATAAATGAAATGCATAACAGTGTATTATCAACATGAAAGGATGGCATAAATGAAATGCATAACAGTGCATTATCGGCATGAAAGGATGGTATAAATGAAATGCATAAAGGTGCATTATCGACATGAAAGGAAGCCATAAATGAAATGCATAACGGTGCATTATCGACATGAAAGGATGCCATAAATGAAATGCATAACAATGCATTATCGGCATGAAATGTTGCCATAAATGAAATACACAACGATGTATTATCAGAATGAAAGGATGCCATAAATGAAATGCATAACGGTGCATTATCGACATGAAATAATGCCATAAATGAAATGCATAACGGTGCATTATCGACATGAAAGGATGCCATAAATGAAATGCATAACGGTGCATTATCGGTATGAAAGGATGCCATAAATAAAATGCATAACAATGCATTATCGACATGAAAGGATCCCATAAATGTAATGCATAACGGTGCATTATCTGTATGAAAGGATGCCATAAATAAAATGCATAACAGTGCATTATCGACATGAAAGGATGCCATAAATGAAAATAAAGTATAATTACTAAAGAGATAATGGGAAAAAGAAAAATATAAAGAAAGATAGGTATGCTAGGCATACTAATAATGATTATGATAATAGTGTGAGTAAAAATCTGTTTAAATGTGGAGGATTTATATAATCCTTAGGGAGTATCAAATGTAGTGCGAAACTAAATAACGATGATATACTTATGTATAGATTAATGTTTCCTTACAATATTATGTCTCACTAAGTAAATACGTAACGTGTATTACTTTCACGCATAGGTAAAAGCAAAGACTAGTCAATTTAGGAGTGCAACAGTAGCCGCATCTATCATCAATTAAGGTTGACTCATCAGTAACAATAGGACAACATGGTTTATTTTGAAAATTTTAGTTGGCATGTAATTCAAGTATTAAAAATGCTCTGAAATGTATTTAAGTAGAATCTTGTAGAAGATTAAAATGAATATGTTGTTTTATATTAAAAATGTTGTGTTTTAAAATATGTAAACAAAAATTTTACAACCTTTATAAACAAGTATATGGATTTTAAAAATAATGCGACATCTGTATCTTGTGTACGGAAACGAATACGGGAAATGAGTGTTATAGACCTTCCCCGTATCTTTGTGGACTTGACGAAACATGCGAAAGTATCATAAATGATTCTGTGTGTCAAAGATGAAAAGCCCCAGAGACATCTAGACTATCTCAATCAGCAAAGTAGGCCAAGAGTCCCTAGGGTTCAGGGTGACCATCGTTAGGGCTATCTAGGGGAGCAACTTAGAGTTTAGACCATCGGGGTAGGTTTGGCCCTCATAGGAGACCATTATCATCAGTTTTTGGGTTGATTACTAATAGGTTAGAGTGGACTCCATCCCTCCCAACATGCCTGACTTGTGGTAGGAAGTACCCATGAGAGTGTTATAGGGTGTCTGAAGGTTGGTTCAACTGTAGGTCATTGGATCATTTTCTCAGGGACTATTCCAAAGCTTATAGTATAACCCCTGTATCGACGCAGAGGTCAGCGCCATATGTTCAGTGAGGTCGTGGGTCCTCTAGGGGTGGTAGACATATTTCAGGGTAGTTCAACAATGGTGTCACATGATCAGTGACTGGCCCAAAGTGGCCTCACGCTATTATCCTGTGAGAGCTCAAGAGGAGTGAGATGCTGCAAATGTGATCTCATGTATATTTATAATGTTTTTTATTCCTGTAACCGCATTAGTAGATCTAGGTCCACCCACTCATACATTTGTTATAATTTAGTCTAAGAGAGAAACATCCCAGTTGAAGATTTATAGATAGGGGTCAGAGTGTCCAATCCCCTAGGGTTAAACGTCTTGGTCGATAAGGTTCACCATTAGTGTCTCCTAGGATACAAGGTTAGATATTCTTAGATGACTTAATGGAGCTACCATTTTGGGAGTTTGATGTGACTTTAGGTATGGATTGGCTTTATGAGCACGACACTAGTTTGAAGTACATGGCAAAATAACTTAAACTACACAAGGATGATGGGACCAAGGTAATGGTGACTAACGAGAGGTTGAGTTGTGTTACCAAAGTCATCTATACAATTGTAGCTTAAATATCGATGAGTTAGGGGTGCGAAGCCTTCTTAGAACATGTTGTGGATATGCAAGTTTTTGTTCCGACACTAAAGCATATTCGTACAGTCCAAGAGTTATATGATGTGTTCTTAGAGTAACTACCGGGTTCCCACCTAATCGAGAAGTCGAGTTTAGTACAGAGGTATTGTTAGGTTTAATTCTGGTGTCTATTATTCCCTATCGCATGACACTGATAGAGCCAAATGAACTAAAGAGCCAGATCTAAGAGTTGTTGGAGAAGGGTTTCCGACCTAGTGTATCACCTTAGGGAGCACTAGTTTTTCTTTTGTTAAAAAGAAGGATGGATAAATGAGGTTGTGCATCAACTATCGATAATTAAATAAGTTGACTATCAAGAACCACTACCCTCTTTTGAGGAGAGATGATCTCTTTGACTAGCTTAAATTTTTATGTTTGTTTTCCAAAATTGATTTGAGATAAGGGTATTACCAATTGAAGGTCAAGAATGCTGACATAGGCAAGAAAAGATTTATAATGAGACACGACCATTATGAGTTTCTCGTAATACCGTTTAGACTTACCAATGCCCTAGCGGCATTCGTGGACTTGATGAACTGGGTCTTTTACCCTACCTGGATCAGTTCATATTAGTTTTCATTGATGACATACTCCTGTAATCTTGGTCCGAGGAAGAATGTGACAAATACCTCTACATTATTCTACAAACACTTCAGGAGTGCCAATTATATGCTAAATTTGGGAAGTAGGAAATCTGGTTAACAAAAGTTTCATTCTTAGGTCACGTGGTAGTAGGAACGACATTCATGTAGACCCTCAGAAAATCCAGGTAGTGTTAGAGTGAGAGCCACATAAGAATATATTCGAAGTGTATAGCTTCTTAGGTCTTGTAGGTGATAACTCCGTAAAAAGACTATATTTTAGGTTTTTTCCTAAATTATTGATTGTCTAAAAGCCATTGACATATAATTTTAGCTGCATATAATTGCATTTAGGACATATTTTCATGTGGTGGATAAGTTTTTGAGAGGCAAAGTTTATTTGACTAAACTGATGTTGTTGAGGAGAATGGTTATTTGTTGGTTGCGATGATGCAGGAAATGACTAAGGATGAATTCATTTACCGAGACAAATTAATTTGTTAGGGCCAAATTTTCTTACAAGGGTGAGTTTTATCTTGCCATTCTAACGCAGTACGAGACAAAATTGCTAACGTCACATTGCCATCCGTCCAATCTACCTCACATGCAATCATGCCCTTATCAAGGAATTTGAGACCATCGTAGACTGTTATGTTATTCAAAAAAGGGTTTAACTTCAAGGGTATTTAGGGAATTTCCAAGGTCACTAAACCCTAGAATTCCCACTATACATATCCCATTATAACTCTTCATAAAGTGTTCAGAATCATATAGAGAAAATACACTAGGCTTGGAAAAAAGGCTACTACAGCGTCATTTTTTCCACCGTTCCCCACTCTTCTGTCTTTGGTGCACTCCATAGCCAAGTTTCGTCAAAGCAGCAACTAGGCCCTTGATAGAGGCTAGCCGCTGGAGCAGTCATGGTGGTGGTATGATGTCACATCAGAGCTCTGGTATGGGAGTTTTTATTCTTTGTTCTTTATTTCCATATCACTTAAGTGCTTGTACTTAAAGATTAATTTTTGGGATGATATTTACCACACCATAACTGTTTTATTTGGTGTTGGATGATGCTTGGATGATACTTTATTTGATTGTTAATGAATTATTAAGTTTGTATATACTAAGTGTTTTTTTGTTCACTGTTTCAATATTTTGCCTTGGCACTATAACAGTTTTTCAAAGATTGCCTGGTGCCACAGTAAAACATTCATAGTCTTTGTAAGAACTTTTGAGAGATTGCCATTTTTCTAGGAGTTGGTACCTAATATCGAGAAAGTTAGGTTAGATTTACGTGAACAAGGGAACTAATTCGGGATGTGGAGGTTCTAATCTGCCTTAGAGATAAGAAGAGGGTTTTATTCAACTAAAAAGGGTAAATACTTGAGTAAGATAGGAAAAAAGCTACAGTTTACGCTGAGGGGTATTGCCACAACAACAGTTTGGACAAACCAAGGGTTGTAGTTCACGTCTAGTTGTATTGCTGTAGCAAAAGTCCTAGAATACTTTAGTAAATCTTGTCAGGCAATATAGGCATAACATACTAGGTCATCCTAGCCATAGAATAATTTATCGCCGTAGTAAATCCAACCCAAGTGCTCCTTTAGAAGTTTGATTGTGTAAGGTTTCCATTCTATTTCTATAGTTTTGACAATTTTAGCCTTAGCAAATTTTGTTTATTTACCATCGCATATTTTTCTTGCCGCGACAAAACTTTTCTGCTCACTCCACTTTATAATTTTTCTTGCCTTGGCCAAACTTTTTCCATCTGTTCATACCATTTGCCATTACATATTTCCTTTATTTATATCAGTAGACTTAGATACTTAGGATTAGTTAGTGACACCTATTCCTAGTTGTAATAATCTTTTAAAAGCCTTTCAATCCATGTGGAGACGATACTCACTCACTACTATATTACTTGCATCGTTATGTAAACTTGCATAGATTTATGTGCCATAACACACATATTTACACGTGATCAGTAGGGTACTATATTCTTTTCGTCAAAGGTTTTTTAATGATAGCGATACCATTGAGTAAGTTACTGCTTATAAGGCGCATTGTAGTCCACACCCAGTTCACCTAGCTAGTAACAAGATGTACTAGTAGTTTCGACAATTGTACTGGTGGTCGGGCATAAAAAGGGAAGTATCAAAGTTTGTCGCTAGATGTTTTGTGTGTCAACATGTTAAAGAGGAACACCAGGTTCCCTTAGGGTTATTCCATCCAATTCAGACACCATAGTGAAAATTGGACAAGGTAATCATAGAGTTTGTGATTGGGTTACCGATGAGTAGACAAAGACATGATGTAGTTTGAGTCATAGTGGAACATTTAACCAAATCATCCCATTTCCTCCCAGTTAAAATGGATGGCACCTTAGAGAGGTTAACTCTGTTGTATATTCGTGAGATAATGAGATTGCACGAGGTACCAACTTTCATCCATGAGGATAGTTGGGAGGATAACTTGCCCTTAGTAGAGTTTGTGTACAACAACATTTTTTGGTCGAGCATTTAGATGTCTCCATATGAGGCCTTGTATGGGTGCAAGTCTAGTACTCCACTTTGTTGCTCAGACCTCAGTGAGGGTATGCTAGTGGACCTGACTTGCTCAAAGAAACAAAAGAGAAGGTTTGGTTAATTCAGAGCTGATTGAGAAAAGCTTCAAATAGGTAGAGATGTTACGCAGACCTGAAGTGTAAGGATATAGAGTTCACAGTAAGGGATAAGGTGTTCCTCAAGGTTTCCCCATGGAAGAATGTGCATCACTTCAGACACAAAAAAAGTTTACCTGGTACTTCATATGACCTTACGAGGTACTAGAGAGAGTAGGACCGGTAGTTTATTGGTTAGCCTTACCACCAGGGCTAGAGTGCATCCACAATATGTTTCATGTATCCATTATTAGGAGATACCGTTCTGAACCTTCCCATGTTATACCGCTAGAGTATATCAAGGTTAGCATGATATGACCTATGTAGAAAAGCCAATCAAAATCTTAGTAAGGGATGTAAGTGAGGTAAGGTACAAGAAGATCCCTTTAGTAAAAGTGCCATGGTGGAATCATGTTGTTAGGAAGGTAACTTGGGAAACTGAGGAGGATATACATCTTTAGTACACTCACCTCTTTTACTATGGTAAATTTCGAGGACAAAATTTTTTTCTATGAGGGGAGAGTTGTAACACCCCAAATCCTGATATAGGAGTTTCATGCTAACCCGAGATGGGCCTTGAATAGATCCTTTAGCTTGCAGGAAGCTTTGACCTAAGTTTGGGTAAAATTGGGTTTGGAATGAGCTCAATTGTTGATAAATAGTGGTATTTTTTAGAGTTGACCAAAACTTGAAGGACCAAGGAAGAAATTTTCCTATTATTTGAAACAAAAGCTAAATTCTTTTAATTGTGCATATGTAACCCATTGAAGCCTATTTTTGCTCCAATTATTTGTCACGTTCTTCACTTAAGCAGTCAATATCTTTTCTTCATTTTCTTTCTCAAGCCAAAGATAAAAAAGGTGGAAACTTTAGAGCCTTTTAGGTTCAACAAGAGAGTATTAAGGTATGAATCATAAAACCCTCATTTCAAGCTTCCATTCAAACCCACTTTTGCAATCTTCCATAGTGGCCAGGAGAAGTGTTTAGTGGGGTTTTTAGAAACCCATGGAAAACTAGCTCATTTATGAAAGATTTAAGCCTCAACAAATGTTCTAAACTTTTTCCTAAAGCTTCGCAACAACATAGTAAACTACATCCTTTATTTTATCTAGTGAAATAACTTAGAGAAAACTCCTATGCCAAGGGAAAGTATAAGCTAGTACTTGGTTGAGTTTTGAGAGTCCTCAGTAGCTTGGGACTCAAGGTAACTCACTTCTAACTCAACTCTATAACATGTAGGTCATTAGATGTGTTTTGGTAGGTTGCATGAGTCATGAAGCATGTACATGGTATATTGCATCTTTTGATATTTTTTAGCATGTTAAAAGACCTATTATGATCCCTTTTATTATACATAAAACTTTAAATACAATTGGGAACCTCAATAGGGTCTTTGAGGAGGAAAGCTAGTCTTTTTCATGCTCAAAACAGGGCATTTATTGGAATGATTATCGGTACTAAAATAATAATACTAATACTATTCATCAAACGGTTCAAGACAAGAGAATTTTAGTATAGAAGTATCTATATACTCCTTCATTAGGTATCAATACTTGGTGTTGAGTATTGATACTCTTAATAGGAGTATCAATAATAGGATCACTTAGCAAATTTCAGTAGCCATTTTTGGTATCGATACTGGGGCAGGGTATCGGTACTCCCACTAGGGGTATCGATACTGAAGTATTTTTCAAAAACATCAAAACTTAATTTGGTATCGATACTCAGGATAATATTGATACCCTAATTTAGAAGTATCGATACCCGGTGTAGGAGTATGATACTACTATTCCTTTTTAGTTCATAATAGCCAATTATTATCAACACCTAGGGGTCGATATCAATATCCAGAGGTCAGTACCGATACTAAAGGGCTTAGTATCGGTATCCATTAGTTTAAGGGTTAGGTCCGAAGGCCCAGTACAATCATATTATTGTGGAATAACACTACAAGTGAGAACAATAATAAATTCATAACAACTAGAAGCAATAACAACTAGGATATCATAAAACTAACATTGTTTGATACTAAGGAAACAACCATGACACCCGAGTTCATATAACATAATACGATCATCTTAGTTGGATATATCCTAGTCAGTGCCAAGGCACTTTAGTTGCCGACTAGATGCCAATGCCCCAAAACTCGATGGAGTAAGTTGGTCGAGTGTACGTTTTCGATGTAGTTTTGGATCTCACCCCAAATACCTGAGTGTATTTGTAAGAAGGTTAGAGGGGTGCATGCTTTGAGGTGTAAAAACCTCAACCTCACCATGATGCTTACTTCAGCAGTTCATAACAACATTTCCTCATGTCTTAATACCTATGCCACTAGCATGCTCATTTAGTGAATGCATGTTGTATAGTACAATTATTAGTGTGGCACTGAGCTCAGCGTTCAAAATATATTTTCGTGTACTGGTTCTTAGGAGACCATCCATGGAGTGTATCGTCATCAGATATTCCAAATTCACCGAGGCACTCAGAGTACATCTTGATTTATGTTAGAGGTCATGTGTTATTGTAGACCCATTTGCGTTCAGATGTAACTCTATTTTGTTTTAAGCTGTATTGTTATTGATTTGGATATTTTGGGAGTTCCTCGTATTTGTAAACTATATTACTATGTGTTATTTTATTTAATACGGATGCATTTTTATTAGATGTTTTACAATCAGTTTTTAGAGAAAAAGATTTTGTTAGCCATTTTATTGGTCTCGTATGACATTTTAATCCGTTGATCTTTGGGTTATACTGGATTAGGGTGTTGCAATTTTAGAAACATTTATCAGTGTTCAATTGTTCAGTTTAGTTAACCGACTGAATCGAACTATCAAAAAATCGTTAACCAAATTTTTTTCTCTCATAACCGTTAACCGAATCGAATTTTTTCGAAAATTTTTAAGCGAACTTAATAAAGTTTGGTTAATTGGTCAATTAACTGAATTAACCAAAATTTATAAACAATATATATTATATATTATATATTCAATATTTAATATTTCTTATTAATTTGGGTTAAAACAAAGTTTAGACCCTCCTAAGCCAACTAATATATAAATAATATATAATTAATTGTTTAATGTTTCAATTAATTTGATTAATTCAATTAATTAACTGATTTAGAATTGAATTAACGGATAACCAAAGGTTTTTTTTAAAATTTCTTAAACATTAATCAAATGAATCAAAGATTAACCGAAGAAAGTTCGATTAGGTCAGTTAATTTGGTTAAAATCGAATACCCCTAGAAACATTAGATGAAGCATCAGAGAAACCAAGTTATCGGTTCAACTTACCGACATGGAAGAGAAGCTCTAAACCTATATTAGATTAATACCAAAGTGTAGGGGTGAGCAACACCGTGCACCCGCTTATTTTTTTGGGAACCGAAAGCGGAACATGTTGCACCGGTTCCTAAAAATGGGGAACCAGAATCGGAACATGTTCAACCTGTTCTTAAAAATTGGGATCCGAAACCGGAACCTGTAGGTACCGGTACCGGTTCCAGGTACCCTGTTATTTTGATAGCTTTCTCATTCAACATGTTAATTGTTACACATTAAGTGGGATGATATACCGCCTCCACGTTAAAATTGGCCCTTTTATAACCTGTTAATTTATTAAACTAAAATGTTACTACTTATCACAAGTAGAACTCTTTCCTATACAAAATTTATCCACCATTTCATACTTAAATATTAATAAAAACACTAACCCAAAGTACATATTACGAAAACGCAAAGTTAGAAATCAATTACAACAATTTTAATCCAAATTCAAAAGTATAGGTCACAAAACGCATAAAGTCGCAAAAATTCCAAACCAAGTACGTTTACAACTAAAAGATATTACACAATATTTGCAATTCCAATGCAATTTGCAGTCCATTCTCAAACTTTGATGCTGTGTTGCCCTTGATGCTCCCCTGACTTTGTTGAATGAAATCTAAGAGATTGATGTAGTGAATTGAGTGCTTCATCAATGAAGACGAGTGACAGGGAAAATGAGAGATAAAGAGTGACTGTAGTTGCTAGGTGGGTGAGTTAGGGTTTCTAATTTTTGGCTCTATGTTTTTAACTTTTTACGTTCAAAGTATTTTTTTAGTATGGGCTCAGTTTATTTGGGCTCTAATAATTTGGACAATATAATGTTATGCGGTTCCGATTTCAGGGTACCCGGTATTGGAACCGCTTTTAGCCGGGTACCCAACCGGTTACGGTTCCAAAATTTTGGGAACCGGAACCGGAACCAATGTCAACAAGGTCCTTATTTTGCTACCCAGAACCGGAATCACACCGGAACTGACATATCTTAACCGGTTCTAGAACAGGGTTCCCCGTTCTTTTGCTCACCCCTACCAAAGTGCTTTTATTGTGGAAGAGAATCCATTCATCTACCCTTGTTGAAGCTTTTAGCATGTGCATATATGGGTGGTTGATACATATATTGCTTTGTGGAATAGGAAAAGAGACGCAGTAAGTAGTCATCATTCACGTTTGTAAGGTTTAAAGAGAGAGCTAACCTCAATATGGCGATTATAAATAGAGATTGTAGAATGATAGACAGATTCAAAATAAGGGCATTTGCAGCAAGATTCCAGAAATTAACAGGTAACTAAATCGTCAAGGGGTGATGAAAGACTGCCAGCAGAGGTCTTAACCTCTACGTTCGGTAAGAGATGGTAGGTCTTTCAAAGAAGTCTTGGTGGGAGAAAAGAACCTTATTGGCAATCCTGATAAGAACAACAGTGGTGAGGTTACTTATGGGAGAGTTTCAACCAGGTTGCCCACTAATATTGAGCGTAATGCACAAGATGTGTGTGAGTTTTTAATAAGCTTTCAACAAACTGAGATTCCTAGCTTTGACTGGATGACCAAGTGCCTGCAGCTCAAATAAAAAAGTATGTATAATGTGCAATTGACAGAGGATTGCGATGGAGAAATCATTATAACCTTTTTGAGGGCACTAAAGCTGGAGGGTCAAAACCAAAGCTTAAAAGACAGAAAGAATATTAATATTATTTATCAGATTCAGGTGAGAAGGAATAAATAAATTAAGTTTTACCAAGTCCAGAAAATAAAGGTAATTGCCACAACTTAGTGATTGTTGATGAAGCCGAAGTAACACCACAAATGGCGAATGTCTTAGGGATTCACTTTAAAGCTTCGAAAGAGGTGGTCCTCAATCACTTGAAAAGTATTGATGAGGGTGCAGAAACACAAAGAAGAAGCTTCAGATTGGCTATGGTATCTTGTTCTCATTACAAGCTATGAAATCAATGAATTCTATGTCTATTATCCTTGAACATTAGGTTCAGGCTATCCTATAAAGAAGAGGCTGATTAAATATGTTTCGAAAAAAGGTGAAGCTAATATAGTTTTTATTCAAGAAACAAAACTCGAGAAGCTTAAAGTTCATCTATTGATGTTCGTATGAGGTTCCCGATTTGGGGGTCTAGCCTTTGCCTTGTTTTCTGGTGCTTCAGGAGGCTTAATTTCAATATGGGATCCTGACTTTTTCAATCTAGAAAAATAACTCATCCTGTCTAGGTGCATAATATCTGTGGGGTTTCTGATAAGGTGCATCATAAAGGTATGCCTTGTGAATGTATATGCCCCAAACGAAACTCAATAGTATAGGCTCTTTTTTGATCAATTAGTAAGCTCTTTATCCCACATTAACCTTCCCGTTATAATTGGGGGAGATTTCAATACCATTCTTCAGGCAGAAGAGAAAGTAAGGGTGTGCATAAATCAAAGGGTTATGCTAGATTTTACAAATTTCATAGACAACCTCAATTTGGTGGACCTATCTAAATGAAACCCCTTCATATGGTTTGGTGGTCGAATCCCTATCTATCTAATAGGATTGATAGTTTTCTGGTATCCTATGGTATTCTTCACATATTCTCAAAGTTGGTCAGATGACTCTGCCGTGAAGTATTTCTGATCACTGCCCTATTGTGTTGAAGCGGTGTCATTATTATTGGGGCCCCAAACCATCTAAATGGTTTAAGCATTGGGTGAACGAACCTGGTTAAAATTAAATTATCAAGTATGTGAGCTAGAAATTTGGTGACAAAGGGCTCAGAATGCTATTGAAAAAGTTCAAATTGTATTCAAAGAATCAGTTGAGATAGAGGAAGTTAGAAAATAGTAATATAATCTCATCCCTTGAGAAGAGGATTCATATTCTTGAGTCCAAGCCTATGGTCGGGTAGAAATAACAGAGCCCCAATAGAAGATATAAAATCTTTGAGAACTCGACTTTGGAATGAGTATAGGAGGGATGAAAGAGAGTGGCTCCAAAAGTTAAGATTAAAATGGTTCAAAGAAGGCAATCAAGACGATAAATTCTTTCACTTAACTGTATCTCTCTGGGCTAGGAGAAACTTTATTCCATTAAACTGGATTGGAGAGTATATGATCAATGAACCGAAAAAGGTTATTTTAGCCTTCGAAAACCATTTTAAGTCATTTTATAATGAGAACCGTACTCTAAGTGTATCAAGTTGGAATTGTTAGATAAGCCAGTTGTGTTAAGACTCAGTGGAATGTTTGGAAAACTCTTTCTTGTGAGAAAAAGTGTAAGATGTGATTTTATTGGCGGATGGATCTCATGTTCTAGGGCCAGATGAGTTTAATCTCAACATTTTTCAAGTCTTATGAAAGATGATGTGGTGAGCTTAATTCATAACTTTTATCATGGAAGGGTGACTGATTTGACGTTTAATTACTCATTTATTCCCCTTATTCACAAGGTGGCGGCCCCCAGTGCTTCGAGGATTACATGCCAATAAGTTTAGTGGGAAGCATCTGAAAAATATTAGCAAGGGTTCTAGTGAGGAAGTTGACGAAGTGCTTGAAGTTGTTGATTAAATCCAATTTGCTTTTGTTCTTTGGAAACAAATTCTTGATTGCTCACTAATCTCAGACGAAGTGGTGGATTTGGCGAGGAAGAAAGTTACTAAATCTCTAATGTACTGACTCGATAGGCTCCTCAATGATCCCCTACTAACTTGCACACAGAAAAACAATCCATAAGCTGAGTTTACAAGCTCAGTGCCACGAAAATAACTATGTAATACTACATGCATTCATTACATGAACATGTCAGAATGTAAAGTCATGAACATGAAAAAGTACATATCAAACAAGAGATAGGTCAAGTGGAGTGGTCGGAGGAATTTATGTGCATCTCGGACAACACCCTAGCCCATCTAAAACATGATAGCTTCAGGGTAAGAACCAGAATTTACGTGCGTCAGAACTTATAGCCCTTGGTATACCTCAAATCCTCAAAAGGTCAAGGTGAGGTCCATAATTTACTTGCATCGGAAGCTCACATCCTTAACTTGGCTGAGCATATGGTACAATTCTGGAATTTACGTGCATCAGAATTCATATCAGTACGATTTAAAATTTACGTGCATTAGATACGTACCAAACAAATAATATCTTGATATTCATAAACAAAGGACGATCATCATAATTCTATAGTAACTCGAGTATCTTAGTCATTTCCCGAGTATCATACAAAGGCAATTATTATGTCACCCTATCTTGCTTTATTTATAGGTGAGAATTGAGTTAACTTATTTGGTCACTTGCATTGAATACTTAAGGCTTACACGAACTCAAAACACCTCAGCCCAAACACCCAAACAAATTAACCATAATTACCCAAACTTCACTGTGGGTATTGACACTGTGCCAAAAGTATCGATATTGGACCCATGGGTATTGATACTCACTTGAGTATCGATACCAATTTTTTTTTGATGTTTTGAAAATTACCTTGGTATCGATACCCCTATGGGAGTATCGGTACTCCTATAAATATCGATACCAAAATCAGCTACGATGTTTCCAAAAATGCTCCAGTATTGATACTGACCAGCTGAGTATCGATACTGAACCCATAGTATCAATACTCCTTAAAGAGGTATCGATACTGCCCTTCTAAATCACTTAGTTTTTACTTTCCACGAAGAATATTATCGGTATCGTTCTTCCTGTACTGATATCGATGAACCACATTTCTCTATTTTAGGTACAAAATCATACCAAAACCCACCTATTCACTCTCTTAAGACTAGTGAACATTTTTAAATTCTTATTTAGTGCCTTCAAGGTTAAAAGGTGTTATATTTCATGCATATAACACACAAATATAAATTTCACAATGAATTTGCTCTAGCATGCTTACATGAGCAAAACATATCAAAATGTTCAAACCATGATCTACATGCAGTATGGTTTAGTTAGAAATGTGTTACCTTTAAGCTTGGTGACTATAAACATTATTGAATCACCCAAGAGTGAGCTTTTCCTTTCCCCTTACCTAATAGCTCTCACTCTTCCCTTGAAATAATCAAAACCATAAGAAAATGAGTTATTAACTCATTTTAGAACTTATGAAGGTGTTATAACAATCTTATAACTCAAAACTCTCCTAGAAACGAATTAAACTTCAAGATTCCATAAATCACTCTAAAACTTGTTTTCAGTTAAGCTTACCCAAACCTTGTAAAAGAGGGCTTAAATGTAAGCTTGGGAGATAAAGATTAAAGTTCTTACCTTGGAAATCTTAAGGGAAGCTTAGGATTCCCTGGGTCAAGTGCAAAAACTGGTTGCGTAAATCATCGATGTGAGCCTCACCGATGTATTTATCCCTGAACTCTATCATAAAATGATCTCAGGTAGGTAATTCTGGCTCTATTGCCAACTCTACCATCTCCCACCAATCAGTCATGTCATCCTTCAGAAAGGTAATGACACACTCTAACTTGCCTTCGGGAGTAAGGTGCAACTGAAGAAGGGTACAAAGCATCTCTTGAAGTCATTGATCTATAAATATAGGGTCATCATCTCCAGTTTTACATAAATCGATCGTCCTATAGAGGCGACGCCTTTCTACCGGAGACTCTAGAGGTGCCATAGCAGGCTACACTGAGGGTACAGGTGGGTGAGGGTGCTTCGCAGATGGATTCAGAATGGCTCGGATGATCTGCCTAAGGGTCGAGGACATATCATGAAAGAAAGTCGCATAATCAACTCCTACGTCCACAGGCGCCTCATGATAAGAATCAAGAGCCTACTCCATCTCTGACCAAGGAGGCATTACTCTCCTTTTAACCCTCATGACTCAGAACATCATCATCTTCCATAATTGAATCCTAAAATTAGAAAGGAAAGAAATGTCACTATCGTCATTCCAAAATCATAAGTATTACTGACACTCTAGGGGTATGTACTCACATATACATTTACTGACTCTGACCCGCAGGTCCTAGGAGCGACATATCATGGACACTATGATACCACTAAATGTAACACCCTAATTAAATTTGACCCGAAGATCTATGGATGAAGATGCCTCACGAAACCACCAAAATGGTCAACCCAAAAATTTCTTTTTAAAATGTTTAATAACATCAAAATCATTTATCATAAATTGTACGGAATCAAAATCTATTTTACAAAATATGGGAATCTCCCAATACGTACAATTGCATCCATAAACAAAATAGAACTATGACTCCATCGCACAAAGGTCCATATAAATACATGCCCGCAATAAAAACTCAAGACATACTATAGAAATCATCTGGTCTGGTATGTACTAATGTGATAAGCTCATCAATGATCTCCTACTAACCTACGCATGAAAACACATTCTATACACTAAGCTTAAAACCTCAGTGCCAAAACAATAAATATGTAATACTTCATGCATTCATTATATTAACATGTCGAAATATAAAGTCATGAACATGAAAAAGTACATATCAAACATGAGATAGGCCAAGTGGAGTGGTCGAAGGAATTTATATGCATCTTGGATAACACCCTACCCCATAACCTTCAGGGTAAGAACCAAAATTTACGTGCATCAAAACTTATAGCCCTTGGTATGCCTTAAATCCTCGAGAGGTCGAGGTGAGGTCCGAAATTTATGTGCATTGGAAGCTCACATCCTGAACCTATCTGAGCATATGGTATAATTCTAGAATTTACGTGCATCAAAATTTATACCAGTACGACCTAAAATTTATTTGCATCGGATGTGTACTATACAGAAAATATCCGGATATTCACAAACAAAGGACTATCGTCATAATACTAGTGTAACTCGAGTGTCCTAGCCGTTTCCCATGCATCAGACAAAGGCAATTTTTATGTCACTCTATCTTGCTTTATTTCTAGCTGATAATTGAGTTAACTTATTTGTTTTCACTTGCATTGAATACTTAAGACTTATACGAACTCAAAACACCTTAGCCTAAACACCTAAACAAATTAACCATAATTGTCCGAAATTCACCATGGGTATTGGTACTGTGCCAATAGTATCGATACTGGACCCATGGGTATTGATACTCACCTGAGTATCAGTAGCAAAATTTGCTTCGATGTTTTGAAAATTACCTTTATATCAATACCCCTATGGGGAGAATCGATACTCCCATGAGTATCGATACCAAAATCAACTCTGATGTTTCCCAAAATGTCTCAGTGTCGATACTGACTAGCTGAGTATTGAAAATAGACCCAGAGTGTTGATACTCCTTGAAGAGGTATCGATATTGCCCTTATAAATCACTTGGTTTTTCTTTACACGAAGAATAGTATCGATATTGTTCTTCTAGTACTGATACCGACGAACATGGTTGCTCTATTTTGAGCACAAAATCATACCCAAATCTCACCCATTCACTCCCCAAGACTAGTGAACATTTTTAAAGTCTTATTTAGTGTCTCAGAGGTCAAAATGTGCCATCTTTCATGCATTTAATACAAAAATACGAATTTCACCATGAATTAGCTCTAGCATGCTTACATGAACAAAATATACCAAAATGCTCATACCATGATCTACATACAATATGGTTGAGATAGAAACATGTTATCTTGAAGCTTGGTGACTAAAAACGTTCTTAAATCACCCAAGAGGGAGCTTTTCTGTTCCCCTTGCCTTAGAGCCCTCACATTTCTCTTGAACTAATCAAAACTATAGGAAAATGAGAACATTTTAGAACTTATGAAAGTGTTAGAACGATCCTATAACTGAAAACTCTCCTAGAAATGAATTAAACTTTAAGATTCCGTAAACCACTCTAAAACCCATTTTTGGTTGACCTTACCTAAACCTTGCAAAATAGGGCTTAAATGGAAGTTTGGGAGATGAAGATTAAATTTCTTACATTAGAAATCTTAAAGGAAGCTTAGGATTCTTAAACCTTGGAACTTTGTTGATATCTTGGATAGGGAAGAATATGGTAGGAAAAGTGGAAGATGATAAGCAAATGTGAGGAAAAAGAAATGGCAAATGACGTGAGATCACAAATAATTAAGGGTGTTCAACATTTTATTTAAAAATGGGTTAATTACCTACCAAGTCCTTCCCCATTTGATTCATGATTAAATTCATCCTTTTTAAGCTTGTTGGGCTCATTCCAAGCCTAAATCAACTCCATTCGGGTTCTAAGATTCATAAACTATAGACAAATCATTCTAAGGCCTAAATGAATAAACAGACACTTCGCACCCATTTTTCAGGGTGTTACAATATGAATTCCACTCATTGTAGTAATAGCCTTACAATGCTCTTTACTTTGCTGCTTTGGATTTTTAATAACACGTGGAAGTGTTCCATGCAACCTATTATTGAGAGCATTTTCCATTTGTCCCACTTGTTTCTATAGAGCACGTAATGATGTTGATTGACTCAACATATACTCTTTCTTCAAAGACTTAAGAGATGATAAAGTGAAAATTTGGGTTGAAGAGTACCCTTGATATGCTTGCCTTTGTTGTGGCTGAGCAACTGGGTAATGTGGATGTGGTTGCTTCTTTGTTTGCTGCTGATTACGATGGTGTGGCTAATAATTCTGATACGCTCTGATTTCTCCAAGAAAGATTGGGATGATTTCTAAAATTAACATTATATACATTTCCAAAAGCATTGTCATTCTTTTGATAATTATGCACGTAGTAGACGAACTCTAAATTTTAGGGGCATTCATCAAAGTTATGATTATCGCCATAATAAGAACAAGTGATGAGAGATGCAACCTTGACTTTATACATTACCCTTTGTTTTTTTAATTTCTTTACCATATCTGTAAATGTTGAAATCTGAGATGCCATCGAGTTGAAGCTTCAGAATCTATTGCTACAACGTTACATCGGCCAAACATATTCCTCATATTAGGATACTGGCAATCATTAGTTGAGATCCTCTCCAGAAATCACAAGATTAATTATATGTCTTATCTAACAACGATTCATTCACTAAAGTATTGACCACCATACGAATGTGTATGTTTAACCCATTGTAAAGCATCTCTATTTTAGTCCAATGTGGGAACCCATACATAAGACACTTTCATAGTAAATCCTTGAATCTTTCCTATGCTTCATATAAGCTTTCATCCTCTATTTTCTTGAATGAAGTTAGATCATTTTGGAGTTTGGTATTCATGTTTGGCGTGTTGAATTGTATACAAAATTTATATGATAACACAATTGAGGATGCTATAGCACCTGATGATATTATGAACATTATACTTTAAGTATACTACATCTATGTGATTAGAAATAATTAAAACCCTTTGAACTACTCTAATCACTTTCATTAATTAAAGGTTTCAAAGTATTAACAAATCTAATCGATTGAATGTATGCTTTTTGGCACAAGCATTTCTACTCGGCAATACCAACACTACCAAAAGTGCACAACAAATCAACCAAATCTATTTCTAGAAAATAACTGAAAATACCATACATTTAATCATTGGTATTTCTACTAATAATCATGAACAAAAAGAACATAAAAGTAATCATTAAATAAACATAAAATAATCAATCCAAAATATCATCCACAAAGTTTAGAAAACATCCAAATCACTCACTCTCTCAACAGAAGGCTTCAAATGGTGATCTGCTGATTGCAAATGCCACTCAACGAGCTCTCTTTATGCTGCAGTAATCGTAGTTGGGGTCTTAAGCTTCCATGTCATATAAAGGATTAACATAGAAAATTGGTACTTTCTAATGGCATCCAATCATCCTTTCTAAGCTTCAAAGTACTCCCATTTATAGCTTTGAGGAAATTTTCATCCTCCAATAGAGTGCTTCCATGTTTCAGGTGGTTTCCAGCCCCATTGACAGCTTCCCAAGCCAGTTATCCCATCAAAACGTTCTCCTAATTGTTTGGAGATTCATTGACTAATGCAACATCCACTCAGTATTTCCTACAATGCTACGACATCAATGTAACAGTTTTGCAACAAAAGAAATCAAATTCAGCCTTAACCAACCCACTAAATTCTCAATATACAAAATATGTAAAATTAAACAAATATGATCCTAAAATATCAAGATAAAACTAAAATTATGTGAAAAGGCTACTAAAGATAACTCTATTTGAGAGTTATCAAAATTAGATGAGTTGGTATCCATACTGGATGAACTGGTATTTATACTGAATACTTGGTATTCATGCTTAAAGTGGTTGAGTAACTTTAAGATGTCAAAAAAAAACCTGAAGTGTAAGGATTTTAATATCGTTTGAGATCAGACATCTAACTCCAGTATGGGAGGTTACTAAAATTCCCTTAGGGGATAAATTGACCAAATTACCCTTATGTACCTCAGTGAAGGAAATGGTCTATACGAGTAATGGTTTGAGTTGCATATTGGTTAAATAAGGATATGAGCGGTTTAGCACAATAACGAGAGGGTGGTCATGAAGACTCAGTAAGAATATTATAAATTAATAAGATCATGTTTCTGGTTGGGTAGTTTTGATACTTTATACATGGAGTATCGATATTGTTCATCGGGTATCGATACCAAAGGGTGATGTGTCGATACAATCACTAAGACCCAAATTCAAATAGCTACCATCATTAAGTTTTAAATTCTATTAGCTAGATTTAGTACCCGATACTCAAGATGGTATTGATACCCAAATAGAAAATTATCGATACTCCAAGTAGGGTTATCGATAATATAATACCTTTTCAGATTTTAGAGTATATATTTTGATATCAGTACCTAAGGTGGGTATCAATACTGAAGGGTACGTATCAACATAAAAGGGCTTAGTATTATTACCCTCATATTAAATTTGTTAAGAAACCCAACTTTAGCTTAAGGGCTCAAGAAGGGGTCTCATACCACCAAACTCCTCTAACGAACTCGTAAGTGAGAACAACGAATGAATTTAGTAAAAGCTTAAGAAATTTATGTAGTAAGACATCATATAACCTATGCCTTGTTAGATATTCGGGAAATAACAAGGACACTTGAGTCACTTATGCATGACGATAGTGTATCATTCGTCATTCCAATATAAGGGTGAATCAAGGGAAAGCATGATCAGAACGACTAGAGTATCATCACTAATTAGCAAAACAAAGTTGAATGTTGGGCTAGGAGATAATATAACAAACAAATAGTAGTAGCAATGTTCGTCGTAAAATCATGAAAGTGCTAAATGACCAAAATAGAGCAGCTTAATAAGATAATAGATATAAAAGCCTAATAAATCTTTTCATAATGTTCTAGAGGAGAAAACAAGAGAGATAGTAGTTGGTGACGGGATGACCTCAGTTAGTTATGTTGAGTTATGATAGCAAGTAATCGAACTACATTATTTTACCTTGTGTAGTATTTATTGATATGTGTGGCCAATGAGCACCCTAGCATGTTTTTTTGTAGATGAAGATCGTCTTGTTTGTATATAATATTTAGATATACCTCAGCTAGTGTACAAGGCTCTTTAATAGCTAAATGGGTACGAGGCCCGAGTACTCACAAGAAGTAGGCTAGATGGGTATTGTTTTTCGATTCAGAAATTTCAGATCTCACCCTATGTAGAATAGAGGAGTGTGTGCCCCAAGATACATTGAAACCCTTCGACCACACCATGACAACTACTTTAGCTTGTGTGTTTGATGATTGTTTGTTGCACATAATGATGTAAAGTAGCATGATATTGTGGTTAGAGACCAGTACCTGTATACTCAAGGCGAGGCCCTTAGCAGTAGACCAAGGAAAGCATGAGCCTAGACCATTATGACAGTAGATGTACCTTGAAACAAATGATTTAGTAGCATTGATAGCATAATATTAATGCTTCTCTGATTATATTTTTTAGCATGTTTATTTGAAAATAGTTAGGTTGTAACATTTAAACTATTTATTTTATATATCGAGTTTCTAAATTGGGGCAATGCTTTTATAAATGACAATGTTTTCAAATATTATGTAAATGTTTTCAAAAGAAAACAAGAAGAACAATTAGTTACTTCGTAGATTTTGTATGACACTCGAATATGTGGGATTTGGATGTTACATGGCGGATCATCTCGATCCTTCCCAGTAACACATGAACCTTAACCATCATAATCACTATCACTATCAACCTCAAATATATGATCGTGATTTCAAGAGAGGTTCAAGAAATTCCAATTGAGCGAGAATAAGCATCAGAGCTCCCAGGATGCAATGTACTACAACCCTCCTAAGGTTCAAATCATTTTTTCTTCAAGTTTCTTAGTCAATATTAAGAACATAAGATTACGTTAGATTGTAGAAAATATTTAAAGTTTGATAACTATGATTGATCAGAGAAAAAATATAGAGGCATTCAGGCTTCTTCGTCTGTTATTAACAATGGTTTGGACTTCTTCGTTCGCTTATGGTGCGTTTGGAGTAGTGACCACTGATAAACAGTGACAAGTGATGTAGGTTTAGGTTTGTAAGGGTCACGGCTATAGAGAAGAGGGAGGTATGTGGTGAAAGAATATGGGGTTAGAGAAGAAAACATATAAAATTTTAAATTAAAATTTTATCCCTAAACTACTTTGAATTTATAGAAAGATCACTAATTAATATTTTATCTAAAGTTCAAGGGTTAAAGTGAAAATTAAACCGTTTTACTAATTGTCATATTATCAAACTAAAGGAAGTCAACATTTCAGTGACCACATCTTAATTAAAATGAAACGAAGGTGGTCATATAATATGTGTTTTGAATCTAGTGATCATAAATTTGTAAAACTCAAATGAAAGTGACCATCTGTGTAGTTTGTAGTTTATCCTTAAAATAATTATCATGATTTTTTATCCCAAAAAGTTATTATGATCTTTTTCTTGAAGATGTGGAAACGAGTTTTATTACAAGTATTTTTACAAGGGGTAGTGGAGGGTTATACAAATGAAAGAGAACAAAATATTACAAGAAAGCATGGAGAGAGTTATAGTAGGATATGTTGATGCTAAAGGTGATGCCTTGATTACTAGGAAGATTTTCATTTTATAAGCTTAATTTCATAGTTGATTTCAATTTATTTTGAAGTCCGCCATGATAGTCTTCCACATGTTAGTGCTTTTAATTTTGTTCTTCTTGTGGTGGCTTCCTGATCTTGTACTTTTGTCTTTCTGGTGACAATTGTGGTGAGTTTCAATTGTCCCATGAGCAGTTTATTCCTACGATTATATTGTTTGGGCAATCTTCAATTTCCATGTCAGCTATTGTTTGTAATAACTTTATGGCTTCAATGTTTGTTGTGTTACCCATATAATTTTGATGTACAAATATTCTTTGGCTTTCGGTCCAACATTGTTTGGTATTATCATTTAATATATTTCTTGTTGCTGCCTTTAGATCGAGTCCTGCTTGGATCTGATAGTAGATCATATTATTATAGCATTTTTAATAGAGGACTGTAAGTTGTTTTTATCTTCATTTACTGCACAAAGTCTTGGTCCTCCAAGTACCTTAGTAAAAGTCCAAATTTGGTATGCCTAATATAATTTTTCTCTTTCAGCTATCCCGATTAGACTATTTATATTAAGATGAAAATAATAATATTGATCATATTGAGGAATATAAGTATATAAATTAGATTTTATAAAGGCTGGAAAATCTTTCAAATGATGAAAAGAAAAGTTTTGAACAATTATTTCTCTAACAAAACCTTATTCAATACTTTTTATATCAAACAGTTCATGATCCAGTCTAAATTTAATTACTGGAAGTTTTCTCCAATATTATTTTTATAGACATAAGCTTGTAGATTTTAAAATAACATTTTTAAACAGATCCTGTTTGGTTGCAAATTGTTCTATCTATTTTTGAAAATATTTCTCTTGGTAATATTATTCTAGCTTTATTATATAAACATAACTATATAATTTTACTAAAATATTATTTATTGATCCTTTATCAAGAAAATATTGACATGTTTCAAGAAGATTGTTTATCTCCTCTTTTTTCAAAAAACCAATTTCCAATTCTTCCCAATCTCTATAGCTTACGGTTTATAGTAATAGTTCTTCAACTTTACTTTCTTTAGTTGTTTCTTCAACTAAGGTTTTAGAAAGTTTAGAAAGAGATCTTCTAAAATTTGCTCTTTAATTAGTGATATGGTTTTTCCATACCTCATTAATCAAATTATATATCTTTTCTTCCAAACGAAGATTATAAAAATCTTTTATTTATTCTTTTATTGTTTCTGATTGTTGTGGTCTGAATAGTGCTTTAGCCTTTTTTTATAATTTAAGCATAACTTTTTTGATATTCAAAATTTGGATATTGTGACCACCGTAGTTGATTTATTGAAGATGTCATCAAAATTTGTTGTACAACTGCTTTCAGATAGGAAATATAATATCCTTGGTTAGGATAATACATTACTGGAGGTTATACTGGCACAAATCCTTGGTTAGGATTTTATTGTCCCAAAATCCCTTTGTTGGGTTTATTCTGAACAGTTGTCCATTCTCCTATTGTTTCTAGATGTTTTTTCCTCTATCCATTAGGCCAGCTAAGGAAATCAACAATAAAATTGTTAGTGCCTTTGATATATAAAAACATAAAAATTAAATGTACATAATTCAATATACCATCTAATTCTTTTTGGTATTGTCTTCAATTTTTTACTGGTGAGAAATTGTTTAACTACTTGCTTATCAGTTTTTATTACAAAATTTTCAGGTGCTAAGTAAATAAGATTTTTTTGTATATCGTTTTTTACGGCTATAATTTTTTTCAAAAATTACATAAGTAATTTCATTTAGTTTAAAATTACTTAATGCATATTCACATATTATTTCTTGGTTATCCATTGTTTTGGCTTTTAAAACACATCCCCAATGTTTTTCTGAAGCATCTGTTTCTAATATTAATTTATCACATTCTTTAGGTAGATAAACTTTTTTTCCAGATAAACATGAAATATTCGTTATTTAAAATTTTAATTTTTTAACTATTTCCAAATTGTGTTTAGTCCAAGAAAATGGTACTGGTACATCATTTTTTAATTTATCATATATCATACATATTTTTTTCCAGATAATTTTGGAAATAAGTTTCTTCTATAATTAACTATTCCTAAAAATTGTTGAAGTTGTTTTTTATCTTCAATATCTCAAGAATTTCTTTTATTTTGATTATAATATGATATTGTAATTTAAGACCATCTGAAGATAATTTTAATCCTAAAAATTCTATTTCTATTTTTTATAATTCTATTTTCTTAGGACTAAGTATAATTCCATGTTTTAAGAATTCTTGTGAAATAATATTTAAATTATTCTATGCAATTCCAGTGTTTCTAAAAATATTAAAATATCATCTATATAAACTATACAAGTTTTTTTTTTATATTTATTAAAAATTGAATCCATCAATCTTTGAAATACTTATGGTGCATTACATAATCCAAAAGGCATTACCTTCCATTGATAATTTCCGTTGGGTGCACTAAAGGTTGTCAATGGTTTTGACTCATCAGTTAGCATTATTTGCTAAAATCCTGAATTACAATCAAATTTACTAAAATATCTAGCTTGTTTTGTAACATCCTAATCCAATTCGACCCAAAGGTCATTGAATTATGATGTCGTACATAACCACATGAGTGCCTAACCCTTTTTTAAAAATGTTTCATGAAGGTACCTTGCATAAAATTTATTTACCACACAAATGCAAAATATAAGCGTTTAATACGGGGGAGCTTCCGACATATGTCTCCAAAAATATTCGTAATCGAAATATAGAGTTACAACTGAAAATTTAAATAAGGGTCTATGACAATATATGCCCTCTAAAACTCTCCAAATGTACTTTGAAGAAGTCGATTATGAAATCCAAGTCTAGCGAAGAGCTCCTTAGCTGGAACCTACTAACCTATGCACAGAAACACATTTCATACGCTGAGCTTACAAGCTTAATGACACCAAAAATAACCAAGTTGTACTACATGCATTTAACATATAAGCATAATACATTATAGTTATGAGCAATTGCAACACTCAAGAAAACAGTAAGTATCATGATGTAGCTCGGGTCATACAGCATCGCAGAACTCACACCCCTCTTTACTTACAATACATAAGGAATACCTGGGTCACCTAGCATTAGTGTCTCCTTAGGACCGAAGAGCTCCTTAGCTGGAACCTACTAACCTATGCACAGAAACACATTTCATACGCTGAGCTTACAAGCTTAATGACACCAAAAATAACCAAGTTGTACTACATGCATTTAACATATAAGCATAATACATTATAGTTATGAGCAATTGCAACACTCAAGAAAACAGTAAGTATCATGATGTAGGGGGTCATACAGCATCGCAGAACTCACACCCCTCTTTACTTACAATACATAAGGAATACCTGGGTCACCTAGCATTAGTGTCTCCTTAGGACTCGGGTCAAGTCCAGGTTATGAAGCATCGACACTTACTATTCAAACATGCTGAGACCAGGACAAAATTTCATAACAATTTAGACCTCTACTGAATGAATTCCCATCTTTTCCCATCGGTAAAACAACGAAGGTATCAATAATTTCTTTCAAGGAATTGATCATTTTCTCTGAGCGATCGATCATTTTCTCTAAGGGATCGATCCATTACATAACAAAGAGTTTAGGATCGATCCTTTCGGTCGAGAGATTGATCCTTTTTGGTAAGGGATCGATCATTTCCCTTAAGGGATTGATCTTTTTTCTGGAAAAAATTACTAGTTCATCAAGACATTCCTATTTGAGTCATCAACTTCCATACATTTTTTTCTTGGGACAAGTTAAATGTTTGGGGGTTATAAAATCTCTATATATCTTTAAAATACATAATGAAACCCCTTTCATGCCTTAAACCCTATCCAAGTAAAAATAATGACTTATACAGACAACATGCATCAAATCTTAACATTATAATCTACAAGCAGTATAGGAAAGTTAGAAATGTGTTACCTTTCACCTAAGAATTACAAGAACAACCCCAAGCTCACACGAGAATCTTCTTTCCTTTTCCTTAACCCTTGAGCTTTCTCCCACTTCTCTCACTAGGAAAAATCAAGGAAAAATCAAGGAAAATGAGTTACAAACTCATTCAAAGGTTTAAGAAAGTTGTAACATACCTCAAACTCTTAGAAATGAAATGATGATGCTAAAGAACCCAAAATTCCCAAACCTCTCTTAAACCTCCATTATGGTTTTTCCATGGCTACTTCTAGAAAAAGAGCACTTAAATGAAATCTTGGAGAAAAAACTCTTCAATTCTTACCTCGGATTTCTTAAACAATGAATTAGGCTCTCAAAGCTTTCACCTCTGAACCAAATTGTGAAGAGGAAGAAGTAATGGATATTGGAAGGAAGAAGGGAAGAAGACAAAGTGGATAAAAAAGAGGAATGAGAGAGTTATTCCCGGTTACACCACCCTTCTTAAAATAAATTTAGCATTTGAATAAATTTTGGAGTTAATTGCACTCCTTATCCCCCACATTTGGTGTACACTTTAAAAATATTCATTTTTCTTCTTATTGGGTTCAAGCCAACCCAAACAACTATGCATTGACCCAAAACTCTTAAATGGATTCCTTAATTTATTTAAACTCACTTGGTTTTCACCCAAAACTACTAACACGAGATTCGAGGCATTATAACTCTCCCGTCCTTAAAAGAAATTTATCCTCAAACTTTACTTGAGAAGAATAGATGCAGAAACTATAGTCACATATCCTCTTCTGTCTCTCATGTAGCATTCTCAATCCCATAGTTCCTCTACATGACCTTCACCAAGGGAATCTTCTTGTTCCTCAGGTCTTTTAACTCTTGATCTAATATCCTTATCGGTTCTTCCTCATAAGTCACATATTGACTTACCTAGATCTGGTCCAAAGGAATAATGTGGGATGTGTCCGAATGATATCTCCTAAGCATCAACACATGAAAAATGTTGTGGATACACTCCATATCTGGTGGAAAAGCTAAATGGTTAGCTATAGGTTCAACCCTATCGAGAATCTTATATGGTTCAATAAAACACGGAGCTAATTTCCATTTTCAGCCAAAATGTAGTACTTTTTGTCCATGATGATACTTTAAGAAAAAACTTGTCACCGACCACAAACTCTATGTTATTTTAACTTGAAGTATGCATACGATCATTATCGGTCAAAGGCCTCATTCATTAAAACCTTTTATTCTGCCTTACGGGTCTAATCATGCCCCACTAGCTTCCTATCACTTAGTTCTGTCCAACACAAGGGCATCATGCATTTCCTCTCATGCAAGGCCTCATAAGGCGCCATTTGGATGCTTGACTGGTAGTTGATATTGTAGGCGAACTCAACGAACGGAAGATAGTCCTTCCAATTACCTTCAGATCAATCACACAACATTGGAGTATATCTTCTAAGATATAGATCACACACTTTGTCTAGCCATCGGTTTGTGGGTGGAATGCGGTACTAAGATGCAATCAACTTCCTAAAGTTTCATGGACTACCTTCTAGAACCTTGATATAAAGTGTTGGTCTCGGTCGAAGATGATCGATGTTGGAACCCCATGTAACCTTACTATTTCCTGAGTGTACAACCTAGCTAACCTCTATAGGGTGAATTCTATACGAACATGTAGGAAATGAGCAGACTTGGTCAATTGATCAACCACTACCCAAATAACATTATGCTTATTTTGTGTCATATGTAATCTAATTATGAAATCCATGATTACCCTGTCCCACTTCCACTGCGGAATCTTGAGGGGCTAGAGTAACCCTGTTGGAACCTAATGTTCCATTCTCACTTGTTGACATGCTAAGCATTTAGACATGAACTCGTATATTTCTTTTTCATGCCTGACCACCAGTAAACTGCTAAAGGTCCTGATACATCTTGTTTCTTCCCCGGGTGAATAGAAAACGGATCACAATGCACCTCACCCAAAATATTGGCTCGTAACTCACTGATTGATAAAACACACAATCGTACCTAATAATACTACACATTCTTGTCTTTCAATTCAAAACCCAGTACCTCACCTTGATGGGCTTGCTCCATATTGCTCATTAATCGGGTGTCAGTACTCTAATGTTCTCTGATTTCTGAAACTAACTCGGGTTTTACTCGTAATTCTACTAGTAGTCCTCAATTGAAGGTCAAACTTAGGTGCGTAAACATAGCTCGAAGATCAAATATAATTTTCCTTCTCAAACCGTCAGCTACTACATTTGATATACCCAGATGGTAGTCAATCATATATTAATAATCCTTGAACAACTCTATCCACCATCGTTGGCTCAAATTTAGCTCTTTTTGGGAAAGCAAATACTTTAAACTCTTGTGGAAAGGGAAGATGTAGTTGTTCGTGTTTTGTGAGTACTATAAAATTATACACAAATAATGTGCAAGTATACACAATCACTCAAGTAATAAAGTGATAAGTGAGCATCGTCTCCTAGGGATTGGTGGAAATTTAAAAGTTTAACCAAAGAAAAGCACTACTCTATCTAAATATAGTTAGTAATGGTACACACTAATGAGAGATGTTAAGACAATAGATATTAGTAGGGATGGAATGATGATATGATGTGGAAGTAAATGGTGATGTCAAGGCAAAATGGATGTAAATGTTGTGACAAAATATATTGCGTGTGGTGAAATAAAGTTAAAATATAAAGATAAAATAAAAGATAAAAAAAACAGATATAATGAAATGAATTGACAATCCTCACACAACAAACTACTATGGGAATGAATGATGGGAGTCATTAGGAAACTTAAGTCTAATCTCTGAAGATGCTTTCATTTCTATGTTTTACTTGCCCAACAGAGTTTACTAAAAGTGCCCTATGCTATCTCTAGTCAAGGGACTCGACAGGTTGAGAATGCCATGGCAATACTTATTGGCGTTAGCAGGTGCAGAGATCCCATCAGTGTAACAGAATATGTTACGACAATACCATTTAGTATTCGCACTAACATTTACCCTCTCGACCAAGCACTACTCTATTTAGTCGATTGAAATCATATCCTTATTTAAAGGTGGATTAGGCTTAATTACTATCTAAACCCATTATTTATGTATATCCTCCTTAGTTTCTCTTGAACACTAAGTATTTTCATACGGAATGGCTACTCTCATAGCTCCTACAACCTTAACACATTAAGCTCCATAAACAAACCAAATAAAATCATAGAAAAAGAACAACCATCCATTGAAATAAAAACTTAAACATACATCGTGAACTCCCACCAAATAAAGCTAGTTCATAGTGGGGTTTGAATCATCCATGAAATAATTCATAAAAATCACTTGTTTCTTTAAACCAAAATTAGATGACAAACAACAGCAAAGGGGAAAGCGGAAAAAGCCTTCAACGTGTATTGTCAGAGCTCCCTCAGCCACCACAAATCGTTTTGGATCTCTAGCTCCTCTCGAATGCCTAGCTTGACACTCCTTAGAGCTCGTTAATGTAGGAAAACCACTAAAAATGGATAGAAAAACGAGGTATCTTTTTATAATAAAAATATCAAAGAGTATTATTTGGTTTTTGCACTCAAAATAACCATCATACCCCTAAAGTCATCTCTTGTGCGTGAAATTTATCCTCATAAGTGGTAGTAGTCCCCAACAGGATGGGAGGCGACTCATTTTATTATATTTTTTATTTTATTTTATTTCATTTTATTTTCATTTTATTTTGTTTAATTTTTATTTTATTTTTAGCAAACTTAATTTTCATTCTATTTATTTTATTTTAATTAATTTTATTTTATTTTTCTCTGAGCATATCCGAATTCCAATCAAATATTTAACGAAAAAATAGTGTAAAAAAAACTGACTTGGTTCGAACTGTGCAGAAAAATTTGAACAGAACAATGCAGAAAAACTAATTTGGTTCGAGCAGTGAAGAAAATACACAGCAGATTCGAACAATGCATTTTTAGAAAAAAAAAAACAGATTTTGTTCGAACTGTACAAAAAAAATTGAACAAAACAATGTATTATCGGACATTCTACTTTACAACAGCTCGTCTCGACGTGGCTACGGTCGCCACTAGATTGAGGAGTATTCTTTTTCCCTCTCTTTGTTTTTAAATTTGATATATGTTTTAGGACAAAACGAAATAAGTGAAGCGGGAAGGGTAAGCATGTCGTTGTAATTTCCTTTGACTTGTTTAATTGTTTGAAATTGAGATATTCTGATATTGATGTGTTGGGATCGTTGGTTGCTAGTCTTGAATTTCGCTTTATACTCTTGCTTCCTTTTGGATTGTGATCATGTTTTGATCGAATTTAATTTACATGATTGGTGATTAGTATAGCTGGTGAATTTTTTGTTTAGTGTTGATATTTCATGCTTTTGTCGATAGAGATGAACTTGACTCAATGCACATAAACCTTTATTGTGAGATTTGAGCCTAACGAGCATACATTTTTTTTCTTGCTCATTGTTTGACTTGTGTGTGTCGAACTAATTAGGATGTTCTAGAATTTGTAATCACAATGCATATTGAGACTACATGTTGAATGTAATGTTTTAATGTGATATGGGCACCTAGGATAAACACACTTTTCCCAAAAGGCCTACCGTTTATATATCCACCAGTGAACCATATTTGAGCATATTTCCCTGTCATTGTTTTACACCTCATAATTAAACTCGATTTTTTTTTTCCTCTTTTTTCACACCCTTACCGAGACTTGAGATCTTGTATCACTCTTGTTACACGAAAAAATCATGAAAAAAAATCATTGTTTCAGAAAAAAACAAGATATTCACTATTTCGAACAACAGGAAAAAATAGACCCTTGTTCGAAAAAAGAAGTGAAGGAAAAATCGATCATTTCAATTGTCTTTCATCTATTCTTTTTCCTTGTTTTTTTTCATTGCGCTTCAAGTTAATTCGTGGATTGTTCTTAATTAATTTGATCTCTTGTTTCGGTATTTTAAACCTTTCTTTTGGCCTTTTCCCTACCCTAAGCTATGCTCCGTTACACCTTGTTTAAAGACCCATTGATTATTGCATTATGTTCATTTTTTGTAGTGGAGACTTGATTGGATTCTAAGCCTATGGAAATATTTTGGTTAGTTTCGGTTTGAGCGATTTCATTTACCCCAAACACTTTGAGCATATATGTGTGAATCTATGGGAGGTATTGAGTCATGTTTCATTGAAGTCGGCAAATAATTTAGATATCTTACTTACTTTAAATTTTCTTGGTTGTATCTTTGATTGATTGTTACTTGAATTCGGAAAATATCATGGACTTAGTTCGATTGGAAGTTTGAGGGATAACATGAAATTGAAGACGACAACTTATGATTTTGATATGCTAATTGATGAATGCTTAAGGACAAGCATTGAATAAGTGAGGGGGAATTTGATAAGTGCTTAATTTAGTTAACATTTTGGTATTAAATTACTTCTTAATCACTGGTTTTTTTCGTTTAATTGTTCGTTTTATTCATTTTCTATGCAGGATGTTAGATTTTGGAAATTGCACTAAAAAGACAGAATTCTGCATTTTTTTTTATTTTCAGAATCGAAGTTGAACTAGTGGGCATGAATTTGGGCATGAAACATTCGACGAAGCGATGATGTTAGTACCTTCTAGAAGATCCAGTCAACGTTTCTAGAAGAACGAATGAATTGGCCGCACCTTTCTGGAATTTAGATTTGAATTAAACTCAAGTTTTAGGATTATATTTTAAATATTATATTTTATCTTTGTTTTAGGTATTTTAGTTTAAATAGGTTTTAGTATTTTAATTAAGTTTTAGGATATTATTTTTATATTTTATCTTTGTTTTATGTATTTTAGTTTAAATAGTTTTAAGTGTTTTAATTAGTATTTAAGATGTTTTAGCTTGTTTTTAGGAATTTGAAGGCTATAAATACCCTATAAGGGTAAGCCTAGAAACATATCTATCTTATATGAGAATAAAATCTTCTTTTTCTCTCTAGCTTTCTCTATATTTTTCGCATACTTTTCAGTTATGCTAAGTATGACTTTGGTCATGCTTAGCTAATTTTTTCTCAAGCCGATGACTGAAGCGAAGGCTCAATTCCAAACGTGAGAATTGTAAAGTACTTAAATCGCTTCGGAATTTTCTCTTTGTTTTATTAGCTTACTTTTCAAATCAAAATGATTTCGACATTGGTCCGGATATTGTTATGGTTAACGTTTGAAGAAGGATCTACTTATTGAAGTATATTCAACTTCTCGAGAACACACTTGGAAAAATTGTTTGCTAAGAGGAAACTGAGATCGTAATCAGTTGTTGTCGAAACGATACAATCCGAGATGGCAGCGAAGAATTGTCCTTGTATGCCGACATAAATCTTGAAGTAAAAATCTGTTTTGATGATCCGAGGAATTTCAGGCAAAGCTGAAGTCTGAGGCTGCTTTCACAATAAGTTTTCTTTATCCCAATTCAGTTATTTTATTTATTTATTTATTTAATTTTTATTATTCTTTAAATAATTTAAAACCCCCTTTTATCTTTATTACTATTACTATTTATTATTTCATTATTTACTTTTTTATTTATTATTATATAATTTATTTTATTAAATCTTTACAACTTTACCTGGAACTCTATATTTAATAAAATCAAGAAACAATTTTACTAAATCAAAAAATCCATAGTCCATGTGGATCGACCCTGCTACTCTATACTACCTTTTCCTTTTTATTTAAGAAGACAATTATTTTGATAACAAAACGACAATTATTAAATTGGCGTTGTTGGTATCATATTTGGGTCGATTCTTGGAAAGAAGCAAGCAATCTTGCTTGTTCTTGCACATAAAACCGTCAAGGTACCCCAAGGGAGATAGTTCACAAAAGATTCATCATTTCTGGTTCTTTTTATTTAATTTTAATTTTAATTCAAATCCTTTTGTTAGTTTGTTGTTTTAAAAAACCAAAAAAAGGGTGCAAAAAAGCCATAATTTCAAAACAAAAGTGCAAACGAAGGAATTTAGGGATTATTTTATACATATCTCATATTCATCCTAGGATTAATCTTCAGTCCAAAATTCACTCCAATCGAGGTTCATTAGAGTCTTTAAATACATCATTCAAGTTTCTTTGGCAGATTTGGTCTAGAATCTTGTCGAATTTCTTGAAAATTATACCGGTGGAATTTCATGGTGAAATTTTTTAGATTGAAACTAAATATATTTAATATCATTATAAAAAAAAATCAGAATTTTTGGAGATCAAGAACACATTCGAACAAAGCGATCACGAAAAATAGATTGTTTGAGAAAGCACCATTCAAAAGGGTCTACTGGATATTATTGAACGTATTCAGTTCTCATATTTTACAGGTGGTTTCTCGACGCATCGAAAGAAATTCAATAATTTTTCCAAAATATTTAGACACCTGTAACCCCTCAAGAACGTTGCTCAAGTTTATTCAGCGTTTTCTAGGTTTCTGGTTTGGTTCTTTTTTTTTCTTTTACTCTTAGTGCTTTAGGTTCTTTTGTTTTTCTGTTTATTGTTATTTTGCAATATCTAACACATTATATTTCTTGTTTTAGTAAGACTAAAGAGTTTGCATAGTTCTTCCTTCTTTGTATTCTCGTTCTCTTGGAGTCTAACCCTTGTTTGGCCTCTTAGAGCTTTTAAGTTTTCTTATTGCATTTACTAGTAATCAAACTCCGATACGAACTGTGGAAGACTAATTGGTAAAGTGAGTTTTAAAGAGTACAAGATCAACTTACTTGCCTCTCGCTGTGTTACTTTCTTGGAGAGACTTGTGAGGTTTCTTGCTTTTCTGAATTTTCTTTCTTTTATTTTTATTTTACTTTAAAATTTTCATTTGAGTGTTATGATTTCAGGATGGGCGACAATAGCAACAAGACACTTATGGCTATCTTAGGCGCACTTTCCCGACTCACGACTCAAATTGAAAGATTTGATGAACTTAACAATACCGTGAGAGAACGACAAAAACTATAACTGGATCTACCAAACCAGAATCCAAGACCAAATAATGTTGAATTTTTGGTACCCAAGCGAGAACAACCACGTTTCTAGGCACCCGAACTCTTTGCAAAACCAAAGTTCACAATCCCGTCTTTTAAAGAAGATAACGATCCAGATAGGTGCATCATTTGGGAAGAAAAAGTTGATCTCATGTTCGCATACCATGACTGCCCCCAAGCTAAACAAGTTCCCCTCATCACCATGAAATTCGAAGGATATACTCAAACATGGTGGATTCAAACAAGGAAAAAGATCTAGAACTTCCAAATTTAAGAAATCACTTCTTGGTCTGACCACAAACAAACCAAGGTAGAAGTTTAGTTGAAGACTACTACAAGGAGATGCAGTCCTTACTCAATAGGGCTAGTATAACCGAAAAAGAAGAGGTCACCGTGTCAAGATTTGTCATCTTTTTGAACTCAAACATCATTGATTTTCTTGACCTCCATGAGTACGAAAACCTTGAAAATACACTAAAGAAGGTAAACAATCGAAGCACAAATCCAAAGGAGATTATGATCCAAAGAACATTACCAAGGTATTTTATCCTCTTACCAAGGTAATCCTTCAAATCCTTCCTCATCTTGTACTCCATCTTCTAAAAAAAATGCCTAGAGATGACAAACCTAAGAAGGAGAAGCAACGACCAGCAAATAATGAAACACTTCTAGCCCCCTAAAGATCAAATGAGAATTTGTGAGGAGGTAGGGAAAGCAAAAAAAAAAAAAAAAAAACTGAGAAAGAGGCAAAAGTAAAAGAGGTCACTAGTTACAAAAGCTAAATGAATAATGACCCATGGGAGGTGAGTGAACCTAATTGTGAGAAAAAAAGAGTGACTAAAAATCTATGTGTGAGCACAAAAGAATTGAGAGAAAGCCTTCTTTACAAACAACATTGCATCCTTGTTAGATTTAGGGAATCAATTGTTTCGATATCTAACAATAACAAGGATTTGCCTAGTGTGTTTTCATCTTTGTTACAGGATTTTCAATAACTGTTAGGCGATCCACCTGACAGATTACCACTGGAAAGAGGAAAACAACACCAAACCAATCTAATTCAAAGTTAGATTTGTTACAAAAAGCCTACATCCAGAAAAGCCTTAGTCGTGACACCATTTTAATGACAAAACATGATTTTAACAACTCCACAGGCTTTATAGTTCGTGAATAAGGAATCCATGTAAATGATGAAAAAGTAAAAGCAACACCAGATCGGCCCATACCATCTTCCATTGCATAGAGTTGTCGAATAGTGCTAGGTGACCCTTCTGATAGGTTACCACCTAAAAGTCCTAATCAATATGCCATGTCAATGAAGAGTCATGATTTACAAGAGTCTAAAGACCGAGGTAAGCAAAACACAATAGAGGATGCACTACCACGAAGGTATACTCATACTTACCAAATGCATACTATTATTATGAGAATTGAACATATCAAAGATGTATATCACGATAACTCGAATATTTATGATATTTCTACCCATACTTTTAAAAGTGCTTTTAATGAGCTTTATCTTGTATATGGGTTTCCTTGCCAACTAAATAGGTTCTACAGTCCACAAATTGCCTCCCGAGAACTCTTAATTCAAGAACTATACTTAGGAGACTTAAGGGATTACTTTAACAAACCAGTTGACATGGTTTTTAAACACTCATTCTTGCCATACACGTATAAAACCATGGAGAAATTATTTGAAGCAATCATACAGAAAGCCAACAGTGGTCGACGCCATGTTGAATTTCATCCTAAACATCATATTACAAGACTTGTATGCAAAAGAGGATTCAAGACTACAAGAAATCAGTTCCTACAAAGAAGAAAACTCAACTAAAATGCATAAAGACACATCACATTGATCCTGGTAAATGTTTCACAAGTTTTCATTTCAACACATCTAATTCTCTTTCTCTTGGATTTTCAGATTCGAGGACAAATCATTTTGAGGAGTGGGGAATGATAAAGATTCAAAGCATATCTATTCGGTAAGCATAATGTGAATGAATCATTAAATTATTCTAATGTTGCTCCCTTTAATGTTTTAGATTCAAGGTATAATATTTTTGAAGAAAGGGAGGATGATACATGAATCACATAAAAGGAAGAAGTTATAACTCTTTCAAATGATCCACTCGTCCAAGCATTGGAAAAGAAGACCAGAACAATAGAAGACTTGTGACAATTTTTTGAATGGGATCCTGATCTTATTTAGTCAACTGTCTTCTAAATATACAACCATCTATCTCTTATCTTTCCAATGGTTCTTGAATTACATCAATCCGATATCGGGAACTCAAAATATGGCCATTTTACTGAAGAAGATGTATGCAGAAAATCCTATACGGGATTAATACGAAATTTTGTAAATATTACGAATTTTTAATATTTTATTGATTATTTGTAATATAATTTAATATAGGATGATGCATTATCTTTTAGGATTAGATTTATTATTTTATTATGAATTAAGGTTGAGTTAAAACATTATCTTTAGTTATTATTATTTTAATAGAAAATAGAGTTAAGACATATTTAGTTTGCTATTCACTACTAGAAAATACCCCTTTAATGACGCTCATTGCACGTCATCTATGGGTGCGGATGACACACGTTTTCCGGTCATTGAAGCCACCGACATAAATCTCAGAAGACACGCAATTGTGTGTCATAAATCTATGACGCACATTTATGACACACATTTATGACGCGCATTGAGCGTCATTGAAGCCACCGTCATAAATGAAGATGACACACATTTTTGTGTCATAAATTTATGACATGCATGTATGACTTACATTGCGTGTCATTGAAGCACATGTCGTTAAAAAACATGACACACATTCGTGTGTCGTGATTGTATTTTGTAAATTATATATATATATATTGTAGATTGACAAATAATCAAACTAAATCACATTTAATGCCTCATTACACTAAATATATATATATCATATTATATATAAGCAATCCATTTTCATACAATATATTCACATAGTTATAAAAAATATTGTAATCATATGTCGATACAAAATATCACGGCATAATAAAGTTTTACTAATATGCCCTCGCCATCCGGGCGTGTACACAAGAAATCATCATCAAGTTCTACTAAAGGGGAGTCTTGTGAAAAATCAAAAGTAGCATGGTATTCCAACATATCATCAGTTTCATCATTTGCTCCATACTTGTACATCTTATGTGGTGTGAAGCCGACAACAGGTAAATTCACACCTTGTCTACCTAGCAAAAAGAACACAACCTGGAAGATTCATTGCATACTATTAAGTCTGTTAACTAGTTAAGATTCTACAAAACTTTGATAAGTTAGAGAACTATTAAGTGCAATACAATTCTCCCAAGTTTCAATTCATACCTCCTGCATATTTGATCCAATAGAGTGTGGTAATGATCAAACAGTAGCCAGATACCATATCCAAGCTTCAAATGCTTCTGCAACTTGTATTTCAGAAGATGCAAAAGGAGACAAATCAGTCCAAGGAAAGTAAACACATTTATCATAACAGTGTGAAGCACATGGCTTCCTCCAATCCACCGTCAAGTATAAGTTTATTGCAGATCTGGCCTCTAAACATGAATACACAAAATCCCTTTGATTCTTTGTCTTAAATTACCTACCTTGTACTTCTACACTTATGTACTTTACAATAGCCACTGATTTACTATCCCATCCAAACAAAGATGCCAATAGCAGAAATATGATGTCATAGTGTCATTTTTCGAGAACTAATCCATGAATTTATAAACCTGGGTGTTGAAACCAAGCTAATATAAAAGCAGGCAACCCACGAAACAATATGTGGATCAATGACCAATAGGTGCAAGCTTTCACCAATTATGATCTTATGATCACCATAACAAAAAGTGGTGTGTATATTAAGTATGAAAAAGATGTGACTATTTAACCAAATATATATCTACAAAGGGTACTACAATTGTAGGTACTTGTTGTTGTCATCTACCAATATGAGCATCCCGAACCTGCTATGGCAATCACTTCTTCCAAGATCCACATTTATAGAAAATTTTCCTCATTTTATAATGAGATTTAAACAAAATCACCAGTATCCGAGCTATGTTGCTCGGATATAGGGACAAAAAATGGAAATTTCCAAGATTACATGGTATGTGTACGAAAAATATAAAATAAATTCTAAAATAAAACATGCATGCTGATTTTTTCTACATTTGTTTTTATAATTTTAAAATTTATTTTATATTTGTCGTAGATTTGTCATATTCGTACCCTAAAATTTTGAAAATTATCGTTTCCTGTCCCCGTATCTATATCCATATCCATACAACATAGATTCTCACTGACTTTCACAAGTTAAAGAAAGAAAACCTAACCCTAAGTTAGCCCTACAGGTCGCTAGTTATCCCTCCAATGAAAAGTCAAGTTCAATAATTCAACTCCCCAACCCAAACCATTTATGGTCATAAGCCTAGGAAGAATAGGTTCTTGTTCTTGCAACCATTTAAGGACTATAGACATCTACAAGTTTGAGAGCCTACCTCAACTCGCTCATGCAATACAATGACCCTTTCAGCTAAGTTATTTGCTTTCACCACTTCATTTGCCTGCAATCAAACAACAAATATTAATATAAACCAAATAGCCATTTTTATTTCTAAACAAGAACACAACCAAAGAAAGGCCCTGAGAAGTAAAGAATATAAACAATTCCACAATATTGATTGAAAATTAGCATGCATTCTCTAATAGTTGTGCTAATCAGATCTCATAATCTCATTGTAAAAATGACAATGAGAGAAGGAAAATTAGCTAAACTTTACGATTCTCAAAAGAGGAGGTAAAAATGCCTCATATAAGCATTTAAGTACTAATGCTAAAAAATACCTGCACTGCAATATCACTGGCATCCACTGCATAAACCTGAAAATACATAATCACTTCAGATATTAGAAATTTGTATTTAAATGAATCCATAAGCATCACAATAATATAAATTTGAGGCATCAAGAGAATTATAAAAAAATACTAATGAACAAAATTGAAGTTCTATCTACAGTTTCTCTTGGTCAATAGATCAATATAAGCCTACAATCTTCTTTATGATAAAATTATAAAATTAACAAAGAAATATAGCTAGAGAAAACCTAGAGGAAAGTAAAGGGGAAAAATAAAGTTAAACACAATTTAGCTTATAGCAATCACGTGCACTTATTAAATGATGCAGTCTTCAGAAACCGGTTGAAACTAGTACCACATTATATGCAAAAAAACTGAGATTTATTCAATCCTCAAATATATGTGGCCATATAACACTGTTATATATATGTCAATCATGCAATAAGAAGGTCAGAACATATACCCGTTTTATACCAGCCTAAGCACAAAATATTAAAAGAATGCTTGTGCCACATCCAACATCCATTACAACCTGTAAGCATGGCCAAAAGCAATAATGAAGAAGAGGAACAAACTAGCTAAAAATAATTTTAAACAGTTTTTAAACCAACTAGGTTGTTTGCGAGCCAGCTGCTTTATATATAATATGTCTCAAGTAAACACAAATGCATTTCACCTAGGCATGAGATTATAAACTGTAAAGTATAACATTTTGTTGTGACTGGTGAAATATGAATCTTACACAAAATGGAACTATGATAAAACCTGTACTACAAAGAAAGAGATCAAATATATTTTTATAACTAAGACTACAATGATGGTACCACCTTCCCCTCAATAAATCTCTGATGTTGCATGATTGCTGCCCTGTAAGTTTCAATTCGAACACGATCCTGTATGCTTCAGAGATAAACTATAATCAGTATTCAGTGGCTTGTCATGCATTTTTATTATTATTATTTTAAAGGCAAAAGGTTATGCAATCTTGCAACATATACCGGCTAGCAACTTTGTCAAAATTATATACAATTTACCCAAACCTGGATAAAATGTACAATCGCAAAAAGAATAATGCAATAATTATGGTTACAAATGCAAGATTCAACCTTGTTTAAACGAAGTCAGCAAAGAAACAAAGATAAATAATAAGTTGTAGGCAATATTTCTTTCAACAAAAAGAGGGAGGACATTTAAAAAAAAGAAGTAAAAGAATTTCACACAGTCCAGCAAGAAGTAACAACAAAACAAAAATGAACCCAATTAAGGATAAATATGAAGAAAGAAAGAAAAGACCTTGATCATTTCTTCGTGGATGCCAATGTGGGTATAAGAGTGAAACTAGGCCTTGTCAAAGTCCGTACATGGGGAGGGGGGTTTTGCTCTTTTTGATCATCGTTGTTGGTGTTTTGGGGATTCTGGAATTCAAAAAGCCTAAACCCATGGGGGTTATATGACTTACGACCTCCCCTCCTCCCAAGACCTCCACCTCGCTTCTCTCATCCGCTCGACGCCTACTGGTTGTTTTGATGGTAAGCATTATTGAATCCCGTGCTTCCATACATATTTCCTTTTCTTGATGGATGGATGAAGAGCAGCGATTCAGGGGGAACGTTGTGAGAAGGGAGCAAGCAAACTGCAAAGAGAAAAAGGGAAAAAGGGAAAAAGAGAAAAAGGGGGAAGCATGTGGAGTAAACATTATCGAGAGGGAAGAAGCGAGAAAGGATGAAAATAATAGGGGGAATTAAAAAATGACTCACAATTAAAAGTGTACTTCATGTTTTTTCAAATTTTTTGGATTATGACTATTAAATATGACACACATTATTGTAAGTCATAAATAGTTCAGATTTTAAAAAAACATGACATTTTTTATGACACACATTTTTTACAAGTCATAAATTAGCATGTGTCATCGTTCGTGTGTCATTAAAGGTATATTTTCTTATAGTGATTATTTTATTCATTAGTTATTTAGGACCCTTAGAACTCACCCCTGATATAAAGGAGGCTTCATTCAACTTTGTAACATAGATTTCTTTGATTAATAATACAACAAGAGTTCGTTTTTGTATGTGATGATTGCCTTGTGCCTTCAAAGCTTCTTCTCCTGGAGTTCTTTCAAGTTCTTGTGAGGGAGATTAATTTTCACACTCTAATATGTCTTTTCATCGTGACTAGGAGGGTTGGTTAGAGCCATATTATCGTGTTTTCCTTTTTATTGTGACTATGAGGGCTCGATATGACACTTATCCATCTATTTTCCATAAATCCATCCTCACCTTCATTATCTTTGCCGTTCTCCTTCATAAGGGAGATCTTTTGATTTCTTGATTAACATACTTTATTTTCAATTTCTTTATCTTTTGTTGATCTTGTTCTAATCCTATTTCTTACCTTGTTTCCAGCACCTAAAAGAAACCCTAATAACCCTACTTGTTACCGCCACTTTTCGCTATTCATTGCCCATTATTCTTCATCGAGTCTAGAGCTTTCTAGGTTTGATTGTTCAATAAGAGCAACGTTCATTAACTTGCCACCGCTTCCCTATCAATTGGGTTATAACCATCAGACACGTGCCTTGCCAACTGTCATTTTGTTAAAAATATATTTTTATCCTTTTCTACACCAGAAATGCCAAGGCATTTCAATCTAATTCAAGAAAGTGTGATGTCATGGTATTCATTCCCAACTCACCCTTTTGATTGCTATTTCCTGTACATCACTAAAAACCACACCTTGCTCCTTATACAACACCTTAACAAAATAAAATAGCATATCCACCACAAATGCAACTATATGTATCTAAAATTACCTAAATGAACCCTTAAACAAACAATAACTTAAGTGAAAAAGACCTTAAAAGTATCCTTTTTACGGAGTTATCACACCCCCAAACTTAAGCTATTGCTTGTCCTCAAGCAATGAATAGTGATTAACACAAACAAAATGTCTTTGCAATTTTCAACAGCAAGACAGTAAAGACAAAAATCGAATATCAACCCTCAAAAAATTGGCTTTAACATGCTAGACATATAGAGAAATCAAGTTCTTTTCCCTAGGTCAAGATTATTTGTGGTTTTGTGTGTTCGTGATTGTATCTAATCTATATTTAACGAATTTAAGCAACTTCTAATTAAGCTTCTTGGTTTTTTATTGGTATTTACTTATTCATTAAGCACATTTATACTCCATTTTTTATTTATACTGCTACGAGGAGAGTCAGCTCATCACACATACTATCCCACACTCTAGGTGAAAGCGAGCATACTTTTCATCCCCAAGGTAGTTAAGTATAGTCATCATGTGACTGCTTTCATTCACTCTTATGCATTTAGCTTCCATTTATTCAAGAAATTTTCAGGCAATGCCACAACAAAGTGGAGTGTCCATCTACAGCTATGCCAAAGCATTTAGTCACAATTTTATATATAAGGGAGTTCTCATTGATTTTATCATTTCAGCACAATGCCAATGCTAACCAGATTTCCTTCATAAAAATTTCCTAAATTTCAAGCCCCAGAGTCAGTTCTATCATTCTCAATAGTCATTTACATTCAATTTCTAGCCTTAAAGTTCATCAATATCGGGTATCACCAAAACATTTCATCTAACTGTCCTACCATTTATTGATGCCATGGCATATTATTATGCTAATACTATTATACACATGTTCTACCAAGAACACTCCTCCAAACTTAAGGGAAGCATTGTCCTCAATGTTTAAAGAGAACTAATTATGAAATGAAACTAAATGCCATGCTATGATATGCAAAATGAATACAGAAGGAGGTACCTCACTTTTTTGGTAGTGGTGTTATATTGGAGGTGCTAGTAACTCCTAGTCTTGTCCTCTTGTGGAGTGGTGCAGGGTTGGAATCAGAAGAAATAGAATAGTAATGGGAGATATTGACATGTTCGACCGAGGTGTTTTTGCGACAGTTGCTTTAGAGAGTGGAAAAAGGTTCAGGTGAAGGAATGTGACTAGGGATTTTTTCTGCTGGTACCATAGAAGAGTTTAGAGTCGGGGACTAGGGGTCTAGAATCAACTAATCAATAGAAGGGTTAACATCATCGGGCTCAGAACATGCCTCGGCATTAAATGTTTTCCAAATATCATTGGGGAACCCCGAGAAAATTCCATTCAATGTGAATAAACATTTCTTGAAACATGGCTTCCACAGCAACATCCCTGTGCTTAACATAACCAAGGAAATTTCGTATGTCACTATGTAAAGCTTGCAAATGAGTTTTTGTTTGTAGGATAACTTCTTTGAGAGCAAGAATTCTTGCTTTAGCATTAGAAGGTGTGCCATCTGCAAAATTTTCATTAATAGTTGCCTTAGACTTTGGGTTCTCCAAACCCTATAGTAATGGTAACCTAGCCTTAGTTATACCTGAAACACCAGACAAAACTTCATCAAAATAACTCTCACAAACCTTTTTCTTTCGATACAAATTAGTAATAAGATTTAGAAAGACCAAAGCACTAGCTTTCTTACCCAAGCATTCGTGCACTTGCTCAATAATAAATTTACCAACATCAAAAGAACGTGTAACTATAAAAGAGTGTAAAAACATTAACTGGGGGAGGGATATCATTGTATTGTGGGTAGTTGGTATGAGCTTGTGATTCATGAAATGGTTCCAAAGGTTTGCGCATTGTTAGAGGCGTTCACGATTGACAAAGTAACGACTCGTCTGTCGCTTGTTCCAAGTCATGTTCAAAGAGCATAAATCCTCCAAGATTGCATCATATGTGGCACTGTCGGTGTCTTTCTCAAAGTTTTCCTATTGATCTTCAACACCCTATAAATGAAAATATCGATTAATACAGACGGTGTGGATCGAATGTACTCACCTCAAACGTAAATTGCATGTTGGTTTGGTTTGCAAATATTCGCGTAAAACATTTTCACCAACGATGCATTCACGGAACATGGGTGCCTCGCAAACGTGTGCCACTTTTAGGGTTTGACTATATCCAACACGTCTGGTTCAAAATCACCATCTTGTTAATCAGTGAAAATGAACCCCAACTCAAAAAAAAAACTTATAATTTTTGAAGTTTTGAAATCGTTGCTTTGCCACATTGTTAACGAACTCTTGAGAAATAAGGGCTTTGGCCTCCGTAGGTCTCATTCGTTCCATTTTTGTGTCCGTTTAATAGTCAAAGAAGGAAAAGTTGAGAGATTTTTTTGGCTTCAATGGCATCGGCTATAAAGGAGAAATGAGAGAGAAAATAGATGAAAAGAAAAAGTTAAAAGAAATAATGGGAGAGATGGAGTGAGTGGACATTTAAGAGAAAATGAATGGATGTGGTAAATGGGTAAGTGAAAAAGTAACCTCAAGTAATAAATTGGATGTGAAAAGATAATTTAAAAAAATGGAAATAAAATAAAGAAATAAATCATAAAAGAATATTTCCCTTTTTTCGTTGCTTTGTATTTTTCCTATCCTTGGTAACTACTCCAACATATAGCTGCAGTACTGATGGGTCCCTGCAAAACAAAACAAAATATAATTATTTACGAGATAAAATAAAAATTAAATAAAAGACTTAATTTATTATTTATGCACAATCAACGAAATTAAATGTCGTGGCATTGAAATTGGGTTCTTAGGCAGGCACACTAAAGTGTCGTGTAAGTATAGCACCGATTTGTCGCACACAAGTGGAGCTCCATTGTAAATTTTCAGACGTCGGCCATTCAATTTGAAGATCGTCCCATCATCTATGTTCTTGATGTTAACTGCTCTATGGGGATAGACATAATGCACCTCAAATGGCCCTGACCATCGAGATTTGAGCTTCCAAGGAAAAAGTTTAAGTCTGATATTGTAAAGCAACACTTATTGGCCAACATGAAAATGATGTGGCAACAATTTTTGGTCATGCCACTTCTTTTTCTTTTCCTTATATATCCTTGCATTCTCATATGCATGTACCCTAAACCCTTCCAACACATTAAGTTCTAGTAATCTCTATTCCCTAGCTAACTGAGCATCAAAATTTAATCTTTTAATAGCCCAATACTTCATATGTTTGAGCTTAACTGGGAGGTGAAAGGCCTCCCATACACCAACTTGAATGGTGACATGCCTAGAGGAGTCTTTAACGCTTTTCTATATGTCCAAAGTGCTTCATCTAATTTTGGTGACCAATCCTTTCGCCTTGGATTCACCATTTTTTCTAAAATCTACTTTATCTCATGGTTGAATATTTCAGCTTTACCATTTTTTATGGATGATATGTCGTGGCAATCTTGTGATGAACTCCATACTATTTTAATGCCTTGGTAGTCAACTTCTTATCAAAGTGGGTTCCCTCATCACAAATGATGGCTCGAGGTACTCCAAATCAAGTGAAGATATTATTGTGCAAAAACTTGAGCATGTTTTTGAGTAATTCTTTGATGTTGCTATTGCCTCCACCCACTTGGATACATAATTACATAATCCACATCAAGCAAGATGTATAGATCACCTCCAGAAGATAGGAATGATCCCATGAAATAAATGCCCAAAATGGCAAACAACTCAATTTCCAAAATGCCTTGCAATGGTATTTCATGTCCGTGGATATGTTTCTAGTGCGTTTCTATTGATCGTAGGACTTGTAAAATGCATGAGCATCTTTGAATAGAGTTTACCAATAAAAACTTAATTGTTGAACCTTGGCAGCAGTCCTTACTCCTCTAAAATGGCCTCCACTAGGGTTGTGTACAATGTATAAAATGTCTCGTTGCTCCTATTCAGGTACACATCATCTAATGAGCTGATGAACACAATGCTTGAATAAATATGGCTCGTCCCAAAAATAGAACCTTGCATAATGCTTGAATGTTTTCTTGCCCTGGTTGTTCAAATCAAAAGGCAGTATTACACTAACAATAAAATTAACAATGTCAGCATACCACAAGATTTCTATGGAATATAAAATTTTCTCATCAGGAAATTCCTCTTGAATATCTACAGTGTCATGGCATTCAAAATTGTTCTCTAGCCTAGATAAATGATCAGCAACTTGGTTCTTAGTACCTTTTCTATCTACAACCTCTAAGTCAAATTCTTACAAAAGTAAGATCCACCTAATAAGTCTAGGCTTGGCATCCTTTTTGTTAACTAAATATTTTATAGCTGAATGATCAGTGTGAAAAATAACTTTAGTGCCTATTAGGTATGATCCAAATTTATCGAAAGCAAATACCACGACAAGTAATTCTTTCTCAGTGGTTGTGTAGTTTATTTGTGATTCATTCAAGGTACAACTAGCATAGTATATAACATGAAAAAGTTTACCTTGGCCTTGCCCCACAACAGCTTCTACGGTATAGTCGGTCGCACACACTTCAACTCAAATGGTGATGTCCAGTTGGGAGGAACTACAATTGGCACTGAAATTTAATGTTGCTTCAGCTTAGTGAATGCGCCAATACGTTACTTGTCAAACACAAAGTGTTGGTTTTGTTGAAGAAATGTGCATAAAGGCTTAGACATTTTGGAGAAGTCCTTGATAAATCTTCTATAAAAGTCAGCGTGTCCTAGAAAACTCATTATACCCTTGACATAGGTTGGCAGTGACAAATTTTCAATCACTTCAAATTTTCCTTTATCCACTTCAATGCCCTCGTGAGATATCTTGTGCCCTAATACAATGCCTTATGTCACCATGAAGTGAAATGGTTTCCAATTTAAAACTAGATCAACCTCCTTACATCTGTTGAGAACTTTTTCCAAATTGCCAAGGCATCGCTCGAAATCGTCTTCAGAAATGGAGAAATCAAAAATGAATATATTAAGGAAGTCTTCAACCATATCAGAAAAATAGCTTGCATGCAATGCTGAAAAGTTGTCGGGGCTTTACAAAGTCCAAAAGGCATCATCTTAAAGTAAAAGTGTAATAGAGACAAGTGAATTTATTCTTCAAATACAAACACTGGCTAGGAAAAGTTTGCCCAGAATGATGGGTGCCTTGGCATAAACTTCACAATCAAGAATAAGGAAGTCGAGTGGAAACAAAAATTTATCGACCCTTACTAAGACATCATCGACTCTCCCTTCAGGTATAACATGGGATCAGTCAGCAAGTTGTAAAATCACATAGGTGAGTCTCACATCTCCTATGACAAGCTTCAAGAATATGGATTTTGGCATTAAGTTCACACTTGAACCAAGATCACATAGTGCTTTTCCAATTAAATTAGCTCATATATAATAGGAAATAATGAAGCTGCCCTGATCATTTTGCTTTGGTGGCAATTTGATCAACGAAGAGCAAAATTCTGTTATCGTGGCAACTGTCTCATACTTCTCCACTTATCTTTTCTTGGTACAAATTTCATTAATAAATTTGGCATACGTCGGCATCTGTTCAATAGCTTCCAAGAAAGGTTCTTTGATATGGAGCTGATCATGAATGTCCAAAAATATTTTGAACTGAACTTCATCATTATGCTTCTTTAGTCTTTGTGGTTATGGTGGTGGGGGTCTACGTTGCATTTTTCTTTTCAATGCGATTTAGTGATTTCAATGTCACTTGGAAAACATCTTTGTTGACGCTCTTGAATGCTTTGCATTTTTCTTTTCAATGCGATTTAGTGATTTCAATGTCACTTGGAAAACATCTTTGTTGACGCTCTTGTAATGCTGCAACAATCTGACCAACTTAACCTTCCAAAGCTCTCAAAGAGAAGCTATGGATTTGATGTAAGGCACCTTGACTATGAAGCAAAACTCCTTGATTTTTAATTGGACTAGAATGGTATTACAACATTGTCTTCGTGGTAGATATGAAATCTTTAATCGTGGCTTCCAAAAAACTAATGCTTGCTAAAGATTTGGCTCCCTTGTTAGTATTTTTCCATGGTATAGTATTTTGGGTTCCTAAAGATTCAGTGTAATTCTGCTGATGAGTAGGTTGACAAGTATTATTGGTTCCTTAATTACCCCATGAGAAGTTAACCTGTTGATTCCATCCTGCATTATAAGTGTTATAATGGGGATTGTTATTATTTTTATTGAAATTACCTACAAAGTTAATGGACTCATGATTGGTTGGGCAATCGCTCTCGTGACGATTGCCTTGGCATAACAGACATGTTGAGCTAGATGCTTTCACTTCCTTTACCTCAGTAGAGCATTGTAATTTTTCATTATATTGGTAATAGCCAAGAGTTGAGAGGACACCGAGTCCTAGGTATTTAACTCGAATGCTCCAGATGTTTTCCTCCCACTCCCAAGCCTTGACGAATGAAATTGATAGTCATTGTTGGCAATTCGATCCAAAATAGAAAACGCCTCAGTAGGTGATTTATCTAGCAATGTCCAATTTGTCGATGCATCAAGCATCATCCTTGTGGGTGCATTGAATCCAGTGCAAAACATAATTACTTTAGTCCAATCGTGAAAACCATGACTTGAGCACTTTTAAAGCAAACTCTTGTAACGATCCCAAAACTCATACATAGATTCGTCGACGTCCTAGCGAAAAGATGCTATGTCATTCCTTAGTTGAGTGTTTATATTCGATGGGTTATATCGCAATAAGAAACTTTTACAAATATCAGTCCATGATTCTATTGAATCGAATGGAACACCACTCAAGCAAGCCCTTAATTGGTCACGCAAAGAATATGGAAACATCTTTAATTTTAGCACATCCTCGTGCACTTCTTCTTAGCGGAAAGAATCACAAACCTCTAAAAAGTTACGAATATGCTTCCTGGAATCTTCAGTTAGCATGCCACCGATCAAGAATAAAATGAGGAATGTCAACAGGTCCAACATTTTGGAATGCCTCGACATTCTGATTTCCTTCATCTTGACCAATACCCTGGTTCCCAATTTGATACATATTTTCTCGAGCACGTTAAGCAAGTCTTCTTTGTCTGAAAAGTCTCTCAAAATCAGGTTCTATTGGTTCCAATGGCTCGTCAGAATGCCTTCTAGGCATATACCAAATAAACCTGAAAAAGAATAAATTAAAATATAAAGTAAACTATACAAAAATAAAGAAGATAAAATAAAATGCTTTGGAAAAACTAATTAACTTCATGTTTCCAATCCCCGACAATGGCACCAAAAACTTGTTCGAGTTTTGTGAGTATTATAAAATTATACGCAAATAATGTGCAAGTATACACAATCGGTCAAGTAATAAAGTGATGAGTGAGTATCATATCCACATGGATTGGTGGAAATTACAAAGTTTAACCAAAGCAAAACACTACTCTATCAAAATATAGTTAGTAATGGTATGCACTAATGAGAGATGTCAAGGCAATATATATTGGTGGGGATGGAATGATGGTATGATGTGGCAACAAATGGTGATTTCGAGGAAAAATGGATGTAAATGTCATGGAAAAATATATTGTGAGTAGTGAAATAAAGTGAAAATTTAAAGGCAAAACAAACTATAAAAAATGGATAGAATGAAATGACTTGATAATCCTCACACAACAAGGTACTACGAGAATGAATAATATGAGTCACTAGGAAACTTATATCTAATCTCTCAAGATTGTTGAATTTCTATGTTTTACTTGCCCGACAGAGTTTACTAAAAGTGCCCTATGCTATCTCTAGTCAAGGGACTCGACAGGTTGAGAATGCCAATGGCAATACCTATTAGCGTTAGTAAGTGCAAGGATCCCATCAGTGTAACAGAATATGTCACGTCAATACCATTCAATATTCACACTAACATTTACCCTCTCGCTCAAGCACTACTCTTTTTAGTCAATTGAAAGCCTAGCCTTGTTTAAATATGGATTCAACTTAGTTACTACCTAAAACCCATTATTTATGTCGATCCTCCCTAGTTTCTCTCAAACACTAAAGATGAGCAGCTTAGTTTCTCTCGAACACTAAGTATTTTCCTAAGGAATGACTACTCTCATAGCTCATACAACCTTAAGATATTAAGCTCCATAAAAAACAAATAAAATCATAGAAAAGGAACCCATTGAAATAAAAACTTAAACATCTATTATGAGCTCCCACCAAATAAAGATAGTTCGTGGTGGGGTTTGAATCATCCATGAAATAGTTCATAAAAATAATTCATTTCTTTCAACCCAAATCAGTCAACATCAAGGGAAATGAGGAAAAAGCCTTCGACGTGCACTACCAGATCGTCAATCCTCAGAATCAGATATCGATTCTTCACGGTAACATTGTTCAACTTACAGTAGTCAATATACAACCTCATTGAGTTATCCTTCTTCTTTACAAATAACATCGGCACTCCCCACGGTGATACACTCGAGCGGATGAACCCTCACTCTAAGAGTTCTTGAATATGGGTCTTAAGTTCCTTCAACTCTATCAATGCTATGCGATAGGGAGCGATAGACAATATAGCTAAACCTGGCATTACCTCAATGCAAAACTCTAGTTCTCTGTCGAGTGGTAAACATTGTAACTCTTCAAGAAAGATGTCCAAAACGTCTCTTACTGTGTAGATCTCCTCCAAATCTGGAGTAGGAATTCAGGTGTCAACGATGCGAGCTAGGAATACCTCACAACCTGAGCTTATCAACTTGTAGGCCTCCAAGCCCGAGATAACTTTTGAGGTACAATTAAAGTCTTTGTTTGCCATAACAACCTTAGTACCATCTGACTTACATAATTTGAGCTGCCTCACTCGACACCTCATACTCGCATCATGCTCAAATAGCCAATTGCTAAATCCATAAAAAATGCCATATATAGGGCATTTTCACTTAAGTTTTTGATTGTCTAAGAGCTCATATAGGATCATATAGATGCATTTAGGAGCATATAGTTGCATTTGGTATAAATATATTTTGTTGTGGAATTTTATTTTGAAAATGGTATTGTGTTATGGGGAAAGTACTTTTTTTGATGATGTACAAGATTTGGGAGCAAGGACGAGCGAGGAGAATTTTTGTGACATATTGGGAAGCTTATAAGAATAAAAATGCCAACTCAGATGACATTTTAGAATTGAAAAAAAGATATTTTTAAGAGCCAGTTGTCGTTATCTTCACGTGCCTTCAGCTGCCAGACACTTATGAGGGAACATCTCCCACCTTGGTCAGTTGATCTTATCTGCACGTACGCCCAGTTACCAGTCTCACAGGAGGGGACCACTGTCACCTCTACATCACCCCTCACGTGAAGGGAACCAACCTTGGGTATCATAAGAATTTTGACACAAATCCCTAGGTTTATTCCCCTATAAATAGGAGATAAGACCACCGGATGAGAGACTTTACACACCGTTTTGAGCTTCATTTCTAAAGAAAAGGTCCCTCCTTTTTTTTCAATCATTTTTACCATGTAATTCCTCCATTAACAAACTAGAGGGAGTGGCAAGCTAGGCATCTGAGAGGAGTTAGCGAGCTAGGGCAGTTCCTGATGGCCGAGGGGTCTATTTTATTTCCATAGCTGATCTCTTAATTGAATAATGTTTATGTTTAAGAATTCAAAACAAGAATTCTGATATTAAAGATTTAGCAGAAGATCTAGAAATCAATTGGATTCTATAATGAATATACTAATAGTTGAAGTAGAAGTAAAAGAGGTAAATAATAAATTATTGAACTATTTGAAATAAAAATTTATTTTTGAAATCCGCCTAAATTATACACTTAAAAGATTATCTTACCAGGGACTAGACATTAGAAAATTCTAGTACTTCTAAACCTCTAAACACAATAGAGTATATTGATTCAGAAGATAAATTATATTTTAAAAATACAACAGTAGTAAATAACCAAAACATGGTTTTACCATCTTCTAGTGAAATAAATGATGATGAAGAAGAAGAAAAAATATAATACACTGATAGGTAATAAAATAATCCATATTCATATTTTCCAACTGAACCAAGTAGAAGTTCTAAAAACACTGAATGGAGGAAATAATACATCAGTTGTAATGCAACAAATGAAACTTGGAAAAGAAATAATCACTTTTCCACGATTTCAATCTAGAAATACTATACATATTGAAATAAGTTTCAGTTTAGAGAATACAATACATATTCTTTACCACGCTTTATTACACAGTAGTTACAACCAGTAATTGTTGGAAAAATGCAATTCCTATGAAAAATGCAATTCCTGTAGAAAAATGAGAACCAATGAAAAATCAATTAGAGTTGTAGGAATTGATGGTAATGAAAACATTATTCAGTATAAAGCTAGGAATATTTCAATCTACATAAACAATGTGAGATTTGTAATTTCCAAAATTTTTATGTTTTCCAGAAATGCATGGAGATATTTTATTAGGAAATAATTTCATATATCAACACTTACCATTTTTATAGATAAAAAAGATAATTTTGTATACAGAAAAAACTTCTACAGAAATAATATTAGTGGAAAATCATAAATTATATGTGGAAAAAAATTAATCCACCAATAAAAGAAATATTAAGCATCTAGAAATAAATCATCGGATGTTTAAAATATTAGAAAATAATTTTAGTGAGAACCATTAAAATTATGGAAAATATTCCTAGAATGTAGTATAAATTGGAAAATCCCAATAAAATTATATGAGTAAAACCAATGATCTATACTAAACAAGATATATATGAATTTGACATACAAATAAAAGAACTGTTAGAAAAAAAAAACTAATAGAAGAAACTAATAGTTCACACTCTAGTCCAACATTTATGGTAAGAAACCATGCTGAGATTAAAAGAGGAAAAGCATAATGGTCATAAATTATAAAAGATTAAATCAAAAATTTTATATTTGATGGATATTTCATTCCAAGAAATGATGTATTAATTAATCAAGCTAAACAAGCTAGAAATTTTATTAAATTTGATTGTAAGTTAGGATTTTGGCAAATAATGCTAACTAACGAGTCAAAACCATTGACAACCTTTAGTGCACCCAATGGACATTATCAGTAATGTATTTGAATTATGTAATGCATCACATGTTTTCAAAGATGGATGGATTCAATTTTTAATAATTAAAAATTTTTGTGTAGTTTATACAGATGATATTTTAGTATTTTCCATAAACACTGAATTACATAGAAAACATTTAATATCATTTCACAAGAATTCATAAAACATGAAATTATATTTAGTCCTAAGAAAATAAAATTAAAAAAACAGAAATAGAATTTCTAGGATTACAATTATCTTTAGATGGTCTTAAACTAAAAAATCAAATTATAATCAAAATAAAAGAAATTCCTGAGAATATTGAAGATAAAAAAACTTCAAATTTTTTTACGAATAGTTAATCATGGAATGAACTTCTTTCCAAAATTGCTCGTAAATGCTTAAATCACGGTTTTTAAGAGTGGACTCAAGTGGTAATGTTCTATAATGGAGTAAATGCGCCCACGAGGAATTTACAACAACAAAGTGAGGTGAAAGAAGTGAAGGAAGCCAACTCAGCATGTTTATTATACTATACCATGGTAATCACCATGGGAGCGAGTGACCGACCAATCAGGAATCCATCAACTATGTGGGAAACTACAATAGAAGTAACAACAACCCTTATTCTAACACCTATAACCTTGGATGGCGTCAACATCCAAACTTCTTGTGAGGAAATCAGATACCAACAATACTAATCAGTACGTTAGGCCGTAAAATTTCAATGAATCTTAAGGTTTTGCCATGGCATTCTCTAACAAGGGAGTGTCATCTTCATCCAACACAAGTTCTTGGAGGCCATAATCCAAGATTTTATAGCACCCACGAAGATCATGCTGCAAGACCAACCACCATAAAAAACCAAGGAGCTTTGCTTCAAAGCCATAGCTCATCTCTAAGGGTACTGAAGGGTCAGGTTGGTCAAATTGTCGCATCATTACAAGAATGTTAACCAGGTTGTCTTTCGAGTGACACTGAAGTACTAAACCTCAAGAAAAATAGTTGTAATATCCCAAACATCAGGTCAGTGACCATAGTGAAAGAATTTAATATTTAGTAGGTTTAATTGAGTAAATTGAAAAGTGTAAGGAATGATTTATGAAACTGTTTTAAGACTAATTATTAAGGAAGAAGGATTGACAATTTGGTCTTTTTAAGGAATGAAATTAATATTCATTTAAATTGGGATATTTATTAAGAGTGAATAGGAGAAAAAAGGGAAAGCTAAAAAAGATTGGGTTCCCTTTTTCTTCTCATCATCCCCCATGCTCCCCATAGCAAAGGTAAAGTTTCATCAAGTTGGACTTTCCTTTCATTTATGGTTTGGTTGTGAAACCTTAAGTAATATAGAGGCTTAAGGAAGGGTTAAAGAGGATTAAAACTAAGAATGGATTTTTATTTGAGATTGAAGAAAATGGGTTTTGAGTGATTAGTTGAAATATGAGTTTTATTGATTTTTACAAGTATATTGACTTGTCAAATAAGTAAATAAGAGATTAAAAGCCTTGGATATGATTAAAAACATATTAGAAAAGTAGTATGATTCTTGGTTTGGAGTGTTCTTTAGAGAATTTGGGTGTTATAAGAAGGTAATGGAGGAAAGTTAGTTGGGTTAAGTAATGGTGATTTTAATGGTGTTGTTGGAGTTAAAAGTAAGAGATTTAAATAAAATCAAGGTAAAAATCGAGTTGAAAAAAGGAAAATCTAGGTAAGGGTATCGGTACTAGAAGAACAGTATCGATATTATATGTTTAAATTTGAAGAAATACGATGAACAATATTGATACTGATGCAATTACTATTGATACTGATGTGGGTATCGATACTAAGAGAAAGGTATCAATACCATAGATTCCAGAATACAAAAATGGTATCGATACTAAAAGGGAGTATCGGTACCATAGGAGGGCTACTGATACCAGTCATCCTGAAATGTTAAGATATGATCAAATTTAATAGATATTGGAAATAATAATACTTTTGAGTATTATTAGAAGTAAATATTAGAAAGTATACTAACATTTGTATTGTATGTGTAATTATGGATGCTTGTGTAGATCAAAATCAAGCTTATGAGTCTAGTAAGAAAAAGGAAAAAGATAAAGTTATCGATTAGTCGGACATCAGTAAGGTATCCTATTGATGCATACAAGGTGAGTGCATTAATTATGTACTTATATGTTATGATAGTCATAGATGCATTTTGCTTAATGTATGCATTGTATTTACCGAATGGTGCTGTGTGAGCAACTTAAGAAATTCATAAGAAGTTTATGAATTTTTGCATTGGCACTATCTGTGGAACTTAAGAAATTCATAATAAGTTTATGAATTTTCGTATTGGCACTATGTGTGCAACCTAATAAATTCATAATTAGTTTATGAATTTTCGTATTGGCACTATGTGTGCAACTTAAGAAATTCATAATAAGTTTATGAATTTCCATATTGGCACTATGTGTGCAACATAAGATATACATAATAGTTTATGAATTTTTATATTGGCATTATGTGCAACCTAAGAAATTCATAATAAGCTTATGAATTTTCGTATTGTCACTATGAGTGCAACCTAAGAAATTCAAAATTAGTTAATGAATTTTTGTATTGGCAATGTCTGTACAACTTAAGAAATTCATAATGAGGTTGTGAATTTCCGTATTGGCACTATATGTGTAACTTAAGAAATTCTTAATAAGTTTATGACTTTTCATATTGGCACTGTATGTGCAACCTAAGAAATTCATATTTCTTTTATTAATTTCCATATTCGCACTATGTGTGCACCCCACGTAATTCATAATGAGCTAATGAATGACTGTATTGGCACTACGTGTGCACCCCAAAGAGCTTATAATGTTATGAAAACAATAAATTCGTATTTTGATAGTTATGACATACTTATGTTTTAATTACGACATTAGGTGCAACTCATGTACCATGCATTTTCATTCAACATATATTGGGCAAACAAAGGATCAATTAGAAATACTGATTGATAGGTATGATGCCTTACTAAATATAGTTATTATGTTATTTGATTGAAGATTGATTTTCCAAACTTATTTGATGTATTTTTTATGAATTATACGATTTTCATTTGTATTTTGATAATTTGGGATATGCTTATATTAAGTATAATTCATTTTTTATTACTATGCCTAAAGTAATTACTTAGCATATGTTGGTTTCACGCGTAGGTAAAAGCCTAGATTAGAAAGAGTCGAGCAACTCCAAGCATCAATGAATATAATGCAATATCAGTAAAACATCCTATGATGTAATTTTTGACTTAGTTTAGTGACATGTACTTATGAATGTCCTATTAGATTTATATAAATATTTTGGAATTGGTTTGTAATAGATTAATTGAATCGTCTTATAATCTATTATTAAATGGTTTTATCTATAGAAAACACACATTTTACTTTTCAAGTATCGGAAATGTTTCAAAAGTCATGTGATATATGACTCGTGTACGGAAACGTATACGGGAAATGAGTGTTCATTTATTGGTATCAGAGCTATAGGTTTACCCATTTCTGGACATGAAACGAGTATTAATTTTATTACGAATGTATACATCCACTAGAATGTTAAAAGTTTACTGATAGTTGTATATATGTGATGCTTATAAGGGAGTAAGGTTACTCTTTATATGAATTTGATTATGTTTAGATATCGGAAACAAAAGGTAAAGGTAAGAAAGTTGATAATGTTGAAAAGAAGATCGAGATCAAAATCGACCCAAGAGAATCCGACATGACTTTAGTATCACACCTTAGAAGGGTAGAAGCTACTAGGGATTTTCCTCCATTTTGTGGAAGGAATGCCCCAGCATTTAACAATGTTTCTGCATTTGAAGAGTCCATTAAAAATTTAAACGATTTACAAAATAAGTTGTGTAAGATGATGATCCAGAGGAGATTTCTAAATCTAATAATAATTTGAGTTTTCTTCAGGTAAGCTTAAATAATTGAGAAATTTTTAAGTGAAGTATTTAATTGTTTAAAGCATTGCTAATTTGAGTAATAGAAATGAGTAAGCGGTAAATATGTTGTCAGTTAAAAGTTTATAGAAAGCTGGGTTATTAGTGAATCAAATGATGCTGAGTTTGTTTGAGAATAATGTTTTATGGACTTGATAGATTTATTTTAAAGTTAATTTGTAAAAATGGATTGTCTACCCATTCCATGCTATAATGAATTATTATTTTGAATTGAGATTAATTCTCGATAACTTGAAAAGTATCAAGTTCGTAATGATAGGAAAAAGAAATTTGTTTACTAGTAAAGTTTTTAGCATTAACTGCTATGAAGTCATTGCTACAAAGTTGTCAAGTCTTTTTATTAAATGATGTGGATTTAGACTTTCATAGTTGAGATAGAAAATGTTTCAACTGCTCGAGAATATTTTCAATGGACCCAGAATAGTTACGGATTACCTCGAGAAATAAGAAATTTTAAAATAAATGTATTCTATTTAACTTAATCTCGAGTAAAATAATAGCGGTAAACTCTATGGGTCAAGGTACAAGGGTTAGTTAGACAAGTAGTAAATATTCGATAAAGATTTCACGGGCTATGTTCCCGATGAATCTGATGATATTATCATTTGATGTGTTAAGATTATATTGGGTATAGGTTGTTGTCTCAAGAAACAATTATTTCAGAAAGATGCAGAGGATATGGAAATTATAGTTATTGAAGAGAAATAAAAATCATCGCCCAAGGTGACATCGACAATGATTGTGAAGAAAATGATGTCAAAATGATGTATAGCTTTTTTTGCTAATGTGATAGATACTCAAAATAATTAAAGAAGATTGTATTATATTTCCACAACTCAGGAATTTATAGATGTCTTTTTAGATGAATTACCTAGGTTACCTCAGATCGAGAGGTGGAATACAAGGTTGATGGTTATCAAGGTATTTAGCATGTTTCTATGATTTCGTATCGAATGACTTAAGTGAGTTAAGAGAATAGAGGCTCAATTAAAAGAGTTGATTGATCAAGGTTTAATCATATCGAGTGTTTCATCTTGGAGAGTATTTGTGTTATTAGTGAAAAAAGATGAATCTATGGTTATTCATATATTATGATAGTTAAATAAGGTAACAATAAAGAATAAGTATCATCTTCCGAGGATTGATTCTATTCGGATTGACAAATGCTCCTACACTATTTATAGACTTGAACCGAGTATTCCAATCTTACTTGGATCAAATTGTAGTGGTATTTATAGATGATATTTTGGTGTATTCCAAGCCAGAAGAGAGTTTTGAAATGATAACGAGGATTTTAATAGATGTACCAGTGTTTATACAACTTGGGTTGGGTAAAGATTATATGGTTTTTAGTGATGTACCTCATCGGCTCAAGAAAGGTTATTATGCAAAAAGATAAAGTTGTGGCATATGCCTTGATAAAGTTAAAGACTCAAAAGAGGAATTACCCTACGTATGATTTAAAGTTAGCAGCAGTTGAGTTTTCTTTAAAGATTTGACACCATTATTTGTATGGTAAGCAGTGTTATAGTTATGCTAATTACAAAAGCCTAAAGTACTTGCGGACTAAAAAAGTTGAACTTGAGATAGAAAGATGAAAATTTTATGATAAGAACTGTATAAGTAGAAGATGAAAATTTTATGATAAGAATTGTATAAGTAGAAGATGAATAGATTGAGGACTTTAGAGGTTAGGTCCACGGATGTTTGTATTATGGGTGACTTTGTATTCCCGACGATGAAGAATTTAAGAAAGACTTATTATAGGTGATTATTGATAGATTTACCAACACAACTCACTTCATATTGGTACGAACATTTATTCGATGGATTATATGAGTTATGCATATAAGAGATAGTTCGGCTACGGAGTGCCAGTATCGATCATACCTGAAGAGGTCCAAGATTCACTTAAGATTCTAAAATTTCTTGCATGAAGTTTTAGGTACTCGATTAAATTTCAATACAGCCTTTCACCCACAGACGAATGGTCAGTTGCAGCTTACATCATTATTGGAAGATAGGCTAAGGGCATGTGTAATTGATTTCAAGGGATCATGGGAAAAATCCTTTCCTTTAGCAGGAATTACCTACAACAAAAGTTATCAATTGAACAACAAGATGGCTTCGTACGAAGCTTTATAAGGGAGAAATGTGAACACTATTTTTAGTTTGAGTTGAAAGATCGAATTATATTGGCTCTCATTTATGGTAATAGGTTAAGGATAAAGTGAAGAAAATTCAAGATAATCTCAAGATGGCATTTGATCGACAAAAGTCTTATGCTGATCTAAAGAGAGATAATCAATCAGATTTAACTTATGAAAAACCAATATGGATTTTGCCTCAAGAATCATAGAAACATAGCAAGACGATACCTCTAGTTAAAGTGCTTTGATAAAAGCATAAATTTTTAAATTCGAGGACGAATTTTCCAAAGAGGGAGAATTGTAATATCCGAAACATCAGGTCAGACCATAGTGAAAGAATTAAAATTTGAAGGTTTAATTGAGTAAATTGAAAAGTGTAAGGAATGATTTAGGAAATTATGTTTAAGACTAATTATTAAATGGAAGAATGGAGGGACAATTTGGTCTTTTTGAAGAATGAAATTAATATTCTTTTAAATTGGGATATTTATTAAGGGTGAAAAGGAAAAAGGGGAAAGCTAAAAAAGATTGAGTTCACTTTTTCTACTTGTCATTCCCCGCTCCCCATAGCAAAGGTAAGGTTTCATCAAGTTGGTTTTTCCTTTTGTTTATGGTTTGGTTGTGAAACCTTAAGTAATATAGAGGCTTAAGAAAGGGTTAAAGAGGATTAAAACTAAGAATGAATGTTTTATTTGATTTGAGTGATTTGTTGAAATTCAAGTTTTTATTGATGTTTACAAGTATATCTGACTTGTCAATAAGTAAATAAGAGATAACTAGCCTTGTCTGTGATTAAAAACATGTTAGAACAAGTAGTATTTCTTGGTTTGGGTGTTCTTCAGATAATTTGGGTGTTATAAGAAGCTAAATGGAGGAAAGTTAGTTAGGTTAAGTAAGGTGAGTTTAATGGTATTGTTGGAGTTAAAAGTAAGAGATTTAAACGAAAACAAAGTAAAAATCGAGCTGAAAAATGGAAAATATGGGTGAGGGTATCGGTACTGGAAGAACAGTATGGATACAATAGGTTTAAATTTGAAGAAATACGATGAACAATGATACTGATGCAATTAGTATCGATACTGATGTGGGTATCGTACTAAGAAAAAGGCATCGATACCATGGATTCTAGAATACTGAAATGGAGTATATGTTCAATAGTATAGAAGTATCGTTACCATAGGAGGGGTACCGATTCCAGTCAGCATGAAATGTAAAGATATGATGAAAATTTAATAGAATTTGGAAATAATAAACTTGAGTATTATTAGAAGTATAAATGCTAGAAAGTATGCTAACATTTGTATTGTATGTAATTATGGATACTTGTGTACATCAAAATCAAGCTTCTGAGTCTAGCAAAAAGGGCAAAGATAAAGTCGTCGATTACTCGGACATCAGTAAGGTATCCTATTGAGGCATACAAGTGGAGTGCATTAATTATGTACTTATATGTTATGATAGTCATAGATGCATTATGTTTAATGTATGCATTACATTTACGAATGGCACTGTGTGTGCAACTTAAGAAATTCATAATAAGTTTATGAATTTTGTATTGGCATTGTGTGTGCATCTTAAGAAATTCATAATAAGTTTATGAATTTCAGTATTGGCACTATGTGTGAAACCTCAAAGACTTATAATATTATGAAAGCAATAAATTCGTATTTTGATAGTTATGATATACTTATGTTTTAATTACGACATTTAGGTGAACTCATGTCCATGTATTTTCATTCAACATATATTGAGGATAAATAAATACTGAATGATAGGTATGTTTACCTTACTAAAGATAGTTATGTTATTTGATTAAAATTGGTTCGCCAAACTTATTTGATGTATTGATATGAATTATACAATTTTCATTTGTATTTTGATAATTTTGGATATGCTTATATTTAAGTATAATTCATTTTGTATTACTATGCCTCACTAAGTAATTACTTAGCGTGTGTTGGTTTCACGCGTAGGTAAGCCAAGATTAGAAGTAAAGAGTAACGAGAACTCTAAGCACCAAGGAGTATACTGCAATATCAGTAAGACATGCTATGATGTAATTTTGACTTAGTTTAGTGGCACGTACTTATGAATGTCCTATTAGCTCTATTTAAATATTTTAGAAATTGGTTTGTGATAGATTAATTGAATCGTCTTATATTGATTTTAAATATGGATAACATGATATAGTATTGATATTGGAGAGACGTGTTTAATATAATATAAAATTGAAGAATGTATTATAATCTATATTATTAAATGGTTTTATCTCTAAAGAAACTAAATTTACTAATTTTCAAGTATCGGGAATGTTTTAAAAGTCTTGTGACATCTGTAACTCTTGTACGGAAACATATACGGGAAATGTGTTACATTTATTGGTATCAAAGATACATGTTTAGCCGTTTCTAGACATGAAACGAGTATTAATTTTGGTAAGAATGTATACATGCCACTAGGATGTCAAATATTTATTGATAGTTGTATATATACTGTGATGATGCTTATAGGGGAGTAAAGTTACTCTTTTTTAATGTAATGACTTTGATTGTGTTTAGATGTCAGAAACTAAAGGAAAAAGTAAAAGTTGATAATGTTGAAAAGAAGGTCGAGATCAAAATTGACCCAAGAGAATCCGACATGACTTCAGTATCATGCCTTAGAAGGGTAAAAGTTGTAAGGGATTTTTCTCCATTATGTGGAAGGAATGCCCAGCTTTAACAATGTTTCTGCATTTGAGGAAACCATTAAAAAGTTTTGAACGATTTACAAGAGAAGTTGAATTGAATGAGGATCCAGGAGATTTTTGAATCTAGTAATGATTCGGGTTTCTTTAGGTAAGCTTAAATAATTGAGAAATATTTAAGTGAAGTATTAAATTGTTTAAAGCATTGTTAATTTGAGTAAGAGGAAATGAGTAAGCGGTAAATATGTTGTCTGCTAAGAGTTTATTGAAAGCTAAGTTATTAGTGAATCAAATGATTATGAGTTTGTTTGAGAATATATTAAGTTTATGGACTTGATATAAATTTTAGAAGGTAATTTGTGAAAATGGATTTTCTACCCATTCCATGCTACAATGAATTATTATTTAGAATTGAAATTAATTCTCGAGAATTTGAAAAGTGCTAAGTTCATAATGATAGGAAAAAGAGTAAATTTTTTTACTAGTGTAATTTTTAGCATTAACTGCTATGAAGTTATTGCTACAAAGTTGTCAAGTCTTCTTATTAAATGTTGTAGATATTTAGACTTTCATAGTTGAGATAAAAAATGTTTCAACTGCTCGAGAATATTTTCATTGGACCTAGAAAGTTACACGGATTACCTCGATAAGGAAATAGAAATTTTAAAATAAATGTATTCTATTCAACTTAATCTCAAGTAAAATAACGGTAAACTCTATGGGTTAGACAAGTAGTAAATATTCGATAAAGATTCTAGGGCTATGTTCCCGATGAATATGATGGAATTATCATTGATGAGTTAAGACTATATTGGGTATAGTTTGTTTTGCCTCAGAAACATTTATTTCAAAAAGATGCAGAGGATATGGAAATTATAGTTTTTGGAGATAAAGAAAAATCATCGCCCAAGGTGATATCGACAATGATTGTGAAGAAAATGATGTCAGAAAGATGTATAGCTTTTTTTGGCTAATGTGATAGATACTCAAAATAATTAAAGTAGAATTGTATTATTTCCGCAACTCGGGAATTTATAGATTCTTTTTAGATTAATTACCTAGGTTACCTCCAGATTGAGAGGTAGAATTCAAGGTTAATGGTTATCAAGGTATTGAGCTTGTTTCTATGATTTCGTACTGAATGACATAAGTGAGTTAAGAGAATTAGAGGCTCAATTAAAAGAGTTGATTGATCAAGGTTTCATCAGACCAGTGTTTCATCTTGGAGAGTATTTGTGTTATTAGCGAAAAAAATGAATCTATGTGGTTATTCATTGATAATTAACTGTTAAATAAGGTAACAATAAAGAATAACTATCCTCTTCTGAGGATTGATGATCTGTTTGATAAATGGAAAGGCACAACATGTTCTTCAAGATAGATCTGAGGTCAGGGTACCACCAATTAAAGATTAAAGAGGATGATATATCAAAAACAGTTTTTCGGACTTGGTATGGATATTACGAATTTATGGTGATGCCATTTGGATTGACGAATACTCATTCACTATTTATAAACTTGATGAATCGAGTATTCCAATCTTACTTGGATCAAGTTGTAGTGGAAAGGAGAATGGAGGGACAATTTGGTCTTTTTGAAGGAATGAAATTAATATTCTATTAAATTGGATATTATTAAGAGTGAAAAGGAGAAAATGGGGAAAGCTAAAAAAGATTGAGTTCTCTTTTTCTACTTGTCGTTCCCTGTGCTCTCCATAGCAAAGGTAAGATTTCATCAAGTTGGGTTTTCCTTTCGTTTATGATTTGGTTGTGAAACCTTAAGTAATATAGAGGCTTAAAGGGTTAAAGAGGATTAGAACTAAGAAATGAATGTTTTATTTGAGAATGAAGAAAATGGGTTTTTGAGTGATTTATTGAAATACAAGTTTTTATGATGTTTACAAGTATATTTGACTTGTCAAATAAGTAAATAAGATTAGAAGCCTTGGATGTGATAAAAACATGTTAGAAAAAGTAGTATGATTCTTGGTTTGGAGTGTTCTTCAGAGAATTTGGGTGCTATAAGAAGCTAATGGAGGAAAGTTAGTTGGGTTAAGTAATGGTGAGTTTAATGGTACTGTTGGAGTTAAAAGTAAGAGATTTTAATGAAAACAAGGTAAAAATCGAGCTGAAAAATGGAAAACAATGGTAAGTGTATCGGTACTGGAAGAACAGTACGGATACAATAGGTTTAAATTTGAAGAAATAAAATGAACAAATTTTGATACTGATGCAATTAGTATCGATACTGATGTGAGTATCGATACTAAGAGAAGGTATCGATACCATGGATTCCAAAATAAATGTATCAATACTGAAATGGAATATATTTACCATAGTATAGAAGTATCGATACCATAGGAGGGGTATCGATACCAGTCAACATGAAATGTTAAGATAGGATGAAATTTAATAGAATTTGGAAATAATAGTACTTTTGAGTATTATTAGAAGTATAAATGTAGAAAGTATACTAACATTTTATTGTTTGTGTATGGATACTTGTGTAGATCAAAATCAAGCTTCTGAGTCTAGTATGAAAAATGGCAAAGATAAAGTTGTCAATTACTCGAACATTAGTAAGGTATCCTATTGAGGCATACAAGGAGAGTGCATTAAATATGTACTTATATGTTATGATAGTCAGAGATGCATTATGCTTAATGTATGCATTGCATTTACCGAATGGCATGTCTGTGCAACTTAAGAATTTATAATAAGTTTATGAATTCCCGTATTGGCACTGTGTGTGGAACTTAAGAAATTCATAATAAGTTATGAATTTCAGTATTAACACTATGTGTACAACCTCAAAGAACTTATAATGTTATGAAACAATAAATTTGTATTTTGATAGTTATGATATACTAATGTTTTAATTACGACATTTAGGTGCAACTCATGTCCATACATTTTCATTCAACATATTTGAGGATAAATTATAAAACACTGATTGATAGGTATGTTTACTGTACTAAATAGTTATTATGTTATTTGATTGAAAATTGGTTCGCCAAACTTATTTGACGTATTGATATGAATTATACGATTTTCATTTGTATTTTGATAATTTTGGATACGCTTATATTTAAGTATAATTCATTTTGTATTACTATGCCTCACTAAGTAATTACTTAGCGTGTGTTGGTTTGACGCGTAAGTAAAAGCCAAGATTAGAAGTAAAGAGTAACGAGAAACTCTAAGCACCAAGGAATATACTGCATATCAGTAAGACATCCTATGATGTAATTTTTGACTTAGTTTAGTCGCATGTACTTATGAATGTCCTATTAACTCTATTTAAATATTTTGGAAATTGGTTTGTGATAGATTAATTGAATTGTCTTATATTGATTTAAATATGGATAACAATATATAGTATTGATAATTGAGAAGACATGTTTAATATATAATTGAATAATGTCTTATAATCTATATTATTAAATGGTTTTATCTAAAGAAAACTAAAATTTTACTGATTTTCAAGTATCGGGAATGTTTTAAAAGTCTTGTGACATCTATAACTTGTATACAAAAGCATATACGGGAAATGGTGTTACATTTATTGGTATCAGAGATACATGTTTAGTCGTTTCTGGACATGAAACGAGTATTAATTTTGGTAAGAATGTATACATGCCACTAGGATGTCAAATGTTTACTGACAGTTGTATATATACTGTGATGATGCTTATAAGGGAGTAAAGTTACTCTTTATTAAGTATTATTTTGATTGTGTTTAGATTTTGGAAACTAAAGGTAAAGGTAAGAAAGTTGATAATGTTGAAAAGAAGGTCGAGATGAAAATCGACCCAAGAGAATCCGACAGGACTTCAGTATCACGCCTTAGAAGGGTAGAAGTTGCTAGGGATTTTTTCCATTCTGTGGAAGGAATGCCCCAACGTTTAATAATGTTTCTGCATTTGAAGAATCCATTAAAAAGTTTGAACGATTTACAGGAGAAGTTGAATCGGAAGAGGATTCAGAGGAGATTTTTGAATCTAGTAATGATTCTGAGATTTCTTCATAAGCTTAAATAATTGAGAAATATTTAAGTGAAGTATTAAATTGTTTCAAGCATTGTTAATTTGAGTAAGAGAAAATGAGTAAGCGGTAAATACATTGTCCGCTAAGAATTTATAGAAAGCTAAGTTATTAGTGAATCAATGATTGAGTTTTTTTTGGAATAAATTAAGTTTTATGGACTTGATATAGTTAATTTTAGAAGGTAATTTGTGAAAATGGATTGTCTACCCATTTCATGCTACAATGAATTATTATTTAGAATTGAAATTAATTCTCGAGAACTTGAAAAATGTTTAGTTCGTAATGATAGGAAAAAGAGTAAATTTGTTTACTAGTGTAATTTTTAGCATTAACTGCTATGAAGTTATTGCTACAAAGTTGTCAAGTCTTCTTATTAAATGATGCATATATTTAGACTTTCATAGTTGAGATAAAAAATGTTTCAACTGCTCGAGAATATTTTCATTTGACCCAGAAAAGTTACACGGATTACCTCGAGAAGGAAATAAGAAATTTTAAAAAAATGTATTCTATTCAACTTAATCTCGAGTAAAATGATAGCGGTAAACTCTATGGGTCATAGTGCAAGGGTGAGTTAGACAGGTAGTAAATATTCAATAAAGATTCAAGGGGCTATGTTCCCGATGAATCTAACGGAATTATCATTTGATGAGTTAAGATCATTGGGTATAGGTTGTTTGTCTCAAGAAACAATTATTTCATAAAGATGCATAGGATATGGAAATTATTTTGGAGAGAAGGAAAAATCATCGCCCAAGGTGATATCGACAATAATGTGAAGAAAATGATGTCAGAAAGATGTATAGCTTTTTGGATAATGTGATAGATACTCAAAATAATTGAAGTAGAATCGTATGATATTTCCACAACTCGGGAATTTATAGATGTCTTTTTAGATGAATTATATGGGTTACCTCCAAATCGAGAGGTGCAATTTAGCGTTGATAGTTATCAAGGTATTGATCATGTTTTTATGATTATATTGAATGACTTAAGCGAGTTAAGAGAATTAGAGGCTCAATTAAAAGAGTTTGATCAAGGTTTCATCAGACCGAGTGTTTCATCTTGGGGAGTATTTTTGTTATTAGAGAAAAAAAATATGAATCTATTTGGTTATTCATAGATTATTGACAGTTAAATAAGGTAACGATAAAGAATAAGTATCCTCTTATAAGGATTGATGATCTATTTGATCAATGGAAAGGCACATCAGTGTTCTTTAAGATATACCTGAGGTCAGGGTACCACCAATTAAAGATCAAATAGGAGGATATATCAAACACAGTTTTTGGACTTGGTATGGACATTACGAATTTGTGGTGATGTCATTCGGATTGACGAATGCTCCTGTAGCATTTATTGACTTGATAAATTAAGTATTCCAATCTTACTTGGATAAAATTATGGTTGTATTTATAGATGATATTTGGTGTATTCCAAGCCATATGAGAGTTTTGAAATGCTAAAGAGGATTTAATAGAGGCACCAATGTTTATACAACTTAAGTTGGGTAATATTATGTGGTTTTCAGTGGTGCACCTAATATCGGCTTAGGAAGGGTGCTTATACAAAAAGATAAAGTTGTGGCATATGCCTTGATAAAATTAAAGACTCAGAAGAGGAATTGCCCTATGCATAATTTAGAGTTGGCAGCAGTTGAGTTTGCTTTAAAGAATTGAGGTCGTTATCTGTATGGTAAGTGGTGTTATAGTTATGCTAATTACAAAAGCTTAAAGTACTTGTGGACTTAAAAGTGTTGAACTTGAGACAGGAAAGATGAAAATTTCATGATAAGAATTGTATAATTAGAAGATGAAGAGATTGAGGACTTTTGAGGTCAGGCCAACGGATGTTTTATTATCATGGGAGACTTTGTATTCCCAACGATGAAGAATTTAAGAAATACTTATTATGGGTGATTGTTGATAGATTTACCATGATAGCTCACTTCATATTGGTATGAACATATTATTCAATGGATAATATGATGAGTTATGCATATAAGAGATAGTTCGGTTACGAGGAGTGTCAGTATCGATCATATCAGAAAAGATCCAATATTCACTTCAAGATTCTGGAATTTCTTGTATAAAGTTTTGGGTACTCGATTGAATTTAAATACAGCCTTTCATCTGCATATGGATGGTCAGTTAGAGCTTACTATTCAGATATTGGAAGATATGTTGAGGGCATGTGTAACTAATTTCAAGGGATCATGGGAAAAATCTTTGCCTTTAGCAGGAATTGCCTACAACAACGGTTATCAATTGAACAACAAGATGGCTTTGTACAAGATTTATAACGGAGAAATGTCGAGCACTATTAATTTGGTTTAAGTTGAAAGATTGGAATCTGATTGGCTCTCATTTATGGTAAAAGGTCTTTTTGAAGGAATGAATTTAATATTCATTTAAATTGGGATATTTATTAGGAGTGGAAAAGGATAAAAAGGGGAAAGCTAAAAAAGATTGAGTTCTCTTTTTCTACTTGTCGTTCCCTCGTGCTCCCCATAGCAAAGGTAAAGTTTCAAGTTGGTTTTTTTTTCGTTTATGGTTTGGTTGTGAAACCTTAAGTAATATAGAGGCTTAAGAAGGTTAAAGAGGATTAAAACTAAGAAATGAATGTTTTATTTGAGATTGAACAAAATGGGTTTTTGAGTGATTTGTTGAAATAGTTTTTATTGACGTTTACAAGTATATTGACTTGTAAAATAAGTAAATAAGATATTAGAAACCTTGGATGTGATTATAAACATGTTAGAAAAGTAGTATGATTCTTGGTTTGGTGTTCTTTAGAGAATTTGGGTGTTATAAGAAGCTAAATGGAGGAAAGTTAGTTGGGTTAAGTAATGGTGAGTTTAATGGTATTGTTGGAGTTAAAAGTAAGAGATTTAAACAAATCAAGGTAAAAATCGAGCTGAAAAATGGAAAATATGGGTAAGGGTATCGGTACTGGAAGAATAGTATGGATACTATAAGTTTAAATTTGAAGAAATACGATGAAAATATTGATACTGATGCAATTAGTATCGATACTGATGTGGGTATCGATACTAAGAGAAAGGTATCGATACCATGGATTCCAGAATATAAAAAAGTTATCAATACTAAAATGGAGTATATGTAACATAGTATAGAAGTATCATACCATAGGAGGGTACCGATACTAGTCAGCATGCAATGTTAAGATAGGATGAATTTAATAGAACTTGGAAATCATAGTACTTTTGAGTATTATTAAAAGTAAAGTTTACTAACATTTGTATTGTATGTGTAATTATGGATACTTGTAGATCAAAATGAAGCTTCTGAGTCTAGTAAGAAAAAGGGCAAAGATAAAGTTGTTGATTAGTAGGACATCAGTAAGGCATCCTATTGAGGCATACAATGAGAGTGCACTAATTATTATATATGTTATGATAGTCGTAGATACATTTTGCTTAATGTATGCATTGCATTTACCGAATGGCTCTGTGTGCAACTTAAGAAATTCATAATAAGTTTATGAATTTCCATATTGGCACTGTGTGCGCAACTCAAGAAATTCATAATAAGTTTATGAATTTTTGTACTGACACTATGTGTGCAACCTAAGAATTTCATAATAAGTTTATGAATTTCCCTATTGGCACTATGTGTGCAACCTAAGAAATTCATAATTAGTTTATGAATTTCCGTATTGGCACTGTGTGTGCAACCTAAGAAATTCATAATTAGTTTATGAATTTCGGCATTGGCACTATGTGTGCAACCTAATAAATTCATAATAAGTTTATGAATTTCCGTATTGGCACTGTGTACAACCTAAGAAATTCATAATAATTTTATGAATTTTCGTATTGGTACTATGTGTGCAACCTAAGAAATTCATAATTAGTTTATGAATTTCTGTATTGGCACTGTGTGTACAAGTTAATAATTCATAATAAGTTTTTGAATTTATGTATTGACAATGTGTGTGCAACTTCAGAAATTCATAATAAGTTTATGAATTTCTGTATTGGTACTGTGCAATTTAATAAATTCATAATTAGTTTATGAAATTTTATTGCCACTATGTATGCAACCTAAGAAATTCATAATTAGTTTATAAATTTTTGTATTGGCACTGTGTGTACAACCTAAGAAATTCATAATTAATTTATGAATTTCTGTATTGGCATTATGTGTGCACCCCACGTAATTCATATGAGCTTATGAATGACCATATCGACACTACGTGTGCACGCCAAAGAACTATAATGTTATGAAAATAAAAAATTCGTCTTTTGATTGTTATGATATACTTATGTTTTAATTACGGCATTTAGGTGCAACTCATTTACCATGCATTTCGTCAACATATATTGGGCAAACAAAGGATCAATTAGAAAATACTAATTGATAGGTATGATAGCCTTACTAAATATAGTTATTATGTTATTTGATTGAAGTTTGGTTCTCCAAACTTATTTAATGTATTTATATGAATTATACAATTTTCATTTGTATTTTGATAATTTGGGATATGTTTAATTTAAGTATAATTCATTTTGTATTATTTGCCTCACTAAGTAATTACTTATCGTGTGTTGGTTTCAAGCATAGGTAAAAGCCGAGATTAGAAGTAAGAATACCGAGCAACTTCAAGTATCAAGGAATATTATAATATCAGTAAGACATCCTATAATGTAATTTTTGACTTAGTTTAGTTGCATGTACTTATGAATGTCCTATTAGCACTAGTAAGACATCCTATAATGTAATTTTTGACTTAGTTTAGTGGCATGTACTTATGAATGTCCTATTAGCTCTAATTAAATATTTTGGAAATTGATTTGTAATAGATTAACTGAATCGTCTTATATTGATTTTAAATATGGATAACATGAATTAGTATTGCTAATTAGAGTAGATGTGTTTAATATATATATATAATTGAAGAATGTCTTATAATCTATAATATTAAATGGTTTTATCTAAATAAAACAAAAATTTTACTTATTTTTAAGTATCGATAATGTTTTAAAAGTGTTGTGACATTTGTGACTCGTGTACGGAAACGTATATGGGAAATGGGTATTATAGAAGCAATGTATTGCAGTCACTATACGGAGTGGCACTCAATTCAATGTACAAGACAAGTTTAGGGGAAGAAAGAATAACGATTTAAAGCCCGTAACTGTGCAAGATGCATGAAATGCCAGAAGAGACACAAGTCGAGGAGAATATGGATGAGGGTTCATCCAGTAAAGCAACTGAGGGATAAAAAATACCACGTCAAATGTTATTCCCATCCCTTCATTAGAGGAAGTATGACCCCCACCACCTTTCCCACAAAGACTAGAGATGACATTCGATTCAAGAAGTTTATCGACATTTTGGACCAACTTCACATCAATTTTCCTTTTCTTGGAGTTATAGAACATATGTCGACATATGCTAAATTTCTCAAAGAGATTGTTAGCAAGAAAAAAAGCTGAGAACTACGAGATTGTTGCCATGGCAAAAGCATAATGCTTTGCCTTAATCAAGATGCCACCAAATCCAATCTTCGTGAAGCGTTGAATAGAAATACAAGACCCACCCTTGTTATCATGCAACTAGCCGGCCATTACCATGTTCGTCCCAAAGGGAAAGTCGAGGATGTCATTGTAAAGGTGGACAAATTTTGTTTCCAGTAGACTTACTTATACTTGATTGTGAAGTTGACGCCACTGCACCAAATATGGGGAGACCCTTTTGCTACTGGGCGTATTCTTATCGACTGTGATAAGGGTGAGCTCAGCATCAGAGTGGCCAACCAATGTGTCACCGTTAATGTTTTTTGTACTCTCAAGTACATGGATGAGTTTGAAGAATGTCATATAATTTTCGAAGTAGATTTATTTAGCAAGAGAAGCTGATCAATTTTACCATGACAATTTCATTCAGCTGGAAAATTATGAGGCTTATTGAAGAAGAAAATGTCGATGAGCTCAATGACTTTTCTTTAGAGGTGCAACATGCAAGCTTTCTCATAGCTAGCTCAGTACACACTTTGAACCTCTTTATTTGATGAGTTTGTTCCTCCTAAGCCCTCATTACAGCATGCGCCTACCCTAGTTAAAGAATTTGCCATAACATCTTAAATATGCTTACCTGGATAGTAATGAAACTTTACCTGTTATTATTTCCTATGCCCTTACTCCTAACAAAGAATGTAGTTTTGTTATGTTTTGTCACAACACAAAAAAATGTTAGGATGGACTATGGCATATCTAAAGAGGATAAGTCCCACTATTTGCACGCATAAGATCCTTTTAGAAGAATGTCATGGAATCCATAGAAACACAAAGAAGACTAAACCCAATCATGAAGAAAGTAGTGATGAAAGAAATCCTCAAATAGCTTGATGTTGGAGTAATTTACCCCATATCTATTAGTTCATGGGTGAATCCTGTCAATGTGTGACGAAGGGAGGCACGACCGTATTGAATAGCGAGGACAATGATTTGTTTCCAATACGCACTCTCACTGAGTGGAGGATACGCATAGACTATCCCAAGCTAAACAAGGCCACCAAGAAAGATCACTTTCCTTTTCCCTTCATCGATCAAATGTTGGATCGATTAGTAGCAAGGCATTTTACTTCTTTTTAGATTGATATTTTGGGTACAATCAAATTGCCATCTCACCAGAGGACTAGGAGAAGACTTCGTTCACGTTTCCGTACGACACTTATGCTTTTGAAGGATGCCTTTTGGACTTTGTAATGCCCTGGAAACTTTTTAACGCTGCATGTAAGCTATCTTTTATGATATGGTTGAGGACTTCCTAGAATCTTTATGGATGACTTCTCCGTTTCTGGGGATGACTTCTCTGTTTCTGGAGATGACTTTGAGAAATGCCTCAGCAATTTGGTAAAGTTACTCAAGCAATGTGAGGAGGTCGACCTCATGCTGAATTAGGAAAAGTGTCACTTCATGGTGACTAAAGGCATTGTGCTAGGCCATAAAATCTCTCAGGTCATTGAAGTGGACAAAGCCAAAATTGAGGTGAAAACCACCACCACATCTGTCAAGGGCATTAGTTTCCTTGGACATGTTGGGTTCTATAGAAGATTCATCAAGGAATTCTCCCCGATATCCAATCCCTTATGCACCTGCTTCAACAAAATCAGCCCTTCGTTTCGATAAAAATTACATGGCACATTCATCGAGCTTAAACAAAGACTTATCTTGAACCTATCATTCCCCCCATTGGACATCACCATTTGAGCTAATGTGTGCGCAATTTTGTCATGGGAACTATGTTTGGCCAACACCGAGGTAAAATTTTTGTGTATATATTAATACCTTGAATGAAGCACAATTACACAACCACTGAAAAGAATTACTGCCATGTTATTTGCATTGACAAGTTCATACTTGATAGGCACTAAAGTTATTCACACTGATCATTCAGTTGTAAAATACTTAGTGAACAAGAATATGCCAAGTCTAGAATCATTAGGTGGATATTACTATTACAAGAATTTGACTTAGAGGTGATAGATAAGGTAATGAGAACCAGGTTGCAGATCATTTTCTAGGCTAGAGAACAAATGCCATGAAATTTTAGATATTCAAGAATTCTCTGATGAGAAAATTTTATATGTTACGATTTCTTCGTAGTCAAGTCAGTATTTTGTCTTATGAATTGAACATCCAGTGCAGGAAGAAGTTCAAGCATATGCTAAGTTCTACTTTTGGGAGTAGCCATATTTATTCAAACAATGCACCGATCAAATAATTCGACGTTGTATCCCTGAGGAGGAGCAAAGATACATTCTACATCATTGCCACACAGCCCTATGTGGAGGCCAGGGGGCAAGGAATGCTACTAAGGTCTTCCAATCAAGATTGGCCTTCACTATTCAAGGATGCTCATAAGTTTTGCAGCGCATGTGATAGATGACAGCGCACTAGGACCATTTCAGACGACATTAAATGCCATTGCAAATATTTTAGAGATCGAGCTCTTTGATGTTTGGGGCATTGACTTTATGCGACCATTTCCATATTATTTTGGATACTTGTACATCTTGTTTGTTGTAGACTATGTATCTAAGTGGGTTGATACAATTGCAACACCAAAGAATGACTCTAAAATTATGCTCAAGTTCCTTCACAATAACGTCTTCACCCGATTTGGAGCGCTTATAGCCATCACCAGTGACGAAAGAACTTATTTTGATAACAATCCAATTACCAAGGCATTACAAAGATGGAGTATGACTCAAAATCGCCACGACATACCCACAACCAATATGCAAGCTAAGTATTCAATCGGAAAATGAAGCAAATAATGGAGAATGTGGTGAATCCTACAAGGAAGGACTGTCCCAAAAGCTGGATGAAGCACTCTGGGCTTATCAACATCATTCAAATACCTTTGGGAATGTCTCCTTTAAGATGGTATATTGGAAAGCATGCCACCTACATGTGGAGTTAGAACATAAGGCATATGGTCTATCAAGAACCTCAATTTTGATGTACAACTATCTAGGGAGCAATGATTACTCGATCTGAATGAAATATAATAATTTAGAGAAAAAGCATATGAAAATTCCAAACTTTACAAAGAAAAAACAAAGAAGAGGCATGATCGAATGTTTTTTTCTAAGGCATTTTCATATTGGCCAACAGGTGCTCTTCAACTCGAGCCTGAAGCTCTTTCCCGGTAAACTAAAGTAGTGATGCTCCATACCCTTGAAGTACACCATTTTTACCCTCATGGCGCTTTGATATCAAGAATATAGATGATGGGACCATTTTCAAAGTTAACGGTCAGTGTCTGAAATCTTATCAAGAAGATCTGCCCTTGCGTGACAAATCGACACTCTTGCTATGCTTGAATCTGAAGAGCATTTCAAAGATGCCATGACATTTTGAATTTACTCATGTGTATATAAATGTTTATTTTATTTATTTTATATTTAGCTATTTTTTGGTTAATTAATTTATTTTGAATTTTTAGGGACCCACGCGGAAGGCATGAGAACTACACGCTTAAGGACATAGAAGTGTATTGCACCAAGACCAAAATTGGAGGAAAATATTCACATTTAACTTTTTGAAAATTTTTCCTTCTTTGGATTTACTTTTACATTTAATATTTTGTTTTTCTCCAACCCACACCTTATACACCCGTTAAATAACCCCTCTTTTCCCTTTTTATTTTATTTCTATCTTTTTACTCTCTCACTTCAACTTCTCTCTCTTCTTTTTCCCTCCTTCAAATCACGCGCCATAGTCAAAAACCTTTAACTTTTTATCTATTCTTCATTTTTTTTAATCAAACAATGGTTTGCTCACGTCCTCCAAGCATAGTTCTTTCGTCTTCACCGTGGTTCATCGATGAAGTGGCACAATAACGGTTTCAAGGGCTCAAACTATTGGGTTTTCTTTGAGTTAGGCTTCATCTTCTTCAACGTTGAAGATACCGACCTTGGAGGCGATGTCATGGACATTGTTCACTAACACAAGTGGAAAAACTTTGCTAGGCATCCGAAGAAACGTGAATACCACTCTCGTGAATGATTTTTATGCCAGCTTAACCGATCAAATCAACATGTCGTGGTGGTTTGCAATATTTCTATTCGCTTTACTCCTTCGACTATTAATCGTTACTTTAAATTCCATGATATTGTTGATAGGCACACCACATTCGTAAAAGAGGTAGATAATAAGACTTGCCATGGAATATTGGATGACCTTTTTTTCAAACACAAAGTGGAATGGGCACCAAGCTAGACACAATCAGTGGATCGCGAGAGGCTACAACTGATGGCTAATTGTGGAATCATTTCATGAAGCATAAGCTTCTCCCCACTACCCCAACACTACTGTTTCATTTTAGATGATTCTTCTGTTGCACTCTATTTTGGTGAGGCACTCCATTGACATAGCAAAGATAATCTTGGAACAACTTCATACTTGTTTGAAGTGCCCCGCAAGTGTCTGGTATTTCCAAACTTTATTACGACATTATGCTATAAGAAGGTGCCCGAGAACCACTTTGATGAAATATTACCTAGGTTGTCTGGTATTACAAAGGCCAAGCTGCCTATGTTGATTGGATTCAAGGAAAATAAGGGAAAGGAAAAATAAGAGAGCACCTCTCGCACTGATGCAAACCAAGATGCCATGGAAAAAACTAGATGCTCTAGAGGAGGTCACTAAGCGAACCCAGGATCGCGTGGCACAGCTGACCAGTAACCTAATGATCTTCTTTTCTTATGTCAAGTGCAGGGATGAGTTTTTGGCGGCTGCTTTCATGGAGCTCTTCCCGTACATTGCTCTTGATATCCGAGTCTTCCTTGATATACTCTTGCGTACCTCTGCTGATGTCGCAGCATCTGCAGATACTCCCCAGACTGCTGCTGATGATGAGCTAGAAGATCCTGATCTAATCCACTCAATTCCAACAACTGAATGCCAAGAGACTGAGCTCCATCTATCAACCTTGCCAGCACCCTCAAAACCCAAAGAACCACACAATGCAACCATCAGAAATGCCACAACATTTCCCTCTACGAAGGATTTGACGCCGTCTAAAAAGATGTTTCAGCGTAAGAAGCCTCAATTTACCCCGATCCCTAAAGGTATTAGGACCCCCACTGCACCACTAACATATTCTGAACAATCTAGCCCCACGTTATTGCGCAAGCGCCCGCGTCGCCCTCATCATATATAGTCAAGGTACCTTGCATTGTATTGCATATCATGTAGTCTAGTTTTTACTTAATTTTTATTTAGCATTGAAGATAATGCTTCTCTCAAGTTTGGGGGAGGTAGGGTTCTCAAGTCATTGCATGATAGTATTAGTAGAATGAATAATCCATGACATTAGTAAGTGTTGATTCCTGATGATGATGTACTCCTTATGGCTAGAATTGATGTACATGATTGTAGAGGATGATAAAACCAACTCTAGGACTTTCTTCTTTGAAATTATTTGATACATGATTGTATGTTTCCATGCTTAAGAAACTTATAACATTTTTTATAAGAGAAATCTTACATGCCTTGGTATAAAATTTTGACAATGTCCTAGAATGGTGATAACCCCACATGTTCTTAAAAAATGAAAAATGATGAAAAATGAAATTACGAATAAATGTTTCGGCATAATTCTAGAGGGACACTCCGCTATTCCATGGCATTACCTGGATACTGCATTTAAATAAATGGCAACCGCAACATATGAGTGAATGAAAGTAGTCAAGGGATGACCCTGCCTAATGGGCTATGGAATGGAGTGTTTACTCCACCTCATTGTCAAGTCTAGAACAATAGGTGGATGAGTTGACTCCCCTCGTAGCATGTTAAAGAAGAAGAAGAAAAAAATGTGGGAGTAAACTTGTAAATGACGTGGCAAAACAAGAAAGCTTGCTTAGAAATTTTATGGATTTGTTAAGCATAGACTTGATACAATCACACAAACACAAATAAAGGATCTTGCCCTAGGGGACAGTACTTTTAGTCTAGCATATTGAAGCCAACTATTCTTAGGGCTGAAATTCTATCCCATATGACTATCTTGAACCTGAACTTGCCATGGTATTTTTATTTTGCTTACTACTATTTTCTAGAGGACAAGCAATAACTTAAGTTTGGGGGTATTATAACTCCATCAAAAGGCCATATTTAGGGAATTTTCACTTATGTTATTAACTGTCTAAGAGCTCATATAGGATCATATAGATGAATTTAAGAGCATATAGTTGCATTTGGTAGAAATATATTTTTCCATGGCATTTTATTTTGAAAATGGTATTGAATTATGGGGAAGGTGCTTTGTTTGATGATGTGTAGGATTTGGGAGCAAGGACGAGCAAGGAGAGTTGTCGTGACATATTAGGAATGCTAAGCAGAATGCAAATGCCAAATCAGACATCATTTCAGAAGCGAAAAAGATAAAAGAAGATATTTTTAAGAGTCAATTGTTCTTGTCTTCACATGCCTTCAGCTGTTAGACACCCAGGATGGAACATTTTCCACCTTGGTCGGTTGATCTTGTCTACTATAGTCGCACAGGAGGGGACCACTGCCACCTCTACATTACCCCTCACGTGAAGGGAACCAACCTGGGGTATCATAGGAATTTTGATACAAATCCCTAGGTTTATACCCCACTATGAATGTAACACCTATTTCCCATATACCTTTTCGTACATGAGATACGGATGTCACATCACTCTTAAAATATTTTGTCCTTTAAAAAATCGTAGAATTTTATTTAATTTTTAACAACCTCAAAATATGATATTCATTACCAAAATTCATACACTTAGTATGAATTTCTTAAGTTTTGCACGCTTAGTTCCATTTGGTAATCACCATACGTATATTAATAAATCATACAACTATGACTACCATAACATATATGTACATAATTAAATGCACTCACCTGGATTGATACATGCACCACATGCCCTAAAGCTAAGGATGATGAATTTAATATACCACTTGGCCCTATCACACGAGGCCGGACAAAACTTCTTAAAGACAAGCTTCAAATCGCAGTTCAAGTATTCATCCGTAAGGGTCTAATAACAGCAGATTTTCAACAACTTTTTGATACAACTGTCTATCTCTTATCTTTCCAACGATTCTTGAATCGCATCAATCCAATATCGTGAACTCAAGATATGACCATTTTACTGAAGATGGTGCATGCAGTAAATCCTATACGGGATTAATACGCTATTTTGTAAATATTACGAATTTTCAATATTTATATTGATTATTTGTAATATAATTTAATATAGGATGATTAATTATCTTTTAGGATCAGAATTATTATTTTATTAGGAATTAAGGTTGGGTTAAAACAATATTTTTAGTTATTATTATTTTATTAGGAATTAGAGTTAAAACATGTTTAATTTATTAATATTTTATTCTTTAGTTATTTAGGACCTTTAGAATTCAGCCCCTATATAAAGGAGGTTTCATTCAACTTTGTAAATCAGATTTCATTGATTAATAATACAACGAGAGTTCGTTTTTGCAAGTGTTGGTTGCCTTGTGCCTTCGAAGCTTCTTCTCCTGGAGTTCTTTCAAGTTCTTGTGAGGGAGATTAATCTTCACACTCCAATTTACCGTCCACCTTCGTAAGGGAGATCTTTTAATTTCTTTATTATCTTATCTTATTTTATTTTCAATTTCTTTATCTTTTGTTTATTTTGTTCTAATCTTATTGCCTTAAAGAAACCCTAAAAAATCCTAGTTACTACTGCCACCTTCCCCTATTCATCCCCTTTGTTCTTAATCGAGTCTAGAGCTTTCTAGGTTTGATTCTTCAACAAGAGCAACGTTCATTAACCCGCCACCGCTTCCCTATCAATTGATATCAGATTTGGACCGATTCTTGGAAAGAAGCAGGCAATCTTGTTTGTTCTTGCACACAACACCGTCAAGGTACCCCACGGAGCTAGTTCAGAGAAGATTCATCGTTTCAGGTTATTTGTATTTAATTTTAATTTAGATTCAAATCCTTCTTGTTAGTTTGCTATTTTTTCAAAAAAAAAACAAAAAAAAGCCAAAATTTCAAAAAAAAATTGCAAAAGAAGGTATTTAGGGCTGATTTTCTCCAGATATCATATTCGTCTTAATTTTAATCTCCAGTCCAAAATTCACTTTGATCAGAGTTCATTAGATCCTTCAAATACATCATTCAAGTTTTATCGGCAGATTCGGTCTAGAATATTGTCGAATTTCTTGAAAATTCTACAGGAAGAATTTTGTGGTGAAAATTTCCATATTGAAACTCCATATATTGGAGATCATTCACACAAAAAATCAGAATTTTTTGAGATCAAGAACAACTTCGAACAAAGTGATCAAGAAAAACAGATTGTTTGAGGACTCACCGTTCAACAGAGTCTACTGGATACTAATAAAGGTATTTGATTCTTAAATTTTACAGGTGGTTTCTTGACGCATAGAAAGACATTCAATAATTTTTCCAGAATTTTTGGATACCGGTAACCCCCTCAAAATGTTGCTCAAGTTGATCCAGCGTTTCTAGGTTTTCTGGTTTGGTCCTTCTTTTCTTTAACTCTTAGTGCTTTAGGTTCTTTTGTTTTTCCCTGTTATTGTTCTTTTGCATTATCTAACACATTATCTTCCTTGTGTTAGTAGGACTAAAGAGTTTGCATACTTCTTCCTTCTATGCATTCTTGTTCTCTTGGAGTCTAACCTTTGTTTGGCCTCTTAGAGCTTTTAGGTTTTTCTTATCGCCTTTGCTAGTGATCAAACTCCGATACGAACTGTGAAAGACTACTTGGTAAAGTGAGTTTTAAAGAGTACAAGATCGGCTTACTTGCCTCTCGTTGTGTTACTTTCTTGGAGTGACTTGTGAGGTTTCTTGCTTTGTTAAATTTATTTTCTTTTATTTTTATTCTACTTTAAAATATTCTTTTGAGTGTTATAATTGCAGGATGGGCGACAATAACAATGAGACACTTACGGACATCTTAGCCACACTTGAACGACTCACAACTCAATTTGATCAACTTAACAATGCCTTGAGAGAACGACAAGAACTACAACTGGATCTACCAAACCAAATCCAAGGCCAAACAATACTGAACTTTTGGCCCCCAGGCGAGCACAACCACTTTTCAAACACCCAAACTCTTTGCAAAACCAAAGTTCACGATCCCGTCTTTTAAAGGAGACTACGATCCAGAGAAGTACATCGATTGGGAAGGAAAAGTTGATCTCTTGTTCTCATACCATGACTGCCCCCAAGCTGAACAAGTTCCCCTCATCACCTTGGAATTCGAAGGATATGCTCACACTTGGTGGATGCAAACAAGGAAAAAGATCGACAGCTACCAAATTCAACCAATCACTTCTTGGACCGAACTCAAACATGCCATGAGGAACCGATTCCTACCGACACATTATACACGAGAAGTTAAACAACGACTACACCGACTTCGACAAGGTAGAAGTTCAGTTGAAGATTACTACAAGGAGATGCAGTTCTTACTCAATAGGGCTAACATAACTGAAGAAGAAGAAGACACCATGTCAAGATTCGTCGTCGGCTTGAACTCAAACATCACTGATCTTCTTGACCTCCATGGGTACGAAAACCTCGAAGATACACTGAAGAAAGCAATGACAATTGAAGCACAAATACAAAGGAGATTCCAATTCAGAGAACATTACCAAGGTACTTCATTCTCTACCAAGGTAATCCTTCAAATCCTTCCTCATCTTCTACTCCATCTTCTAAAAAAAATCGAGAGATGACAAACTCGACAAAGAGAAACAACGACCAGCAAAGAATGAGACACTTCCAGCCCCTAAAGACGACACCCGAGCAAGAGACATCAAGTGTTTTAAATGCTTAGGAAGAGGCCATATCAGCCACAATTATCCAAACACGAGGACCTTAACCATACTAGGTGATGGATCTTACAATTCTGACTCCGATGACGACATCGCCGACATTCCAGTACATGTCGAAGCGAAAGAAGATAGTGATGACTATGGAAGCGATGAGTACAATGGCACAATCTTGGTGATCCGTCATACATTGAACATCCAAGCATCCGATGAGTCTAACATACAACGTTCCAACATCTTCCACACACGCTGCCTAATCAAGGAATAACCATTCTCCATCATCATTGACAATGGTAGTTTTGTCAACGTCATTAGCTCAAACGTTGTTGAATCACTCAAACTTCCTTGCCAACGACATCCAAAACCTTATTGCTTACAATGGCTTAATGAGAGTGCCGAGATGAAGGTGGTTAAACAATGCCTCGTTAATATCAAGATGGGAAAGTATTGTGACGACGTATGGTGTGATGTAATTCCGATGCAAGCATCCCACATTCTCCTAAGACGGCCTTGGCAATACGAAAACGACGTCACATATTATGGTCGAAAGAACACTTACACAATTCCAAAAAAGGTAAACCATTCCGACTTAACCCCTACCCCCAAAGAGATTCTCATAGATCAACAACGAATTCTCAAGGAAACAGGGAATTTGAAACAAAAGGCAAAAGAGGTCACAACCGATAAAAGCCAAAAAATGACCCACGGGTGGTGAGTGAACCTCAATGTGAAAATAAAAGAGTGTCTCAATATTTATGTGAGTGCAAAAGATATGAGAGATACCCTTTTTCAAAATAGGCCGTGCATTCTAGTCCGTTTCAAGGACTCTATTTTATCAACTATCACTAACATCACAGATTTGCCTAGTGTGTTTTCTTCTCTATTATAGGAGTTTCAAGATGTCTTAAGCAACCCACCGGATGGTTTACCACCTACAAGAGGAATCGAACATCAAATCGACTTTATCTCTGGATCAACCATACCAAACCGCCCCGCTTACTGATGCAATCCTGAGGAAACGAAGGAATTGGAACGACAAATAGATTTATTATTACAAAAAGGACACATCCGTGAGAGTCTTAGTCCTTGTGCAGTTCCCGTCATTCTAGTTCCAAAAAAAGATGACACATTTCAAATGTGTTTAGATTGTCGACCTATCAATCGGCTTGATTGATAAAGGAGGCTTCATTCAACTTTGTAAATCAGATTTATTTGATTAATAATACAACGAGAGTTCGTTTTTGCAAGTGCTGATTGCCTTGTGCCTTCGAAGCTTCTTCTCCTGGAGTTCTTTCAAGTTCTTGTGAGGGAGATTAATCTTCACACTCCAATTTGCCTTTTCATCGCGACTAGGAGGGTTGGTTAGAGCCATTTATCGAGTTTGCCTTTTCATTGCGACTAGGAGGGTTCGATAGGACACTTATCCATCTATTTTTCCACAAATCCATCTGCACCATCAATCATCTTTACCGTCCACCTTCGTAAGGGAGATCTTTTGATTTCCTTATTATCTTATCTTATTTTATTTTCAATTTCTTTATCTTTTGTTTATTTTGTTCTAATCTTATTGCCTTGAAGAAACCCTAAAGAATCCTAATTACTGCTGCCACCTTCCCCTATTCATCCCCTTTGTTCTTAATCAAGTCTAGAGCTTTCTAGGTTTGATTTTTCAACAAGAGCAACGTTCATTAACCCGCCACCGCTTCCCTATCATGGATTGTCTCGCTATTATATCCAAAATGCAAAGTTGATCACTCCAGTACTTTGCCTTTGTCTTTATTTTTGCTTGACTAGGGAGCTTGATTTCGATCTACTCAAGCATCCAATAATGACAAGTACAATATCAATTGTTAGTATTTTCCTAACAACTATACTCAAACATTATTCAAGAGTACATATTATTAACCTTCTATAACAATATCAACCTATTTTTAACATTTCTGGCTCACAAATATCGATACCCCCATCATGGTATCGTTACTACTATGCTATGGTATTGATACTCTATTAGGGTACCGATACCATTTTTGTATTTTGTGATCAATGGTATCAATATCATCCTCATGGTATCGGTACTCCCTCTTGGTATCGATACCACTTGAATAGGTATCAATACTACTTGACAGATTCTATTGATTTCAAGCCTATAGTATCGGTATTGTTCTATCAGTACCAATACATGTGCCCAGAATTTCCAGCTTTCAACCCAATTATCACCTAAATGGGGTCAAATTTCATTATGATTACTCCATACAATACTATTAAACTTTTCATTACCTATTCATACTAATTTCCTTCATTTAATTACTTAAAACCTCTAGCATCCTTTAATATCATTTTATTCTAAGAATCACACCACATTTTCCAACTTGTGTTTAAACTCATCTAATGCTTCTAATCTCCCATTTACTACTTTGACAAGTCAAATGTACCAGTAAACATCAATAAACACTAATATACTAACATATCATTTCAAAACTCATTTTCTTAAATCTCCAATTTCATCTATTTCATAGTTTTAATATCATATAATCTTTCCTTAAGTTACCTATTACTTAAGGTTACAAGAACCAACAAAAATCAACTAAAAACATGAACTAGATGAAGCTTACCTTAAGCTATGGAGGGACACTCTCACTCACGGGAAGAAGAAGAAGAAGAGAAATAAGTTTTTCACTTTCCTCTTTTTCTTAAATCCCTAATTTAAATGGGTTTTAAATTCATTTAACCTAAAAGACCAAAATGCCTTTTCAATAAACTATCTTTTACAAATTGGTCTTACTTAAGTCATTTCTTATACTTTACCAATTACTCAATTTAGTCCTCCAAATTTTTATTCCTTTCAAATTAATCACTGGCATATTATTTGGGATATTACAATGAATAGGAGATTAGGCCACCGGATGAGAGACTTTATACACCATTTTGAGCTTAATTTCTAACGAAAATGTCCCTCCTATTTTCGTCAATCATTTTTGCCATGGCATTACAAGCTAGAGGGAGTGGCGAGCTAGGATAGTTCGTGGTGGCCGACAGGAGCTTCAGCACTGCACGTCAAAGGCTTTTTCTTCATCCCTTTGTTGTTTTTATCACTTATCATATTTGGGTTATATGGAACGAATGATCTTCATGCCTTGTTGCTTGGAATATTCGAACCCCACCATGAACTATCTTTATTTTGTGGGAGTTCATTATGGATGCTTAAGTTTTATTTTAATGGATGGTTGTTTTTGTATTATGTTATTTGTTTTACTTATAATGCTTAATGCCTTAAGGTTGTAGGAGCTATGAGAGTAGCCATTCCTTAGGAGAAAGCTTAGTGTTCGAGAGAATGATTAAGTAACATATCTTTAGTGTTTGGGAGAAACTAAGGAGGATCCACATAAGCAATGGGTTCTAGATAATAACTAGACCTAATCCACCCTTAGACATAAGGCTAGGATTTCAATCGACTAAAAGGAGTAGTGCTCGGTCGAGTGGTTAGATGCTAGTACTGACGCTGAGTGGTATTTCCATGACATATTCTGTTGATCTCAACCAATATGATCCCTGCACCTGCTAACGCCAAGAGGTATTGCCATGGCATTCTTAACATGTCTTGTCCCTAAACTTATAAGTACGCTTAAAAGTCTAGAGGCATGTACTTCACATATGCTTGATGACTCTAACCCGTAGGTCTTAGGAACGACTAAACCTAAAGCTCTAATACCTCTAAATGTAACATCCTAATCTAATTCGACCCGAAGGCCATTGAATTATGATGTCACACGGAACCACGTGAGTGGCTAACCCTTTTTTTAAAAATGTTTCATGAGGGTACTATTCATAAAATTTAATTATTTGAAAAATATGAAATATAAGTTTTTAATACGGGGGAGCTCCCAAAATAAGTCTAAAAAATATTAATAATTGAAATACAGAGTTATGACTAAAAATTTAAATAAGGGTCTATGATAATACATGCCTTCTAAAACTCTCGAAAAGTACTCTGAAGAAGTTGAGTCTGGAAACCAAGTCTGGCAAATAGCTCCTCAGCTGGTACCTACTGACATACGCACGAAAACACATTCCATATGTTGAGCTAACAAGCTCAGTGCCACAAAAAATAACCAAGTTGTACTACATACATCCAACATATAAGCATGATATTGTATAGTTATGAGCGATTGCATCACTCAAGAAAACAATAAGTATCATGGTGTAGCTCAGGGTCATATAGAATCACATAACTCACACCCATCTTTACTTACAACACTTAAGGAAGACATAGATCACCTAGCATCAATGTTTCATTAGAACTCGGGTCAAGTCTGGGTCACATAATATCAACACTTACCAGACTAGTTTACTCCTCTAGAGTACTCAAGATATGTCCGAGTCATGTAGCATTGGCACAATATCCAACTAGCATTTAAAGTTCCCAAGCACTAGATTGGATATAACCGAATATTTTATACACATAACGCTCACGTTGTTATGTGACTTGAGTCTCCTCATCGTTTCCTCGAGTATCAAACAAAGCTAGTTTTATGTTAATTTATTTCATAGCGTTATTAGTAAAGTTTTATCATTATTATTAGTTTTTGGGTTTAGGGTTTAAGAATTGGGTAAATCAATTAATGGACCAAACTGAACTCATTCAAACATTGTGAGACCAAGATAACATTTCATAACACTTTAGACCTCTACTGAATGAATTTTCATCTTTTCCAATCGGCAAAACAATGAAGGGATTGATCCTTTCTTTCGAGGGATCGATCATTTTCCTCAAGGGATCGATCCTTTTCCCCGAAGGATCAATCCATTGCACAGTAGAGAGTTTGGGAGCGATCCTTTTTGGTACGGGGTCAATTATTTCCCCTAAGGGATCGATCTTCTCTGGAAAAAATTACTAGTTTGTCAGGACATGCCTATTTTAGTCACCAACTTCCATACTACAACAAAATTATCAATTTGAGACCAAATTTATATTTGGTGTTACGTATAACGCCACAAAATATAATATAACATGAGGTTATTTTCATTTCGTCATATTTAGTGATTAATACTATATCTTTTATAACTATTTCAAAAATGGTCATTGATTTTCCTCATTATATATTTGGCGTCAAAATCTTCCAGCCAAAACTTTTGGTGGGAAATCTTTTAATGACATTCAGATAAAATAGTGACTTTGTAAAATTGTCTCCAATGGAAAAAAAAGTATTAGTGGCGTTTTATTATAGTGACGATGCGATTTGAATTCGTGATGTTGCACATTTCTCACTAATAAATTTTATTTGACACTTTGATTCGTCATATTTTATAAGACATTAAAAGAGGTTATTTATTATTGTCACAAAAATAGATTTAGCATGACAAAATCAATTATTTGTCACTCATTGTTATATTTTTTTATATGATGAATTTTAAAGACATCGTGAAATTACGTCACTTAGTATACTGCACCAAGAATATTTTATACATTATTGTGACAGATTGAAAATATTTTATACCAAGTGTGACGGTGGTAGGATTTGTCACTATATGTTTGTCGCCAAAATCTTCCAGTCAAAATTTTTGGTAGGAAACTTTTTAATAATATTTAGATAAAATAGTGACATTGTAAAGTCGTCTCCAATAGAAAAAAAGTATTAGTGACGTTTTATTATAAAGAAGATGTGATTTAAATTCGTGGCGTTGCACATTTGTCACTAATAAATTTTATTCGTGATACTTTGATTTGTCATATTTTATAAAGCATTAAAAGTGATGTTTTATTCTTGCCACAAAAAATAGATTTAGCATGAAAAAATTAATTATTTGTCACTCATTGTTATATCTTTTTTATATGATGAGTTTTAAATACGTCGTGAAATTATTTCACTTAATGTATTGCACCAAGAATATTTTATACCTTATCTTGACAGATTGAAAATATTTATACCAAGAATGACAGTGGTGGGATTTAAACTTGTGCTTACAAGCTTAAATTCATGAATCTCAACTACTTGTACCAACACTATTGGCATCGAACATATTATTTTAAATTCTACAATTTTTAAATAATTTAAAAATAGAATAAAAAGAAATGAAAATAATTCATACAATTATTTATAGTACAATTAGTTTAGGGTTTTAATAATCTTATCACTGCAATAATTTTTATTATTGTGACAAATTTAATTTTTTCAAAATTATTTTTGTCACTATTAATAGCTTTTTTGTGACAAAATAGATAAGTGCCACATTAAATTAGAAAAACATAAACAGTGGTGACAAAAAAATTGTCATAATATTTCTTCTGCCACTCCCATTTTCTCAAAACCCTTTATTCCTCAATTTTTTTATGGCCGCCATGAATCACCTTTCGACCATCCATTCATGGGTCAAGTATCTCTGATTCGATTGAGGTCCCTGACCGCTAGGACCAACGCTCTTCCGTGCCATCTATATGTCCACTCTATCGTGTATTTTTCGAAGGCCACGTCGTTTGGAGCCTTAAGCATTGTGTTGTCATAGCTACTTTACTCTGACCATTTGTCTGATGAATCAAGTGTATTTCTTTGGGTAAGACCTCAATCCTATTATATATTGTTTTTGAGTTTCGTCCATCGCCTTATTGCTATGATTAGGAGCTCCTCTGCCCAGATTATTGTGTTGTCTTGTTATCATCTTTGTTCTCTGCTACAATGATAATTATTTTCTTAGTTGTATGTGATAATAATTTATTTGTTGTTTTTCCAGGCTACTTTGTTGCACTGTGATTTCCTGATTTTTTAACCCAAATCCATTAATCGTGGAAACCCCTCCACTGTTTCCATTTTCCTTAAATTGCAAATTTAATTTTGCAAGGTAGCTTTTGGCTGTTGAAATGTAAGATTGGGAGTGGGGAAATAATAATTAATAATATTATTATTTCACTTTCCATATATTATTATTTCACTTACCTTTCAAATATTATTATTATTTTTAATAATTATAATAATAAGAATATGGTAACATTTCACTTTTAATTCAACTCAGTTCTACAGTATCCGGATTATATTCTTATTTGTACACAACCTTTTGACTTAATCTGTAATGCCTTGACTTGAAACCTGACTTGTTTAACCGATTAATTTTTTGTTAGACCCGATAACTTTTTGTTGACATTGATGAGATAAGATGACTTTTTACACTGATTTATTTGACTCAACTTAGTTATTAATACATTATTTTTATATTTTTGAGGTGGTCTCGAACTGTAAATGTTAAATCTGAATCATCTATTGATTAACTAAGATTATCGTTGTCAATTTTTGACTCTCGCTTCACATTTCAAAATCCGTACACGCTTATTAATTTGTGTCTAATATTTGTGCTAAACTTATTCGTGTACTGTGTATGATGATTGTTGTATGCCGCTGCTTGTACTGTTAATATGTAATTATGATTGTTTTGATATAATAACATTGCATGTCTGATTGAGTTATATGAATGATGAGCATATTTGCTTAAATTGTATATGACTAAAATGCATGTTTAATCCGTACAATTTGTAACTATTTATGGTTGACCACATATCTGTTCCAACTGCAAAATTGATATGATTATTCAATCAATCTGTATTACTTCACATCCTTATATATAGCACATGGATAGTTTGATTAAATTGGTATAATTTGGAACATGTATGTATGACATTTTGTATTTTGCGCTAGGATTGGTTTAAACTGAGGAAGTTAATATTTAGCTTGTTTCTTCTGTTTTAGCTTGTTTTCTCTGTTTCATACATTATTTCTCAAAATTTTGTAAAACACTGATATGTATATGGAAGTCCAATAAAAAACAAAAGAAAAACTGATATGTATACGGAAGTCCAAATTAAAAAACAAAAGAAAAACAGTTTGTTTGCCTCAAGAGTAACATGTGCATCGAAACAGGAAGTCAATAATAATGCTGCTTGTGAACCCATGGGGTCGCGTATAGAGAATGGGTTAAAATCATAGCAATTTTTAGTTGTTAAGAATACAAAGAGGATGCCAAAATGTTAACTTAAATTGATTCATTGGTTAAATTGAATTATTATATGGTTTTAGGGGTGAAATAAACATAATAAACCCGTTAAATTCCATGGTTAAATTGAATTATCATATGACTTTTGATGTGCTGCTCCATTAGGAGCTTGAATTCGAGAAGAGTGAATTGTTCATTCTCTCATGTATTTATTGCTTTAATTCTTTTTTGTGTGTATGCTACTGAAATATTAACTTGGTAGGGAATTGGATTATCTTCGAGTTATGTACTCTCATTTTTTTCGTTTTGATGGTTATAAATATTATGGCTTTTGCTTGTTAAATTGAATTATCATATGGTTTTAGGGTTGGAATAAGCTTAATCAAAGTGTTAAAAAAATTATTATATCTTTTGTTGTGTTGCCTAATTGAGGCACAATTGTTGTGCATGCGCTGGTGTAAGACACATTTGTTTAATTTATTTAAGAATCTTACAATATTTGTTTAGTGATCCTTAATATTAGGTACAATTATTGCATATTGATTTATGTGATTCATAATTTTTTCTTTTTTATTTCTACAATAAATTATAAATTATGTTTATACATGTTTATAATCGAAGACGAGGTTTGAAACAAATGCAAGAGTTAGAAGAAATGTCAAGTTAACTCTTAATCAAGGATCTCGGTCTTTTGTCGCCTGCCGATATGCTATGGTAAGTTGGACACTTTTAATATTTATTATGAAGTTTATTTTTATTTTAAAATCTAATTTTTATTTGTTAAATCATATAGCACAAGGATGATGAAGAACCAAATATGATGGATTTCTTCAAGGCAGCTCATTATTCAAATGACAGAGGATGGACAACATCTGAGGCACAAGCAAAATATGTAAGACCTCACAAAATTTAAGTATGAAGTTGTAATTTTTTATCTAAGGATTATTTTATTTATGAACGACTTTTTTAAGAGAAAATGGTGGAGTTTCAATCAACTCCAATTGAAGAAGGAGCAAAGCCCAAGAATATTGATGATATAGTGGATGACGTACTTGGTACGAGACCATGATACAGTCCGAGACTTGGATATGGGCCAAAGCCTAAGAAAACAAAATCAAGTGTAGATACAATCGAGTTAAGAAAACATTTGAAGAATAGAGAAGATGAACTTAATGACTGTAAGTCAAATTTTGAATTGATTTAAACTCAAATGGAAGCTATGAGACCTGTTTTGTTAGCTGATGGAATTTAGGTGTCATCGCTTCAATTTTTAGGTAAACAATATAGTTAATCAAATAAAAATTATTATATAATATTAATTGTAGTAACGAATGTTGATTATTTTAATTTGTAGCTTCAAGTGATACTACGAACTCAACATCAACAGAATCACAACTGATACAAGGTTTAGATTGAGATTCTTTCAACGAACTATTTCACTAGTCATATTATTGTCATTTTTTTTTATTTTTTGTAAACATTTAAACCTTTTTATATTTATAGAAATGAAATTATTATGTATTTAGTGAAACATTTGTTTAAATATTATTTTGCAATAAGTGAACTATCTTCTTTTTTATTTAGATTTGTATAAATAATTTTATTTTAATATATAATATCATTAAATATGTGACAGTTTTTGGTTTTTCCATTATATTGGTGACATTATATATGGTGATTTTATGCATAATCATCATTCATAATATTATTAGTTAATGATATATTATCTCATTAAAAATGTGACTATCTCTTTATTCATATATAAGTTGATTTTAATGTATTATTTGTGACAATATAATTAATCAGTAATGAAATCTTATTTAATTTAGTGATGTAACTAATTTTCATAGAATATAAATTATAAAGTGACGTTATGCATAAATGTCATTCATAATATTATTAGGTAACATTTATATTGTCACTAAAAATGTGACAATATCTCTTTCATCACATATATGTTGATTTTAATGTATTATATGTGATGACATAAATCATCAATAATGAAATTTTACATAATTTAGTGACAGAATTAATTGTCATTGAATATCAATTATATAGTGACGTTATATAGAAAAGTCACCCATGCTACTATTAGGTGACGATATACTACGTCACTAACAATGTGCCAATTTTCTTTTTGTCATGTATACAATGAAATTATTGTGGTATTGGTGACGAAATTAATGGTAAAAATGTACATCATTTGGTGATAAAAGTAATTGGCACTGAATGTAAATTAAACAGTGATGTTATTCATTAACGTCACTATATGTTTAACAATACATGATGATAACATATATATCGTCACATTTGACATTTAGTGACACACCTAGGGTGACGATCGTCGTGACATCGAATTTTACATCACAAAAGACATCTAGTGACATAAATTGAAGTTTTAGTGACAATAACCTAGAGCCACTAATAAGAAAATTTGTTGTAGTGATATAATTATTTCTAGGGACAAGATGAACGTTAAGGTGTTATAAAATTACTACATATCTTTAAAATACACAACAAAACCCCTTTCATGCCTTAAATCCCATCCAAGTGCAAACAAAGGCTTATACACACAACATGCTTCAAAGCTTAACATTTTGATCTACGAGTAGTACGGGAAAGTTAGAAATGTGTTACCTTTCACCTAAGAATTGCAAGAACAACCCCAAGCTCACCCAAGAATCTCCTTTCATTTGGCTCGACCCCTTGAGCTTTCTCCCACTTCTCTAACTAGGAAAAATCAAGAAAAATGAGTTACAAACTCATTCAAAGGTTCAAGAAGGTTATAACATACTTAAAACTCCCAGAAACGAAATAATGATGCTAAAGAACTCAAAATTCCAAAACTTCTCTTAAACCTCCATTATGGTTTTTCCATGGCCATTTCTAGCAAAAGAGCATTTGAATGAAAGCTTGGAGAAGTCAAGTCTTACCTCATATTTCTTAAAAGATGAATTAGGCTCTCAAAGCTTTCACCTTTGAGCCAAATTGTGAAGAGGAAAAAGAAATGGAGCTTGGAAGGAAGAATAGAAAAAGACAAAGTGGATGAAAAAGAGGAATGGGAGAGTTATGGCAAGTTACATCACCCTTCTTAAAAGAAATTCAACCTTTGAATAAATTTTGGGGTTAATTGCACTCCTTATTCCCCTCATTTGGTGCACACTTTAAAAACACCCTTTTTAGCCCTATTGGGTTCAAGCCCAACCCAAACAACTATGCATTGACCCAAAACTCTTAAATGGTTTCCTTAATTCATTTAAACTCACTCGTTTTTACCCAAAACTACAAACCTAGGAATCAGGGCGTTACATGTTTAGCTTGATTAATTAATACATTCTTTCTTGGAATAAAATATCCATCAAATATAACATATTGATTTAATCTTTTATAATTTATGACCATTCTAGTTTTTCCTCTTTTAATCTCAGCATGGTTTCTTACCATAAATGTTGGACTAGATTGTGGACTATTAGTTCCTTCTATTTATCATTTTTCTAATATTTCTTTTATTTGTATGTCAAATTCATCTATATCTTATTTAGTATAGATCACTGGTTTTACTCGTACAATTTTATTGGGATTTTCCAATTTTATAATACAATATCTAGGACTATTTTATCATAATTTTAATGGTTTTTCACTAAAATTATTTTCTAATATTTTAAAAATCCAATGATTTTTTAGATGCTTAATATTTTCTTTTCTTGGTGGATTAAAAAAAATTACATAAAAATTTATGATTTTCCACTAATGGTATTTCTACAGAAGTTTTTTTTTTCTGCATACAAAATTACCTTATTTTTATCTATAGAAAATGGTAAGTGTTGATATATAAAATTATTTTCTAATAATATATCTTTATGCATTTCTGGAAAACATAATATTTTAGGAATTAAAAATCTTACATTGTTTATGTAGATTGAAATATTCCTATCTTTATATTGAATAATGGTTTCATAACCATCTATTCTTAGAGGTCTAATTGGATTTTTCATTTGTTCCAATTTTTATATAGGAATTGCATTTTTCCGACAACTACTGGTTGTAGCTCTTGTATCTAATAAAGCGTGTAAAAAATATGTATTATATTCTCTAAACTAAAATATTATTTCAATATATGTATAATATTTCCTTGATTGAAATCTTGAAAAAATGATTATTTCTTTTCCAAGTTTCATTTGTTGTATTATAGTTGATGTATTTATTTGCCCCATTCTAGTGTTTCTAGAACTTCTACTTGGTTTAGTTGGGAAAAATAAGAATATGGATTGTTTTCATACATATCGGTGTATTATTTTTTCTTCTTCTTCATCATTTATTTGACTAGAAGATGGTAAAATCATGTTTTGGTTATTTACTACTGGTGTATTTTTAAAATATAATTTATCTTCTAAGCAACATATTATATTGTCTTTAGAAGTTTAAGAGTACTAGAATTTTCTAATATCTAGTCTCTTGGTAAAGATAAATCTTTTAAGTGTAATAATTTAGGCTAGATTTCAGAAGTAATATTATTTGGTTCAAAGAGTTCAATAATTTTATTATTTACCTCTTTTATTTCTACTTCATCTGTATTATTATATTCATTCATAGAAATCCAACTGATTGCTAGATCTTTTGTTAAATCTTTAAAATCAAAACTCTTGGTTTGAATTCTTAAACATAAACATTCTTCAATTAAGGGTCAATTATGAAAATAAAATAGTTTGATTTAACTTTAAACAACTACTATCGTATGTGGGTTTGATTGAATTCCTCCTATAAGTGTTTTTATGTGTTTTTCAAATCTTTTGTCAAGTAGCACTACCAATATTAGAACATCATGACATTTTCTATATAGTGCTCTTATTGTAATCATTATACCACCTAAATGTATATGCCTAACTTGGGGATAGTTTTGCCGCCTTCTTTTTTATTTTGTCTATAGTAAATAATGGAATTTCGGTAAATCCTCCTTTTCTATCTTTGACTACGGTATTTTCATTAATTTTTTCAATGTGTCTTTGATTCCAAATTTTAAATTTTGATATTTATATATTTCTTCTTTAGAAATATTATTTTTTTTTTTTATTATCATTTCATCATATTGATTTTTTTCTTCAATGATACTACCTAACTTTATTGCTTATTGTTTCTTATTAGGTATTTCTTCTAATTAATTATTAGAATTACTACCTAGCATAAATATAAACTCATCATCATCACTGTCAGATTTGTTTCTGATATTAATTCATATAATATTTCATCAGGATTTATTTCCTGTTCTGAACAAATTTCTAACTATTGTTCTTCAAGTGTTTTATAATCTTTTTAGAATTTTTTCCTTTTTTAGGACAATTTATTACTATATAACCTTCTTCATCACAAATAAAACATTTACAACTAATTTTTTCCTTTTTATTATTAGTATTAGAAGCTTTTTATTCAAATAAATTTTCTTCTCCTATTATTCTTTGGATACTTATATTGTTTCCAAGGTTTCCATCTAACTAATTTATATTTTTTTAGTTTTTTTAGTTTTTTGTTTGAATGTATTCGTTTACATCCAAATTCACATTCATTTTCTAAAACTTTTGTACAGTGTCTACTACTTAATTTATTTTTCACTTGTTTAGTGATTTTAGGTCTTAAAGAATATAAGGTTGCTCTTTCTTTAGTAAAATTAATAATTTCATATATAATAAATTCCACTAGTTTATACACTTGATGATTTAATATGTTTATCAAGATAAGATTTGTATTTATTTATACAAAGCTTATCCCATGGTGGTGGTAATTTATGAAAATATTGGTTTTCCAAAATTCTATTTTTTTTTCATTTTTGATATTCATGAAGAAATTTTTTAGAAAAATTCTTCTAGATATCTTATACCAAAATAGTTCTTCAAAAATAAAATTATGTGATATAAGATATCTAGAATAATTTTCTAAAACATTTCTTCGTGAATATCTAAAATTAAAAAAATGAAAAAAAATAGAATTTTGGAAAAACCAATATTTTCATTAATTACCACCATTATGGGATAAGCTTTGTATAAATAAATATGAATCTTATCTTGATAAACATATTAAATCATCAGGTGTAGAAACTAGTGGAATTGATTCTATAGGAAATACAATTGATTTTGTTAAAGAAAGAGTAATTGTATATTGTTTAAGATCTAAAGCCACTAAACAAGCGAAAAATAAATTAGGCAGTAGACATTGTACAAGAATTTTAGAAAATGAATGGAAATTTGGATGTAAACGAATACATTCAAATAGAAAAGCTAAAAAGAAAAATAAAAAAATATAAATTAGTTAGATTGAAACCTTTGAAACAATATAGGTATCCAAAGAATAATAGGAGAAGAAAATTTATTAGAAGAAAAACTTCTAATAATAATAATAAGGAAAAGTTTCATTGTAAATGTTTTATCTGTGATGAAGAAGGTTATATAGCAACAAATTGTCCTAACAAAGGGAAAAATGCTAAATAGATGATAAAAACACTTAAAGAACAAAAGTTAGAAATTTGTTCAGAACAGAAAATAAATCCTGACAAAATATTATATGAATTTATATCAAAAACAAATCTGATAGTGATGATGATGAGTTTATATTTATGATAGGTAGTAATTCTAAAAATGAATTACAAGAAACACCTAATGAGAAACAATAAGCAATACAGTTAGGTAGTATCATTGGAGAAGAAAAAGTTCTCTTTGATGAAATGATAAAAATAAATAAATAAAATAATATTTCTAAAGAAGAAATATATAAAATATCAAAATTTAAAATTTGATGTCAAAGGCACATTGGAAAAATCAATGGAAATCATGTAGCCAAAGATACAAAACGGGGATTAACCGAAATCCCATTATTTATTAAAGATAAAATAAAAAAATAAGGTAAAAATATCCCCAAGTTAGGTATATACATTTAGGTGTCATAATGATTATAATAAGAGCACTATATAGAAAAGGTCATGATGTTCCAATATTGGTGATGCTACTTGAGAAAAGTTTTGAAAACCCCATAAAAGCACTTATAGGAGGAATTCAATCAAATCTACATACGGGAGTAGCTGGATTTTAAGTTAAACCAGTCTATTTTATTTCCATAGCTGATCTCTTAATTGAATAATGTTTATGTTTAAGAATTCAAAACAAGAATTCTGATATTAAAGATTTAGCAGAAGATCTAGAAATCAATTGGACTTCTATAAATGAATATACTAATATAGTTGAAGTAGAAGTAAAAGAGGTAAATAATAAAATTATTGAACTATTTGAATCAAATAAATTTATTTTTGAAATCCAGCCTAAATTATTACACTTAAAAGATTTATCTTTACCAGGGACTAGACATTAGAAAATTCTAGTACTTCTAAACCTCTAAACACAATAGAGTATGTTGATTCAGAAGATAAATTATATTTTAAAAATACAACAGTAGTAAATAACCAAAACATGGTTTTACCATCTTCTAGTGAAATAAATGATGATGAAGAAGAAGAAATAATAATACACTGATAGGTAATAAAATAATCCATATTCATATTTTCCCAACTGAACCAAGTAGAAGTTCTAAAAACACTAGAATGGAGGAAATAAATACATCAGTTGTAATGCAACAAATGAAACTTGGAAAAGAAATAATCACTTTTCCACGATTTCAATCTAGGAAATACTATACATATATTGAAATAATGTTTCAGTTTAGAGAATACAATACATATTCTTTACACGCTTTATTAGACACAGTAGTTACAACCAGTAATTGTCGGAAAAATGCAATTCCTGTGAAAAAATGCAATTCCTGTAGAAAAATGAGAACCAATGAAAAATCCAATTAGAGTTGTAGGAATTGATGGTAATGAAAACATTATTCAGTATAAAGCTAGGAATATTTCAATCTACATAAACAATGTGAGATTTGTAATTTCCAAAATTTTATGTTTTCCAGAAATGCATGGAGATATTTTATTAGGAAATAATTTCATATATCAACACTTACCATTTTTTATAAATAAAAAAAGATAATTTTGTATACAGAAAAAAACTTCTACAGAAATACCATTAGTGGAAAATCATAAATTTATATGTGGAAAAAAAATTAATCCACCAATAAAAGAAAATATTAAGCATCTAGAAATAAATCATCGGATGTTTAAAATATTAGAAAATAATTTTAGTGAAGAACCATTAAAATTATGGAAAATATTCCTAGATATTGTAGTATAAAATTGGAAAATCCCAATAAAATTATACGAGTAAAACCAATGATCTATACTAAACAAGATATATATGAATTTGACATACAAATAAAAGAACTGTTAGAAAAAAAAACTAATAGAAGAAACTAATAGTTCACACTCTAGTCCAACATTTATGGTAAGAAACCATGCTGAGATTAAAAGAGGAAAAGCAATAATGGTCATAAATTATAAAAGATTAAATCAAAAATTTTATATTTGATGGATATTTCATTCCAAGAAATGATGTATTAATTAATCAAGCTAAACAAGCTAGAAATTTTATTAAATTTGATTGTAAGTTAGGATTTTGGCAAATAATGCTAACTAACGAGTCAAAACCATTGACAACCTTTAGTGCACCCAATGGACATTATCAGGTAATGTATTTTGAATTATGTAATGCATCACATGTTTTCAAAGATGGATGGATTCAATTTTTAATAATTAAAAATTTTTGTGTAGTTTATACAGATGATATTTTAGTATTTTCCATAAACACTGGAATTACATAGAAAACATTTAAATATTCACATCACATTTAAATATCATTTCACAAGAATTCATAAAACATGAAATTATATTTAGTCCTAAGAAAATAAAATTAAAAAAACAGAAATAGAATTTCTAGGATTACAATTATATTTAGATGGTCTTAAACTAAAAAATCAAATTATAATCAAAATAAAAGAAATTCCTGAGAATATTGAAGATAAAAAAAACTTCAAATTTTTTTACGAATAGTTAATCATGGAATGAACTTCTTTCCAAAATTATCTGAAAAAATAGGTATGTTATATGATAAATTAAAAAATGATGTACCATTTTCCTAAACTAAACAAGATTTGGAAACAGTTAAAAAATTAAAATTTGAAATAAAAAATATTCCAAAAGTTTATCTACCTAAACAAGGTGATAAATTAATATTAGAAACAGATGCCTCAGAAGAATATTGGGGATGTGTTTTAAAAGCCAATACAATGGAATTAATATGTAAATATAAACCAAATGAAATTAGTTATGTAACTTTTTGAAAAAGAATTGTTAGCCATAAAAAATAGTATGCAAACATTTCTTATTTATTTAGCACTTGAGAAATTTGTAATAAGAAGTGATAACCAAGCAATTAAAAATTTTCTCACCAATAAAAAATTGGATACAGTACCAAGAAGAATTAGATGGTATAATGAATTATGTACATTTAAATTTTGAAGTTTTATATATCAAAGACACTAACAATGTTATTGTTGATTTTCTTAGCAAGCCTAATGGATAGAGGAAAAAATCCTCTAGAAACAGTAAGAGAATTAACAATTGTTCGAAAAAACCCAACAATGGAATTCCGAGACAACAAAATCCGAACCAAGGATTTGTGCCAGTACAACCTCCAATAATGTATTATCCTAACCAAGGATATTATATTTCCTATCCGAAAAGAGTTTTACATCAATTTTCGATGACGCATTCAGTAAATCAACTGCAGTGGTCACAAATCCAAATTCAACATATCAAGAAAGTTATGCTGAAATTATAAAAAAAGGATGAAGCACTGTTGAAACTACAACAATCAGAAACTAAAAATAATAAATAAAAGGTTTTTATAATCTCGGTTTGGAAGAAAAATATATAATTTGATTATTGAGGTAATGAAAACCATATCACTAATCAAAGAGAAAATTTTAGAAGATCTCTTTCTAAACTTTATGAAACCTTGGTTGAAGAAACAACTAAAGAAAATAAAGCTGAAGAACAATTACTAAAAACCATAAGCTATAGAGATTGGGAAGAACTAGAAATAGGATTTTTGAAAGATGGAGAGATAAACAATCTTCTTGAAACATGTCGATACTTCCTTGATAAAGGAACAAAAAATCCTATATTAGTAAAATTATATAGATTATGTTTATATAATAAATCTAGAATAATATTACCAAGAGAAATATTTTCAAAAATAGGTAGAACAATTTGCAACCAGCAAGCTCTATAAAAAATATTTATTCTGAATATTTTCTACAAGCTTATGTATATACAAATATTATTGGAGAAAAAATTCCAGTAATTAAATTTAGATTGGATCATGAACTGTTGAATGGGGTTTTATTAGAGAAATAATTGTTAATCACTTTTTTTCATCATTTGAAAGATTTTCCAACCTTTATAAAATCTAAGTTATATACTTATATTCCTCAGGATGATCATTATTATTATTTTCATCTTAATATAAATAATCTAATCGGGATAGCTGAAAGAGAAAAATTCCATCAACCATATGAAATTTGGACTTTTACTAAGGTGCTTGGATGACCAAAACTTTGTGCAGTAAATGAAGATAAAAACATCGTACAATCCTCTATTGAAAAATGTTATAATAATATGATCTACTATAAGATCCAAGCAGGACTCGATCTAAAAGCAGAAGCAAGAAATATATTGAATGATAATACCAAACAATGTTATGGGTAACACAACATACATTGAAGCCATAAAGCTATTACAAAAAATAGTTGACATGGAAATTGAGGACTACCCAAACAATATAATCGAAGGAATAAACTACTCATGGGTCAATTGGAACTCACCACCATTGTCACCACAATCGTTAAACTTGGACGAAATCGAGACCATGAATTTGGACAACATGCTAGAAGGGTGAACATTACAAAAAGTTAAAAAAAGTTGTCAGAACATAAAAAATAAGGAAGACAGTACAAGATGTGGAAGCCACCACAAGAAGACAAAATTTAAAAACACCAACACGTGGAATACTATCATGGCGGACTTCAAAATAAATTGAAAACATCTATTAAATGAAGCTTATAAAAGGAAACACTTGCAAGCAAGCAAGGCATCACCTTTAGCATCAACCTATCCTACTACAACTCTCTTCAAATATATTTTCTTGCAGTCTTTCATTCTCTTTCTTTTGTATTACCCTCCATTACCCCTTGTAAAAATATTTGTAATAAAAATCATTTCGCATCTCTATCCCCTTGTACAGTAAAGTCAGAGAAAGGGAATACAAGGAAATTGAACCAATTAGGCTCATGGGTAAACACGGCTGAATTGGGCAGATAATCTAGGTGGATGGATTATTTGGCCCAATAGGGCAACATGAAATTTATTTTGGGATATAAGGAAAATGCTACAGTGTCCATGGAACTCGTTATGCCAGCATGACGAGTTTCATGGGATATATTTTTTAATGGGTCGTGTTACGTGGGTCCCACATCCTAAATTAATTTAATATATTCTATGGGACTCGTCACGTGGGCATGACGAGTTCCAATAAAAAAATAATTTTTTTTTGAATTTTTAAAAGCATTGAAAAAATATTATTTTATTTTTGATGGAACTCGTTACGCTGGTGTGACGGGCTCCAACGGGTATAATTTTGAATTTGTTGACCATTGGATTAACCGTTGTTGAATGGGCAAAGTTTAAAAAAAATCAATGGAACTTGTCACACCGTCGTGATGAGTTCCAACGACTATTTTCAATTTGAAAAAACTAGTCGTTTATAGTTGTTGGGTAGACTAGTATAAATAGAGGTTTAGGTTGGATTGATTTTTCACTTGGAATCAAACATTCTATTGAGAGCAAAAACTTTTGTGTTGAATATTTTGTGTTGAAATGGCCTCAAGAGAAGAAATGTTACGTCTTGATGATTTCCATATTTTGTTGACCGAGTTGAATACGGTAAATTTAATTTTTTTTATTTCATTTTAGTTTTGACAAAATTATGGTATTAATAATTATTTATGTAATTGTATTAAATAATTTATTTTCAAATTTTAGCGAGAAGAAAGAGTCATTCGTCATCGAGGAATGACAAATGAAGAGCCACATGAGCGGATGATGATATATCTTTCACTATTTGGATTATATGGAGCGACGTTTCTTCACGGATTTAAGGTTATGTCGGCACTAATATTGGTTTTGATTGAGCGTTGGAGGCCCGAAACGCATACCTTTCATTTTCCTTGTGGTAAAGTGACGATAAAATTGGAAGATATCGCGTATCAACTTGGCGTTCCGATTAATGGCATTACATTGCTGCTTTCCCAATAAATTTGAAATAACATCATTTAGCGAATAACAATACCTAAATTATCAATTTTGATCCGTTTTAGTAACTAAACTTTCAAATTTTATTTTCAAAACTTACCGTTAAATTTTTACTGGAGATATTAAAATGAAAAAAAAAACTAAACTTTAGATATGATTTTGAAAACAATATATATACAAAAACTGATAGTTTATGTACTAAACACATAATTTACCCTAATATCAATTAAATAACGAAATGGAGTGCAAAGCAGAAGGAAAACGAAAAACGTTGTATTTGAACTAGGGCGGTAAACTAGACAAGTCAAACTCGAGTATTGCTCAGTTCAATTCAACTCGAAAAGGTTAGAGTTGAGTTTAATTTGGTTTAAAAACTCGTGAGTTTAAAATTGTCAAGCTTAGGTTGAATTTGAAATCAAAAAGTGAAGCTAGACTTGATTTGAAAGTTCGGCTCGAAATCAAAAATTGAAGTTCGACTTGAGCTAAAAAAAACTTGCTCTTAAAACATTCTTAGACTTAGATCAATTGAAGCTCAAACTCGAATTCAAACCCTAAACCTTAAGTATATTAAAGTCTTATATTGTATTTTTAAAAATAAAACAACACATAAATGTTAATATTATTAACAATTTAATTTAAAAAATTAAAATTTTAATATATTGTTTTTTCGAGTTACTTGCAAGATTTTTTTTCGGATTTAAGTAATTCATTTGGAATCGTTAAGAATTTGAGTTGAATCCATTCAATTCGAATGTTGATTGAGCTTTAATCAAATCAAACTTAAATAACTTACAATTTATCTCATCTTATTTACATATTTGTATTATTTTAATTTTATTGAATTGATATGATATTGTAAAGGTGTTAATTAAGTCCACCTCATTAATTATTACTCAACTCCCTATACTTTCAAGCATCTCGTTTATGTTGTAAAACACTAGAAGTAGGATGTAATAATATAGTATTACGTAGCAATTAATGAGGGTAGGTTATGATTTTGGTATCAGAATTATTAATTTATTTATCATTCTCAGCTCATATGATATCGTCATTGTTCTCTTAATTAAATATATATACCAACATTAAGTATCATAAAATCAATAAGCTTCTCGTTCCATTTTTTCCCCTATCATTACAGTTTTTATAATGCATATAGAGACGGACGTAAAAATTTATGTCAGCGATGTGAATTTAAGAAGTTATATTGAAAATATTAAGGGTTATAGAGTTATAAAATTTTAAGAGTGTGAAATTAGATAATCAATAGAAAATACAAAAAATCTAAAACATAAGGAAATTTGAAAATTATAAGGGGCGAGATCGCACTCCCTTCGCTCCATCCCTAAGTATACATCCATTCATCTGTTAACATCGAACACATTACATGTTGGAATAAAACATGATAAAATTGTTAGAAGTATAATAATCCGAGACGAAAAAATAAAATCTTATTTAAATAATTGATTTACACAAGTCATGGAAAATAACATTTAATTCTACAGTAGGATCTCGTCGTAAAGTTCGTGTACATGAATCAAAAATAAAAACGATTAATAACATGAAATTTTTTTTCTATTAAATAATTGAAAGGAGTGTAAAATAAATGCACGATTGGAATTGCAACAACCAAATGGAAACGAGTTGAGGCCTGCAGCTATGTAGTTTTCTTAAGACAAATTTTTGGCCACTCCTATAGGGCTTGAAATCATTGGTCGTTTGTCTCCCAGGATACAACAACTAGATGACCAATTATATTCACACTTTTGTAGAAATCACGAATAATTCTCTTTCCTTCATCTATCACCAAAAACTAGAAAAAGAATTCGTTTGAATTCTTTTTGATTTTTTTTTAAAATACTATTAATAGGGATTTATGAAAATACTATTCATCTATCACCAAAAAGTAACTTCATTAGTGTAAATATTTTATACTTTCTCTCCTATTAATCTAGTAATATTTTTATCTCTATCCTTGTCTCGATTTAAATACCATAAATAATCATATTAAAAAAGATCATGATATAATTTTATTTTTTCCTCTTGGATCTGGATCTGTTTGATCTGTTTCCATAGGATATGGATTATTAATATTTTCTTCTGAAATATTAATATTTTCTTCTGAAATATTAATATTTTCTCTATTGAATAGTTGTTATCTTCATCAGATGTATCTGAAACATTTATAGTTTCTATTTCTTTTGAATTATTTTCAAAACGGGTATTACTGTCTGTAGTATTATAATTTAACATATAATGACAATTAAATAAAGTGAATAATTCTTTATGTTCTTTAAGTTTTTTCATTAATTTTAAATATTCTACTTTTCATTTTTATCCATAGTAGTGAAAAATTTTAATTTCCAATGTTCCATTAATTCTTTATAAGATTGAAAATTATATTTTTGTTTAGGTGTAAACCTTTTTTTTTTTCTTCTTACGTTCATCCTTTTTGGACAAACTTTCAGTTAAAGTTTATTCTTCATCTGATAAAGGTAATATGGTGTTTCCATTTCCATAATATAAATGACCTAAATATAAACTACTAACACCAGATAATCTTAATCCTAAAAATTCTATTTAGAAGACAATATTTAGTTATTATTTCTCTAGAAAAGTTAATTCTATTTCCTATATAATCTATTACACTAATTTTTACACCAGATAATCTACATTATTTTTCTAGATAAGATTTGTATTTGTTTATACAAAGCTCATCCCATGGTGGAGGTAATTTAGGAGAATATTTGTTTTTCAATAATTCTATTTTTTCATTTTTAAAATTTTTATATTCATGAAGAATTTTTTTTAGAAAAATCTTCTAAATATCTTATATCACATAGTTTTATTTTTGATAATATATAGCTCGCTTGACCGTCTTGATATTGTTTATCATTATAACAAAAAAATTGTTTTTAGAATTTGTGTTAATTCTTTTAAAATATCTTTAGGCGTTTGAATTTGGTTAATTAATTACTTTTTTGCTCCATTCCTATTGCTGATTCTTCCATCTACGAAGAAATTGTAAGTAATCTCCTTGAAAAATTCCAACAAAATAATTTAAAAGTCTTTCTTTTGGATAATCGTTGTTATTTACAACAATTGTCATAGTCATCTATGGTTTTTTCATAGTATGATATAAATATATTAGTTAAGTCTAAATATACTCCTCCGTGAGCAACATTTCTTTTATTAAAACTTTCTATACTATAAGGTAGTGGTTGTGAAGTTTCTCCTGTTTATTCAGTTTAAATTCATTACTATAAATATTTCTTACATGCTCTCTTTTTAATCTAGTAGTATTTTGATCTCTATCGTTTTCTCGATTAAAAGACCTTAAATAATCATATTCAAAAGGATCAAGATATAATTTTATTTTTCCTCTTGGACCTAGATCTGTTTCCATAAGATTTGGATTATTAATATTTTATTAATAGGATCTTGGATCTGAATCTGTTTGATCTGTTTTCATAGGATCTGAATCTGTTTGATATGTTCCCATAGGATCTGAATCTGTTTGATATGTTCCCATAGGATCTGGATCTGTTTGATATGTTCCCATAAGATCTGAATTATTAATATTATTTTGAAATTATATTTAACAAGTAGGTTTACACGATATTTACATGAATTTCACATTGTAAACAATTGAATTTTTTTTACGTAACGAAGCATTAATGAAAATCAAGCAATCAATCAATTTTCAAAAATTTTGTCCTCTTGCTTTTGCTCAATCGTGCATGGTCGTTGGGAAACCGTTGACACCTGCCATAGAGGTTCATTCCTATGTTGTACAGCTTCTGACAAAGGGTAGGGGACTACTAGTCCCATTGCTGCTCATAATGGTCACGAGTGACCAAAGGGGGGGACCAGGAGGGCTTGTTGGTGTGACTAGATTGCACGTGAGGATGCTGAAGTGGACGGTGACATGGTGGCTGACCAACGACAACGTGGCGGCTGACCAACGACAACGTGGAGGCTGACCAACAACAACATGGCTGTTGACGTGGGTTCGAACTAGGGTTTAGAAACCCTGAGTATTACAATAATTATGGGCGATTGGATTTAAACAGATCCAACGGATGGCATCAGGCGATGTTGACTCATTTCCTACGCTAGGGTTTCCCATATGTTGGGTCCTTCTTGGACATGCTGAATCATACTTCATTTTTTGTGTTGGGTTATATGGTTTCGGACCTGTCATATAATCAAAGAAAAGAAATGAAAGTTAATAGTGATTTTTTTTTTGGGTAAGAAAATGAAAACTACCTAATTACTTAAACCTAATTACCTTCTTCATTCAAGAGTTGGCTTATATTAGCAGGGGCTCCTGTAGGATTTTGGTTTGGCTATCTTCGAAATTGACGCTCCTTGCTAGTTTATCAGCAATTTTATTCCCTTCTCTTCGGACATGTTGCATTCTGACGTTCCAATCCCGGTTTATCAGTTCCTTTATGTGCGGTATTATGGTAAGATTTCCTTCTTCGTTTGTGCTATTCTTCAGTGTTTGTATTGCTTCGAGGCTATCTACTTCAACTATGAGTTATTGGATTCCTTGTTCCCATGCACATCTTAGCCCTGTATATACTCCCCATAATTCTGCTTCCATTGTAGAACATATTCCTATGAATTTTTTGAAGCCGATCCTCCATTTTTCATTCATATCTCTGATTACTCCTCCACATGCTGCTTTTCCATCTGTATTTCTAACGGGCTGCATCTGTATTAAGTTTTTCCCATCCCTCTGATGGAGGTAACCAAATCGTTGGACCAACCAATTCAATTGGTTGTGATTTGTTCGCCTGGTCTTTTTCTCTATTTGCATTGTTTATCGAATTTGTCATCCTGCGGCTGCGTTCTAATATTCCTGTGTTATCTTCCAAAGGATTGTTGAAGACAATCGAGTTCCTCATGATCCATATGTTCCATAATACCGATCCAAATAGGATTTCCCAATCTTTACTTTCTTTAGCAAACATGTTTGGTCTTGTTAAATTCACTTAAACCCAATTCTTTATGTCCATTGTTAGGAAATTTTGTAAGCTTTCGTTTTTCACTAGTGTTGTCCAAATAGGGGTCACGGTAATGCAGTGCCGAAAAATATAGTTTATATCCTTTGTTTGTGTCATGGTAATAGTGATTTTAATATTTAACATAATTATTATATGCATTTAATATTTAAAATAACTACACATATAAAGTTCATTTTTAACCAAAGTTTTTATTTACAACTAAAGTATGGTATAACCAAAACTTCAATTAGCATTTATGTCCTGCAGTTATGCCAAAGTCGCTTAATGTCTCTAAATGTAATCATTTATGTCTTTTATATATTTCTATCATTTGTGTCACACTATATATATTTATGATATATATATTATTAATCTAGAATAATTATTGTCATACCTTAATTTTATCTGGACAATTTGAATTGAATTAAAAGAGATCGAAGACCAAGTTAAAGATGATTCATGTGTCGAGGTCGAATTAATTCAAGTGACGTTAGCGATAAGCGGAAATAGTTCAAGGGCTTCGGAAAATTGCAAACACTCGCATTTAGATTGGTGACCATACATGCTCATTTGGAATTTAAAGTTCAATTGAAAGCCTTCATTTTTTGGACACCGAATACAAATTGTCAAAAATCCAAGTTAGTCCAAATTACAACTTTCAAGTCCATATACAGCCCATACCCCAATTACATTTAAATCGAACCCAATTGTAAACCCACAAAACCCATTTAACACTAAACGACCCAAATTGACCCAAGTGTTTACAACATTGTGTAAACCTAGTTAGGTCAAGCAAGCCACCGCCGCCTTCCATTCTACCAAGGCCCCATGCCACATCAGCAAGCCTCCACGAGACCCAACAATGGTCCCAACACTCCAATATGAAGCCACAACAGAACCATTTTTGCTAGCTCGTGGTCCCCTAGCCACGATGGCTTTTCCCAAGCCCCCAATAGCCTCTTTTCTTACCTTATCACCAGGCCTCATGCATCGAACGATCGCAAACTATTCAAGAGATCTCCAACGCTGCCGACAAAGGTCCGAATGAGCCCTCCTTTGCCTTATCAGCAACCCATGCACAAGCAAATATAGGAGAATGATGTAATTTTATTTTAGGGGGATGATTCTTTCTACTGTAACATGGCAACATGGGTTCATATAAAATCCAACAACAACAAATGTATAAAAGAGGAGCTTTTCCATTCGAAATAGGAACATAAAAAAGAAGTAATTTTAGAAATCGGGCTCTCCCCCATTCATCGAAATAGAAATATCGTAAACAAGGTCTCTTCCTTCATTAGATTCGAAAACCAAGCAATAAAAACACATAACTTTGGAGGTAGTTTCATCTTTTATTTTCATTTTTTAACTTTTTTTATTTTATTTTCAAAGTTGTTGAACCTATTTTAATGTAATAAATTTAAGGGCAAAGTGTTTTTAGACTTGATTTAATTTATTCAAAGTTTTCAGAAATAATTTAAAGTCCATAAAACTTGAATTTGAATACAAAATAGCTTTTCTAGTAACCATTACTGATATTGTTCTTACTGTATCGAATACCGTATGAACAATACCAATATTGTTCTTGTAGTATCGATACCAGAGGCAAGTGAGGTATCGATACTCTCATGGAAGCACCGATACTGCATGTTGTTTTTCAAGTATGTTAAAATTGTAGTAAGCTAAAATAGTACCGATACTCAAAGGTGTATCGATACTATTTCACAATAATATCGATACCAAAACCCTAGTACCGATACTGTTGTAGCCCAACGGTCTTTAATGACTTGTTTTATTTAAAAGTTATTAGGGCAGTACCGATACTACTAGCCTGAGTATCGATACTCCCTATTCTTTGCAGTTTTATTTTGTAGCAATTTAGTCCCCAACAACAACAAAACATTCCCAGTGACTAGAAACAACTACAAACTTATTCTAAAATATAAAAGCAAGTTGATGACACTTGAAGAAGGTTACAACACCTATCCAAGAAATCCACATTAAGAGAAAAACTCTTTCAATCTAATGTTTCCTTTTCTCTTGTACATAGAGGGTTTTTGTGAGCTTAAATTTTAAACTCCTACCATTTAGAGGTTTTTTTTGTTTATATTTCTTAATCCTTTGTAAAAAGGGTAGTGGTTTTATCTTAGCCATCGAAAAGATAGAGATTTGTAAAAGGTTACTCTTGAGCCTAAAAAAAAAGAACAAATTAGTGAATTTGTTAGAAATCCTTAGTGTATAGCTAAGGTAATGGATGTAGACTTCATTTGAGGAAGTTGAAGTACTCAAAATATTTGTGCATGTTTCCCTATTATTTCTCTCCATACTCAAAATTTTTAATTGGCCAATTCACACTCTCTTGGCACATTTTTGGATGATCAATAAAGAAGAAAAATCCCAACAATTGGTATCAGAGTGGGTCACAATCGACAGTTTAACAACCTTGTGAAGATCTTGAAGTTCTCTATAAATTTCTTTTTCAATTGAGAAGATGACTTCCACATCCTCTGCGTACTATCTCGAGGATTCACACTCTTTCATTAGTCCACCCTACTTCAATGGAGAAAATTATTCCTATTAGAAGAGTAGGATGAGTTTACTCATCCAAGACATATACCTTTCGGTTTGGGATGTCATCAACGACGATTCTCCCGTTCCTCCAAGAAATCGATCGGAATGAACGAGTGAAGATAGGAAGCTTGCCCAACTCAATGCCAAAGCTATGCACATCCTATTTTGTGCTCTTGGTCCAGCTGAATATAGTAGAGTATTTTCATCCTCTAATGCTAAGGAGATATGAGACAAGTTGGAGGTGACCCATAAAGGAACAAGCCAACTGAACAAGCCAACTTCAAGATGAAGCCTTAAGAAGACATAAAGATGATGTTTGATCAGTTCACTTTAATTATCAACGAGTTGAAGAACTTTGGGAAGGTTTATCCCAATCAAAAAATAGTGAGAAAGATTATTGGCTCGTTGCCTACATCATGGGAAGGCAAAGCAACCACCATCGAAGAAGCCAAGGATTTGGAGTTTTACACCCTTGATGAGCTCATCGGATCATTACTCACTCATGAGGTAAAACTCCAAAAGAAGAAGAAAAAAAATAAGAGAATAATAAGAAAAGGAATGAGGTGGGAATCACCTTTAAATCGGCCAATGAGAGTAGTCAAGAATCAAGTGAAGAGGTGGATGAAGATGAAGAGATAGCTAAGCTCTTCAAGAGATTCAAGCAATTCATGGCATTGAAAGAGGACAAGAAGCATGAATCGAGTAAGAAGAAGAGTCCCCTAGTGTGCTTTAAGTGCCAAAGAATGGAACATGTCAGATATAATTATCCTTTTATAAAGAAAAAGGGATCAAGCAAAAAGAAGACATTTATGGTTGTTTAGAGTGATGAAGAAACCTCCAATGATGAAGATGAAGTAACCAACCTATGTCTCATGGCCATCAAAGAAGATTCAATGGAACTTTTAACTCAAGGGATTTAAATTCTTATTCATTTAAAGAGTTACAAGTTGCCTATGATGAATTGTATTTGAAATTTGAGACCATAAATTCCAAATATAAGAAATTAATTTCAAAATTTAAAGTTGAAAAATGATTTTCTTTTGAAAACAAAATCATATTTCGAAAAACAAAATGAAGTTTTGAAAAATGATTTTAAGGTTTCAAAAATCAAAATCAATGATTTAGGAAATGAAAATTTTGATTTAAAAGTTAAGTTTGGATGCTTAACAAAAGAAAAATAAATAATTTCTCAAAATAATTCATCATGTTTAAAAATGGCAAAATGCTCACGCTGCCATTTTCATGGTCACATGGAACATAATTGTCTTTTAAAACTTAGAAAACATTTTAGAATAAGAAATTATGGGTTCCTAAGGAAACAAGAGACCTTTGAACTAACATTCAAGGATACAAAGAACTTTGGATACCAAAACCAAACAAATATATCTTGTAGATGTGTGAGACCAATACTGACAACATTTATGAAATTCAATTGCTTTAGCCACACAAAATGCATAACCTATTTTATTTTATACTTGCATGAGCTTTTGAATATAAATGATTATATGTTGTTTTTCCATCTCATGTATATGTTAAAATGTTTTATGGTGAACATTTTAAAGTTTTAATGATTTTTCATCTATTTTTGTTCATCATAATGATTTTTGGTCAAATATGTTTTTAATGTTTTGTTTTTACAAATTTTGATTTTTGACCTTAAATTTAAATGATTATGCATAGGCCTTTTATTTCAAATCATATCTCTCTAACAATTGATATCAATTTTTCAAATGCATAACATTTTAGAAAGCTTTATGCATATGAACTTTAATGTCCCATGTTAATATTGCATAAAGTAGTATAGACTTGGATTTATTGAATTTCATGAATTACTAACATGTTTTGTTGATCTTTGTTGAAATTCAATAGTTTAAGTGTTACTTTTTTAATTGTTTCTGGAATGCAATTGTTGAGGGGGAGTTTTTGATTTTTCAAATGATTTTTATGTTAAGAGTCTCTACTTAGTCTCCATTGTTATTTTGTACCTTAAAGTTTGAATTATTTTTGATATAACAAAAAGATGATAAGTATTGGTTTGAAAAATTCAATTTCAAGAATGAAAAAGGGGAAGCTTTAATATTTTCCAAAATATTTGTCTTTTTCATTAAATGTTTTATTAATGAGGAGTTTTCCAGAAAAAATTCAAATATTTTGTTATATCAAGAAGGGGGAGATTGTTGAACATATTTTGATATAACAAATTTAATAGGAAAATGTTTTTGGACTTGATTATATTTATTAAAAGTTTTCAAAAATAATTCAAAGTCCATAAAACTTGAATTAGAAAAAAACCCAAATTTTATGGGAAAGCAGTACAGATATTGTTCTTACAGAATCGATACCACATGAACTTTATCGATTTTGTTCTTGCAGTATCGATACCAAAGGTAAGAGACGTATCGATACTCTCATGCCAATATTGATACTTCCTATTGTTTTTCAAGTATGTTCAAATTCCAATAAGCTAAAATGGTACTGATACTAAAAGGAGTATTGATAAAAAAAACCCTAGTACTAATACTGTTGTAGCCCAACAATCTTTAACAACTAGTTTTATTTAAAAGTTATTATGGCAGTACCAATACTCCTAGCCCAAGTATTGATAATACTTGTTCTGGACAGTTTTATTTTGCAGCAATTAAGTCCCCAACGGGTAGAAACAGTTACAAACTCATTCCAATATACAAAAACAAGTTGAGGACACTAGAAGAAGGTTACAACACCTATCCAAGAAATCCACATCAAGAGAAAAGCTCTTTCAATCTTATTTTTCCTTTTCTCATGTATATAGAGTGTTGTTTTTAGCTTAAATCACAAACTTCTACCTTTTAGATATTTTCTTGTTTACATTTCTTAATCCTTTGTAAAACATGGAGTGGTTTTGTCTTATCCATTAAAAAAACAGGGATCTGTAAAAGGTTACTCTCGAGCCTAGAAAAATAAAGAACAAATTAGTGAATTTGTAAGAAATCCTTAGTGTGGATCAAAGGTAGTGAATGTATACTTCATTTGAGAAAGTTGAACCACATTAAATACTGGTGCAAATTTTCATATCCTTTCTCTCCATACCCAAAAATATTCAGTTTGCCAATTCACCCCTCTTGGCACATTTTTTATTATCGATAGAGCAACGAGAATCCCAACAAAAGCAAAAAATGAAAGAGAGGGGTGAATCATTACCATAGCTGAGTCAAGGTTCTCTCATTGCCAGAGTAGTCAAGTTGTCGGGGTTAGAATAAGCCAAAAGGTCAAGTTTTCCTTAGGCCTTTAGATTCTTGCAGATATTTGGGTCCATTTTCAGGATTTAGAAAAGAAAAAGAGGGGTCTAGGCCTTTGGGTAACCCAACCACTGCTGTGCTGGTTTGAAAAGAGTGAAATAACGATAATTTACAACATGAGAGTGATCGTTTTAAGGCTTTGGTTAAGATAGAGGGGAACATGATAGTTTTCAATTCATTTAGAGGTTGTTTGGTCATTCCTAATCGCGGTTAGGTGCGGTTGAAGTTAGTGTTACCACTGCGACACGGTGGTCGATGAAGTTCGAGAGTTTGTGAGCAGCCACATGTAGGTGAAGAAGAGTATAGAGCTTTTCGTAAGAAAAGAAAAAGGGTTTTTTTAGGTTTAGACCTTTTTACCAGAAATAGCAAAGATGTAGGTTATATACTTAGCATGTAGGGTAAATCCCTATTAGGGTCCCTATAACTTCGCCGCCTATTTACGTATTATTCACTTGCCTCATGCATTTTATTTATTTATTTCAAGTTGAACTCCTAATATGGTTGTTTCCCATTTTTTGTCTTCATAAGTTGGTTAGAATAATAAAAGAGGGTAAAATTCTACTTTAGTCCTTCTATGTTAGCCGTGTATTTGTATTTTGGACACTATTTCTTAGTTTTTTCTATGTTTTGAATATGATACTCTTGTTTTCTTAATTTCCATTTTAGTCATTGACTGGTTGTTTTGTTTGCTTACTTTAATATTGGATTCAATCTTGAGGTAACCTCATCCGAGGCAGAACCCACATGATTATAATCGATAATTATTTTTATTATTCTAAATACTTACCTTTCTAATTTCTAACTACTAACCTTTAACTTTTATTTTTCACATTCAAATTAATCGTAAGACTTCATGGTGACTCACCCTGGGTTACAAACCATTGTATTATGGTTTAGGTTAAAATTCTAAAGCTAACTACTGACTTTTTATTTTATTTTTATTTAAATGCTACAAACCGTTAACTTTTATTCTTCGTATTCGAACCATTGTACGATCTCTTGGTGACCCGCTCTGGTGTACAATCTGCATTATTACGATCCAAGTTAAAAATTAAAATATTAACCACTAACTTTCTTTTCTTGTTATTTATATTTCAGTATTTTAAATTTTCAATATTTTTAATTCTGCCATTTAATTTTTGCCTTTTAAATTTTCAACATTTAAATTTTCAACATTTAAATTTCATTCCTTTAATTTCCAGTATTTACATTTCAATCCTTTAATTTCTGATATTTCATTTTTTGTATTTTCTAGTTTGCACCTTATTTTTTTGTTTTATTTCATTTCAATCCCTTGCATATATGCGTGTTTTCCTTCATTTCATAATTACATTTCTATCCTTATTCTTTGCCATGCTTTTATTTTTGCCTATCTAGTTTCAATAATTTACACTTTAGTCCTCAATTTTAGATCCTTGTTCTTTCTATTCAATGTTTTTGTTTAATATAATTTTCAAGGTCTTTTTATATTTTTAGCCCTTGTATTTATTATTTTAATCATTTTAGTCTCTATACATTTTATAAAGGTACTTGTTTTATATTTTTAAAGATATTTCAATTTTTTATAATATATTAAATATATACTATTTTCTGTATACATATATATGAATTCTTTAAAGATAAAATTTTATTATGTTTCGCTATATATATATATATTGTATTTTAATATCAAATATATTTTCTCTTGATTAAAATTAAGACATTACCCTTTTTTGTAAGGTTAACCTATGGAACCCGTCAATTTCAACCTAACTAATATAGATAACTTCCGTGCATACATATATTTAAATTTGTCTATTTTTGATATTTCATTTATTATTTTCAGAAAATTTATTAATTTTTCATTTATTCATTTGTTTTCTTATTTTTTTTCATGATTAAAGGCAATGTTGTTTTGCAGCGTTAGTGTTAGAGTATGCCCAAAGATCAATCATATGATGATTGTAATAATACTTTTATTTACCAATTTTATTGAATAAAGGCATTGCCGCTATTATTTTCATTTATATATACGTGTTTAACATTAACTGGAAGATAATAAAGTCCATATAATGACATAATTGTTATTATTAAAAGATCCCTAGTCAAGTATTATTATGGGCATGGACAATAATAATACGCTTAAGACTAACATGATATTGATTGATGACAACGAGTTGTCATTGACATAGAGATGTCAGAATTGATACATGATTATATTGTTAGAGAACAATGTATTGGATTGACCGACCATGAGCATATGTCTTGGATTTTTATGTGACAGTCATAACATTGCTCATGGTGATGACTATATGTATGATCCTCGGAGTTGAGATCAATATTATCCCAACATATATTGTTGTATGTTTTGATGAAGCTAAACAAGCTTCGTAACTGGTTGCTCTATAAAGACTGTTATTGAATATATCTCAATATATGTAGTGGGTGTGTATGATTAAGATAAGATTTGTCTTTCCTACATAATAGGAAATATATCACATGCCACTTGATTGAGTAAGACTAGAAACGCATGGCCATGCTCGAATAATTTGATATAATATCATAACTATTCGTTAATTACAGTCTACTCTAGATATCAAGAAATATAGATGGGCTATACAAGTGTGACTATTCCAAGACTTGTGCCTATTATAGATATAAGGACATAAGGATGTAATACATAAAAGAGTTAATCACCAGATGAATATGTCGAATCATATTTTCTTGTAACTTAGGTGACAATGATATATTTCTAGATGTCACTCATTGTATGTAATATTAGAATTGTTCTAATAATTACTACTAACGTTACAAGAACCTACAAGGTCACACCCTAGGATTGAAACGAGCAAAAATGTACAATTTGTTGTACGTTACTAAAATATATATCTAGAGTTAATTAAATATATGTTTTAATAATCCCGAATATTTTAGTTTCAATTAATTAAATATAGATTTAATTAATTTGAAATAATAAAATCCTTAATATGATTAGGGTAACTTGGATATAAAAGGATTATTAAATTCCAATTAATTAATTTGAAATAATAAAACCCTAATATGATTAGGGTAACTTGGCTATAAAAGGGTGTGTTAGGTCTAGCAGCCGTTTAAGAACACACACACAAAACCTTCAGTCGTTTTTCTCTCAAAACTATTTTGGGGAAGAAAAATATTGCTCTCAATCGGGTGAACTGAGTAGAGGCCGAGACGTGATTTTGTGGAGGCTTACGATTCGAACTGATCTACACCACCAGTATTCACTGTTGTCCTTGCTGGTTTTCAAGGAACCCGTTGTAAGTATTTGCATCACTTCCTCCCGATTTCAGTTTTTCGTACTTGGATCGCTGGTGAGACCGTCGAGTTTTGTTTCCGTTGCGCCATGGGGTGCACCGACGGTCCCAACAGTTAGTTAATGGAATTACGTCCAATATAATTGAATTTTAATTTCTGTTAATTTACGCGATAAGGACACATCATTTTAAAATAAAATACAGTGAATCAAATGGTTTCTTAAGTCAAATATTTTATAAAGAAATTCAATCCTTTCAAATTCAATCAACGAAATAAAAGGATCGTAATTTAAATTTTGGGTTCAAATTTTATAAAATTCTACTATTATAAAAAAATATGTAATTGAGGTACCAATTTTGGGCGCTATGGGATACCCATCCTTCCCCACGCGTAATTGACTCCCGGATCCATAAAAATGAATTTATAGGAACACACAAACCAAATGTTTTCCTTTAAATGATTTTTCTTAAAATTGTTTCAAAGATGTTTTTTAGGTGTTCGACCTACCTAATCCAAAGGTCGACAACAAATTTAAAATCATTTCCAAAAATAAAATACAAATTTTGCTAAAATAAGTCGTAAAACATAAATAATTAGGGTTTTCTTTTATAAAGGAAACCTCATCATTTTTTTTAAAAATGTTACGATAGCTTAACGACTTCATTAGGGAGTGGGTAGAGAGTCAGGCCTTGCTAGAATATACGTTGTCCGAGTAGTTGGAATTTTAGAAATTTGAAATTATATTTAATTTATGATCCTTTAAATTTCAATTTTGAACTTTCATAGCCCTGCATCATTTTTACTCTTGTAAATAGGTTTACCGATGTTTGATTTTTATTATTTTCAGCATTGTTAAGGTTTTCGAAATTGAGTCTTTGTTTTTCTTTTTGTCAAAAGGTTGTGAGTTCCCCTTCACACACAACATGTGCATTTGCAGGTCATAAGCTATATATCCTAGCTCTGTCCCTTTAAGTAGGAGTGAGATGTTATTTACCTTTGTGAGTACCCCTCGTATAGGCTAGTAACTCTTGGAGTACATGCCCTTATGACCTTTGTGAGCATCCCTCCATGTTAGACATAAGGAATGAATTCTCTTGAATTGAACTTATTCCGTTTAAGCTTATAATGGGTGAGGATCAAGGGTTTGACAACTCAAGGGGCACCAACAACAAGGACAATTTGAGTACCATTCACCGTAGAGCCAAAACCATGCATATAGTAAACCATAGAATCGTCACCATAGGTAGAGCCGTGTCAAACCTCTGTCCATTAGTATGTACCGAGATAAGTGTATACAAAGGTGGAATAACTCTGAACCTTTACTCTTTGCTTCATAGAATAAATTTCGTTATGAATGAAGGCTTATAAACTAGATACCATGCTATTAGGATTAATTTCTTGAAAATAAAACATGTTTAGGTAGGATTTCTATTTAATAAAAGCATGTTTGGGTATATACCATGATGGGCTAGGTGTTATATTCATATTTGAATATTAGTTTACTCTTGATCAGTCATCTTACTCATACTAACTCATTTCTTCTCTTTTTATGCCATTTTTTGTTATCCTTTTTGCATTGTATCATCATGACATAATACAAATGTGTTGATCTATATATGATTCTCTAATTGGAAAATTTCATAAATAGAGAAAAAGTTTCTCAATCAAGTAACCGCATACCAAGACATACACTGTTAACCAAGGAAACCTTAGGGACTATAAGGAGGAAGCTCACTTGAAGATCAAACACCAAAAATTTGAAAGGTTGATCCATCAATCTTAGCAATGGTTGAGTTGCAAAATCCTATATACGATTGCTCCACCTTTAATTCTTAAGGCATGAAGCACAACTCTAATGCCGCAAAGACATGATCCAAGTTAAAAATCATGTTTGATGGAAGCTTCTACTCAAGTCTAAGATGTCATTAAGAGGTCATAGAGCAATTTAAGGGCATATTTTACAAGAATTAAGATCAAAACATTGGCCTATTTTAAACCAAACATCCAAGTAAAATCATGTTTGTGAAATGGAATACCTTGTAAATAATGAGAGCTTTTGTCTGTAATGGAAATTGTTCCATGATATTCATCTTTGGATCAATATTATTTGCATTATGCATATTCATCTTTTCTTTTATATCTACATTTTGCATTAATTTATTTTCTTGCTATTTTGTTATCTTATATGCACTAATTTGTTTCCTTGTGTTTTCCTTCTTTTTGCATCACATGATCATGGTATAATCAAAAGGTGTTGATTTGTAAGTGGTTATCAAAGTAGAAGGTTTTCATGATGAAAAAGGGGTTTATTGGTCAAATAGACCATACTACAACTAAAGGAGGGCATAATAAAGATAATCAAAGAGAATAAGAGGTAATCCATCCAGAGGTAATATGAACAAAAGGAAATAAAAAAAGATGAGAGAGAAAATATCCAAGATAATGGATAGAATATTTGTTTTTGGATAGAGAAAAAGGGTTTATTGTAGGAGAAAGAAAGAGCACGATGAAAACAATCCTTTGATGTTAGATGCGTAACGACCTACTCTAGAATTAGGTGATTCTAGAAAACTTGAGGAATCATGTAAAGTTACTGTCCACATTAACAAGAGATCTAGGGAAAACAATAAATTGGTGATAGTCGAATTAGCTCAGTATTCGAAGCTAGTTTTGAAAGCTAGTATTCACTCAGTCGAGCAGTAGTTAAATGGTGGCCAAAATTTAAGGAGTAGTTGTCCTCATTTTGATCTCGTCCCTATATTATATAAAGAATGTTATGATAATTTATTAGAGGCTCGAGAAGTGGGTCCGATATATGTTGAGCCTGGGCAACCTCCGTATCCAAATTGGTATGATGTCCATGTCGATTGTGAATATCATGTTAAAGCTCAAGGACATTCTATCATGAACTGCATTATCTTTAAGCATCGAGTTTAGTTCCTGTTAGAGCATGGATTATTGGAGGTCAAGATAGAAGGTTAACATACTTTAGTAACCAATTATCCAACCAAGGTTGAGCCAAAAGTATTCAAGGATAAAGATATTAATGTAGGCACAAAAGAGAAAAAGCGACTGTAGAAGTATGAAGCCCTAGTACATCAGTTGAAGAATGAAATAAAAAATATGAAGAGAGAGATGGAAGCCATGCATGATGATTTTGAAAGAATTAGTAAAACCTTCAAAAATTTTGGTCTGGGTGATACCCTAGAAGAATGGGCAAAATGAGTCACTAAATTGAAGAATGTGTTGAACAATGGAGAAAACATTGTAAAGTGCATGAAGGTCGAGCTAACAAGTTCTTTTGTGATCTACAGATTGCATAAGGTAAGCCCAATGCAACCTTGAATGATTTGGGAAGATGTCAAGCTAACAATCAGATGTTAAGCATGTCCTTAAGCAGTGTAGAAGCTTCGTATCAAAAGCACAAGCATGAGAATGATGTTGAATTAGAAGCCAATAGATCCAAGAGCAAGACATTGACAAAACTTATAGATGATTGTGTAAATTTTGTACAAGAACTGCATAACTGCAATAAGTCTATTCCTAGAGAAAATAAACAATATTGTCTATAGCTTCAAGAATTGAAACAGGAAATGGAGGAAAAGGATCATGTAATGAAGGAGGCTATTACTCAATTAAGCGAGGTGGCTCACTTTAATACCCCAAATTTTGGTTAGTAACCAAAATATAAATTTTGAAAGTTTAGTGGCTAAAGTATACAATTGGGAAAAGTTTAGGAACCTAAGTGCTAATTTTCCCAAAACTAATTTTTATTCCATAAATATATAGTTTACATTTGAGAGTTTGGTTTTATTGAAATTATATTTTTGATCCGGAATTTTCATTGAAAACTAGAAAGAGTTAACGTCTGGTAAGAAATCAGTAAATTGGATTAAATAGAAATTTCAGAAAAAAATTGAAGGATAATAAGTTATGCATAAAAATATTATTTCAAAATTTTAAAACAATGAAAAATAATATGGATCATTGGATTTGAAGATTATTTCCATGTTTAATTTGACTGTTGGATCGAAGTCACAAGATTGCAATTTTTGGAAAGTTGCTTGGTAAAATTGGAAAAGGGTAAAATATTTTGTTCATCTTTGACTTTGGAAAGATGATATGGTTATGTGGCTTTGTATTATTGTAAATATCAAGTTTCATTAATGACAAAATGGACATTTTCTCATTAAATGAATATTTTATTCATTTAAGCTTAACTAAAGGTTAAATTAATATGAAATTACATGAAAATTTCATGAAACTTAGGCCATTTTCAGACCCTTGGTTGTACACCCCCTAGCAAGGTATGAGAAAATTTGTTTCTCTTTTTTGAGAAATTTCTTTTGGATTTTGGATCATTTCGTGAAATAGAAAATTGCTCTATTCGAAAAACGCTATCATTTGGTACCTTTATTGCTTGCTAATTTGGTTTGTGTTCAAAGATCCCAAATTCTAGGGTTTATGTTCACATTAGGGTTTATAGAACTGATGAAGGATTTTTATGTTTTTGAGGTTGTAGAATCAATTTCAAGCATGATTTATGATCAAAATCAACTATACATGCCTATATAAGCTTTGAGCAATTTTGGCCTAACCCTAATCTCAGAGGAAGTTTATGTTATGATGAAATTTGATTAGGTCTTTGATTTTAGAGATTGTATAAGGTTGAAACGAGGTTGATTTCATGGTTGAATCAAATCAAAATTGAGTAAAATCATGAAAACCCTAGCCTTAGGTACATAAACCATTCGACCTTGAGGAAATGATGGGGGAAAATCTTGAAAAATTTTCATGTTTCTTAGAAATGATATTGGAAAGATTTTATAAGCCTTAGATTTTTTGGGCCAATCTATAATTTTTTGAAAGTTAGGGGACCAAATCGATAATTATAAAAAAGTTATGGGATCGTGGGTTATTGTATAATTGTTCAATAATTATTGTATTATGCTATAAATTGTTATTTGGGGATTTGAAATTGAAGTTAGAATGTGAAATTTAGCCATTTTAGAAAGTTGACAAAGTTTGAGTGCTAAATGGTAAACATTAGAAAGGGGATTAAATGGTAAATATGTCGTTGTTGAGGTATTTGGGCTGAAAGTTTATTACTGGAAATTATTGGGCTTATTTGGGCCTTGAATTGAAGAATTAATGGCAAGAGTCCAATATGAATAAAAAGGGAAATTTAAGATGAATTTTAGAAGAATTTGAAAATAATAGTACTTTTAGAGTATTATTATTAAGTGTGAAATGTTTGTAAGAATACTAACATGTATTTTATATTTGTACATGCTTTGTATGGATGCTCGTGTAGATCATGATCAAACTCGTGATACGAGCAAAGCGAAAGGCAAGGAAAAAGTTCAAGAATAATCAGATTTTGATAGTAAGGCATAATATTGAGGCATACCAAGTGAATGCATTTATTATGTACTTATATGACATGAGGATGACTTGCGATGAGTAACCTTGAATGGTTTTTATAAAAGCATGTTTTACCGTATTTTGAAATATTTTCATAAAGTTTATGAAAATGATTTTATGAATAATTTTAGGGTATGAACTACCCTAAAATAGATGGATGAAATTTTATATTATTTTAACAGCTATCGATGTTTCAGAATAAATGTTTAATCCACGAATTTGATTTAAAGGCCTATTGTATGTGCATTGATAGTCATGGGTGCATTATGACTTACTTGGAGTATGATGGTTATCGATCGATTTTGTTTAATGCATATGTTGCATTCTTGTATAAATATCTTTGTGTACTTTTGGCACTATGGATGCATGTATGGTATTCAAAATGAGTTTGTGAATTAATATTTTGATATATTAGTATAATTTCATTGTTAGTACAATACCTATACTTTCGTTTAGCACTTATGTGCAACTCATGTACATTGCATTCTCATTTGACATATATTGGGCTATGAATGAATTCTATTGACTATATCGATTGATAAGCATGCTGGGCATACTAAATATAGTTTCGTAGGTTATTTGATGAAAACATGGCTTATCAAGTCATTTTTTTATGTGTTTATGTATTTTATACGATAAATCGTATTTTGATCTTATAATGGTTTGCTCATGTTTTTAAAACGGCTTATTTGTTTTATTATGCCTCACTAAGTGGATACTTAGCATGTAATGATTTTCACGCGTAGGTTTAAGGTACGAATCAGAGTGAGGAGTGCAGTTGATATCATCTGTCAAGGGTTGCCTTATCAATAACACTATGACATCTCTAGATGTTTATTTTGATAATATTAGTTGGCATGTACTAGATATGTTGTGATACTCTGATAAGATACTTGGTATTTGGTTGTAGTATTATATTACGTTTGAACTTAAACTATTGTTTGATGGATTTTAAACGTTATTTATATATATGTATTTGAAGAATTTTTTATAAACTATATTATTAAATCGTTTATTTAAAGAAACAAAATTTTACTGGTTTTCAAGTACGAAAATGTTTCAAAAGTCATGTGACATCTGTGACTCATGTACGGGGATGTATACAGAAAATAAGTTTTACATTTAATGATACCAGAGCTACATGTTTAGCAGATTCTCAGTCGAAAATGAGTGTATTTTACGTAAAAAGTGTGTACATGCCACTAGGATGTCAAAGTTACTGATGTGGTGTCAATATGATATGATTAATGTTACTCCTCACTAACTTAAGTTGTTATTATGTGTGTTGTGTTAGATGTTGGGAACTAAGGATAAAGGTAAGAAAGTTTATAATGTTGAAAAGAAGGTCGAGATTGAAATCGACCCAAAACGATCCAACATGACTTTAGTATCATGCCTTACAAGAGTTGGAGCTTAAGGGATTTTCCTCTATTCTGTGGAAGAAATGCCCCAACGTTTAATGAAGTTATTACATTAGAGGAATCCATTAAAAAGTTTAAATGGATTACAAGAGAAGTTGAATCGGATGAGGATCCAGAGGAGATTATTGAATATACTGATGACTCTTTGGTTTCTACATGTAAGCTTAAATAATTGAGGAATATTTAATCTAAGCATTAAGTTGCTTAAAGAAATGTTTATATGAGTTAGAGGAAATAAGTAAGCGATAAGTAAGTTGTCCGCTAAAAGTTTAAAGAAAGCTGAGTTATTAATGAATCAGATGATAATTATGTTATCATTCTAAAGGTTTTAAAATGAGTTTGAATGAAAGTAGATGTTAAGTTTTATGGACTTGATAGAGTTACCTTGTGAAGGTAAATTTGTGGAATGGATTGTCTAACCCTTTCATGCTACAATGAATTATCGCTTAGATTGCGGATGATTTTCAAGGACTTGAAAAGTTTCAAGTTCGTAGTGGTAGGAAAAAGAGAAAAATTTGTTTACTAGTGAGATTTTAGCATTAACTATTATAAAGTTATTTCTACAAAATTGTCAAGTCTTCTTATTAAATGATGTATACATTTAGACTTTCATAATTGAGATGGAAAATGTTTCAACTGCTCGTGAATATTTTCAATGGATCCGAAAAAGTTATACGGATTATATCAAGAATGAAATAAAGAATTTTAAAATAGAGGTATTCTATTCTACTTGATCTCAAGTCATATGATAGCGGTAAATCCTATGGGTCATGGTTCAAGTGGGAGTAGGACATGTAGTAAATATCCGATAAAGATTCAAGGGGCTATGTTCCCGGTGAATATGATAGAATTATCATTTGACGATTTTAAGATCATATTAGGCATGGGTTGGTTGTCTCTGCATTATTATTGGGTTGATTGTCGCAAGAAGCGAATATTTCAAAAAGATGCGGAGGATTTGGAAATTATAGTGATTGGTGAAAAAGCAAAATTACCACCTAATGTGATATTAAAAATGATTGCAAAGAAAATGATGTCAGAAGGATGTATAGATTTTCTAGATAATGTGATAGATACTCAAGTATCTAAAGTAAGATTGTATGATATTCCTACAGTTTGAGAATTTCTAGATGTCTTTTCAGATGAATTATTTGTGTTACCTCTAGATCGAGTGGTAGAATTCAAGGTTGATGGTTATCAGGGTATTGAGCATGTTTCCATGGTTTCGTATCGAATGGATCCGACCGAGTTAAGAGAACTAAAGGCTCAATTACAAGAGTTGCTTGATCAAGGTTTCATTAGACCGAGTGTTTTGTTGGCGAAAAGAAAGATGAATCTACGCGGTTATGCATAGATTATCAATAGTTGAATAAAATGAAAATAATAATAAATACCTAATTATGAGGATTGATGGCATGTATGATGAATTGGAATGTTCAACAGTGTTCTCTAAGATTGATCTTCGGTCTGGATACAATGAGTTAAAGATTAAATAGGAGGATATTCCTAAGATAACTTTTTGGATGTATGGACACTACGAGTTATGGTAATGCCATTTGGTTTGACTAATTCTCTTGCAACATTTATGGATTTGATTAATCGAGTGTTCTGGTTTTATTTGTAATACCCCAAAAATTTAGACAATGACCAAAATGAAATTTTTGAAAGTTTGATGGTCAAAGTAGAATAATTGGGAAAAGGTTTAGGGAATTAAGTAATAATTTCCTAAAAATAATTTTATTCCATAAATAGATTGTTTACTCTTGAGAGTGGAGTTTTATAGAAATCATATTTTTGGATTTGGAATTTTAGTAAAGAAAAAAAACTAGAAAGAGTCAAAGTCCGATAAGGAATCGGTAATTCCGATCTAATTGGAATTTTACAAAAATTTGAAGGATGTTATAAAATGGTTGGAAATATTATTTTAATATTTTAGATAAAAGAAATTTGGTTTGGAATTGTGCAATTTTTCAGATTTAACCGAAACAGTGGAATTTAGTGACTAAAACGCAAGTTTTGAAAATTTCATGGCATTTTCGTAAGTCAAAATCAAATTAATTTATATTTGACTTTGTAATATGATAAGGATCAGATGGCTTGGTTTTATGGTGATTATGGAGATTCATTAAGGGCAAAAATGGAAATTCTTATGGAATGGAATAAAAAATTCCATTATGATATTATATTAAGCATGTGATAGATATAATTAATATTAGAATAACAATATTGGGGGAACATTTCAGCTTCTTCTTCATCCAAGACCGACACCCCCAAGCTTGCAAGGTAGGTATTCTTGTTTTGAATTTTGAAGCAATCTTGTTGAGAATTAGACTTCAGTGTGAATAGGAAAAATGTTCTACGTTCAATTCTCTACGTTTTGACATGAATATTATTAGGGTTCATGTTCAAGTTCATCTTGAGTTGATGCAAAGGGATGTTGATTCTTGTGTTTTATGGGTTTTAAAGAGTTAAGTGATTTTAAAGAATTGGTTGTAAGAATTGATGAAGAACCTAAGAATGAAGTTAAAGAAAACAATTTGGATTTTGAATCTGGCAGTAGGTTCGAAAATTCACCAGAAATTATATAAAAAAAATTTAGAGGTTATTTTTATATATTGTGTTCATATATTGATCTAGTTTTTTTTTAAAACAAACGGGGATCAATGTCAAGGTGTATATAAAAAGATATGAAATTTTAACCAAGGAAAGGTCAGAAACATCGGACAACATATTATGCAAAACAGATTTTGTTGATCAATTTTGAAAATTCACCATATATTGTACATAATGAATTAGAAGGATTTCTTTATATGGATAGATTCATATTCGAGTCTAGTTTTCAATGGAAGAAACGAAATTAAATTACAGTGTGTATATCAGAACAGAATACTGATTCTTTAAAGGTAGTGCAAGTTGTCAGAATATGGAAATTTTAGAAAGTTTGGTGATTGTAATACAAATTTCGAATTGTTGGGAATGTTATTGTAATTATGCCTTTGTAAAGCATTTGTATGATAGTAATTACAATGCTGGAATTCTGGTATTAAGAATTTAAGTGGTAAAATGCTGAAGGATGATTTTGGGTAAATTGGAAAAGTTGGCTCCAATGTTAATAGAAATTATTAAGAGTTGAGTATTTTGATAGATAATGAGTATCAGATATATATGATGGAGTTATTTTGGGATATGTTTACGTTAGTAAAATACTAACATATGTATCGTTATGAAATTATGAATTATACAGATTATGATTTATTTGCGATTGAAGCAAGTCAAGTGGGTTTATTGTGGATAATAGTGAGGCACAAATTTGGAAAATTATAAAGTGTCAAGGTGAGAGCAATACATGGATGTTTTATACATCATCAGGAAGACTTGCGATAAGTCGACCTTGTTTATGTTGACATGATATTTATGTCATTTATCATATATTTGATATATTCTAAATATGTCAAAGGTTGAAAATAAAATACATTGATCACTGATTTTTGCATATGATGTTATTATGAACATATATGATTTTTATCATGAATGTTATTTCGGGTATGAACTATCCAATGTTAAATATTGATAATATACTTTGCCATGGATGTATCAAATAAAATAGACTGTATGCCCAAGTCAGTTATTGAGGGACAGGGTATAGTTGGCATGCCATAGAGTCCAGCAGCAAGCTGCATATTCGGGAATACACTAAAGGATACCTAGTGTATATGGTGGGCACGACCTTATGTGTCATATTCTGGACTGTACTTAAGGATACCTAGTACAGGTGGTGGATACAACCTTATGTGTCATACTCGGGATAGCACTACGGTGCTTATATTTGACTCGTGTACCCAGAGTCCTCAGGGTTGTATATTGGGATACTGTCTATGATATATGGTTATGGAATAATGGCAAGTATATTGGTAAAAATAAGCTTACGAGCTTATGGAATAATGGCAAGTGTATTGGTAAAAATAAACTTACTAGCTTATGTGTTGAGTTAATCGATTGACAGAATCGGCCAAGAGGGGGGTGAATTGGCAATAAAAATTTTGGTGGAAGCTTTTGCAGAAAATTGAAAGAAATTTCATAGCGATTTAAAGTGGTTTGACTTTCTCAATCAAAGTCTACGTCCACTACCTTAGCTATCCACACTAAGGATTTTCCACAAATTCACTAATTTGTCTTTCTTTTGAGGACAAAGAGTAACCTTACAAACCCTCAAGAATTATACCCCAAATTCTTGAGAACACTCTCTCCCAAAGAGAACAATACAAATTTGCAAACTTACAAGGAAATCCTCACAAGGTAGATTGTTTGCACAATTCTAGAATAAAGAAAAGAACACTCAAGAATGAATACAATTGAGCACAATAAGTGTTCTTGAAAGCAAAATGAATATTGAATGAAAAATAGGCTTGAAATGCTCAAACTTGAGGTTTGATGCTTTCCCTTTGATTCTCTCTTGATTCTAGTTGCTTGATGTTTCTTGTTGTTGATCAATGGCTTCTAAGCTTGCTTAAATACACCTTGAATCACTTCTGAATGTTGAGGATCATTAATGAAGATAATATAGCCGTTTTAATGTGAAATCAATTAATAAAACAGCTTGGAGCGTGGGGGGAATCGGTATCCCATAAGGGGAATCGATTCCCTAAGTGTAAAATTCAAATATTTCGACCGTTGAACAGTGGGGGGAATCGGTACCCCCTGGGGGGGAAATCGGTACCCCCTTGGGGGGGAATAGGTTCCTTCTGAGCAATCTGGAATTTTTGGCTTTGAGATGGTTCAAAATATTTTGTAAAATAGTTTTGAAATTATTTTAAGATTAAAACTTAATTTTACACTTGAGTAAGGATTAAAAAATAACATTAGAAAGATTTGGAGTAATATTTTTTTATTCGAATAATTGTATCGAATATACTTAGAAAACCTTAATTGAAAATCTTAAAATTTATTTATCTTAATTTGTTATATCGAAATATCAAAATGTTTTCAACAATCCCCCCCTTTTTGATATAACAAAACATTTTAGTAATTTTAAGATTTTGAAATCAAAAACGACGTTTTTGAAAAATTACTTCCCCTTACTTTAATATTTCTCCCATTTAAAACATTTAACACTTCTCCCCCTTTTTGTTAAATCAAAAAGACTCGTAAAATATTTTAAACAAGGTTTTTGAAATCATTTAGCCAATTGATTATATATAGTTTAAGCTGCTAAGGTCACAATCAAGAGAAACGTTAGCCATTAGTTTCAAAATCAATATTCATAAACAATGTGACATGGAAAAATTGGTCATATATCTAACATGATGTAAATGATGCAATAAATTTAACTAAACCAAATATATAAATTCAAACATCCAAACAAATCCAAAGTCTAACAATCCTCAAAATCAAACATTCCAAAATATTCAAAATGTTGAAACAATAATCTTTTAGTTCAAAGTTCTAAAGCTAAACATAGAATCAAACATCCGGATCGGGAGGAGGAAAATGAGCTCTCATATTGGCCATCTCATGTGAGAGTGCATCAATACGTTCATTCATCGAAGCGTTGTTTGTGCGCATCTCTCAGAGAATTTCAAATTGTTGAGCTCCCATTGTGGATAACTGGGACTCTATAGAAGTAAAGCGCGAATCCATGGTAACATATCGGAAATCAAATGTCTCCATAAAAGATTGAAAATATGGAGGCATTTGATGCGTTTGTTGTGTTTCCTCCTCGGGCTGCTCAGGCTCATCTTTGGCTTCATCGATGTCTCGCATTAATTGTTCAAGCTCGGGATCATCGTCACCTTCTGGTGGAGCTCGTGAAGAACTAGCTCCCGGAGTATTTTCAGATGATCGAACCCATTCACCAGTTTCCTTATCCTTTATCCATCCCGCTCTCGTTAAGGAAAGAAGATTCATTTGTTTCTTTAGAGGAAAGGAGGCATCTAGACCAACTCTAAGCCCGACTTTAGTGAAAATGATTACTCAAAATGAAACCGTAAACTAGAGATGAACAAAGTTTCTTGTTAGGAACAAGATTTACGGTTTCAATAATTTCAGCAAAAATGATATGAGGTAGGTTTATTTTAATACTATTTTCGAAACAATGTAACCACCAAAGATCCAAGTCTCTAAGAGTAGAATAACGACCTCAGGATGGTCGAAACCACCAAGAAATCATTAGATGAAGAAAACGTTCATGAAGGTCTAAGACACTCACACTATTTCTTCTTTTATAACGAGAACCTAAAATTTTTTGTTCATTTGAAATACCATCGTTATCTAATCCTAATGCTTGGCTATGTAAGCCGAGTTAATATGTAAGAATTGTCCTAGGAGGTAGGAACGAACTTTTATGGTCTCAGTTTGAGCTCGGTTTTTGACACAAACAGCATTAGAATAAAAGATGCAAACAAGTTGATGGTAAACTATAGGTTCAAGGTCACAAAGTTTATCGAATTTCCACTCTTTTAAAAGAGGAAGATATTTAAAATTAATATCTAACATAGCTTGACGAGAAGGGATACGTTCTTCTCTAATTTTGTAAGAGTCGAAATATTGATAATACCAAAAACGATGATTCCTAGGACCAGGATGATTGAATCATGAATTTTGGATAGTTAGATTGGGATCAACTGGATTTGGATTAGGAATTGGAATTTCAGGAATAGGAGGAGGATTTGGAGGTGGATTTGGTTGACGGTGTGAGCGACTAGATTATGACCTAGCACGTTTAGGATTGGACATGATTTAGGAAATCAGAATATAATTCATAACCTGCAATTTAGAAAACACATGTATGCAATTCAATCAATCCCAAAACTCAATTGAGTCCTCAATATTTCAAGGTTCTCTAAATCAATCCTAATGGGCAAAGTTTTTGAAAACTATTGAAAAATAAGATTTTGAAAAACAATATATGTATAGTTTTCATAACAATAACATAATTCAATTAAAACACAATAATTTGAAAAACATTTTTTTTATTTCAAAAATTTCAAAATTTTGGAAAATTCTTGTGTTTTTGATGAAATTAGTTGTAATATCTAGTTTCTAATCACTAAACAATCAATGCCCGATCACTATTTCTATCTAGAACTAATTAAAACTATTCTCATGTTCAAAATCAATGAAATAGAGAGTTTAGAAAAAAATACCTTGAAAGATGAGATTGACTGGATTTTGATGTTGTTTGCACGATTTTAATGATGCTGGCAGGTTTAGAAGATGATATTTGATGAGAATTCTGATTAAAAACGTTGTTTTGAGGCAAAGTGGAGATTTGAGAGAATGGAGAGGAAAAACGGCGTGAAGAGAGAAAGAGGATTTGAGGCAAAAACAAGGGTTCTGCCCGATAAAACCAGAACCCCAGCGGGGTATCGATTCCCCTAGGGGGAATCGGTTCCCCTTCAAAGGAGGAATCGGTTCCCTCATGGGGGTATCGATTTCCTCTGCACCAAAATGCTAAAATCCAATTTCAAACACTCAAAACGTTAAATTAATTTTCTCTAGTGGTATTGACAACTCATATATTGAAAATTAATTACGTTCAAACATTAAAATTAATCTTTAAACTATATTTGAACATAAAGTTAATTTTCATCAAGAATCATAAACTCCCCCTAACTAATAGTAAAGAATGCAATCAAAAAATTACTATTCTAAGCATTTTTCATTTAGTCTTAAAAGTGCTAAAAATTATTTTAAACACTAAGTGAAGATAGGTTGGTCAAACCTAATTCTCTCCTAAGTGTCCAAAATCTTTCCTTGTCTAAAGGTTTTGTAAAGATATCCGCTAATTGGTGCAAAGTATCAACAAATTCTAGAACTACATCTTCCTTAGTGACATGGTCTCTAATGAAGTGATGTCTTATTTTAATGTGCTTAGTTCTAGAGTGTTGGATGGGATTTTTAGTGAGACAAATAGCACTAGTATTGTCACACTTGATAGGAATGGTACCTATTTCAATTCCATAATAAAAAAGTTATTGTTTTCATCTATAAAACTTGTGCACAACAACTGCCAGCTGAAATGTATTCGGCTTCAGTGGTAGATAATGCAACACAAATTTATTTCTTTGAAAACCAAGAAATCAACATATTTCCAAGGAATTGGCAAGTACCGGAGGTGCTTTTCCTATCTAATTTGCATCCTCCATAATTCGCATCAGAAAAGGCATGCAAGCTAAAGCTAGAGTCTCTAGGATACCAAAGTCCTAAACTAGGAGTGTCCTTAAGTTATCTAAAGATTCTCTTAACAGCTAGTAAATGTGATTCCTTAGGGCATGATTGAAATCTAGCACATAAGCAAACACTAAACATAATGTCAGATCTACTTGCAGTTAGATAAAGTAAAGATCTAATCATTGACCTATATAATTTAACATCTACACATTTACCTCCTTCATCTAAGTCAAGATTTGTTGAAGAGCTCATTGGAGTGCATGAGGTTTGCCATTTTCCAGTCCAAACTTCTTGAGCATATCTTTGACGTACTTATCTTGATTGATGAAGATGCCATCTTTTCTTTGCCTGATTTGGAGTCCCAAGAGAAATGAGAGCTCCCCCATCATGCTCATTTCGAATTCGCTTTGCACTAGCTTAGAAAATTCTTTGCAAAGAACATCATTAGTAGAACCAAATATTATATCATCAACATAAATTTGAACTACTAATAAATATTTACCTTTATGCTTTAAAAACAATGTAGTGTCAACCTTCCCTTTTGAAAAACCTTTTTCAATTAAAAAATTTGACAGTGTTTCATACCAAGCTCTAGGAGCTTGTTTTAAACCATAAAGCGCTTTTGTCAACTTAAGAAAATGATCCGAAAATTTTGAATCTTCAAAACCTGGAGGTTGTTCCACAGACACTCATTCCTTTATAAAACCATTTAAAAATGCACTTTTAACATCCATTTGATATAATTTAAATTCATGAAAACATGCAAATGCTAATAACATTCTAATTGCTTCCATCCTAGTTACGGGAACGTATGTTTCATCATAGTCTATGCCCTCTTCTTGAGTATACCCTTGAGCAACAAGTCTAGCCTTGTTTCTCACTATATTACCACTCTCATCAAGCTTATTCCTAAATACCCATCTAGTACCTACAGTAGATTTATTACTAGGCCTTTCAACTAATGTCCATACTTTACTTCTCTCAAATTGATTTAATTCTTCTTGCATAACCATAATCCAATGTTCATCTTTTAATGCTTCTTTAATATTCTTAGGCTCTATGTATGAAATAAATGCAACATAATTACAAATATTTCTAAGAGAAGATCGAGTTGTTACCCCTTTGGATGGATCACCTATAATCTCACCATCCTTGACATAGTTGTACTCTCTTGGATAAGATACTTCCCTTTCTTCAATGGTTGGATTCTCAAGAGGATCATGAGTTACCTCATCTTTTGTTTCTTCCTTTGATGATGGTTCTTTAACGTCATGTCTAACTTTATTTGTATTTATAATATCTACATCATCATTCACACAAGAATCCTTCCTCGAAAGGGGATTATCATAAAAAACAACATGTATAAATTCTTCTACAACTAAAGTTCTTTTATTAAATACTCGATAAGCTTTAGAATTTAAGGAATAACCCAGAAAAATTCCTTCATCACTTTTAGCATCAAATTTGCCAATGCTTTCTTTACCGTTGTTTAAAACAAAACATTTACATACAAAAGGATGAAAATAGGTAATGTTAGGCTTTTTATTTTTGAAAATTTCATATGGAGTTTTCTTTAAAATAGGCCTAATCATTACTCGATTTACAACATAACAAGCGGTATTTGTGGCTTTCGCCCAAAAATATTTTGGCAAATTATTTTCACAAAGCATGGTTCTAGCCATTTCTTCTAAAGTTCGCTTTTTCCTCTCAACAACTCCATTTTGTTGAGGGGTTCTAGGTGATGAAAAGTTGTGACTAATACCATTAGAATTACAAAACTCAGTAAATCCAAGATTTTCAAATTCAGTGCCATGATCACTCCTAACACTAGTTATAGAGTAACCTTTATCGTTTTGGATTACTTTTGAAAATGTGATGAATTTTTCTAATGCTTCATCTTTATTACTTAAGAATAGAACCCAAGTATATCTAGAATAGTCATCTACCAAGACAAATGCATATTGTTTTCCACCCAAGCTAGTGGTCCTAGTTGGCCCAAAAAGATCTATATGGATCAATTGTAATACTCTACTAGTTGATATGTCATTAATGGATTTAAAAGAAACTCGCTTTTGTTTTTATTTAGCACAAGCATCATAGGTTTTATCATTATCAAATTTAAGCTTAAGCAACCCTCGAACTAAATCACCTTGAGTTAGCCGTTGCAAAACACTCATACTAGAATGTCCTAGTCTCCTATGCCATAACCAACTATCATGTTCATCCTTAGCAACTAAGCACAAATTAGTCATATCAATAGAATCTAAATGCACCATGTATATGTTTCCTATTCTATGACCAACAAGCATAATCTGATTAGATGCAATGTCAATGACTTTACAACCATTAATATCAAACATGACATTGAACCCCTTATCATAGAATTGACTAATACTCAATAGATTATGCTTTAATCCATTCACATATAAAACATTCTTAATTTGTATGGAAGAAGTATTACCAATAGTACCAATACCTTCAATGTGACCTTTTGAATCATCACCAAAAGTCACTTCTCCTCCATTTTTGGCGTTAAGCTCAATGAACCGGTTTTTGTCTCCGGTCATGTGTCTTGAGCATCTACTATCAAGGTACCATGAATTTGGATTTGTTTCTCGTGCCCTGTAGCAATGCTCCTTTTCCTACAAACATAGATTAATTTCTAATTTTTGGTACCCAAATTCTTTTGGGTCCATATTCATTAGTTTCCAAAATCCTAGTCCCCTTAGGTATCCATTTGTGTAGGATATCCTTATCTTTAGTAGTAATGAGCTCTTTAGGAACCCATATACTTGTAACGATTTTTCCATTAGAGGTTCTTTGGGGACCTCTATGATTGTAGTTTTCAAAACTTTTTCTAACAAAGTTGGATTTTGAATTTTCTCCATTTTCAAAACGTTTTGTTCCAACTTTATCAAAAGAAGTTTTAAGATCATCAATTTTATTTTGATGATCATCATTGACCTTTGAAAGTAAATTTTGCAAATCCAAAATTTTCTTTTCAAACTCTTCTAGTTTGATTTGCAAATCTTTGATTTTACTTTCAAGATCGTTGTTGGTTTTGGATATGAGTTTATTTTCATTTGTCAATTTTGAAGCATCATTTTTATATTTTAAAAACAATTTCTCATAATCCGAAGCCAACCCATTATATTCCTCTAATAACTCATCATAGGATAAATCATCAAAATCAGAAGAGTTAGAGGTTACCTTAGAATCTTCCCCGAGTGCCATCAAGCACAAGTTTGCTACTTCTTGTTCCTATTCATCAGAACCTTCTTCATCGCTCCATGTAGCCACATGAGCCTTGTGATTATTCTTTGATTGAACCTTTTTCTTCAATTGTGGGCAATCATATTTGACATGCCCCGACTTTTTGCATTCATAGCAAATGATCGAGTCCTTCTCTTTTGGTTTATTTTTGAGGCCTTCATTTCGTTTGAATTTTCTTCCTCGGTAAGGTCTCATCATTTTTCTGAATCGTTTGGCAAACAATGCCATTTCCTCGTCATCGTCATCTTCATCTGAATCACTCTCATTTTTTTTGTGGATTTGAGAGCAACTCCAATGTTTTTCTTCTTCTCCTTCTCCTTTGGTGTCTCTTCAATATTATCAAGGTCCACCTCATCTTCAAGCATCATTTCATGAGTGAGGAGTGAACCAATTAGCTCTTCAAGAGTTAAGGACGTTAGATCCTTAGACTCGATGATTGCCGTCTTCTTTGATTGCCATAATTTTGGGAGAGAGTAGACTAACTTCCTCACAAGCTTTTCATTTGAAATGAACTCTCCATATGATTTGAGACCATTGAAAATAGTTGAGAATCTATCCGTCATAGCTTTGATATCTTCATTTGGTTTCATCCTGAAATTTTCATAGCTATGCGTTAGAATACTAATTTTAGATTTCTTTACCTCATCGGTACCTTCATGAGTGACTTGAAGTTTGTCCCATATTTCTTTGGCGGTTGTACAAGATGAAACTCTTTTGTATTCATCTGGTCCAAGAGCACAAAATATGATATGGATGACTTTAGAGTTGAGTTGGAACATTTTTGTCTCTCCTTCACTCCATAATCTTGGATGAGTGAGAGGCTTGAAGTATCCTTCTTCTACGACATTCCATGCTCCCATGTCACTTGCTTGAATGAAGTACATCATCTTATTTTTCCAATAGGCATAATTTGCCCATTGAAGAAAGGAGGCTTGTTGACGGGCATCGAATCGAGACCGGAGTCGAAGTTTGAAGTAGAGGCCATTGATGACTTTGATTATCGATGTAACTCTTCCCGAATCGACTCAAGAGGCGATTAAACCTTCAAATGAGTTAGGCTCTGATGCCAATTGTTGAGTTAATCGATTGACGGAATCGACCAAGAGGGGGGTGAATTGGCAATAAAAATTTTGGTGGAAGCTTTTGCAGAAAATTAAAAGAAATTGCACAGTGATTTAGAGTGGTTCGACTTTCTCAATCAAAGTCTACATCCACTACCTTAGCTATCCACACTAAGGATTTTCCACAAATTCACTAATTTATCTTTCTTGAGAACACTCTCTCCCAAAGAGAACAATACAAATTTGCAAACTTACAAGGAAATCCTCACAAGGTAGATTGTTTACACAATTCTAGAACAAAGAAAAGAACACTCAAGAATGAATACAATTGAGCACAATAAGTTTTCTTGAAAGCAAATTGAATATTGAATGAAAAATAGGCTTGAAATGCTCAAACTTGAGGTTTGATGCTTTCTCTTTGATTCTCTCTTGAATCTAGTTGCTTGATGTTTCTTGTTGTTGATCAATGGCTTCTTAGCTTGCTTAAATACACCTTGAATCACTTCTGAATGTTGGGGATCATTAATGAAGATAATATAGCCGTTTTAGTGTGAAATCAATTAATAAAATAGTTTGGAGCGTGGGGGAATCGGTACCCCATAAGGGGAATCGGTTCTCTAAGTGTAAAATTCAAATATTTCGACCGTTGAACAGTGGGGGGAATCGGTACCCCCTGGGGGGAATCGGTTCCCTCCGAGCATACTAGAATTCTCGGAGCCAAACCATTCAGGGGGAATCGGTACCCCCTTGGGGGGAATCGGTTCCCTCTGAGCAATCTGGAATTTTTGGCTTTGAGATGGTTCGAAATATTTTGTAAAATCGTTTTGAAATTATTTTAAGATTAAAACTTAATTTTACACTTGAGTAAGGATTAAAAAATAACATTAGAAAGATTTTGTGTAATATTTTGTTATTCGAATAATGGTATCGAATATACTTAGAAAACCTTAATTGAAAATCTTAAAATTTATTTATCTTAATTTGTTATATCAAAATATCAAAATGTTTTCAACATTATGGATAAATGGTTAGTGTATTGGTAAAATAAGCTTACGAGCTTATGGATAAATGGTAAATATATTGGTAAAATAAGCTTACGAGCTTATGGGATAAATGATAAAAAAAAATTTATTATTTTGATCATGGTGAAATATTGCATATGCAATTAATATGAATTTATGGCATTTTGATTTTGACATTGAAAATCATGCATGAATTGTATTGCACTGTTATTGTTTTAATTGCCTCACTAAGTATATACTTAGCGTGTGATGATTTTCACGCATAGGTAAAAAGCCAGTAGTAGAATAAAGTGTTCAGAACAACATCATCAAGAGGTATATTTCAATATCAGTAAGACATCCTACGATGGATTTTGATTTAGATAGTGGCATGTAATTTGATAATGTTAAATTTGTTTTTTTGAATTAATTTGGAAACAAATTGGTAACTTGATAATGATGAAAGGTTAATTTTTATGAGTTTTATATGTAATTTTCGGAAGTTACAGTAGTAGTTATTCTAGCATGAACAGTAACCACGTTTTTAAGCAAAATTTCCAGAATAATTTTAGGGTACTGATTCCCCCAACAGGGAATCGATTCCCCCCCAACAGGGAACTGATTCCCCTACTGTTCACGGGTACTGTTCCCTATTCATAAAAAAATTCTTTTTAATTAAATTGGTTATAACAAAACATGATTTATATGATATGATATTTTTATAATATCATTTACCATTTTAAGAAGATAAATTTTAAATCGCTTTAAAAATTGGAAAATGGTTTTTCGAAATTCGGATAACATCTATAATCTGTATAGGTATAATTATACGGGTTATGGGTGTTACATTATTTGAATCAAATTTTGGTGACTATTTGAGAGAAAAAGTAGTACGCCAAGCTGTCAAAATATGAATTCTGGTTGACAGAAGTTTCTTTTTTGGCCATGTTGTTTCGACATATGGCATAAGGGTAGACCTTAAAAAATTCATGCTATAGTGGATTGGAAACCCCTAATAAATGTCTTAGAAGTTTAGGGTTTTTTGGGACTTGCTGGTTGTTATCGAAGGTTTGTGAAGAACTTTTCGATGATAGTATCACCTCTATCTAAGCTTTTAAGGAAAGATGTGCCTTTTTTTGGATGGAGAAGTCCAAAAGAGGTTTGAAACACTAAAGAAGATTTTAACAGAGCCACCAGTGCTTGTACAACCTGAGTCGGGTAAAGATTATGTGTTTTTTAGTGATGTATCTCATAACGACTTGAGATGTGTGCTTATGCAAGAAGGAAAATTTGTGGCCTATGCCTCTAGGCAGTTAAAGACTCACTGGAGGAATTACCTGACACATGATTTAGAGTTGGAAGCGGTCGTATTTGCTTTAAAGATTTTGCCCCATTATCTGTATAGTGTGCGGTGTTATATTTATATGGATCACAAAAGCCTAAAGTACTTGTTGACTCAAAAAAAGAGATGAACATGAGACAGAGAAGATGGCTAAAGCTTTTAAAGGATTATGATGTGATTTTTTATTATCATCCAGGAAAGGCTAATATGGTGGCTAATGCACTTAGCCGGAATACTTTTACAACTTTGCGAGCTTTGGATAAATGTTTATCTTTAAAGAAAGATGATGCCTTGATTGCTAAGTTAAAGTTAAAGCTGATGCTTTTTAATCGGATAAAATAAATGCAAGGAAAAGATGAAAAGTATTTGGCAAATTGCACAAGTAGAAAAAAAGGAAAAAAGTGTGAGGCTAAAGACTTTGAAGTCACGACTGATGGATGTTTATATTATCGTGAAAGAATTTTCATTCCAGTTAATGAAGAACTGAAGAAAGATATTCTCTCTTAGGAACATTACATTCCATTTACTATGCATCCAGGCATAAATAAGATGTACCAGGACATAAAGAGTCGATATAGATGATCTGGTATGAAAAGAGCTATCACAAAAATTATGGCATAGTGTCTGATATGCCCATAGGTTAAACCTGAACATCAAGTATCTTTCGGATTACTACAATCGATATCCATTCCTGAATGGAAGTGGGAATGAGTCACTATGGATTTTATTTTAGGGTTACCATTACAGTCAACAAGAAAGACTCCATTTGCGTGATTATTGATAGATTAAACAAGACAGCTCACTTCATTACAGTAAAAACATATTATTTGATGGATAAATATGTTGAGTTGTACATAAAATAGATAGTTCGGCTACATGAAGTTCTTGTATTGATAGTATCTGATAGAGATCCAATTTTTACATCAAAATTCTGGAATTCCTTGCACGAGGCCTTGGGTACTAGATTGAATTTCAGTACGGCTTATCACTCGTAGAGGGATGGTCAGTAGGAGCGGACCATTCATTTATTGGAAGATATACAAAGGGCATGTGTGATCGAATTCAAGGGATCATTAGAAAATTATTTTTATTTAGCATAATTTTCTTATAACAACAACTGTCATTCTAGCATCAAGATGGCTCCGTAAAAGCCTTTTATGGGAGAAAGTGTCGAGCACCGTTAAATTGGTTTGAGCTTGAGGATCCAAATCTAGTTCACCCTGATTTGTTGAAAGAAATGAAAGATAAAGTGGGGATCATTCAAGATAATCTCAAGATAGCTTCCGAACGCAAAATTCTTATACAGACCTAAAGAGAAAATAGATTGAATATCAAGTGGGTGATAAAGTATTTCTCAAGGTATTGCATTGGAAGAAAGTATTGCAGTTTTGACGCAAAGAAAGTCGAGTTAGAGATTTATTGGACCTTATGAGATTTTGAAAAGAGTAAGACTAGTGGTTTATCAGTTAGCATTGCCTCCCAAAATGGACAAGCCCCATAATGTGTTTCATGTGTCGATGCTCAAGGAAATATCCATCAGATCCGTCGCATATTAGCACCCCAAATGAAATAGAGAGTTGATCAAATTTGACCTATTAAGAGGAACCAATTGATATTTAGGCTTGAGAAGTCAAAGAAATGTAGAACAAGACGATTCCTTTGGTCAAAGTTTGTTGGTGGAATCATAAGTCGAGTAAGCGACCGGGGAAATAGAAGAGGATATGAAAAGATAGTTTTTGTACCTCTTCACATTAGATACGTACTAAAATTTGAGGAAAAATTTGTAACACCCATCTCCCGTATACCTTTCCGTACACGAGATACAGATGTTACATCACTTTTAAAATAGTTTTTTTTTCATTTGGAAACCCTTAAAATTTTGTATTAAAATTAAAAAATAAAAACATTTATATAAAACAAGAAAAAAATAGTTGAAACCTATTTCCTAAAGTTATCACTTTAAATACATTCTAGAGCAATTTTTCTTAATTTCGATTACATGATAGTAATTTTTCAGAATAACATGATTATCCTACTATTACTGATGAAAGTTAACTTTAGATTGATGATAGTTGCCCCAGCTCCCTGTACCCGACTAGTCTTTGTTGTTACCTACACGTGAAATCAACACACGTTAAGTATATACCTAGTGAGGCATAATAATGTAAAGAATCTGCAATTTATACATAAGTATCTCATGACTATGTAATGACGAACTAAATCGCATACTCTATAATGATCAGATAAAATCCTTCTCAGTTAAACTAGATTTTTCTTTCATACAATCATCGAAATCATTCTTAGTAGTCCCAACATACCTATCGTCTATATATTTTTTCCAATTATTCTTTATTTACCCTATGTATGTTAAATGAGAAAGTACTGTACATGTATTGCACCAAAGTGCCAAATGGACCTTTATTTTTTATAATTAGCATGCGTGACACCTTATATACCATTAATATACCGCTATGTATTTTAATTTGTGGCATCCTTTCATGCCAATTATGCAATGTTCTACATCTAACTTGTATTAGTGGCACCTTTCTGCCAAATTGCACCATTAGGCATTAGTTTTTTATCCTAAAGGCATTTAACCTTTCTTCTAACTTGCATTATTGGCACCTTTATACCAAATGCATAGTTAGACATTATTCTTTTATTTTAGAATAGTTTCTACTCTAATAATTACTCATAATACCAATTAACTCTTTAAATTTTTTATAAACTCTATAGTTTGCACATGTAGTGCCAATACGGTAATTCATAAACTTATTATAATTTACGTGGGTTGCACACCCACTACCAATACGAAAATTCATAAACTTATTATGAATTTATTAGTTTTGCACACAAAGTGCTCATACGGAAATTCATAAACTTATTACGAATGTCTTAGTTTTGCACACAAAGTGCCATAGAGAAATTCATAAAAAGTTTATGAATTTCTTAGTTTTGCACACAAAGTGCCCATACGGAAATTGATAAACTTATTATGAATTTCTTAGCTTTTGCACACATATAGTGACATTTGGTAATCACTATACATACATTAAGCAACATACATCTATGACTATCACAACATATAAGTACATAATAAATTTATTCACCTGGTCTGCCTCACTATTATATCCAAAACGCAAATTCTGATTACTCAGCTACTTTGCCTCTTCCTTTTATTTTGCTTGACTCGGGAGCTTGATTTTGATCTACTCAAGCATCCACTAAAGAGACATACAATAACTATTGTTAGTATATTTCCTAACATTTATAGTTTAATAATATTCACAAGTAATATTATTTACATTTCTATAACAATTTTAACCTATCTTATAGTTCCAGACTCCATAGTATCGATACCTCTACCATGGTATCGATACTTATATACTATGGTACCGATACCTTTCTCTCAGTATCGATACTACTACACTATAGTACCGACACTCCCTTTCGGTATCGATACCATTTTGGCATTTTATTATCCATGATATCGATATTTTGCCTTTTAGTATCGATACCCCATCAGTATCGATACCACTTGCATCGGTACCGATATTGTTCGTCATATTTCTACCCATTTAAGCCTATAGTATTGGTATTGTTCTATTAGTACCGATACCCTTACCCAGATTTACCATTTTTTAGCCCGATTTTTACTAAATTTTCCTCTCTAATCTCTTACTTTTAAGTCCAACAATACTATTAAACTCTTCTTTACATAACTCAATTGACTTTACTTCATTTAACCTCTTATAACATCTAAAATCTCCATATAACATCTCAACTCAAGAATCATATCACTTTTTCTATAATGGTTTTACTCATATCTAAAGCTTCTAATCTCTGATTTACTTCTTTGACAAGTCAGAAATACTAATAAACATCATTAAAAACTCATATTTCAACATATCCTTCAAAAACTCATTTTCTCTAATCTCCAATAACTCATCCATCTCTTAGTTTAAATCTTATTTAACCCTTCCTTAAGCTTACTTATTACTTAAGGTTGCAAAAACAAACAATAATCCATATTGGTTCCTTTTCATAAATAAAAAATGATTGAATCTCTATTTTCCCTAATGTAAGAACATGGGATGGATCTGATCGGTAATTAATAAGAAACGACACATGAAAAAAATTATAGGTCTTGTCCATTTCGGTAGACAAAAGCTAACTAATAAAATCTCATAAGGTTCAATAATTCTCGGACTCAGTCCAAGTAGCAATACTTCCTTCCAAAGCGATACTTTCAGAAAAACCTTATCACCTTATTGCTATTCAATCACTTTTCTCTTTAGATCAGCAGAAGACTTTTGTCAATCGGAAGCTATCTTAAAAAAAATATCTTGGGTAACTTTCATTTTATAATCCATTTCTTTCATTGATGAATCGAGATTGATTAAAACAATTTAGAAGATACTTAATGTTAAGCTTTTTCTCTACAGTACATCAGACATTTTGCTAAAATTTTCGTGATGGCTCTTTCAAACCAGGCCACCCAACCGACTCTTTAAATCTTGGTAGCTCTTGTTTCCACCTGAATGCATAGTCAACGAACTTAATGCCTCAACAAGAATATCTTTCTAAATTCTTAATCGTCGGGAATACAAAGTCTCCCACGATAATACGAACATTCGTCGAACCTGACCTCAAAAGTCCTTAATCTCTTCATTTTCTACTTATAAAATTCTTATTAAATTTGTTTCATCTTTCCTTTTTAATTATATTATTAGCTCTAATAAAACATCAGTGTCATCTTTAATTCATTCCACAATGCCATTTTCATTCAACGCTAATTGTACATCCATAGCTCGCAAAACTGAAAATGGTTATGAGCAAGTACCTCCACAACAACATTGACTTTTCCTAAAAGATAATCAATGATCACTTCATACACATTTAAAGGTTATGTCCATATTTTCTTTCTCAGGTTCACTCTCATCAATTCCACTAGTATTTTAGGCTTTTGTAATTAGTACCACTATAGCACTGCTCACTATACAGATAAAAACATCAAATCTTTTAAGGCAACTCGTCAACTTCCGACTCTACATCATGTGTAGATAATTCCTCTTATGAATCCTTAACTTTATCGAGGCATATACCACAACCTTACTTTTATGCATAATCACACATCCTAAACCGTTAATAGATGCATCAGTAAAACCACATAATCCTTACCTAACTCAAATTGTATAAACACTGATGTCTCTATTAAAATCCTCTTTAGCATTTCAAAACTCTCTTGACCCTTTTTCATTCTACATACGATGTATATTTATTTAAAAACTTGGTTAACAACAAGGCTAACGTCGAAAAGTTTTTCACTAACCTTCGATAGTAAACAACAAACCCTCAAAGAAATCCAAACTTCCAGATCATTCGTTGGAAGTTTCCAATTACTACAACATGATTTTTCTTAGGATCTCTTCTTATAACGTATGCTAAAACAACCTGGCCAAAGAAAACCATCTCTGCTAACCAGAATTTCACATTGGTATAGTTTGGCATACAAGTTCTTCTCTCAAAGAGTCTTATTTAACTGTCAAAATCTATGCATAACAGCATAGGTTTATCTTTCTTTTCGCTAATAACACAAATATTTTCCAAGATGAAATACTTGGACTGATAAAATTTTGACCAATCAACCCTTATAATTGATCCCCTAATTCTCTTGGCTTACATAAGTCATTTGATACGAAATCAGAGAAACATGTTCAATACCTTAATGACCATAACTTTGAATTTCACCTCTCGATTTGGAGGTAACCCAATAATTTATCTAAAAAAACATCTATAAATTCACAATTTTTTATGAAATTATCTGACAATTCTACTTTAATTAATTGGGTATCTATCACTTTAACCACAAAACTATATATATATATATATATATATATATATCTTTCTGACATCATTTTCTTCACCATTATTATCGATATCACCTTGAGTGATGATTTTAATTTCTCTTAAAAAACTATAATTTTCATACCCTCTGCATTTTTCTGAACTAATCGTCTATGGAGACAAACAACTTATACTCAATTTGATTATAACTCATTAAATGACAATTCCATCAGTTCCACCGGAAACATAGCCCCATGAATCTTTATTAAATGTTTACTAATTGTCCAACTCACACTTGTACTATGACCCGCTAGGGTTTACCGTTATTATCTCACTCAAGATTAAGTTAAATAGAATACTTTTATTTTAAAATCTTTCATTTCCTTCTTGAGGTAATCCGTGTAACTTTTCCGGATCCATATAAAATATTCTCCTGCAGTTGAAACATTTTCTATCTCAACTATGAAAGTATAATTATCCACCTCATTTAATAAGAAGACTTGACAACTTTGTAGCAATAACTTCGTAGCAGTTAATGCTAAAAGTTATACTAATAAAGAAATTTACTTTTTTTCCTATCATTACGAACTTGATAATTTTCCAAGTTCTCCAGAATTAATCTCGATTTTAAATAATAATTTATTGAAGTAGAAAATGGGTAGAAAATCATTTTCACAAATTACCTTCTACAAATAACTCTATTAGGTTCATAAAACTTAATATTTATTCTTAAAAAACTTATAATCAGTTGATCAACTAATAACTCTTCTTTCTATAAACTTTTAACAATCAATGTATTTATCGCTTACTCATTTCCTCACTTATTTAAGCTTACATGAAGAAACCTCAGAATCATCTCTAGATTCAGAAATCTCCTCTAGATCATCATCTGATTCAACTTCACTTGGGTCAATTTTTATCTCGACATTCTTTTCAATATCATCTACTTTCTTACTTTTGTCTTTAGTTTCCGACATCTATTAGGACATACATAATAATAACACTTAAGTTAATAATGAGTGACATCAGTCACACTCTAATTGACACCATACACCATATCAGTAACTTTGACAATCTTAATGGCATGTAATTCTTTTTCTCAATTCAATTAAACTTGATTTCGGCCAAGAATCTACTAAACATGTAGCTCTGATATCAATAAATGTAACACCCATCTCCCATATACCTTTCCGTACACGAGATATAGATGTCGTGCCACATTTAAAACAGTTTTTTCATTTGGAAGCCCTCAAAAATTTTGCCTTGAAATTTAAAAATAAACATTTTTATATAACAAGAAAACAATCGTTGAAACCTATTTCCCAAAGTTATCACTTTAAATACATTCTAGAGCAATTTTTCTTAATTTCGATTACATGCCAATAATTTTTCAAAATAAATGATTGTCTTACTGTTACTGATGAGAGTCAACCTTAGATTGATGATAGCTGCTCCTGCTCCCAGTACCCGACTAGTCATTATTGTTACCTATGCGTGAAATCAACACACGCTAATTATACACTTAGTAAGTCATAATATTGTAAAGAATTTGCAATTTATACATAAGTATATACTCCATAACGATCAGATAAAATCCTTCTCAGTTAAACCATATATTTTTTTCATACAATCACCGAAATCATTCTTAGTAGTCCCAACATACCTATCCTTTTATATATTTTTCCAAAATCATTCTTTATTTGGCCTATGTACGTTAAATGAGAAAGTATTATACATGTATTGCACCAAACTGCCAAATGGTCCTTTATCTTTTATAATTATCATGAGTAATACCATATATACCATTAATATATCATTATGTATTTTCATTTGTGGCATCCTTACATGCCAATTATGCACTGTTATACATTTTCATTTATGGCATCCTTTCATACAATTATGCATTGTTCTTCATCTAATTTGTATTAGTGACACCATTTTGCAAAATTGCACCATAAGGCATTAGTCTTTTATCTTAAAGGCAATTAACCTTTCTTCCAACTTGCATTATTGGCACCTTTCAGCCAAATACACAGTTAGGCATTATTCTTTTATTTTAAAACATTTTCTACTCTAATAATTATTCATAATACCAATTAACTCTTTCAATTCGTTATAAACTCTATAGTTTGCACACGTAGTGCCAATACGATAATTCACAAACTTATTATAATTTACGTGGGTTGTACACCCACTACCAATATGGAAATTTATAAACTTATTATGAATTTCTTTGTTTTGCACACAAAGTGCCCATACGAAAATTCATAAACTTATTCTGAATTTCTTAGTTTGCATGCAAAGTGCCCATACAAAAATTCATAAACTTATTATGAATTTCTTAGCTTGTGCACACATATAGTGCCATTCGGTAATCACCATACATACATTAAGCATACATCTATGACTATCACAACATATAAGTACATAATAAATCCACTCACCTGGCTTGCCTCGCTATTATATCCAAAACGCAAATTATGATTACTCAGCTACTTTGCCTCTACCTTTTATTTTGCTTGACTCGGGAGCTTGATTTCGATCTACTCAAGCATCCACTAAAGAGACATACAATAATTATTGTTAGTATATTTCCTAACGTTTATAGTTTAATAATATTCACAAGTAATATTATTTACATTTCTATAACAATTTTAACCTATCTTATAGTTCCAGACTCCATAGTATCGATACCTCTACCATGGTATCGATACTTATATACTATGGTACCGATACCTTTCTCTCAGTATCGATACTACTACACTATAGTACCGACACTCCCTTTCGGTATCGATACCATTTTGGCATTTTGTTATCCATGATATCGATATTTTGCCTTTTAGTATCGATACCCCATCAGTATCGATACCACTTGCATCGGTACCGATATTGTTCGTCACATTTCTACCCATTTAAGCCTATAGTATTGGTATTGTTCTATCAGTACCGATACCCTTACCCAAATTTACCATTTTTAACCCGATTTTTACTAAATTTTCCTCTCTAATCTCTTACTTTTAAGTCCAACAATACTATTAAACTCTTCTTTACATAACCCAATTAACTTTACTTCATTTAACCTCTTATAACATCTAAAATCTCCATAGAACATATCAACTCAAGAATCATATCACTTTTTCTAGCATGTTTTTACTCATATCTAAATCTTCTAATCTCTTATTTACTTCTTTGACAAGTCAAAAATACTAATAAAAATCAATAAAAACTCATATTCCAACATATCCTTCAAAAACCCATTTTCTCTAATCTCCAATAACTCATCCATCTCTTAGTTTAAATCTTATTTAACCTTTCCTTAAGCTTACTTATTACTTAGGGTTGCAAAAATAAACCATAATCGAAAAGAAAAACTAATTAGATGAAGTTTACCTTATTTGTGGAGAAGGTCAAGTGAACACGGCAAAGAAGAAGAGAAGATAGCCAAAAATATTAACACTCTCCCCTTTTTCTTTACTTTAATACCATAATTCATTTCCTCTATAAATGACAAAAATACCCCTTTCATTCTTTCACTCTTAGAAATTAGTCTTAACCAAATTCCTAAATTATTTTCTTATACTTTATCATTTAATCAAATACATCCTCAAATTTTAAAACTTTTCATTAAAGTGCTTGACTTGATATTTGGGGCATTACAGAATTTTTCTTAAGGGAGAGAGTTGTAATACCCCCAAAATTTGTTTAGTGACCAAAATATAAGTTTAAAAGTTTAGTACCCAAAGTATAAAATTAGGAAAAGTTTAGGGACCTAAATGATATTTTCCCAAAAATAAATGTTTATTCCATAAATAGATAGTTTAATTTTGAGAGTGGGGTTTCATTGGAATCAGATTCTTGATCTAAAATTTACGTTGAAAACTAGAAACGGTTAAAGTCCGATAAAAATCGATAAATCAGATCAAATAGAAATTTTGGGAAAAATTGAAGGATGATAAAACAGGTTTAAAAATATCATTTCAAAATGTTAAAATGATTGAAAATAATATGAATCATTGGATTTGAAGATTTATTTTAATGTTTAATTTAGACTGTTGGATCAAAGTGGCAAGATTGTAATTTTTGAAAAGATGCTTGGTAAAATTGGAAAAGAGTAAAATATTTTATTTATATTTGACTTTGGAAATATGATAAGGTTATGTGGCTTGATATTATTGTAAATATTAATTTTCATTAATGGAAAAATGGGCATTTCTCATTAAATGAATATTTTATTCATTTAAGCTTAAATAAATGTTAAATTAACATGAAATTACATGATAATTTCATGAAACTTAGGTCATTTTTAGCCCCTTTTCCGCGAACCCTCTAGAAAGGTAAGATAAACTTTTTTTCTCATTTTTTGAGCAATTTCCTTTGGATTTTGGATCATGTCGTGAAATAAAAATTGTTCTAAGGCTTGTAAAACCTTTATTGCCTGCTAATTTGGTTTGTTTTCAAAGATTCCAAATTTTAGGGTTTATGTTCACATTAGGTTTTATGGAATTTATAAAGGATTTTGATGTTTTTGAGACTGTAACAATCAATTCCAAGCACGATTTATGATTAAAATCAATTATACATGCCTATATAAACTATGGGTAATTTCAGCCTAATCATAATCTTGGAGGAAGTTTATGTTATGATGAAATTTGATTAGGGATTTGATTGTATATATTGTGTAAGGTTGATTTTATGCTTGAATCGAATCAAAATCGAGTAAAATCATGAGAACCCTAGCATTGGGTAGATAAACCGTTCGACCTTGAGGAAGATGATGGGGAAATTTTTTGAAAAAAATTCATGTTTCTTAGAAATGATATTAGAAAGGCTTTACAAGCCTTAGAAAAATTTTGGGGCCAATCTATAATTTTATGAAAGTTGGGGGACCAAATCGATAATTATAAAAACCCTGGCCTTAGGTACACAAACAATTCGACCTTGAGGAAAATGATAGGAGAAAATTTTGAAAAATTTTCATGTTTCTTAGAAATGATATTAGAAAGATTTTATAAGCCTTAGAAATTTTTTGGGCCAATCTATAATTTTTTGAAAGTTGGGGGACCAAATCGATAATTATGAAAAGTTATGGGATTGTGGGTTGTTGTATAATTATTCAAGAATTATTGTACTATGGTGAAAATTACTATTTGGGGATTGAAATTGAAGTTAGAATGTGAAATGTAACCATTTTGGAATTAAGAAAGTTTGAATGATAAATGATAAACATTGAGAAAGTTAATGGATTAAATGGTAAATATAGCATTATTGAGGTATTTTGGCTGAAAGTTTAATGCTAAAAATTATTGGGCTTTGAATTGAAGAATTAATTACAAAAGGCCAATATGAATAAAAAGGAAAAGTTAAGATGAATTTTAGAACAATTCGAAAATAATAGTATTTTTGGAGTATTATTATTAAGTATGAAATGTTTGTAAAAATACTAACATGTATTTTATATTTGTATATGCTTTGTATTGATGCTCGTGTAGATCGTGATCGAACTCGTGATACGAGCAAAGCGAAAGGCAATGAAAAAGTTCAAGAATAATCATATTTCAATAGTAAGGTATATAGTGAGGCATACCAAGTGAGTGCATTTATTATGTATTTATATGACATGAGGATGACTTGCGATGAGTTAACTTTGAATGTTATTTTATAAAAACATGTTTTACCGTATTTTGAAATATTTTCATAATGTTTATGAAAATGATTTTACGAATAATTTTAGGGTATGAACTACCCTAAAGTACATGGATGAACTTTTATATTATTTTAACAACTATCGATATTTCAGAATAAATCTTTAATCTATGAATTTGATTTAAAGGCCTATTGTATGTGCATTGAGAGTCATAGGTGCATTTTGACATACTTGGAGTTTGATGGTTATCGATCGATTTTGTTTAATGTATATTTTTCATTTTCGTGTAGTACCTTTGTGTACTTTCAGCAGTATACGTGCATGCATGGTATTCATAATGAGTTTGTGAATTACCATTTTGATATATTAGTATAATTTCGTTGTTACTACAGTACCTATACTTTTGTTTAGCACTTATGTGCAACTCATGTACCTTGCATTCTCTTTTGACATATATTGGGCTATGAATGAATACTTTTGAATATATCGATTGATAGTTTGCCTCATCAGCAACAATATGACATCTCTAGATGCTTATTTTAATATTACTAGTTTGCATGTTCCTAGATACGTTATGATGCTTTGATATGATACTTGGTATTTGGTTGTAGTATTATATTACGTTTGAACTTAAACTACTATTTGATGGATTTTAAATGTTATTATATATATATATATATATATATATATATATATATTTGAATAACATTTTATAAACTATATTATTAAACCGTTTATTTAAATAAACAAAATTTTACTGGTTTTCAAGTACGAAAATGTTTTAAAAGTTATGTGACATCTGTGACTCGTGTACGGGGACATATACAGGAAATGGGTATTACACTCACGCATTGGTCGACTTAGTTAGCTTTGCAGGAGATTTGAAGCAGATTGAGATAAAGAAGTTAGCTTGGCTTTCGAATGAGATAAAGAAGCTAGAAGTTAAAGTTATCCCTTATTTGTAAAATTTATTTGATGCAATGAAACCTTTTTGTTTGATGAAAATTGTTTTAAGATTGTCTCTTTGGAATAACACCTTTTTGTATATATGTAATTGTATTATCATTTTCATCCTAGCATTTCGCGTTTGTATTGTGTTTATTTAGGCATTTTTACACGCATTCAATCATTAAAATGTGGGAGTAACCAATGGAGCATTCCATGATAGACAACTTGAAAGCAAATTTAAGGCACCCTATTCATACCTAGAGAAGGATTGAGAGTCATGGATATGATGTTAACACCTCATGGGAAGCTCTAAGCACACTACTAAAAATGGTGGGAATATGAAGCGTAAGGTCTAAAATTTGATTGATTTAGGGGCATGGACCTTTAATGAGAAATGGGGCAGCCCGCATTGGGCTTTCACTGTCAAGCCTGGAAGAGCAACCCCCTGGGTCAGGCGGGTCTACTATCTGGTTTTTCCTCTGCTGGGTCAAGCATGTAACACCCTACACCCTATTGGACCTAAATTGCTCAATGGGCTACCAAGGTAACCCCTATTTTTAAAATATGATCATTTCCTTTTAAAACATACTCAATGGTATCATACAACATACAAAATAGTTATAAAAACATTTTAATAAAAACAGAGATCCGTGACATATAATTTAAAATCAAAATAATATAACTCAATGTTTGATGAAATAAATACATAAGTAAGGTTCTCTGAATACATATGCCCACTAAAGCTACAGTATAGTACTCTGAAGGAGATGCTGGAATTCCTGCTATGACGGTGCTCCACGAACGACCCAAGCTAAAAAACTGGTAACAAAACAGATCCGAAGGTTGAGCTCACAAATCCCAATAGTATAATCGTTAATCTAGAGCAGCATTAAGAGTCTCATAAACATAAGCATGCTAAAGATAAGGTACTAAGTAGTAGACACATACATGATCTTGATAAAGTGCTACCTACTTAAGGCTTAACTACTTTGACTATGAAGTAGGGGTCTCACACCTCTCTTAGTGATTCAACAAGGGCCTCGCCATGAGTATGCCTCTAAAGGGTATCTACACTTAATGATTGACTGCAACTACTTTGCATTATCTAAATACAAACCTGAATCGACTCGACATTATCCAAATGAAACTTTAACTATGTTGTACATTATCTATAAAAAATACCAACTAGTATATGGTCTAAAAAAGCCATCAGACACTAGGTAACTACGATTATCACGTCCTGCAAACCTGCCCCTCGCGTGTGTTAGGCCTCCTATCCAAATTTACCATAAAAATTCCTCGCACACTTATTATGGTGTATCCAGGCAAGAACATCACACCTGCCAACCCACTCATCACGAGTGTTAAGGCCTCGACCATAGTCAACTGTAGAATTGTCTCGAGCACTTGCTTAAGGTGTTATTGGATATCCTATACCATTAGATGATCATCACCTCCTGAACTAGACTAATGTAACTATAAATGCATACCTAAGGTCCAAAGGCCATTGAAACTGACATCGCTAACTGACTCCTCATTAGTGTTCGGGCCTCACGCCCTCACTACCTCATAAAGTGCCTCAAGCATTGGCAATTCCCCACTAGGGAAACTAAGGTATCATAGGTATACCTTATTATAACTGGACATACCTTATTATAATTGGACTCACTAAAGTGAGGCCATTCTCTCTCTAGATGCTATCTCAATCGCTCTCTATCTATAACATTATGCGAAGGCTTATTGGTATGTTACTGTTGTTATTTAATACGTTGCTCCATTCTAGTCACTTGCTACTTAAGGGTATTTTAATCATTCTCTGTCTCTAGATGTTCTTGGGGTTTACAATGATTTTTTTGGTTATTATTCTCTTGTTGTACTATTCACTCACCAGATAACTGAATCAGGTTCAACTATGAGTAGCGATTCTCTGATTCCTCCTATTTAACTTCCTTTCAATCCCCCTTGAATTGAAAGGACGGATTACACCTCCTAATTTCACTTACATTCTCAAACTCCACGTTTTCCATTAGTTTTGAATCTAACTTGCTCCTTGTATCGTTGATCGGTACAACCCATGCAACGATCTTCATGCTCAACTATTCGTATACATGCTCAATTGAAGATATTTTGATGTATTTTGCTTAGTATGGTTACATCGTTTGTAACCTACTCTTATGAGTGTTTCTAGGTATGATTGGTCATTTATGTCCCTCATGAATTAAGTCTTACTATTACGAATCATCCTTCGCTCTTACAGGCCTTAACCGGGTCAAAACTGACCATCCAAAGTGAGTAGTAGAGTATAATTGATACCTAGGTTCAAGTATCGATACCCCTATGAGTATCAGTACCAAAAATGCATTTTGTTTCTGAAAATTAGGCTCTGTCTCGAGACCAACACTCTGAGTCTCAAGACTGAAGGGGCAGTATCCATACTCTCATAGCAATATCGATATTGACGCTCCGAAATCTCTAAATTTTGCCCCAATTCATCTAGTATCGATATTATTAATCCCAATATAGATAATCAAACCTTGAAATGATTATTTAGCCTTGCGAAAACACCCAAAAATTATCCTAAATGGCTTTGTTTGGTTCTTACTCTTATACTAAAGCTTGATGGAGATAAATAGGGTCTTAAAGTATCTTAAAAACATCTTTTTAACCTCTAAAACATGATTTAATCATGATATCAAATATAAACTCTAAAATGCTTTAATACTTCAATCTTAGCAATTTCTTTATATTTATGAAAACTTAAAACTCTAAAGGATTAAAAATACACTACCTTGAAGTTAGAAACCCGAAATGAAGCCATTTGCTTACCAATTCATTTCCTTGGTGATTTTGATGAAAACTTCTACTATTCTCTTTAACTATAAAATCACATGGCTTGATTCTGTAAAACTACGATGCTAGAGGGATTACGAAGGAAAATGAAGCCTGAAAAAGGCTTAAACTGTTACCTTCGGCTTTAATCCTTGGAGAGAAAGAATAAAAAGAAAAAAATTAAGAAATGGAAGGGAAATGAATATGAAATGAATAAATTGGCTTATTCCTTTTAAAATTGAATAATTGCACCTATGGTCCTTCCTTATTTTCCAAAATTTGAAAGATTTATTTTTGGTCTAATTAGGCTCCAAACCAACCTAATTAAACTTTATTCAACTCAACAACTTAAATTAAGAAATTCACGGGGTCCACTTACCTCTCAGGTAAACCCGAAACTACTAGCCCTAATTTTAGGGTATTACAAAGAAGATGTACCTCTTTCTTAGATCTTGGATCTTTGGACGCTTCTTCTGGATTGCTTGAACTTGGAATTGAACCATGACTTTGGACTTTTAGATTACATATAAATATTTTCAAAACCTATATATATATATATATATATATATATATTAAAAAGTTATATATCATATTTTTTCAAAACTATAATATGTATACTATATATTTTCAAAAACTATATTATATAAGTATAATATACAATATATTACAAATATTATATAATAAATATAGAAACCCTTGGAGTAAACCCCATACAAAAATAGGTGTCCATAGATGCCCCTCTTTGTTCATTATCATGCAACGACAATAGGAAAAAGATAAAAATACAAAAAATGTCATTTGATTCTCAAGATAAATGATTTCAGATTGTGAGCTTGCTCTTCTAATGTTGAGACGTTTACTATTTCTTTAGGAATCAGATCAAACTTTTGTTGAATTGAGATTTCTTCGAACTCGATATTCTTTATTGTGACGTTGACATCTAAGTTGTAGTTGTGTGTGATCATTCTTTTAGTCGGATATCTTTCATCGTCGAATAGAAATCTGACATTGAGAAGATGTGACTAGAAAATAGGCTTTCGCTGTCAAGCTAAGCCAAATTGCAATTGGTTTTGATGTGTTTCTGGATCAAGTATCATTCTTCATGAAGTTGAAGCTTGACCTTGAAGACTTCAACAAGAGACTAGTTTATTGTCGCTAGTGTGTAGTTGATTTTGAACCTAATATCCTCTATCGCATAGTTGAAATTGACTTTGAAAAGTTTTATCAAGCGATAACTACTCATTGTTATCATGCGATCAACGTGCTCTCGAGTTGAACATACTTCTTCATAAAGTCAAAACTGAACTTGAACTCTTTGGTTGACATATAGTTATTCTCGACTTAATCTACATTGTAGACGACCACTCTATTGTGAGTTGGTCTTGATCCTTCAAATGAATCCCCTCCATGGGTTTAAGCTAGGTGAAGGATTCTTTGGATGACCCCCTTCGTGAGTTTGTCAAGTGAAATAACTACCCTTCATGGTTTAAGCCAGTCATATTTTTTATATGACTCCCTTTTGTGGGTTTAAGTCAAAGTGCGACAACTCCTCTTCACAGTTTAAGCCAGTCTTGATTTTTTTGGCGACTCCCTTTCATGGGATTGAGTTGCGTAAGATGACTCCCCTTCACAGTTTAAGCCAGTCTTAGTTCTTTGGATAACTCCCCTTCGCGTGTATAAGTCAAGTGAGATGACTCTCCTTCACAATTTAAGTCAGTCTTGATTCTTTGGATGACCCCTTTTCGTGGGTCTGAGTCAAGTGAGACGACTCCCCCTCGCGGTTTAAGTTAGTCTTGAATGATATTGAGCTTGTTATCCTTTATCATGAAGTTGAAATCTTGCTCAAAATCTAGGTTGAGATCCTCATTTTAGAGTTAAGCTAAATCACTTTAAATTTGGAGTCTTCTTCTAGACTTGAAGAACTTGGTTTGAAAATATTCCCTCATCGTTAAGTTGAGCTATGTTGTATATGACTCCTTCATCGCAAGTTAAGTCGATCCTGGGTACTTCGAGTGCAACATATTACATCGTAAAGTTGAAATTGACTCGAACAACCTACAAAGTTGTATATGTGATGTCATGAATGTAATGTCCTATGGTATGCCTAAAATGCAAATATATCATTTTGTGCCTTCTTATCTTATCTTATGTTTCTTGGAGCCAATCTTGCCTCAATATTGGCAGAGTCATTAGGTTACATCGCTTCTCAAAAAACAAGTTGATCATTTTTCACAACTCGAAAATCTTCTACCTTCATTCTTTATATCTCGAGCACTAATTCAGTCTTGGTTTTATAGATGAGCTAAGGATCTTTAGTCTTTTTAGGATTTCAATGTGGATCTTTGCCAAACTAAAGGTATTCCGGGATGGTTTTTCAGTGGAAACACATTGTGAGACAAATTGATGGAAGAAATAGGGATTATGGAGATCCCCCACTTCATTTCAAATTCTTCAATAAATCTTCGAGAAAATATGTCTTGTTTGAAAAATGTCTTTTCATCAAAGAGTTGAAAAGTTTGTTGTAAAACTGACGTTAGAGCAACTAAAGTAAAATATCAGTTCACTGAGTATCAAATAAATAAATCACACATGTTGATTTCAGAAATTGTAGCCTTTTAACAAGTTTCAAGATCGATTCATTTCAAATTCATGGTTTTTGTGAATGTTTTTAGAATGCCTTACAAATCTAGCGCGACCTTGAAATATGATGCACACAAAATAGCGTAACTGATACATTTCATTGCTAGACTTCTTAAAGAGTATTTGTCTTTAAGTTCTCAGGAATCTTCTATTTCTTTAAGCTTTATAGACTCTTTAAGTAGAGATCGTACAAAAATATTGATCTAAAAACAAAATTCTTGAATGCTTTTGTGTAGTCGATTATAAAAGATGTTTTCTAACTCCCTTAGTATGTCTTTCATCATTAAGTTTGATGTCCATGCTTTTTGATTTTTCTGGGAGATTCATATCGACACATAAAGACTAGTGTCATAATCTAAATATAATCATGTTCATAAAGTTAGGGCAATTGACATGGCCCATTATGTAACGTCCCGAAGAACCTTAGGTAGATACCGGGGTAGACCTAAACCAATACATAATTTGATTAAATTAAATGGTGAAAGTGAAAGTAAAAAAAGGGAAGGATTTTTTTTTAATTAATCCTTTAGTACATAAAAATCTAGATTTGGTTCTAGAAGAGTGAATGCAACCATGGCTTATAGAAAAAGAAATAAGAAGAAAGAAAAAACTCAGCATCATCCTCATTCTTCTTTTCTCTTCTATTATTCCATCTTCTCATACTCTTCCTGTCTGAAATCACATAGCCATAGAAAAATATTGCGAATGTAAGAATCAAACTCCTTATCACTTAAGTTTTATTCTAAATAGTGGATCTCCAAGTCTCGGGGATAGTATCCATCTAAGGTTTGATTGGTTTGGATGAAAAGAAAAGAGTGAATGAGCTTTAAAAGAGTGAAAGTCCATAATTCTTGTTTATTATCATTGAGTATTCTTTTATGTACATTATTTGATGATTTTATTTTGAAGTGAGGGAAGAAGAAAAACCTTCTCAAGCTAAAGCGAGAGAGCTTGATAAAGGGAGTAGAGAGCTTTTCCTTCTAGTAACCAAAGCCAAGGTAATGTTTTTATATTATTTGAACACCCATGTATACCCTAATATTTGGATTAGTAAGTTGTAAGCATGTTGTATGAAATTAGTTCTTTGTTTTAGGGGTTTTGGATATAGAAACCTACTTGTTTTAGGTTGCAACCCTATTTTAGGTTGGAAATTATTTAGTGTAACATATTTTACGTTGAAAAATCAAACCTTCAAGTGTAAGTCTATGAGCTTATTGTTGGGAAAAAGTGATATCAAATGAGTTAAAATCTTTAATTAATAAAAAATAGTATATGTTTTTAAATTGTCCTTATGAATTCAATATTTACAATATAGTCCCTAAAGTACATAAATTCTTTGAAAAATTATCTTCTTCAAATCTGATCGATTTAATTTCTTTTGAAGTAGTTTCAAAATCGTTCTAGAATTTCAAATAAAGTGGTGATGGGATTGTGCGGGATACACACCCAACTATAGCAAGATGATTTATTGTGTGGGTACACATTTAAATATGAAGGTGGTGATGTATTGTACGGGATACACACCCAACTATAGCAAGATGATGTATCGTGTGGGGTACAAATTTAAATATGAAGGTGGTGATGTATTGTACGGGATACACACCCAACTACAAGCAAGATAATATATCAACGGGGTACACATCTAGATATGAAGATGGTGATCTATTGTATAAGATATACACCCAACTACAAGAAAGATGATGTATAATAAGGGGTACACATCTAAATAAGAAAATGGTGATGTATTGTATGGGATACACACCCAATGATAAGCAATGTGATGTATCATACGGGGTACACACCTAATTACGTCAACCATATTTTAGGTTGGAACTTGTTTGGGATTGTAAGTGTAACATATTTTACGTTGAAAAATCATACATTCAAGTGTAAGTCTATGAGCTTATTGTTGGAAAAAATGATATCACATGGGTTAAAATCATTAATTGATAAAAAATAGTAAATGTTTTTAAATTGTCCTTATAAATTCAACATTTGTAAAATAGTCCCTAAGGTTTATAAATTCTCTGAAAAATTATCTCTTCACATCTGATTAATTTCATTTCTTTGAGGTAGTTTAAAAATGGTTCTAGAATTTTAAATAAAGTGGTTATATATTATACGGGATACACACCTAACTATAGCAAGATGATGTATCATGTGGGGTACACATCTAAATATGAAGCTGGTGATATATTGTACGGGATACAACCACAAGCAAAATGATGCATCATACAGGGTACACATCTAAATATGAAGGTGGTGATGTATTGTACAGGATACACACCCAACTTCAAGAAAGATTTTTTATCGTACGGGGTACATATCTAAATAAGAAAGTGGTGATGTAGTGTACGAGATACATACCCAATTATAAACAAGTTGATGTATTGTACCGGGTACACACATAAATTTATGAGTAAGGAAATATTATATTTATATATCAGTTAAAATAAAGGTATGTCTTTGTAAGAGACTCGTGATATCATCAAGAAAAAAGATAAAATGTGGGGTAGCAAGTAAATTTGATAAGTTTAATGAAAGCTCGAGATTATGATACTCTATGTACGCTTAGAAATTTTTAATTATGTTTGTACAACATTTTCCGCTTACATTCTAAATTTAAGGTTATATGAGTTTTGTTGAATAGTTATACATTATTGTGCTCTTGTAGCTCATACCTTAGTTGGTTACCATTATCAGGATTTAGATAGTTGATAGTATATCAAGGTAGCACCTCGCTGAGGAATTCCAGCATCTCGACTACCAGAGTACAATTTTGAATTCTATTAGGGGTATGTGCATACCATGTTTACTTAGGGTTGTATATAAGTATTCAGTCTAATGTCTGGTTATATATTTTTGAACTGTTTTATATATTTTATGGATCATGAAAGAGTCGGAGCTTCGCATTTTGTATAAAAATTATCTCAGTTGTTAAATGTTTTGTATTTTATATGAAATATGTTTTTAAGTAGTTTTATGTTAACGAAAATTTTATTTTACGGATGTTTGGGTCACTCTTGGACTGGATATGACACTTTAATCCCAGTGTTGACAGATTAGGTCGGGTGTTACACTTAGTGGTATCATAGCCTAGGTTGATCAATTCTAGGACCTGTAGGTTAGGATTTAAGTTTGAGTACATGGATACATGCCCTATAGAGTAGATCCTTAGAGGACGAGTTTGTTCCTGACTTTGAGGAATATGGATTAGCAGGAGATACCAGTGTGGATTAGGTGGCATACTTCTAAAACCATAACTCAATATTACGTAGAATCATGAGAGTAATTTCTAGAGTCCAACCTGGTCTTATTACTCCCCCTCCTCCTGTGCTTGTCTAAGAAACACATGTAAAACGTCTTAGGAGGTAAAAGACTATAGAGTTATTTAGATATAGTGAGGATGATCCTATAACTACATATTAGTGGTTGTGGGAGACCTAAAGAACTTTAAGACAACTACATCTAACTCCCGAGGGAAACTTGGAGTGCATCGTATCCCTTTTAAAAGTGGATGCTATTGATTGGTGGGAAATAGTGGACATGGCATTACAATCAGAGAAGCCGACATAGTAACTCTTCTTGAGTGAACTCCGACAAAAATAAATTGGAGAGGCATACATGGATGATTTGCGGTTGGAGTGCTTACAACTAGTTCAAGGGGAGAGGATAGTACTTGAATATGAGAGAGATTTTTTCTGATGAGCCTGAATGCCCCAAAGATATTGGAACTCTTCTTTAGTGAATTTTAATAAAAATACTTTCGAAAGGCACACATGGATGATTTGCGGTTGGAGTTCTTACAATTAGTTCAAGGGGAGATGCTAGAAATTCTTGGAATAACTCCATATTGACATATATACCCAACTAGATGCAAACCCTCTGAAAGTGTTTTCGGAATTAACTCGACAAACAAACGTAGTGGAGAGAGTTCATAATATGAAAGATCAAGCAAATGGAGAGTCCAGTGCTTTGAACAGAAGAGCTTCAAACTATGTAGGAGTACAACGGTCATCAGCTAAGAAAGCTAAAGAATTTAGATGTTCGAGGAATTCCACACCTACCCAGTCCCATAAGTTCGAGCAAGAATTCCATATTTATTTAAATCAAGTAAATTTCATGGATGAAATTTTCATTAGTGGGGGAGAATTGTAACAACCTAAAGAACCTTAGGTTGATACCTCGGGTAGACCTAAACCAATACACAATTTGATTAAATTAAATGGTAAAAGTGAAAGTAGAACAAAAAGGGAAGGATTTATTTTGTGATTAATCCTTTAGTAAAGAAAAATCTAGAGTTGGTTCTAGAAGAGTGAAGGTAACCGTGGTTTATAGGAAAAAAAAAGAGAAGAGAGAAAAAGAACTCATCATCATCATCATCTTCATTCTTCTTTTCTTCTATTATTCCACTTCTCGTACTCTTATTGTTTGAAACCACATAATAATAGAAAAATATTACGAATGTAAGAATCGGTCCCCTCATTGCTTAAGTTTTATTCTAAGTAGTGGATCTCCATGTCTTGAGGATAATATCCATCTAAGGTTTGATGGGTTTGGATGAAAGGAAAAGATTGAAGGAGCTTTAAAAGAGTAAAAATGCATAATTATTGTTAATTATCCTTGAGTCTTAATATATGTGTATTATTTGATGATTTCATTTTGAAGAGAGAGAATAAGGAGAACCTTTTCTAGCTAAAGTGAATGAGAGAGCTTGATGAAGGAAGTAGGGAGCTTTTCCTTGTAGTAACCAAAGCCAAGGTAATGTTTTTATATTCTTTGAACATCCATGTAAACCTTAATATTTGGATTAGTAAGTTGGAAGCATGTTATATGAAATTAATGCTTTGTTTTGGGGTTTTTAGATATACAAACCCATTTTTTTAAGTTAGGAACCTGTTTATTTTAGGTTGCAACCATATTTTAGGTTGGAACTTGTTTGGGATTCCAACCATATTTTAACTTTTAACTTGTTTAAGGTAACATGTTTTAGGTGGAAAAATAAAACCTTGAAGTGTAAGTCCGAGAGCTTATTGTTTGAAAAAAGTGATATCACGTTGGTTAAAATCATTAATTGATAAAAAAATAGTAAATGTTTTTAAATGGTCCTTATGAATTCAATATTTATAATATAGTCCCTAAGGTTCATAAATCACTTGAAAATTATCTTCTTCAAATCTAATCAATTTAATTTCTTTTGAGATAATTTCATAATGGTTCTAGAATTTTAAATAAAATGGTGATGTATTGTATGGGATACACACCCAACTATAGCAAGATGATGTATCATGTAGGGTACACATCTAAATATAAAGGTGGTGATGTATTGTACGGGATACACACCCAACTACAAGCAAGATGATGTATTGTATGGGGTACACATATAAATATGAAGGTGGTGATGTATTGTACAAGATATATACCCAACTACAAGCAATATGATGTATCGTACGGGGTACACATCTAAATAAGAAAGTGGTGATGTATTGTACATGATATACACCAAATTATAAGCGATGCGATGTATTGTATGAGGTACACACCTAAATTTATGAGTAGCAAAATATTATATTTGTATATCATTTGAAATAAAGGTATGCATTGGTAAGAGACTCGTGATATCAAGAAAGAAGATAAATGAGGGGTGATGAGTAAGTTTGATAAGGTTAACGAAAGCTCGATATTAAGATAGTTTAATTACATTTAGAACTTTTTTAATGACCTTTGTATAACATTTTTCGCTTACATTCTTAATTTATGGTTACATAACTTTCATTGAATAGTCATACATTATCGGGGGTCTTGTAGCTCATATGTAACACCCATAATCCCTAGACGCTTCAAAATACGAGTTAAAGATGTTACATAAACATTACAGACATTCGTTGAACATAAATGCTTAAAATTTTGTTCCATAATAAATCATTCTTTTATTAACTTTAAAACTATTTCATTAACCGCGTAAAATCATAAAATAATATTTAAACATTCAAAACAAATATGATTTTAGGCAGCAATTAGGTAGATTAGTGTTGTTTCATAAACTATATAAAACTGACTAAATACTTCTTAATTTAAAACCATTTTAAATATAATATTATATATAAACTATTCATTCATAAATTCGAACATAACTAAACTAACTAAAATAAAATATCCCTAGTTTACTATTACATACCATTTTAAACAAATCTGAAAAAGAAAACTAACTTATATAATTATACATGCCACTAAAAGGCAAACGAAACATTAGATATGTCTTACAGATACTGATAACATGGATGACTTCCAAAAGACGCTTGGGAGGCTCCTCACTATGCGTCCTGTTCTTTATCCAAACCTACGCATGAAAACCATCACGAGCTAAGTAAAACTTAGTGAGGCATTAATAATTTAAGGTGAGACAAAACAATTAATGTATCATAAAAACATTAAAACATTAGAAGTAATTTAAATAAAAAACATTAAACTTTCAAACTAACTATTCAAGTCAATTTCTTCATCGTAAACCTGAAAATCATGATAAACATCATCAGATAAAATAAGCATTTCATATTTCCTTTCCAATCAACACATTTCATAACTTTCATATTTCATTTTCATAGCCCAATGTATATTTAAGAGAATACAAGGTACTTGAGTCGAACATCAATGTGTGCACTAAGCACCAACGGTGCTAAACATAATCATTATAAGAAGCACTCCAAGTGCAAATCCTATCATATGCTCTAACGGTGACAATCATAATGTACATGAATGTATCATAACTTTACTTTAATTTAATCAACTTAATGGGATGCCAAGTGTACCTACGACTCTCAATGCAACATAAAATGAGTTTTAGATCATAATATAATATAATCATTAAATAATCAACGTTTTAAAATCATAATCATTTTAAAATTCATCATTATAAACATAATACATGGGCAGTTCATACCCTAAACTATCCATAAAACATTTATAAAAAATTATGGAAATAATCCATAATTAAAATAGAAAACATACTTTAAAATAATATGAGGTTGACTTATCACAAGTCGTCCTAGATCAAAATAATTAAATAAAAAAACTACACTCACCTTTGCCTCACTACCAAACCTTTTATACAATACTCATACTCACATGTTTTTTCTTCCCTTTTGTGTCACTCGGATCGCTAGGTTTGTCGTAGTCTGACAACATTATAATAATAACACCAAATATTCGAACTATATGTTAGTAATATACTAACATAATCCAATTTAATAACATAAAAGTCTATGAAATAAAATTTATACTAAATCAATTTCAAACTAAATCACATTTTAATCATAGCTTCAAACTTCCCAAAATAGTCATTTGATTCCGTAAATATTAATTTTAGCATCAACCCTTCAACTTTTACAAACTTCACATCCAAGTCACTAATTATGAATTCTTTTTAGAATTCATATCAACTTTCCATTAAATTCATAATGATTCTTCACCATTAAGATCACTTCACATTAATTATTAAAATTTCCAGCACCTTAATAATATACCCAAATGATGCTTTCACATTTAATAAACTTGCAATCAAGTCCCTAGATTTTCAAGACCATTCGAATTCCACCTTAGGAATTTACCAATTTTGTAATTTACTTCCAATCAACTTTCTAACTTAAAATTTCAGCATTCCATAATTAAGATTTAACATTAAATACCCCAAATTACACATTTGTGCAGCAATGTTCCACAATTCTCAAAACTTACAAATTAGCCCTTTCATTATCTCAAGGTTCCAAATTGATCCAATTCAATCTCCAAATCATGTAAAATACATCTAATATCAATTCAAGACCATAGGAAATTTTTCAATATTTTCCCCATAACTTTCCTCTATGGAATTTTTTTATCAAATTGGAGGCCCACCGGAGTAAGGAGAGTTTACTATTGAAGGTAAAACCCTCTCGTTCTTAGGTTTGGGGGCTCTAGGGTGAGTCGCATTTTGGGTAGGGGTTAGTTTTCAGAAAAGGAGTGAGAGATGTGAGGTCAAGGGTGGTTTTGAGTTTATTTTCAAGGCCATTATCGTTGCCTCGTAGTGCTCGTAGTTGTTTATGGGTTTTCTCACGGTGGAGGATTGAGAAAAGAGAGGAGGGTTGAGAGAATAATTGTCTCTCTCCTCGGGCTTAAGAGAAACATAGCAAATGAGAGTGTTGGGCCATTTTGTTCGTGTTTTTTATTTATATGTAGGGGCACAAACGATGTCGTGGGGGGCTTCAGCATATATTCGCGCATGGGCAAATAGCATTTTAGGCCTCTGGATGTTTGTATCACTCTATTTTGGCCATTAATCATAGTTTTGTATTATTCTTTTTTAAGCATTTATTTTTTCTCATTTACATTTTAGTCACCAGAACATATATCATACTATGTTTGCCAATATTCGAATCTAACCTATGTTTTCTTATTCTTATATTTTAGTCACTATTTAATAGGAATATATTTAGGGTTAATTATTATTTACACCTTGGTGTTTTTGGTTTGTTTGATTCCAGTCATTAATATTATTTATGAGTTATTTTTGTTTCCATCACCTATATTATTTAATTTATGTGATATTGGTTCTAGTTTATTTGTAATTATTGTTTAACGTTTCAAGTTTTTGTTAGTACTATTTTGGTCTCTTATTTATGTGCACATTGTTTTCTAAAATATGAAAAATAAGAAAATTTCATTGTGAGGGTAATCTACGAAGATATCTCTCACCTACAAAAGAATGTATCTTTTCAAGGATTATTCGCACAAAGGTTTTTTTTTTTTTTTGATAATTTTCTTTTCTTTGAGTTTACTTATTTAAATTATTTTACCTCTTTTCATTTTATTTTATTTATTTTTGAAAATATGAAATAACATCATTTTGTGAGGGGAAACCATAAAAAAGTTTCCCGACTATAAAGGAAGTGCATTTTCAAGGATTGTTCGTACAAAATGATGCATTTTCTCTTATAAAAATAATTAAAATTTGTTTATTCTATTAAAATATCTTTTGGGCTGTTTAATCCATTACAATCCTTTTAATTTTTTTAAATTAATATTTATTTAAATAAATTTGAATAAATCGAAGGATCATAATTTAAAGATATTTTCAAAGTTTGTAATTCTCAATATTTAAACAACATATAATCGTTTAGGTACCAAACTTTGGGTGTTGTAAAGGTGCTCACCCTTCCCCACACGTAATCGACTCTCTAACTCTTAAAAATGACTTTTTGGTAAAACACATACCATTTTTTATCTTTTAAGGTTTCTAACCTACCTAACTTAAAGGGTGGTTGCGACTCAAAAATCAAATTGTTTCGAAAATTGAATTTTATCACTTTCCCTGAATTAATTTTTATGTCTAACGGATCCCCGGGGAGACGTTATGACAACTTGGCAACTCCACTGGGGACCTAGAGAGTAAGGACATAAACTATTATACGTTGTTTTTATTCTTGGGAATTACAAACTGAAATTGTATTTAATTTATGATCCTTTTATTTATTTTGAGTTTTAGCATACCATGCATTATTTTTAAACTAATTGGTTTTTGATTTTATTGGTCTTCAGAATTAGACAGGTTTTGAGATTGTGAAAATTATGTCTTCTGTCTTGTTTTCAATGGTCTGTGAGCTTCTCCTTACACATTACACGTACATTTACATAACATAAGCTCACTTACGAGCTTTTTCCCTTTTAAGTTGAGGTGAAAGCTTAGCCTACGTGAGATAATTTGTTTTTCGTACGGGTTTTAGCAAATAACTTTTAGGGTTCATATACCTTATGTCTACGTGAGATAATTTTTTCCTCCGTATAGACATAAGGGAATGTATCCTCTCAAATTGAACTCGATCCGCACGAGCCTGCAATGGGCCAGGATTGAGGAGCCTAAGGAGGCACCAACATGGACAATTCAAGTACCCTTTTTCTTAGAACCCAATACCACATATAATGAGCCCTAGTAACCCACCCCAACAAAATTAATGCTGAAATTGTGTCCCTTTTTAGGTACCCGAATAAGTGTACACAAAGGAGAAATGACACTAAACCTCTTTTCTTTACTCGTATTATTTTATTTTTTGAATAAAGCATGTGAACTAGAAAATCATGTGGTTAGGTTTTACTTTCGAACAAAGTATGGGGGTAGAAAGCATGTTTTGGGTAGGATTTAACCTAATAAGGGTAGAAAAGCGTGTGGGAAGTTGTTAGGATATACTCGCCTATGTACTTGCCTTTGAAAGAATTTCTGAGCAAAGAGTGGCCAGAGGGGTTCCCAAGGAGAAGATGGATATCAACTTTCAATAATCTATAGGACCGAGACATTGCTTGGCGTGTTCCTTGGCTAGGATATACTAGTATTTTATTTAAATGTGGAGATCTTGACCACGTCCCTTTGTAGGAATTATAGGGAGGTGTTAGCTACGCCCCGTTAATGGTTCTAAAATAATATAGGGCTCGCCAATTTATTCCAGTTACGAGTAGCTTGAATGAATATGGAATCAAATACCATGGAGACCATTACAAGAATAGAGCATAGGATTTATATCTTGCCTAGAAAAGAACTTTTTGAACAAGAGTTGTGGTCGGGGATGTTATGTGTACACCAAACCATGAGGCTTGGAGATTTGCAAGAAAGAACGAAAATGTCCCTTTCCCGGATTAAGGAGAAATTATCCATTGGGAAGAGCATATCAAGGTGGTACCCTCACAAGTAGAGATTCTCACTGCTGAGTTTGAAGCTGAAAAGAAGAAATGGAACAAAACAATGGAAGAAGTCAAACAAGAGAATTTCATGTTAAATCTCGATATTTCCATGCCAAAAAATTGGTGTTGTTCAGAAAAAATAAAGAGAAAATTGATCTTGAGTTGGAAGACTTGAAAAGGGATTAATGCAACCTATAAAAGGCAAAGAATGTGTCTGGATCTGGAAAGATATCACAGCAATGGGCTAAAGTATTGGCAATCTAAAAGCGACGAGTTCAAAGTCTGGAGGTTGAGAACAAACACCAACTTAAAAGAATTGAAGCTGAGAAGAAACTGCAGGACAGATATAAAGATCAGAAAAGAATATCGACTAAACAGCTTAGGATTGACAGTTGTAGAGCTGAGAAATGGAAAGTTGAGAAGGAAGCTAGCTTGATGGAGTTAGAAGCAGAAATACATCGAGTCCATGGTTTGGAAAATGAAATGAACAGTATGCTGGAAGAACTCGAGGCCAGAGACCAGAGGATTCAGGAATTAGAGGAAGCAAAAGAGAAAAAGAAAGATGAAGTATGGACTGAGAGGCAGGGGTATAACTGAATTCTTGAAAGAAAGAAGGTCGAAATTGGGTCTTGGATGTAAAGATTCCAAACCAAGAACAGGCGAGTGGAACAATTAACCAAGGAAATGGAAGATCTGCAAACAAATTTTGAAGGAGAATTGAATCAGTCTCGAGCTATGAATAGTGAGTTTAAAGATCATATCATGTATCTCGAGGAGTCCTTACTTCAAGTGCAAGTACCGAATGTGTCAATGAACTTAAGGCTTTCTCGTGAGAAGAATAAATCTTTGCGAGAACAAGTCAGAGGACTAGAGAGTGGGCTTCAGCGTTGTCGGGTACACATCACCAACCTTCTAATTTGATAATTACCTGAGAATTAACACCAGGATTATGCACAGAATAAAGTAACAAGACAATGAAAAGATGTTAGAAAAAATAATAATCAAATAGAGTAAATCTAAGTTAGTGAAATATGAAAGATTAAATTTAACTGGTAGATGAACCATAAAATATAGTGAATAAAACACATAGAGGAAATTAAAACTCTAACCGCATAATTTCTAGTTCACATGTATTTATTCAAAATAAATATATTGAATAAATTAAAAGAATAAGGTTAGAGTTCAATTCTCTTTTGTGTAGACTTATTTGGGTACCTATGGACAGAGTTTCTGCATGGTCATAGATCGGGTGAGTTTTTACAGTTTATTATATGCAAAGTTTAGGTTCTATGAGTAAAGATACTCAAATTGTCCTTGTTGGTGCCCTCTTAGGTGAGTCAGACCCTCAATCCTCACCCATTATAGGCTTAAGCATATCGAGTTCAATCGAGATGGCACATTTCCCTATGTCTGACACGGAGAATAAATCCTCATGAAGACACAGGGCATATGAACCTTGGAAGATACATGCTAGATTTGACACGAAGAATAAATTCTCAAGATGTTGCTTTCACTCACACTTAAAGGGGAAAGAGCTCGAGTATAAAGTTTATGTTTATGCAATGCACGTGTTGTGTGTAAGGAGAAATTCTCAAACCTTTGAAAACAACCACACAAAAATCAAACTAAAGTGAATCCAAAATTTTAATATCTGAAAATCAATCAAATACAAACATTAATACACAATGATATAAAATAAAAGAATAAAAAAATTGAAAGAAACCAAAATAATCGTGAATTAAATAAAATTGTATTCTCAATTTTCAATTATAGAGACAATATATAATTGATTTAGGCCTTGATCCACTAAGTCCCCAATGGAGTCGCCAAGCTGTCGTAACCGATTTTTGGCTGGGAAGACCGATACAACATTTTTGAAAAATAATGAAAGGTTTTATACATGAAAAGAATGGGAGCCACCACCAATCATTTTAAGGTGAGATTGGAACACCTAAAATCAAGTAATTTAATAAAACAATTTTATTTTACTAAAAATATCACATTTTGGTTTGTGAAATCAGAAATCAGGTCTAGGAGTCAGTTACACGTAGGGAATGATGATTACCCCATCAATTATAAATTGTCTCTAATAATGGAAATCTAAGAATTTGAATATAAATTTAAGTTATGATCCTATTATTCCAAATTCAACTATACAATTTTTATTTAACGAAAATTTCTAAGGAGAAATAGAAAATATTCCAACATTTCCAATCGAAGAGAAAATAATCCTTAAAATACTTTAGGATGGATATTTCTTTTTTCAACTAAAATAAAAAGAATATAATAATTTCTCCCAAGAATTCAAGATTAAATAATTTGATTCGACAAAAATAAGAAATTAAGTCAATAAATCCAAATTATTAATTTAATTAGAAAAAATAAGGGATGTTCAATTATTTAAAAGGGTCGGAACAAATCCCTTATAAAAATTAGACGAATTGTCTCGACAAGTTTAAATAAATGAACATTTCCTTTTCCTTTTATTCTTGATTTAATTTTTGCATACTCTATTTTTAGGTTCTTCTAGTAGGGTATTTATTTATTTTAAAATATCGAAATAGATCATCTAGTTACTTTAAGACATTCATTTCTTAATATTTTAAAATAAATAAATACTACCTTTTAATCCAATTATGAAATCGGTTGAGTTATGCTTATGAGGCTTTCATATATATTCAAAATGTCTTGATCTATATGCATAAACAAATTTACATGGAAAATGAGGAAAATAAATCTTAATAAATTGAGGGAAGTGTTGTAATCCATTTAATGTGAAATTAATCAAAATATGCATATAAATACATTTAATAATTTTAAAATCTAAATATGCTAAGCAAGGTGAAGAAATATTTAAACAAATTAATTAATCATGCTCAATGATAAAATTTCAATTTTAGTGACAAAAATATAAACATGAGAAAAGCAATGACCAAAATAAATATCACACATTGCAGGTGCCTAAATGAAATAGAATCATAAATAAAATAAGGACCAAAATGCAAGATAGCAAAATAAAGCACTCAATATGATAAAAATATGAAACATGCATATATATATATATATATATATATATATATATATATATATATATCTTCATGGGACTAAAATAAAATAAACGGAAACTAAAGTGCAATAATTAAAGGAATGAAATTAAATTGCTGAAAAATAAGAGACAAAAATAAAATATTAGAAAATTCAAGCAAATAAAATGTATGGACTAAAATTAAATAAAGAAAAATAAAAGGCATAAATTTAAAGGTGCATAAAATTAAATAAAGAAATAAAAAGTGCAATAAAAATAAAATGTTATTGTTAATTTTAATTTTTAACCATGACCGTAAATAATGTGAGTCGTACCCCGGGGCGAGTCGTCGCAAGGTCGTACATGATTCGAACATAAAATAAAATAAATAAATAAAAAGTTAGTTGTTAGTGGTTAGCGGTTAGCAGTTAGATATCAATAGAGTCTAAACCATAATAATGTGGATCGTACCATGGATCAGGTCACCACAAGGTCGATTCAAATAATAGCAATAAATAAATAAATAAATATTACAGTGGTTAAAGTGCAAGAAAATAAAAATTAGTGGTTAATTCGAAATAAATAAAAGCATAATTAAATGATTAAATTAAAATGAAACAAAATAGAGGGTCAAAATCATAACAAATAAAACAAAATAATACATAGTGACTAATATGAAACACACGCATAACTTAAGGGGATTATTTCATTATTTTTCCTTAAATTAAATTACTAGAATACAAAGAGACTCTAAACAGCTGAGGACTTGAGAGTAATTTAACCCTGGAATTATGATTAAAATTTAAATAGGTGCCTAAGTATAGGGACCTAAACATAATTAACCCTTAATTATGGGTGACGAAAGCATGAAACACACTGGAATCTGGGGACCTGACATACGATTTACCCAAAAGTTTTAAAACTAAAACCCCCTTATTCTTCCATAAGTACGTGAATAACCAAAAAATCTTTCCCCTTTTTTCTTTCATTTTTCCCTCCAAAAACTAAACTCTCTTCCATGGTTCGGCCGTGCAACGTCTCACCAAAAGAGGCCCAAGGCTCCAAACGTCGACCGCTATAAAATAGAGGCCACTCTCACCCTCAACTCCGACCGGGTAAGTCCTAGCAACCACCTTGAGCCTCAATAAATCCTTTTTTTTCTTTCTTAATCTCTCTTCTTGTAACCGCCCGAAAAGGCCAAGAACATGAACCCAACACCACAAGTTGTGGTTCACCCCATGACCACTGCCTATAGTGGCCAACAAAGACCCGAAACGACCTAAAAGATTAGCAAAACACCCCTCTAAGTAGAAGGCTAGCCTAATCCTACTAAGGTAACAAAATACTCCTATTTATCCTTTTTTTTTTTCAAAATGAAAATAAATATATGTAAAAGTGGTTACTGCTCAAAATGAAAAAAGAAAAAGGAAAACCTTTTTTTTCCCAAACTTCTCTTGTATTTCTTTTTAATATGAAGGCTTACAATATATTCTTTTTCGTGTATCTCCAATGAGAAGGAAAAAGGGACCTCCTCCTATCTGATTTTTTTTATATATCAATAACTCATTTTTACAATGGTCCTTTTTTGTTTAGTGACATGATGAGGATGAGAGCTGCTAGGAAGTTGGTGGGTTGTTTTGGTATTGATTTGATTAGGGTAGAAGCCAGGGCTTGGGGAAGCGCTGTTGCAGCAACCGGGGCATTCAATGCCCCAGATATTAAGGGATTTTCCCTTTTTTGTTATTCTGTAATAATAAAATAAAAAGGGATAAAATTGGCGATTACGCTAAGTTATACTTAGCATGTGATGATTTTCACGCGTAGGTAAAGACAGGGATAAAGATGTGAAGTAAGGAGCACTGCGAGTATCTCTTCTTGGAAAATCATACTAAAGCATGGTATTAGTAAGACATCTTTGATGTTATTTTGGCTTATTAGTGGCATGTATATTATGACTATTTAGTTGCTCTGATAAATTAGTTTTGAAATGGTTTATAATAGCAAATTAGGATTGCTTTAATATGGTTGGTATTATATATAAGTAGTAGTATAAATGAATAGTAAATTATAATATTATGTTTTAAAAGTTAACTGGTTAATTTTTAAATTAGGCAGTGTTTAGGCACTTTTATTTATTCTATGAAATAGCACTGAACTGCCTAGTTGCTACCTAAAATTGGATTTAGATTATATGATAAATTATTATTTTATGATTTTATGTGATTAATTAAATTGATTTAAATCGTTGAATTTGAAATTTGTAAAATAGAACAAAAAAATATGAGTTTTTGTATAAGTTATGTTAAAGGTAAATAGTGTGACATCTTTAACTCATATTTTGAGACGTATACGAGTTATGGGTGTTACAGATGAAGCTCAGTAAACCTCTTCCTCTTATTTTCTCTTTTGATTTTTTATATTTTTGTGTGTTTTTCCTTTCAAAACCAATTCATTTTCTTCGTTTTGCATATGCTTTTTCTGTGGGTTTTTCTTTCCTTCGATCTGGAGTCATGCATGCCGAGATCTGGGGATTTAATTCCCTTTTTTCATATTTTGGTTGCCCTTGGTTGATTTTGATGCTATCTTTGTTGACTGATTCATTTGATTTCTGGTTCGAATTTGATTTTTTCCCTTGTGAGTTGCGATCTGATTGATTTTTTGTAGTGTGAAAGTTTCTTCAAATAACTCTGGTCGATGCGTTAGAGTGTGTAAAATGTTTTTTTGGCCGATGCATGGTCTTCACATGCCATTGTTTATCAACCGACAATGTTTGGGTTCTTCTGGTGCATTTACGGTCGTTAATTCGAAGAGTCTTATCCAACGACCCTCGTGCGGCTCCATATGAATCAAAATGTTTATGGTTTTTGAACCCTAGTTTTCTTACGATCTGAGCCCTTGATTGCCTTTATGATCTGACAACTCTGGGTTATGCGGCATTGGAACAAGCCTTGGAACCCCTAGTCCTTGGCATTGGGATTTCACTGTCAGGCCTAGTAGAGCAGTTCGTTGGGTCAGAGGAGTCTATTATCTATGTTCTTCTCTGTTGGGTCAGGAAGACGAATCTATTAACTCGAGTGTCTATTTTAGATATACAAACCAAAGTAGAAACAAATGAAAAAGGAGTGTTTTTGTTCTCCTCTTATTCTTCTTCTGCATAGGAAAAACCGATAGCATTGATCGTGGTATCTACTCTTACATTTTATTAATTATTATTTAACTTCAATATTCTCGATTAAATTACTTTTTCGTGATTGAACTAATTTGTCAAACTTCTGTTCATGGTGTGTTTTCATTATAAATTTTTTTATTTTTGTTGTTGGTTAAAACACAGTAGTTTTGAAGGAGAAGCTTGGTCTTTTTCTTTTTGTAGAAACCCACTTTTGTCTAGGTCTTTATTACTATTACTATTATTATTATTATTATTATTAAATTATTTACATTTTCAAGGCCCAATTCAGAACCTAACAGACCAGTTGAAGCCTAAATGGATCCAACTTGTTTACAAATTCAAGCCCAACCCAGATACATTCCAGATCCGACCCGTTCAATCCCCGCTGACCCAAACCCGCTAGGGTTTTTCTCACCTTAGCAGCCAGCCGCTCTGTATTCCAACCGTTAGATCAGATTTGATCCAACGGTCCAAGATCACTCCAGATTAAGGTATCAATAGCAGCCACTGTCGTTTGTTGGAGATGGATCGTCCATCACCAGCGCATGTGGTGCACGCGCCCACCGTTTCAAATCCCAGGCGCGCGTGCACCCACCAGTAGCCTCCTCAGCCTTGTGAGTTACCGCCGTCATCATCAACGTACTCCGAACAATACCTAGATAAAACACATAATTAGAAAAAATCAATAAAAACTCAAAACCCATTTTTTAAATGTTATTAAATCCTGAAAAAAATAGGATTTTCTAACAACCTGGTCAAAAACTATGATGGTTCCATATCCTAGAGGTAATCATCATCTCACCCAAACGAAGAATAAAGAAACCAAAGGAAACCATTTTCAATACAATAGCATTCGTTGAGAAAAAAATGCAAAAAAAAAAAAAGAGATCGAACAAAAAACCACAGAAAAGAAATAAACCAGGAATCTTACCCTTCATCAGATCGGAGGCCCACCAGAAAAAAGTGAGTTTACCATTGAAGGTAAAACCCTCTCGTTCTTAGATTTGAGGTTCTAGGGTGAGTCACGTTTTGGGTAGGGGTTGGTTTTTAAAAAAGGAGTGAAAGAGGTTAGGTCAAGGGTGGTTTTGAGTCTGTTTTCAAGGCCATTATCGTCTTCTCGTGGTGCTCGAAGCTATTTATGGGTTTTCTCGCGGTGGAGGATTGTGAAAATGGAGGAGAGTTGAGAGAATAATTCTCTCTCCTCAGGCTTAAGAGAAACATAGCAAATGAGAGTGTTGGGCCATTTTGGCCGTGTTTTTTATTTATATGTAGGGGCTAAAACGATATCGTGGGGGGCTTCAACATATATTCATTCTTGGGCTAATAGCATTTTAGGCCCCTGGATGTTTGTATCACTCTATTTTGGCCATTAATCATAGTTTTGTATTATTCTTTTTCAAGCATTTAATTTTTCACATTTACATTTTAGTCACTAGAACATATATCATACTATGTTTGCCAATATTTGAATCTAACCCTATGTTTTCTGATTCTTCTATTTTAGTCACTATTTTATAGGAATATATTTAGGGTTAATTATTATTTACACCTTGGTGTTTTTGGTTTGTTTCATTCCAATCATTAATATTATTTATGAGTTATTTTTGTTTCCATCACCTATATTATTTAATTTAAGTGATATTGGTTCTAGTTTATTTGTAATTATTGTTTAGCGTTTCAAGTTTTTGTTAGTTTGTCCCTTATTTATGCGCACATTATTTCTAAAATATGAAAATAAGAAAATTTCATTGTGAGGGTAATCTACGAAGATATATCTCAACTACAAGAGAATGTATCTTTTCAAGGATTATTCGCACAAAGGTTTTTTATTTGATAATTTTCTTTTCTTTGAGTTTACTTATTTAAATTATTTTACCTCTTTTCATTTCATTTTATTTATTTTTTAAAATATAAAATAACATCATTTTGTGAGGGGAATCCATAAAAAAGTTTCCTAACTATAAAAGAAGTGCATTTTCAAGGATTGTACATACAAAATGACGCATTATCTCTTATAAAAATAATTGAAATATTTTTATTCTATTAAAACATCTTTTGGACTATTTAATCTTTTTAATCCATTACATCCCTTATTTTAATTTTTTTTGAAAATTAATATTTATTTAAATAAATTTTAATAAATAGAAGGATTATAATTTAAAGATATTTTCAAAGTTTGTAATTCTCAATATTTAAACAACATATAATCGTTTAGGTACCAAAATTTGGGTGTTGTGGGGGTACTCACCCTTCCCCACACGTAATCGACTCTCGAATTCTTAAAAATGACTTTTTGGTAAAAACACATACCATTTTTTATCGTTTAAGGTTTCCAACCTACCTAATTTAAAGGTTGGTGGCGACTCAAAAATCAAATTGTTTCAAAAATTGAATTTCATCTCTTTCCCCGAATTAATTTTTTTAAGTCTAACAGATCCCCAGGGAGACGTTATGACAGCTTGGCGACTCCGCTGGGAACCTAGAGAGTCAGGCCATAAACTTTTATACGCTGTTTTTATTCTTGGGAATTACAAATTGAAATTGTATTTAATTTATGATCCTTTTATTTATTTTGAGTTTTAACATACCATGCATTATTTTTAAACTAATTGGTTTTTGATTTTATTGTTCTTCAGAATTGGACAGGTTTTGAGCTTGTGAAAATTTTGTCTTTCTGTCTTGTTTTTAAAGGTTTGTGAGTTTCTCCTTACACACAACACGTACATTTACATAACATAAGCTCACTTCGAGCTTTGTCCCTTTTAAGTTGAGGTGAAAGATTAGCCTACGTGAGATAATTTGTTTCTCCGTATGGGTTTTAGCAAGTAACCTTTGGGATTCATATACCTTACGTCTACATGAGATAATGTTTTCTCTGAATGGACATAAGGGAATGTATCCTCTCGAAAATGGGCCAGGATTGAGGAGCCTAAGGAGGCACCAACATGGACAATTCTAGTATCCTTTTTCTTAAAACCCAATACCACATATAATGTTCCCTAGTAACCCACCCCAACAAAATTAATGCTGAAACTCTGTCCATTTTTAGGTACCCGGATAAGTGTACACAAAGGAGAAATGACACTAAACATCTTTTCCTTACTCGTATTATTTTATTTTCTGAATAAAGCATGTGAACTAGAAAACCATGTGGTTAGGTTTTACTTTCGGACAAAGTATGGGGGTAGAAAGCATGTTTTGGGTAGGATTTAACCTAATAAGGGTAGAAAAACATGTGGGAAGTTGTTGCAATTATGTCTCAATAATATTTGCTTAATATGTGGATTCTTTTATACCGACACATTTTCTATGTTTGATTTTTTTTATTGTTTGGCATTGCATGATCATCATAAATAAAAGAAAGGTGTTGATTAACCAAGTAATTATTAGAGTAGAAGAGTGATCATTAAGATAGAAAAGAGTTTTCATAACAAGGAAGAACCCAATCCGTCGGTCCGAGCTTGGTTTGAAGAAACACAAAAAGTAAAAGGAGACAGTTTGCCTGGAGATTATGTATCACAGATGTCCACAAATGTCTATGTAAAGATAGATGAACTGTTGCTTAAAGCTCTGGTCTGATTCTGGAACGCTGCATACAGTTGCTTCACTTTCAGCATACAAGATTTGACACCAATAATAGAGGAGTATACAACTATATTTAATTTCGAGAGCCTCCAGGTGGATAGAATTTATTCTAGACCTCCGAAAGTTTAATCCTTTAAGAGTACACTGGTAAAGATTACTGGTACATGCAAAAATTGGATAGTAGAGCACATCCAACAAAAATGAGAAAGTGAATGTTTACTGTGGCATTATCTTAAGAAGGTGATACTCGAGCATATAGATGAAGATAAGAGATTGGACATATTTTCTCTTGCTATATATGGTCTAGTGATATTCCCGAAAACCTTGTTCCACATGGAGGCTGTTGTAGCAGATTTCTTTGTCAGATTGGAGAGGGGTATAAATCTGGCACCAGCAGTCTTGGTAGAAACCTTCCGATCCTTAAATAACTGTTGCATATTGGAGGGGGTTGATTCATAGGATGTGCCCAAATACTCACTGTATGGATTCGCAGTCACTTCTGGAAAGAAGATAAAGTGTCTTATCAATGATTCTCCACTATGTACTCACCTTTGAAAGAATTTCTGAGCAAAGAGTGGCCAGATGGGTTGCCAAGGAGAAGATGGATATCAACTTTCAGTAATCTATAGGACCGAGAGATTGCTTGGTTTGTTCTTTGGCTAAGATATACTAGTATTTTATTCAGATGTGAGATCTTGACCACGTCCATTTGCTAGAATTATTGGAAGGTGTCAGCTACACCCCGTTAATGGTTTTAAAATAATATAGGGCTCACCAATTTACTCCAGTTACGAGGGCCTTGAATAAATCTGGAATCACATACCTTGGAGACCATTACAAGAATAGAGCATGGGATTTATCTCATGCCTGAAAAATATCTTTTTGAATAAGAGTTATGGTCGGGGATGTTATATGCACAACAGACTATGAGGCTTGGAGATTTGCAAGAAAGAACAAAAAATGTCCCTTTGCCAAATCAAGGAGAAATTATCCATTGGGAAGAGCATATCAAGGTGGTACCCTCACAAGTAGAGATTATCATTGCTAAGTTTGAACCTGAAAAGAAGAAATTGGACAAAAAAATGGAAGAGGTCAGACAAGAGAATTTCATGTTAAATCTCGATATGGGTTTCCATGCCAAATAATGGGAGTTGTTGAGAAAAAATAAAGAGAAAGTTGATCTTGAGTTGGAAAACCTCAAAAGGGATTACTGCAACCTATAAAAGGTAAAGAATGTGTCTGGATCTGGAAAGATATCACTGAAATGGGCTAAAGTATTGGCAATCGAGAAGCGACGAGTTCAAAGTCTGGAGACTGAGAACAAACACCAACTTAAAATAATTGAAGATGAGAAGAAATTGCGGGATAGATTTAAAACTGAGAAAAGAGAAGTGACTAAACAACTTAGGATTGAAAGTTGTAGAGCTGAGAAATAAAAAGTTGAGAATGAAGCTAGCTTGATGGAGTTAGAAGCAGAAAGACATCGAGTCCATGGTTTGAAAAATGAAATGAACAGTATGCTGGAAGAACTCGAGGCCATATACCAGAGGATTCAGGAATTAGAGGAAGCAAGAGAGCAAAAGAAAGAGGAAGTATGGACTGAGAGGCAGGGGTAGAACCGAATTCTCAAAAGAAAGCAGGTCGAAATTGGGTCTTGGATGTAAAGATTCCAAACCAATAATAGGCAAGTGAAACAATTAACCAAGGAAATGGAATATCTGAAAACAAATTTTGAAGGAGAATTGAATCAGTCTCGAGCTATGAATAGTGAGTTCAAAGATCATATCACGTATCTCGAGGAATCCTTACTTCAAGTGCAAGTACCACACGGGTCAATGAACTTAAGGCTTTCTTTTGAGAATAATAAATCTTTACGAGAACAAGTCAGAGGACTAGAGAGTGAGCTTCAACGTTGTTGAGTACACATCACCAACCTCAAAAAGGAAATCACTCATATCAATGAGGGATGGAAGGACACGTATGAACACCACCGAATGTTGGTTGAGGAACGTGAGCGTATGATGGGTGAAGCAATAACATAAATGAGTGAGGTGCCGCACTACACACAAGAGTTAGTAACAGGGCTGAGGTCATTCTAATTCGTACTAGTTTATCCTCTAAGTATGGGGAGAAGGTTGCTAGGATAATTAATGAGATAATAGAACTAAATAATAGAGCCAAACCATATTTTTAGATTGATATCTTGTAATAATGAAAACTCTTTTGGAATAATGGAACTTTTTCTAAGAATGGTTACTTTTAGAAATAGATTCCTGTTGCACTTGTATTCTGCATTTTGCATCATTGCATTTTTTTCATTTGCATTTTCAAAACATCTCATGTGCATAGAAAACAACCATAATAATAAGGATATTAATTTATGGATATTTATTTTGAAGAAAGATACCCTGGAAACTGATAGAAACATCAATCCTCATCAAACACGAAGTAAAACTATGGATGCCAAGCTTGAGCAATCAAAGAAGGAGATGCAAGAGGATTTATTAAGAATACAACAAGAGTGGCAGGCGAAAATAGAACAGTAATAAAAGTCAATTATAGATCAAATCTTGTAAAGTCATGCTAGTATGGTGAATGATATTGTGACAAAATGGCTGGGTTACATACTAAAACAGCTAAAGAACCAAGTACCACTCCAGTTGGAGCTTCTGGGCAAGACTTTACCCCGAGAATCATTATATCACCTGAAAATCTTATTGAGCACCCACCAGGATCTTCCCCAGTAAAGGTTCAGATGGCCACAACAAGTTTGTAAAATAACCCTCATTAGTACGTTGATGTAGATCTTGAGGAAGCGGAAAAATCTAAAGCTAATGTACCAGAATATTTAAAGGACTAGTGCAAGTGTTTTTTCAAATAGATGGGGATGCAGAGCTCCCAAGATGGAATGGATGCAAAGGAATTGAGCCTAGTGTCAGATATAATTCTGCCCCCAAAGTTCAAAATGTCAAAATTTGAGAACTATGATGGAAAAACTTGTATTGTCACTCGTTTGACTATGTTTTATCGAATAATGATGAGATTTGTGAAGGATGATAGACTATTAATCCACTGCTTCCAAGCTAGCCTAACAAGTTCAGCTGCCAGATGGTATAATCAATTAACCCGAGCTAAGATAAGGTTATAAAAAGATTTGGAAAATGCGTTTAAATAACAATACCAACACGTTACCGACATGATGCTTGATCGTGTTACTCTCCAAAACATGGAGATGAAGCATAACGAGACCTTTCACCAATAAACTCAGCATTGGAGAGATATTGTCGCTCAAGTGCATCCACCACTTGTTGAGATATAATTCATAACAAAGTTCATAGATACGTTGAAGTCTCCCTTTATTGACCTCATGTTAGGAGTGGCAGCTAAAAGTTTTTTAACATTGTGATGTGCGGTAAGATGATTGAGAGAACACTAAAGAAGAGGCAGATAGCTGATAACCAAAGTCCTACAAAAACACCCTATGTGAAAAAGAAAGAATGAGACGTGAATAATGTAAAATTCTCTATGAATAAGACAATGACGAGAAATTCTTCATCGCAATGAAAGACTAAGTGAGAGCATAACACCGAAAGAATGAAGTTCACTCCCATACCAATAACCTACAGTGAGTTTTTCCATGGATTAGTCCAATCCCAAGTAGTGTCACCAAGATTTATAGACCCAATCAAACCACCTTATCCAAAATAGTTCGACGAAAATGAGACATGCAAATATCATGCAAATCTTCGAGGACATAATATTGAGAAATGTCTCGCTTTTAAAAGAGTAGTTGATGATCTGATCAAGAGAAAGGTGGTGTCATTCAATGACTCAGAAGCACTTTGTGTTACTGTAAACCCAGTTCTGAATCATCATAACTAGGGAGTAAACACTATTGAGAAGAAATGAATAATTAAAAGGAGGATTGAGGAAGTAAGAATGTCATTGAAGTGGATATATGTACAAATGAAGAAGAGAGGGCTGTTGAGCCCTATAAAGAAATATTTAACAGAACAAATAGAGAACATCTGTGAGTACCATGGTGAAAATGGTCATCAAATTTAGGAATGTCAAGAATTTAGATAGATGGTCCAAGAATTGATGGACAAGAAGGAGTTGCAGTTCTATGAAGAAGGGACGATCGAGAATGAAAGATATATATGTGCTTCTGAAGAAAGTTCAGGAGAAGTTGAAAAGAAATTAAAGAAGCCTATCCTGGTCATATCCAAACTAAACTATGAGGCAAGCTAAGGAAGTACAACATCCAGGGTGGTGATTAAGACCCTGGTGCCTTTTGCCTACAAGAGTAACAAGAGAGTTACCTGGGACTATAGGTGCCAAATTAATACGCCTAAGAGCAAGGAGGAAAATATTGATGAAGTTGGATTTTTCACTTGGAGTGCAAGATGCTATGCTCTTGGAAAAGCGGATAAAGAAAGAATTGGGACTATTGACGATCAAAAGGATAAAGTAAACGAACCTGTCAGGATCGAGGAGGCTCAGGAATTCTTGAAGTTTTTGAAACAAAGCGATTATAATATTGTAGAACAACTTCATAAAACTCCAACATAGATTTCGATGTTATCTCTTTTATTGCATTATGAGGTACATCAAAATACGTTGATCAAAGTGCTAAATAAAACTTTTGTGGGAAAGGATATACCAGTGGAAAGTGTGGAGAGGATGGTAAATCATATCAATACAGACAATTTCATTTACTTCTATGATGATGAGATACCTGAGGAAGGAAAAGGCAGATGCAAGGCACTACATATTGTTACCCATTGCAAGGGGGTCATCATCTCTGGGGTGTTAATTAACAATGGGTCGGCCTTGAATGTCATGCCATTCGCCACTTTAAATAGACTTAATATAGATGCCTCTCAAATAAGGGTTTGTGAAAATGTCGTGAGGATGTTTGATGGGATGAAACACAAAATAATGGGGAAAATAATTATCCCTTTCAAAGTTGGCCCTACAACATTTGAAATAGATCTTGTTATCATGGATATCCGTCCAAGTTACAGTTGCTTGCTAGGGAGGCCCTAGATTCACATGGGACTCTGATTCATTGTTGATGGGACTCTGGTGACCATTAACGCAGAAGAAGACATCATTACTTCTATCACTACCGATGCACCATACTTAGGGGTAGATGAAAATGCACTAGAGTCCTCATTCTAATCCTTGAAATTTGTCAATGCTACTTTCATCCCCGAAGGGAAAAGAATTCCCACTCCTCAGCTTTCGAAAAATACAAAAATGTAGTTAAAGGAAACATTAGCTAGAGGAGCAAAAGTGGGGAAAGGCTTGAGCAAGAAGCTGCAAGGAATCACTGGAGGGTTGGCTCCAATTCCAAAAAGAAATTATTCCGGTCTCGGATATAGGCCAACTTATCATGATAGAGTTAGGGATGCCCAAAAGCTTAGGGAAAGAAATAAAGTGAGAGCTCAAGGATAAGACATTGTTTGGGGACCCATGGTCATACCACCACTCTCTAAATCTTTCGTGTCGGGAGGATTTGTGACTGACATACTGAAGCATCCATGGGATGATTAAGAAGTGAAATAATTGAAGATTTAATGGGAAGCTTGAGTATCAATGACATCATATATGATTCTACTGGAGAATGCTCATTATCATCAATTCATCTGTGTCCTCCTGGTTACATTTTGGACAACTACACTATTGAATAACTCCCGTGTTCCATAAACACACTTCAAAGTAATGCATAATAATAAATTTGTCTCCTTTTGACCCAAATATAATAGGGCTTTTGTACAAGGCAAACTGTTATTTGTCATTGCTTTAATGAAATGATGCTCTCTCTTAATTCTCTTCATAGAAAATCTCTCATTTAATTCTTTAATTCTTTATTCTTCATTGCTAATTATTCTTTTGGTAAATATTAAATAAAATTCTTGTCCACAACCAAATATACTCATTTTCCATTTGTAGGTTTTCAGATATCAACTGTTCGAATAATAATATTTTCGAATCACAAATTGATTTTGAAAATGACATGTATCTCGAAGAATCTTAGGGTTATAAAGATGATGAGGAATGTGAGTTAAACTCGAAACTCATTAGAATGATAGAGCAAGAAGAAAATAAAATATTGCCCCATAAAGAGAAAATGGAAACAATAAATTTGGGAACAGAAGAAGATATAAATGAGGTCAAAATAGGCACTTCGATTTTGCCAAAAACAAGAGAATATCTTATAAGCCTTCTACGAGAATGTAAAGATGTGTTTTCTTGGTCTTATCAAGACATACTGAGATTGGATACTGACATTGTGGTGCACAGGGTGCTAATAAAACCATAATGCAAGCCTGTTTAGCAAAAACTTCGAATGATGAGACCATATATGCTATTAAAAATAAAGGAAGAGGTGAAGAAACAATTTGATGTTGGATTTTTACAGGTAGCCAAATACCCTGAATGGGTAGGAAACATAGTGTCAGACCCTAAGAAAGACAACAAAGTTCAGATGTGTGTCGACTACCAAGATCTCAAGCGAGCGAGTTCCAAAGACAATATTCCACTTCCGCATATTGACACCTTGGTCGACAATACAACTGATCATGCTCTTTTCTCCTTCATGGATGGCTTCTCAGGGTACACTCAAATCAAGATGGACCCTGAAGACATGGAAAAGACAACGTTTGTGACAATGTGGGGCATAATTTGTTACAAGGTGATGCCCTTCGGACTAAAAAATGCTGGAGCAATATATCAAAGAACAATGGTTACTTTGTTCCATGATATGATGCATAAAGAGATAGAAGTATACATGGATGATATAATTGCCAAATCACAAACTGAGGAAGAACATGTGAAGGTCTTAAGAAAGTTGTTTTTAAGATTGAGAAAATACCAGCTCAAACTTAACCCGGCCAAGTGCACTTTTGGAGCTACTTCAGGGAAGTTATTAGGATTTGTAGTCAGTGAAAAAGGGATAAAGATAGATCCTGATAAGGTTAAAACAATCTCAGAACTACTATCCACTAGAATGCAAAAAGAAGTACGAGGGTTTCTAGGAAGGTTAAATTATATTTCCAGATTCATATCTCAGTTAAACGAGAAATGCGATCAATCTTCCGATTACTGAAAAAGCAAAAACCAAGAGAGTAGCATGATAGTTGCCAAGAATGTTTCGATAAAATTAAGAGTTACTTGACAAATGCTCCAGTCCTAATACCACCAATCCCAAACAAACCATTGATCTTATATTTGACTATCTTTGAGAAGTCAATGGGATGTGCATTGGCACAACATGACGAAACTGGGAGAAGAGAACGAGTTATTTACTATCTTGGTAAGAAATTCATTGATTGTGAGACTTGATATTCCTCGATTGAAAAATTATGTTGCGCTTTAGTATGGACTACTAAGAGGCTAAGACGATATTTACTATATCACACCACCTGGTTGATATCAAGACTGGATCCGTTAAAATACCTGATGGAATCAACGGTTCTAACAGGAAGGATGGTGAGATGGCAAATGCTTTTGTCCAAATTTGATATAGACTACACAAATCAAAAGGCAGTGAAAGGAAGTGATATTGCTAACTTCCTAGCAAGAAGAGATTAAGAAGACTATGAGCCAGCCAAATTTGAATTTCCAAGTGAGGACTTGATGAGTATATTTGTTATGGAAGAAAATGCTCCAAAAGATGAAGCCTGGAAAATGAACTTCGATGGTGCCTCAAATGTTTTGGGACATGGAATTGGGGCAATATTAGTTTCACCTAAAGGAGATCACTATCCTTTCACTAGTAGACTCACCTTTAAATGCACAAACAACATGGCAAAATATGAAGCATGTATCTTAGGTATTCAAGTTGCAATTGAATGAAAAAATTAAAAGCCTAGAAGTATTTGATGATTCTGCTCTAGTTATTTATCAACTTCACGAAGAATGGATGTCTCGAGACTCCAAATTGATAGAATACAAGAACCTATTAATGGAGTTGATCAAGGAGTTTAAAGAAATTTCTTTCACTTATCTTCCCCGTGAAGAAAATCAAATTGCATATGCCTTGGCTACATTATCAACCATGTTTAAGGTTTATGATCAGTCTCGAATGATGCCTATTCAAATGAGTATAAGAGAAATACCAGCTCATTTCTATAACATCGAAGAGAAAAAGGAGGATGGTCTCTCATAGTATTACGATATTCTTCAGTATGTAAAATATAGAGCTTACCCCGCCGAAGCAACAGAAAATGACAAACGAACTTTGAGAAGATTGGCAATAGGGTATGTCCTCGATGGAGATATTTTGTATAAAAAAGGCAAAGATCAGGTCATTTTGAGATGTGTGGATAGAATTGAGGCCAAGAAAATACTTGAAGAAGTCCATCAAGGGATTTGTGGAACAGATGCTAAGGATTCACAATGGTTAGACAAATCATGAGGTTTAGATAATATTAGTCTACTATGAAAGGAGATTGTATCAGATTTGCTCGAAAATGTCATATATGTCAAATCCATGATAACCAAATACATCTTCCTCCTTAACAACTCCATGTAATGACCGCGTTGTGACCATTTTCAATGTGGGGCATCAATGGCATTGGGGCAATTTCACCAAAGGCTTCAAATGGACATCGTTTTATCTTAGTGGCCATCGACTACTTCACCAAATGGGTCAAAGCTTCCTTATATGCTAATGTCACAAAAGGAGAAGTTTGTAGATTTTTAAAAAGAGAAATCATTTGTAGATATGGAACACCAGAAAAGATCATCACAAATAATGCGTTAAATCTGAACAATGATTTAAAAAAATAATTATGCATGAAGTTAAAGATCAAACATCACAACTTGGCTCCTTACCGCCCAAAAATGAATGGGGCAGTGGAGGTAGCAAATAAAAATATCAAAAAGGTCATCACAAAAGCAACTAAAACATATAGAGACTGGCATGAGAAGTTAACTTTTGCTCTGCTTGCTTATCGCACATCAGTTCGTACATCTACTGGGGCAACACCATTCTCTTTAGTATATGGGATAGAAGTAGTTTTACCTGTTGAGGTGGAAATCCCTTCTCTGATAGTATTGATGGAATTGAAACTTAACGAGGCTGATTGGGTACAAAGTAGGTTCGATCAATTGAATTTGATTGAAGAGAAAAGGCTGAGAGCTATTTTCCATGGCCAGATGTACAAGAAAAAGATGATGCGAGCTTATGACAAGAAGGTCAGACCTCGAGAATTTCATGAAGGTGATTAGTGCTAAAAAAGATCCTCCCTATGCAAAAAGGCTTTCGAGGAAAGTGGATGCCAAACTGGAAGGTCCCTATGTTGTAAAAAAGGCCTTCTCAGTGGAGCTTTGGTTTAGATTGAAATGGATGGAGAAGATTTGCCTAATCCTATGAATTCTGATTCAGTCAAACGATATTACACTTGAAGAAGAAAATAAGAGAAAAATAAGAGAAAAGAAAAAAGAAAGAAAGAAAAAAGAAAGAAAGAAAAAAGAAGAAAAATAAGAAAAAAGAGAAAGAGAAAAAAAGAAGGAAAAAAAGAGAAAAATAAATAAATAAAGGAGGGTTCAAGATAAAAACCCAAAATGGGTGTATTGAAACCAAATGAGGATTTGAATTGAAAATCTGTAATGGACGGCTCGAATATTCAGAATTTGACATGGAAGATTCCCTTGGGAGCCTAACAGTTAAGGGGAAAGATTATCATACTCATACATCTTTTGTACGATCTGAATCTTCGAGACATATATCAACTTTCAGGAAAGATTTGTCCCCAAAGATTGTACTTTCTCATTGCCTCTTTTCAATGAAATTTTTGAATTTGATTCATTGTCCATTGCATGCACTCACCAAAATAATGATCAATAATAATATTGATTATTATTCCTTACTCTGAAAAGCGTCAAAGTATGGGGATTTCAAAACAGGTGTTTACTTGAGAGCACATACAAAGATACGTTTCCCTAAATCATCAAGAACAAGTCAATGAACGAGAGATTAAGAAAGTAACCATATTCAGAGCCCAGACAATTACAAAAGCATAAATCTAACATATTTCAATCAAAGAGAATAAGAGGTCCCAAATGTCTGGATTGAACTGTGCATAACCCTTTAAACTTGCATGACAACTTACATACATTTAGATCATCTTTAGGGAATATTGCAAACACGAAATCATGGCATATGACCATTTTTTAACAGGATCTTCAAGACCTATCTCATTATTGAAGCAACAGATCAATTATCATCAACTATGACCAGATCTCCTCATCACGTAGGAACCGCGTCAACCTTAGATAACTAGACGTCTTCATCACATAAGAATCGTGTTATAAACATTATCCCTAAATATGGCCAATCATCCTTATCACATATGAACCCTGGCATCTACCGACCAGATCTCCTCATCACATAGGAGTCATGTTACCCCTAGATATCCAATCGTCCTCATCACGTAGAAACCGTGTTATCAACATTATCCCTAAAGATGCATAATCATCCTCATCACGTAGGAACCATTTCATCGACTGACCATATCTCCTCATCCCTTAGATAGCCAGACTTCCTCATCACGTAGGAATCTTGATATCTCCCAAATTTACCTAAAAATGACCAGAACTCTTCATCGCGGATGAGCAGTGTCGTCCTCAACTATCAAATTTCAAAGCAAAAAGAAGAACCAAATAAAAATGTGTTATCTTGTCTTCTTTGCCCTATTCTTGTTAACAAACAAATGTGCAAATAGGGGCAGTTGTAGACGCCCATTTTTATTCTGGGTCTTTATTATTATTATTATTATTATTATTATTATTATTATTATTATTAAAAATTATTTACATATTGCAGGCCCAATTCAGAACCTAACAGACCCAGTTGAAGCCCAAATGGATCCAACCCGTTTACAAATTCAAGCCCAACCTAGATACAGGCCGGATCCGACCCATTCAAGCCCAGCTGACCCAAACCCGCTAGGGTTTTTCTCATAGTAGCCAGCCGCCCTGGATTAAAACCGTTGCATCAGATTTGATCCGAAAGTCCAAGATCGTTCCAGATTAAGGCATCAACAGTAGCCGTCGCTGTTTGTTGGAGATTGATCATCCATCATCAGTGCATGTGGTGCACGCGCCCACCGTTTCAACTCCCAGACGCGCTTGCACCCCACCAATATCCTTCTCAGCCGTGTGAGTCTCTGCCATCGTCATCAACGTACTCTGAACAGTATCTAAATCAAACACTGAATCAGAAAAAATTCAAAACTCATTTTTTAAATGTTATTAAATCTCGAAAAATCAGGATTTTCCAACAACCCAGTTAAAAAAATATGATGGTACCCTATCCTATAGGTAATCATCATCTCACCTAAACGAAGAATAAAGAAACCAAAGGCAACCATTTTCAATACAATAGCATACGGTGAGAAAAAATGGAGAAGAAAAAAACACGAACAGAAAAAACCATAGAAAAGAAAGAAACCATAAATCTTACCCTTCATCAGATCGGAGGCCCACCGGAATAAGGAGATTTTACCACTTATAAGTGATTAATTTAGTTAATATTTACTTTTAAATTACTCCTGAATCATTTATTTTTATGGCTTATTTGTTCATTTTAATTCATTTTTTGTACAAGACGTAAGATTCTGGAAATTGTATAAATAGAACACAATTCTGCAGTGTTTTTATTTTTGGAATCAAAGCTGGCTAGAATTCGGATTTGAATTAAACTCAAGTTTAGGATAATATTTTAAACTTTATATTTTTCTTTGTATTTTAGTTTAAATATATTTTGAGTATTTTAATTAAGTTTTAGGATATTATTTTTATATTTTATCTTTGTTTTAGGTATTTTAGTTTAAATAGGTTTTAGTGTTTTAATTAGGATTTAGAATATTATTTAGAATATTATTATTTTAGGTATTTTAGTTTAAATAGTTTTAAGTGTTTTAATTAGGATTTAAGATGTTTAACTTGTTTTTAGGAATTTGAAGGCTATAAATACCCTTTAAGGGTGAGCCTAGAGACATCTCTCTCATCTGAGAATAATAGTTGAAGGCTAAAGCGAAGGCTCAATTCCAAACGTGAGAATTGTAAGGTACTTAAATCGCTTTGAATTTTCTCTCTGTTTTCTGAGCTTACTTTTCAAATCAAAAACAATATCGACATTGGTACGGATATTGCTATAGTTAATGTTTGAAGAAGGATTTGCCTATTGAAGCATATTCGACTTCCCGAGAACACACTTAGCAAAATTGTTTGCTAAGAGAAAACTGAGATCGGAATCAGTCATTGTTGAAATGACACAATCCGAGTTGGTAGTGAAGAATTGTCCTTGTAAAGCCGACGTGAATCTTGAAGTAAAATTCTATTTTGATGTTCCGAGGAATTTGAGAAATAGTTGAAGTCTGAGACTACTTTCACAATAAGTTTCTCTTTATCTCAATCTCTTTAATTAATTAATTTATTTGTTTTCTTTTATTTAATTGTTATCTTTTATTTTAAAAACAATTTTTAAAAATCCCCTTTTATATTTATTACTATTAATATTTATTATTTTTTTTTATAATTATTTATTTTATTATACCTTTTTAATTTTACCTGGAATTCTATCTTTTCTTAAAATCAAGAAACAATTTTACTAAATCACAAAAACCATAGTCCCTGTGGATCGACCTTGCTTCTCTATACTACCTTTCCTTTTTATTTATTAAGAAGCCAGGAATTATTTTGATAGTAAAACGACGGTTATCAAATTGGCGTCATTGACAGGGACTAACGGCAAGTACTAATTTATTTTTCTAGTTTTTTATTTATGACCAGAAGAAACCCAAGTGATTAAGTAGATCTAGATCCGGAGATCGAAGTAGACGCATACAACATTCTGATGGCAGAAGAACAAACGATTCGAGAACTAGTCATAGCACCTATCACTCAGACGCCATTATGCATTAATTTTCCTAGTGGCAGGACTCCGTTTCAATTAAAGATAGGACTCATTCATCTTCTTCCCACCTTCCATGGCTTTCGCACTGAAGATCCGCACAAACACTTGTTGGAATTCAACATGGTTTGCACTAGCATGAAACCACAGGGAGTTACCGATGATCAAATTAAATTGAGAGCTTTCCCTTTCTTTTTAGCCGACTTGGATAAAGATTGGTTATTTTATTTTCCCCCAAATTCAGTTAATTCATGGGCTAACATGCATCAAATTTTTCTTGACAGGTTCTTTCTAGCGGCTAAAGCGAGTTACGAAGGAGCATTCTTTCCATTCAGTAAAAGAACGAATAAAGTCATTATGACTATTGGGAGCGATTTAAAAAGCTTTGCGCACATTGTCTATAACATGGATTAAGTGAGCAAACGTTACTTCAATCCTTTTATGAAGGGCTTTTACCAATGGAGATGAAAATGGTGGATGCCGCCAGTGGAGGAGCATTAGTCAACATGACCCCAACAACAGCAGTGGAAGTGATTTCAACCATGGCAGCCTATTTTCAATAGTTTTCAAGTGAACCCAGCCGACGGGTCCACGAGATAAGTATATTTTCCCTTGAAAATAAGTTAGATAAATTAACTAAAGTAGTTAATTCACTTGTTGCAGGAAAATCTGGAGCAACAAGAGCATTTGGGATATGCACAAAGATAGTCCACCCAAACTTTAGCTATGCGAAAAATCAAATATCAACTTATCCTTCCCAACAGTAAACGCAAAAACCATCATTGGAGGAACTCATAGGGAAGTTAGCAATTTCACAAGAAAAGTTCATTGCATCATAGGAAAAATCCCAAAGCCAAACCGAAACACTTCTTCAAGAGTTAGATAACCAAGTAAGCTGACTAGCTTAAACTATGGGAAAATTAGAATCACAAGGAAGACTACCTTCTCGAACGGAGTTAAATCTGAAGAAAAAATGTTAGTGTCATCACACTCCGAAGTGGAAAAGTTATCTCACCCGAAGTTCCAGTATAAAAAGTGGCACATCAAGAAGAACAAGAGGACACGCCACCTTCAGAAATACAAGGTACATCTGACGTACATCCTTCTCTTTCTTCTCATGAAATCACGCCTCCAACCTTCCCATCAAGGTTGATAAAGCGTGATAAAAGAGCTGAAGAAAATGAGATCTTAGATGTGTTCCAAAAAGTTCAAGCCAACATACCTCTTCTTGAAGTAATTCAACAAGTACCAAGGTATGCTCGATTCTTAAAAGAACTTTGTACTACAAAGAGGAAATTAATGGGGAACGAAAAGGTAAATTTGAGAGAACATGTCTCTGAAATTTTTCAATGAAAGCTCCCACCAAAGATGAAGGATCAAGGTATGTTCACTATACCTTGCAAAATAGGTGATTTTAAAATTAAACGTGCAATGTGTGACTTAGGAGCTTCAATTAATGTTATGCCATTTTCTATATATAAAATGATTACTAACGAGCCTTTGAAGGAAACATGAATAACGATATAGTTGCTTGATCGATCTGTGATCTATCCAGTGGGAGTAATGGAAAACGTCTTGGTAAATGTCATGGTATTATTCTTTCCTGCAGATTTCTATGTCATTGACATGAAACATGATAGGTCAGATTCTTATTCTGAGATACTCTTAGGCCGACCCTTCCTAAGCACAGCACATACAAAGATCGATGTTATAAGTGGTATACTAACAATGGAACTTGATGGTGAGATCGTTGAATTTGATGTTTACAAAGCAATGAAATGCCCTCATCATGTTGAAAGAATTAATTATGTTGATGTTATAGATCCTTTAAATGATGAATATATTGAATCTAATTTTTCTTATGATCTTATTAATTCAATCAATTCTGATTTATCTTTATCTTCCTCTAAAACTAAAATTTTACCTTATGTTTTGCAGGCACCTGAGGTAGAATTGAAGCAATTATCAGAGCATTTAAAATATGTCTTTTTGGATGAAAATGAAACTTTGCCAGTGATCATCTCAAGTAAATTATCTAAATAAGAAGAGCACGCTTTGGTAGCGGTATTACACTCTCACAAAGAATCCATAGGATGGAATATTTCCGACATTAAAGGATTAAGTCCCTCGACTTGTATGCACAAGATCAAAGTCAAAGAAGAAGCAAAGTTATCACGTGAAGGACAATGCCGATTAAATCCAACGATGATGGAAGTAGTAAATAAAGAAATTCTAAAAGTCCTTGATGCTGACGTAATCTATCCAATTTTGGATAGTAATTGGGTAAGTATGATTTATGTGGTTTCTAAGAAAACAGGAGTCACAGTGGTCAAAAATCAAGAAGGGGAGTTAGTGCCAACAAGAGTTCAAAATGTATGGCGAGTTTGTATTGATTACAGGAAGTTGAACTCTCTTACTCGAAAAGATCATTTTCTTCTTCCTTTTATTGATTAAATAATTGAAAAATTAGTTGGGAAAACTCATTATTATTGCCTTAATAGTTTTTCAGGTTTTTTCCAAATCCCAGTGGCGCCAGAGGATCAAGAAAAAATGACTTTTACTTGTTCCTTCGGTATATTTTCATATAGACGAATACCCTTTGGTCTTTGTAACGCACCGACCACCTTCCAAAGATGCATGTTAAGTATATTTTTCGACTATGTGGAGAAGGGCATCGAAGTCTTTATAGATGACTTTATGGTTTATGGTAACTCTTTTAATGAATGTCTTGATAATTTAACTATTGTGCTTAAAAGATGCTTAGAATATAACCTTGTTTTGAACTATGAAAAATGTCATTTTATGGTCGATAAAGGGTTAATTTTAGGTCATATTATTTCCTCAAAAGGGATTGTGGTTGATAAAGCTAAAATAGATGTTATACGCTCACTTCTTTACCCCACAACTGTGAAGGAAATTCGTTCTTTTCCTGGCCATGCAGGATTTTACCGAATGTTTATTATGGAATTTTTAAAGATAGCACAACTTTTATGCAATCTACTTCAAAAGGATCAAGACTTTTAATTTAATTCAAAATGTAAGGAGTCTTTCGATTCATTAAAGGAAAAGTTTATTTCAGCTCCAACTGTTCAGCCGCCAAATTGGAATCATCCCTTTGAACTTATGTGTGATGCATCAGACACTAGCGTTGGAGCCGTTCTAGGAAAACAAATAGGGAAAGAGCCACATGTCATAGCCTACGCGTCCCGAACTTTGGACTCGGCTCAGAAAAATTATTCGACTACGGAAAAATAACTTTTTGCTATAATTTTTGCTTTAGAAAAATTTAGATCCTATTTGCTTGGTATTAGAATTACTGTTTTTTCTTATCATACATCTATAAGGTATTTGATGAGCAAAAAGGAAGCAAAACCAAGGCTTATCTGGTGGATCTTGCTTTTACAGGAATTTAACTTGGAAGTTAAAGACAAAAAGAGATGCGAAAATCTGGTAGCAGACCACTTGAGTCAAATTCCCCTTCCCACATCCGAACCACCACTTAGAGAAGAATTTCATGAAGAAAAACTGATGGTGGCGCAAAGCATAACTCCATGGTTTGCAGACATGGTTAATTATTTGGCCACATGTAAGTTACCATTAGATTTGTCGAGAGCTGAAATCAATCGAATTAAGTGACAATCCCGATACTATATTTGGAATGATCCTTATTTATTGAAGCACTGCTCGGATCAGGTAATTCGATGATGTATTGCCGAAAGTGAGGTAAACTCAATTTTACAATTTTGTCATTCTTATTCTTGCGGTGGTCATTTTGGGCCAAAACGTACAGCTCATAAAATTCTTGAATGCTATTTTTATTGGCCTAATATCTTTTGGGATTCTTATCTATTTTGTAAAACTTGTGAAAGATGTCAACGTACAGGTAATTTAAGCCGTAATAATGAAATGTCTCTTAATTCTATACAAGTTTGTGAAATTTTTTATGTTTGGGGAATCGACTATATGGGTCCTTTAACTTCTTCATTTGTAAATACTTGTATTATTTTAGCTGTGGATTATGTTTCTAAATGGGTGGAAGCTAAAGCCACTCGAAATAATGATGATAAAACTATAGTTAATTTTTTGAAAAGTATTTTTCCAGGTTTGGCACACCACGGGCTATAATAAGCGACAGAGGAACACATTTAATAAACCGAGTAGTCGAGTCACTAATGAAGAAATTTGGAGTAACTCAAAGAATTGCTACCACTTACCATCCACAAACAAATGGATAGATAGAAGTATCAAATCAAGAAATTAAAACAATTATTGAGAAATTGTTAAACCAGACCAAAAGGATTGGAGTTTAAAATTAATCGAAGCACTTTGGGCATATCGAACTGCTTATAAAGGTCCCATTGGGATGTCACCATACCGCCTTGTTTTCAGTAAACCATACCATTTATTGGTCGAGTTAGAACATCGAGCTTATTAGGCCGTTAAACAATGTAACATGGATATGGATGCAATTGGTGAAGCTCGGAAATTACACATTCAAGAACTTGAGAAAATCCGAAGTAATGTCTATGATAATGCTCGGATATTTAAAGAAAAAAAACAAAAGAATATCACGATAGTAGAATTTCTTTTAAAACATTTTTTGTCGGTCAAAACGTTTTATTATTTAACTACAAATTTAAACTTTTTGCAGGAAAACTCAAATCAAAATGGATCGGACTATTTACAGTTACTCAAGTATTTCCTCACGGTGCTGTTGAAATTGAAGATAACACAGGAGTACTATTTAATGTTAATGGTCAAAGATTGAAGCCATATTATGAAAATGATCCAGATGGTCTAATCGAAGAAATCAATTTAGAGGAACCCACGCTTTAAAAAATCAGGTCGTCAAGCTAACAACGTTAAACAAAAGCGCTTGATGGGAGGCAACCCATTTCGTTATGTTTTCGTTTTTATTTTCGTTTTATTTTCAGCGAACTTTACTTCATTCTATTTATTTTATTTTGAGTAATTTTATTTTATTTTTCTCTGAATAGATCTGAATTCTGATCAAATATTTAAGAAAAAACAGAGCAGAAAAACTGACTTGGTTCGAACTGCGAGAAAAATTTGAACAGAACAGTGCAGAAAAAATGACTTGGCTCGAACAGTGCAAAAAATACACAGCAGATTCGAACAATGCAGTGCAGAAAAAAATATTTGGTTCAAACTGTGTAGAAAAGTTCGAACAGAACAGTACAGTATCAGACATTCTACTCTACAACAGCTTATCTCGACGTGGTCGTGGTCACCACTAGATTGGGGAGTATTCTTTTTCCCTCTTTTTGTTTTTAAATTTGATATACGTTTTGGGATAAAACGGAATAAGTGAGGGGGAAGGATAAGCATGTGTTAATTTTTTTTGACTCATTTAATTGTTTGAAATTGAGTTATTTTGATGTTGATATGATGGAATCGTTTGTTGATAGTATTGAATTTTGCTTTATACTCTTGCTTCCTTTTGGATTATGACCATGTTTTTATCGAATTTAATTTGCATGATTGGTGATTGATATAGCTAGTGAATTTTTGTTGATTATTGATATCTCATGATTTTGTCGATAGAGATGAACTTGACTCAATGCATATAAACTTTTCTTGTGAGATTCGAGCCTAACGAGCATACATTTTCTTTCTTGCTCATTGTTTGACTTGTGTGTATCGAACTAATTAAGATATTCTATAACTTGTAATCACAATGCCTATCGAGACTACATGTTGAACGTAATGTTTTAATGTGATAAGGGCACCTAGGATAAACACACTCTTCCCAAAAAGCCTACTCGTTTATATATCCACTAGTGAACCACATTTGAGCCTATTTCCCTTTCTTTGTTTTACACGTCATAATTAAACCCGAAGCCTTTCTTTTTATTTTTCCTCTCACCCTTGCCGAAACTTGAGATATTTTATCATTGTTGTTCCACGAAAAAAAATTCAATGTTTCAAAAAAATAAAAAAAAATAAGTTGTTCACTGTTTCGAACAGCAAAAAAAGAAGGAAAACAAAGATCCTTTGTAAAAAAACAAAAATAGGGGGAAGGAAAAATCGAACGCTTCAATTGTCTTTCATCTAATCTTTTTCCTTGTTTTGTTCTTTATTCCACTTCATGTTAATTCATGGATTGTTCTTAATTATTTTGATCTCTTGTTTTGGTATTTTAAACCCTTCTTCTCGGCCTTTTCCCTACCCTAACCTAAGCCCCGTTACACCTTGTTTAAAGACCCCTTGATTATTGCAATATGTTCATTTTTCGTATTGGAGACTTGATTGGATTCCAAGCCTATGGTAATATTTTGGTTAGTTTCGGTTTGAGCGATTTCATTTACCCCAAACACTTTGAGCGGATATTTGTGAATGTTTGTGAGGTATTGAGTCATGTTTCATTCAAATTGGCAATTAATTGGGATACCTTGCTTACTTTAAATTTTCTTGGTTATGTCTTTGCTTGATTGTAACTGGAATTCGACAAATGTCATGGACTTAATTCGATTGGAAGTTTGATGAATAAATTGAAATTGAAGATGAAAACTTATGATTTTGATATTTTAATTGAGGAATGCTTGAAGACAAGCATTGAATAAGTGAGGGGGAATTTGATAAGTGCTTAATTTATTTAATATTTTACTTTAAATTACTACTTAATCATTGATTTTTGTGGCTTATTTGTTCATTTTAATTCATTTTCTGTACAGGGCGTAAGATTCTGGAAATTGCAAAAAAAATGACACAATTCTACAGTTTTTTATTTTCGGAATCAAAGCTGGCTAGAATTCGGATTTGAATTAAACTCAAGTTTAGGATAATATTTTAAACATTATATTTTATCTTTGTATTTTAGTTTAAATAGGTTTTATATTTTATCATTGTTTTAGGTATTTTAGTTTAAATACGTTTTAGTATTTTAATTAGGATTTATAACACTATTTTAAATATTAATTTTTTTTGGTATTTTAGTTTAAATAGTTTTAAGTGTTTTAATTAGGATTTAAGATGTTTTATCTTGTTTTTAGGAATTTGAAGTCTATAAATACCCTCTAAGGGTAAGCCTAGAGACATGTCTCTCTCATCTGAGAATAAAATCTTTTTTTTTCTATTTCTCTCTATTTTTCACATACTTTTCTAATGCAAAGTATGACTTTGGTCATGCTTAGCTAATTTTCTTTCAAGCCGAAGACTAAAGCGAAGGCTCAATTCCAAACATGAGAATTGTAAGGTATTTAAATCGCTTCGGATTTTCTCTTTGTTTTCTGAGCTTACTTTTCAAATCAAAACGATTTGGACATTGGTCCGGATATTGTTATGTTTAACGTTTGAAGAAGGATTTGCTTATTGAAGCATATTCGACTTCCCAAGAACACACTTAGCAAAATTGTTTGCTAAGAGGAAACTGATATCAGAATCAGTCATTGTTGAAACGACACAATCCGAGTTGGCAGTGAAGAATTGTCCTTGTAAAGCCGACGTGAATCTTGAAGTAAAAATATGTTTCGATGATCCGAGGAATTTAAGACAAAGCTGAAATCTGAGGCTGCTTTCACAATAAGTTTCTCTTTATCTCAATCTCTTTAATTTATTTATTTATTTGATTTCTTTTATTTAATTGTTATCTTTTATTTTAAAAATAACTTTTAAAATCCCATTTTATATTTATTACTATTAATATTTATTATTTTATTATTTTTCTTTTTTTATAATTATTTATTTTATTATACCTTTTTAATTTTACCTGGAATTTTATCTTTTCTTAAAATCAAGAAACAATTTTACTAAATCATAAAAACCATAGTCCTTGTGGATCGTCCTTGCTTCTCTCTACTACATTTTCCTTTTTATTTATTAAGATGCCAGGAATTATTTTGATAGCAAAATGACGGTTATCAACTATCGAAGGTAAAACCCTCTTGTTCTTAGGTTTGGGGGTTCTGGGATGAGTCGTGTTTTGGGTAGGGGTTGGTTTTCAGAAAAGGAGTGAGAGAGGTGAGGTCAAGGGTGGTTTTGAACCTATTTTCAAGGCCATCGTCATCGCCTCACGGCGGTCATGGCTGTTTCTGGGTTTCCTCGCGATGGAGGATTGAGAAAAGGTAGGAGAGTTAAAAGAATAATTATCTCTCTCTCCTCGGGCTTAAGAGAAACATAGCAAATGAGAGTGTTGGGCCATTTTGGCCATGTTTTTTATATATATGTAGGGGCTAAAACGATGTCGTGTAGGGGGCTTCAGCATATTTTCGTGCATGGGCTACTAGAATTTTAGGCCCCTCGATGTTTGTATCACTCTATTTTGGCCATTAATCATAGTTTTGTATTATTCTTTTCAAGTATTTAATTTCTCACATTTACATTTTTAGTCACCATATCATATATCATATTATGTTTGCCAATATTCAAATCTGACCCTATGTTTTCTTATTCTTCTATTTTAATCACTATTTAATAGGATTATATTTAGTGTTAATTATTATTTGCACCTTGGTGTTTTTGGTTTGTTTCATTTCAGTCATTAATATTATTTATGAGTTATTTTTGTTTCCATCACCTATATTATTTAATTTATGTGATATTGATTCTGGTTTATTTGTAATTATGTTTAGCCTTTCAAGTTTTTGTTAGTACTATTTTTGTCCCTTATTTATGTGCACATCGTTTTCTAAAATATGAAGAAAAAAAATTCATTGTGAGGGTAATCTACGAAGATATCTCCCAACTACAAGGGAAGGTATCTTTTCGAGGATTATTCACATAGAGGTTTTTTATTTGATAATTTTCTTTGCTTTGAGTTTACTTATTTTAATTATTTTATTTATTTTTGAAAAATATAAAATAACATCATTTTGTGAAGGGAATCCATTAAAAATTCTTGGTAGCTCTTGTTTCCACCTGAATGCATAGTCAACGAACTTAATGCCTCAATAAGAATATCTTTCTAAATTCTTAATCGTCGGGAATAAAAAGTCTCCTACGATAATACGAACATTCGTCGAACCTGACCTCAAAAGTCCTTAATCTCTTCATTTTCTACTTATAAAGTTCTTATTAAATTTTTTTCATCTTTCCTTTTTAATTATATTATTAGCTCTAATAAAACATCAGTGTCATATTTAATTCATTCCACAGTGCCATTTTCATTCAACGCTAATTGTACATTCATAGCTCGCAAAACTGAAAATGGTTCTGAGCAAGTACCTCCACAACAACATTGACTTTTCCTAAAAGATAATCAATGATCACTTTAAAGGTTATGTCCATCTTTTCTGTCTCAGGTTCACTCTCATCAATTCCACTAGTATTTTAGGCTTTTGTAATTAGTACCACTATAGCACTGCTCACTATACAGATAAAAACATCAAATCTTTTAAGGCAACTCGACTACTTCCGACTCTTAATCATGCGTAGATAATTCCTCTTATGAATCCTTAACTTTATCGAGACATATACCACAACCTTACTTTTTTGCTTAATCACACATCCTAAACCGTTAATAGATGCATCAATAAAACCACATAATCCTTACCTAACTCAATTTGTATAAACATTGATGTCTCTATTAAAATCCTCTTTAGCATTTCAAAACTCTCTTGACCCTTTTTCATTCTACAAAAGATGTATATTTCTTTAAAAACTTGGTTAACAACAAGGCTAACGTCGAAAAGTTTTTCACTAACCTTCGATAGTAACCAACAAACCCTCAAAGAAATCCAAACTTCCAGATCATTCGTTGGAAGTTTCCAATTACTACAACATGATTTTTCTTAGGATCTCTTCTTATAACGTATGCTAAAACAACCTGGCCAAAGAAAACCATCTCTGCTAACCAGAATTTCACATTGGTATAGTTTGGCATACAAGTTCTTCTCTTGAAGAGTCTTATTTAACTGTCAAAATCTATGCATAACAACATAGGTTTATCTTTCTTTTCGCTAATAACACAAATATTTTCCAAGATGAAATACTCGGACTGATAAAATTTTGACCAATCAACCCTTATAATTGATCCCCTAATTCTCTTGGCTTACATAAGTCATTTGATATGAAATCAGAGAAACATGTTCAATACCTTAATGACCATAACTTTAAATTTCACCTCTCGATTTGGAGGTAACCCCAAGAATTTATCTAAAAAAACATCTATAAATTCCCAATTTTTTGTGAAATTATCTGATAATTCTACTTTAATTAATTGGGTATCTGTCACTTTAACCACGAAAACTATATATATATATATATATCTTTCTGACATCATTTTCTTCACCATTATTATCGGTATCACCTTGAGTGATGATTTTACTTTCTCTTCAAAAACTATAATTTTCATACCCTCTGCATTTTTCTGAACTAATCGACTTTGGAGACAAACAACTTATACTCAATTTGATTATAACTCATTAAATGACAATTCCATCAGTTCCACCGGAAACATAGCCCCATGAATCTTTATTAAATGTTTACTAATTGTCCAACTCACACTTGTACTATGACCCGCTAGGGTTTACCGTTATTATCTCACTCGAGATTAAGTTAAATAGAATACTTTTATTTTAAAATCTTTCATTTCCTTCTTGAGGTAATCCGTGTAACTTTTCCGGATCCATATAAAATATTCTCTTACAGTTGAAACATTTTCTATCTCAACTATGAAAGTATAATTATCCACCTCATTTAATAAGAAGACTTGACAACTTTGTAGCAATAACTTCATAGCAGTTAATTCTAAAAGTTACACTAATAAAGAAATTTACTTTTTTTTCCTATCATTATGAACTTGATAATTTTCCAAGTTCCCCAGAATTAATCTCGATTTTAAATAATAATTTATTGAAGTGGGAAATGGGTAGAAAATCATTTTCACAAATTACCTTCTACAAATAACTCTATTAGGTTCATAAAAATTAATATTTATTCTTAAAAAACTTATAATCAGTTGATCAACTAATAACTCCTCTTTCTATAAACTTTTAACAATCAATGTATTTATCGCTTACTCATTTCCTCACTTATTTAAGATTACATGAAGAAACCTCAGAATCATCTCTAGATTCAGAAATCTCCTCTAGATCATCATCTGATTCAACTTCTCTTGGGTCGATTTTTATCTCGACATTCTTTTTAATATCATCTACTTTCTTACTTTTGTCTTTAGTTTCCGACATCTATTAGGACATACATAATAATAACACTTAAGTTAATAAGGAGTGAAATCAGTCACACTCTAATTGACACCATATCAGTAACTTTGACAATCTTAATGGCATGTAATTCTTTTTCTCAATTCAATTAAACTTGATTTCGGCCGAAAATCTACTAAACCTGTAGCTCTGATATCAATAAATGTAACACCCATCTCCCATATACCTTTCCGTACGCGAGATATAGATGTCGTGTCACATTTAAAACAGTTTTTTTTCATTTGGAAACCCTTTAAAATTTTGTCTTGAAATTTAAAACTAAAAATATTTTTATATAATAAGAAAACAATCGTTGAAACCTATTTCCCAAAGTTATCACTTTAAATACATTCTAGAGCAATTTTTCTTAATTTCGATTACATGCCAATAATTTTTCAAAATAAATGATTGTCTTATTGTTACTGATGAGAGTCAACCTTAGATTGATGATAGCTGCTCCTGCTCCTAGTACCCGACTAGTCTTTATTGTTACCTATGCGTGAAATCAACACACGCTAATTATACACTTAGTGAGTCATAATATTGTAAAGAATTTGCAATTTATACATAAGTATATAATCCATAACGATCAGATAAAATCCTTCTCAGTTAAACCATATATTGTTTTCATACAATCACCGAAATCATTCTTAGTAGTCCCAACATACCTATCCTTTTATATATTTTTCCCAATTATTCTTTATTTGGCCTATGTACGTTAAATGAGAAAGTATTGTACATGTATTGCACCAAAGTTCCAAATGGTCCTTTATCTTTTATAATTATCATGAGTGATACCTTATATACCATTAATATATCATTATGTATTTTCATTTGTGGCATCCTTACATGCCAATTATGCATTGTTATACATTTTCATTTATGGCATCCTTTCATGCAATTATGCATTGTTCTTCATCTAACTTGTATTAGTGACACCATTTTGCCAAATTGCACCATTAGGCATTAGTCTTTTATCCTAAAGGCAATTAACCTTTCTTCCAACTTGCATTATTGGATCTTTCAGCCAAATACACAGTTAGGCATTATTCTTTTATTTTAGAACATTTTCTACTCTAATAATTATTCATAATACCAATTAACTCTTTCAATTCGTTATAAACTCTATAGTTTGCACACGTAGTGCCAATACGATAATTCACAAACTTATTATAATTTACGTGGGTTGCACACCCACTACCAATATGGAAATTCATAAACTTATTATGAATTTCTTTGTTTTGCACACAAAGTGCCCATACGAAAATTCATAAACTTATTTTGAATTTCTTAGTTTGCATACAAAGTGCCCATACAAAAATTCATAAACTTATTATGAATTTCTTAGCTTTTGCACACATATAGTGCCATTCAATAATCACCATACATACATTAAGAATACATCTATGATTATCACAACATATAAGTACATAATAAATGCACTCACCTGGCTTGCCTCGCTATTATATCCAAAACACAACTTCTGATTACTCAGCTACTTTGCCTCTGCCTTTTATTTTGCTTGACTCGGGAGCTTGATTTTGATCTACTCAAGCATCCACTAAAGAGACATACAATATCTATTGTTAGTATATTTCCTAACATTTATAGTTTAATAATATTCACAAGTAATATTATTTACATTTCTATAACAATTTTAACCTATCTTATAGTTCCAGACTCCATAGTATCGATACCTCTACTATGGTATCGATACTTATATACTATGGTACCGATACCATTTTGGCATTCTGTTATCCATGGTATCGATATTTTGCCTTTTAGTATCGATACTCCATCAGTATCGATACCACTTGCATCGGTACCGATATTGTTCGTCACATTTCTACCCATTTAAGCCTATAGTATCGGTATTGTTCTATCAGTATCGATACCCTTACCCATATTTACCATTTTTAACCCAATTTTTACTAAATTTTCCTCTCTAATCTCTTACTTTTAAGTCCAACAATACTATTAAACTCTTCTTTTTCTATCATGTTTTTACTCATATCTAAAGCTTCTATTCTCTTATTTACTTCTTTGACAAGTCAAAAATACTAATAAACATCAATAAAAACTCATATTCCAACATATCCTTCAAAAACCCATTTTCTCTAATCTCCAATAACTCATCCATCTCTTAGTTTAAATCTTATTTAACCTTTCCTTAAGCTTACTTATTACTTAAGGCTGTAAAAATAAACCATAATCGAAAAGAAAAACTAAGTAGATAAAGTTTACCTTATCTGTGGAGAAGGTCAAGTGAACACGGAAAAGAAGAAGATAAGATAGCCAAAAATATTAACACTCTCCCCTTTTTCTTTACTTTAATACCATAATTTATTTCCTCTATAAATGACAAAAATACCCCTTTCATTCTTTCACTCTTAGAAATTAGTCTTAACAAAATTCCTAAATTATTTTCTTATACTTTATCATTTAATCAAATACATCCTCAAATTTTAAAACTTTTCACTAAAGTCCCTGACATGATATTTGGGGTATTACAGAATTTTTCTTAAGGGGGAGAGTTGTAATACCCCCAAAATTTGTTTAGTGACCAAAATGTAAGTTTTAAAAGTTTAGTACCCAAAGTATAAAATTGGGAAAAGTTTAAGGACCTAAATAGTATTTTTCCCAAAAATATTTTTTTATTCCATAAATAGATAGTTTAATTTTGAGAGTGGGGTTTCACTGGAATCAAATTCTTGATCTGAAATTTACGTTGAAAACTAGAAACGGTTAAAGTCTGGTAAAAAATCGATAAATCAGATCAAATAGAAATTTCGGGAAAAATTGAAGGATGATAAAATAGGTTTAAAAATATCATTTCAAAATGTTAAAATGATTGAAAATAATATGGATCATTGGATTTGAAGATTTATTTTAATGTTTAATTTAGACTGTTGGATCAAAGTGGCAAGATTGCAATTTTTGGAAAGATGCTTGGTAAAATTAGAAAAGAGTAAAATATTTTATTTATATTTGACTTTGGAAATATGATAAGGTTATGTGGCTTGATATTATTGTAAATATTAATTTTTATTAATGGAAAATGGGCATTTCTCATTAAATGAATATTTTATTTATTTAAGCTTAAATAAATGTTAAATTAACATGAAATTACATGATAATTTCATGAAACTTAGGTCATTTTTAGCCCCTTGTCCGTGAACCCTCTAGAAAGGTAAGATAAACTTTTTTTTTCTATTTTTTGAGCAATTTCCTTTGGATTTTGGATCATGCCGTGAAATAAAAATTGTTCTAAGGCTTGTAAAACCTTTATTGCTTGCTAATTTGGTTTGTTTTCAAAGATTCCAAATTTTAGGGTTTATGTTCACATTAGGTTTTATGGAATTTATAAAGGATTTTGATGTTTTTAAGACTGTAACAATCAATTCCAAGCACGATTTATGATTAAAATCAATTATACATGCCTATATAAGTTATGGGTAATTTCAGCCTAATCATAATCTTGGAGGAAGTTTATGTTATGATGAAATTTGATTAGGGATTTGATTGTATATATTGTATAAGGTTGATTTTATGCTTGAATCGAATCAAAATCGAGTAAAATCATGAGAACCCTAGCATTGGGTAGATAAACCATTCGACCTTGAGGAAGATGATGGGGAAAATTTTTGAAAAAAATTCATGTTTCTTAGAAATGATATTAGAAAGGCTTTACAAGCCTTAGAAAAATTTTAGGGCCAATCTATAATTTTGTGAAAGTTGGGGGACCAAATCGATAATTATAAAAACCCTGGCCTTAGGTACATAAACCCTGGCCTTAGGTACACAAACCATTCGACCTTGAGGAAAATGATGGGGGAAAATTTTGAAAAATTTCATGTTTCTTAGAAATGATATTAGAAAGATTCTATAAGCCTTAGAAATATTTTGGGCCAATCTATAATTTTTTGAAAGTTGGGGGACCAAATCAATAATTATGAAAAAGTTATAGAATTATGGGTTGTTGTATAATTATTCAAGAATTATTGTACTATGCTGAAAATTACTATTTGGGGATTGAAATTGAAGTTAGAATGTGAAATGTAACCATTTTGGAATTAAGAAAGTTTGAATGATAAATGATAAACATTGAGAAAGTTAATGGATTAAATGGTAAATATGGCATTATTGAGGTATTTTGGCTGAAAGTTTAATGCTGAAAATTATTGGGCTTTGAATTGAAGAATTAATTACAAAAGCCCAATATGAATAAAAAGGAAAAGTTAAGATGAATTTTAGAACAATTCGAAAATAATAGTACTTTTGGAGTATTATTATTAAGTGTGAAATGTTTGTAAAAATACTAACATGTATTTTATATTTGTATATGCTTTGTATTGATGCTTGTGTAGATCGTGATCGAACTCGTGATACGAGCAAAACGAAAGGCAAGGAAAAAGTTCAAGAATAATCAGATTTCAATAGTAAGGTATATAGTGAGGCATACCAAGTGAGTGCATTTATTATATATTTATACGATATGAGGACGACTTGCGATGAGTTAACTTTGAATGTTTTTTTTTTAAAAACATGTTTTACCGTATTTTGAAATATTTTCATAATGTTTATGAAAATGATTTTAAGAATAATTTTAGGGTATGAACTACCCTAAAATAGATGGATGAACTTTTATATTATTTTAACAACTATCGATATTTCAGAATAAATGTTTAATCTACGAATTTGATTTAAAGGCCTATTGTATGTGCATTGAGAGTCATAGGTGCATTTTGACATACTTGGAGTATGATGGTTATCGATCGATTTTGTTTAATGTATATTTTTCATTTTCGTGTAGTACCTTTGTGTACTTTCAGCACTATACGTGCATGCATGGTATTCCTGCTATGACGGTGCTCCACGAACGACCCAAGCTAAAAAACCGGTAACAAAAAAGATCCGAAGGTTGAGCTCACAAATCCCAATAGTATAATCGTTAATCTAGAGCAGCATTAAGAGTCTCATAAACATAAGCATGCTAAAGATAAGGTACTAAGTAGTAGACACATACATGATCTTGATAAAGTGCTACCTACTTAAGGCTTAACTACTTTGACTATGAAGTAGGGGTCTCACACCTCTCTTAGTCATTCAACAAGGGCCTCTCCATGAGTATGCCTCTAAAGGGACTCTACACTTAATGATTGACTGCAACTACTTTGCATTATCTAAATACAAACCTGAATCGACTCGACATTATCCAAATGAAACTTTAACTATGTTGTGCATTATCTATAAAAAATACCAACTAGTATATGGTCTAAAAAGCCATCAGACACTAGGTAACTGCGATTATCACGTCCTGCAAACCTGCCCCTCGCGTGTGTTAGGCCTCCTATCCAAATTTACCATAAAAATGCCTCGCACACTTATTATGGTGTATCCAGGCAAGAACATAACACCTGCCAACCCACTCATCACGAGTGTTAAGGCCTCGACCATAGTCAACCGTAGAATTGTCTCGAGCACTTGCTTAAGGTTTTATTGGATATCATATACCATTAGATGATCATCACCTCCTGAACTAGACTAATGTAACTATAAATGCATACCTAAGGTCCAAAGGCCAATGAAACTGACATCGCTAACTGACTCCTCATTAGTGTTCGGGCCTCACGCCCTCACTACCTCATAAAGTGCCTCAAGCATTGGCAATGCCCCACTAGGGAAACTAAGGTAACATGGGTATACCTTATTATAATTGGACATACCTTATTATAATTGGATTCACTAAAGTGAGGCCATCCTCTCTCAAGATGCTATCTCGATCGCTCTCTATCTAGAACATTATGCGAAGGCTTATTGGTATGTTACTGTTGTTATTTAATACGTTGCTCCATTCTAGTCACTTGCTACTTAAGGGTATTTTAATCATTCTCTGTCTCTAGCAAAGTCTCTAGATGTTCTTTGGGTTTACAATGATTTTTTTGGTTATTATTCTCTTGTTATACTATTCACTCACCAGATAACTGAATTAGGTTCAACTCTGAGTAGCGATTCTCTGATTCCTCTTATTTAACTTCCTTTCAATACTCCTTGAATTGAAAGGACGGCTAACACCTCCTAATTTCACTTACATTCTCAAACCCCACGCTTTCCATTAGTTTTGAATATAACTTGCTCCTTGTATCGTTGATCGGTACAACCCATGCAACGATCTTTGTGCTCAACTATTCGTATACATGCTCGATTGAAGATATTTTGATGTATTTTGCTTAGTATGGTTACATCGTTTGTAACCTACTCTTATGAGTGTTTCTAGGTATGATTGGTCATTTATGTCCCTCATGAATTAAGTCTTACTATTACGAATCATCCTTAGCTCTTACAGGCCTTAGCCGGGTCAAAACTGACCATCCAAAGTGAGTAATAGAGTATAATCGATACCTAGGTTCAAGTATCGATATCCCTATGAGTATCAGTACCAAAAATGCATTTTGTTTCTGAAAATTAAGCTTTGTCTCGAGACCAACACTCTGAGTCTCAAGACTAAAGGGGCAGTATCCATACTCTCATAGCAATATCGATATTGACACTCTAAAATCTCTAATTTTTGCCCCAATTCATCTAGTATCGATATTATTAATCCCAATATAGATAATCAAACCTTTAAATGATTATTTAGCCTTGCAAAAACACCCCAAAAATTATCCTAAATGGCTTGGTTTTGTTTCTACTCTTATATTAAAGCTTTATGGAGATAAATAGGGTCTTAAAGTAGCTTAAAAACATCTTTTTAACCTCTAAAACATGATTTAATCATGATATCAAATATAAACTCTAAAATGCTTTAATACTTCAATTTAGCAATTTCTTTAAATTTATGAAAACTTAAAACTCTAAAGGATTAAAAATACACTACCTTGAAGTTAGAAACCCGAAATGAAGCCATTTGCTTACCAATTCCTTTCCTTGGTGATTTTGATGAAAACTTCTACTTTTCTCTTTAACTATAAAATCACAAGGCTTGATTCTGTAAAACTACGATGCTAGAGGGATTACGAAGGAAAATGAAGCCTGAAAAAGGCTTAAACTGTTACCTTTGGCTTTAATCCTTGGAGAGAAAGAATAAAAAGAAAAAATTAAGAAATGGAAGGGAAATGAATATGAAATGAATAAATTGGCTTATTCCTTTTAAAATTGAATAATTGCACCTTTGGTCCTTTCTTATTTTCCAAAGTTTGAAAATTTTATTTTTGGGCTAATTAGGCTCCAAACCAACTTAATTAAACTCTATTCAACCCAACAACTTAAATTAAGAATTTCATGGGGTCCACTTACCTCTTAGGTAAACCCGAAACTACTAGCCCTGATTTTAGGGTATTACAAAGAAGATGTACCTCTTTCTTAGATCTTGGATCTTTGTACACTTCTTCTGGATTGCTTGAACTTGGAATTGAACCATGACTTTGGGCTTTTAGATTACATATAAATATTTTCAAAAACTATATATATATATATATTAAAAAATTATATATCATATTTTTTCAAAACTATAATATATATACTATATATTTTCAAAAACTATATATTATATATGTTATGTATATTTTCAAATAGTATATATTACATATATTTTCAAAAGCTATATTATATAAGTATAATATACAATATATTACAAATATTATATAATAAATATAGAAACCCTTGTAGTAAACCCCATACAAAAATAGGTGTCCATAGATGCCCCTCTTTGTTCATTATCATGCAACGACAATAGGACAAAGATAAAAATAAAAAAAATGTCGTTTGATTCTCAAGATAAATGATTTCAGAATATGAGCTTGCTCTTCTAATGTTGAGACGTTTACTTTTTCTTTAGGAATCAGATCAAACTTTTGTTGAATTGAGTTTTCTTCGAACTCGATATTCTTTATTGTGACGTTGACATCTAAGTTGTAGTTGTGTATGATCATTCTTTTATTCGGATATCTTTCGTCGTTGAATAGAAATCTGACTTTGAGAAGATGTGACTAGAAAATAGGCTTTCGCTATCAAGCTAAGCCAAATTGCAATTGGTTTTGATGTGTTTCTGGATCAAGTATCATTCTTCATGAAGTTGAAGCTTGACCTTGAAGACTTCAACAAGAGACTAGTTTATTGTCGCTAGTCTGTAGTTGATTTGAACCTAATATCCTCTATCGTAGAGTTGAAATTGACTTTGAAAAGTTTTATCGATCGATAACTACTCATTGTTATCATGCGATCAATGTGCTCTCGAGTTGAGCATACTTCATCATAAAGTCAAAACTGAACTTGAACTCTTTGGTTGACATATAGTTATTCTCGACTTAATCTACATTGTAGATGACCACTCTATTGTGAGTTGGTCTTGCTTCTTCAAATGAATCCCCTCCATGGGTTTAAGCTAGGTGAAGGATTCTTTGGATGACCCCCTTCGTGAGTTTGTCAAGTGAAATAACTACCCTTCATGGTTTAAGCCAGTCTTATTTTTTATATGACTCCCTTTTGTGGGTTTGAGTCAAAGTGCGACAGCTCCTCTTCACAGTTTAAGCCAGTCTTGATTTTTTTGGCGACTTCCCTTCATGGGATTGAGTTGCGGAAGATAACTCCCCTTCACGATTTAAGCTAGTCTTGGTTCTTTGGACAACTCCCCTTCGCGTGTATAAGTCAAGTGAGATAACTCTCCTTCACAATTTAAGTCAGTCTTGATTCTTTGGATGACCCCTTTTGGCGGGTCTGAGTCAAGTGAGACGACTCCCCCTCGCGATTTAAGTTAGTCTTGAATGATATTGAGCTTGTTATCCTTTATCATGAAGTTGAAATCTTGCTCAAAATCTAGGTTGAGATCCTCATTTTAGAGTTAAGCTAAATCACTTTAAATTTGGAGTCTTCTTCTAGACTTGAAGAACTTGGTTTGAAAATATTCCCTCATCGTTAAGTTGAGCTATGTTGTATATGACTCCTCCATCGCAAGTTAAGTCGATCCTGGGTACTTCGAGTGCAATATATTACATCGTAAAGTTGAAATTGACTCGAACAACCTACAAAGTTGTATATGTGATGTCATGAATGTAATATCCTATGGTATGCCTAAAATGAAAATATATCATTTTGTGCATTCTTATCTTATCTTATGTTTCTTGGAGCCAATCTTGCCTCAATATTGGCACAGTCATTAGGTTACATCGCTTCTCAAAAAACAAGTTGATCACTTTTCACAACTCAAAAATCTTCTACCTTCATTCTTTATATCTCGAGCACTAATTCAATCTTGGTTTTATAGATGAGCTAAGGATCTTTAGTCTTTTTATGATTTCAATGTGGATATTTGCCGAAGTAAAGGTATTCCAGGATGGTTTTTCAGTGGAAACACATTGGGAGAAAAATTGATATAATAAATAGGGATTATGGAGATCCCCCACTTCATTTTAAATTCTTCAATAAATCTTTGAGAAAATATATCTTGTTTGAAAAATGTCTTTTCATCAAAGAGTTGAAAAGTTTGTTGTAAAAATGACGTTAGAGCAACTAAAGTAAAATATCAGTTCACTGAGTATCAAATAAATAAATCACACATGTTGATTTCAGAAATTGTAGCCTTTTAACAAGTTTCAAGATCGATTTATTTCAAATTCATGGATTTTGTGAATGTTTTTAGAATGCCCTACAAATCTAGCGCGACCTTGAAATAGGATGAACACAAAATAACGTAATTGATACATTTCATTGCTAGACTTCTTAAAGAGTATTTCTCTTTAATTTCTCAAGAATCTTCCATTTCTTCAAGCTTTATAGACTCTTTAAGTAGAGATCGTACAGAAATATTGATCTAAAAACAAAATTCTTGAGTGCTTTTGTGTAGTCGATTATAAAAGATGTTTTCTAACTCCCTTAGTATGTCTTTCATCATTAAGTTTGATGTCCATGCTTTTTGATTTTTCAGAGAGATTTATATCGACACATAAAGACTAGTGTCATAATCTAAATATAATCATGTTCATAAAGTTAGGGCTATTGACATGGCCCATTATGTAACGTCCCGAAGAACCTTAGGTAGATACCCGGGGTAGACCTAAACCAATACATAATTTGATTAAATTAAATGGTGAAAGTGAAAGTAAAAAAATGGAAGGATTTAATTTTTAATTAATCCTTTAGTATATAAAAATCTAGATTTGGTTCTAGAAGAGTGAATGCAACCATGGCTTATAGAAAAAGAAATAAGAAGAGAGAAAAAACTCAGTATCATCCTCATTCTTCTTTTCTCTTCTATTATTCCATCTTCTCATACTCTTCCTGTCTGAAACCACATAGCCATAGAAAAATATTGCGACCGTAAGAATCAAACTCCTTATCACTTAAGTTTTATTCTAAATAGTGGATCTCCAAGTCTCGGGGATAGTATCCATCTAAGGTTTGATGGGTTTGGATGAAAAGAAAAGAGTGAATGAGCTTTAAAAGAGTGAAAGTCCATAATTCTTGTTTATTATCATTGAGTCTTCTTTTATGTACATTATTTGATGATTTCATTTTGAAGTGAGGGAAAAAGAAAAACCTTCTCAAGCTAAAGCGAGAGAGCTTGATAAAGGGAGTAGAGAGCTTTTCCTTCTAGTAACCAAAGCCAAGGTAATGTTTTTATATTCTTTGAACACCCATGTATACCCTAATATTTGGATTAGTAAGTTGTAAGCATGTTGTATGAAATTAGTGCTTTGTTTTAGGGGTTTTGGATATAGAAACCTATTTGTTTTAGGTTACAACCCTATTTTAGGTTGGAAATTGTTTAGTGTAACATATTTTACGTTGAAAAATCAAACCTTCAAGTGTAAGTCTATAAGCTTATTGTTGGGAAAAAGTGATATCACATGAGTTAAAATCTTTAATTAATAAAAAATAGTAAATGTTTTTAAATTGTCCTTATGAATTCAATATTTGCAATATAGTCCCTAAAGTACATAAATTCTTTGAAAATTATCTTCTTCGAATCTGATCGATTTAATTTCTTTCGAAGTAGTTTCAAAATGGTTCTAGAATTTTAAATAAAGTGGTGATGGGATTGTGCGGGATACACACCCAACTATAGCAAGATGATTTATTGTGTGGGTACACATCTAAATATGAAGGTGGTGATGTATTGTACAGGATACACACCCAACTATAGCAAGATTATGTATCGTGTGGTGTACAGATTTAAATATGAAGGTGATGATGTATTGTACGGGATACACACCCAACTACAAGCAAGATAATATATCAACGGGGTATACATCTAGATATGAAGATGGTAATCTATTGTATAAGATATACACCCAACTACAAGAAAGATGATGTATAATAAGGGGTACACATCTAAATAAGAAAGTGGTGATGTATTGTATGGGATACACACCCAATTATAAGCAATGTGATGTATCATACGGGGTACACACCTAATTACGTCAACCATATTTTAGGTTGGAACTTGTTTGGGATTGCAAGTGTAACATATTTTACGTTGAAAAATCATACCTTCAAGTGTAAGTCTATGAGCTTATTGTTGGAAAAAATGATATCACATGGGTTAAAATCATTATTTGATAAAAAATAGTAAATGTTTTTAAATGGTCCTTATAAATTCAACATTTGTAAAATAGTCCCTAAGGTTCATAATTTCTCTGAAAAATTATCTCTTCACATCTGATTAATTTAATTTCTTTGAGGTAGTTTAAAAATGGTTCTAGAATTTTAAATAAAGTGGTTATATATTATACGGGATACACACCTAACTATAGCAAGATGATGTATCATGTGGGGTACACATCTAAATATGAAGCTGGTGATATATTGTACGGGATACAACCACATGCAAGATGATGCATCATACAGGGTACACATCTAAATATGAAGGTGGTGATGTATTGTATAGGATACACACCCAACTTCAAACAAGATTTTTTATCGTACGGGGTACATATCTAAATAAGAAAGTGGTGATGTAGTGTACGAGATACATACCCAATTATAAACAAGTTAATGTATTGTACAGGGTACACACATAAATTTATGAATAAGGAAATATTATATTTATATATCAGTTGAAATAAAGGTATGTCTTTGTAAGAGACTCGTGATATCATCAAGAAAAAAGATAAATGTGGTGTAGCAAGTAAATTTGATAAGGTTAATGAAAGCTCGAGATTATGATACTCTATGTACGATTAGAAATTTTTAATGATGTTGGTACAACATTTTCCGCTTACATTCTAAATTTAAGGTTATATGAGTTTTGTTGAATAGTTATACATTATTGTGCTTTTGTAGCTCATACCTTAGTTGGTTACCATTCTCAGGATTTTGATAGTTGATAGTATATCAAGGTAGCACCTTGCTGAGGAATTCCAGCATCTCGACTACCAGAGTACAATTTTGAATTCTATTAGGGGTATGTGCATACCATGTTTACTTAGGGTTGAATATAAGTATTCAGTCTAATGTCTGGTTATATATTTTTGAACTGTTTTATATATTTTATGGATCATGAAAGAGTCGGAGCTTCGCATTTTGTATAAAAACTATCTCAATTGTTAAATGTTTTGTATTTTATATGAAATATGTTTTTAAGTAGTTTTCTGTTAACGAAATTTTTATTTTACGGATTTTTGGGTCACTCTTGGCCTGGATATGACACTTTAATCCCAGTGTTGACATATTAGGTCGGGTGTTACACTTAGTGGTATCAGAGCCTAGGTTGATCAATTCTAGGACCTGTAGGTTAGGATTTAAGTTTGAGTACATGGATACATGCCCTATAGAGTAGATCCTTAGAGGATGAGTTTGTTCCTGACTTTGAGGAATATGGATTAGCAGGAGATACCAGTGTGGATTAGGTGGCATACTTCTAAAACCATAACTCGATATTACGCAGAATCATGAGAGTAATTTCTAGAGTCCAACCTGCTCTTATTACTCCCCCTCCTCCTGTGCTTGTCAAAAAACACATGTAAAACGTCTTAGGAGGTACAAGACTATATAATTCTTTAGATATAGTGAGGATGATCCTATAACTATAGATTAGTGGTTGTGGGAGACCTAAAGAACTTTAAGACAACTACATCTAACTCCCGAGGGAAACTTAGAGTGCATCGTATCCCTTTTAAAAGGGGATGCTATTGATTGGTGGGAAATAGTGGAAATGGCATTACAATCAGAGAAGCCGACATAGTAACTCTTCTTGAGTGAACTCCGACAAAAATAAATTAGGGAGGCACACATGGATGATTTGCGGTTGGAGTTCTTACAATTAGTTCAAGGGGAGAGGTTAGTACTTGAATATGAGAGAGATTTTTTCTGATGAGCCTATATGCCCCAAAGATATTGGAACTCTTCTTGAGTGAATTTTAATAAAAATACTTTGGAAAGGCACACATGGATGATTTGCGGTTGGAGTTCTTACAATTAGTTCAAGGGGAGATGCTAGAAATTCTTGGAATAACTCCATATTGACGTATATACCCAATTAGATGCAAACCCTCTGAAAGTGTTTTCGAAATTAACTCGACAAACAAAGGTAGTGGAGAGAGTTCATAATATGAAAGATCAAGCAAAGGGAGAGTCCAGTTCTTTGAACAGAAGAGCTTCAAACTGTGTAGGAGTACAACGGTCATCAGCTAAGAAAGCTAAAGAATTTAGATGTTCGAAGAATTCCACACCTACCCAGTCCCATAAGTTCGAGCAAGAATTCCATATTTATTTAAAACAAGTAAATTTCATGGATGAAATTTTCATTAGTGGGGGAGAATTGTAACAACCTAAAGAACCTTAGGTTGATACCTCGGGTAGTCCTAAACCAATGCACAATTTGATTAAATTAAATGGTAAAAGTGAAAGTAGAACAAAAAGGGAAGGATTTATTTTGTGATTAATCCTTTAGTAAAGAAAAATCTAGAGTTAGTTCTAGAAGAGTGAAGGTAACCGTGGTTTATAGAAAAAAAGAGAAGAGAGAAAAAGAACTCATCATCATCATCATCTTCATTCTTCTTTTCTTCTATTATTCCATCTTCTCGTACTCTTATTGTTTGAAACCACATAATCATAGAAAAATATTACGAATGTAAGAATCGATCCCCTCATTGCTTAAGTTTTATTCTAAGTAGTGGATCTCCATGTCTTGAGGATAGTATTCATCTAAGGTTTGATGGGTTTGGATGAAAGGAAAAGATTGAAGGAGCTTTAAAAGAGTAAAAATGCATAATTATTGTTAATTATCATTGAGTCTTTATATATGTGTATTATTTGATGATTTCATTTTGAAGTGAGAGAATAAGGAAGTAGGGAGCTTTTCCTTGTAGTAACCAAAGCCAAGGTAATGTTTTTATATTCTTTGAACATCCATGTAAAAGTTGGAAGCATGTTATATGAAATTAATGCTTTGTTTTACGGTTTTTAGATATAGAAACCCATTTTTTTAAGTTAGGAACCTGTTTATTTTAGGTTGCAACCATATTTTAGGTTGGAACTTGTTTGGGATTCCAACCATATTTTAAGTTTTAACTTGTTTAAGGTAACATGTTTTAGGTGGAAAAATAAAACCTTGAAGTGTAAGTCCGAGAGCTTATTGTTTGAAAAAAAAGTGATATCACGTTGGTTAAAATCATTAATTGATAAAAAAAATAGTAAATGTTTCTAAATGGTCCTTATGAATTCAATATTTATAATATAGTCCCTATGGTTCATAAATTACTTGAAAATTATCTTCTTCAAATCTAATCGATTTAATTTCTTTTGAGATAATTTCAGAATGGTTCTAGAATTTTAAATAAAATGGTGATGTATTGTATGGGATACACACCCAACTATAGCAAGATGATGTATCATGTAGGGTAGACATCTAAATATAAAGGTGGTGATGTATTGTACGGGATACACACCCAACTACAAGCAAGCTGATGTATTATATGGGGTACACATCTAAATATGAAGGTGGTGATGTATTGTACAAGACACACACCCAACTACAAGCAATATGATGTATCGTACGGGGTACACATCTAAATAAGAAAGTGGTGATGTATTGTACATGATATACACCCAATTATAAGCGATGTGATGTATTGTATGAGGTACACACCTAAATTTATGAGTAGCAAAATATTATATTTTTATATCATTTGAAATAAAGGTATGCATTGGTAAGAGACTCGTGATATCAAGAAAGAAGATAAATGAGGGGTGATGAGTAAGTTTGATAAGGTTAATGAAAGCTCGATATTAAGATAGTTTAATTATGTTTAGAACTTTTTAATGACGTTTGTATAACATTTTTCGCTTATATTCTAAATTTATGGTTACATAACTTTCATTGAATAGTCATACAGTACCGGGGGTCTTGTAGCTCATATGTAACACCCATAATCCCTAGACGCTTCAAAATATGAGTTAAAGATGTTACATAAACATTACAGACATTCGTTGAACATAAATGCTTAAAATTTTGTTCCATAATAAATCATTCTTTTATTAACTTTAAAACTATTTCATTAACCGCGTAAAATCATAAAATAATATTTAAACATTCAAAACGAATATGATTTTAGGCAGTAATTAGGCAGATTAGTGTTGTTTCATAAACTATATAAAACTGACTAAATACTTCTTAATTTAAAACCATTTTAAATATAATATTATATATAAACTATTCATTCATAAATACGAACATAACTAAACTAACTAAAATAAAATATCCCTAGTTTACTATTACATACCATTTTAAACAAATCCGAAAAAGAAAACTAACTTATATAATTATACATGCCACTAAAAGGCAAAAGAAACATTAGATATGTCTTACAGATACTGATAACATGGATGACTTCCAAAAGATGCTTGGGAGGCTCCTCACTATGCGTCCTGTTCTTTATCCAAACCTACGCATGAAAACCATCACGAGCTAAGTAAAACTTAGTGAGGCAGTAATAATTTAAGGTGAGACGAAACAATTAATGTATCATAAAAACATTAAAACATTAGAAGTAATTTAAATAAAAACATTAAACTTTCAAACTAACTATTCAAGTCAATTTCTTCATCGTAAACCTAAAATCATGATAAACATCATCAGATAAAATAAGCATTTCATATTTCCTTTCCAATCAACACATTTTATAACTTTCATATTTCATTTTCATAGCCCAATGTATATTTAAGAGAATACAAGGTACGTGAGTCGAACATCAATGTGTGCACTAAGCACCAAAGGTGCTAAACATCATCATTATAAGAAGCACTCCGAGTGCAAATCCTATCATATGCTCTAACGGTGACAATCATAATGTACACGAATATATCATAACTTTACTTTAATTTAATCAACTTAATGAGATGCCAAGTGTACCTACGACTCTCAATGCAACATAAAATGAGTTTTTAGATCATAATATAATATAATCATTAAATAATCAACGTTTTAAAATCATAATCATTTTAAAATTCATCATTATAAAAATAATACATGGGCAGTTCATACCCTAAACTATCCATAAAACATTTATAAAAAATTATTGAAATAATCCATAATTAAAATAGAAAACATACTTTAAAATAATATGAGGTTGACTTATCATAAGTCGTCCTAGATCAAAAATAATTAAATAAAAAAACTACACTCACCTTTGCCTCACTACCAAACCTTTTATACAATACTCCTACTCACATGTTTTTTCTTCCCTTTTGTGTCACTCGGATCGCTAGGTTTGTCGTAGTCTGACAACATTATAATAATAACACCAAATATTCGAACTATATGTTAGTAATATACTAACATAATCTAATTTAATAACATAAAAGTCTATGAAATAAAATTGATACTAAATCAATTTCAAACTAAATCACATTTTAATCATAGCTTCAAATTTCCCAAAATAGTCATTTGATTCCGTAAATATTACTTTTAGCATCAACCCTTCAACTTTTACAAACTTCACATCCAAGTCACTAATTATGAATTCTTTTTAGAATTCATATCAACTTTCCATTAAATTCATAATGATTCTTCACCATTAAGATCACTTCACATTAATTATTAAAATTTCTAGCACCTTAATAATATACCCAAATGATGCTTTCACATTTAATAAACTTATAATCAAGTCCCTAGATTTTCAAGACCTTTCGAATTCCACCTTAGGAATTTACCAATTTTGTAATTTACTTCCAATCAACTTTCTAACTTAAAATTTCAGCATTCCATAATTAAGATTCAACATTAAATACCCTAAATTACACATTTGTGCATCAATGTTCCACAATTCTCAAAAACTTACAAATTAGCCCTTTCATTATCTCAAGGTTCCAAATTGATCCAATTCAATCTCCAAAGCATGTAAAATACATCTAATATCAATTCAAGACCATAGGAAATTTTTCAATATTTTCCCCATAATTTTCCTCTATGGAAACTTTTTTTATCAGATCGGAGGCCCACTGGAGTAAGGAGAGTTTACTATTGAAGGTAAAACTCTCTCGTTCTTAAGTTTGGGGGCTCTAGGGTGAGTCACATTTTGGGTAGGGGTTAGTTTTCAGAAAAGGAGTGAGAGAGGTGAGATCAAGGGTGGTTTTGAGTCTATTTTCAAGGCCATTATCGTCGCCTCGCAGTGCTCGTAGTTGTTTCTGGGTTTTCTCACGGTGGAGGATTGAGAAAAGAGAGGAGGGTTGAGAGAATAATTGTCTCTCTCTCCTTGGGTTTAAGAGAAACATAGCAAATGAGAGTGTTGGGCCATTTTGTTCGTGTTTTTTATTTATATGTAGGGGCAAAAACGATGTCGTGGGGGGCTTCAGCATATATTTGCGCATTGCCTAATAGCATTTTAGGCCCCTGGATGTTTGTATCACTCTATTTTGGCCATTAATCATAGTTTTGTATTATTATTTTTTAAGCATTTAATTTTTCTCATTTAAATTTTAGTCACCAGAATATATATTATACTATGTTTGCCAATATTTGAATCTAACCTATGTTTTCTTATTCTTATATTTTAGTCACTATTTAATAGGAATATATTTAGGGTTAATTATTATTTACACCTTGGTGTTTTTGATTTGTTTCATTCCAGTCATTAATATTATTTATGAGTTATTTCTTTTCCATCACCTATATTATTTAATTTATATGATATTGGTTCTAGTTTATTTGTAATTATTGTTTAGCGTTTCAAGCTTTTGTTAGTACTATTTTGGTCTCTTATTTATGTGCACATTATTTTGTAAAATATGAAAAATAAGAAAATTTCATTGTGAGGGTAATCTACGAAGATATCTCTCAACTATAAGAGAATGTATCTTTTCAAGGATTATTCGCACAAAGGTTTTTTTTTATAATTTTCTTTGCTTTGAGTTTACTTATTTAAATTATTTTACCTCTTTTCATTTTATTTTATTTATTTTTGAAAATATGAAATAACATCATTTTATGAGGGGAATCCATAAAAGTGTTTCCTGACTATAAAGGAAGTGCATTTTCAATGATTGTTCGTACAAAATGACGCATTTTCTCTTATAAAAATAATTAAAATATTTTTATTCTATTAAAATATCTTTTGGGCTATTTAATCTTTTTAATCCATTACAGTCCTTCTTTTAATTTTTTTAAATTAATATTTATTTAAATAAATTTGAATAAATAGAAGGATCATAATTTAAAGATATTTTCAAAGTTTGTAATTCTCAATATTTAAACAACATATAATCGTTTAGGTACCAAAATTTGGGTGTTGTAAAGGTGCTCACCCTTCCCCACACGTAATCGACTCTCTAACTCTTAAAAATGAGTTTTTCGTAAAACACATACCATTTTTTATCTTTTAAGGTTTCTAACCTACCTAACTTAAAGGTTGGTGGAGACTCAAAAATCAAATTGTTTCAAAAATTGAATTTTATCACTTTCCCTGAATTAATTTTTTAAGTCTAACGGATCCCCGGGGAGACGTTATGACAACTTGGCGACTTCGCTGGGGACCTAGAGAGTAAGGCCATAACTATTATACATTGTTTTTATTCTTGGGAATTACAAACTGAAATTGTATTTAATTTATGATCCTTTTATTTATTTTGAGTTTTAGCATACCATGCATTATTTTTAAACTAATTGGTTTTTTATTTTATTGGTCTTCAGAATTATAGAGGTTTTGAGATTGTGAAAATTATGTCTTCTGTCTTGTTTTCAATGGTTTGTGAGTTTTTCCTTACACACTACACGTACATTTACATAACATAAGCTCACTTATGATCTTTTTCCCTTTTAAGTTGAGGTGAAAGCTTAGCCTACGTGAGATAACTTGTTTCTTCGTACGGGTTTTAGCAAGTAACTTTTAGGGTTCATATATCTTATGTCTACGTGAGATAATTTTTTTCTCCGTATAGACATAAGGGAATGTATCCTCTCAAATTGAACTCGATCCGCACGAGCCTGTAATGGGCCATGATTGAGGAGCCTAAGGAGGCACCAACATGGACAATTCGAGTACCCTTTTTCTTAGAACCCGATACCACATATAATGAGCCCTAGTAACCCACCCCAACAAAATTAATGCTGAAACTGTGTCCCTTTTTAGGTACCCGAATAAGTGTACACAAAGGAGAAATGACACTAAACCTCTTTTCTTTACTCATATTATTTTATTTTCTGAATAAAGCATGTGAACTAGAAAATCATGTGGTTAGGTTTTACTTTCGAACAAAGTATGGGGTAGAAAGCATGTTTTGGGTAGGATTTAACCTAATAAGGGTAGAAAAACGTGTGGGAAGTTACAATTACTTCTCAATAATATTTGCATAATATGTGGATTCTTTTATACTGACACATTTTCTATGTTTGATTTTTTTTATTGTTTGGCATTGCATTATCATCATAAATAAAAGAAAGGTGTGATTACCCAAGTAATCATCAGAGTAGAAGAGTGATCATTAAGATGGAAAAGAGTTTTCATAACAAGTCTGAGCTTGGTTTGAAGAAACACAAAAAGTAAAAGGAGACAGTTTGCATGGAGATTATATATAACAGATGTCAATGTTAATTTCATGCAGAATAATTTACAAGAGCTGATAGAGATTTGGGAGAGTTGGAGAGTAGCTACCAAAGAGAGGTTTTACAAGAAATATGGTGACATAGCCCATCTCCTCTATGTAAAGATAGATGAACCGTTGCTTAAAGCTCTAGTCTAATTCTGGAACTCTACAAACAGCTGCTTCACTTTCAACAGACAAGATTTGACACCAACAATAGAGGAGTATACAACTCTATTTAACTTCGAGAGCCTCTAGGTGGATAGAATTTATTCAAGACCTCCGAAAGTCCAATCCTTTAAAAGTAAATTGGTAAAGATTACTAGTACAGGCAAAAATTGGATAGTAGAGCACATCCAACAAAAAGGAGAAAGTGAATGTTTTCCGTGACATTGTCTCAAGAAGGTGATACTCAAGCATATAGATGAAGATAAGATATTTGACACATTTTCTCTTGATATATATGGTTTAGTGATATTCCCAAAAACCTTGTTCCACATGGAGGTTGTTGCAACAAATTTCTTTGACAGATTGGAGAGGGGTATAAATCTGGCATCAGGAGTCTTGGTAGAAACCTTCCAATCCTTAAACAACTATCGCATATTGAAGGGGGTCGATTCATAGGATGTGCTCAAATACTCACTGTATGGATTCGCAGTCACTTCTGGAAAGAATATAAAATATCTTATCACCGCTTATCCACTATGTACTTGCCTTTGAAAGAATTTTTTAGCAAAGAGTGGCCAGAGGGGTTGCCAAGGAGAAGATGGATATCATCTTTCAATAATCTATAGGACCGAGACATTGCTTGGCGTGTTCCTTGGCTAGGATATACTAGTATTTTATTCAAATGTGGAGATCTTGACCATGTCCCTTTGTAGGAATTATGGGGAGGTGTCAGCTACACCCCGTTAATGGTTCTAAAATAGTATAGGGCTCACCAATTTATTCTAGTTACGAGCGGCTTGAATGAATCTGGAATCAAATACCATGGAGACCATTACAAGAATATAGCATAGGATTTATATCTTGCCTAGAAAAGAACTTTTCGAACAAGAGTTGTGGTCGAGGATGTTATGTGTACACCAAACTATGAGGCTTGGAGATTTGCAAGAAAAAACGAAAATGTCCCTTTCCCGAATTAAGGAGAAATTATCCATTGGGAAGAGCATATCAAGGTGGTACCCAGACAAGTAGAGATTCTCACTGCTGAGTTTGAAGCTGAAAAGAAGAAATGGAACAAAACAATGGAATATGTCAAACAAGAGAATTTCATGTTAAATCTCGATATGGGTTTCCATGCCAAAAAAATGGGTGTTGTTCAGAAAAAATAAAGAGAAAGTTGATCTTGAGTTGGCAGACTTGAAAAGGGATTAATGCAACCTATAAAAGGCAAAGAATGTGTCTGGATCTGGAAAGATATCACAGCAATGGGCTAAAGTATTGGCAATCTAAAAGCGACGAGTTCAAAGTCTGGAGGTTGAGAACAAACACCAACTTAAAAGAATTGAAGCTGAGAAGAAACTGCAGGACAGATATAAAGATCAGAAAAGAATATCGACTAAACAGCTTAGGATTGACAGTTGTAGAGCTGAGAAATGGAAAGTTGAGAAGGAAGCTAGCTTGATGGAGTTAGAAGCAGAAGGACATCGAGTCCATGGTTTGGAAAATGAAATGAACAGTATGCTGAAAGAACTCGAGGCCAGAGACCAGAGGATTCAGGAATTAGAGGAAGCAAAAGAGCAAAAGAAAGAGGAAGTATGGACTGAGAGGCAGGGGTATAACTGAATTCTCGAAAGAAAGAAGGTCGAAATTGGGTCTTGGATGTAAAGATTCCAAACCAAGAATAGGCGAGTGGAACAATTAACCAAGGAAATGGAAGATCTGCAAACAAATTTTGAAGGAGAATTGAATCAGTCTCGAGCTATGAATAGTGAGTTCAAAGATCATATCATGTATCTCGAGGAGTCCTTACTTCAAGTGCAAGTACCGAACGTGTCAATGAACTTAAGGCTTTCTCGTGAGAAGAATAAATCTTTGCGAGAACAAGTCATAGGACTAGAGAGTTAACGCCAGGATTATGCACATAATAAAGCAACAAGACAAGGAAAAGATGTTAGCAAAAATAATAATCAAATAGAGTAAATGTAAGTTAGTGAAATATGAAAGATTAAATTTAACTGGTAGATGAACCATAAAATATAGTGAATAAAACACATAGAGGAAATTAAAACTCTAACCGCATATTTCTAGTTCACATGTATTTATTCAAAATAATATATTGATAAAATTAAAAGAATAAGGTTAGAGTTCATTCTTTTGTAGACTTATTTGGGTACCTATGGACAGAGTTTCTGCATGGTCATAGATCGGGTGAGTTTCTACAGTTTATTATATGCAAAGTTTAGGTTCTATGAGTAAAGATACTCAAATTGTCCTTGTTTGTGCCCTCTTAGGTGAGTCAGACCCTCAATCCTCACCTATTATAGGCTTAAGCATATCGAGTTCAATTCGAGATTGCACATTTCCCTATGTCTGACACAGAGAATAAATCCTCATGAAGACATAGGGCATATGAACCTTGGAAGATACTTGCAAGGTTTGACACGGAGAATAAATTCTCAAGATGTTGCTTTCACTCACACTTAAAGGGGAAAGAGCTCGAGTATAAAGTTTATGTCTATGCAATGCACGTGTTGTGTGTGAGGAGAAATTCTCAAACCTTGGAAAACAACCACAAAAAATCAAACTAAAGTGAATCCAAAATTTTAATATTTGAAAATCAATCAAATACAAACATTAATACACAAGGATATAAAATAAAAGAATAAAAAAATTGAAAGAAACCAAAATAATCGTGAATTAAATAAAATTGTATTCTCAATTTTCAATTATAGAGACAATATATAATTGATTTAGGCCTTGATCCACTAAGTCCCCAATGGAGTCGCCAAGCTGTCGTAACCGATTTTTGGCTGGGAAGACCGATACAACATTTTTGAAAAATAATGAAAGGTTTTATACATGAAAAGAATGGGAGCCACCACCAATCATTTTAAGGTGAGATTGGAACACCTAAAATCAAGTAATTTAATAAAACAATTTTATTTTACTAAAAATACACATTTTGGTTTGTGAAATCAGAAATCAGGTCTAGGAGTCAGTTACACGTAGGGAATGATGATTACCCCCCAAATTCAACTATACAATTTTTTTTATCGAAAATTTCTAAGGAGAAATAGAAAATATTCCAACATTTCCAATCGAAGAGAAAATAATCCTAAATACTTTAGGATGGATATTTCTTTTTTCAACTAAAATAAAAGAATATAATAATTTCTCCAAAGTATTCAAGATTAAATAATTTGATTCGAAAAAATAAGAAATTAAGGTCATTAATCAAATTAAATTTAATTAGAAAAAATAAGGGATGTTTAATTATTTAAAAGGGTCGGAACAAATCCTATAAAAATTAGACGAATGTCTCGACATGTTAAATAAATGAACATTTCCTTTTCCTTTTATTCTTGATTTAATTTTTGCATACTCTTTTTTAGGTTCTTCTAGTAGGGTATTTATTATTTTAAATATAGAAATAGATCATCTAGTTACTTTAAGACATTCATTCTTAATATTTTAAATAAATAATACTACCTTTAATCCAATTATGAAATCGGTTGAGTTATGCTTATGAGGCTTTCATATATATTCAAAATGCCTGATCTATATGCATAAACAAATTTACATGGAAAATGAGGAAAATAAATCTTAATAAATTGAGGGAAGTGTTGTAATCCATTTAATGTGAAATTAATCAAAATAGGCATATAAATACATTTAATAATTTAAAATCTAATATGCTAAGCAAGGTGAAGAAAATTTAAACAAATTAATAATCATGCTCAATGATAAAATTTCAATTTTAGTGACAAAAATATAAACATGAGAAAGCAATGACCAAAATAATATCACATTGCAGTGCTAAATGAATAGAATCATAAATAAAATAAGGACCAAATGCAAGATAGCAAAATAAAGCACTCAATATGATAAAAATATGAAACACATATATATATATATATATATATATATATATATATATATATATATATATATATCTTCATGGGACTAAAATAAAATAAACGGAAACTAAAGTGCAATAATTAAAGGAATGAAATTAAATTGCTGAATGTGAGTCGTACCCCGTGAGTCGTACCCCGGGGCGAGTCGTCGCAAGGTCGTACATGATTCGAACATAAATAAAATAAATAAATAAAAAGTTAGTTGTTAGTGGTTAGTGGTTAGCAGTTAGATATCAATAGAGTCTAAACCATAATAATATGGATCGTACCGTGGATCAGGTCACCACAAGGTCAATTCAAATAATAGCAATAAATAAATAAATATTACAGTGGTTAAAGTGCAAGAAAATAAAAATTAGTGGTTAATTTGAAATAAATAAAAGCATAATTAAATGATTAAATTAAAATGAAACAAAATAGAGGGTCAAAATCATAACAAATAAAACAAAATAATACATAGTGACTAATATGAAAAACACGCATAACTTAAGGGGATTATTTTTCCTTAAATTAAATTACTAGAATACAAAGAGACTCTAAACAGCTGAGGACTTGAGAGTAATTTAACCCTAGAATAGTGATTAAAATTCGAATAGGCGCCTAAGTATAGGGACCTAAACATAATTAACCCTTAATTATGGGTGACGAAAGCATGAAACACACTGGAATCTGGGGACTTGACATACGATTTACCCAAAAGTTTTAAAACTAAAACCCCCTTACTCTTTCATAAGCACGTTGAATAACCAAAAAATCTTTCCCCTTTTTTTCTTTCATTTTTCCCTCCAAAAACTAAACTCTCTTCCATGGTTCGGCCGTGCAGCGTCTCACCAAGGCTCCAAACGTCGACCGCTATAAAATAGAGGCCACTCTCACCCTTAACTCTGACCGGGTAAGTCCTAACAACCACCTTGAGCCTCAATAAATCCTTTTTTTTCTTAATCTCTCTTCTTGTAATCGATCGAAAAGGCCAAGAACATGAACCCAACACCACAAGTTGTGGTTCACCCCATGACCACCCCCTATGGTGGCCAACAAAGACCCGAAACAACCTAAAAGATTAGCAAAACACCCCTCCAAGTAGAAGGCTAGCCTAATCCTACTACTGTAACAAAATACTCCTATTTATCCTATTTTCTTTCAAAATAAAAACAAATATATGTAAAAGTGGTTACTGCTCAAAATGAAAAAAGGAAAAGGAAAACCTTTTTTTCCAAACTTCTCTTGTATTTCTTTTTAATATGAAGGCTTACAATATATTCTTTTTTGTGTATCTCCAATGAGAAGGAAAAAAGTACCTCCTCCTATCTGATTTTTTTTATATATCAATAACTCATTTTTACAATGGTCCTTTTTTGTTTAGTGACATGATGAGGATGACAGCTGCTAGGAAGTTGGTGGGTTGTTTTGGTATTGATTTGATTAGGGTAGAATCCAGGGCTTGGGGAAGCGCTGTTGCAGCAACCGGGGCATTCAATGCCCCAGATATTAAGGGATTTTCCCTTTTTTGTTATTCTGTAATAATAAATTAAAAAGGGATAAAATTGGCGATTACGCTAAGTTATACTTAGCATGTGATGATTTTCACGCGTAGGTAAAGACAAGGATAAAGCTTTGAAGTAAGGAGCACCGCGAGTATCTCTTCTTGGAAAATCATACTAAAGCACGGTATTAGTAAGACATCTTTCATGTTATTTTGGCTTATTAGTTGCATGTATATTATGACTATTTAGTTGCTCTGATAAATTAGTTTTGAAATGGTTTATAATAGCAAATTAGAATTGCTTAATATGGTTGGTATTATATAAAGTAGTAGTATAAATGAATAGTAAATTATATATTATGTTTTAAAGTTAACTGGTTAATTTTTAAATTAGGCAGTGTTTAGGCACTTTATTTATTCTATGAATAGCACTGAACTGCCTAGTTGCTACCTAAAATTGGATTTAGATTATGATAAATTATTATTTATGATTTTTGGATTAATTAAATTGATTTAAATCGTTAAATTTGAAATTTGTAAAGTAGAACAAAAAAATACGAGTTTTTGTATAAGTAATGTTAAAGGTAAATAGTGTGACATCTTTAACTCGTATTTTGAGACGTATACGAGTTATGGGTGTTACAGATGAAGCTAAGTAAACCTCTTTCTCTTGTTTTCTCTTTTGATTTTTTATATTTTGTGTGTTTTTCCTTTCAAAACCAATTCATTTTCTTCGTTTTGCATATGCTTTTTCGGTGGGTTTTTCTTCCCTTCGATCTGGAGTCATGCATGCCGAGATCTGGGGATTTAATTTCCTTTTTTCATATTTTGGTTGCCCTTGGTTGATTTTGATGCTATCTTTGTTGACTGATTCATTTGATTTCTGGTTCGAATTTGATTTTTTCCCTTGTGACTTGCGATCTGATTGATTTTTTGTAGTGTGAAAGTTTCTTCAAATCACTCTGGTCGATGCGTTAGAGTGTGTAAAATGTTTTTAGGCCGACGCATGGTCTTCACATGCCATTGTTTATCAGCCGACAATGTTTGGGTTCTTCTGGTGCATTTACGGTCGTTAATTCGAAGAGTCTTATCCAACGACCCTCGTGCGACTCCATATGAATCAAAATGTTTAGGGTTTTTAAACCCTAGTTTACTTACGATATGAGTCCTTGATTGCCTTTATGATCTGACAGCTCTGGGTTGTGTGGCATTGGAACAAGCCTTGGAACCTCTAGTCCTTGGCATTGGGCTTTCACTGTCAGGCCTAGTAGAGCAGCTCGTTGGGTTAGAGGAGTCTATTATCTATGTTCTCCTCTGTTGGGTAAGGAAGATGAATCTGTTAACCCGAGTGTCTATTTTAGATATACAAACCAAAGTAGAAACAAATGAAAAATGAGTGTTTTTGTTCTCCTCTTATTCTTCTTTTGTATAGGAAAAACCGATAGCATTGATCGTGGTATCTACTCTTACATTTTATTAATTATTATTTAACTTCAATATTCTCAATTAAATTACTTTTTTTTTATTGAACTAATTTGTCAAACTTCTGTTCATGGTGTGTTTTCATTATAACAATTTTTATTTTTGTTGTTGGTTAAAACACAGTAGTTTTGAAGGAGAAGTTTGGTCTTTTTCTTTTTGTAGACACCAACTTTTGTTTGGGTCTTTATTACTATTATTATTATTATTATTATTATTATTAAATTATTTACATTTTCAAGGCCTAATTTAAAACCTAACAGACCAGTTGAAGCCTAAATGGATCCAACTTATTTACAAATTCAAGCCCAACCCAGATACATTCCAGATCCAACCCGTTCAAGCCCCGCTGACCCAAACCCACTAGGGTTTTTCTCGCCTTAGCTGCCAACCGCTCTGGATTCCAACCGTTAGATCAGATTTGATCCAACGGTTCAAGATCACTCCAGATTCAGGTATAAATAGCAGTCACCGCCATTTGTTGGAGATGGATCGTCCATCACCAGCGCATGTAGTGCACGCGCCCACCGTTTCAACTCCCAGGTGCGCGTGCACCCACCAGTAGCCTCCTCAGCCGTGTAAGCTATCGCCGTCGTCATCAACGTACTTCGAACAATACCTAGATAAAACACTGAATTAGAAAAAATAAGTAAAAACTCAAAACCCATTTTTTAAATGTTATTAAATCCTGAAAATATAGGATTTTCTAACAACCTGGTCAAAAACTATGATGGTTCCCTATCCTAGAGGTAATCATCATCTCACCCAAACGAAGAATAAAGAAACCAAAGGCAACCATTTTCAATACAATAGCATTCGTTGAGAAAAAAATGCAAAAAAAAAAAGAGATCGAACAAAAAACCACAGAAAAGAAATAAACCAAAAATCTTACCCTTCATCAAATCGGAGGCCCACCAGAGTAAGGAGAGTTTAGCATTGAAGGTAAAACCCTCTCGTTCTTAGATTTGAGGTTCTAGGGTGAGTCACATTTTGGGTAGGGGTTGGTTTTTAAAAAAAGAGTGAAAGATGTGAGGTCAAGGGTGGTTTTGAGTCTGTTTTTAAGGCCATTATCGTCTCCTCGTGGTGCTTGAAGCTATTTATGGGTTTTCTCGTGGTGGAGGATAGAGAAAATGGAGGAGAGTTGAGAGAATAATTCTCTCTCCTCAGGCTTAAGAGAAACATAGCAAATGAGAGTGTTGGGCCATTTTGGCCATGTTTTTTATTTATATGTAGGGGCTAAAACGATATCGTGGGGGGCTTCAACATATATTCGTGCATGGGCTAATAGCATTTTAGGCCCCTGGATGTTTGTATCACTCTATTTTGGCCATTAATCATAGTTTTGTATTATTCTTTCTCAAGCATTTAATTTTTCACATTTACATTTTAGTCACTAGAACATATATCATACTATGTTTGCCAATATTTGAATCTAACCCTATGTTTTTTTATTCTTCTATTTTAGTCACTATTTTATTGGAATATATTTAGGGTTAATTATTATTTACACCTTGGTGTTTTTGGTTTGTTTCATTCCAATCATTAATATTATTTATGAGTTATTTTTGTTTCCATCACCTATATTATTTAATTTAAGTGATATTGGTTCTAGTTTATTTGTAATTATTGTTTAGCGTTTCAAGTTTTTGTTAGTACTATTTTGGTCCCTTATTTATGCGCACATTATTTCTAAAATATGAAAATAAGAAAATTTCATTGTGAGGGTAATCTACGAAGATATCTCTCAACTACAAGAGAATGTATCTTTTCAAGGATTATTCGCACAAAGGTTTTTTATTTGATAATTTTCTTTTCTTTGAGTTTACTTATTTAAATTATTTTACCTCTTTTCATTTCATTTTATTTATTTTTGAAAATATGAAATAACATCATTTTGTGAGGGGAATCCATAAAAAAAGTTTCCTAACTATAAAAGAAGTGCATTTTCAAGGATTGTTCATACAAAATGACGCATTTTCTCTTATAAAAATAATTGAAATATTTTTATTCTATTAAAACATCTTTTGGGCTATTTAATCTTTTTATCCATTACAGCCCTTATTTTAATTTTTTTTGAAAATTAATATTTATTTAAATAAATTTTAATAAATAGAAGGATTATAATTTAAAGATATTTTCAAAGTTTGTAATTCACAATATTTAAACAACATATAATCGTTTATGTATAAAAATTTGGGTGTTGTGGGGGTGCTCACCCTTCCCCACACGTAATCGACTCTCAAACTCTTAAAAATGACTTTTTGGTAAAAACGCATACCATTTTTTATCGTTTAAGGTTTCCAACCTACCTAATTTAAAGGTTGGTGGCGACTCAAAAATCAAATTGTTTCAAAAATTGAATTTCATCTCATTCCCCGAATTAATTTTTTTAAGTCTAACAGATCCCCAGGGAGACATTATAACAGCTTGGCGACTCCGCTGGGAACCTAGAGAGTCAGGCCATAAACTTTTATACGTTGTTTTTATTCTTGGGAATTACAAATTGAAATTGTATTTAATTTATGATCCTTTTATTTATTTTGAGTTTTAGCATACCCTGCATTATTTTTAAACTAATTGGTTTTTGATTTTATTGTTCTTCAGAATTGGACAGGTTTTGAGCTTGTGAAAATTTTGTCTTTCTGTCTTGTTTTTAAAAGTTTGTGAGTTTATCCTTACACACAACACGTACATTTACATAACATAAGCTCACTTACGAGCTTTGTCCCTTTTAAGTTGAGGTGAAAGATTAGCCTACGTGAGATAATTTGTTTCTCCGTATGGGTTTTAGCAAGTAACCTTTGGGGTTCATATACCTTACATCTACATGAGATAATGTTTTCTCTGTATGGACATAAGGGAATGTATCCTCTCGAAAATGGGCCAGGATTGAGGAGGCTAAGGAGGCACCAACATGGACAATTCGAGTATCCTTTTTCTTAAAACCCAATACCACATATAATGTGCCCTAGTAACCACCCCGACAAAATTAATGTTGAAACTCTGTCCGTTTCTAGGTACCCGGATAAGTGTACACAAAGGAGAAATGACACTAAACCTCTTTTCCTTACTCGTATTATTTTATTTTTTGAATAAAGCATGTGAACTAGAAAATCATGTGGTTAGGTTTTACTTTCGGACAAAGTATGGGGGTAGAAAGCATGTTTTGGGTAGGATTTAATCTAATAAGGGTAGAAAAACGTGTGGGAAGTTGTTGCAATTATGTCTCAATAATATTTGCTTAATATGTGGATTCTTTTATACCGACACATTTTCTATGTTTGATTTTTTTATTGTTTGGCATTGCATGATCATCATAAATAAAAGAAAGGTGTTGATTAACCAAGTAATTATTAGAGTAGAAGAGTGATCATTAAGATAGAAAAGAGTTTTCATAATAAGGAAGAACCCAATCCGTCGGTCCGAGCTTGGTTTGAAGAAACACAAAAAGTAAAATGAGATAATTTGCCTGGAGATTATGTATCACAGATGTCCATAAATGTCAATGTTAATTTCAAGACGAATGATTTACAAGAGCTGATAGAGATTTGGGAGAGTTGGAGAGTAGCTACCGAAGATAGGTTTTACAAGAAATATGGTGACATTTCCCAGCTCCTCTATGTAAAGATAGATGAACTGTTGCTTAAAGCTCTGGTCTGATTCTGGAACTCTGCGTACAGCTGCTTCACTTTCAGCATACAAGATTTGACACCAACAATAGAGGAGTATACATCTATATTTAACTTCGAGAGCTTCCAGGTGGATAGAATTTATTCTAGACCTCCAAAAGTCCAATCCTTTAAGAGTACACTAGTAAAGATTACTGGTACATGCAAAAAATTGGATAGTAGAGCACATCCACCAAAAATGAGAAAGTGAATGTTTTCTGTGGCATTGTCTCAAGAAGGTGATACTCGAGCATATTGATGAAGATAAGAGATTAGACATATTTTCTCTTGCTATATATGGTCTAGTGATATTCCTGAAAACCTTGTTCCACATGGAGGCTGTTGTAGCAGATTTCTTTGACAAATTGGAGAGGGGTATAAATCTGGCACCAACAGTCTTGGTAGAAACCTTTCGATCCTTAAACAACTATCGCATATTGGAGGGGGTCGATTCATAGGATGTGCCCAAATACTCACTGTATGGATTCGCAGTCACTTCTGGAAAGAAGATAAAGTGTCTTATCAATGCTTCTCCACTATGTACTCGTATTTGAAAGAATTTCTGAGCAAAGAGTGGCCAGATGGGTTGCCAAGGAGAAGATGTATATCAACTTTCAGTAATCTATAGGATCGAGAGATTGCTTGGTTTGTTCCTTGGCTATTATATACTAGTATTTTATTCAAATATGGAGATCTTGACCACGTCCCTTTGCTATAATTATGGGGAGGTGTCATCTACACCTCGTTAATGGTTCTAAAATAATATAGGGCTCACCAATTTACTCCAGTTACAAGGGGCTTGAATAAATCTGGAATCACATACCATGGAGACCATTACAAGAATAGAGCATGGGATTTATCTCATGCCTGAAAAAATATCTTTTTGAATAAGAGTTATGCTCGGGGATGTTATGTGCACACCAGACTATGAGGCTTGGAGATTTGCAAGAAAGAACAAAAAATGTCCCTTTGCCAAATCAAGGAGAAATTATCCATTGGGAAGAGCATATCAAGGTGGTACCCTCACAAGTAGAGATTCTCACTGCTAAGTTTGAACCTGAAAAGAAGAAATTGGATAAAACAATGGAAGAGGTCAGACAAGAGAATTTCATGTTAAATCTCGATATGGGTTTCCATGCCAAATAATGGGAGTTGTTGAGAAAAAATAAAGAGAAAGTTGATCTTGAGTTGGAAGACCTCAAAAGGGATTACTATAACCTATAAAAGGCAAAGAAGGTGTATGGATCTGGAAAGATATCACATAAATGGGCTAAAGTATTGGCAATCGAGAAGCGATGAGTTCAAAGTCTGGAGTCTGAGAACAAACACCAACTTAAAATAATTGAAGCTGAGAAGAAATTGCGGGACAGATTTAAAGCTGAGAAAAGAGAAGTGACTAAATAGCTTAGGATTGAAAGTTGTAGAGCTGAGAAATAAAAAGTTGAGAATGAAGCTAGCTTGATGAAGTTAGAAGCAGAAAGACATCGAGTCCATGGTTTGGAAAATGAAATGAACAGTATGCTGGAAAAACTCGAGGCCATAGACCATAGGATTCAGGAATTAGAGGAAGTAAGAGAGCAAAAGAAAGAAGAAGAATGGACTGAGAGGCAGGGGTAGAACTGAATTCTCGAAAGAAAGCAGGACGAAATTGGGTCTCTTGGATGTAAAGATTCCAAACCAATAATAGGCGAGTGAAACAATTAATCAAGGAAATGGAAGATCTGAAAACAAATTTTGAAGGAGAATTGAATCAGTCTCGAGCTATGAATAGTGAGTTCAAAGATCATATCACGTATCTTGAGGAATCCTTACTTCAAGTGAAAGTACCACACGGGTCAATGAACTTAAGGCTTTCTAATGAGAATAATAAATCTTTACGAGAACAAGTCAGAGGACTAGAGAGTGAGCTTCAGCGCTATCGAGTACACATCACCAACCTCAAAAGGAAAATCACTCGTATCAATGAGGGATGGAAGGACACGTATAAACACCATCGAATGTTGGTTGAGGAACGTGAGCGTATGATGGGTGAAGCAATAACATAAATGAGTGAGGTGGCGAACTACACATAAGAGTTAGCCAACAGGGCTGAGGTCATTTTAATCCGTACTAGTTTATCCTCTGAGTATGGGGAGAAGGTTGCTAGGATAATTAATGAGATCATAGAACTAAATAATAGAGCCAAACCATATTTTTAGATTGATATCTTGTAATAATGAAAACTCTTTTGGAATAATGGAACTTTTTCTAAGAATGGTTACTTTTAGAAATAGATACCTTTTGCACTTGTATTCTGCATTTTGCATCATTGCATTTTTTTTCATTTGCATTTTCAAAACATCTCATGTGCATAAAAAACAACCATAATAATGAGGATATTAATTTATGAATATTTATTTTGAAGAAAGATACCCTGGAAACTGATAGAAACATCAATCCTCATCGAACACGAAGTAAAACTATGGATGCCAAGCTTGAGCAATCAAAGAAGGAGATGTAAGAGGATTTATTAAGAATACAACAAGAGTGGCAGGCGAAAATAGAACAGTAACAACAGTCAATTATAGATCAAATCTTGTAAAGCCATGCTAGTATGGTGAATGATATTGTGACAAAATGGATGGGTTACATACTAAAACAGCTAAAGAACCAAGTACCACTCTAGTTGAAGTTTCTGGGCATGACTTTACCCCAAGAATCGTTATATCACCTGAAAATATTGTTGAGCACCCTCCAGGATCTTCCCAAGTAAAGCTTCAGATGGCCACAACAAGTTCGTAAAATAGCCCTCATGAGTACGTTGATGTAGATCTTGAGGAAGCAGAAAAATCTAAAGCTAATGTACAAGAATATTTAAAGGACTAGTGCAAGTGTTTTTTCAAATATATGGGGATGCAGGACTCCCAAGATGGAATGGATGCAGAGGAATTGAGCCTAGTTTCAGATATAATCCTGCCCCCAAAGTTCAAAATGTCAAAATTTGAGAACTATGATGGAAAAACTTGTATTGTCACTCGTTTGACTATGTTTTATCGAATAATGATGAGATTTATGAAGGATGATAGACTATTAATCCACTGATTCCAAGCTAGCCTAACAGGTTCAGCTGCCAGATGGTATAATCATTTAACCCGAGCTAAGATAGGGTTATAGAAAGATTTGGAAAATGCGTTTAAATAATAATACCAACACGTTACCGACATGATGCTTGATCGTGTTACTCTCCAAAACATGGAGATGAAGCATAACGAGACCTTTCACCAATACACTCAGCATTGGAAAGATATTTTCGCTCAAGTGCATCCACCACTTGTTGAGAGAGAATTCATAACAATGTTCATAGATACGTTGAAGTCTCCCTTTATTGACCTCATGTTAGGAGTGGCAGCTAAAAGTTTTTTGACATTTGTATGTGCGGTAAGATGATTGAGAGAGCACTAAAGAAGGGGCAGATAGCTGATAACCAAAGTCCTACCAAAACACCCTATGTGAAAAAGAAAGAATGAGATGTGAAAATTCTCTATGAATAAGACAATGATGAGAAATTCTTCATCGCAATGAATGACTAAGCGCGAGCATAACACCGAAAGAATGAAGTTCACTCCCATACCAATAACCTACAGTGAGTTTTTCCATGGATTAGTCCAAGCCCAAGTAGTGTCACCAAGATTTATAGACCCAATCAAACCACCTTATCCAAAATGGTTCGACAAAAATGAGACATGCGAATATCATGCAAATCTTCGAGGACATAATATTGAGAAATGTCTCGCTTTTAAAAGAGTATTTGATGATCTGATCAACAGAAAGGTGGTGTCATTCAATGACTCAGAAGCACTTTGTGTTGCTGTAAACCCACTTCTGAATCATCATAACTAGGGAGTAAACACTATTGAGAAGAACTGAATAATTAAAAAGAGGATTGAAGAAGTAAGAATTTCATTGAAGTGGATATATGTACAAATGAAGAAGAGAGGGCTGTTGAGCCTATAAATAAATATTTAACAGAAAAAACAGAGAACATATGTGAGTACCATGGTGAAAATGGTCATCAAATTCATGACTGTCAAGAATTAAGATAGATGGTCCAAGAATTGATGGACTAGAAGGAGTTGCAGTTCTATGAAGAATAGACGATCGAGAATGAAAGATATATATGTTCTTCTGAAGAAAGTTCAGGAGAAGTTGAAACGAAATTAAAGAAGCCTATCCTGGTCATATCCAAACTAAACTATGAGGCAAGCTAAGGAAGTACAACATCCAGGGTGGTGATTAAGACCCTGGTGCCTTTTGCATACAAGAGTAACAAGAGTGTTACCTGGGACTATACGTGCCAAATTAATACTCCTAAGAGCAAGGAGGAAAATATTGATGAAGTTGGATTTTTCACTAAGAGTGGAAGATGCTATGCTCTTGGAAAAGCGGATAAAGAAAGAATTGGGACTATTGATGATCCTGAGGATAAAGTAAACCAACCTGTCAGGATCGAGGAGGCTCAGGAATTCTTGAAGTTTTTGAAACAAAGTGATTATAATATTGTAGAACAACTTCATAAAACTCCAACACATATTTCGATGTTATCTCTTCTATTGCATTCTAAGGTACATCAAAATACGTTGATCAAAGTGCTAAATGAAACTTTTGTGGGAAAGGATATACTAGTGGAAAGTGTGGAGAGGATGGTAAATCATATCAATGCAGACAATTTCATTTACTTCTATGATGATGAGATACCTGAGGAAGGAAAATGCAGATGCAAGGCACTACATATTGCTACCCATTGCAAGGGGGTCATCATCTCTGGGGTGTTAATTGACAATGGGTTGGCCTTTAATGTCATGCCATTCGCCATTTTAAATAGACTTAATATAGATGCCTCTCAAATGAGGGTTTGTGGAAATGTCGTGAGGGTGTTTGATGGGATGAAACACAAAATAATGGGGAAAATGATTATCCCTTTCAAAGTTGGCCCTACAACATTTGAAATAGATCTTGTTGTCATGGATATCCATCCAAGTTACAGTTGCTTTCTAGGGAGGCCCTAGATTCACATGGGACTCTGATTCATTATTGATAGGACTCTGGTGACCATCAACGCAGAAGAAGACATCATTACTTCTATCACTACCGATGCACCATACTTAGGGGTAGATGAGAATGCACTAGAGTCCTCATTCTAATCCTTGGAATTTTTCAATGCTACTTTCATCCCCGAAGGGAAAAGAATTCCCACTCCTCATCTTTCAAAAAATACAAAAATATACTTAAAGGAAACATTAGGTAGAGGAGCGAAAGTGGGGAAAGGCTTGAGCAAGAAGCTGCAAGGAATCACTGAAGGGTTGGCTCCAATTCCAAAAAGAAATTATTCCAGTCTCGGATATAGGCCAACTTATCATGATAGAGTTAGGGATGCCCAAAAGCTTAGTGAAAGAAATAAAGTGAGAGCTCGAGGAGAAGACATTGTTTGGGGACCCATGGTCATACCACCACTCTCTAAATATTTCGTGTCGGGAGGATTTGTGACTGACATACTGAAGCATCCATGGGATGATTAAGAAGTGGAAATAATTGAACATTTAATGGGAAGCCTGAGTATCAATGACATCATATATGATTCTACTGGAGAATGCTCAATATCATCAATTTGTCTGTGTCCTCATGGTTACATTTTGGACAACTGCATTGTTGAATAACTCTCGTGTTCCATAAACACACTTCAAAGTAATGCATAATAACAAATTTGTCTCCTTTTGACCCAAATATAATAGGGCTTTTGTACAAGGCAAACTGTTATTTGTCATTGCTTTAATGAAATGATGCTCTCTCTTAATTCTCTTCATAGCAAATCTCTCATTTAATTCTTTATTCTTCATTGCTAATTATTCTTTTGGTAAATATTAAATAAAATTCTTCTCCACAACCAAATATACTCCTTTTCCATTCGTAGGTTTTCAGATATCAACTGTTTGAATAATGATATTTTTGAATCACAAATTGATTTTGAAAATGACATGTATCTCGAAGAATCTTAGGGTTATAAAGATGATTAGGAATGTGAGTTAAACTCGAAACTCATTAGAATGATAGAGCAAGAAGAAAAGAAAATATTGCCCCATAAAGAGAAAATGGAAACAATAAATTTGGGAACAGAAGAAGATATAAATGAGGTCAAAATAGGCACTTCGCTTTTGCCAAAAACAAGAGAATATCTTATAAGCCTTCTATGAGAATGTAAAGATGTGATTGCTTGGTCTTATCAAGACATACCGAGATTGGATACTGACATTGTGGTGCACAGGCTGCTAATAAAACCATAATGCAAGCCTGTTTAGCAAAAACTTCGAATGATGAGACCAGATATGCTATTAAAAATAAAGGAAGATGTGAAGAAGCAGTTTGATGTTGGATTTTTTACAGGTAGCCAAATACCCTGAATGGGTAGGAAACATAGTGCCAGACCCAAAGAAAGACAAAAAAGTTCAGATGTGTGTTGACTACCAGGATCTCAAGCGAGCGAGTTCCAAAGACAATATTCCACTTCCACATATTGACACCTTGGTCGACAATACAACTGATCATGCTCTTTTCTCCTTCATGGATGGCTTCTCAGGGTACACTCAAATCAAGATGGACCCTGAAGACATGGAAAAGACAACGTTTGTGATAATGTGGGGCACATTTTGTTACAAGGTGATGCCCTTCGGACTAAGAAATGCTGGAGCAATATATCAAAGAGCCATGGTTACTTTGTTCCATGATATGATGCATAAAGAGATAGAAGTATACATGGATGATATAATTGCAAAAATCACAAACTGAGGAAGAACATGTGAAGGTCTTAAGGAAGTTGTTTTTAAGATTACGAAAATACCAGCTCAAACTTAACCCGTCCAAGTGCGCTTTTGGAGCTACTTTAGAGAAGTTATTGGGATTTGTAGTCAGTGAAAAAGGGATAAAGATAGATCCTGATAAGGTTAAAACAATCTCGGAACTACTATCCCCTAGAATGCAAAAAGAAGTACGAGGGTTTCTAGGAAGGTTAAATTATATTTCCAGATTCATATCTCAGTTAAACGAGAAATGCGATCAATCTTCCGATTACTGAAAAAGAAAAACCCAAGAGAGTAGCATGATAGTTGCCAAGAATGTTTCGATAAAATTAAGAGTTACTTAAAAAATGCTCCAGTCCTAATACCACCAATCCCAAACAAACCATTGATCTTATATTTGATTGTCTTTGAGAAGTCAATGGGATGTGCATTGGCACAAAATGACAAAACTGGGAGAAGAGAACGAGTTATTTACTATCTTGGTAAGAAATTCATTGACTGTGAGACTTGATATTCCTCGATCGAAAAATTATGTTGCGCTTTAGTATGGACTACTAAGAGTCTAAGACGATATTTACTATATCACACCACCTGGTTGATATCAAGACTGGATCCGTTAAAATATTTGATGGAATCAACGGTTCTAACAGGAAGGATGGTGAGATGGCAAATGCTTTTGTCCGAATATGATATAGTCTACACAAATCAAAAGGCAGTGAAAGGAAGTGATATTGCTAACTTCCTAGCAAGCAGAGCTTAAGAAGACTATGAGCCAGTCAAATTTGAATTTCCAAATGAGGACTTGATGAGTATATTTTTTGTGGAAGAAAATGCTCCAAAAGATAAAGCCTGGAAAATGTACTTCGATGGTGCCTCAAATGTTTTGGGACATGGAATTGGGGTAATATTAGTTTCACCTAAAGGAGATCACTATCCTTTCACTAGTAGACTCACCTTTGAATGCACAAACATGGCAAAATATGAAGCATGTATATTGGGTATTCAAGTTGCAATTGAATGCAAAATTAAAAGCCTATAAGTATTTGATGATTCTGCTCTAGTTATTTATCAACTTCACGAAGAATGGATGACTCGAGACTCCAAATTGATAGAATACAAGAACCTAGTAATGGAGTTGATCAAGGAGTTTAAAGAAATTTCTTTCACTTATCTTCCCCGTGAAGAAAATCAAATTGCATATGCCTTGGCTACATTATCAACCATGTTTAAGGTTTATGATCAGTCTCGAATGATGCCTATTCAAATGAGTATAAGAGAAAAAGGAGGATGGTCTCTCATAGTATTACGATATTCTTCAGTATGTAAAATATAGAGCTTACCAGAAACAGAAAATGACAAACGAACTTTGAGAAGATTGGCAATAGTGTATGTCCTCGATGGAGATATTTTGTATTAAAAAACGCAAAGATCAGGTGATTTTGAGATGTGTGGATAGAATTGAGGCCAAGAAAATACTTGAAGAAGTCCATGAAGGGATTTGTGGAACACATGCTAAGCATTCACAATGGTTAGACAAATCATGAGATTTAGATAATATTGGTCTACTATGAAAGGAGATTGTATCAGATTTGCTCGAAATGTCATACATGTCAAATCCATGATACCCAAATACATGTTCCTCCTTAACCACTCCATGTAATAACCGCGTCGTGGCCATTTTCAATGTGGGGCATCAATGTCATTGGGGCAATTTCACCAAAGGCTTCAAATGGACATCGTTTTATCTTAGTGGCCATCGACTACTTCACCAAATGGGTCAAAGCTTCCTTATATGCTAATGTCACAAAAGGAGAAGTTTATAGATTCTTAAAAAGAGAAAGCATTTGTAGATATGAAACACCATAAAAGATCATCACAGATAATGCGTTAAATCTGAACAATGATTTAAAGAAAGAATTATGCATGAAGTTAAAGATCAAACATCACAACTTGGCTCCTTACCTCCCAAATATGAATGGGGCAGTGGAGGTAGCAAATAAAAATATCAAGAAGATCATCACAAAAGCAACTAAAACATATAGAGACTGGCATGAGAAGTTAAATTTTGCTCTGCTTTCTTATCGCACATCAGTTCGTACATCTACTGGGGCAACACCATTCTCTTTAGTATATAGGATGGAAGTAGTTTTACCTGTTGAGGTGGAAATCCCTTCTCTGATAGTATTAATGGAATTGAAACTTGAGGAGACTGATTGGGTACAAAGTAGGTTCGATCAATTGAATTTGATTGAAGAGAAAAGGCTGAGAGCTATTTTCCATGGTCAGATGTACAAGAAAAAGATGATGTGAGCTTATGACAAGAAGGTCAGACCTCGAGAATTTCATGAAGGTGATTAGTGCTAAAAAATATCCTCCCTATGCAAAAAGGCTTTCGAGGAAAATGGATGCCAAACTGGAAGGTCCCTATGTTGTAAAAAAGTCATTCTCAATGGAGCTTTGGTTTTGATTGAAATGGATGGAGAAGATTTGCCTAATCCTGTGAATTCTGATTCAGTCAAACAATATTACACTTGAAGTAGAAAATAAGAGAAAAATAAGAGAAAAGAAAAGAGAAAGAAAGAAAAAAAGAAAGAAAGAAAAAAGAAAAAAGAAAAAAAGAAAAAAGAAAAAAGAAAAAAATAAGAAAAATAGAAAGAGAAAAAAAGAAGGAAAAAGAGAGAAAAATAAATAAATAAAGGAGGGTTCAAGATAAAAACCCAAAATGGTCGTATTGAAACCAAATGAGGATTTGAATTGAAAATCCGTAATGGACGGCTCGAATATTCAGAATTTGACATGAAAGATTCCCTTGGGAGCCTAACAGTTAAGGGGAAAGATTATAATACTCATACATCTTTTGTACGATTTGAATCTTCGATATATATATCAACTTTCAGGAAAGATTTGGGGTGAGGAAATAGAAGGACACATCATTTGATATCCACTATATTTATCCTTTGTTCTTCCTGTAAGGTTTACTTGTTTCTTGTCCTCAAAGATTGTAATTTCTCATTGCCTCTTTTCAATGAAATTTTTGAATTTGATTCATTGTCCATTGCATACACTCACCAAAATAATGATCAATAATAATATTTATTACTATTCCTTGCTCTGAAAAGCGTCAAAGTATGGGGATTTCAAAACAGGTGTTTACTTGAGAGAACATACAAAGATACGCTTCCCTAAATCATCAAGAAGATCATTGAAAAAAGGGGGTTTGAACTGAATAAATCAGTTTCAACATAATCTTACCTTTTCCAATAAAAGAAGTCCCAATTTAAAGATGCACGAAAAAGAAAGGCCATTTCAATCAAATTTTCTCTGAAATTCAACCAGTGGCCAATGAATCAACAAGGTAAGATAAACTTTCTCGGAGTGGATCATAGAAACCAAGTCAATGAATGAGAGATTAAGAAAGTAACCATATTCTGAGCCCAGACAATTGCAAAAGCATAAATCTCACATATTTCGATCAAAGAGCATAAGAGGTCCCAAATGTCTGGATTGAACTGTTCATAACCCTTTAAACTTGCATGACAACTTACATACATTTAGATCATCTTTAGGGAATATTGAAAACATGAAATCATGGCATATGACCATTTTTTAACAGGATCTTCAAGACCTATGTCATTATTGAAGCAACGGATCAATCATCATCAACTATGACCAGATCTCCTCATCACGTAGGAGCCGCGTAAACCTTAGATAACTAGACGTCCTCATCACATAAGAATCGTGTTATAAACATTATCCCTAAATATGGCCAGTCATCCTTATCACATATGAACCCTGTCATCTACTGACCAGATCTCATCATCACATAGGAGTCGTGTTACCCCTAGATAACCAATCATCCTCATCACGTAGGAATTGTGTTATCAACATTATCCCTAAAGATGCATAATCATCCTCATCACGTAGGAACCAATTCATCGACTGACCATATCTCCTCATCACGTAGGAGCTATGTCACCCTTAGATAGCTAGACTTCCTCATCACGTAGGAATCTTGCTATCTCCCAAATTTACCTAAAAATGACCAGAACTCTTCATCGCGGATGAGCAGTGTCGTCCTCAACTATCAAATTTCAAAGCAAAAAGAAGAACCAAATAAAAATATGTTATCTTGTCGTCTTTGCCCTATTCTTGTTAACAAAAAAATGTGCAAATAGGGGCAGTTGTAGACGCCCGTTTTTGTTTTGGGTCTTTATTATTTTTATTATTATTATTATTATTATTATTATTATTATTATTATTATTATTATTATTAAAAATTATTTACATATTGCATGCCCAATTCAGAACCTAACAGACCCAGTTGAAGCCCAAATGGATCCAACCCGTTTACAAATTCAAGCCCAACCTAGATACAGGCCGAATCCGACCCATTCAAGCCCAGCTGACCCAAACCTGTTAGGGTTTTTCTCATAGTAGCCAGCCGGAGGCCCACCGGAATAAGGAGATTTTACCACTTATAAGTGATTAATTTAATTAATATTTTACTTTTAAATTACTCCTTAATCATTTATTTTTGTGGCTTATTTGTTCATTTTAATTCATTTTTTGTACAAGACGTAAGATTCTGGAAATTGCACAAATAGAACACAATTCTACAATTTTTTTATTTTTGGAATCAAAGCTGGCTAGAATTCGGATTTGAATTAAACTCAAGTTTAGGATAATATTTTAAACATTATATTTTTCTTTTTATTTTAGTTTAAATAGATTTTGAGTATTTTAATTAAGTTTTAGGATATTATTTTTATATTTTATCTTTGTTTTAGGTATTTTAGTTTAAATAGGTTTTAGTGTTTTAATTAGGATTTAGAATATTATTTTAAATATTATTATTTTAGGTATTTTAGTTTAAATAGTTTTAATTAGGATTTAAGATGTTTTAGCTTGTTTTTAGGAATTTGAAGGCTATAAATACCCTTTAAGGATGAGCCTAGAGACATCTCTCTCATATGAGAATAATAGTCAAAGGCTAAAGCGAAGGCTCAATTCCAAAGGTAAGAATTGTAAGGTACTTAAATCGCTTCGAATTTTCTCTCTGTTTTCTGAGCTTACTTTTCAAATCAAAACAATTTCGACATTGGTAAGAATATTGCTATAGTTAACGTTTGAAGAAGGATTTGCCTATTGAAGTATATTCGACTTCCCGAGAATACACTTAGCAAAATTGTTTGCTAAGAGAAAACTGAGATCGGAATCAGTCATTGTTGAAATGACACAATCCGAGTTGGTAGTGAAGAATTGTCCTTGTAAAGCCGACGTGAATTTTGACGTAAAAATCTATTTTGATGATCCGAGGAATTTGAGAAATAGCTGAAGTCTGAGACTACTTTCACAATAAGTTTCTCTTTATCTCAATCTCTTTAATTTATTTATTTATTTGTTTTCTTTTATTTAATTGTTATCTTTTATTTTAAAAACAATTTTTAAAAATCCCCTTTTATATTTATTACTATTAATATTTTTTATTTTTTTATTTTTTTATAATTATTTATTTTTTTATACCTTTTTAATTTTACCTGGAATTCTATCTTTTCTTAAAATCAAGAAACAATTTTACTAAATCACAAAAACCATAGTCCCTGTGGATCGACCTTGCTTCTCTATACTACCTTTTCCTTTTTATTTATTAAGAAGCAAAGAATTATTTTGATAGCAAAACGACGGTTATCAAATTGGCGTCATTGACAGGGACTAACGGCAAGTACTAATTTATTTTTCTAGTTTTTTATTTATGACCAGAAGAAACCCAAGTGAATAAGTAGATCTAGATCCAGAGATCGAAGCATACGCATACAACATTCTGATGGTAGAAGAACAAACGATTCGAGAACTAGTCATAACACCTATCACTCAGACGCCATTATGCATTAATTTTCCTAGTGGCAGGACTCCGTTTCAATTAAAGACAGGACTCATTCATCTTCTTCCCACCTTCCATGGCTTTCGCACTGAAGATCCACACAAACACTTGTTGGAATTCAACATGGTTTGCACTAGCATGAAACCAAAGGGAGTTACTGATGATCAAATTAAATTGAGAGCTTTCCCTTTCTCTTTAGCCGACTTGGCTAAAGATTGGTTATTTCTAGCGACTAAAGCGAGTTGCGAATGAGCATTCTTTTCATTTAGTAAAAGAACGAAGAAAGTCTTTATGACTATTGGGAGCGATTTAAAAAGCTTTGTGCACGTTGTCTGTAACATGGATTAAGTGAGCAAACGTTACTTCAATCCTTTTATGAAGGCCTTTTACCAATGGAGATGAAAATGGTGGATGCGGCCAGTGGAGGAGCATTAGTCAACATGACCCCAACAACAGCAATGGAAGTGATTTCAACCATGGAAGCCAACTTTCAACAGTTTTCAACTGAACCCAGCCGACGGGTCCACGAGATAAGTATATTTTCCCTTGAAAATAAGTTAGATAAATTAACTAAAGTAGTTAATTCACTTGTTGCAAGAAAATCTGGAGCAACAAGAGCATGTGGGATATGCACAAAGATAGTCCACTCAAACTTTAGCTATGCGACAAATCAAATATCAACTTATCCTCCTCAACAGCAAACGCAAAAACCATCATTGGAGGAACTCATAGGGAAGTTAGCAATTTCACAAGAAAAGTTCATTGCATCCTATGAAAAATCCCAAAGCCAAACCGAAACACATCTTCAAGTGTTAGGTAACCAAGTAAGCTGACTAGCTCAAACTATGGGAAAATTAGAATCACAAGGAAGACTACCTTCTCAAACGGAGTTAAATCTGAAGAAAAAATGTTAGTGCCATCACACTCCGAAGTGGAAAAGTTATCTCACCTGAAGTTCCAGCAGAAAAAGTGGCACATCATGAAGAACAAGAGGACACGCCACCTTCAGAAATACAAGGTACATCTGACTCACATCCTTCTCTTTCTTCTCATGAAATCACGCCTCCACCCTTCCCATCATGGTTGATGAAGCGTGATAAAAGAGCTGAAGAAAATGAGATCTTAGATGTGTTCCAAAAAGTTCAAGTCAACATACCTCTTCTTGAAGTAATTCGACAAGTACAAAGGTATGCTCAATTCTTAAAAGAACTTTTTACTACAAAGAAGAAATTAATGGGGAACGAAAAGGTAAATTTGAGAGAACATGTCTCTGAAATTTTTCAATGAAAGCTCCTACCAAAGATGAAGGATCAAGGTATGTTCACTATACCTTGCAAAATAGGTGATTTTAAAATTAAACGTGCAATGTGTGACTTAGGAGCTTCAATTAATGTTATGTCATTTTATATATATAAAATGATTACTAATGAGCCTTTGAAGGAAACATGAATAACCATACAGTTGCTTGATCAATCTGTGATCTATCCAGTGGGAGTAATGGAAAATGTCTTGGTAAATGTCGATGTATTATTCTTTCCTACATATTTCTATGTCATTGACATGGAACATGATAGGTCGGATTCTTATTCTGAGATACTTTTAGGCCGACCCTTCCTAAGCACAGCACATACAAAGATCGATGTTAAAAGTGGTATACTAACAATGGAACTTGATGGTGAGATCGTTGAATTTGATGTTTACAAAGCAATGAGATGCCCTCATCATGTTGAAAGAATTAATTATGTTGATGTTATAGATCCTTTAAATGATGAATATATTGAATATAATTTTTCTTATGATCCTTTAAGAATCCTGAACTTTTCCACGAAGAGGAAGAAAGGGAGTTTGAAAATATTAATTCAATCAATTCTGATTTATCTTTATCTTCCTCTAAAACTAAAATTTTACCTTATGTTTTGCAGGCACCTGAGGTAGAATTGAAGCAATTATCATAGCATTTAAAATATGTCTTTTTGGGTGAAAATGAAACTTTGCCAGTTATCATCTCAAGTAAATTATCTAAATAAGAAGAGCACGCTTTGGTAGCGGTATTACACTCTCACAAAGAAGCCATAGGATGGACTATTTCTGACATTAAAGGATTAAGTCCCTCGACTTGTATGCACAAGATCAAAGTCAAAGAAGAAGCAAAGTTATCACGTGAAGGACAATGCCGATTAAATCCACCGATGATGGAAGTAGTAAATAAAGAAATTCAAAAAGTACTTGATGCTGACATAATCTATCCAATTTTGGATAGTAATTGGGTAAGTCTGATTCATGTGGTTTCCAAGAAAACAGGAGTCACAGTGTTCGAAAATCAAAAAGGGGAGTTAGTGCCAACAAGAGTTCAAAATGGATGGCGAGTTTGTATTGATTACAGGAAGTTGAACTCTCTTACTCGAAAAGATCATTTTCTTCTTCCTTTTATTGATTAAATGATTGAAAAATTAGCTGGGAAAACTCATTATTATTGCCTTAATGGTTTTTCAGGTTTTTTCCAAATCCAGTGGCGCCAGAGGATCAAGAAAAAATGACTTTTACTTGTTCCTTCGGTACATTTGCATATAGACGAATACCCTTTGGTCTTTGTAACACACCGACCACCTTCCAAAGATGCATGTTAAGTATATTTTTCGACTATGTGGAGAAGGGCATCGAAGTCTTTATAGATGACTTCATGGTTTATGGTAACTCTTTTAATGAATGGCTTGATAATTTAACTAATGTGCTTAAAAGATTCTTAGAATATAACCTTGTTTTGAACTATGAAAAATGTCATTTTATGGTTGATAAAGGGTTAATTTTAGGTCATATTTTTTCTCAAAAGGGATTGTGGTTGATAAAGCTAAAATAGATGTTATACGCTCACTTCTTTACCCAATAACTGTGAAGGAAATTCGTTCTTTTCCTGGCCATGCAGGATTTTACCGCGTGTTTCTTAAGGACTTTTTAAAGATAGCACAACCTTTATGCAATCTACTTCAAAAGGATCAAGACTTTGACTTTAATTCAAAATGCAAGGAGTCTTTCGATTCATTAAAGGAAAAGTTTATTTCATCTCCAACTGTTCAGCCGCCAAATTGGAATCATCCCTTTGAACTTATGTGTGATGCATCAGACACTAGCGTTGGAGCCGTTCTAGGTAAAAAAAATAGGGAAAGAGCCACATGTCATAGCTTGGACTCGGCTCAGAAAAATTATTCGACTACGGAAAAAGAACTTTTTGCTTTAGAAAAATTTAGATCAGATTTGCTTGGTACTAGAATTACTGTTTTTTCTTATCATGCATCTATAAGGTATTTGATGAGCAAAAAGGTAGCAAAACCAAGGTTTATCTGGTGGATCTTGCTTTTACAGGAATTTAACTTGGAAATTAAAGACAAAAAGAGATGCGAAAATCTGGTAGCAGATCACTTGAGTCGAATTCCCCTTCCCACATCCGAACCACCACTTAGAGAAGAATTTCCTTAAGAAAAACTGATGGTGGCGCAAAGCATAACTCCATGGTTTGCAGACATGGTTAATTATTTGGCCACATGTAAGTTACCATTAGATTTGTCTAGAGCTGAAATCAATAGAATTAAACGAGAATCCCGATACTATATTTGGGATGATCCTTATTTATGGAAGCACTGCTCGGATCAGGTAATTCGACGATGTATTGCCGAAAGTGAGGTAAACTCAATTTTACAATTTTGTCATTCTTATTCTTGCGGTGGTCATTTTGGGCCAAAACGTACAGCTCATAAAATTCTTGAATGTTATTTCTATTGGCCTAACATCTTTTGGGATTCTTATCTATTTTGTAAAACTTGTGAAAGATGTCAACGTACAGGTAATTTAAGCCGTAATAATGAAATGTCGCTTAATTCTATACAAGTTTGTGAAATTTTTTATGTTTGGGGAATCGACTATATGGGTCCTTTAACTTCTTCATTTGGAAATACTTATATTATTTTAGATGTGAATTATGTTTCTAAATGGGTGGAAGCTAAAGCCACTCGGAATAATGATGCTAAAACTATAGTTAATGTTTTGAAAAGTATTTTTCCAGGTTTGGCACGCCACGGGCTATAATAAACGACAGAGGAACACATTTCATAAACCGAGTAATCGAGTCACTAATGAAGAAATTTGGAGTAACTCAAAGAATTGCTACCACTTACCATCCACAAACAAATGGATAGATAGAAGTATCAAATCAAGAAATTAAAACAATTATTGAGAAATTGTTAAACCGGACCAAAATGATTGGAGTTTAAAATTAACCGATGCACTTTGGGCATATCGAACTGCTTATAAAGGTCTCATTGGGATATCACCATACCGCCTTGTTTTCAGTAAACCATGCCATTTATCGGTCGAGTTAGAACATTGAGCTTATTAGGCCGTTAAATAATGTAACATGGATATGGATGCAATTGGTGAAGCTCGAAAATTACACATTCAAGAACTTGAGGAAATCCGAAGAAATGTCTATTATAATACTCGGATATTTAAAAAAAACAAAAGAATATCACGATAGAAGAATTTCTTTTAAAACATTTTCTTTCGGTCAAAACGTTTTATTATTTAACTACAAATTTAAACTTTTTGCAGGAAAACTCAAAATCAAAATGGATCGGACTGTTTACAGTTACTCAAGTATTTCCTCACGGTGCTGTTGAAATTGAAGATAACTCAGGAGTACGATTTAAAGTTAATGGTCAAAGATTGAAGCCATATTATGAAAATGCTCCAGATGGTCTAATCGAAGAAATCAATTTAGAGGAACCCACGCTTTAAAAAATCAGGTCGTCAAGCTAACAACGTTAAACAAAAGCGCTTGATGGGAGGTAACCCATTTCATTATATTTTTGTTTTTATTTTCGTTTTATTTTCAGCGAACTTTACTTCATTCTATTTATTTTATTTTGAGTAATTTTATTTTATTTTTTTCTGAATAGATCTGAATTCTGATCAAATATTTAAGAAAAAACAGACAGAAAAACTGACTTGGTTCGAACTGTGCAGAAAAATTCGAACAGAACAGTGCAGAAAAAATGACTTGGCTCGAACAGTGCAGAAAAAATGACTTGGCTCGAACAGTGCAGAAAAATACACAGCAGATTCGAACAATGCAGTGCAAAAAAAACATATTTGGTTCAAACTGTGTAGAAAAGTTCGAACATAACAGTACAGTATCAGACATTCTACTCTACAACAGCTTATCTCGGCGTGGTCGTGGTAGCCACTAGATTGGGGAGTATTCTTTTTCCCTCTTTTTGTTTTTAAATTTGATATACGTTTTGGGACAAAACGGAATAAGTGGGGGAAGGATAAGCATGTGTCAAATTTTTTTTGACTCGTTTAATTGTTTGAAATTGAGTTATTCTGATGTTGATATGATGGGATCGTTTGTTGATAGTCTTGAATTTCGCTTTATACTCTTGCTTCATTTTGGATTATGACCATGTTTTTTATCGAATTTAATTTGCATGATTAGTGATTGAAATAACTAGTGAATTTTTGTTGATTATTGATATCTCATGATTTTGTCGATAGAGACGAACTTGGCTCAATGCATATAAACTTTTCTTGTGAGATTCGACCCTAACGAGCATACATTTTCTTTCTTGCTCATTGTTTGACTTGTGTGTATCGAACTAATTAGGATATTCTAGAACTTGTAATCACAATGAATATCGAGACTACATGTTGAACGTAATGTTTTAATGTGATAGGGGCACCTAGGATAAACCCACTCTTCCCAAAAAGCATACCCGTTTATATATCCACTAGCGAACCACATTTGAGCCTATTTCCCTTTCTTTGTTTTACATCTCATAATTAAACCCAGAGCCTTTCTTTTTATTTTTCCTCTCACCCTTGCCGAAACTTGAGATATTGTATCATTGTTGTTCCATGAAAAAAAATTCAATGTTTCAAAAAAATAAAAAAAAATAAGTTGTTCACTGTTTCGAACAACAATAAAAGAAGGAAAACAAAGATCCTTTGTAAAAAAAAAGGGGGAAGGAAAAATCGAACGCTTCAATTGTCTTTCATCTATTCTTTTTCCTTGTTTTGTTCTTTATTCCACTTCATGTTAATTCATGGATTGTTCTTAATTATTTTGATCTCTTGTTTTGGTGTTTTAAACCCTTCTTTTCGGCCTTTTCCCTACCCTAACCTAAGACCCGTTACACCTTGTTTAAAGACCCCTTGATTATTGCATTATGTTCATTTTTCGTATTGGAGACTTGATTGGATTCCAAGCCTATGGTAATATTTTGGTTAGTTTTGGTTTGAGCGATTTCATTTACCCCAAACACTTTGAGCGGATATGTGTGAATCTTTGTGAGGTATTGAGTCATGTTTCATTCAAATTGGCAATTAATTGGGATACCTTGCTTACTTTAAATTTTCTTGGTTATGTCTTTGCTTGATTGTAACTTGAATTCGGCAAATGTCATGGACTTAATTCGATTGGAAGTTTGATGAATAAATTGAAATTGAAGATGAAAACTTATGATTTTGATATGTTAATTGAGGAATGCTTGAAGACAAGCATTGAATAAGTGAGGGGGAATTTGATAAGTGCTTAATTTATTTAATATTTTACTTTTAAATTACTACTTAATCATTGATTTTTGTGGCTTATTTGTTCATTTTAATTCATTTTCTGTACAGGACGTAAGATTCTGGAAATTGCAAAAAAATGACACAATTCTATAGTTTTTTTATTTTCGGAATCAAAGCTGGCTGGAATTCGGATTTGAATTAAACTCAAGTTTAGGATAATATTTTAAACATTATATTTTATCTTTGTATTTTAGTTTAAATAGGTTTTATATTTTATCATTGTTTTAGGTATTTTAGTTTAAATGCGTTTTAGTATTTTAATTAGGATTTATAATACTATTTTAAATATTAATTTTTTTAGGTATTTTAGTTTAAATAGTTTTAAGTGTTTTAATTAGGATTTAAGATGTTTTAGCTTGTTTTTAGGAATTTGAATTCTATAAATACCCTCTAAGGGTAAGCCTAGAGACATATCTCTCTCATCTGAGAATAAAATCTTTTTTTCTCTTTCTCTCTATTTTTCTCATACTTTTCTATTATGCTAAGTATGACTTTGGTCATGCTTAGCTAATTTTCTTTCAAGCCGAAGGCTAAAGCGAAGGCTCAATTCCAAACATGAGAATTGTAAGGTATTTAAATCGCTTCGGATTTTCTCTTTGTTTTCTGAGCTTACTTTTCAAATCAAAACGATTTCGACATTGGTCCAGATATTGTTATGTTTAACGTTTCAAGAAGGATTTGCTTATTGAAGCATATTCGACATCCCGAGAACACACTTAGCAAAATTGTTTGCTAAGAGGAAACTGAGATCAGAATCAGTCATTGTTGAAACGACACAATCCGAGTTGGCAGTGAAGAATTGTCCTTGTAAAGCCGACGTGAATCTTGAAGTAAAAATATGTTTCGATGATCCGAGGAATTTGAGATAAAGCTGAAATCTGAGGTTGCTTTCACAATAAGTTTCTCTTTATCTCAATCTCTTTAATTTATTTATTTATTTGATTTCTTTTATTTAATTGTTATCTTTTATTTTAAAAACAACTTTTAAAATCCCATTTTATATTTATTACTATTAATATTTATTATTTTATTATTTTTATTTTTTATAATTATTTATTTTATTATACCTTTTTAATTTTACCTGGAATTTTATCTTTTCTTAAAATCAAGAAATAATTTTACTAAATCACAAAAACCATAGTCCTTGTGGATTGACTCTGCTTCTCTATACTACATTTTCCTTTTTATTTATTAAGAAGCCAGGAATTATTCTGATAGCAAACGACGGTTATCAACCACTGAAGGTAAAACCCTCTCGTTCTTAGGTTTGGGGGTTCTGGGGTGAGTCATGTTTTGGGTAGGGGTTGGTTTTCAGAAAAGGAGTGAGAGAGGTGAGGTCAAGGGTGGTTTTGAGCCTATTTTCAAGGCCATCGTCGTCGCCTCACGGCGGTTATGGCTATTTCTGGGTTTCCTCGCGATGGAGGATTGAGAAAAGGGAGGAGAGTTAAGAGAATAATTATCTCTCTCCTCGGGCTTAAGAGAAACATAGCAAATGAGAGTGTTGGGCCATTTTGGCCATGTTTTTTATATATATGTAGGGGCTAAAACGATGTCATGTGGGGGGGCTTCAGCATATTTTCGTGCATGGGCTACTAGAATTTTAGGCCCCTCGATGTTTGTATCACTCTATTTTGGCCATTAATCATAGTTTTGTATTATTCTTTTCAAGTATTTAATTTCTCACTTTTACATTTTAGTCACCATATCATATATCATATTATGTTTGCCAATATTCGAATCTGACCCTATGTTTTCTTATTCTTCTATTTTAATCACTATTTAATAGGATTATATTTAGGGTTAATTATTATTTGCACCTTGGTGTTTTTGGTTTGTTTCATTTCAGTCATTAATATTATTTATGAGTTATTTTTGTTTCCATCACCTATATTATTTAATTTATGTGATATTGATTCTGGTTTATTTGTAATTATGTTTATCCTTTCAAGTTTTTGTTAGTACTATTTTTGTCCCTTATTTATGTGCACATTGTTTTCCAAAATATGGAAAAAAAAATTCATTGTGAGGGTAATCTACGAAGATATCTCCCAACTACAAGGGAATGTATCTTTTCGAGGATTATTCACACAAAGGTTTTTTATTTGATAATTTTCTTTGCTTTGAGTTTACTTATTTTAATTATTTTACCTCTTTTCATTTTATTTTATTTATTTTTGAAAAATATAAAATAACATCATTTTGTGAAGGGAAACCATTAAAAAGTCTCCTAACTATAAAGGAAATGGATTTTCAAGGATTGTTCGTAGAAAATGATGTATTTTCTCTTATAAAAATAATTTGGGCTATTTAATCTTTTTAATCCATTACAACCCTTATTTTAATTTTTTTAAAAATTAACATTATTTAAATAAATTTGAATAAATAGAAGGATCATAATTTAAAGATATTTTCAAAGTTTGTAATTCTCAATATTTAAACAACATATAATCGTTTAGGTAACAAAATTTGGGCGTTGTGGGGGTGTTCACCCTTCTACACACGTAATCGACTTTTGAACTCTTAAAAATGAGTTTTTGGTAAAACACATATCATTTTTATCGTTTAAGGTTTCCAACCTACCTAATTTAAAGGTTGATAACGACTCAAAAATCAAATTGTTCCAATATTGAATTTCATCACTTTCCCCGAATTAATATTTTTAAGTCTAACGGATCCCTGAGACACTTTTCTTTTCTTTTCTTTTCTTATTTATTTATTTTTTTTGGATAGGATCACATCATTCATCTTCAATTTTAGACTGATTTTCTCGTCTTATAGATTACAGCCTGCTTCTTCACAATTTATTTTACATACATATTTGGATTGAAGTAGTTTCTTTTATGGTTAAACCAGTGAATGTTTACTTTCCCTTGAAGGCTCTTTTTTTCTTCTTTCTGTTAAAATGTTTTTGCCTTACAGTATTTGACTGTTGCAGGTGCACCAAGAGCACTACTAATTTCATGCACTAAAAATGTATGAAGAATTTCCAGTCCTTTCATCAATGGCAAGGAACATGCTCTCTTCAGAAACCTTATTTCCATCAACATTTCAAAACCCTAATTTCAACTTCTTGCCTCTCGAACCTTTCCCTCCTATGATCCCTGTAAGTCATTCAAACACACATCTTCCCTTATTCTTGCACTTCTTCTAGTACAATTTATTCATTTTATTTTACCTTTTTTGGTGTTGAATAGAAAGAAGAAAATGGGTTATTGCTGGGAGGGAAAGAGGATATGGAAAGCGGGTCTGGGAATGAACAACAAGCTGAAGACAAGCTTGGGAATGAACAGAACAGCAGTGAGCAGCCCCTCAAGAAGAAACGTTACCACCGACACACTGCTCACCAGATCCAAGAATTGGAAGCGTATTCCCCCTTATCTTTAACTCTTTTCTTTTACCTATTCTAATTAAACATTGTCTTTGTTTATAGAGACCAATGCTTGGTTTTTTGCAGTGTTTTTAGGGAGAGTCCCCATCCAGATGACAAGCAAAGGATGAGATTAAACCAAGAACTTGGCCTTAAGCCTCGCCAAGTCAAATTTTGGTTCCAGAATCGCCGCACTCAGATGAATGTGAAATTAAAATAACTTGATTTCATCTTCTTCCCTCCATACTGAAAAATAAAAAAAACCCGAGTCCCAAGGAAACGCGTTGATGGGTTTGCATGTTAAACCATGTCAAACCCTGAACTGCTGAAAACGAAGGATCTTCTTTTATTTGGGGCCACTGCAACTACAGTCTGTATTCATAAATGTGGACTGGGTTCAACAATAAACTAGTTTACCTGTTTCTTTGCTTCCCAAAGGGTTCTCACAGTTAATGCAGATTATATAATTTATGTATACTCATTAATTAATGTTTGATTTTGAATCTTGTTGGTTTAAACTAATTGCCAGGCTCAACAAGATCGATCCGAGATTGCCATACTCTGAGAATGAGTCTCTCAAGAATGAGTTCTACCTGCTTCAAGCGAAACTCAGCAAACTTGTTTGTTCAAATTGTGATGGTCCACCTGTGCCTGGAGGGGTTTCCTTTGAAGAACTTCGTATAGAGAACGCACGTCTTGAAGAAGAGGTTATACATATTATCTGTCAATAACGCTAATGACCATATTAGGTTCAAAGCAATGGCAAAGTCCACTCGATTTTAAGAAAATCTAAATCCACTGTCACTGTTGATATGTTTTAACAATTGGAACGTGTCTGCGTCATTGCCTCGCGCTATATGGGGCGACAAATTCAAACAATGGGTGCATTAATGCCACCTTCATTAGATTTGGACATGAGCATTTATCCAAGGCAATTCCCAGAGCCTATGGCCCCAATGCTGTCTGAAGCAGCCTCCTTTCCCGAGAATAACAATCTATTTTTAACGGAGGAGGAGAAAACTATTGCCATGGAGCTTGCTATGTCTTCCATGGACGAACTGGTTAAGATGTGCAGAACAAATGAGCCTCTTTGGATCCGAAACAATGAAAATGGCAGGGAAATGCTTAACCTCGAAGAGCATGCGAAGGTGTTCCGTTGGCCCTTAAATGTCGAGCAGCGCTCGAGTGAGTTTTGGACTGAAGCTAGCCGTGATAGTGCAGTCGTTATAATGAATAGCATGACTTTAATAGATGCATTCCTTGATGCCGTACGCTGCCTTTCCTTGAATTTTCTATGAAAATTTCGTCCGATGGTCATGGTTAATAGTATAAATTAAAATCATTTTAAAATGTGTGGAGTATTTCTTATTGTAGAACAAATGGACCGAACTCTTCCCCTCTATAGTTGCTAAAGCAAAAAGTGTTCAAGTCGTATCACCTGGTTGTTCGGGAGCAAATGGTTGCCTTCAGCTGGTATGCACTCATAAACTCAAACAAGAACTGCATGATCCATCTAATGAGTTATTTTTGTTATTTTGTCTTGTCGTAACCGGTTTTCGTCCGGGCACGAAATATTAAATTTGGCGGGGAAAGTGATGTGAATAAATAATTTTGAAAATAATTTGTGAGTCGCCATCGACCTTTTAGATCAGGTAGGTCGAATACCTAAAAAAATTTTCTTTTAAAAGAGTTTTTTAAGAAAACTTCAAATAAAAAAAATGAACTGATCTGCGTTTTATAACCAAAAATTCGTTCTTAATAATAAAAAGGGATTCGTGGTCGGTTACGTTTAGGGAAGGATTAGCACCCCTACAACGCCCAAAATTGGTACTTTTTAATTATAAATTGTCTCTATTATTAAAATTTAAAAATTCAAGAATATATTTAATTTTTAATCTTATTATTTCAAAAATATATTTATTTATTTAAAAATATCAGAAAAGAACTTCTAGGTGCCTTAAGACAGCTCTTTTCTTTGATATTGATAAATATTAATTTAAATAATATTGTTTAATTTTTAATTTTAAAATATCAGAATAGGACATCCAGTTGTATTAAGACTGTCCTTTTCTTTGATATTAAAAATAAATATTTAAAAATACTATTTATTATATGTATATTTATGAATATATAAAAATATTTAACAATATAATAAAAATATCACTAAAACAATATATTTTAAGCAGTAAAATGAAAACATATAAAATAAATAACTAAATTATAATAAAAATAAAATTAAATCTAATTCCTAATTAATTGAAATTATAGGGATTAAATAATTTATTTTTTTAATTTAATAATTTAGTGACCAAAATAAAATTATTTAAAATTCGAATTTTATAATAAAATAAATTAAAAATATGAACTAGGGATTAAAAAATTATTTATTAAAATTAAGGGATTAAATCTGTCATTTATCCTAAATATATTATTTTAATAAAAGGGACTAAAATGAATAAAATTAAAATTCAAAGACTGAATTAAAATTATTATAAATTCAGTTTAGCAACCAAAATATAAAATTTACAAGTTGGGAGGACTACGGACGGGATTTAACTATTTTATAATTATGCGCATAGTCCTTCCCGAAACGACGTCGTTCGGGAAGGACTATATATGATTTCGGGCCAGCCATTTCATTTCTTCTTTTTTTTTCAAGTAGAGAGAGCCAGAATTCTCTCTGGCCTCTCTCTAGATTCCCTCACCGGAGGGAATCCGGCAGCCGTCTGCCGCCGTGAATTCTGCCGCCGACCACCGCCTCCGGTGGTCGGAAAATCCCCAAATTCACCTAAAACGTAGATCTAAACACCCTAAGACCGGATCCAACCTTTATTTCCTCAAAAAGACTCCTAATCGGAGTAAATCTATGAAAATACCTTCGGTATTTTCGGTTCTCCGGCGATGTTTAGTGCTTCCGGCGATGGTCAAGGCTTCCTTGGTAAGCTTCTCTCCTCTCTTTTTCCTTCCGTTTTTGTTTTTGCTCTGTTGTTGTGGACTGGGATCGTTGGTAGTTTTGTATCTCTCTCTGTTTTCCTTTTTTTTTTTCTGGTTCTGTCTCGGTTTCTGTCTCTCTCTGTTTTTTTTTTTTTTCGCAGATGGGGTGGTGGCTTTTATAGCCACCACCGTTGTAGCTGTCGGACCGGTCCGAAGAAGGGCTCTCGGTGAGTCACCGGACTACCAGTGGTGACTCACCGAGTAGCCATGGCGTGGACGGCTGGTATTCTATCTTCTGGGGTCTTCGGTTGGGACGTGGCAGCGGCGGAGGCGGTGAGGAAACTGTCGGCAGCCGCGTGGAAGCTGGGGCGGCGCCGTGTGGCCCTAGGGTATCAAACCCTAGGGTTTCCCTCTGGAGCCATCTGGACCGTTGGATCGTGCCAGATCCAACGGTTGTGATGAGGCGGCTGGTTTAGATTAGGGTTAGGAAACCCTAACTGGAAACCCAAATGTTTAGGGTTTCTGGTTTGATTTGGACCGGTTATGGTTGGTTTGTAACTGGGCCGGTCCAATTTTAATTGGTATGTAATTATTATTTATATATATATGTTTAATATATATTTAATAATAATAATAATAATGATAATAATAATAATAATAATAATAATAATAATAATAATAATAATAATAACTAATAATAATAATATGGATAAAAAATTAATATCTTCAGCTGCCCCTCTTTGCTCATTCTTGTGTTAACAAGAATAGGGCAAAGATGAAAAGATAATAAAATTTTTATCCATTTGGCTTCACTTGATTATAATGGAGATATTGAATAAATTCTTCTCTTTCTTCAGATGAGTTCTTTTCATTATGAACTTTCTGCTGGGGATGATGATCCATCAAATGATGAATTCAAGCAAAAGATTGAACAAGTTCTTCTCATTATGAACTTCTTCTTCCTTCTTCAGATGACGAGTTCTTCTCATTATGAACTCTACCTGCAATGTTGATCCATCAAATGATGAATTCAAGCAAAAGATTGAACAAGTTCTTCTCATTATGAACTTCTTCTTCCTTCTTCAGATGACGAGTTCTTCTCATTATGAACTCTACCTGGCAAAGATAATCCATCAACTTGATGAATTCAGAAAAAAGGTTGAACAAATTCTTCTCATTATGAACTTCTTCTTCCTTCTTCAGATAAGTTCTTCTCATTATGAACTTTCTCTGGAAAAGACTGATCCATCAAATGATGGATTCGGGTAAAAGGTTGAACAAATTCTTCTCATTATGAACTTCTTCTTCCTTCTTCAAATGAGTTCTTCTCATTATGAACCTTCTCTGGAAAAGATAATCCATCAATTTGATGAATTCAGGTAAAAGGTTGAACAAATTCTTCTCATTATGAACTTCTTCTTCCTTCTTCAGATGAGTTCTTCTCATTATGAACTTTACCTGGCAAAGATAATCCATCAAATGATAGATTTGAATCTTTGCTAAAATCTTTGAAATTCCTGTTAAAAATTCAACAAGAATAAAAATGAATGAAAATGCACCTATTTTTGTAAACACCTAAAATATGATGCATGAATGTTAAGTTATTTGATTTCAGATTGGTGAATTGAGTATTTCTTCAATTGTAAAAACCCAATAGATCTTTCTTCTTCAAAACAAAGAATCTATCATCTTTGACAAATGTAGATGTAGATATAATGTCACAAAACCTCTTGAGAATAAAACTCAATAGTATAGGCTCTTGAAAAGCTTGCATTCAGGCAACATGTTGATTCTGATAACAATTCATCTGATTATGAAGTGACCTTTCAAGATGATTTCACAGATATCGATAGTTCTTCTAATACCGAGAAATCTTGACTTCTGATTCTGATGAGGAGAATAAACTGTTATACTTGACAAAAATGGGATTATCATGGGCTGAAACTTCAATAGCCCTGGAGAAATATGGTCCAGATTCATCAATTGCAGAATTGGCAAATTTTATATGTGCCGCTCAAATGACTAAGGCTGCTGATGCACTTCTTCTGGTAAAAAATAGGAAGTCATTATGCAATGATCCCAATTACAAGCAAAGGCAAAACTCGGGCTATGATTTTTGAAAAGGAAGAAGCAGAGGAAGCTTGAAAAGAAGCTTCTTAATGAAGATAATCATGCAGTTCATATTTTAATTCCAATGATTGGTTCTGTAGTTCTTACCAAACCAGATCAGATAACTCAAAGAACACTTCCAGAAGATGCTATTGGCAAATTCATCTTCCCAATTCAATGATTGGTTCTACTAAACCAGATCAGATAACTCAAAGAACACTTCCAGAAGATGCTATGAACAAATTCATCTTCTAAATTCAATGATTGGTTCTGTCCAACCAGATCAGATAACTCAAAGAACACTTCCAGAAGATGCTATGAACAAATTCATCTTCTAAATTCAATGATTGGTTCTGTCCAACCAGATCAGATAACTCAAAGAACACTTCCAGAAGATGCTATTGGCAAATTCATCTTTCATTTAATGTTTGGACTAGGATATCACAATGCTTATTCGATGTAGAGCCAGAATTTGTAGATTCGAAGCATTTCCATGCTACTACACTGAAAAGGGCTATATTCATAATTCTGCCAATTAAGAACAGATTTTCTCTTTATTCTGCTTCCTCCATGTGCTGATGCTTTTCCATTGACAAAGAAATGATGGCCTTCCTTTGAGTGTCCAGAAGTATTTTCTTGATGAGTGCTGAAAATGGAATCTAGTATGGGTTGGAATGAATAAAGTTGCTCCACTTGAACCTGATGAGGTGGAAATGCTTCTAGTTTTCTTTAAAAACCATACACAAGGATCTGTATAGAGACATATTTCCCAGTGATATCAATGTCTTGTTTCTTTTTGCTGGAATCAATGCTACAAAAGTTGCCTTCTACTGTCTTAGTATATCTTTGAAAACAGATGTGCAAGAACTGAATGGTGATCGGTTGGAGCAATTGATGAGTAGATTTGGCGGATTCGACCTTGTTGTCGGTAGCACCACTTGTAACAATCTTGATGTTCATGGCTTTAAGCTAGTGATGATTTGCCTACTTTGTATTCCAAGTATTTAAAAGTATTAACATAAAGTGATATTCAGAAATCTTTAAATTATTTCAAAATTATGTTAATTCAATAGAAAAGAATAAATTGAATTTCCAAAAATAAATTGAATCTCAAATAAATTGAAATTGAAATATATATAATTGTATTCAAAGTTATGGCAAGCATAAGAATAAAAATTCAAATGTCTCAACAAATTATAAGTATAAGTATTTCTAAATTAATCAAGTTGACACAATTTAGAGTAATGATGTAAGCTTTTGTCTAGAAAATCTCAAACGTTGTCAAAATGCTTGTAGATGTGAAGTTTCTCCCAAACTGTCAAAATCTTAAGAGAGTTCAATTGCCAGATGCCTAATATCAAACTGCATTTGAGCCGCCTTTTCAGGTTTTCAACTCAAATCCTTCCTTTGGTTACAAGATGCCCTTTGCGGGTTTTCACCTTGACCCCCTTTCTTTTTCTTCTCTTTTTTTTTCTTTTTCATTTTCTATTTTTTTCTTCTTTTTTTTTCTTCTTTTTTCTTTTCTCTTCAAGCATAATATTTCTTGACAGAATCCGAGTTTATTGGATTTTTCAGAATTTTTCCATCCATTTCTGCCAAGATCAACGCTCCTCCGGAAAAGGCCTTTTTCACAACGTATGGCCCTTCCCAATTAGGCATCCATTTCCCACGGAAATCTTTATGTATAGGCAAGATCTTTTTTAGTACTAGATCACCCTCTTGGAATTCTCTTGGATGTACTTTCTTATCATGAGACTTCATCATCCATTTTTGATACATCTGTCCATGGCAAATAGCTTTCAATCTTTTCTCCTCAAAAAGGTTCAATTGATCAACTCTAGCTTGGATCCATTCAGATTCATCCAATTTTGTTTCTCTCAATATTCGAAGCGATGGAATCTCAACTTCAATTGGTAAGACTGCTTCCATCCCATAGACTAAAGAAAAAGGCGTTGCCCCAGTAGATGTTCGAACAGTAGTTCGGTATGCATATAGAGCAAAAGGTAACTTCTCGTGCCAATCTTTGTAAGTTTCAGTGGTCTTTGTAATGATTCTCTTGATGTTCTTATTTGCTGCTTCAACTGCCCCATTCATCTTTGGACGATATGCCACTGAATTTGCATGTTTGATCTTAAATTGTGCACAAAGTTCAGTCATCATTTTGTTGTTCAGGTTCAGAGCATTATCTGTAATGATCCTTTCTGGTAGACCATACCGGCAAATTATCTCTTTCTTTATGAATTTGCAGACTGTGGACCTCTTAATATTGGTATATGAAGCAGCTTCAACCCATTTGGTAAAATAATCAATTGCCACAAGGATGAAACAATGTCCATTCGATGCTTTTGGTGTGATTGCTCTAATGACATCTATTCCCCACATAGAAAATGGCCAGGGTGCTGTCATTACATGTAAAGGAGATGGGGGTACATGAATCTTGTCTGCATATATCTGGCATTTATGACATTTCCTTGCGTAATCAATGCAATCTGTGTACATAGTAGCCCAATAGTATCCATATCTCATTATTTTTCTGGCCATGGAAAGACCATTTGCATGTGTTCCACATATTCCACTGTGTACTTCTTCAATGACGTTTCGAGCTTCGCTGGTATTTAAACATCTCAATAGCATTTGATCATTGCTTCTTCTATACATAATCTCTCCATCAAGAAAATATCGAGCAGCCATTCTTCTCAAAGTTCTTTTATCAATTTCCGATGCATTTGGTGGATAACTTTGATTTTTGATATATTGCAGGATATCATGATACCATGGTTTACCATCTACCTCTTCTTCCACATTATAACAATGTGCAGGAATTTCATATACTTGCATTTTGATTGGCATCATATCAACTTTCTTAGTTGCCTGAAACATAGCAGCTAATGTAGCCAAAGCATCTGCCATTTGATTTTCTTCTCGAGGGAGATAATTGAAGGTAATTTTCTCAAATTCCTTCACTAATTCAAGGGTAAAATTTCTGTATTCCAACAATTTGGGATCTTTTGTTTCCCATTCTCCTCGCAATTGATACACCACCAAAGATGAATCTCCATATATCTTGAGAAATTTGATTTTTCTTTCTATAGCTGCTTTCAACCCCATGATACAAGCTTCATATTCCGCCATGTTATTGGTGCAAAAGAACTCCAATCTACTTGTAAAGGGATAATAAACATTTTCTGGAGAAATTAACACTGCCCCAATTCCTCGTCCCAAAGCATTAGATGCTCCGTCAAAATAAAGCTTCCAAGTTGCAAATTCATCATTTGTTCTGACTTCTTCATTCATGGATATGCACAACAAATCTTCATCGGGAAAATTGAAGTTCAAAGGCTGATAATCATTTGATACACGACTGGCCAGAAAATCAGCTATGACACTTCCTTTTATCGCTTTTTGGTTGACATACATAATATCAAACTCAGATAATAACATCTGCCATCTAGCCATTCTGCCTGTCAAAGCTGGTGATTCCATTAAGAACTTTAAAGGATCAAGTTTGGATATCAACCAAGTAGTATGGTATAACATATATTGTCTGAGTCTTCGAGTAGTCCACACCAAAGCACAACATAATTTTTGTATTGGTGGATATCTAACTTCACAATCGGTAAATTTCTTGCTCAGATAATAAATAGCTTTTTCTTTCCTTCCTGATTCATCATGCTGTCCTAGTACACATCCCATCGAATTTTCGAAGACCGTCAAGTAGAGAATTAATGGTTTATCAGGCATTGGTGATACTAAAATGGGGGCATTGGATAAATACTTCTTAATAATATCCAAAGTTTCTTGACATTCTTCATTCCAGACTTCAGGATTATTCTTTCGAAGTAATTTGAACACTGGATCACATTTGTCAGTTAATTGAGAAATGAACCGAGATATATAATTTAATCTTCCCAAAAATCCTTGAACTTATTTTTTTGTATTGGGTGGTGGAAGATCTTGAATTGCTTTGACTTTATCTGGATCAATCTCAATTCCTTTTTTACTGACCACGAATCCCAAAAGTTTTCCAGAAGTTACCCCAAAAGTGCATTTAGCGGGGTTAAGCTTTAATTGATATCTCCTCAATCTCTGGAAAAGCTTTCTCAGATTTTGAATATGTTCTTCTTCCGTTCTGGATTTGGCAATCATGTCATCTACATATACTTCAATCTCTTTGTGCATCATGTCATGAAACAAAGTTACCATGGCTCTTTGATATGTTGCCCCTGCATTTTTCAATCCAAATGGCATCACTTTATAACAGAATGTGCCCCACATGGTTATAAATGTCGTCTTTTCCATGTCTTCAGGATTCATTTTTATCTGATTATATCCTGAAAAGCCATCCATAAATGAAAACCATGCATGCCCTGTAGTATTGTCCACCAATGTGTCTATGTGGGGTAAGGGAAAGCTATCTTTCGGACTAGCTTTGTTGAGATCTCTGTAATCCACACACATTCGAACTTTTCCATTTTTCTTTGGTACGGGAACAATGTTGGCTACCCATTCTGGGTATTTAGATGCCTGTAGGAAACCTGCATTGATCTGTTTCATTACTTCTTCCTTGATTTGCAACAACATTTCTGGTCTCATTCTTCTGAGCTTTTGTTGAACCGGTTTATATTCTGGATTGATTGGAAGCTTGTGTATCACTATATCTGTGCTCAAACCAGGCATATCTTGATAAGACCAGGCAAAGATATCTTTGAACTCTTGAAGGAGATTTACCAATTCTTGCTTTATCTGGACTGTCAGAGTAGTACCAATTTTTACCTCTTTTATTTCTTCATCTGTTCCCAAATTCACAGTCTCAACCTCTTCCTTGTGGGGTAGAATTTGTTTGTCTTCTTTTTCTACCAATCTTAATAGTTCAGTAGGAACATCACATTCCAGTTCATCCTCACAACCATTGATTTCTTCCAGACATATAGGATGCTCTAAATTTATCACTTGATTAAATTTAGGAATACACATGCTATTAACACGGTGACACCTGCAAATTTAAGTCGGACATATTTCCGAAAGAATATAGTAAATTTATGAAATAAATAAATGTAAAAATGTAAGAAAATGTAAAGAATGATTGCCATATGAAAATTTTAAAGAAAATTTCTTATATTTAACATAATTTCCTTTACAAAATAACAAAAAGTTTTTCATATTTTTGAGCTAAACATAAAGATTAGTTCTGAATATTACTCTGCATTAATATTAAAAACTATAGGAAGATCTTCAGTGGTCCAATTGGTGAGTGTTTCTCCAGGAAGACATGGTCGAATCCTATCCAAGTACTTGCCAGTCTTGTTGTCATTCATGATCATGTTGACAAATAATCCATTCATAGCTTCTTCAACTATGTCTTGATCTTTTGTCAACTTCTCTTCTTTAAAGGCTTCAACAAGCTGCTGTTCTACATTAATTGTTCCCCCTGATCTGAATGTTGTCTTCAACTGTGGGAAAGACATGTGTTTCCAAAGGATTTCTCCTCCTTTCAATTTTATCTTTCTGTCTTCACATCTTCTTTTCATCTCTTTGTTCTTTTGCTGAAAATTAGGCTTAAACCCTAGCCCAAAACGGTCTTTTTTCATCTTTATACTGATAGGAAATGAAATCCCTTGAAGATTCTTTCCTAAACCTCTCCCAGCTTTAGCTCCGATGCCTAAAGTTTGTTGTACCGTCATCTTGGTGCAATCAGACAATCTGGGATATGGAATTTTGCTTCCTTCTGCAATAAAAGTTGCATTTACAAATTCAAGAGCTCGAAAAGAGCATTCAAGAGCATCATCATTGGTGTCGATATATGGGATATCGCTTGTTACAGACGCAATGATTTCTTCTTCAGCACTGACACATATTAGTTGTCCCTCCATCACAAATTTCAATTTCTGATGTAATGAAGAAGGAACGGCTCCTGCTGAATGAATCCATGGCCTCCCTAATAGACAATTATATGTGGGGTGGATGTCCATCACCACAAAGTCAATGTTGTACACGACTGGGCCGATTAACAACGGTATTTCCATTTTCCCAAGCACTTCTTTTTGAGTACCATCAAATGCTCGCACCACATTCTGATAACTCTTCATGTGTGATTGATCCAGAGGCATTCTTTGAAGTGTGACTAGAGGCATTAAATTGAGAGCAGACCCATTGTCAATCAATACTCCTGGCAACACATGACCATGACAATGTGTCGTGATGTTCAAAGCTTTTACTGACCCTATTCCGCCTTCTGGTATTTCATCATCCGTGAACGTTATGTAATTGTCAGCGGCTATATGTCCCACAATTCTGTCAAGTTTATTGAGGGATATATCTTCGGGGATAAATGTTTGATTGAGAATTTTCATCAAAGCATTTCTATGTGCTTCTGAATTCATCAAGAGATCAAGAATAGAAATTCTCGCTTGTTGTTTGTGTAGTTGTTCAACCACACTATACTCACTATGTTTCAGGAATTTCAAAAATTCTTGAGCTTGTTTTTCTGTCACAGGCTCATTAAATGCTAGAAGGGATTCATCCTCAAATACCTTCTGAGGTATTGCCATGGCTTTTCCTTTTGCTTTCACTTGTTCTGAAGCATTGGATGTTTCGGGAGAGTAACATCTCCCACTTCTTGTAAAGAAACCGACTTCGCTCACTGCTTCAGACGTCGATGTTGTACCCAAACTCTGTATTTTCTCTTCTGTTTTTTCTAGAGAAACAGATCCTCCTACCATTGAAACATTGGTAGTATAATTCCAAGGTACCCTGCGGGTATCTTTGTATGGAAATGGTAGAGGAGTGGTGATAACTACTTTCGGTTTTATTGGTGCAGGAATCACCGTAGATGATTTCACATTAATGATCACAGGATCATTTATTCTTTGACTAGGTTTGGAATCCTCTGATGAGCAAACATCATCTTCTTTTTTCCCTGGTTCTTCTTCAAAGAATTCTATTTCTCTGTTGTTCATCAATTTTTGCACCAAATCCCTAAATTTAGTACATAGTTGGATTTTATGCCCTTTCTCCTGATGATATTCACAATAATTCTTACCTTCATTCTGCTTTGGCCTGAATTGTTGTGGAATTATACCGGCTAAAGAAAGTTGTTGGAATATCCAAACAAACGGAGATTTAATTTCAGAAATGTCAGTCTTTGCTTTCCTTCTGTTCTCTTCCTGAATTGCATTCACGTTTTTATCTCCATGATTTGGCAATGGATGATTTGATGCAGATGGTGTATTGAATTCCAACTTCCCAGTGTTGATCAAATTTTGAACCACCCTTTTGAATGCTAAACAGTTTTCAATGGAATGACCTGTAATTCCTTCATGGTAAACACAGTGTGCCTTTGTATCATACCAAGGAGGGAATGGTGGTTGCATGGGAACCAAGGGATAAGGCCGTATAACATCTGCTTTTAACAGCGAATCATAGATCTCTGCATACGGTACTGGTAAAGGTGTAAAAGACAACCTTTCATTTTCTTTTCGAGATCCTCTAGAATCTGCTCGATTAGTGTTTGTTTCCTCTTTCTTAACCCTTGGCTGGGTTATTGTAACACTTTTCGATGAATCTTTGCTGTAAGAATTGGCATTGTTGACTTCATTCTCCTTTTTCCGGTACGTAGGTCTTTTGGAACTAGACCCATCATTTGATTCAATCTTGCCACTTTTCAAGACATTTTCAATTAATTCTCCAGAAATGACCAAATCTGCAAAATTTCTGGTTGCATTCCCCATTAGATGGTTTAAATAATGAGCCTTCAATGTATGGACAAACATTACTGTGGCCTCTTTTTCTGACAAAGGTGGTTGAACTTGGGCTGCAGTGTCACGCCATCTCTGGGCATACTGTCTGAATGTTTCGTTATTCTTTTTCTCCAAGTTTTGGAGAGTCCATCTATCAGGGACCATGTCTGTCACATGGCGGTACTGCTCTAAAAATGCTTTAGCCAAATCTTTCCAAGATCTAATGTTGGCTTTGGTCAATTGAGTATACCATTTTAAAGCCGGTCCTGTCAGACTATCCTGAAAGCAGTGAATTAACAATTTCTCGTCCTTCACATATCCTGTCATTCTTCGAAAAAACATAGTAATGTGGGATGAAGGGCATGTAGTACCATTATATTTATCAAATTCGGGAGCCTTGAACTTAATGGGAAGGATTAAGTCTGGAACCAAACTCAACTCACTAGCATCAAACCCATAGAACGATTCAGTTATTTCCACGGATTTCATTCGTTCTTCTAAGCTCTTGATCTGTCTGGTCAGTTCTTCATTTACTTTTTGTTTCTCATTCAGCTCATTCAAATCTGGGATCAAATGCTCAGTATTCATATCTCCTATTTTCACCTCTGATATAAGCGGAATTTTGCTTGAAGAGGCAGGATCCACTTGTTGATCTTCATGTGGTTTGGCTTCTTGTAATGCAGATGTACGAGCATTGATTTGTATAGGTATAGTACCAGAGTGATAAATTGGTTCTGGTGGAAAACCTAGAGGATATATGGGTTCTTGGTCAAAAGATACAGGATTTTCATGCATTTTTCCACTGATAGCCTGCCTTTTAAACATATCCTCTATTTTCTTCATCATACTGTCTTGTGAATTTGCAATACTAGCTTCAATTTTTTCCAACTTCATTCTCATTTCTTCTTGTTCTTTATGATGTTGTTCCTCAATACGCTTTATCCTCCATAATTCTCTTAGTAGCTTGTCTAGTACCGTAGTGATGTAGTATTTCTCTTTTGGCCAGAGTAACTGCGATTGAAAAATCTTTTAATATTATTTTTTCAAATTTTAATTAATGAATTTTAATTTAATAAATAATAATTCATAGCGAAAATTATGAAATGAATGATGAATGTATGCAAAATGTATGTATGCAAAAAAGGCATTGATCCCAAAAAGTTAACTGTCATAGAACAACTTTCATCAGCATACAAAAGTTTCTTTATAATAGTTCAGAACTACAGATAAGGCGTAGCTTTCCTATTAAGCTCTATAATTTCTTTCTTTAACCATGACACCTTCTTTCCACACTTAGAAACTGGATCAACATGATGCTCAATTATTTTGGCTTCAACAGCTAGTTCCCCAACATATCTAGCAACTTCGCTCATTTGTACCATGGCCTCGAACACCATATTGCTTCTTTCTTCACTTCTTTCGACATAGAACTCAGTTGACTTTTGCCATTGTTCATTTGTTTCTTCAAGAGTTTGCTCTAACTCAGTGATTCTGACTTGACAATTGTGCAGAATTTTTTCAAGATCTCTAATGCGTCTTCGCAGTGAAGCATTTTCCTCATTACTTTCTTTGAGGTCATTAGGTCCTAGCCGAACCTTTTCTTGAAACAATGATTCTTCAAGTTGCAAAATGTAAGCATTAAACTCTGAGATTTTGTTTCTAGACTGATCCAGATCTTCTTCAAGTTTTGTTCGTGCTTCTTGCGTTCTTTGATTAAGCTTCTGGATTTGAACATCCTTGTTTCTACATCTTTGCATCCTATTGCTAGCCACTTCTTGCTCTACCTCAAGTCTGGTGTTGAAATTTTTTCTTTCCAGCTTCCATTTTTCTTTTTCAACATTGGATTCTTCCATCTTTTGGCCTCTGACCTCAAGTTCAGCAATCAACTGGTTCATTTCAGATTCAAATCCCTTGAACATGCTATTTTTCTCACCTTCAAATTTATTCAAAATGTCATTCTTCATTTCTTCTAAATCTTTGACTCGATCCCTTTCTCTATGCATTTCATTCATGATCTCGCGGTGTTCAGCCTTGTGTTTTATAATTCGCTCTCTTCTGTCGACCTCAAAATCTTCCATTTTTTGCTTTCCTTTCTCAAGGCTTTTGAGTAGACGGCTATTCTTTCCTTTCAGATCTTCAACTCATCTTTTCTCGATATTCAATTCTCTGGTCATCTGTACCGTTGATTGGCTGGGTCCTGATGTTTTTCGGGATTTATATAACTCCTGGTAATTTTTCTGTAAGGCTCTGTACTTATCCTCACCTTTTTCTTTATCTTTTCTCAACATTGCACATTGTGATAATGAAAGTCAATGTCAACCCCCAACATAGCTTTATCTTGTCTCAATTGCTCTAACTCTTTCGACCAGCCTTCTCTTTCTGCTTCAAACTCAGCTCTCAAGATTTCAATCTCTGACGGGACCACCTTAATGCGATCTTCCATAGAGATATCCTCATTTTGATCTGGTAGAGGAATATTTTCGTTTTTCCTGACAGATCTCCAATCTTCATAATCAGGAGTTAGCATTTCTTTTGCTGCTTTAGCTCGGATATAAAAAGTTGTTTTCCAAGCTGTAACGGCTTCCATGATGTTCCTTTTATAATTTTTGCTGTGGAATGCGAACTCAGATGACTGTAATCCAGCAGTGACAGGTACAAATTGACGACCTTCATACTGTCTTATGACCAGAAGTGGTGCATATCCAATTCCTCCCCATAATCCAAGCAGCATTATCCAATTGTAATCACCACATCTGTAAATGAATTCCCTTTGTATTTGCCACGGGGCTCGCCAAATAACGTCATTGCTTTGCATATTTCGAAAGGCATTAATCCACATATCTTTCTTAATTTCTTTAGGCCATTCCTGCTCCAGAAATTCCTTTAATGGTGAATAATCCGTATTAAAGCGTCGGTATGAAATCTTTTCTGTTCTCCAGAAATGACTACGGATCCAAACATATAACAACTGAGTACACCCTGAGAATCGTCCACCTCCTAGCCTTCTGCAAGTATTTAACGATCTGAATGTCTCTGCTAGGATTGCAGAAACAGGATTAATCTTCTTTGGCAGTTGTTCAAACAAGTCTACCACTGCAGCTTCAACATATCCCAATACTTTTGGGAAGATGACCATACCATATATACCCAGAGCAAATAGATCGAATCGTACTTTAATATCTGGATGGCTTTGAATAAGTTCTCTGATGTTGGTCCAAACTATGCCTTCGCTCTCGCCTTTTTGTTTTGTACGGGATACTACCCATTCTTCTCGTACCCCGGCAATCTTTGCTAATTTAACTCGAAAGGGTTGAGTTTTAATTGACTTTGAATATATTCGATTCTCTAAAGCACCTTCAAGATGTAACAAAGTTGTATATTCTTCAATAGTAGGGACCAAATCCTCTTTATTGAAAGTGAAGCAATTGTACCCTGGATTCCAGAATTGAACTAGGGCTCTGAGTAATTCATCATCAACTTCAACATAGAGAAAATATGGGATGTCTCCGTAAGTCTGATAAAACTGCAATTTTTTGTTTGAATCCCAACTTTCCCAAATGCTTCGCAAGTCTTGCATATCATTTCTTTTTAGTGAAACTGAAGCATAATTGGCCAAGTCAGATACATAATCATCCTGCAGACTGTCTCCTTCTTGTCTTTGTAAATCTTCAGCCCACTGTCTTACTTCTAAGTTTAGAATTACTTGACTTGAACACTTTTTATCCATAGATGAAGGCTTTCCAATGAGACAATTAACACAAGGATCAATGTCTTTTATCCTGTATAATGCAATGCAAACAGAAAAATAAAGAACACACAAAAAGAAAATAAATTAGTTTACATAATAAAGAAATTTAATAATAACATTTACATAAATATTCTTTATTTAAACATGCTTTTTCTGAATTTAAATAATTTAAATAAACATGTAATTTAAACAATAAATAAATTAACAGAAAAGACAGAATTCATTTCTCCTGTGTGTACACCTATTTTGGATAAAATTTCGGCATAACTTCGGATTGGAAGAGTTTCTAAGGTTTTTTATATGCAGGGTTTCAGATCTAGGAGTAAAGGTACTCGAATTGTCCATGTTAGTGCCCCCTTAGGCTGCTAACCCTCAATCCTAGTCCATTACAGACTAAAGTGGATCGAGTTTAATTCGAGGGGATACATTTCTCTATGCCTGACACGGAGAATAAATTCTCACGAAGACATAGAGCATATGAACCCCGAAAGTTACTTGCTAGGTCTGACACGGAGAATAAATTCTCACGAAGACGTTGCTTTCACTCCCACTTAAAAGGGGCAACTCAATTATAGAGCTTTATGTAATGCAATGCAAGTGTTGTGTGTGAGGAGAAATGTTCAAACCTTCAACAGGGAAATAAATAATGAAATAAAATACTTGCAAATAAAATAAAACATATAAATATTATGAAAATAATAAGTAAATATAAAGATTTTGAAAAGAAAGAAAATATATAATTTTTAATTTTTAATTAATAGAGACAATTTATAATTGATTTTTAAAAGTTTGACCAGTCCCCAGCAGAGTCGCCAAGCTGTCGTAACCGGTTTTTGTCCGGGCACGAAATATTAAATTTAGCGGGGAAATTGATGTGAATAAATAATTTTGAAAATAATTTGTGAGTCGCCATCGACCTTTTGGATCAGGTAGGTCGAATACCTAAAAATTTTTCTTTTAAAAGAGTTTTTAAAAAAAAACATCAATTAAAAAAAATGAACTGATCTGCGTTTTATAACCAAAAATTCGTTCTTTTTAATAAAAAAAGGATTCGTGGTCGGTTACGTTTAGGGAAGGATTAGCACCCCTACAACGCCCAAAATTGGTACTTTTTAATTATAAATTGTCTCTATTATTAAAATTTAAAAATTCAAAAATATATTTAATTTTTAATCTTATTATTTCAAAAATATATTTATTTATTTAAAAATATCAGAAAAGAACTTCTAGGTGCCTTAAGACAGCTCTTTTCTTTGATATTGATAAATATTAATTTAAATAATATTGTTTACTTTTTAATTTTAAAATATCAGAATAGGACATCCAGTTGTATTAAGACTGTCCTTTTCTTCGATATTAAAAATCAATATTTAAAAAATACTATTTATTATATATTTATGAATATAAAAATATTTAACAATATAATAAAATAAAAATACAAATACTACTAAAACAATATATTTAAAAACAATAAAATAAATGAAAACATATAAAATAACTGACTAAATTACAATAAAAATAAAATTAAAAATCTAATTCATAATTAATCAAAATTATAGGGGTTAAATATGTTATTTCATTATTTTATTTTTTAGTGACTAAAATAAAATTATCTAAAATTCGGATATTATAATAAAATAAATTAAAAATATAAACTAGGGATTAAAATATTATTTATTAAAATTAAGGGATTAAATCTGTTATTTATCCTAAATATATTATTTTAATCCCTAGTTTATATTTTTAATTTATTTTATTATAATATCCGAATTTTAGATAATTTTATTTTAGTCACTAAAAAATAAAATAATGAAATAACATATTTAACCCCTATAATTTTGATTAATTATGAATTAGATTTTTAATTTTATTTTTATTGTAATTTAGTCAGTTATTTTATATGTTTTCATTTATTTTATTGTTTTTAAATATATTGTTTTAGTAGTATTTGTATTTTTATTTTATTATATTGTTAAATATTTTTATATTCATAAATATATAATAAATAGTATTTTTTAAATATTGATTTTTAATATCGAAGAAAAGGACAGTCTTAATACAACTGGATGTCCTATTCTGATATTTTAAAATTAAAAAGTAAACAATATTATTTAAATTAATATTTATCAATATCAAAGAAAAGAGCTGTCTTAAGGCACCTAGAAGTTCTTTTCTGATATTTTTAAATAAATAAATATATTTTTGAAATAATAAGATTAAAAATTAAATATATTTTTGAATTTTTAAATTTTAATAATAGAGACAATTTATAATTAAAAAGTACCAATTTTGGGCGTTGTAGGGGTGCTAATCCTTCCCTAAACGTAACCGACCACGAATCCTTTTTTTATTAAAAAGAACGAATTTTTGGTTATAAAACGCAGATCAGTTCATTTTTTTTAATTGATGTTTTTTTTTAAAAACTCTTTTAAAAGAAAAATTTTTAGGTATTCGACCTACCTGATCCAAAAGGTCGATGGCGACTCACAAATTATTTTCAAAATTATTTATTCACATCAATTTCCCCGCTAAATTTAATATTTCGTGCCCGGACGAAAACCGATTACGACATGTCTATTTGAGCAGTTGTATGCAGAACTGCATGTTCTATCTCCATTGGTGCCCACACGAGAGGCATATTTCCCTCGTTATTGCCAACAACAAAATCTGGACGATGAAACGTATTGGGCAATTGTTGATTTCCCACTGGATAGCTTTCATAATAACTTGCAGTCTTCATTTCCCTTATACAAGAGAAGGCCATCTGGCTGTTTAATCCATGACATATGCCTAACGAGTACTCAAGGGTTACATGGGTTGAATATGCAGAGATAGAGGAGAAACCTATCCATCAGATACTTGGCGGCCATTTCGTTCAGAGTGGGATGGCTTTTGGAGCAAATCTTTGGTTAGCTGTTTTAGAGAGACAATGCGAAAGGATTGCTAGCCTTATGGCCGGAAATATCACTGACATTGGAGGTTCCTAAATTTATTTCTTTCCCAAACCCTACTTTTTTTTCTAATGATTTGGTTTCCATTATGAGATTTACACTCACTAATTCTGACTTCCAGTGATACCGTCTCCGGAAGCAAGGAGGAATCTAATGAGACTTGCTCAAAGGATGATAAGAACATTCTGTGTCAACATCAGTAGCTCCAGCGGTCAGTTATGACTTATGGACGGCTAATCCAGACTCCGATGATGATACTGTTAGAATCACGACAAGGCAAGCTCATAATGGCTTAATTTAGTTAATATTTTATTTTTAAATTATTCCATCATTGATTTTTGTGGTTTATTAGTTCATTTTAATTCATTTTAATTCATTTTCTGTATAGGACGTAAGATTTTGGAAATTTGAAAAAAAAACACAATTCTGTAGTTTTTTTAAATTTTCGGAATCAGAATTGGTTGGAATTCGGATTTGAATTAAACTCAAATTTAGGATAATATTTTAAATATTATATTTTTTGTATTTTAGTTTAAATAGGTTTTAGTATTTTAATTAAGTTTTAGGATATTATTTTTATATTTTATCTTTGCTTTAGGTATTTTAGTTTAAATAGGTTTTAGTATTTTAATTAGGATTTAGAATATTATATTATTTTTTTAGGTATTTTAGTTTAAATAGTTTTAAGTGTTTTAATTAGGATTTAAGATGTTTTAGCTTGTTTTTAGGAATTTGAATGTTATAAATACCCTCTAAGAGTGAGCCTAGAAATTTATCTCTCTCATCTGAGATTAAAATCTTCTTTTTTCTCTCTAGCTTTCTCTCTATTTTTCGCATACTTATCAATTATGCTAAGTATGACTTTGGTCATGCTTAGCTAATTTTCTTTCAAGCCAAAGATTAAAGCGAATGTTCAATTCCAAAAGTGAGAATTGTAAGGTACTTAAATAGCTTCGGATTTTCTCTCTGTTTTCTGAGCTTACTTTTCAAATCAAAACGATTTCGACATTGGTCCGGATATTGTTATGGTTAACGTTTGAAGAATGATTTGCTTATTGAAGCATTTTCAACTTCCCGAGAACACACTTAACAAAATTGTTTGCTAAGAGGAAACTGAGATCGGAATCAGTTTTTATTGAAACGACACAATCCGAGTTGGCAGCGAAGAATTATTCTTGTAAGCTGACGTGAATCTTGAAGTAAAAACCTATTTCGATGATCCGAGGAATTTGAGAGGAAGCTTAAGTCTGAGGTTGCTTTCACCATAATTTTTCTTTATCTCAATTTATTTATTTATTTATTTATTTTATTTATTTATTTATTTATTTATTATCTCATTATACTTCTTTAAATAATTTAAAACCCTTTTTATCTTTATTACTATTTTTAAAATCATTATTTATTATTTTATTATTTAATTTTATTCTATCTTTTTAATTTCATCTGGAATTCTATCTTCTTCTAAAATCAAGAAAGAGTTTTACTAAATCAAAAACACTGCAGTCCCTGTGGATCGACTCTGCTTCTCTATACTACTTTACCTTTCTATTTATTAAGAAACTGGAATTATTTTGATAGCAAAACAACGATTATCAAATTGGCGTCGTTGTCGGGGATTAACGGCAAGTACTGATTTATTTTTCTAGTTTTTTTATTTATGACCAGAAGAAACCCAGGTAAATTAGTAGAATCAAATTCGGACTTTGAAGTAGACGCATACAACATTCCGATGGTAAAAGAAGAACAAACAATCCGAGAACTAGCCACAGCTCCTGTCACTCAAACGCCATTTTGCATCAATTTTCCTAATGGCGGGACTCCATTTCAATTAAAGACGAGACTTATTCATCCTCTTCCCACTTTTCACGTCTTTCCCACTGAAGATCCACACAAACACTTGCTGGAATTCAATATGGTTTGCACTAGCATGAAACCACAGGGAGTTACCGATGATCAAATTAAATTGAGAGCTTTCCCTTTCTCTTTAGCCAACTTGGCTAAAGATTGGTTATTTTATTTACCTCTAAATTCAGTTAATTCATGGGCTGACATGAATCAAATTTTTCTTGACAGGTTTTTCCAACGGCTAAAGCAAACGAGTTGCGAATGAGCATTCTTTCCATTCAGCAAATGAACGAAGAAAGTCTTTATGACTATTGGGAGCGATTTAAAAAGATTTGTGCACGTTGTCCACAACACGGATTAAGTGAGAAAACGTTACTTCAATCCTTTTATGAAGGCCTTTTACAATGGAGATGAAAATGGTGGATGCCGCCAGTGGAGGAGCATTAGTAAACATGACCCCAACAGCAACAAGGGAATTGATTTCAACCATGGCAACCAACTCTCAACAGTTTTCAAATGAACCTAGCCGACGGGTTCACGAGATAAGTACATTTTTCCTTGAAAATAAGTTAGATAAATTAACTGAAGTAGTTAATTCACTTATTGCAGGAAAATCTGGAAAAACAAGAGCATGTGGGATATGCACGAAGCTAGACCATCCGACGGATTGTTGCCCGCTAATACAAGAAGGAGGCAATGCAGAAATCAATGCAGTAAGGAACTTTCCAGGTCCTCCACAAAAACAATACAACTCATACAGTAATACTTACAATCCAGGATGGCGAGACCACCCAAACTTCAGTTATGCGGCAAATCAAATACTAACTTATCAACCAATGCCTCCTCCTCAATAGCAAACGCAAAACTCATCATTGGAGGAACTCATAGGAAAGTTAGCAATTTCACAAGAAAAGCTTATTGCATCCCAGGAAAAGTTCCAAAGTCGAACCGAGACACATCTTCAAGAGTTAGATAACCAAGTAAGTCGACTAGCTCAAACTATGGGAAAATTGGAATCACAAGGAAGATTACCTTCTCAAACGGATTTAAATAAGAGAGAGAATGTTAGTGTCGTCACACTCAGAAGTGGAAAAGTTATCTCACCTGAAGTTCCAGCAAAAAAAGTCGCACATCAGGACAATCCATGATGGCGAGACCACCCAAACTTCAGTTATGTGGCAAATCAAAGACTAACTTATCAACCAATGCCTCCTCCTCAACAGTAAACGCAAAACTCATCATTGGAAGAACTCATAGGAAAGTTAGCAATTTCACAAGAAAAGTTGATTGCATCCCAGGAAAAGTTCCAAAGTTGAACCGAGACACATCTTCAAGAGTTAGATAACCAAGTAAGTCGACTAGCTCAAACTATGGGAAAATCAAATCTTAGAGGTGTTCCAAAAAGTTCAAGTCAACATACCTCTTCTTGAAGTAATTCGACAAGTACCAAGGTATACTCGATTCTTAAAAGAACTTTGCACTACAAAGAGGAAATTAATGGGCACAAAAAGGTAAATTTGGGAGAACATGTCTTTGCAATTTTTCAACGAAAACTCCCACTAAAAATGAAGGATCAAGGTATGTTCTCTATACCTTGCAAAATAGGTGATTTTAAAATTAAACGTGCAATGTGTGACTTAGGAGCTTCAATCAACGTTATGCCATTATCTATTTATAAAATGATTACTAACAAGCATTTGAAGGAAACAGGAGTAACCATACAGTTGGTTGATCGATCCATTATCTATCCAGTGGGAATGATGGAAAATGTCTTAGTGAAGGTCGACGTATTATTTTTTCCTGCAGATTTCTATGTCATTGACATGGAACATGATAGGTCGGATACTTATTATGAAGTACTCTTAGGCCGTCTCTTCCTAAGAATCGCACATACAAAGATCGATATTAGAAGTGGCATACTGACAATGGAATTTGATGGTGAGATCGTTGAATTTGATGTTTACAAAACAATGAAATACCCGGATCGAGTTGAAAGAATTAATTCTGTTGATATTTTAGATCCTTCAACTGATGAATATATTGAATCTAATCTTTCCATGGATCCTGAACTTTGCCACAAAGAGGAAGAAAGGGAGTTTGAAAATATTCATTCAATCAATTTTGATTTATTTTTACCTTCCTCTAAAACTAAAACTTTAACTTCTATTTTGCAGGCACATGAGATAAAACTAAAAAAAATGCCGAAAAAACTTAAAGAATGCCTTTTTAGGAGAAAATACTACTTCACCGGTTATTTTGGATAAGCTGTCAAAGCTAAAAAGATTTGAAGAATAACCTATGAGAATGTCAAATTCTACAAAGAGAAAATAAAAGAATTATACAATCGTAGAATTTCTCATAAGGAAATTCTTAGTTGGAAAAAGTGTATGAAGTGGAAGAAGTATTTCTCTTAGAACATGTAGTCTGAATCAGGTCGTTGAGCTAACGACATTAAACAAAAACGCTTGATGGGAGGTAACCCATTTCATTTTATTTTTATTTCATTTCATTCCATTTATTTTATCAGATGCTTTATTTTATTTTATTTTCTCTGAATAGATTTGAATTCCGATCGAATATTTCTTACCTTCGCTCGGGCTCGTCTCGACATGACCATGGTCGTGGTCGCCACTATATTGGGGAGTATTCTTTTTCCCTCTCTTTGTTTTTAAATTTGATATATGTTTTGGGACAAAACGGAATAAGTGAGGAGGGGAAAGGATAAGCATGTGTCAAATTTTTCCTTGACTTGTTTAATTGTTTAAAATTGAGTTATTCTAATGTTGATATGTTGGGATCGTTGGTTGCTAGTCTTGAATTTTGATTTATACTCTTGCTTTCTTTTGGATTATGGCCATGTTTTTAATCGAATTTAAATTGAAAGATTGGTGATTGATATAGCTAGTGATTTTTTGTTGAGTATTGATATCTCATGATTTTGTCGATAGAGATGAACTTGACTCAATGCATATAAACTTTTCTTGTGAGATTCGAGCCTAATGAGCATACATTTTCTTTCTTGCTCATTGTTTGATTTGTGTGTGCCGAACTAATTAGGATATTCTAGAACTTGTAATCACAATGCATATCGAGACTACATGTTGAACGTAATGTTTTAATGTGATTGGGGCACTTAGGAAAAACCCACTTTTCCCAAAAAGTCTGCTCGTTTATATATCCACTAGTGTACCACGTTTGAGCCTATTTCCCTTTATTTGTTTTATACCTCATAATTAAACCCGAATCCTTTCTTTTTATTTTCCTCTCTTTTCACACCCTTACCGAGACTTGAGATCGTGTATCATTATTGTTCTACGAAGAAAAAAATTCAATGTTTCAAAAAAATTGGAAAAAAAAACAAAAAAGAAGAAGAAGAAGAAGAAGAAGAAGAAGAAGAAGACCCTTTGTTCGTAAAAAAAACAAAAAAAGCGAAGGACAAATCTATCGCTTCAATTGTCTTTCATCTATTCTTTTTCCTTGTTTTATTCTTCATTGCGCTTCATGTTAATTCGTGTATTGTTCTTAATTATTTTTTATCTCTTGTTTTGGTATTTTAAACCCTTCTTTTCGGCCTTTCCCTACCCTAACCTAAGCCCCGTTACACCTTGTTTAAAGACTTGATTATTGCATTATGTTCATTTTTCGTAGTGGAGACTTGATTGGATTCCAAGCCTATGGTAATATTTTGGTTAGTTTCGGTTTGAGCGATTTCATTTACCCCAAACACTTTGAGTGGATATGTGTGAATCTTTGTGAGGTATTAAGTCATGTTTCATTGAAGTTGGCAATTAATTGTGATATCTTGCTTACTTTAAATTTTCTTGGTTGTATCTTTGCTTGATTGTAACTTGAATTCGACAAATATCATGGACTTAGTTCGATTGGAAGTTTGAGAAATAAGTTGAAATTGAAGATGACAACTAATGATTTTGATATGTTAATTGAGGAAAGCTTGAGGACAAGCATTGAATAAGTTAGTGGGAATTTGATAAGTGCTTAATTTATTTAATATTTAACTTTTAAATTCCTTAATCATTGCTTTTTGTGGCTTATTTGTTCATTTTAATTCATTTTCTGTATAGGACATAAGATTCTGGAAATTGCACAAAAAGGACATAATTCTGCAATTTTTTCATTTTCGGAATCAAAGCTGGATGGAATTCGGATTTGAATTAAACTCAAGTTTAGGATAATATTTTAAACATTATATTTTTGTATTTTAGTTTAATTAGGTTTTAGTATTTTAATTAAGTTTTAGGATATTATTTTTATATTTTATCTTTGTTTTAGGTATTTTAGTTTAAATACGTTTTAGTATTTTAATTAGGATTTAGAATATTATATTATTTTTTAAGGTATTTTTGTTTAAATAGTTTTATGTGTTTTAATTAGGATTTAAGATGTTTTAGCTTGTTTTTAGGAATTTGAAGGATATAAATACTCTCTAAGAGTGAGCCTAGAAATATATCTTCTCATCTAAGAATAAAATCTTCTTTTTCTCTCTAGCTTTCTCTCTATTTTTCGCATACTTTTCAATTATGCTAAGTATGACTTTGGTCATGCTTAGCTAATTTTCTTTCAAGCCGAAGACTAAAGCAAAGGTTAAATTCCAAACATGGGAATTGTAAGGTACTTAAATCGCTTCAGATTTTCTCTCTGTTTTCTGAGCTTACTTTTCAAATCAAAACGATTTCGACATTGGTCCGGATATTGTTATGGTTAACGTTTGAAGAAGGATTTGCTTATTGAAGCATATTCAACTTCCCGAGAACACACTTAGTAAAATTGTTTGCTAAGAGGAAACTGAGATCGGAATCAGTTGTTATTGAAACGACACAATCCGAGTTGGCAGCAAAGAATTGTTCTTGTTAGCTGACGTGAATCTTGAAGTAAAAATTTGTTTCGATGATCCGAGGAATTTGAGGGGAAGCTGAAGTTTGAGGTTGCTTTCACCATAAGCTTTCTTTATCTCAATTTATTTTATTTATTTATTTATTTATTTATTTATTTATTATCTCATTATACTGATAGCAAAACGACGGTTATCACAAGCCACTGGAGCAGGCCAACCCAATGGTCTCATCCTTTGTGCTGTTTCCACTACTTGGCTGCCATATCCTCACCAAGTCTTTGATCTTTTGAGGGATGAAAGACGCAGAGCTCAGGTTCCATTCAGTTTTATATATCGACATATCAATCTTTATCTTCCTCTCAAAATGAAGCATTTTAATGGAATATTATGCAGCTGGAGGTGCTTTCAAATGGGAATGCTTTACATGAGGTGGCTCACATTGCTAATGCAGCACATTCCGGAAACTGCATTTTACTTTATAGAATCGATGTAATTAACTTTAATTTATAGAATTTTTTCCCTTCTTCGACTTGAAATGACAGCTTCAAACTATTACATTCAGGTCGCGAGCAACTCTTCACAGCACGTAAGGCTGATGCTGCAAGGGACCTGCACGGACCGATCCGGCAGCCTCGTTGCTTACTCGACAGTTGATGTCGATTCCGTTCAGCTTGCTATGAATGGGGAGAACCAATCTTGCATCCCAACGATTAATCAATTAAATTAATTGAATTCTTCAAACTATTATATGTTTGTCTTTAATAGAATGTTGATTGTTCGGTTTTAAATTTATCAATTAAATTAAAATAGAGATCGATTAATCAATTGCGTGTGTTGGTTCTACTAACGATTAAGAATTTTTTAAATGTTCAGTTGTTTGTTAATTAATTGAATTAATAAAAGAATATTTGATGGATGATGATATATGGATAAGATTTATTTACAACTAGTGTAAAATTTTTAATTTTACATTTTTTTAGAATCGTTGGTTGAGTCGAAATAAATTATTGAGATTTTTTTTTGAACGGATATATTCTCATCTATGATTGTTAATCTCAGTCACATTTTCACTTATCCAATGATCATAAAAAATTTACTTACATTCGTTGGAATGGAAAGCAACTAACCTATATTATTATACTCATAACATTCACCTTACCTTCTCCGCTCTTTAAACATTCACTTATCTTTCTCAACTTCTTGCCTAGTATCTTGTTCTCAATGCAGCTAATACAACTATATGAAACTGAAAAACACATCAAGTGTTAGACGACTGAACTTGAAAAGAGGTCATGGGTAAAATAGACAATTTATCACGAACACGACAAATTACAGTACAGGTAATAGTTTTGTCAATATATCGGCCACTTGTTCATATGAGGATAGTTCATTCACCAACGATTTCCCTGCCGTAATCTTCTCTTGAACAAAAAATAAGTCCTACTCGACGTGCTTAAACTTGGAATGCATAATTGGATTAGTCGAAATAGCAACCGCACTCGAACTGGCAAAACACAAGATTGCCTTTCCATCAAGAACATGTAGCTCATTGAGCAAAGATTCAAGCCAAATAAATTCAATCGTTGCACAAGCTACACTACGGTATTCAACCTCAGCAGTTGACGAAGAAACGACTTGTTGCTTTTTTGACCCCAACAAAATCGAATTATCACAAAAATACACGTAATATCCGGTAGTAGAGTGTCTATCATCAATATCAGAACCCTAATTAACATAAGTAAAACATGTTATAGACAAAAGAGAAGCATTAGTAAACTTCATACCGTATTCTATTTTACCCTATAAATACGATGAAATTTTTTGGACCGTCTCAAAATAAGTGTTAAGAGAGGCCTATATAAACAGACAAACTTGATTAATGACAAAAACAATCTCTAACAGTGTGGTCACTATATGTTGCAATGATTCAACAAACCTTCTGAACTTTGTTGCATAAGCAATGGAACTTCCATTATTAACAGCCAACTTGCAACTAGATATCATAGGTGTGGATAAACTTCTTTCTTTTCCAATCCCACTCCTCTTCAAAGATCCTCGGTATATTTCTTTTGGCTTAAAAACTCATCGTCATCGTAATCTACCTCAATACTCAAAAAATAGTTTAGAGTCAAGATTTTTTAACGAGAAAACCTTGTTCATATCATTAAAAACCTCGTGAATTTTAGAATCATTTTCGTCGGTAAGAGTAATACCATCTACATAAACAAATAGATAAACAATAGTAGTGTTCGATTTCCTGACAAAAAGATAAGTGTCCGACTTGAAAACCTTCAGACAGCGAAAGCTCTTTAAGCTTCTCAAATCAGGCTCGAGGTCTTTGTTTTATCCCATAGAGCTTTATTCAACTTGCAAATCAATCGCACATGAGACACAATTTTTGACCCAAAAAATACCTAATTGTCAGTAATGACTCTTCAATCAATGAGTCATCACGAGACAAATTTCCACGCGAGCAAATAGATAATCCTTGCAACAAAGCTTACGGTAAAAAAAACTGGTATATTAAATCAAACCAGGGTGAGCAGTGGCGGAGCCACAGCTTGGTGAGCATGTGCATTGAAATCTAAATTTTATTCGATTAATTACTTATTTTATTGATGGTCTCACTTTAAAATTTTTTGTGCCCACTTGAAATCTGAGTTTTTTTGGTTAATTATTTATTTTACGGAAAGGTCCACCCTGAAATTTTATTTTTACTCATCTCATTTAAAAAATTTATGTTATTAACATACGTATTCCCACCTTAAAAAATATTTTTAGATCCGACACTGAGATTGAATATAATAATCTTACAGATTTCCTCATCACTATTTGCTCATTAACCATCTGGTTGCTAGAGACAATGCTTGCCATCAAAATCAGAATCAGTCAGGAACTTGATTTGTGAGTGGCCTGCTTGAATCGCGCATATAACGTTTTTCCTCAATCAAGACGAACCGAACTAATGATGAAGATCAGCGAGCGCAACAATGGCGAGAAACCATAAGCAATTCTGATGTGCACAACAAACATAAGCAGTGAGAAAACAAAGGTTGAGCATGGAAAGAGAGACAGTACCAACTGATGTTTATATAAAGTAGCATGAATCAGATGAAGCTAGCATTCTGGTTGGAAATCAAACTCAATTATGAAAGAAGAATGAAGAAACAATCACATGTGGCCAAGATATTTTGGAATTGATTGAAAGCAAGGTGGCAGCAACTTTTTATTAGTTTTGGCAGCATGCTAATGAAGCATTTCAACGTGGCAAGCAACTATGAGAAACTTCATGAATTACTAATATTATAATATAAGTGGGCAACAACAAAACAGCAGCTCAAGTTGAGTTGGCAAGCTTGGCAATTAAGAAATTTACATGGCATGAAGCAAATCACGACAAGCAAACATAAGGCGGCAGAGAAAAATTGAGAAGCATCCATAGCTGAAATATTTCGGTTTATTTTTCTATAAATATGTGTGCGTGTAATACATAAGAGTAACGAGTGAGAGAAAGAAAAATAGAGAGAATTGAGAGAAAGCTTAGCAAAGCTATAAAGTGTTTGTAAACTAGCAGCAACTAGTGTTGTAGTGTTGTAATATTGTAATATTGGGGTAACGTCATTGTAACGTATTTTGCCTCGTATTAATAATATTTCGAGTTAGATAAATTTTCGAGAGCCCACCTACGCTTCCAACAAGTGGCCTCAGAGCTTGGTTCGAGTTTAACGTGGTGGAGAAGGTGGCCAACATGATTCAACCATAAATTTCGAGATTAACAAAGACAAATTACGACAATTGGAGCATTCAAATGAAGGCGTTACTAGGCTCCCAAGATTGTTGGGATATCATCGAGGATGGTTACACCGAGCCTGAAAATGCAGTAGCAGAAGGAGCCCTGGCAAATGAAGAAAAGAAGATATTGAAGGAATCCCGGAAAAAAGATAAAAGAGCGGTGTTCTTTATTTTTCAAGGAGTAGACGAATCTACCTTTGAAAAAAATTTGATGCGAATACCGCAAACAAGCGTGGAAGATTTTGCAAAAATCTCTATAAGGTGTAGAAAAAGCAAAGAAGAATACATAGCCGCAGCAGCGTGCACTTGCCAAGAATCCAGTCTCCCATAGCTGAAGCAAGCATATTGTTACAAAGTATCACTTTATACGAGAGCAAGTGAAGAACAAAAATGTGGAGCTAATTTACTGCAAAACTGAATATCAACTAGCAGATATTTTCACAAAACCATTGAGAGCATATATATTCAATCGACTCAAAGAAAAGCTCGGAATGGAAAGTCGAGTTTGAGGTGGAGTGTTGGAAATCAAACTCAATTATAAAAGAAGAATGAAGAAACAATCACATGTGCCCAAGATATTTTGGAATTGATTGAAAGCAAGGTGGCAGCAACTTTTTATTAGTTTTGGCAGCATGCTAATGAAGCATTTCAACGTGGCAAGTAACTATGAGAAACTTCATGAATTACTAATATTATAATATAAGTGGGTAACAACAAAATAGCAGCTCAAGTTGAGTTGGCAAGCTTGGCAATTAAGGAATTTATATGGCATGAAGCACATCACGACAAGCAAACATGAGGTGGCAGAGAAAAATTGAGAAGCATCCAGAGCTGAAATATGTCGGTTTATTTTTCTATAAATATGTGTGCGTGTAATACATAAGAGTAACGAGTGAGAGAAAGAAAAATAGAGAGAATTGAGAGAAAGCTTAGCAAAGCTATAAAGTGTTTGTAAACTAGTCGCAGCTAGTGTTGTTGTGTTGTAATATTGTAATATTGGGGTAACGTCATTGTAACGTACTTTGCCTCATATTAATAATATTTCGAGTTAGTTAAATTTTTTAGAGCCCACCTACGCTTCCAACAAGTGGCCTCAGAGCTTGGTTCTAGTTTAACGTGGTGGAGAAGGTGGCCAACATGATTCAACCACAAATTTTGAGATTAACAAAGACGAATTACGGCAATTGGAGCATTCAAATGAAGGCGTTACTAGGCTCCAAAGATTGTTGGGATATCATCGTGGATGGTTACACCGAGCCTGAAAATGCAGCTGCAGAAGCAGCCCTGGAAAATGAAGAAAAGAAGATATTGAAGGAATCCCGAAAAAAAAGATAAAAGAGCGGTGTTCTTTATTTTTCAATGAGTAGACGAATCTACCTTTGAAAAAATTTATGATGCGAAGACCGCAAATAAGCGTGGAAGATTTTGTAGAAATCTCTACAAGGTGTAAAAAAAGCAAAGAAGAATACATAGCCGCAGCAGCATGCACTTGCCAAGAATCAAGTCTCCCATAGCCGAAGCAAGCATATTGATACAAAGTATCACTTTATACGAGAGCAGGTGAAGAACAAAAATGTGGAGCTAATTTACTGCAAAATTGAAGATCAACTAGCAGATATTTTCACAAAACCATTGAGAGCAGATATAGTCAACCGACTCAAAGAAAAACTCGGAATGAAAAGTCGAGTTTGAGGGGGAGTGTTGGAAATCAAACTCAATTATGAAAGAAGAATGAAGAAACAATCACATGTGGCCAAGATATTTTGGAATTGATTAAAAGCTAGGTGGCAGCAACTTTTTATTAGTTTTGGCAGCATGTTAATGAAGCATTTCAACGTGGCAAGTAACTATGAGAAACTTCATGAATTACTAATATTATAATATAAGTGGCAACAACAAAACAGTAGCTAAGTTGAGTTTGCAAGCTTGGCAATTAAGGAATTTACATGGCATGAAGCAAATCACGACAAGCAAACCTGAGGCGGCAGAGAAAAATTGAGAAGCATCCAGAGCTGAAATATGTCGGTTTATTTTTCTATAAATATGTGTTCGTGTAATACATAAGAGTAATGAGTGAGAGAAAGAAAAATAGAGAGAATTGAGAGAAATCTTAGCAAAGCTATAAAGTGTTTGTAAACTAGCTGCAGCTAGTGTTGTAGTGTTGTAATATTGTAATATTGGGGTAACGTCATTGTAACGTATTTTGCCTCGTATTAATAATATTTCGAGTTAGATAAATTTTTGAGAGCCCACCTACGCTTCCAACAAGTGGCCTTAGAGCTTGGTTTGAGTTTAACGTGGTGGAGAAGGTGGCCAACATGATTCAACCACAAATTTCGAGATTAACAAAGATGAATTATGACAATTGGAGCATTCAAATGAAGGCGTTACTAGGCTCCCAAGATTGTTGGGATATCATCGAGGATGGTTACACCGAGCCTGAAAATACAACAGCAGAAGCAGCCCTGGCAAATGAAGAAAAGAAGATATTGAAGGAATCCCGGAAAAAAGATAAAAGATCGGTGTTCTTTATTTTTCAAGGAGTAGACGAATCTACACTTGAAAAAATTTCTGATGCGAAGACCGCAAACAAGCGTGGAAGATTTTGCAACAATCTCTACAAGGTGTAGAAAAAGCAATGAAGAATACATAGCCGCAACAGCGTGCACTTGCCAAGAATCAAGTCTCCCATAGCCGAAGCAAGCATATTGATACAAAGTATCACTTTATATGAGAGCAGGTGAAGAAAAAAATGTGGAGCTAATTTACTGCAAAACTGAAGATCAACTAGCAGATATTTTCACAAAACCCTTGAGAGCAGATATAGTCAACCGGCTCAAAGAAAAGCTCGGAATAAAAAGTCGAGTTTGAGGGGGAGTGCTGGAAATCAAACTCAATTATGAAAGAAGAATGAAGAAACAATCACATGTGGCCAAGATATTTAGGAATTGATTGAAAGCAAGGTGGCACCAACTTTTTATTAGTTTTGGCAGCATGCTAATGAAGCATTTCAACGTGGCAAGTAACTATGAGAAACTTCATGAATTACTAATATTATAATATAAGTGGCAACAACAAAACATCAGCTAAGTTGAGTTGGCAAGCTTGGCAATTAAGGAATTTACATGGCATGAAGCAAATCAATACAAGCAAACCTGAGGCGGTAGAGAAAAATTGAGAAGCATCCAGAGCTGAAATATGTCGGTTTATTTTTCTATAAATATGTGTTCGTGTAATACATAAGAGTAACGAGTGAGAGAAAGAAAAATAGAGAGAATTGAGAGAAAGCTTAGCAAAGCTATAAAGTGTTTGTAAACTAGCCGCAGCTAGTGTTGTAGTGTTGTAATATTGTAATATTGGGGTAACGTCATTGTAACGTATTTTGCCTCGTATTAATAATATTTCGAGTTAGATAAATTTTTGAGAGCCCACCTACGCTTTCAACAAGTGGCCTCAGAGCTTGGTTCGAGTTTAACGTGGTGGAGAAGGTGGCCAACATGATTCAACCACAAATTTCGAGATTAACAAAGATGAATTACGACAATTGGAGCATTCAAATGAAGGCGTTACTAGGCTCTCATGATTGTTGGGATATCATCGAGGATGGTTACACCGAGCCTGAAAATGCAGCAGCAAAAGCAGCCCTGGCAAATGAAGAAAAGAAGATATTGAAGGAATCCCGGAAAAAAGATAAAAGAGTGGTGTTCTTTATTTTTCAAGGAGTAGACGAATCTACCTTTGAAAAAATTTCTGATGCGAAGGCCGCAAACAAGCGTGGAAGATTTTGCAGAAATCTCTACAAGGTGTAGAAAAAGCAAAAAAGAATACATAGCCGCAGCAGCGTGCACTTGCCAAGAATCAAGTCTCCCATAGCCGAAGCAAGCATATTGATACAAAGTATCACTTTATATGAGAGCAGGTGAAGAAAGAAATGTGGAGCTAATTTACTGCAAAACTGAAGATCAACTAGTAGATATTTTCACAAAACCATTGAGAGCAGATATAGGCAACCGACTCAAAGAAAAGCTCGGAATGAAAAGTCGAGTTTAAGGGGGAGTGCTGGAAATCAAACTCAATTATGAAAGAAGAATGAAGAAACAATCACATGTGGCCAAGATATTTTGGAATTAATTGAAAGCTAGGTGGCAACAACTTTTTATTAGTTTTGGCAGCATGCTAATGAAGCATTTCAACGTGGCAATTAACTATGAGAAACTTCATGAATTACTAATATTATAATATAAGTGGCAACAACAAAACAGCAGCTAAGTTGAGTTGGCAAGCTTGGCAATTAAGGAATTTACATGGCATGAAGCAAATCACGACAAGCAAACATGAGGCGGCAGAGAAAAATTGAGAAGCATCCAGAGCTGAAATATGTCGGTTTATTTTCCCATAAATATGTGTGTGTGTTTAATACATACGAGTAACGAGTGAGAGAAAGAAAAATAGAGAGAATTGAGAGAAAGCTTAGCAAAGCTATAAAGTGTTTGTAAACTAGTCGCAGCTAGTGTCGTAGTATTGTAATATTAAGATAGTATCCTTGTAACGTATTTTGTTTCGTATCAATAAAATTTGAGTATTATAAATTATTGAGTGTCCATCTACACTTCCAACAATTCTAACAACCTCTCCTAACTGACTCAACTAACTCAACCAACTCACACCCACTTGAGTAACGGTGCAGTTACAAAAAAAATCTAACGTGACTAACATGCACTCCTTGGAATGGAAAATAACTAATTACATACAAATTTATTTAGCTCAAATACCTTGCAACAAATTTTGGTTAATTTGAAAAATGATCTAATTAGCTAAATTTTGTTAGACTTAGTTAATAATTTTAAAAATTAACATTAGAGAAAAATTTGAATTAATTCGACTTTAGTTAACTTAAATCGAACAATGATTGAATTAATTGATTCAACATTCTTATTGTCTACTCTTTTCTATTTGAATTATTTGAAAGAACAATTTTATTAAAATAAATTATTAAAAATCTTTGAATTATTTTATCTTTTTTTATCTTCGATTACCATTGCTATTAATGTTTTTTTTTTTTAAATTAGAAACAAAGTGGATAAAAGCTAAACAGCACGCCTGTTGCAATGGGACAATGCATCTGTGATCTTAGAGGTCGGGTTTTTAAATATTCCACAGATTTCATATATACTAAGAAAATTTGATAATGAATTATATACATGAATATATTATCCTATAAAATTAAAATGAATCCATCCAATGGTACAACAATTAAGTTGAACAAAAACATTTACAATACCTATTTCCCCAGCGATGCTGCTCATCCGTACAAAAAATGAGAAACAAAATAAGGTTTAAAGTTTCCGGATTTCAGTAATCGAGGAAAAGCTTATGCTTTTTCCAGAACTGACGGTAGTTGAAATGATAAGGACCGTCATTCCTAATGCTCCAGGAGCAATTATCGCATTTCAAGAAGACGGTGAACGCCCAGAAAGCTCCACGATTATGATTGTTGATATGAACGTAACACCAGCGCAGTGGGAACAAAATCTCCACGAACGACCACGATCTCACCTCCCCGGGCTCCAATCTTTCCAACGTTTGGTCCTGCGTCTCGTCGAATCCGCACTTCAGGTAAACGCTGTGGTTGGCTTCGTTTTTCAAGCTCACGTTCACTCTGGGGAAAAACGTTTCGCCAAACCCAGCGACTGGTTGTATCCAACATGACAAATACTGGACGCTAATTAACAATGTCAAGGCTATCAATTTTTGGTTACCGCCCAACATTGCGTCGAGGAAAACAATAATTAATGTGATTTTTTTTTTTTTTTTGTGCTTACTTGCTGGTGAAAGCATGCAGCCATATATACCATTTGGATGGTTGTGAAATCTATTTCTAAGGCAATCGCCTGAATACAAGGGAACTAAATTTTCGTATGTGGTAGAAATTTAAAGATATTTTTGTATTGAATCAAATCGAATCGAATGTGAGGGGATATTACTGGCTTGAAATCTTTTCCATTGCTATTGTTATACTCTAAAATGTAAGGGTAAATTACAAATTTCATCACTAAACTATACTCTCTCTCCTATTTCTCTCACTAAATTATAAAAGTTTTAAATTTTCTCACTTAACTTAATACATAGAGTTTTTTGGTCACTCCACCGTTAAATAGTTAATGACGTTAAAACGGCATCATTTTTTAACAAAAATAAAATTTTCACCAAAACGACATCGTTTTGCATATATATAAAAGTCATTTATAACACCGTTAGTGAGAAGAAAAAAACTCAATGTATTAAGATTCGGTGAGGAAATTGAATATATTTAAAGTACAGTGAGTGAAATAGGAGAAAGAAGTTCAGTTACCCAATCTGTAATTTACCCTAAATGTAATTATTAAATTAAGCTTTGGGCCTAGGCTTAAATTTGGAGCGGAGAGCAAAGCTTGTTCAAGCCCGTTATCTATCTTAACTTTTGCTTCGGTCCTTAGGGTGCGTTTGATTCACGGAATGTAAGATTACCGGTGGAAATATAAGATTACCAGGGAATAAGATTAATGGGAATGTTGTATTTTGTGTTTGGTTGGTTTAGCAGGAATGTAAGATTACCTTGTTTGGTTAAAGGAATAAAAGATTATTGGAATGTATATTTAATCAATTGTCCTTATTATATATTTATTTTTTTAACAAGTTGGAAAATATTTATATATTTTCTTTAAAACATTTAAATTCATAAAATTTATATATTTTTTTTACAAATTTGAAAATAAAAAAAAGTTTAATGAAATGGTAAAATTTTATTTTAACCCCTGAACTTCATATAAAATTTTAATTATAGATTTTCTTGTAAATCTAAAATAGTTTAAGGATAAATTTTTAATTTAACCTTCATATAATTTTTATTATTCAATGACAAGAAAAATGATATTTTAGAAAAAGAAATTAAGGGCATTTTAGTCCAAAACGCCAGTAATCCAACAATACCTAAGGAAAGGGAGGTAATGACATTCCTAGTAATATACTCAAAAAAATCCACTATTGGTAATCTTGCATTACCGAGAATGAGATTCCCAGCTAACCAAATGGGGGAATGTAGATTTCATTCCCATGGGAATCCCATAGTCCCCCATCCAAACGCCCCCTTAAAGAATGGATTTCCCGATTACCTTTTACATTTTTAATTATTAATTTTTATAATTAAATTAAAATTTAATCGAATATAAACTCAATTCAATTAAATCAAAGTTGATATACGTACCATCCAACCTTTTCATATTGTTCCGCTTGCCCTTCCAAAAACGTTTTAGGCAAAAGGATAACTTTTTTAAACATGTAGTGGACCTAATTTATCACTTTCGTCCCTATCGTATTTTCGTATCAATTTAGTCCTCTAAGTTGTTCAATTGCATCATTCTATGCCCTACCCCTAACTTAAAACCTTAAAATATAAACCCTAAACCATAATTATATTACCTCCAAACCCTAAACTTAAACACTACTTTAGGATTTATAAGTTAGGGTTTTGAGTTAGGGGAAGAGTATAGAATGATGCAATTAAACAACCTTAAGGGCTAAATTGATGCAAAAGTACGATATGGGTGAAAATGATAAATTAAGTCACTACATGGGCAAAGGTGACCCTTAGGGTGTGTTTAGTTGTGGGAATGTAAGATTACCAGTGGGAATGTAAGATTACTAGGGAATAGGATTACTGGGAATGTTGTATTTTGTGTTTCGTTGGTTTAGCAGGAATGTAATATTACTGTATTTGGTTAAAGGAATAAAAGATTATTGGAATGTATATTTGACAAAATTGTCCTTATTATATATTTATTTTTTAACAAGTTGGAAAATATTTATATATTTTCTTTAAAAAATTTAAATTCATAAAATTTATATATTTTTTTTACAAAATTGAAAATATAAAAAAAGTTTAATGAAAGGGTAAAATTTTATTTGAACCCCTGAACTTCATATAAAATTTTAATTATAGACTTTTTTGTAAATCTAAAATATTTTAAGGATAAATTTATAATTTAACCTTCATAGAATTTTTATTATTCAATGACAGAAAAATGATATTTTTGAAAGAAAAAAAAATTTAAGGGTATTTTAGTCCAAAACGCCGGTAATCCAACAATGCCTAAGGAAAGGGAGGTAATAACATTCCCGGTAATATACCCCAAAAAATCTACTATTGGTAATAAAACATTACCGGAAATGAGATTCCCGGCCAACCAAACATGAGAATGTGGATTTCATTCCCATGGGAATCCCACATTCCTTGATCTAAACACCCCCTCAAGCTTTTTTTTATTAGTATCTGGTGATTATAAGATAATATATGTCCGATATTCTAGAAAACAAATTGATATAAAAGCACATATATCATGTAAATTCTATTACTCAAATTCAAAATTGGCAAAAAAAACACACACACAAACACAGTACTCTTTTTTCTTTTTCTTTTTTGGAGGTTATGAAAGGTAAAATGCTTAATCGAGGTTAAAAGAGTGTCGGTTATTTACTTCAAACACAAATTAGCTGTCTTAATTTTAAACATATTTGTAAAAGAAGAAAAAGTGCCAAAACATTTTGAAGTTAAATCATTTTGAATCCATTTGGGTTTCGAAGTTATATAGTTCAATTTAGTTATGTCCCACAAACATGGCCCTTTCAAAAGAAAACGTTGACAACTTTCATCCAAATCTTTGTTGTTTCATTCAAACTTTATAATTAGTAAGAGAGAGGGAAATGCATGGCGTTGGCATTAGACCATAGGGTGTCATTTTCCTTTGTTTGAGGTTGAAATGAGTGAGTGTCCAACCCTTTTTTCACAAAATGGACCCAACCAAATAAATTTAGATACGGAATTAGGGAAAAGGATCCTCAAAATATAAAATCAAAGTAGGAGTATCATAACATCTGTAAAAATATTTAAATATTTAATATAAATATAAATATTATTTTATAACCCCTCTAAATTAATAGAAAAAACAAAAAATCATCGGCATAGGAATTTATGGCCATATAAATTCACGGTTTGGTGAATGGTGGCATCCTTGTTCCACCCAAAATTTGTCGATAAATTCGAAGTGTGTTTTGGGGAAAGGAAAGGCTGGCATGCTGAGGTGTACAGGATAAATGAATATCATATAAATTAACAATAATGAATAAGTCTACTCTTGAATTTAAAAATTCGGTAAAGGTGAGGTACAGAAGAATACTTGTAAAACAGTTGTCAGGAAAATTCATGAATAAAAACCATAAAAAGGTGCAGCTGACAAAGTGACAAAAATGGAGAATCTTCATAGTCTATGGTGCCAAACCCGAAATTGACCTCTCATTCTGTGCCTCATCACAAAATCAATAAGCTGAAATAAATAAAAAGTAAAACAGAATTTGGTCAGGCACTCCCTACACTTTTTCAGATGCTGTGAGAAAATTAATTTATGATGTTAATACTGATTTTAATTTTATTTTAATTTTTTATGTAAAATTTATAGAAAGAATTGTAAACCGACACTCAATAATGAACACAATTCCACCCATGCTCAAATGTGAACTCTATAATATCTATTAAAAAGTTTAACTCTAGTCTTAGTTCCTTTAGTATATTAAAATTTAAGATTTAAGTTCCCTATTTTACTCTAACAAAAACACCCAAACGTAGTGTTGAGTTATATCTATTAAAGCATTATAAACGTAAAGGGACTAAATCATATCAAATTAGAGTACGTGAGCTAAAATTTAAATTTCCTTCACAATAAAAGGACTAAAACAAGAATTAGACACAGGAAAAAGGTGGTTAGGAAAAACAAGGGTAAACTATGCGAATAGTCCCCCTTATTTTCGGTATGACCTACTTTGGTCATAGCGGCTGTATTGTATATGGTTATAAAAAATTATTTAAATTGGAATCAAATAATATGATAATATTATAAAAATTTATAATTAAATTTAAATAGATACTCAAAAATTCGACTCGACTCGAAAAAATTTTAAGTCAATTTTGAGTTGTAAAAAAAGACTCGTCAATTCAACTGTTTCAAAAAAAATTTTACTCGACTATGTTCGATCGAACACTCACTCTTATTATGAGTGCAAGCATTGAAGAAGAAGAAGAAGAAAGACTATGAAGGCCATTGAAGCTTACAATTCCATTGCTTCAGATTTTTTTTTAACTTGGAATGCTACAATGAAAAAGAAGAAGAAGAAAATGACGCGTGTTTTTATTTTTATTTTTAAGTGCTATATAATACTTCTGTTAATGGGTAAATGGAAGTTAACGGTTAATGAACTAAAACTGGATAGATTGATAACATAAGTGATTATTAATGAGTAATTTTTGAACCGATGACCAAAGTCGGTCAGATAATTTATTAAAAAATCGATTGCCTTTTGCTTTTTCTGCCAGTGGGTTTTGGAGCACAGAAACGAGGAACTTTCCTTTACCACAAACGTTGAACATTTACTCGATTTTCACATTTGATTAGGGAGGAGAAAACATTGACCCATGAGCTGAAATTAAGGCCAAAAAAGACGCACATAAAAAAATTAAAATTGGAAAATTACAAGTCATTTGGTCAAGATAGTAATAGCGGCTGCATAAGATTTGTCGACTTCATAAATTGAAGTATAATCTTATATTAAGAAGGTAAATTTCTAAAATTTTATGAAAAAAATAAAATTATAGAATATCAAAAGTATATTATCATAAAAATATGAAATATTTAAAATTTATGATAATTTTAAAAAAAAATTAAAGAGAAGGACTACTCTAGTCGTTTTCTTTCTTTGACAAAAGGCGGTTTAAATTCAAATGAAATGTGGTGTGCTTGACCTTTCCAAACCAAATGAAGGGTTTCGACGTGGTTTTAGTTAAAGAGGTATCGAGTAATAATAGGGTTTGTGCGACAGCTTCTTTTTTTATTTGGTCAAAAGGGAGAGCAGCCGCTTCTAAAACCTGGTAATTTGTCTGCCTCCATGAAATGTAGGGCATGCCCAAAGAATGTTATGCGGTGGACTGGTCGTTGTGAAAATTTGAAATTTTTTACTATTATTTTGGCATATGTTGGGAATTGGGATTTGAGTTCTTTTACTTATTTGCTTGCTTTTCCACGTGTAATATTCCACAATTTGAATTCACAACAAAAAGAAAAAATATAATAATTAAATATTTTGGGTTCTCAATGGACTTGGTCAGAGTACAAAACAGAAACCCATTAGTTCACACACATTGATGTTAACCTTTTCCTTGCTGTACTTTTATTTTAGCTCTATAATATTAAAATTTGAAATTTAGTGTATTAACACATTCAAATTGATAATATTATCAATTGATATTGCTAAAATAATAACATATTTTTAATTTTTAAAAAATTAGTTTATTTATAAAATTTATTATAAATTAAATATAATTATTACCCAACGGATCAGTCGTGTGTTGGTAGAGCGTATAAAATCTTATTTTCAAAAACTAACGGTTAAAATATGTGATGGATTCGTAAAAGACTTTTAAGGATAGACACATGTACATTAAATTTTACAAAAATGTATAAGTAAATTTTATAGTGTATATAATCAATAGAATAGATAATAAGATAAATAAATTTAAATATCAAAATAAATATTTATTCATTCTAAACATGGATGGACCGAGGAGTTGGATGGGAAAGTCGTCCCCTAAATCTTTATAACTTAGTTAAGATTTCAAAAAAAAATATTAATCTATGGTCCTTACAAGTGATAATATTTGTTATAAAGACTCTCAACCATTTGACAATAAACATTCAAATACCCTATAGTCTCTGGTGCTCAAACCTGGGACTAAGGATACGCATAAGTCGGGTCATGACGGGTCAGGTCAAGTCAGGTTTTCAGTCAATCCGACCATACTCGAAAATAAATAACCTCCATCCAAACCTCGACCTGACCTAAGTTTAGGGGTGATTTCACCTTACTTGAACCCAACCCGACTTTTTGAGATAAAAGCAAAACTCAACCCGAAATAAATATATTTATTAAAAATATTATTTTTATTCAATGAAAATAAGGATCTAATTAAAAAATAATAATATATAGAGGATTATTATTGCAAGTTTCGCTGAATATATAAGGTAAATTTACATTATTTTTTTAGGTTGAGTCGGGTCAGGTATTTTTTACCCTAAAACTAGAAACGAACTCGACCTAAACATATTTTTCTAAAACACTCAACCCGACCCTGTAGATACTCATTTTTTCCTGGTTATTATTATTACTATTTATTATTATTATTATTATTATTTAATAATGTTATTATTATTATTATTTAATAATGTTATTATTTATTTATTATTATTACAAGTTTTTGGTTACAGGCCCAAAAACGGGCCCAAATTATTACAACCCAACAAGCAAGCCCAAGACCTGAAACCCTAGGGTTTCTAACTACAGCTTCTAGCAACCACCTCATCGCAATTGTTGGATCAACCAAGATCAAACGATCATGATCCTTGGACGATTAGGGTTTTAACCTAAACCCATCTGCCACCACGCTTCAAGCTCGCCGCCTCCACGCGTCGGTCACTCCTATACGTGCCCACACATCAGATCTAGGAGCCTTGCTCGTGACTTCTCATCTTCCTGAGGTATGCCATCGTTGTCGGATTTATCATCGGTCACCACAAAAAGTTTGAAAATGGGGCCTTGGGGTAAATATTTTTACCCCGTTCGTACGTACATCATCTGCAGAGCGCTCTCTATTGGGACCGTCGGCGCACCCCATGGCGCAGCGAAAACAAAACTTGACAGTCTCAGCAGTGATCCAAGTACGAAAAACTGAAGTCGGGAGGAAGGGATGCGAATACTTACAGCGGGTTCCTTGAAAAACAGCAACGATAACAATGAATACTTGTGGTGTAGATCGGTTCGAATCGTAAGCCTCCACGAAATCACATCTCGGCCTCTACTCAGTTCACCCGATTGAGAGCAATATTTTTCTTCCCCAAAACAGATTTGAGAGAAAAACGGTTGAAGGTTTTGTGTGTGTGTGTTCTAAAACGGCTGTTAGACCTAACACACCCTTTTATAGCCAAGTTATCATAATCATATTAGGGTTTTATTATTTCAAATTAATTAAATCTATATTTAATTAATTGGAATTTAATAATCCTTTTATATCGAAGTTACCCTAATCATATTAATTGAAATTAAATATTCGGGATTATTAAAACATATATTTAATTATCTCTAAATATATATTTTAGTAACGTACAATAAATTGTACATCTTTTCTCGTTTCAATCCTAGGGTGTGACCTTGTAGGTTCTTGTAACGTTAGTAGTAATTATTAGAACAATTATAATATAACATACAATGAGTGACATCTAGCAATAAATCATTGTCACCTAAGTTATAAGAAAATATGATTCGACATATCATCTTGGTGATTAACTCTTTTATGTATTACATCCTTATGTCCTTTATATCTAGAATAGGCACAACTCTTGGAATAGTCACACTTGTATAACCCATCTATTGTTTCTTGATATCTAGAGTAGACTGTAATTAACGAATAGTTTATGATATCTCATATCAACTTATTCGAGCATGGCCATGCTTTTCTAGTCTTACTCAATCAAGTGGCCTGTGATATATTTCCTATCATGTAGGAAGGACAAATCCTATCTTAATCATACACACCCACTACATATATTGAGATATATTCAATAACAGTCTTTATAGAGAAACCAGTTACGGAGCTTGTTTAGCTGCATCAAAGCATATAACAATATATGTTGGGATAGTATTGATCTCAAGTATGAGGATCATACATATAGTCATCACCATGAGCAATTTTATGATTGTCACATAATAATCCAAGACATGTGCTCATGGTCGGTCAATCCAATACATTGTTCTCTAACAATATAATCATGTATCAATTCTGACATCTCTATGTCAATGACAACTCGTTGTCATCAATCAATAACATGTTAGTCTTAAGCATATTATTATTGTCCATACCCATAATAATACTTGACTAGGGATCTTTTAATAATAACAGTTATGTCATTATATGGACTTTATTATCTTCCAATTTATGTTAAACACATATATATAAATGAAAATAATAGCGGCAATGCCTTTATTCAATAAAATCGGTAAATAAAAATATTATTACAATCATCATATGATTGGTCTTTGGGCATATTCTAACACTCTCCTCATCGTGTCTCCCTCCTCAGACATACCACCAAAGCCAAAAGAAGTAAATAAAATCACAAAAAAGGATCAAATATTCTTTCTCCCATTTGCCTGTAAAACAAAGAATAAAAAGATGAAGGGGTCTCGTTTTAAAGGAAAACCCATAAAAAACAAGCGGGGGGAGATTAAAAAATCCAGAGGATTTTCGGGAAAACTCAGAGCTCATTTCGAAAGAAAAAATGAAAAAAAAAGGAAAGAGGAAGAGAGAAGAAGAATCTTACCATCTCTAATTTTGCCAAAAAAAAACCCAAACGTCACTGGAAGATGATGTCTTTTTTTAAAGGTAACCTCTTCAAATCTCCTAGATCTAGGATGAGTGAAGAGGATCTAGGGCAATGAGTGTTTGGATTCAGGTTTAGAGAAGAGAATGGGTTGTTTTGTGCTAGTTTTTCTATATCTCTGGCCGCCGTGTATGGCGGAAGAGCACTCTGGTGAGCGGTGGCCAAAGGCTTTCGGCATCCCCTGGCGAAGAGTGGGGAAGAGAGAGGGCAGATAATTTTTTTTCTTTTCCTTTTAGGAGATATACGAAAATGAAGGAAATGGGGGCTTAGGCAAAAAATTGATTGGGTTTTAGGGTTATATACCCCACGCCATATGATGCCGTTTTGGGGAGGGTAGAGTGTACATTTTAAAGTATGGGTAAACCCCTCTCCGGGTCCTTGTACTTTGTAATCTTTTCATTTTAGCCACTAAATGTATATTTTCATTTTTATAATATGAACTTCAAGTTTATTCATGTTTACATTTTAGTCATCATGCATGTTCTGAGGAGCTTTGGTTTAATAACTGCTCTGGTCCTTAAATTTTGGGTTTAATACTCTTTAATCCTCAATTAGTTGTGTGTTAACACGTGATATTCGTGTGTGTATGCCCTATATTATATTATTTAAATTACTTACATGTTACCTATTATATGTTTTTTACTTAAACATAATGTATGTTATATATATATATATATGTAACATCCTCAATACCGGGTTAGTGACTAAATTGTAAAGTCTCATAATTTGGTGATTAAAATAGAATGATTGAATAGTATAAAGATTTATTTGTAAATTATTATATGGATTTGAATTGAAGGGAAGAAGAAATAGAAGGGCAAAGAGGTCATTTCTAAGGGAATAAGAAAAGAAGGGTTATATATGTACCCACGTGGGTTGAAGAGGGGAGAACACAAAGGCTTCCAGAGTTCTTTTCTTCTTCTTTCTTCCTTGTACGTGTAAAGCAAAACAAAGGTGAGTTTTCTGATTATTGAGTTTCTTGTAAAATTTAAGATTGGGTTTTGATTATTAGATGATAACTAAGCTTAAGGAAAGCTTAGGTTATCTTAAAATCAAAGGATGATGGAGTTAGAAGAGATTAAAGATTAGAGGTTCTTGAATGAAATCTTGGAATAGAGTTCATATCTAGAATTGGAAGTTAAATTTGACTTGTCATCAATCTAGTTAAGACATATTAAGGGTTAGAAGTGGAATTAAATCATGTTGCAAAGTTGGTATAATTCTTGGATTTCACAAGGAGGATAGGATTCTGAGGTTTAAGATGAAATAAATGAGTATAGATTGGTTTAAGTATGTGTACTGGAGTTAAGAATATAAAAGGGTATGAAACATGAAAGATTTAAGCTGAAATGGATAAGTTTTCGGGTTCAAGAAATGAATTCTGGGCAGAGTGAATCGGTGCACATTCAACGTGTACCGATGCATCATGAGAAAATCCCAGAATTTGTTAAAGGTGCATCGATGCACTCATTTAAAATAAATGAACATCGAATGCCATTAGTGCATCGATGCATAAGGAGTGCATCGATGTACCTGCTTAAAATACAAACATCGAATAGGATTTATGCACTGATGCATGAGTAGTGCATCGATGCACCCGTCAAGGGATGCATCGATACATGGTGTAGTGCATCAATGCATACCTTCAGTAAGAGATGGAAATAGCTTTCTTTTAACCTAAGGATTAATAGTTTGGAATATATCAATTCGTATGCTGATAAGTATCAATGTATTACTATGTAGATTTAGAGCGTAATCTTATTCCAGAACAATTGAAGGATTAGAATCGAATCAAAACAAGACTAAGGTGAGTGCATTTTATAGTTAAAGTGTATAGAGACAAGACTTGTGATAAGACTATCTCTGATGGTTGAATTAATGATTTCATACCCATATATATGCCTACATATACTATTGTAATAGTGATTGCATGCATAATTCATTGTATGTTCATATGACATTGAATGAACAAATATCATTGCCAGAGAATATAATCCAGGTATGTGAAATAATGGAAAAGATTATGGGTTTTATATGAAAAGTGATAAAAGAGATATCAAATGAGAAATGTATTCATATTAAAGCCCATGTTATATGATTCGAGAGCTATAAGTATAGCTGGCATGCCAAGAGTCGAGGGTATATTAGTCCTTCAGGACGTATCCAATGGTCCTTCGGGACATATCCAGTGGTCCTTCGGGACGTATCCAGTGGTTCTTCAGGACATATCCAGTGGTCCTTCGGGATATAGTGGTCATTCGGGACAAATACTGAACAAATGGTCAGTGCCCCATGAGGGAATTTATTGAGCTGTGCTGACAACATTAGTGCACAACCTCAATGTACTCAAATACCTCTGTTCTCAATAATGTACTGGGTAATTAAAAGATAAATTAAGGTGAAAGTGATACAAGAAGATAAGTTTCATACGTACATGACATGATTATATCGGTTATAGTGAAATATATACATGCATATTGAAATGTCATGATCAAATGGTAAGAATGCATATTCATGAATCAATAGCTACATGTTTATTTATTTCCTCACTAAGTCTATGACTTAGCGTGTAAGTGATTTACACGTAGGTACCAGGAAACAAGAAGAGCAGTACTAGAAGTGGCAAGAATAGCATCACTACTAAAAGATCAGATCAGAAGTAATTGGCAAAGTAGGTATTTTGGGTTGTGTATAGAGTGTTGGCATGTAATAAGTTGTTAATTACGAATTCTCTGGTCGATTTTTTATTTCATGATCTCTTTTATGTAAATTAACGTATTTTGTTTTAATGAAAGTTTAAAATTTCCCTGTTTTTCTTTAAATGACAAAGTTTGAAAAGTCAATGTGACACTTTGGACTCATATTCGGGTCGGATACGGGTTAGGGGTGTTATATTTAATGGTATGAAAGCTACGATTTAGTCGATTCTCGACATAAACTGAAGTTTAGAGGGTCTTATAATGTATACATGCCAATAAATTAGTGAAAACTTCTGATCTGATAGAATAGTAAGTATGATGTTTTGCTAATAGAATGATATTATTGTGTCTTAATAGATGTCCAAACATGGTAGTTCTAGAAATGAAGAGGGAGATGATAGACCCGTTGAAAGTAGCAATTCACCAGCCCTGGCCAGGTAGAGTGAAGAACAGACACCCTCAGGAGTGCCTGTGAATGAACAAGATGTATTCTGTTAGACGCGATATTGACGCGTTTCTAACCTACTACTATTTCAACTCCGAAAATGAATGTTGCGAAAGAGTTGAAGGGTTTAGGATCTCCCGAGTTTAAAGGGGAAGCTGAGGAAGATCCTGTTACTGCGGACCTTTGGCTTAATGACGTGAAAGTCATGCTTGAGGGACTTCATTGTTCCGATGCTGAGAAGCTGGATGGAGTAATTTCCTTGTTAAGAGGGCAAGCAAGGATCTGGTGGACCAATGTTACATTGAGGATGTCTAGTAATCAAGTAACTTGGTCATTATTTTTAGAAGAATTCAAGCATAAGTACATCGGAGATTAATTTGTTCGATAGATGAAAAAAGAGTTCATGAATTTGAAGCAATGGAATCACACTGTATATGAGTATGAGTGTGAATTCAATAAGTTGAGCCACTTTGCTGCCGAGCTTGTTCCTACAAAGAATGATGCTTGTGAATGGTTCGTAGAGGGGTTACGTCTTCAGTTGAAGGAAATACTGATTGTATTAAATCTATCCTCGTTTCAAGAGGTAGTTAATCGTGCCAAAGCTTTGGAAAGAGCTCAGAATGAGAGATTTGAAAATTCAAGAGCTCAGACAATCAAAAGAACGGGTACTTCTTCAAGTTCTGCACCATCAAAAAGAGGCAAAGATGCTGGTTCTCGACCCCAAGGGAGATTTTAGTCAGTGGCATCCTCCGCTAGAGGATCGAATCCGATGAGAGGTAGACAAACTCAGTTAGTGGGATCTAGAGCTGGGAGAGCTAATCAAAGTCAAGTCAGACAATGCCCACATTGTGGAAAGAATCATTCAGGGATATGTAGGATAATTTCTGGAGCTTGTTTTAGATGTGGGGATACCGGACATTTTGTTCGGGATTGTCTCAGGTAACCGATGATTCTGCACAACCAGAGAGGTCTATTTCTGGAGGCCAAAGGGGAAGAGGTAGAGGCAGAGGAAGAAATCAGTCAGATTCCTCTACTCAACAAGAGACACGTTCCACTGCTCGAGTGTATAATCTCAAGACCAATGAGGATCGAGATGACCCAAAGATTGTAATAGGTACCTTTCTATTGTTTGATAAACATGTTATGGTATTGATTGATACGGGGTCTACATATACATACATTACTAGTAAGTTAGTGAGAGAATTGAACATTCCGTTAAAAACTACTAGCAATGAGGTGATAGTGACGCATCCATTAGGGCACAGTGCTCGTGTAAATATAGTGAGTTGAGGATGTCCCATACGGATTCAGGGAATTGAATTTCCTGCTAATTTGATTGAATTACCTTTTGACAAATTTGAGGTGATACTGGGAATGGACTGGTTATATCGTTACTATGCTAATGTTGACTGTAGAATGAAAAGAGTAACGCTGAGAAGTCCAGAAGGGGTAGATGTGGTGGTGTTTAGTGAAGGATGAAATCCATTGGAAAATGTAATTTCAGTAATGTCTGTGAAGAAGTTAATGTTACAGGGATGTCAAGGGTCCATTGCTAATGTATTGGATGTTAGAACCAAGGAGAAAGGGATTGACGAAATTCCTAGAGTCATAGTTTTATGACGTTTTTCCTGCAGAGTTACCGGGTTTGCCTCCAGATAGAGAAGTGGAGTTCCAGATTGAAATAATGTTTGGAACTTCACCTATTGCAATGGCACCATACAGAATGGCTCCAAAAGAGTTGCAATAATTAAAGATTCAATTATAAGAATTACTAGATAAAGGTTTTATCAGACCGAGTGTCTCACCATGGGGAGCTCCTGTTTTGTTTGTTAAGAAGAAAGATGGTTCAATGTGTCTCTTCATTGACTACAACAACTCAATAAAGTGACTATCAAGAATAAATATCCACTTCCTAGAATCGACGACTTATTTGATCAATTAAAGGGAGATTCAGTATTCTCGAACATTGATTTACGTTTGGGTTATCACCAATTGAAGATTCAAAATAAAGATGTTCCAAAGACGGCGTTTAGAACGAGGTATGGTCATTATGCGTTTATCGTGATACCGTTTGGAGTTACGAATGCACCAGCTGCTTTCATGGATTTAATGAACAAAATATTCCAACCCTATTTGGATCAGTTCGTGGTGGTTTTCATTGATGATATTTTAATATATTTAAAGTCAGAGGAAGAGCATAGTTCGCATTTGAAAATTGTCTTATAGATTTTACGAGATGAGAAGCTTTATGCTAAACTGTCTAAATGTGAATTCTGGTTGAGTGAAGTGACATTCATTGGACATGTAATTTCTGCAGAAGGAGTTCAAGTGGATCCTCAAAAGATTAAAGTTATTCTGGAGTGGGAAGTTCCAAAAAATGTATCAGAAGTTAGAAGTTTTCTGGGATTAGCTGGTTATTATCGAAGGTTAGTTAAAAACTTTTCCATAATACATTACCCCTAACTAAGCTGTTGAGAAAGGAGATAAAATTTTCGTGGACCCACGAATGTCAAGAGAGTTTTGAAAGGTTAAAGAAGATTTTAACAGAAGCTCCAGTGTTGATTCAACCCGAGTATGGCACGAACTTTATAGTGTACGATGATGCATCTCATAACGGTTTGGGATGCGAGTTAATGCAAGAAGGCAAAGTAGCGGCCTATGCTTCGAGGTAACTAAAACCACACGAAAAAAAGTATCCTACACACGATCTGGAGATGTGGGCAGTAGTGTTTGCTCTTAAGATCTGGCGTCACTACTTGTATGGTGAAAAGTGCTACTTGTATACGGATCATAAGAGTTTAAAGTATTTGATGACTCAGAAAGAGTTGAATTTAAGACAGAGAAGATGGGTGGAATTTCTCAAGGATTATGATGTAGTGATCGATTTCTATCCAGGGAAATCGAATGTGGTAGAGGATGCCTTAAGTAGAAAAATGTTTGTAACATTACGAGCTTTGGATGCCAAACTATCATTTGGCGGAGACGGTGCAATTTGTGCGGAATTGGCTCTCAAGCCATCATGGCTGGATCGAATTAAAGAATTGCAAAGAAAATATGAAATGTGTTTGAAGAAATTGCAACAATTTAAGAATGAAGAGCTAAATGATTATGAAATCAAGTTGGATGGGAACTTGTATTATCAAGGGAGATTGGTGATTCCAAATGATGATGAGTTAAAGAATGATTTATTAATAAAAGCTCATTGTGGTCCATTAACGATGCACCCAGGAGGAAACAAAATGTATATGGACCTCAAGAGTCGATATTAGTGGCCTGGAATGAAGAAAGATATTACGGAATTTATATCAAAGTGTATAACTTGTCAACAAGTCAAAGCTGAGCATCAGGTTCCGTCGGGACTATTACAATCAATATCAATTCCTCAGTGGAAATGGGAGAATGTAACAATGGATTTTGTGACGGGGTTACCTTTAACTCCGAACAAAAGGGATTCAGTCTGTGTGATTGTAGATAGATTGACTAAGTCAGCCCATTTTTTCCCGGTGCGAACTGATTTCTCCATGGATAAATATGTCGAACTATATATTAGAGAAATTATACGTTTACATGGTATACATGTTTCCATAATTTCTGATCGGGATCCAAGATTCACATCGCGATTTTGGAAATCATTACATGGAGCATTGGGAACTCGGTTGAACTTTAGTACAACATTTCTTCCTCAGACCGATGGACAATCCGAGCGAACTATCCAAATTTTGGAGGATATGCTTAGAGCTTGCGTAATCGAATTCAAAGGATTGTGGGAAAGGTATTTGCCACTTGCTGAATTTTCATATAATAATTGTTATCAGTCAAGCATCAAAATGGCTCCCTATGAAGCTCTTTATGGAAGAAGATGTCGTACGCCCTTGAATTTGGTTTGAGCTTAATGATAAATAAATTATTGGTCCTGAGTTGATCCAGGAAATGGAAGAAAAATTTCAAGTGATTCAGAGTAACATCAAAACAGCAGCTGATAGGCAGAAATCGTATACAGATTTAAAGAAAAAGGAAATATAATATCAAGTTGGAGACAAAGTGTTTCTTAAAGTTTCTCTTTGGAAGAAGGTTTTGAGATTTGGACGTAAAGGAAAATTGAGTCCTCAATTCATTGGACCTTATGAGATTATTAAGAGAGTAGGATCAGTAGCATATCAGCTAGCTTTGCCATCAGAAATGAAAAAGATACACAATGTCTTTCATGTCTCAATGCTTCGGAAGTATCGATATGATCCATCCCATATTGTGAATACTGAAGAGATTGAGGTTCAACCAAATTTGACTTATGAAGAGGAACCTATTCAAATACTAGCTCATGAGGTTAAACAACTTAGAAACAAGACTATTCCATTGGTTAAAGTCTTGTGGAGGAATCATAAAGTATAGGAAGCAGCATGGGAGCGTGAAGAGGACATGAGGATTAAGTACCCCTATCTCTTTGCGTAATGAAAATTCGAGGATGAATTTTATTAAGGGGGATTTGTAACATCCTCAATACCGGGTTAGTGACTAAATTGTAAAGTCTTATAATTTGGTGATTAAAATAGAATGATTGAATAGTATAAAGATTTATTTGTAAATTATTGTATGGATTTGAATTGAAGGGAAGAAGGAATAGAAGGGCAAAGAGGTCATTTCTAAGGGAATAAGAAAAGAAGGGTTATATATGTACCCACGTAGGTTGAAGATGGGAGAACACAAAGGCTTCCAGAGTTCTTTTATTCTTCTTTCTTCCTTGTACGTGTAAAGCAAAACAAAGGTGAGTTTTCTGATTATTGAGTTTCTTGTTAAATTTAAGATTGAGTTTTGATTATTAGATGATAACTAAGCTTAAGGAAAACTTAGGTTATCTTAAAATCAAAGGATGATGGAGTTAGAAGAGATTAAAGATTAGAGGTTCTTGAATGAAATCTTGGGATATAGTTCATATCTAGAATTGGAAGTTAAATTTGACTTGTCATCAATCTAGTTAAGACATATTAAAGGTTAGAAGTGGAATTAAATCATGTTGCAAAGTTGGTATAATTCTTGGATTTCACAAGGAGGATAGGATTTTGAGGTTTAACATGAAATAAATGAGTATAGATTGGTTTAAATGTGTGTATTGGAGTTAAGAATATAAAAGAGGATGAAACATGAAAGATTTAAGCTAAAATGGATAAGTTTTTGGGTTCAAGAAATGAATTCTGGGCAGAGTGCATCGGTACACATTCAACGTGTACCGATGCATCATGAGAAAATCCCAGAATTTGTTGAAGCTGCATCGATGTACATGGAGTGTATCGATGCACTCATTTAAAATAAATGAACATCGAATGCCATTAGTGCATCGATGCATAAAGAGTGCATCGATGCACCTACTTAAAATACAAACATCGAATAGGATTTATGCACCGATGCATGGGTAGTGCATCGATGCACCTGTCAAGGGATGCATCGATACATGGTGTAGTGCATCGATGCATACCTTCAGTAAGAGATAGAAATAGCTTTCTTTTAACCTAAGGATTAATAGTTTGGAATATATCAATTCGTTTGCTGATAAGTATCAATGTATTACTATGTAGATTTAGAGCGTAATCTTATTCCAGAACAATTGAAGGATTAGAATCGAATCAAAGCAAGGCTAAGGTAAGTGCATTTTATAGTTAAAGTGTATAAAGACAAGACTTGTGATAAGTCTATCTCTGATGGTTGAATTAATGATTTCATACCCATGTATATGCATACATATACTATTGTAATAGTGATTGCATGCATAATTCATTATATGTTCATATGAAATTGAATGAACGAATATCATTGCCAGAGAATATAATCCAGGTATGTGAAATAATGGAAAAGATTATGGGTTTTATATGAAAAGTGATGAAAGAGATATGAAATGGGAAATGTATTCACATTAAAGCCCATGTTATATGATACGAGAGATATAGGTATAGTTGGCATGCCAAGAGTCGAGGGTATATTAGTCCTTCGGGACGTATCCAGTGATCCTTCGGGACATATCCAGTGGTCCTTCAGGACGTATCCAGTGGTCTTTCGGGACATAGTGGTCCTTCGGGGCAAATACTGAACAAATGTTCACTGCCCCATGAGGGTATTTATTGAGCTGTGGTGACAGCATTAGTGCACAACCTCAATGTACTCAAGTACCTATGTTCTCAATAATGTACATGGATAATTGAAAGATAAATTAAGGTGAAAGTGATACAAGAAGATAAGTTTCATATGTACATGACATGATTATATCTGTTATAGTGAAATATATACATGCATATTGAAATGTCATGATCAAATGGTAAGAATGCATATTCATGAATCTATAGCTACATGTTTATTTATTGCCTCACTAAGTCTATGACTTAGAGTGTGAGTGATTTACATGTAGGTACCAAGAAAAAAGAAGAGCAGTACTAGAAGTGGCAAGAATAGTAACACTACTAAAAAGATAAAATCAGAAGTAATTGGCAAAGTAGGTATTTTGGGTTGTGTATAGAGTGTTGGCATGTAATAAGTTGTTAATTACGAATGCTCTGGTCGATTTTGTATTTCGTGATCTCTTTTATGTAAATTAACATATTTTGTTTTAATGAAAGTTTAAAATTTCCCTGTTTTTCTTTAAGTGACAAAGTTTGAAAAGTCAATGTGACACCTCAGACTCATATTCGGGTCGGATACGGGTTAGGGGTGTTAGAATATATATGTTAAGTAATTTTCCCACTTTATTTTACATATGCGTATATGGTATATATATGTAGATATGTAGCATATATTTTCCATCTTAACCATATATGATGCTTGGTGTATTATTTTAATTTTAATATTCTTGTTTTGTTTTATTGACATTTTCAAAATTTCCCTTTTTTCGATATATTTTATTTTCATTTCGTCCCATTCACGTGTTTATTCTTTGGGTTATTTTAATTTAATCCTTGTGAGCAACCTCTATTTATGATTTTTAGTTTAATATATATATATATTTTATTTAAAAAATTAAGGTAATGTCATTTCGTAAGGAGATCTAAGGAAACACACCTTAACTGGCAAGAAGAGTGTTCCCAAGGATTCTTAGTATGAAATGACATAAGTTTTTAATGCAATGATCTTTGGTATGAAGAATCCATAAAAACACCCCTTAACTAGCAATGAGTGTGTTTTTTAAGATGGTCCGTACGAAAAAATATCTTTTTTGAAATTTTTATAGAATCATAATTTAAATGTATATTCAAATTTGCAAGTTTCAATATTTAGATTACATATAATGTTTTAGGTACCAATTTTGGGCGCTGTGGGGCTGCTAATCCTTCCCCACACGTAATCGACTCCCGAACCCTTTTCAAAAACGAGTTTCCAGTTAAACACATCACTTTTTATTTTTTTGAAATTATTTTTCTTAAAATTATTTTAAATGATATGTTTTAGGTATTTGACCTACCTAACCGAAAGGTCGATGACGACTCCGATTCTATTTATTTTTCTTTATTTTAAAACCCAATATTTCCTAAAATTAAGTTGGATTACTCCTCGTCATAGGCTCAAAAAGCTTAAGGACCGTTCCGACAGCTTGAGGACTCCGTTGTGGACATTGGAGAGTTAGGACGTAATCGATTATACGTCATCTCTTTAGTTGAAAATGGTAAATCTAAATGATATTTAAATTTTGATCCTTATATTTTGTTGGCATCGCATCACATCATGCATCTTTTATTTATTTATTAGTTCTAATAATGTGTGATTTCCATTATTTCAGATTTCTGATCTTTTTTAGTCTGATTGTTTTTGGGTCGAGGCAAAATATTGTGACTTTCCCCTCACACACGCTAAAACCATGAATATTTAGAGAGTTCTAACTTTTCTCTATCCCGATAGGTAGCGGTGAAAGATACGCTTATGTGAGAAAAATTATTTTTCTCCGCATGGGCTTTAGCAAGTAACCTCTGTGGTGCATATGTCTCGTGTTTACGAGCGAAAAATTGAGTTTCCTCGCATGGACATGGTGGAATGCATCCTCTCAAATTTAACTCAGCCCGTTTAAGCCTATAATGGATAAGGATCGAGGGTCTGGCAGGCCCAAGAGGGCACCAACAAAGGACAATTTGAGGACCCTTTTAGTAGTACTGAAACACTGCCCGTTTTATACCAAAATTCTATATGTGGTTCTTCAAAAAGTCGCAAAGGGGAACTCATTCTAACCTTTCCTCAGATTTATTTATTTATTTTGAAAAAAATAAGAACTAGAAGAGTAGGCAGTTAGGTTTTATACGAAGCCTGTGAACTAGAAAAATGAGGCTAGAATTTATATGTTGAACAAAGTATGAGCGTAGAAAACATGCCTGGGTAGAACTGTTATAAGCACATGTCAGGGTAAATACCATTTTAGGTAAGATCTTTTCTTTTCGTAAATATTTTTTCTGCTTTTTTTATTGAGTGATACTAACAAATTATTTTATTTTATCTTATTTTTCTTTGTCTTTTGCTTGCATTTGAAATTTCACGTCATAACCAGACAAGGTGTTAATTCACAAATGATTGACCAAATTAGAAGGTTTTCATATCGACATAAGAGTTCCATAACTAGGTAGTTAAATTCGTAAGGGAAACAACTTACAAACAAAGTTGATCGACGAAAGAAGAGCTCAAAGTCGATCAAAGACTCATATTAAATTAACAAAGATCGAGATGGTACCAAATAGTCAGATGCTAGCTGAGTCAAGAATGAGAAGATCCTTCACGAGATATCAATGCTACTTTCCTATTGGAGAATCCCACGAAAATGGAGGTCGAGAGATCCAATAATCACAATAGGTGAATTAAAATGAAGATAGGCGGTTCAACACTCTGAGAAGTCCAACAACAACTATGAAGACAATATCAAATCATGAGAAAGGTCTTGATCAAGTAAATGAAGAAAATGAAGCTCGTCTGTCTAGTGTAAGGAGAACTTATGGTCTGATAAAGGTTGTTCTATGGTGGTCATTGTGCATTTGCATTTGCATTATTGGTTTGCATTAGCTTATTAATTTATTTGTTAATTTTGCTATTATTGTCTTTATAATAATTCTTGTCTTTTTGATATCTTATTTGTACTAACTTGTTTTTATGTTGTTTTTTTATTTGCTTACATCGCATGATCATGACATAATCAAAAGGTGTTGATTTATGAGTGGTCATCAGAGTAAAAGGTTTTCATGATCAAGTAGACTATAACACAGCTAGGGAATAGCATCTTGAGGAAGCTCCAAGAATAGTGAAGAGCTATGCACCCAAAGATCGTATATCTGACAAAGAGCAAAATGAGATAAGAGAGATGAGAGATTAAATGTCCAAGATGATTGATAAAATAGCTGATTTGGGAAAAAGAAAAGAGAAATCTGCAAAATAAAAGAAAGAGCTCAATGAAAACAATCTTGCAGTGTCAAACACACAAAGGACTACTTTAGAACAAGTTGATCCTAGCCAATCTGAGAAATCATGCACAATCACCATTCGTATCAACAAGTTGTCCAGAGACACCAAGAAAATGGTGAAAACTATAGAAGTATAGAAAGATGAGAAGAAGCCATGCAATCATAACTCATTGGTATTTAAGAGTACTATCAGTGTTAGGGGAAATAAACATGAAGACTCCAGTTCAATCCAAGATGATAGGTAGCTCTCATTTTGATTCTATCCCTATATCATATAAGGTATTGTATGATAAGCTTTTAGAAGCCCGGGAAGTGGCCCCACATTATGAGAAACCTTGAGAACCTCCATATCTAAATTGGTATGACATCAATGTTCGTTGTGAATATCATGCAAGAGCTCAAAGACATTCCATTGAGAATTGCACCGCCTTCAAGCATCGAGTCCAACATTTTTTAGATCATGTAATATTAAAGTTTGAAATGAAAGGTTGACCTAGTTTAGTAATTGATTATCTTGCTATGATGGAGCCAAAAGTGTTCAAATGTATAGGTATCAGTGGGGGAATCTAGGAGGAAGAATGTTTTCTAAAGTACGAAGCTCAAGTGTGTCATTTAAGGATTGACAATGATAAACTGAATTGAGAGATGGAAGTCATGCGTGATGGTTTCCAAAGAATCAGTCAAGCCTTTAAAAATGATGGCATAGAAAATGCCCAGAAGAGTGGGCAAAAAGGGTCACTAAACTGAAAAACAAGGCTGAACAATGGAGAAAGAATTACAAGGTGCACGAAGGTTGAGCTAAGAAGTTCTCTTATGATTTACAGATTGTAGAAAAAAATCATAATATAGCCGCTAATGATTTAGGAAGATGTCAAACCAAAAATCAGATGTTGAATATGTCCATAGCCAATATTGAAGCTTCATATCAGTGCCACAATCTTGAGAATGATACTGAGCTATAAGCCACTAGAGCCAAGAAAAATCTATTGATGAAGATTGTAGATGGTTATGGAGATCTTGTACGAGAACTTCATAACCACAAAGACTTTCTTACAAGGAAGAATGAATAACATTGTCTACAACTTCAAGAATTGACACAGATGATGGAGGAAAAAGACAACGTCATGAAAGAAACTATTACCCAAGCAAGCAATGTGGCCCATAAATTGGTTGATTTAGCTATCTTTACAAGAGAATTGAAACACATTGACAACTCAACACCCAAGCATGAGTGAAAGTTAAATTGGATTTTGAGATATATAGAGAAGTTAGGAGTGAAAGCTATCCCTTATATGTAAAGTTTGTTTGATGTTCTGAAACCTTTGTGTTCAATGAAAGTTGTTTTAAAATGGTCACTCTAGAATAACACCTTTTGCATACATGCATTTGCATTGCATTTGTTTATTTAAATATTTTACATGCATTAGTTATGAAAACATGAAAATAACTAATTAAGGGTTATGTGACAGTAACACCAAGATTATTCATTCATTCATACTACTTCCTCTTCATCATGAACAAACAAATGGAAACAATGGAGCAATCTCATGAGCAATTAAAAGATCAATTGCAATAGCAGTTGACTGAGTTATAACAAGATATGAGGAATCAAACATCTAGTTCTCTCCAAGATGTATCCAATCAAATGATCCATGTGCTGACAACCAAGGCTACTTATAGAGGGGAAATAGTTGTTAAAGGATATCAGTGTTATCTAACTAATGCATCGAGAATGATAACCTACCCTGGGGCATCCCACTTGAACCTAAAGAATAACCTCATTAATCATGAGCAATTTGAAGAGGAATTCAAGCGGTTAAAGGAATCAATTAGAGCTATGAAAAGTGTTAATGCCTCCCACAACGAACTAGAAGCAAGAGAGCTCAGCCTGGTCCCTGATTTGGTCATCCCACATAAATTTAGGGTGGCTAATTTTGAGAAATATAATGTCACTAGTTGTACCCTAATTCATCTAAAAATGTTTTGTAGAAATATGGAAGGGTGTTTAAATGATGATAATATGTTGATTCATTACTTAGTTTTGTTGGGGAAAATGTAGTATTGTATAACCATTTGAACAGAGAGCATATCAAGACGTGGGTCGATTTACTTGATGCCTTTATGGGGTAATATCGATATGTTAAAGGTTTAGCCCCAAAATGTCAAGATATTCAAAGAAAAAGGATGAAAGCTACTAAAAGCTTTAAAGAATATGCCCTAAGATAGAGAGGGGTGGCAGCACAGGTTCAACCTCTCATGTTTGAAGAAGAAATATCATGCATGTTTCAAACCTCTCTTCCAACTCCTTTTTTCAACTTAATGCTGGAAAATTCAACAAAGGACTTCGAGGATCTTATGACATATAGGGAGTTAATTGAAAATGCATTAATGAAGAAAATTTGAAAGTCGCTTCCAAAAGTCCAACTGATCTAGAAGCGAAAGCTGATAAGGTGAATGAATGCCACGTCTAGAGCCCCTACAACTGCAAAAGAAAAGGAGCAGCTAGTCGTTCGATTCGACCAAAGAAAGTCTCACGATAAAGGAGTACTTTGAAGGTGTTCCAAACTTCTATCTCAGATATGTACCCCTATTTGATTAAAGGTCAATACCCCACACCGAGACCAATAAAAGTGTCACCAAATCCTTCTGTCCATAACTATGATCAAGATAGTATCTTTGATTTCCACTTGGGGGCATCTGGGCATTCTAAGGGAATTGTAGGCCACTATTAAATGAGATAGAAATTATTGTGGAAAGTGTAACGTTGACACAAGAATTGGTGGAGTAGTGGATGGCGAACTTGAGTGGGGAATTAAAGCACGATATGTAGCATCCGATCGAGTCAAGTTCCACTGTATTAGATGAATAATATGGGGGATCCTAATTATGAAGAGATCATTTTATTGATCATGAAGCTTCATTTCAGTTGCATTGTCATGTTTGAGTTTGTTTTTTTTATTTCTTTATTTACCTAAATATTTTGTGAAAAATGTTTGGTAATTGAACTTATGCTACTTTTAGGGTTATAAGCAATAAAATAAGTTTTAATCTTAAAGTTCTTTAAGTATCAAATAAATTAAATATTCTTTTGATTTTTCAAGAATTATAGATTTTTGACAAGTGGTGAAATTAGACTTTTCATACTCCGTCCTAAGCCAAAAGCATAATTACTCGATTCTTTACCATAAATAATTACGGTCACTACCAAAACCAAGTTTTGATGCTACATCTATTTGAGTCACCAAAGTCATGCCCTTACCTCTCTTTGCGGCAATAAAGTTACATAATTTTCTCAAGCATGAAACCCTATTTTTTATGCCAATAAAACCTTAAGGCCTTAAGTGCAAAACTTTCATTTGTCCGTGAATCTTCCTACAAAACAATTGAGATGGGGCATCTAGATCATGTTTTTAAAGATAAGCTCAAATAATTGGAGCATATCATACTTGAAGCAAGAAGAATAAGAAATAAAAGGAATGATTTAAATAATTCTATCAAATATTAGTTACATTGTTTTCATGTAAATAAAAATTAATCCTGAATATTCATCCCCCTGAGGATACCTCTTTTTGCAAGGATTTATGTGTATGAAATGATGAACGACTTTCTTTCGATATTCATTCACAAAAGGAGAAAAAATGTCCCTTGTTGTCCCAATTTGAGCCTAAATTATTTTTCTTTTGATTCAATCCTAACCAAGGATCACCCTCCACACTGGGGGGAAAGGTGAAGGAAATCTGCTCGCAGGGGTGAAGACCATCAATTCATTTCAAGTATCAAATGCAAAGTGCGAAGATCAAATCAAGTCAAGAACAAAAAAAGATGTTTGAATACAAGAAATAATATGTACTCAGATAGAAGTGCAAAATTCTTCAAACAAAGAGGATAAGAAGGTGTTCAAAGAAATTGAAGTCCTAAACTCATCCAATAAATTCATATTCAAGAAAAAGGAATAAAGAGAAAAGAAGAAAAAGAGAAGAAAAAAGAGCGATAGAGAAAACAAAAAAAGAAAAGAAAAATAAGAGAAGAGAAAAAGAAAAAAGAAAAAGAAGAAAGAGAGCACATCAAGTACTTCAAGATGAGTGACTCATTGAGCCTCAAGCCACAAGGTTAATCAAGCACAAATGGTTCAAAGATCCAAATTCAACAAGAAGAGCGAGAAATGTCAAAGATATAGGAAAATAGAGATGAACTCTAGGATAAAACGCCAAAAATGGGCAATCTAGAGGGATCCAGAAAAATAATGAAAATAAAAGGTGAGTGGCAAGCATATTCAAATCTGATAAGGCAAGATTAAAGGCATCAAAATGAATTGATCATTGGTTCAATCACATTTAAACACTTATTTCGACCTATTATCCCTTTCTTTCGTAACTGTGAACCGTAGCCTACATTACGTGCCTAAAAAGTGTCTTCTAATCATACATGAAGTTCTAAGCATAAGAGACTATCTTCAGATTTCTCTGCCTCTCAGGATTAATTATTATTTGCAAGAGGTTTTCTAAAATCTTTAATGCATGATAGGAAAAATGAAAAAAGGGGGTTAAATACGTAAGATTTTGAAAGACGTCTTAAAGCCAAAGGAGGATTCGAGTTGAAAACCTGAAAGGTCGACTCGAATATTAAATTGAGCAACTACGACATAAGAGACAATCTTACAAATCCCTCGATGAAGCACCCCACATCTCAAATGTGCTCTTGAGAGTTTGGAACTGATGAGTATCTCTAGAAGATGAACATAACAACCATTTCCTCAAGTCAGTGGACACCAAAGAACTATATATGCTATAATAAGAAGGCCAACTTATGAGACCTTACTTTACTAGAATCAACATATACCCTAAATTTGTCATTAATATTGACTCTTGTCAAAGTGCTATAATGCTTGGAGAGTAAAAATTGTAATTGATTTGTCTAATATACAACGAACTCTTCTTTTATAATTTGTTTCAATTGCGAGTGATTGCATGGGCCACCAGTTTTCAAAAAGTCTTAATCAAACGTTTTCATATTTTGAAAAATTAAAAGAGGAAGAAAAACATTCTCAAACAGGACAATCTCTCGAGAATGAAGGGGGTTCTTGAAGAAGATAAGATTTGTTCTACCTCGAGTGAAAAGTGAGAGGAAAGAATAAGAGACAAGGCAAGAAGATCAAACATCATAGAAGAAATGAAGACATTCTTCATTTTCTTTCGAAACAATGAAGTTTGAAAGATAAAAAAACTCGGTCTAGACATTACGAATGATCTAAAAATGCAACCCAACCTAAACTCGGTCTAGACATTACGATCAAATTTAGAAGGTCACATTGATCACCAAAATGATCTAAAAATTAATTTAAAAATATTAACATAATTTTTTAATAAATTTATACATTTAATATCACTTTATCTTAAACTTTTTTAAAAAAAAAGTAATTTAAATCCGAGACTTTGATTCTCGAGTTATCAATTCGGTCCTAGCATCTTGATATATCTGAAATGAAGAAATAAAGGGGGTGAGCTCGGTCAAAATATGCATATAAAAAGAGTATTAAAAAATAAAACAAACATAATCACAGTCCGAGACATAATATTCATGGTATAAATAAATACACAAATGTAAATGCACTCGATCACCTTACACCATCCAAATAGTAGATTCCCCAGAATCACTCTCTAGTACACGTTATTTGAAGTGGAGTCTGCCTCGAAGGGAGGAGTCACTGATAGTCCGAAGTGAAATTCAACCCGAAGGGTGAACCTACTGATATTCCAAAGTGAAACTCATATTGAATGGTGAATCCACTGATATTCTGAAGTGAAATTCATCCCGGATAGTGAATCCATTGATAATCTGAAGTGAAATTTATCTCGAAAGGTGAGTCCATTGAATTTCTCCGATCATAAATTCCTAACCCAATGTGATATGTCAATCAATTAAATAAGTTTTTGATCTAATCTGAATGTAAATATCACATATCCACATAGTCCAATTACATAACATAAGTTCTGAATCCGATAATTCAACATGTATCACACAACATTTTCTCGAATTGCATTAAATCAATCAATTTCATAGAAGAGTCATGCTTTCAATTCAAATATCAATTAATCAATCAACACAAAAAATAACTATAGCACCATACAGAGACACATAGATTCAGATACATCACCACATCATTGATTAGAATCTAATTATTCCAAATTCAATAGAAAAATTATTAAATAGAATTAAAATGGTTGTAGTACGGTAAAACATGCACCTTAAATAGTATAAAAATAAATATATTAACGAGCAAAGACTTTTGTGTCGGAATCTTAATTCAAAGGCTTAGTGGAGAGAGGCCACTTGATTTTGTAAAAGCTAACTAAATTAATAGTCGCAAAATTTGAAACAAAACAATAAAGGGAAAAATGAATTTTTTCTCTTTGTATTTCCCTGCAATATATGGTTTAGGAAAATAAAAATATTTTATAAATTGATAAGATCAAATTCAACTAAAATAGAGATAGAAGTCATATTTAAAGATCAACTCTAGAATAGGTAGTTTACACTTTATAGAATATATTTTAAATTAAAATAAATAAATAATATAATAGATAATATAAAATAAACATTAAAAATAGTAATTTATCGAAACTTAAATTCTAAGTCATGAACTAAGTGACCTTCGTAGTAAAGAAATTGTTGTTATTCCTTGAGGATTCGGGTTCGAGCACCATAGATGTCAGGGGTGTGAGTGTTAAAAGTCAAAGAATTGAGAGTTATCTTCAAATGAATATTGCATTGTATTTACTCCAGATTAATAAAAAATTAAATAACTTCTAAGGCTGATGAAACAATAAAAAATCATATTTAATAGGATTGATTTTAATAAATGACAAGTCCTCAAACTTAATGAGGTTTTCAAAATATCTTTAAAATTGGCATTTATTCAATTAAATCACAAATCTAAAATTAAAACAAAAAAAAGATTGAATTATCAAGACTAAAATATTAATCTCGGTTTTGGATATATCCCTAAATTTAAGGTTTCGGATTTAGGGGAAAATTGTGGAGTGATACAAACAAAGAGTATTCGTTAGATCGTTCGATAATTATACAATAAAATAAAGAATTGACGAAGGAAAAATATGGTTGAGTTGCGAAAGTTTAAGAATTACATAAATTCGAGTGTGCAGTAGGCAATTTATTCTTCAGAATTGAATTCCTCTGCATGACGTTTTAATACGAATAAAATGGGTATATATATATATTCTACTCACACTATCTTAAATTAATAAGTTTTACACTAATCTATAACCATTAAATTTAAATAAATAATTATCATAGATTTAGTTAAAATTTTATAACTCATAAATAAATATTTCTTTAACTTACGATAAAACAATATCTTTTTTACTCAAAACTCAGAATTTTAAACCCCATAATATAAAACCCTAGATTACCCTAAATCTTAAACCTTGAACTTTAACCCTAAAAAGAAAAATTTTATTTTACTATGAGTTGAAAAAATATTTATTTATGTATTATAAATTTTAATTAAATATAATTTTTTTTAATCTAATAATTATAAATTAATTTAATATTTATTAATTTTGTATAGTGCAAGTAGATCTCAACACCTCTATGTATATATATAACATAATCTAAAACCATAGAGTTAAAATCATGTTCCTGTAGAATAAATGCAGGCAGGTCAACTCAGTTACTTTGCCGCTTATTAATTTTGTTTCCCTAAAAAAACTAAACCGCTTGTTTATTCTTCTTTTTACTTTGATTGATTAATGTTAATTGTTGTTTTCTTTGTTTTCAATAATTTTATTTATATAGTAGTCTTTTTCCGACTTTTATAACATGTTTTCTTCTATTTTTAATATATTTTAAGTTTTTTTTATTAGTTTGTCAATTTTTTTTAAGATTGAATTTGTCGTCCCCGTAATTAATAAAGATGATATTTATTATTTATCATATTGATCTTCCTTGCTCTAGACTCTTGAATTAGGTGGATACGTGGTTTGCAATCGTAGATAGTTTTCTCACAATGTTTTTTTCGATTTGCGTTTTCAGTGGTCTTACAATAGTTTGACCTCCTATTGTGGTTCGTTTACTGATACAGTCAGATATATATGTATCTATAACTTGTTAAGAGTTTTTAGGATAAATTTTCATCTTTTTCCTTATATGATCCTTGTTTGATCTCAAATAACTAGTTTTTGTGTCAATGGTTATGAAAAATATTATAATTATATGCTTTGTTTACAATTATATTATAAATTTTTGTTGTAATTTTATGATTTTCTCTTTTTAATAAAATTAACTGTTTTTATTATTGAAAAAAGTCCATCTCAGTTACCGGAAGCAGTACATTTTCTTCCCTCTTCCCTAAGTCTATTTAAACTTTTTTCACACTGCATTTTACTTACACCACTGTCATCAACCGCTGTTCAACACGACCGACGACGAGCTAAATTTTAGCTGATTAGGAAACCACTAATTCAAAATCAATGATGTAACGTAATGATTTGGATGATAGCCAACTTTTTTCTCTTCCACCTTTTAATTTTGTTTTAATGATTAGTGGTGGGTACTGGGGACTCGCCCTTTTGTACTATAATATTAGTTAGTTTATGTAGATGAGTGTTGAATTCCATCTTCAAGATACCTAACATCAACCGGATTCCTTGATTACATTAGTGTAATTTTTTTTAGAATTATTTGTGACCAACAAGCAATACAATAATTTTTGCAGATAATGTCGTGGATAGAGAGATGGTGATGTTTTTATAATACAGTAAGTTTGCATGATTGGACAGAGTAATATTTTTTTAATAATATGTGATTATACATTATTATTTTTTATAATTTTTTAATTAATTAATAATACATATATCTTATAAATGTAATTGTTCTAACCCCTAGAGAATAATATTTTTTTACTATTGAGATCACTTTTGATTGACTCTATTATTTTTCAATCTTTAATGTTCAAACTTTATATAGATATGATATTTTTTGAACTAAACTATATTAAAATTCTAAATAATTAATTAAATATTTTTTATTTTTGAAAAAATCAAGCGATCATAGTAAGTAAGGGATTATTGTAATTCCTTGATATCCATGTTTCGAGCACGATGTCTATATGAGTATATGAGCATTCATTGTTAAATAGTTGATATTATTTCAAATAAATATCATCTTATATTCACCGAGACTAATAAAATTTGTTTTTTTTAATATTACATTTTTTAACCTTTGATCTAACAATAATTGATTAATATTTATTTGTTTATTGCTGTGTGCTTAATGCAATTGGTTCTTTAAATAAGATTCCTCAAGGAACCAGCCATCGACAATGTGACGCGCACACACAATTGAGAGAGGGAGCAAATAAGCAAATCTTTATAAGCCAATGCTTCTTCTTCTTTGTTTAGGTTGAACTTCAAGATATTTTTGGGTAAATGCATGTTTAGTAACTAAATTATTAAATTTGGCTCATTTTAGTACTTAAACTTTCAATTTTTTCATAATCATACTTACCGTTTAGTTTTTGTTTCGTTTTAGTACCTCGTCGTTAAAAACTTAACGGGTGATTTTCACGTGACACCTTTTTATGGGTAAATTGCATCATTTGTTACTCAACTATCTTCTTACGCCTATTTTAGTCACTAAAGTTTAAATTTTTTAAATTTAATTACTTAACTTTCAAATATATTTTTTTATTTTTAATTATATAATAATAAAAAATGTCATGTCACAAATTATTAATAAAATAAATTAGAGTGAGTAATATAGGAGCAATTTGAAAGTTTAGTAGTTATTGAAAATTTTTAAACTTCCGTACCATAATAGGAGTGAGAAGATAGTTAAATGACGAATGATGTAATTTGCCCATAAAAATGTAGTGTCGTTAAGTATTTAACAGTGATATACTAAAATGAAAAAAAAACTAAACGTTAAGTATGATTTAAAAACTAAACGTTAAGTATGATTTAAAAAAATAAAAATTTATATATTAAAACGAATAAAAACTGATAATTTAAATAATAAACACGTAATTTACCTTAGTTTTTCTGGATTCAAAAATCAAGTATTTGCCGATGACCTGGCAAATTATGTTCGACAAAGGAAATTGAAAAAAAAAATGGTATTACCAAAATGTGCATTTGCTTTTAATTTAGTCATACTTGAGAAGACTTGTTACCAATTTTATTATTGACCACTTCCACTTGGACTTAAATTCCTGTCCACGTCAATACCCAATTTGGGACCTTTTGGAATAGAGTTAAAATGCTAAAAAGTCACTTTTGTTTGTGAATAAACGTGAGTTAGAAAAGGTGTAGAAAACCCTATGGCCCAAGTAGGGGTGTTAAAAAAAATCTAAAACCGTTAACTGTAATTGTTAACCGATATAACTGTTATATTTAACAAGTTAATTAACTAAGCTATTAATATTAAACAGTTTCGATTAATCAAACCGCTAAAAATTATGGTTAACGGTTAAGGTTACGGTTACGAATTTTGATAAACGGTTAACCGGTTAACCGAATTAAATTTATAATTTATTATATTTTTATATAAATAACTTAAATAAGTTTCTATTATTTATAATTTATATATTTTTAATAAAAATTTGTATACAAATAACTTAATATATATTTTTTATTATTTTAAATTTTTTATTTCTTTGAAAATATAGAAACATACTTACACCAATATAATTATATGTTTATTGTTAGGTACTAAGATATTGGGAGATGTACATACATCGGTGTAAGTATGTGTTAAGTGCTATATTTTTTTTTATTTTATATACTTATATTGTTGTAAGTATGTGCTAAGTGCTACACTTTTTATTTTATTCACTTACACTGGTGTAGTATGTGTTAAGTGCTATACTTTTTTGTTTTATTCACTTATACCGGTGTAAGTATTTATTATGTGTTACACTTATTTATTTTATTCACTTACACCGGTGTAAGTATGTGTTAAGTGTTACATATTTTTGTAGTATGAATTATGAAAAAAATCGACAAATAATTGTAATATGTTAATATGTAATCTAACCGTTAGTAACAGTTAATTATTAGTGGTTAACCATTTTTTAATGGTTAGAATACAATTAGAAAAATATCATAACCGTTTTTTAATGGTAAGGTTATGATTAAAAAAAATATCATAACCGTTATAACGGTTAACCGACCTTTTAAACTAAATGGTACGGCTAACCGTCAATGAACATCCCTAGGGACAAGTATATACTACTAGGCTGACTAGGTAAAAGAGCCCCTCTAATTTTTTTAATAAAATTAATCTCTTGTCTTTTTATAATATCAAAAAGAAACTGAATATCTACAAATATTTTAGGGATAATGTCACATTTAATACATGTATTTTTAAAACGTATAATATTAGTGCATATATTTAAAAAATATATTTAATGTGGTACTTATACTTTTAATTTCCCTATATATTACCAACCCCGGAATCTATCAATCGACGACATGGGGTCCCTCCTTCCCCAATGCAAGTAGGTTGTGGATAACAACTTTTTTTTTTGTTGCTAAAATACACATTACCCTCTAAACTATGTCATTTGTATCGAGTTGTTCCTAAAATATTTTTAAGAATGTTTTGTCCCATAAAATTTTAATCATTAACTCTTTTGTCCCAAACTAATAATTCAACTAAAAACAACAAGGGTAAATTACATATTTAATCATTTAACCATTTTCAAAATTTTATTTTGGTCACCCAATTATTTTTTTTAAAAATCATCAAACTTAATTTTTTAAAAACTTAAGTTTTGTGATAATTTTGAAAAAAAAATATAGTTAGATGGTCAAAATAAAAATGCGTGAATAGTTGAATAATTAAATATACCCTTTTATTTTTAACAAAGTTAACAATTAGACAAATAAAATAATAATTTAAACTTAAAGGATAAAACGTCCCAAAATTACTTTACGAGATAATTTGATACAAATAATATATTTTAAAAAACAATGATGCATTTACAACTTTTTTTTTCTTCTCTAATACATAAGCAGGAGAATCTTACTTAGCCATGAATATAATAAATGAAGATGCAATTATCATTTTTCCCATTTTACGGTAAAAGATTTAGATAAACAACTTGATATCAGTTAAGTAAGGTTTCAGGTTTGAGTCTTTGTATATATTAAAAATTTCTTTTGAGAAACTCACTCACCAAATTCATGTTTATAATATAAATTGATCCAGATTAATCAAGAAAAAACCTTAAAACTAATCCACCCAAAAAGAAAATTTCTCAATTGCTCACCCTAACTAGTCCTCCAAAAGGACAAAAAGAGACGGTTTCGTACAAATGTGTACGCTATAACTATAATAGTTGGCTCTTTATATATATATATATATATAATGTATTATGATCTAATTATATAATGTAAATTTAAAAAGTTTTAAATTTTTTATGATAGTTGAATAAGTAGAAAATTAAATACTGAGATTGACAATAAGAAAATGAGAGTATATTCACTAGGAAAAAAATAGTTAATCCCAACTATTCAACAATCCTAAAAGGGTATAAAGCTAAAATTTTAAATTAAATGTAAGTGAATCTTAACTCAAATAAAATAATAATTAAACTGCAACTCATTTAATTATATCAAATTTATTATTCTCTTAAAAATTATCTTTTTAAATTATAACCGCTTTATTTAAAATATTGCAATTTTCCCTATAAAATTATATTCAAATGATCAAACATAATTTTCTTAGGGTGAGTAAAAATCGACTTGATTAAAAAGATTATTTTTATTGGATTTGATTCAAAACAAATTGATTCCAATTGAGTTCAAATTGTAATTTCATAAATTTGATAAAACTCAAAAAAATTTAAGTTCAAATCAAGTTGTAAAATATAACTCAAATAATTCAAAAAAATTTAGTAATTAGTGAAATAACTTTCAAGTTTGAGTCGAGTCTCTCAACTCTGTATGATATATATATATATATATATATATCACATATGAAAAAATATGAAAAAAATATATATGTATTATATATAGATATAAAAAATATTTAAATTGAAATCAAATAATAGCATAATATTGTAAATATTTATAATTAAATTTAAACATAAGCTTGAAAATTTGACTCAACTTGGAACGAATCGAATTTTATAAACTCGACTCAACTAAAAAATTTTAGTCAACTCTAAGTTATAAAATAAAACTCTTCTACTTGAATAACCTGAATTTCTTTTACTCAAATCGACTCGACTCAATCGAACGCTCATCTCTAATCCTTTTTACCTCAATATAGGGTTTACATCTAATTTTATTTTTCCATTTTTGTTAAAATGTTTTAAAAATTTATTATGATTTTTTAACTCGCAAGTTGAAAGAGTAAACATATTTAAGTATTAAAAAATAGACACATGACAATACTTTAAATTTGTTGGTAATATTAAAATATTTTTTAAATCATCTCATTAATGGTCAGTTTGGTAAAGTTTTCTAAAAGCACTTTAGATAAAAGTTTGTTTTGACTGTATAATCACTAACAAACGAGTAAAAGATGAAAAAAATTACGACGAAAACGGTGGTTTCAAACCAACCACAAAAGCTAGGATTTATACCTTTAACATTCTCAACTTTACGTTTAGAATCGAATTATACTTTTACCCTTACTAATACATGGGCTATATTTAATTATGAATTTATATTTTATTTTGATAATTTAATACTAACATAATTAAAAAAATAATTTATCACTTTTAATAATTTATTTTAATTATTTTAAATAAATAAACTTTATGATGTTGTATATTAAAATATTAATAGTGAGTTATATAAAATATATTTTTATTATAATTATATATTTTTATTTGTATTTTTATATTTTTGTGATAGTTTAAATTGATATAATTCATATATAACAATAATTTTTTGAATTCATTATAGTTTTTTTATTAATGGATTTATTATAGTTTAAATTGATATAATTCATATATAAATTTAAATATAATTTAAATACTATATTTTTAATTTACAACATAATGTCTATAATGAGCATTTTATCTTTTTAAACTCACTTTTTAACAGAAATCTCAAACAATTAAACTTTAAATTGTACTTTTAAAAATTTGTTTCTACAATAGTTTAAAAGTTAGTTTGAATTTTCTATAAGTTCTGAAACTTCTGGTCAAAATACTCATTTTAAGGTTTTGATTATGTTGGGATTGTCGATGAAGCTCAAATTGACAACTGAATAGTTTGCCAATAAGGGGTGAATTGGCTTTTGAGTTTAGGGAGTAAAAAGAAAAAAAGGATAGGAAAAATTGCACAATAATTTATAGTGGTTCGACTTCTCAACCAAGTCTACATCCACTACCTTAGCTCCTCACTAAGGATTTTCTAACAAATTCACTAATTTGTTCTTTCTTTTTCACAGGATAAAAAAATAACTTTTACACTCCCTAGCTTTTCAAAGGCTTAGCTAGAACCACTCCCATTTTACAAAAGGAATAAAGAAGTGTAAACAAGAAAACCTCACAAGGTAGGTGTTAACAAAATTAAACCCACTAAAACAATAATATTTACAAGAGAAAGGAAAATAAGAGTAAAAAGTTCTTCTCTTGTGTTTGATTGCTTGGATAGTTGTTCTAACCCTTCTTCAAGTGTCCTCAACTTGTTTTTATATGTTGAAATATGTTTGTGGTTGTTTCTAGTCGTTGGGGATTAATTTTCTGTAAAATAAAACTGCGAGGACAGGGAGTATTGGTACTTCCTTTATAATATTTAAATAAACTAGTCGTTACTAGCCGTTGGGCTTGATCAGTATCGATACTATGATCATGGTATCGATACTACTATGTAAAGTAGTATCGATACACCTTTGAGTATCGATACCTATTTTGCATTCTGAAATTTGAATAGTATAGAAAACATTGATAGTATTGATACTACCTAGAGAGTATCGATACTTCTCTTACCTCTGGTATCGGTACCACATGAACAATATTGGTACTGTTCATATAGTATCGACACAGTAAGAACATTATCGATACTACGTACTTGAAAATCAATTTTGTGCTCAAATTCTATTTTAATGGACTTTGAATTATTTTTGAAAACTTTGAACAAATTCAATTCAAGTCCAAAAACATTTTGCCTTAATTTGTTATATCAAACTAATATAAAACATAGTTCAACAATCTCCCCTTTTTGATATAACAAAACATTTGAAAAATTGGTTTTGGCAAAACTCTCTCTTAATGAAATATTTCATGAAAAAGAGAAATATTTGAAAAAAAAAATAAAGTTCTCCCTTTTTCATTGAGAAATTGAAATTTTCAAACATGTACTTCTCTCCCTTTTTGTTATATAAAAAATAATTCAAATTGTTCAAAAATAACAATGGAGAGTAAGTGGTAAATTTACATTAAAATCATTTGAAAAATCAAAGCCCCCCTCAATAAATGTATCCAAACAAAAAAATTAACTTTAAAAGTATGACACTTAAAAGACATTGAATTTCAACAAAGATGAACAAACATGTTAGTAGCAAAAGAAATTCAATATATCAAAGTCTAATAAACTGTATGAAATACCAATTGTTGTATTTAAGTACATGTGCATAAAGCTTTTAAAAAATATTATGCATTTGAAAAATTGATATTGTTAGAGAGATATCATTTGCACTAAATCACATGCATAAACATTTAAATTTGGGTCAAATATTAAAATTTATAAAACAAAACAAGGTATTTAAAACCAATTTTGACCAAAAATCATTATGATAAACTAAAAATTATGAAAAATCATTAAAACTTTAGAATGTCCATCATACACTTTTCAACATACTTGAGATGAAAAGCATAAAATTATTTAAAATCAAAACTCATGCATGCTTACAATAAATAGGCATTCAATTAATCAAAACAAAAACAATAAGCTTAGAGGTTACCCATTCCTATTCAAGTGTGGCTAGAGCATTTGAGTATTTTTACTTTCATCACCATTACTCCTACACACCTACAAGAGACATTTAATTGGATTTTGGTATCCAAATTTCTTTGAATCCTTGGATGTTATTTTAAATGCCCCTTGTTCCTTTAGGAACTCATACTTGTCTAATTTTAAAATGTTTTCCTTTCTTTAAAGAACAAGTATGATCCAAATGACCATGAAAATGACAATGCGAGCATTTTTCCATTTTTAAACATAATGAGTTGTTTCTAGAAATTAATTCTTTTTCTTTTGTTAAGCTTTCAAGCTTAACTTTCAAATCAAAATTTTCTTTTTCTAAATCATTGATTTTGATTTTGGAAAACTCTAAATCATTTTTCAAAGTTTTTTTTTTCAAAATCAACTTTTGCTTTCAAAATCAAATCATTTTCAACTTAAATTTTGAAATTAATTTCTTATATTTGGAATTCATGGTCTCAAATTCCAAATATAACTCATCATAGACAACTTGTAACTCATTAAAAGAATAAGAATTTGATTCATTTGAGTGAGAAGATACCATTGAATCTTCTTCGATGGCCATGATGTAATACCCCAAATGGTAGGTCAGTGACTATTTTGAAAGAATTTTAAAAAAATTAAGGGTTTAATTTAATAAATATTATAGTATAAGGAATGATTTGAGTAAGACCAATTAATAATAAAAGGATAATTGAAAGGGTATTTTGGTCCTTTAGAATGAAATGAAATTAAAACTTATTTTTAAAGAATAGGGATTTAAGTTAAGAAAAAAGGGAAAGTAAAAGATCTAGTTAAGTTACTTACTCATCTTCTTCTTCCTCCCGTGGGCTGTGCGCTCCTCCATAGAAAAATATAAACTTCATTCAGCTAGTTCTTCCTTCCGATTCTTGTTTGCTATTGTAACATTAAGTGATATGTAAGCATAAGGAAGGGTTAAAGAAGATTAAAACTAAGAGGTGGAAGTTTTATTTGAGATTTAGGGATATGGGTTTTTGAATGATATGTTGATATATTAGTTTTTATTGAGGTTTATTAGTATATTTGACTTGACAAATGAGTGAATAAGAGATTAAAAGCATTGGATATGATTAAAAATATGTTAGAAAAAGTGGTTTGATTCTTAGTTTGAGATGTTCTTTGGAGATTTTAGATGTTATAAGAAGCTAAATGAAGGAAAGTTAGTTAGGTTAAGTAAAGAAGAGTTTACTAGTACCGTTGGAGGTAAAAGTAAGAGATTTAAGGGAAAAGTTAGTAAAAATCGGCCTAAAAAATGGTAAATCTGGGTAGGGGTATCGGTACTGGAAGAACAATACCGATACTATAGGTTTAAATGGGTAGAAATGTGATTAACAATATCGGTACTGATGCAATTAGTATCGATATTGATGGAGTATCAATACTAAAAGGAAAATATCGATACCATGGATTCCAGAATGCCAAAATGGCATCGATATTGAAAGGGAGTATCGGTACCATAGCATAATAGTATCGATACTAAGAGAAAGGTATCGATACCATGAATTACAGAATGTAGAAATGGTATTGATACTGAAAGGGGGTATCAGTACCATAGTATAGAAGTATCAATATCATGGTAGGGGTATCGATACTATTGAGCCTGGAATTATAAGATAGGCTGGAATTGTTATAAAAATTGAAATAATAGTACTTCTTAGTACTATTAAAGTATAAATGTTAGGGAACATACTAACATTTGGTATGGTATGTGTTTTTAATTGATGCTTGTGATGTAAGGTAATTCTACCTTCTCGTTTGATTGTGGATCTAGGAAGGAAGCAAAACAACCTGCACAAGTGAATGGCTCAAACAAGAATGGATAAGGGTGGTAAACGTATGGTTTAATAGGTAGGCTATTTAATAAATGAGAGATGGAAGCGGAAGATGATTGAAATGGTTATGGTTCTGGCGATGAAACAAAAGGATGGTTGTGAGGATAGTATCTTGAAGAACGCTCAAAGAAGAACCAATGCTATAGAGAGTAAAGACCCAATCTTTATATTGTTTCTTCAAGGGGTGGTGATAAGTACTTTGACCCACTAGTTATATGAACTAGGAACCAGAAGTATCAAGATGAAAGAAGAGGGTTGACGCCACAAGTATATATTATACTTGATAAGTCGATAAAAAGTCACCAGGACTTAAGGAAGAGAATAATCTCACTTTAATTAAAACAAAGGTCTGATTACAAATGATGAATGCTTTCCTATTTATAGGAAATGGAGGGGCATAGCCGAATAGAGACATAATGGTTCGGACAGCCCATGTATCTCCCTATAAAGACATAATTTAAATGCTAAAAGAGATGATGGTTCGGCCCTTGATGGAGGGAAATGATCCTTGGCCGAATAACACTTGTATCCCTTCAAATTGGCGCCAAATGGGAGAGGAGATGATGCTTGGCCGAATGGTTAAATGGCTCTTCATCTTGGCGCCTAAATGAGATCATATGCACGGCACATGGGGGCTGGTCATATGGCACGCACATGGGTGTTCTAGGGAGCCTTGTGGTGCAGCCTTGTGCATGGGATTATGGCTGGTCATGTTCTCTCTCTTGGGCGTGCATGTGTCTCCTCCAAACTAGCTTGAGTTATGGAGCTAGCTAGCAAACATGGGCTGTTTGTGAACAAGCTTCCTAGCTAAGTCCTTGTGAGCTCCATAACATTATGTTCAGCTACATTCAGCTACCTTTGACATCACTTTTGGCAACTCAGTTCCAAATAGTCCAACTAGCTAAGTTTAGCTAGCCTTAAGCTCCTCCAGCTGAATCGAGCTTCCCTTAGTGTTCCATGAGCTGCCTTTTACTTTGTAAGTTGTTTGTGAGCTGCATATGGCGTCCAAATCATTCACCAAGCTACCTCAACGTTTATTATGCTCCAATGTACCTACATGTGTAAGGAAACAAGGTAATTCCATGGTATTGAGCTAATATGAGCTAATTACCTTGTTGTCATGTTTGATTATGGTAATGTGAGCTAAGTTTGAATGTCATGAGCTAATTATATCATCTCCTAATATGTGTAAGGTAAGGTATAAATGCCTAAGATGCTAGTATATGTATATACATATCATATAACATGGTATTCATAAATGATAAATGGAAACATGTAATAATAATATCCTAAGAAATGATATGTAATCATAGCATATATTTGAATGATATGAAAGACATGATCAACTAAGCATAGGATGGAAATAATAATATGATAATTTATACTAACATGTAAATGCATGCTTATGATAGAATAGAATGTATAAATGATAGAATATAAGATAGGGTAAGAAAGAACTCCCTTAGAATCAGCAATGAAAAACATCCATGTTATGATTAAGTCATGGAGAAAATTGGAGCTAGTTTGGATTGTATCATCCTCCCCTTCTTTTAGGCGATTTGTCCTCAAATAGAAGTAGTTTCTCATTAAAGACCTTCTTGATGTTGAAAGGATTGAATCCTTATGTTTTCCTCCAATAAATGCTTCACACAAAATGTTGAAACTCTTGGCTTCAATTCTGGTAACTTCACGTCCTTTTATGGGAGGACCCAATGTTTGGGAACCATCATATGTCCTTTGAACGGGAGAGACATATCGTTTGGTGAAGATAATAACTCCTTGGTGCTGATTTAAAAGATCATGTCCTTTCACCTTTGTGCCTCTCCTAATGATTACCTTTAAGGTTGGTAGTATTTCACCATAAGGATGAAACAAGTTCAAGTTGCTGCAAAACAAATCAAAGTTAGTAAATGAAAAACTATTAACAATATGAATGGAAATAGCAAACCATTGAGGATGTTTAATGGGTGTTGGTTGTTTGATGATGAAAAATTCGATTTGTTGCTTAAATCTCTTCAATATGTGCAATGTACTTGAAGCATGAATGATATCAACTCTTGGTACTTCAATTGGCATATTCTTTCGAATTTCAAGAGGTACATCATTTGAAATGTCAAAGGACATATCTTGTGGATCACCAAAAGTCACGTTTATTGATTCTTCAAAAGACATGTTTCTTGAATCTTCAACTTGAAGTGACATGTCTATTGAATTATCCTGCATGTCAAAAGAAAGAATAGGAGTAGGATTAGATAAAATATGTTCTTCACCCTCATTTTCCTTTTCCTCTTTGGTCCCATATTCAATCATTTCATTTTGTTCATTTTCAACTCTCTCCACTCTTTTCTCATGCAAAAATTCTCTTTCAACTTTATTCACGGCTTTAGCTTTCTCCCATTCTTCTATGCGTGACTTAAGGGTCACTTGGCATTCATGGACTTGGCTTGAAAGCATCGGTGCTAATATGATTTTCCTCCCTTGGTGTTGGAATGAATACTTATTGGAAAATCCATTGTGAGTAGCCTTCTTGTCAAATTGCCAAGGACGTCCTAATATAATGTGACTTGCACTCATGGGCACCACGTCACAAAGGACTTCATCATTGTATCTCCCAATTGAGAAAGGTACAACAACTTGTTTGGTTACCTTGGCTTCACCCACATCGTTGAGCCACTGAAGTTTGTAAGGATGAGGATGCTTGGAAGTCTTGAGACCCAACTTTTCCACCATGTGAGTACTTGCTACATTTGTACAACTTCCTCCATCAATGATCACCACACAAACTTTATCTCCCACGTGACATCTTGTATGGAAGATATTCTCTCTTTGTTCATCTTCTTGACTTTGAATGTTCAAAGTCCTTTTGACTTCAAATATGTTGAATGGAAGAGACATGTTAGCAAATAAGGAAAAACGAAATGTGTGTAGGACCTTACCAGAATATACTCTCACAAAGCCTCACGAGTCACTCCAAGGAAAACTTGAATGTCACTCAATCCACTCGTGTTTGCAACTCTAGGACTTAATGGCTTTTACTTGTCCTCTTCTGATCTCACACACTCTCCAGCCTTTTTCCTCTTGATTCTCTTGTCTTAAGTTCTAGAGAACTTTACTCAAAACCGTATCAAGTAAAATTTTACTTGTTTGGCATCGGCTGCAAAAGGGTTAGTAGGAATGGAAAAACAAATATAATGAAAGGGTGGCTTAGAAAATAGAAAGAAAAAAAACAAAAGTGGTTACTTACACAAAGTCATTTTACAACCTTCTATCACCACAATCAATTTAAAGGCTTACTTGAATGGCTTGGTGATGAGAATTGTTGATGAGTGCTTCCAACTTTTCTTTCTTTTTTCTTCTTTTGAGTGTTTTCAATTTCTTATTTTTGAGTGCTTCTTTTCTGAGTTTTCTTGCTTTCTTTGACTTTGCACTTCATTTTGCCTTTCTTCTTTTTGTATTTTTGTTTTTGTTGCACGTTGCTTCTTCCACCAAAGCTCTGATTACCGCTTGATGTAAGGTAATTCTACCTTCTCGTTTGATTGTGGATCTAGGAAGGAAGCAAAACAACCTGCACAAGTGAATGGCTCAAAACAGAATGGATAAGGGTGGTAAACGTATGGTTTAATAGGTAGGCTATTTAATAAATGAGAGATGGAAGCGAAAGATGATTAAAATGGTTATGGTTATGGCGATGAAACAAAAGGATGGTTGTGAGGATAATATCTTGAAGAACGCTCAAAGAAGAACCAATGCTATAGAGAGCAAAGACCCAATCTTTATATTGTTTCTTCAAGGGGTGGTGATAAGTACTTTGACCCACTAGTTATATGAACTAGGAACCAGAAGTATCAAGATGAAAGAAGAGGGTTGACGCCACAAGTATAAATTATACTTGATAAGTCGATAAAAAGTCACCAGGACTTAAGAAAGAGAATAATCTCACTTTAATTAAAACAAAGGTCTGATTACAAATGATGAATGCTTTCCTATTTATAGGAAATGGAGGGGCATAGCCGAATAGAGACATAATGGTTCGGCCAGCCCATGTATCTCCCTATAAAGACATAATTTAAATGCTAAAAGAGATGATGGTTCGACCCTTGATGGAGGGAAATGATCCTTGGCCGAATAACACTTGTATCCCTTCAAATTGGCGCCAAATGGGAGAGGAGATGATGCTTGGCCGAATGGTTAAATGGCTCTTCATCTTGGCGCCTAAATGAGATCATATGCACGACACATGGGGGCTGGTCATATGGCACGTACATGGGTGTTCTAGGGAGCCTTGTGGTGCAGCCTTGTGCATGGGATGATGGTTGGTCATGTTCTCTCTCTTGGGCGTGCATGTGTCTCCTCCAAGCTAGCTTGAGTTGTGGAGCTAGCTAGCAAACATGGGTTGTTTGTGAACAAGCTTCCTAACTAAGTCCTTGTGAGCTCCTTAACATTATGTTCAGCTACATTCAGCTACCTTTGACATCACTTTTGGCAACTCAGCTCCAAATAGTCCAACTAGCTAAGTTTAGCTAGCCTTAAGCTCCTCCAGCTGAATCGAGCTTCCCTTAGTGTTCCATGAGCTGCCTTTTACTTTGTAAGATGTTTGTGAGCTGCATATGACGTCCAAATCATTCACCAAGCTACCTCAACATTTATTATGCTCCAATGTACCTACATGTGCAAGGAAAAAAGGTAATTCCATGGTATTGAGCTAATATGAGCTAATTACCTTGCTGCCATGTTTGATTATGGTAATGTGAGCTAAGTTTGAATGTCATGAGCTAATTATATCATCTCCTAATATGTGTAAGGTAAGGTATAAAGCCTAAGAGCTAATATGAATGCAAAATGAACTAATGAAATGCATTATAAGTATGATGCCTTGATGTATATGTTGTATGCATGAATATCATATAACATGGTATTCATAAATGATAAATGGAAACATGTAATAATAATATCCTAAGAAATGATATGTAATCATAGCATATATTTGAATGATATGAAAGACATGATCAACTAAGCATATGATGGAAAAAATAATATGATTATTTTTATACTAACATGTGAATGCATGCTTATGATAGAATAGAATGTATAAATGATAAAATATAAGCTAGGGTAAGAAAGAACTCCCTTAGAATCAGCAATGAAAAACATCCATGTTGTGATTAAGTCGTGGAGAAAATTAGAGCTAGTTTGGATTGTATCATCCTCTCCTTCTTTTAGGCGATTTGTCCTCAAATCGAAGTAGTTTCTCATTGAAGACCAACATGTTGAAAGGATTGAATCCTTATGTTTTCCTCCAATAAATGCTTCACACAAAATGTTGAAACTCTTGGCTTCAATTCTGGTAACTTCACGTCCTTTTATGGGAGGACACAATGTTTGGGAACCATCATATGTCCTTTGAACGGGAGAGACATATCGTTTGGTGAATATAATAACTCCTTGGTGCTGATTTAAAAGATCATGTCCTTTCACCTTTGTGCCTCTCCAAATGATTACCTTTAAGGTTGGTAGTATTTCACCATAAGGATGAAACAAGTTCAAGTTACTGCAAAACAAATCAAAGTTAGTAAATGAAAAACTATTAACAATATGAATGGAAATATCAAACCATTGAGGATGTTTAATGGGTGTTGGTTGCTTGATGATGAAAAATTCCATTTGTTGCTAAAATCTCTTCAATATGTGCAATGTACTTGGAGCATGAATGATATCAACTCTTGGTACTTCAATTGGTATATTCTTTCAAATTTCAAGAGGTACATCATTTGAAATGTCAAAGGACATGTCTTGTGGATCACCAAAAGTCACGTTTATTGATTCTTCAAAAGAGATGTTTCTTGAATCTTCAACTTGAAGTGACATGTCTATTGAATTGTCCTTCATGTCAAAAGAAAGAATAGGAGTATGATTAGATAAAATATGTTCATCACCCTCTTTTTCTTTTCCTATTTGGTCCCATATTCAATCATTTCATTTTGTTCATTTTCAACTCTCTCCACTCTTTTCTCATGCAAAAATTCTCTTTCAACTTTATTCATGGCTTTAGCTTTCTCCCATTCTTCTATGCGTGACTTAAGGGTCACTTGGCATTCATTGACTTGGCTTGAAAGCATCGGTGCTAATATGATTTTCCTCCCTTGGTGTTAGAATGAATACTTATTGGAAAATCCATCGTGAGTAGCCTTCTTGTCAAATTGCCAAGGACGTCCTAATATAATGTGACTTGCACTCATGGGCACCACGTCACAAAGGACTTCATCATTGTATATCCCAATTGAGAAAGGTACAACAACTTGTTTGGTTACCTTGGCTTCACCTACATCGTTGAGCCACTGAAGTTTGTAAGGATGAGGATGCTTGGAAGTCTTGAGACCCAACTTTTCCACCATGTGAGTACTTGCTACATTTGTACAACTTCCTCCATCAATGATCACCACACAAACTTTATCTCCCACGTGACATCTTGTATGGAAAATATTCTCTCTTTGTTCATCTTCTTGACTTTGAATGTTCAAAGTCCTTTTGACTACAAATATATTGGATGGAAGAGACATGTTAGCAAATAAGGAAAAACGAAATGTGTGTAGGACCTTACCAGAATATACTCTCACAAAGCCTCACGAGTCACTCCAAGGAAAACTTGAATGTCACTCAATCCACTCGTGTTTGCAACTCTAGGACTTAATGTCTTTTACTTGTCCTCTTCTGATCTCACACACTCTCCATCCTTTTTCCTCTCGATTCTCTTGTCTCAAGTTCTAGAGAACTTTACTCAAAACCGTATCAAGTAAATTTTTACTTGTTTGGCATCGGCTGCAAAAGAGTTAGTAGGAATGGAAAAACAAATATAATGAAAGGGTGGCTTAGAAAATAGAAAGAAAAAAAACAAAAGTGGTTACTTACACAAAGTCATTTTACAACCTTCTATCACCACAATCAATTTAAAGGCTTACTTGAATGGCTTGGTGATGAGAATTGTTAATGAGTGCTTCCAACTTTTCTTTCTTTTTTCTTCTTTTGAGTGTTTTCAATTTGTTTTAATTTAATGTATGTTTTATGGTATTAAATATGTTTTCAAACCAAGGATTGTGTAGATCATATCCAAGCTCCTGAATCTAGCAAGAACAAGGGTAAAGATAAAGTTGTTGAGTAGCCAAACATCGTTACATTTTATTAGCAAGGATTATTAAGTGAGTACATTTATTGTATTTATTTGAGATGAAAAAGATTCGCAATGATTCAAATTAGAATGTTTTAATTTAATGTATGTTTTATGGTATTCAATATGTTTTCATTACATAAATGAAATGCATAACATTGCATTAAAGGCATGAAAGGATGCCATAAATGAAATGCATAATGATGCATTAAAGGCATGAAAGGATGCCGTAAATAAAATGCATAAAGGTGCATTAAAGGCATGAAAGGATGTCATAAATGGAAATAATGAATAATTACTAAAGAATAATGGGAAAATGTACAGAAACAAAGGTATGTTAGACATATTAAGAATGTTTATGATGATAGTATGAAAGAAATATGGTTTAGATAATATGAACTTATCTAATCCTTATAGATGATGCGAATTATTTCAAAATCAAATGATCATGATATACTTATGTATACATTAATGTTTCTTTACAATATTATGTATCACTAAGTAACTATTTAACGTGTGTTAATTTCACACGTAGTTAATGGAAGAGATTAGCCAAATAAGTAGTGCAACAGTTGCAGCAACTATCATCAATTAAGGTTGACTCATCAATAACATTAGGACAATCTAGTTTATTTTGAAAAACTTAGTTGACATGTAATTAATGTACGAAAAATGCTCTGAATTGTATTTAAGTAGAACCTCGTAACAGATTCCAATTAATGTTTTGTGTAAATAGAATAAATGTTATGTTTTAAGAAATCTGAAAACAAAATTTTATGGGTTTTCAATTGAGGAAGTATTTTTAAAAAGTGATGTGACATATGTATCTCGTGTACGAAAAGGTATACAAGAGATGAATGTTATATTTATTGGTATCAGAGCTACAGGTTTAGTCAATTCTCGGCCAAAATCGATTTTATTTGAAAATAGAAAAAGGGATTACATGCCATTAAGATTGTCAATGTTACTGATATGGTGTCATTAGAGTATGATTGTTAACACTCCTTACTAATTGTAGTGTTATTATTATATATGTCTTACTAGATGTCAGAATCTTCGAACTCGCGAACAGCGGCGAAGAGCGGGGGAACAAGAGATGAGAGAATGAACTGATAGCGAAAGTTACGTGGCTAATAGTGAACAACCAATCCCATCTGAAAATGCTAGTGCGCCTGCACATAAGGGGATTTCAATACCTGAGTTTGGAACTTTTATGCAAGCTCGTGACACCATAATGACTCGATTTCAACCTTCCCCTACTCCTCCAACACCAAGGATGTTGATTCTAAAATAGCTGAAGAGCTTAGAAGCTCTAGAGTTCCAGGGAGAAGAGGGTGAGGGTCCTATGGAGGCCGACTTATGGCTGAATGATGTTATAATAATGCTCGAAAGTCTTCAGTGCTCATATCCAAAAAAAGTTAGGAGGAGATGTATCTTTACTTAGAGGATCAGCTCGAGTATGATGGTCAAATACTACAATGTATGCACCACCGGAGCAAGTGACTGTCAATTCTTCCTAAAATAATTCAAGAAAAAGTATGTGGATGAGCAGTTCAGACGGGCAATATTGTTAAAGTTCCTTAATTTGAAACAAGGTGATCAAGTCGTATATGAGTTCGAGGCTGAGTATAACAAGTTGAGTCGTTTTGCTACTGAAGTGGTTCCAAATGATAAAGCACAATGTTTTTAGTTTATAGAGGGTTTGAGGCCACAGTTAAAAGATATGATGTTGGCTTTGAACTTGCCAAGTTTGCAAAAAAGTCATAAACCGAGCCAAGGCTATTGAAAGAGCTCAATAAGAGACTTTAGCTGTGAAACAGAGTTTTCAGACGAGAAAAAGAGTGGGAATGCCTTCAACTCCCCATCATGATAAAAGAGGCAAGGGCTCAAGTTCCAGATGTAATGATAGAGATAGTTCTGTGGCAGCTTCACAAAAAATAAACAATCCCAGTCTTTTTCTGTTAGCTCGGGTAGAGTATCGGGGGAAATGACTCCATATAAAACATGTGGTAAATTGTATCATGGAGCGTGCATATTTCTTAGTGGAGCTTATTTCCAATGTGGCGAAATGGGTCACTTTTCTCGAAACTATCCTAAGAAATCTAGGGATAATTCCACTCAATGTGAGAGATCGGTGGCAGCCTCTAATAGAAGTATAGGAAGGGGAAGATTTAGGGGATAATCTGATTCAATGCAGCGACAAGAGACTTGGGGAGTCACTAGAATTTACAACATTAAGACTAATGAGGATCAGGATGATCCCGAAATCATAATAGGTATTTTCCATCTTTTTGATGAGCTTGTAATTGTTTTAGTTGATCCTGGTTCTACAGACTCATACATTAGTACAAAGTTGGTTAGAGCTAGAGGAATTCCTTTAGAACCAATTGTTAGTGAGATGATAGTGCTAAACCCTATGTGTCACAATGCAAGAGTAACTCGAGTATGTCAAAAATGCCCTATAAAGATTCAAGGGATTGTGTTATTGGAAAACTTGATGGAGTTGCCCTTCGATGAATTTGAAATTATTTTGGGAATGGATTGGTTGTTTACACATTATGGATGGGTCGGTTGTCACAAGAAATTATTTTTTATAAAAGATACATAAGGTTCAGAAATCGTAGTGATTGGCGAAAAAGAAAAATCAATATCAAATGTGATATCAGCCATGACTACAAAGAAAATGATATCAAAAGGATGTATAGCCTTTCTAGCCAATGTGATATACACTCGAATATCGGAAGTTAGAGTAAATGATATCCCCATAGTAAGGGAATTTCTAGATGTTTTTCCCAAAGAGTTATAGGGATTACCTCTAGATCGTGAAGTAGAATTCAGGATTGAGGTTTACCTGGGCATCGAACCTATTTCTATGGCTCCATATCGGATGGATTCGACTGAATTGAGAGAATTAAAAGCCCAAATGCAAGAGTTACTCGATAAGGGATTTGTAAGACCCAATGTTTCTGCTTGGGGAGCACCTGTGATGTTTGTGAAAAAGAATGACGGGTCTATGCAATTATGCATCGATTATCGTCAGTTAAATAAAGTAACAATAAAGAACAAGTATCCTCTTCCGAGGATTGATGATATGTTCGACCAACTGAAAGGAGAAATGGTGTTTTCTAAGATAGATCTAAGGTTGGGGTAACATTAATTAAAGATCAAAGAGGACGATATTTCAAAGATAAATTTTTGAACTCGATATGGGCAGTATGAATTTATAGTGATGCCATTTGGATTGACTAATTCTCATGAAACATTTATAAATTTGATGAACCAAGTATTCCAACCTTATTTGGATCAATTTGTGGTGGTATTTATAGACGATATTTTGGTTTATTCCAAGTCAAGAGAATAAGAAAATGCTCATCTTCGAGTGGTTCTTCATACACTTCGTGAGAAGAAGTTGTATGTCAAATTGTCCAAGTACGAATTTTGGTTAGTTGAGATTTCTTTCCTTGGTCATATAGTCTCCATAGAAGACATAAGAGTATATCCTAAGAAGATCCAAGCTATAGTGGATTGGCAAAGCCCAAAGAATGTTTATGAAGTTTAGAGTTTCTTGGGGCTTACTGGTTATTATAGACGGTTCGTGAAGAACTTTTCAATGTTAGTGTTATCGCTAACTAAGTAGTTACGAAATGATGTGCGTTTTGTTTGGACATAGAAATGCGAAGAAAGTTTTGAAAGGCTTAAGAGAATAGTAACAGAGGCCCCTATGCTTGTACAACCAGAGTCGTGTAAAGATTATGTAGTTTTCAGTGATACATCCCATAATGGACTGGGGTATGTATTGATGCAAGATGGAAAAGTTGTGGCTTATGCCTCAAGACAGTTGAAGAATCACGAGAAAAATTACCCGACACACAATTTGGAATTGGCAGCAGTTGTGTTTGCCTTGAAAATTTGGCGTCATTATTTGTATGGTGAGCGGTGTCATATTTATACGGATCACAAGAGTCTAAAGTATTTGTTGACTCAAAAAAGAACTAAACTTTAGGCAAAGAAGATGGATCGAGCTTTTAAAGGATTATGATTTAATTATTGATTATCATCCCGGAAAGACGAATGTGGTAGCAGATGCACTTAACCAAAAGACTTTTGCCGCTCTACGGGCTTTGGATGCGCATATGTCTTTAAAGAAAGACAATGCCTTATTTGTTGAACTTAAGTTAAAGACGATGCTTTTAGATCGAGTAAAATAGCTAAAAGGTCAAGATGATAACTGTTTGGCGAGGATGAAACAAATAGAAAAAGAAGAAACCACAGATTTCGAAATGAGGGCTGATAGATATTTATATTATCGGGGATGACTTTACATTCCCCGATAATGAGGAATTGAAGAAAGGTATTCTTATCGAGGCACATTGTAGTCCTTTAACAATGCACTCAGGTGGGAATAAGATGTATCAGGATTTAAAAAGTCGTTATTGGTGGCCTGGTATAAAAAGAGTTGTATCGAAGTTTATGGAAAAATGTTTGACATGTCAGTAGGTGAAAGTTGAACATCAAGTGCCATCTGGATTGTTACAACCAATATCCATTCCTAAATGGAAATGGGAACGAGTTACAATGGATTTTGTTTTGGGGCTACCTTTATCACCAGGTAAAAACAACTCCATATGGGTAATTGTAGATCGATTGACCAAGATAGCTCATTTTATTCCAGTTCAAGTCGATTACTTGATGGATAAGTATGCAAAGTTGTATATAAAAGAGATAGTCAGACTGCATGGAGTGCCTATATCAATAGTTTTCGATCGAGACCCAAGGTTTACTTCAAGATTCTAGAAGTGATTACATGAGGCATTGGGTACTCAATTGAACTTCAACACAACTTTTCATCCGCAGACACATGGACAGTCAGAACGAGCTATCTAGATACTAGAGGATATACTAAGGGCATGTGTGATTGAGTTTAAAGGATCATGGGAAAGGTATTTGCCTTTAGCGGAATTTGCGTATAACAACAGTTACCAATCGAGTATTAGGATGGCCCCATATGAAGTTTTGTATGGGAGAAAGTACAGAACACCATTAAATTGGTTTGAACTAAAAGACCGAGAACTAGTTGGCTCGGAGTTGATTAAAGAAATGGAGGAGAAAGTGAAAATTATCCAGGGTAATCTAAAGATAGCCTCCGGTCGACAAAATTCTTATGCTGATTTGAAAAGAAAAGAAATTGAATTTCAAGTGGGAGATAAGGTGTTTCTGAAAGTATTGCCTTAGAAGAAGGCATTACGATTTGAGCGAAAAGGAAAGTTGAGTTCGAGATTCATTGGACCTTATGAGATCTTAAAAAAGGTTGGACACGTATCTTATCAATTAGTGTTGCCTCCAAATATGGACAAGATCCACAATGTTTTCCACGTATCGATGCTTAGATGGTACAAATCATATCCATCCCATATCATCACGCCTGAAGAGATAGAAATCCGACCAGATTTAACTTATAAGGAGGAACTAGTACGAATCTTAGCTAAAGAAAACAAGGAATTGCGCAAAAAAAAGTATTTCGTTAGTTAAAGTGCTCTGGCAGAATCATAAGGTAGAAGAAGCTACTTGGGAAAGGGAGGAGGACATGAGGAAGCAATTTCCACACCTCTTCATTTCATGTACTTCTTTAAATTCGAGGACGAATTTTCTTAAGGGGGAGAATTGTAATACCCCAAATGGTAGGTCAGTGAATATTTTAAAAGAATTTAAAAATTTAAGGGTTTAATTTAATAAATGTTATAGTATAAAGAATGATTTAAGTAAGACCAATTAGTAAGAAATGGATAATTGAAAGGGCATTTTGTTCCTTTAGAATGAAATGAAATTAAAACTTATTTTAAAAGAATAGATATTTAAGAAAAAAAGAGAAAATAAAAGATTTAGCTAAGTTACTTACTCCTGTTTTTCTTCCTCCCGTGGGTTGTGCTCTCCTCCATAGAAAAATGTAAACTTGATTAAGCTAGTTGTTTCTTCCGATTATGGTTTGCTATTGTAACATTAAGTGATATGTAAGCCATTAAGTGATATATAAGCCTAAGGAAGGGTTAAAGAAGATTAAAACTAAGAGGTGGAAGTTTTATCTGAGATTTAGGGATATGGGTTTTTGAATGATATGTTGATATATTGGTTTTTATTGAGGTTTATTAGTATATTTGACTTGCCAAATGTGTGAATAAGAGATTAGAAGCATTGGATATGAATAAAAAAATGTTAGAAAAAGTGGTATGATTCTTAGTTTGAGATGTTCTTTGGAGATTTTAGATGTTATAAGAAGCTAAATGAAGGAAAGTTAGTTGGGTTAAGTAAAGAAGAGTTTAATAATACTATTGGAGGTAAATGTAAGAGATTTAAGGTAAAAGTAAGAGATTTATTGGAAAAGTTAGTAAAAATTGAGCTAAAAATGGTAAATCTGGGTAGGGGTATCGGTATTGGAAGAATAGTACCAATACTATAGGATTAAATGGGTAGAAATGCGATGAACAATATCGGTATTGATGCAATTAGTATCGATAATGATGAGGTATCGATACTAAAAGGAAAGTATCAATACCAAGGATTCTAGAATATCAAAATGGTATCGATATTGAAGGGAGTATCGATACCATAGTATAGTAGTATCGATACTGAGAGAAATGTATTGATACCATGAGTTACAGAATGTATAAATGGCATCGATACTGAAAGGGGGTATCAGTACCGTAGTATAGAAGTATCAAGACCATGGTAGGGGTACCGATACTATTGAGCCTGGAATTATAAGATAGGCTGGAATTGTTATAGAAATTGAAATAATAGTACTTCTGAGTATTATTAAAGTATAAATATTAGGCAATATACTAACATTTGGTATGGTATGTGTTTTTAATGGATACTTGTGTAGATCATAACCAAGCTCCTGAATCTAGTAAGAACAAGGGTAAAGATAAAGTTGTTGAGTAGCCAGACATCATTACATTTTATTAGAAAGGATTATCAGGTGAGTACATTTATTGTATTTATTTGAGATGAAAAAGTTTCGCAATGATTCAAATTAGAATGTTTTAATTTAATGTATGTTTTATGTGTTGAAAACATTTTTGTGTTTCGATATAACAAATTAAGTTTAAATGAATTTTAAGATTTTACAAATTATTTTCTAAGTATATTCGATTTAATTAATCAAATATCAAATTATTACTCCAAGTCTCTCAAGTTCAAATTCAAACCTTACTAAATGTGTAAAATTGTGTTTTATACTTAAACTATTTTTAAAACAATTTTCATAAAGTATTTTGAACCAAAATCAAGCCTAAAATCAATTTATCAAAGTGATGCACCGATGCACCAATCCATGCATCGATGCACCATGAATTAAATTGAACATCGAATGCATTTGATGCATCGATGCACCAGCCATGCATCGATGCACTCTGGCTATTTTGAAACATCGAATGCACTTGATGCATCGATGCACTCTTAGTGCACCGATGCACTAAGGGTCCAACGGTCAAAATATTTGAATTTTACACTAATGCACCGATGCACCATGGGTATGCATCGATGCACTGACGCTCCCAACTGTTTTAATTAATTGTTTTCACACTTAAACGGATCTATTGACTCCACTAAGCATCCCCAACGTTCAGAATCATTTGAAGGTGTATTTAAACAAGCTTAGAAGCCATTGATCAATAACAAGAAACAACAATCAACAAAAATCAAGAGAGAATCAAAGAGAAAGCATCAAACCTCAAGTTTGAGCATTTCAAGCCTATTCTTCATTCAATATTCATTTTGCTTTCAAGAACACTACTTGTACTCAATTGTATTCATTTTTTAGTGTTCTTTTCTTTGTTCTAGAATTGTGCAAACAATCTACCTTGTGACGATTTCCTTGTAAGTTTACAAATTTGTAATCTTCTCTTTGAGAAAGAGTGTTCTCAAGAATTAGGGTATATTCTTGAGGGAGTTGTAAGGTTATCTCTTTGGTCTCAAAGGAAAGAACAAATTAGTGAATTTGTTGGAAAATCCTTAGTGTATATAGATAAGGTAGTGGACGTAGACTTTGATTGAGAAAGTCGAACCACTCTAAATCGTTGTGCAATTACTTTCAATTTTCTGCAAAAGCTTCCACCAAAATTTTAATTGCCAATTCACCCCCTCATGGCCAATTCCGTCAATCGATTAACTCAACAATTGGTATCAGAGCCTCACTCATTTGAAGGTTTAATCGCCTCTTAAGTCAATTCGGGAAGAGTTACATCGATTATCAGGTCATAATGGCCTCTACTTCAAATGTCGACTCCGGTCTCGATTCGATGCCCGTCAATAAGCCTCCTTTCTTCAATGGAGCTAACTATGCCTATTGGAAGAATAGGATGATGTATTTCATTCAAGTAAGTGACATGGGAGCATGGAATGTTGTAGAAGATGGATATATCAAGCCTCTCACTCATCCAAGATTGTGGAGTGAAGGAGAGACAAGAATGTTTCAGCTCAACTCCAAAGCAATCCATATCATATTTTTTGCTCTTGGACCAGATGAATATGGAAGAGTTTCATCTTGTACAACTACCAAAGAAATATGGGATAAACTACAAGTCACTCATGAAGGCACCAACGAGGTAAAAGAATCTAAAATTAGTCTTCTAACACAGCTATGAAAATTTCAGGATGAAACCAAATGAAGATATCAAAGCTATGATGGATAGATTCTCAATGATTGTCAATGGTCTCAAATCATATGGAGATATCATTCTAAACGAAAAGCTTGTGAGGAAGTTAGTTTACTCACTTCCAAAATCGTGGCAATCCAAGAAGACGACAATCATCGAGGCTAAGAACCTAAAATCCTTAACTCTTGAAGAGCTAATTGGTTCCCTCCTTACTCATGAAATGATGCTTGAAGATGAGGTGGACCTCAATAAGATTGATGAGACACCAAAGGAGAAGGAGAAGAAGAAGAAGAAGAAAAACATTAGAGTTGCTCTCAAATCCACAAAAGATGAGAGTGATTCAGATGAAGATGATGATGACGAAGAAATGGCATTGTTTGCCAAACGGTTCAGAAAAATGATGAGACCTTACCGAGGAAGAAAATTCAAACGAAATGAAGGTATAAAAAATGAACCAAAAGAGAAAGACCCTATCATTTGCTATGAATGCAAAAAGCCAGGGCATGTCAAATATGATTGCCCACAATTGAAAAGAAAGGGTCAATCAAAGAATAAGCACAAGGCTCATGTGGCTATATGGAGCGATGAAGAGGGTTCCGATGAAGAGGAACAAGAAGTAGCAAACTTGTGCTTAATGGCATTCGGGGAAGATTCTAAGGTAACCTCTAACTCATCTGAATTAGATGATTTATCTTATGATGATTTATTAGAGGAATATAATGGGTTGACTTCGGATTATGAGAAATTGTTTTTAAAATATAAAAATGATGTCTCAAAATTGAAAAATGAAAATAAGCTCATATCCAAGACCAACAATGATTTTGAAAGTAAAATCAAAGATTTGCAAATCAAACTAGAAGAGTTTGAAAAGAAATTTTGGAATTGCAAAATTTACTTTCAAAGGTCAATGATGATCATCAAAAGAAAATTAATGATCTTAAAGCTTCTTTTGATAAAGTTGGAACAAAACATTTTGAAAATGGAGAAAATTCAAAATCCAACTTTGTTAGAAAAAGTTTTAAAAACTACAATCATAGAGGTCCCCGAAGAACCTCTAATAGAAAAATCGTTAGAAGTATATGGGTTCCTAAAGGACTCATTACTACTAAAGATAAAGATATCCTACACAAATGGATACCTAAGGGGACTAGGATTTTGGAAACTAATGAATATGTACCCAAAAGAATTTGGGTACCAAAAATTAGAAATTAATCTATGTTTGTAGGAAAAGGAGCATTGCTACAAGGAACGAGAAAAAAATTCAAACTCATGGTACCTTGATAGTGGATGCTCAAGACACATGACCGGAGACAAAAGTCGGTTCATAGAGCTTAACGCCAAAAATGGAGGAGAAGTGACTTTTGGTGATTATTCAAAAGGTCACATTGAAGGTATAGGTACAATAGGTAATACCTCTTCCATACAAATTAAAAATGTTTTATCTGTGAATGGGTTAAAGCATAATCTTTTGAGTATTAGTCAATTATATGATAAGGGATTCAATGCCATGTTTGAAACTAATGGTTGTAAAGTCATTGACATTGCATCTAATCGGATTATGCTTGTTGGTCATAGAATAGGAAACATTTACATGGTGCATTTAGACTCTATTGATATGACTAATTTATGCCTAGTTGCTAAGGCTTATCGAGTCTATTTTAAATCCATTAATGATGTATCAACTAGTAGAGTATTATAATTGATCCATATAGATCTTTTTGGGCCAACTAGGACTACTAGCTTGGGTGGAAAACAATATGCATTTGTCTTGGTAGATGACTATTCTAGATATACTTGGGTTCTATTCTTAAGTACTAAAGATGAAGCATTAGAAAACTTCATCACGTTTTTAAAAGTAATCTAAAACGAAAAAGGTTACTCTATAACTAGTGTTAGGAGTTATCATGGAACTGAATTTGAAAATCTTGGATTTACTGATTTTTGTAATTCTAATGGTATTAGCCATAATTTTTCAGCACCTAGAACCCCTCAACAAAATGGAGTTGTTGTGAGGAAAAATCGAACTTTAGAAGAAATGGCTAGAACCATGCTTTGTGAAAATAATTTGCCAAAATATTTTTGGGCGGAAGCCACAAATACCGCTTGTTATGTTGTAAATCGAGTAATGATTAGGCCAATCTTAAAGAAAACTCCATATGAAATTTTCAAAAATAAAAAGCCTAACATTAGCTATTTTCATCCTTTTGGATGTAAATATTTTGTTTTAAATAACGGTAAAGACAATCTTGGCAAATTTGATGCTAAAAGTGATGAAGGAATTTTTCTGGGTTATTCCTTAAATTCTAAAGCTTATCGAGTATTTAATAAAATAACTTTAGTTGTAGAAGAGTCTATACATGTTGTTTTCGATGATGATCCCCTTCCTAGGAAGGATTCTTGTTTGAATCATGATGTAAGTATTATAAATATAAATGACTTTGAACATGACGTTGGAGAACCATCATCAAAGGAAGAAACGAAAGATGAGGAAACTCAAGATCCTCTCGAGAATCCAACCATTGAAGAAAGGGAAGTATCTTACCCAAGAGAGTACAATTATATCAAGGATGGTGAGATTATAGGTGATCCATCCAAAGGGTTAACAACTCGATCTTCTCTTAGAAATATTTGTAATTATGTTGCATTTATCTCATGCATAGAGCCTAAGAATATTAAAGAAGCATTAAAAGATGAACATTGAATTATGGATATGCAAGAAGAGTTAAATCAATTTGAGAGAAGTAAAGTATGTACATTAGTTGAAAGGCCTAGTAATAAATCTACTGTAGGTACTAGATGGGTATTTAGGAATAAACTTGATGAGAGTGGTAATATAGTGAGAAACAATGCTAGACTTGTTGCTCAAGGCTATACTCAAGAAGAAGGCATAGACTATAATGAAACATACGCTCCCATAGCTAGGATGAAAGCAATTAGAATGTTATTAGCATTTGCATGTTTTCATGAATTTAAATTATATCAAATGGATATTAAAAGTTCATTTTTAAATGGTTTTATAAAGGAAGAAGTGTATGTGGAACAACCTCCTGGTTTTGAAGATTTAAAATTTCCAAATCATGTTCTTAAGTTGACAAAAGCACTTTATGGTTTAAAACAAGCTCCTAGAGCTTGGTATGAAAAATTGTCAAACTTTTTAATTGAGAAAGGTTTTTCCAAAGGGAAGGTTGACACTACATTTTTTTTAAAGCATAAAGGTAAAGATTTATTAGAAGTTCAAATTTATGTTGATGATATAATATTTGGTTCTACTAATGATGTTCTTTGCCAAGAATTTTTCTAAGCTAATGCAAAGTGAATTCGAGATGAGTGTGATGGGGGAGCTCTCATTTTTTTTGGGACTCCAAATTAAGAAAAGAAAATATGGCATCTTCATCAATCAAGCTAAGTACGTCAAAGATATGCTCAAGAAGTTTGGACTGGAAAATGGGAAGCCACATAACACTCCAATGAGCTCATCGACAAAGCTTGACATAGATGAAGGAGGCAAATGTATGGATGTTAAATTATATAGGTCAATGATTAGTTCTTTACTTTATCTAACTATAAGTAGACCATAATTATGTTTAGTGTTTGCTTATGTACTAGATTTCAATCATGCCCTAAGGAATCACATTTACTATCTGTTAAGAGAATATTTAGATACCTTAAGGACACTCCTAGTTTAGGACTTTGGTATCCTAGAGACTCTACCTTTAGCTTGCATGCCTTCTCTGATACAGATTATGGAGGTTGCAAATTAGATAGGAAAAGAACCTCATGTACTTGCCAATTCCTTGGAAATATGATGATTTCTTGGTTTTCAAAGAAACAAAATTGTGTAGCATTATCTACCATTGAAGCTGAATACATTTCAGCTGGTAGTTGTTGTGCACAAGTTTTATGGATGAAACAACAACTTTTTGACTATGAAATTGAAGTAGGTATCATTCCTATCAAGTGTGACAATACTAGTGCTATTTGTCTCACTAAAAATCTCATCCGACACTCTAGAACTAAGCATATTGAAATTAGACATCACTTCATTAGAGACCATGTCGCTAAGGAAGATGTAGTTCTAGAATTCGTTGATACTTTGCACCAATTAGCAGATATCTTTACAAAACCTTTAGACAAGGAAAGATTTTGGACACTTAGGAGAGAATTAGGTTTAACTTACCTATCTTCACTTAGTGTTTAAAATAATTTTATCACTTTTATGTATAAATGAAAAATGCTTATAATAATAATTTTTGATTGCATTCTTTGCTATTAGTTAGGGGGAGTTTATGTTGCTTGATGAAAATTAATTTTATGTTTAAAAGTAGTTTAAGGATTAATTTGATTGATTGAACATGATTAATTTTCAATATATGAGTTGCCAATACCACTAGAGCCAATTAATTTAGCATTTTGAGTGTTTAAAACATATTTTTGACATTTTTGTGCTTCATGCATCGATACACCTAATAGTGCATCGATGCATCCTTGAATGTGCATCGATACACCATGAAGGTGCACCGATGCACGCCTTGAATGTGCATCGATGTACAAGGCCATGCATCGATGCATCCATCGAGTTTTGGTTAAAAACCCTGATTCTCTTCTTTGTTTCAAAAGCCTCAAAAACACTCCCTTGCCGCCTCTCTTTCTCTAAATCTCCTTTTGCTCAAAATCATCAAAAATTTGTCAGAATCTTTGAGCTTTTCATCTTTATATCATGCTACTATCATTAAATCGTACAACACAACATCTCATTCCTCTCAAATCCAAAATTTTCAAGGTATTTTTCTAAAAACCTCTATTTTATCATATTTTTTTGGATAATTCAATCTATTCATCCAAAAGAAAGTAGCAAGTTACTACAAAGTACATATTACAAATTGTTATATGAGTCCCCAATCACAACAAAGTTGTATATTCACCCTATCCAATCTATCCATATCATGTCTGTACAACTTAATTCTAACAGCCCCTTTTATAATATTTACAATAGCATCTGTCGAACGCGATAATCCCCTAAAAACACGATAGTTGCGTTATTCCCAAATGAAATAGACAAATCCAGTCCATGCTAGTTTCAGAACGTGAACTAGCATGGACTTACCCTTCCAATTGCTAGTCATCCAGTAGATAAGATAATCCCAGCTTAATCCTTGATGCTGCAGCCTACAAACGTGCAAAACAGAATCCCAGGCTGCTCTCGAGTAAGAGCATTCCAAGAATAAATGGTTCCTGTACTCTAAACCATTCCCACACAACCCACAAGCAAGTCAGTCACCACTCCAAATCGAACAAGTCTATCCTTGGTAGGCAGCCTATCAAGGATTGCCATTCATGTGATCAGAGAAAATTTTGGGACATGAGCAGGAAACCAGATAAGACGATGCCATTCCACTCTATTCTTTCTTTCCCGGATTCTATCCCACACCCATCGACCCTTGACCTATTCGATGACATGTGTCCAGCTTACAGGATCTGGGAACAGAACCATGGCCTCTTCACGCAATTTAATCAATTTCCTAACTATCCAGCTGAAATGGGATTTATTCCCCACATTCCAATAGTCCTCATGCTTGAAAAAATAGGCCTTAATCCAGGCGATCCAAAAAGAGCCCGCATCAGCAAGAATGTTCTTAACTAGCAACAAACATCAAGTCTTGTTCCAATCAGCCAGACTCAATAGCCTTAAGCCTTCTTCAGATCTAGGTGAACAGATTTGATTCCAACCAACCCTAGCCCCCCTAGTTGAGACATCATTACCTTTCCAAAAGAAGAACATGCACAACTTTTCAATGTCCTGAATCACTCCTTTTGGTAGGACAAGTTGCCTGCTCCAGTAGCTAAAGATACTGAATAAGACTGTTTTAATTAGCTGCAGCCTCCCACCAAAACTTAATTTCCTACTTGACCATTGCCTCAACTTCTCCTTAATTCTCACCACAGGTTCAATACAATCTTTCCCCGTGAGCTTACGAGTTACAAGGGGCACCCCCATATATCTAATAGGGAGTTGGCAAATACGGAAGCCAGTTGCACACTGAATCTGCTCTATATCACCACCATTCAATCCACAAGTATAAATCTCAGTCTTAGAAGCATTTAACCTTAGTCCAGACATCTCATAAAATTTATCTAGGACACTTACAACACCCAATACAAAATCCATAGATCCATAACAAAACAGTAGCAAGTCATCAGCAAAGCATAGATGGGTGAGAGAAATTCTTTTGCACCTAGGATGGTATTTGAAAATTCCATTTCTAGCTGCAGCATCTAGCAAACAGGAAAGCACATTCATGACCATAACAAAAAGGTAAGGAGACAGTGGGTCACCTTGCCTAACCCCCCTTGCACCTCTAAAATACCCCACTAAGCTACCATTTAAAGCAATTAAGTAGCTTGGGGTTATTACACAAGCTTTAATCCAATCACAAAATAAAGCAGGCAGACCAATAGCTTCAAGAACATTAAGCATAAAACCCCAATTAATCGAATCGAATGCTTTGTGTAGATCAATCTTGATTGCACACCTAAGGGAAAGATTTTTCCTAGAGTATCCTTTAACAATCTCCTGAGCTAATAAAGTGTTATCAGTAATGCTTCTGCCCTTTACAAAAGCTGACTGACTAGCTGAGATCATGTCAGGGAAGTACTGGGCAAGTCTAGTGACCAAGATTCTAGTAATAGTCTTATAGACAACAGAACAACATGATATGGGCCTAAATTCACTTGCTTTACAAGCATTCAATGATTTTGGCACAAGGACAATGGTTGTTGCATTAAAAGCTGGTAAGAGGTAAGAACAATGAAATAAATACCTCACAACACTTAGGAAGTCATTACCAACAATTCCCCAAGCAGTCTTGAAAAACCAGGAGGTATATCCATCAGGCCCAGGGCTTTTATCTTTTCCTTGTCTGAACAAGGCTTCTTTAATTTCCATGTCTGTAATCTCCCCCACAAGGACTCTATCAGCTCCAGCAGACAAGGAATAATTCAGAAGGTCCCTCAACCCTTCAATCTAACATCCTTGAACCAATGGGTCAGCTGCTCCAATAAGTTTGCTATAAAACTCTAACAAAACTGCAGCCATTCCATCAAAAGTCTCAAGGTAATGCCCAGCTTCATCCTTAATGGCCCTTATAGTGTTCATCTTCTTGTGAGCCTCCACTTTCTGATGGAAGAATTTTGTATTTAGGTCACCTTCCTGCAACCAGTGCAACTTGGCTTTCTGCCTATAAAATTTCAATTCAGCAATTTCCAAACTAACCAGATCAGACTGGATTCTTCTTTCCTATTCAATTCCACACTGATTTTCCCTAACTAGGTTAAAAATCTGAACATGCTCCAGTTCAGCCCTCTTAGCTATTACCCTAGCAGAAATGTCAGAATAATGTTGCTTGTTCAACTCCTTTAATACTGGTTTCACTCTCTTCAACTTGCTAAACAGCACTTCCAAAGCATTACCCCCACTATTGCCCAACCAAGAATCCCTCACACTGCTCAAATAATTCACATTTGTAGTCCAAAAATTGAAGAACTTGAAGGGCTTTGGCCTATTGGCCTGAATACTCTTCTGTGTCCAAAGAATTCCAAGGCAATGGTCTGATACACCAGGAGCCTTATATTCTGCAAAAGAATCTGGAAATTCCAGCAACCACTGAGCATTAATCATGATCCTATCCAATTTCCTGGCCAGGTATGACCCCTCCTGCTTATTTGACCATGTAAAAGTAGGCCCCACAAAAGGGTTACAACTCCAAGTCATCTATGCACCCCTGAAACTCCTCTATGTCAAGTGAGACATGTGAACCTAAAACAGAATAATCTGAGCTTTCCTGAGCCTTATATTCTAATCTTAGGACTAGTTTTAATTAGTTCTAGGATGAACATTTTATCGAGCATTGATTGTTTGATGATTACAAACTAGATTTTACAACCAATTTCATCAAAAACTCACAAATTTTCAAATGAATTTTTGAATTTTTGAAATAAAAAAATCAAAAATTTGAATTTAATTTTTAAATTTGATGTTTTTGATTTAATTATGTTGTTTTCATAAAAACTATACATATTATGATTTTACAAAAATTGTTTTCAAATAGTTTTCAAAACCTTGCCCATTAGGATTCGGTTTAGAAAACCTTGAATTATTGAGGACTCAATTGAGTTTTGGGATTGATTATTGTGCATACATGTGTTTCAAATTGCAGGTTACTTTCCTTTTTCCGAATCTTTAAAACATGTCAAATCCCAAACGCCCTATGACTTCATCGAGTCGTTCTCGTTCAAACCAACCTCCTAATCCCGTTCCTCCTCCACCTACATCTCTATTAGGATCTTGTTTTAACATGCCTGAGCGTCATAGAGACGAATTGTAATCTAGGTGCAGAAATTCTTTTCAATCTTATAGAATCCAGGAAGAGCGTATTCCTTCTCTTCAAGCTATGATAGATATTGACTTTCAATACCTTTCGATTCTTAAAGCTTGGAAGTTTGATAAAATGTTTCAGCTCAAACCTATCGTTTATCAACAGTTAGTCCTCATTTTCTACTCCAATGCGGAATGTATTCAAAATGAAACTCAATGTGGGACTATAGCCATTAGATCCTATCTTTTAGGCCAATATATTAATATTGACCCCGAGACTATAGCTTTCCATTTTGGGTTAGATGATGATGGGTTATATAATGAGAATGAAAATATGGAATATCCCTATGTTCCAAATTCTAGTGTTAGTACTCTACAATCTCATCACAATCGTTTTCTCTATTTGATGATCTCTTGGTGGTTTAGACCATCCGGAGGTAGGTACTCCACTCTTCGTGCTAGGGATTTATGGTGGATGCACTGTATTAAAAATAAGATCAAAATAAATCTGCCCCACATTATTTTTAGTCAACTAGTAGATATCATAAACATTGTTCCTTCAAAACATGTTGAACATTAATTTATGGATGTCTTCTGAGTAACCTCTTTATCAAACTCGGTCTAAACGTCTCTCTCGACAATCCAATCCCACTCCAAAATCAAATCAATCTTACTTCCTTGAAGAAAGCGGATTGGAAACAAGACAAGGAAACCGGTCTTTGGGTATTTCGACCCGGTAAGCAAACTCCGGGAGCTAGTTCTTTACGAGCTGCTCCTAGCTCTTCTCGTGCTCCTCCTCCTCCTTCGGCACCGGCTGTTGACGATGATCCTGAGTTTCAACAACTTATGCAAGATATCGACGATCACGTTTCAGACGATGAGCCTGCACCGGAACCGGCACGGCAAGAAGATCAAATGCCATAATATTTTCGATCATTCTTGGAGTCGTTTGATCTGAGGTTTGCCTCCATGGAGTCTCAGATTACTGAGTTTCAGTGGGAGATGCGTGAACGTATGGACGCACTCACTCTTGAAGTTCGAGCTCATTATCTTCCTCCCGACCCTCCGATGGATTAGACCTTTTCTCTATGCTTTCTTAGTATTTCAAACTTGGATTGTTTTTTATGTTTTTGGATTGTTTTTTTTGGATTGTTAAATGCTTGAATTTGTTATGGTTTGGATGATTGGATTTTGAACTTAATATATATATATTTGGTTTGGTTGAATTTTCTTATTTTTGCATCATTAGATATATATGACCAATTATGCTATTTCACATTTGTTTATGAATATTGATTATGGAACTAATGGCAAATCTCTATTTTGATTGTGATCTTAGCAGCTTAAGCTATATATATATTTAAAATCAATTGGCTATGCTTTTCAAAACCTTGTTTAAAACATTTTAATGTCTTTTTGATTTAACAAAAAGGGAGAGAAATGTAAAAGTGTTAAAGGGGAGAAGTGTTGTAGTAAAGGGGAGTAATTTTTCAAAATTGATTTCAAAATTTTAGAAAATCTTAAAATAACACAAATGTTTTGTTATATCAAAAAGGGGGAGATTGTTGAAAACATTTTTGTGTTTCGATATAACAAATTAAGTTTAAATGAATTTTAAGATTTTACAAATGATTTTCTAAGTATATTCGATTTAATTAATCGAATATCAAATTATTACTCCAAGTCTCACAAGTTCAAATTCAAACCTTACTAAATGTGTAAAATTGTGTGTTATACTTAAACTATTTTTGAAACAATTTTCATAAAGCATTTTAAACCAAAATCAAGCCTAAAATCAATTTATCAAAGTGATGCACCAATGCACCAATCCATGCATCGATGCACCATGAATTAAATTGAACATCTAATGCATTTGATGCATCGATGCACCAGCCATGCATCGATGCACTCTGGCTATTTTGAAACATCGAATGCACTTGATGCATCGGTGCACTAATGCACTCTTAGTGCACCGATGCACTAAGGGTCCAACGGTCAAAATATTTGAATTTTACATTGATGCACCGATGCACCATGGGTATGCATCGATGCACTGACGCTCACAACTGCTTTAATTAATTGTTTTCACACTTAAACAGCTCTATTGACTCCACTAAGCATCCCCAACATTCAGAATCATTTGAAGGTGTAATTAAACAAGTTTAGAAGACATTGATCAATAACAAGAAACAACAATCAACAAGAATCAAGAGAGAATCAAAGAGAAAGCATCAAACCTCAAGTTTGAGCATTTCAAGCTTATTTTTCATTCAATATTCATTTGGTTTCAAGATCACTACTTGTACTCAATTGTATTCATTTTTGAGTGTTCTTTTCTTTGTTCTAGAATTGTGCAAACAATCTACCTTGTGAGGATTTCCTTGTAAGTTTGCAAATTTGTAATCTTATCTTTGAGAAAGAGTGTTCTCAAGAATTGGGGTATATTCTTGAGGGAGTTGTAAGGTTATCTCTTTGACCTCAAAAGAAAGAACAAATTAGTGAATTTGTTGGAAAATCCTTAGTGTGGATAGCTAAGGTAGTGGACGTAGACTTTGATTGAGAAAGTCGAACCACTCTAAATTGCTCTGCAATTACTTTCAATTTTCTGCAACAGCTTCCATCAAAATTTTAATTGCCAATTCACCCCCTCTTGGTCGATTCCATCGATTGATTAACTCAACATTATGGTATTCAATATGTTTTCATTACATAAATTAAATGCATAACGGTGCATTAAAGACATGAAAGGATGCCATAAATGAAATGCATAACAGTACTTTAAAGGCATGAAAGGATGCCATAAATGGAAATAATGAATAATTACTAAAGAATAATTGGAAAAATGTACAGAAAGAAATGTATGCTGGACATACTAAGAATGTTTATGATAATAGTATGAAAGAAATATGGTTTAGATAATAGGAACTTATCTAATCCTTATAGATGATATACATTATTTCAAAACCAAATGATCATGATATACTTATGTATACATTAATGTTTCTTTACAATATTAAGTGTCACTAAGTAACTATTTAACGTGTGTTGATTTCACGCGTAGGTAATGGCAGAGATTAGCCAAGTAAAGAGTGCAGCAGTAGCAGCAACTATCATCAATTAAGGTTGACTCGTCAGTAACAATAGGACAATCCAGTCTATTTTGAAAAACTTAGTTGGCTTGTAATTAAAGTACAAAAAATACTCTGGATTGTATTTAAGTAGAACCTCGTAACAGATTACAATCAATGTTTTATGTAAATAGAATAAATGTTATGTTTTAAGAAATCTGGAAATAAAATTTTACGGGTTTTCAGTTGAGGAAGTATTTTTAAAAAGTGATGTGGCATATGTATCTCGTGTACGAAAAGGTATACGAGAGATGGGTGTTACACATGAGGCAATTGTTGGCTACTTCATCTTCATCATTGGAGTCATCTTCATCACTCCAAGCTGCCTCAAGTGCCTTCTTATTACTTGAACCCTTCTTCTTTAGGAAGGGACAATCATACTTGACATGCCCCATTCTTTGACATTCAAAAAACACCAGGGGACCCTTTTTTTTCCTTGATTCATGTTTCACTTCCTTAGACGTCATTAATCTCTTGAATATTTTGAAGAGCTTGGTCATCTCTTCATCTTTATCCACCTCTTCTAATGAGTCAAGCTCTGATACCAATTGTTGGGATTGCCGATGAAGTTAAAATTGAAAATCGAATAGTTTGTAAAGAGGGGGTGAATTGCTTTTGCGTTTAGGGAGTAAGGAGAAAAAAAGATAGGAAAAATTGCATAAGAATTTATAGTGGTTCGACTTCTCAACCAAGTCTATATTCACTACCTTAGCTCCTCACTAAGGACTTTTTTTACCAAATTCACTAATTTGTTCTTTCTTTTTCACATGATAAAAAGATAACATTTACACTCTCTAGCTTTTCAAAGGATTAGCTAGAACCACTCCCCTTCTACAAAAGAAATAAAGAAGTGTAAATAAGAAATCCTCACAAGGTAGGTGTTTACACAATTAAGCTCACTAAAACACTAATATTTACAAGAGAAAGGAAAATAAGAGTAAAAAGATCTTCTCTTGTGTTTGATTGCTTGGATAGGTGTTCTAACCCTTCTTCAAGTGTCCTCAACTTGTTTTTATATGTTGGAATGTGTTTGTGGCCATTTCTAGCAGTTGGAGATTAATTTTTTGCAAAATAAAATTGCCCAGAACAGGAAGTAATGGTACTCCTTTAATGAGTATTGGTACTTCTTTTATAATATTTAAATAAACTAGCCGTTACTAGCCATTGGGCTTGACCAATATCGATACTATGATCATGGTCGATACTACTGTGTAAAGTAGTATCGGTATTCCTTTGAGTATCGGTACCTATTTTGCATTCTGGAATTTGAGCAATTTGGAAAACACTGGTAATATTGATATTACCTAAAGATTATCGATACTTCTCTTACCTTTGGTATCGGTACTGTTCATATAGTATAGATACTGTAAGAATATTATCGGTATTACGTACCCTAAAAATCAATTTTGTGCTCAAAATCTATTTTAATGGGCTTTGAATTATCTTTGAAAACTTTGAACAAATTCAATTTAGTCTAACAAACATTTTGTCCCTATTTGTTATATAAATATGTTCTACAATCTCCTCTTTTGATATAATAAAACCTTTGAAAAATAGTTTTGACAAAAAACTCCCCCTTAATAAAACATTTAATGAAAAAAAGCAAATATTTGGAAAATATGAAAGCTCCCCCTTTTTCATTCTTGAAATTGAATTTTTCAAACTCATACTTCTCCCCCTATTTGTTATATAAAAAATAATTCAAACTTTAAGGTACAAAATAACAATGGAGAGAAGTAAAAATTTTAACATTAAAACTATTTGAACAATCAAAAGCTCCCTCTCAACAAATACATTACAAAACAAATTTAGCTAAAAAACTTAGACACTTCAAAGAATATTGAATTTCAACAAAGATGAACAAACAAGTTAGTAGCACATGAAATTCAATAAATTCAGGTCTAAACTACTTTATGTAATAAAAGCATGAGGCATTAAAGATCATATACATAAAGCTTTTCAAAAAATGATATCAATTGTTAAAGAGATATCATTTGCAATGTAATCACATGAGTAAGCATTTAAATTTAAGGTAAAAAAAATTAAAACAACATGACCAAAAATCATTATGATGAACCAAAAACTTATGAACATTCATTGAAACTTTAAAATGTTCATCATAACATATTTTCAACATACATGAGACAATAAACAATGTGTAATCATTCATGCTCAATACTCATGCATGCATAAAACTCAATAGGCAACCAATATACAAAATCAATAAATATTAAGTGTAGAGGTTACACATCCTTCTTTTAAAGTGTGGCTAGAGCATTTAAATTTCTTCACTTTTGTCATTATATTGCTCCCACACACCTACAAGAGACATTTATTTGGATTTTGGTATCCAAATTGCTTCGGATCCTTGATTGTTAGTGCTAATTTCCCTTGTTCCATTTGGAACCCATGCTTATATAATTTTAAAACGTTTTCATTTCTTTTAAGGATAAGCATGTTCCATGTGATCATAATAATGACAATGTGAGCATTTTTTTCATTATGAAATTAGATGAATGATTTAAAATTTTCTTTTGTTAAGCATTCAAGCTTAACTTTTAAATCAAAGCATTCTTTTTCAAAATTTTCAATTTTTACTTTTGAAAGCTCTAATCATTTTTCAAAATTTCATATTGTTTTTCAAAATCCAATTTTGCTTTCAAAAGAAAATTGTTTTCAACTTTAAAATTTGAAATCATTCTCTTGTATTTGGAATTCATGGTCTCAAGCTTCAAAAAATAATTCATCGTATGCATCTTGTAACTTATTAAACGAATATGAATCAGATTCATTAGAGTTAGAAAATACCTTGGGCGCTTCAAGAGCCATTAAACACACTACCTTTGGTGGTTCTTTTTCTTGTCACCATGAAGTTCTTCGAGCTTATTCCAAAGCTCCTTGGCATTTCAACAAAAAGAAACACCTTCATAAACATCGGGACCAAATGCACAAAACAACATGTGCATGGCATTGGCATTTTGTTGGGTGTTCTTTCGTTCTTTGTCACTCTACTTCTTTATCTTCTTTGTTGGAGAAGAGTAGTTGTTCTCGATCATCACCTATGCATCAAGATCATTGGATTGGATAAATAGCTTCGATAATTTCTTCCAATGATGGTAGTTAGCTCCATTGAAGTATAGAGTCTTGTCGATCAGTTGGGAGACTTCCATGAAGAACGAGTCAGAGGTAGAAGCCATCTTCTCGATTGCTTTGAAAATGGATAAAGCTTCTTCAAGGATCGTCTCAAGGTTGTTAAACTTTCTAATGAATCAAGCTCTGATACCAATTGTTAGGCTCGGTGAAGCTCATTCGATCAACTAAAATATGCCAAGAGGGGGTGAATTGGTTTTTTGAAGTTTAAGGAGTAAGGAGTATAAAGATAAAAAAAATTTGCACAATGATTTATAGTGGTTCAACTCCCTCAATGAAGTCTACATCCTTTACCTAATCTTCTCACTTAGGATTTTCCAACAAATCCACTAATTTGTTCTTTCTTTTCCAAGGATAAAGAGTAACCTTTATAACTCCATGGTTTTTCACTTGGATAAACCAGAACCAAAACCCCATTACAAAAGGATAAGAAAATATAAACAAGAAACCTCTCAAAAAGAAGATGTTTACAAAATTAGGCTCACTATTTACAAGAGAAAGAAAAATAAGAATGAAAAACTCTTTTCTTGTGTTTGATTACTTGGATAGGTGTTGTGTAACCTTCTTCAAGTGTCTTGAACTTATTTTTATATGTTAGAATGAGTTACTAACCATTTCTAGCCGTTTCGGAAGGTTTGGAGCCGTTAGAAGACTTTCTGCACACAAAGTTTTGAAACTCTTTGAAAGAGCCATTGGAAAAATATGATCATTGGAACCAAAGTATCGAAACTTTATGGAAAGTTTCGAAACTATTGAGATGGTTTCAAAACATTTGAAAAGTATTGAAACTTTTAGGAATTGTCTTGGAAAGTTTCGAAACTTCTGGTCAAATACTCATTTTAAGGTTTTGATTGGACTTTGAAAAACTTTGAATAAATTCTTTAATCCAAAAACATTTTGCCCTTATTTGTTATATCAAAATATAAGTTCTACAAAAGGTATTGAGTTTGAACCATTGCGTTTGTAAGAAATGTGGGTTGTCAATTTTAGAAAATTATGAATACATACTATCTTATAATCACTCTATTAAAAATAGTTTTTAAATTGTATCAAATAAAATTTATTTTAAGTTCAATATATATTTGAATTCATTGAACAACCTCAATGTAAAGCGGACAATTGTTTCCCCTAAGGGTCTCGATTATAACTGAAAGCAACCCGAATTAGAAGGAATCTGATCAAGAGTAACCCGAATTTAATTTACCCAAATTCAATCGAAATCAAACATCATATAATTTTAACTCAATAATTGAATTAAAGTGAATGAATAATTTATTTTTATTATTATCTTTTTTATTAATTATTTTTTTAAGAATATGATAAATTATAAAATGATATGCCCAAAAATCTAACTTGTATGTATATATAATTTTAAGGGTTAACTATTTGATTACTCACTTATCTTTGGGTTTTATCCACTTTTGGTCACTAATTTCAAAATACATAAGATATGGTCACTTACGTTTTTATTTAAACAAAATTTGGTCACCCGAGCTAACTGCCGTTAACAGTAGTTAAATAATTTGATATATTCACACATTTGGTCCATATTAGTTATATATTATCTTAATTTAGTCATACTTTTAATAAATTAAAATAAATTATATATTTTTAAATGAAAATAAAAAAAATATTTTTAAATTAAGTTAATAGTAAAATATATTTAATAAGTTAATATAAAAATATTTTAATTTAATATATATAAAAATATATTATATAGAATTTGAGTCACGGGTAATCGGTTCATAATTTTTTTTTCTTTAAATTATATTATTTTTTTTAAAAAAAGTTATATGAAAAAAAATTCTAAAATTCTAGAATTTAAAAGTATGTAATATATATAATCCACACATAAAGTTTAAAAAGTTCAAATTGCATAACTGAAATAAAAATTATTAAAATTTAAAATAATTAAATAGAATTAAATTTTAAATGTTTTGAAGTTAAAATAAATATTATAAAAAATAATTTAGAACTTTAATATAAAATAATTTTAGAAATTAAGAATTTAGAACGTTATGGTGTCAAAATTTAAGAAATTATGATTTTAGAATGTTAGAGTGAAATAATTTGAGGATTATGAATAAAAATTTAATATAAAATAAAAATAAAAAATATATAATAAATCGGGTACCAGATCGGAGGGCATAATTTTCTCCATTGAAATAAGGTGGCTTGTTGATCGATTGAGAGTCTTCAATGTAGTAAGAGTCGGAGGTCGAAGACATATTCTATGTTGCGTCAAGAATTGGTAGAGCTTCTTTTAAAGATCGTCTCAAGGTTGTTAAATCTTCTAATGAGTCAAGCTCTGATACCAATTGTTGGGATTGCCGATGAAGCTAAAATTGAAAATCGAATAGTTTGTAAAGAGGGGGTGAATTGCTTTTGAGTTTAGGGAGTAAGGAGAAAAAATGATAGGAAAAATTGCATAAGAATTTATAGTGGTTCGACTTCTCAACCAAGTCTATATTCACTATCTTAGCTCCTCACTAAGGACTTTTTTTACCAAATTCCCTAATTTGTTCTTTCTTTTTCACATGATAAAAAGATAACATTTACACTCTCTAGCTTTTCAAAGGATTAGCTAGAACCACTCCCCTTCTACAAAAGAAATAAAGAAGTGTAAATAAGAAATCCTCACAAGGTAGGTGTTTACACAATTAAGCTCACTAAAACACTAATATTTACAAGAGAAAGGAAAATAAGAGTAAAAAGATCTTCTCTTGTGTTTGATTGCTTGGATAGGTGTTCTAACCCTTCTTCAAGTGTCCTCAACTTGTTTTTATATGTTGGAATGTGTTTGTGGCCATTTCTAGCAGTTGGAGATTAATTTTTTGCAAAATAAAATTGCCCAGAACAGGAAGTATTGGTACTCCTTTAATGAGTATTGGTACTTCTTTTATAATATTTAAATAAACTAGCCGTTACTAGCCATTGGGCTTGACCAATATCGATACTATGATCATGGTCGATACTACTGTGTAAAGTAGTATCGGTATTCCTTGGAGTATCGGTACCTATTTTGCATTCTGGAATTTGAGCAATTTGGAAAACACTGGTAATATCGATATTACCTAAAGATTATCGATACTTCTCTTACCTTTGGTATCGGTACTGTTCATATAGTATAGATACTGTAAGAATATTATCGGTATTACGTACCCTAAAAATCAATTTTGTGCTCAAAATCTATTTTAATGGGCTTTGAATTATCTTTGAAAACTTTGAACAAATTCAATTTAGTCTAACAAACATTTTGTCCCTATTTGTTATATCAAAATATATGTTCTACAATCTCCCCTCTTTTGATATAATAAAACCTTTGAAAAATAGTTTTGACAAAAAACTCCCCCTTAATAAAACATTTAATGAAAAAAGCAATATTTGGAAAATATGAAAGCTCCCCCTTTTTCATTCTTGAAATTGAATTTTTCAAACTCATACTTCTCCCCCTATTTGTTATATAAAAAATAATTCAAACTTTAAGGTACAAAATAACAATGGAGAGAAGTAAAAATTTTAACATTAAAACTATTTGAACAATCAAAAGCTCCCTCTCAACAAATACATTACAAAACAAATTTAGCTAAAAAACTTAGACACTTCAAAGAATATTGAATTTCAACAAAGATGAACAAACAAGTTAGTAGCACATGAAATTCAATAAATTCAGGTCTAAACTACTTTATGTAATAAAAGCATGAGGCATTAAAGATCATATACATAAAGCTTTTCAAAAAATGATATCAATTGTTAAAGAGATATCATTTGCAATGTAATCACATGAGTAAGCATTTAAATTTAAGGTAAAAAAAATTAAAACAACATGACCAAAAATCATTATGATGAACCAAAAACTTATGAACATTCATTGAAACTTTAAAATGTTCATCATAACATATTTTCAACATACATGAGACAATAAACAATGTGTAATCATTCATGCTCAATACTCATGCATGCATAAAACTCAATAGGCAACCAATATACAAAATCAATAAACATTAAGTGTAGAGGTTACACATCCTTCTTTTAAAGTGTGGCTAGAGCATTTAAATTTCTTCACTTTTGTCATCATTGCTCCCACACACCTACAAGAGACATTTATTTGGATTTTGGTATCCAAATTGCTTCGGATCCTTGATTGTTAGTGCTAATTTCCCTTGTTCCATTTGGAACCCATGCTTATATAATTTTAAAACGTTTTCATTTCTTTTAAGGATAAGCATGTTCCATGTGATCATAATAATGACAATGTGAGCATTTTTTTCATTATGAAATTAGATGAATGATTTAAAATTTTCTTTTGTTAAGCATTCAAGCTTAACTTTTAAATCAAAGCATTCTTTTTCAAAATTTTCAATTTTTACTTTTGAAAGCTCTAATCATTTTTCAAAATTTCATATTGTTTTTCAAAATCCAATTTTGCTTTCAAAAGAAAATTGTTTTCAACTTTAAAATTTGAAATCATTTCTCTTGTATTTGGAATTCATGGTCTCAAGCTTCAAAAATAATTCATCGTATGCATCTTGTAACTTATTAAACGAATATGAATCAGATTCATTAGAGTTAGAAAATACCTTGGGCGCTTCAAGAGCCATTAAACACACTACCTTTGGTGGTTCTTTTTCTTGTCACCATGAAGTTCTTCGAGCTTATTCCAAAGCTCCTTGGCATTTCAACAAAAAGAAACACCTTCATAAACATCGGGACCAAATGCACAAAACAACATGTGCATGGCATTGGCATTTTGTTGGGTGTTCTTTCGTTCTTTGTCACTCTACTTCTTTATCTTCTTTGTTGGAGAAGAGTAGTTGTTCTCGATCATCACCTATGCATCAAGATCATTGGATTGGATAAATAGCTTCGATAATTTCTTCCAATGATGGTAGTTAGCTCCATTGAAGTATAGAGTCTTGTCGATCAGTTGGGAGACTTCCATGAAGAACGAGTCAGAGGTAGAAGCCATCTTCTCGATTGCTTTGAAAATGGATAAAGCTTCTTCAAGGATCGTCTCAAGGTTGTTAACTTTCTAATGAATCAAGCTCTGATACCAATTGTTAGGCTCGGTGAAGCTCATTCGATCAACTAAAATATGCCAAGAGGGGGTGAATTGGTTTTTTGAAGTTTAAGGAGTAAGGAGTATAAAGATAAAAAAATTTGCACAATGATTTATAGTGGTTCAACTCCCTCAATGAAGTCTACATCCTTTACCTAATCTCCTCACTTAGGATTTTCCAACAAATCCACTAATTTGTTCTTTCTTTTCCAAGGATAAAGAGTAACCTTTATAACTCCATGGTTTTTCACTTGGATAAACCAGAACCAAAACCCCATTACAAAAGGATAAGAAAATATAAACAAGAAACCTCTCAAAAAGAAGATGTTTACAAAATTAGGCTCACTATTTACAAGAGAAAGAAAAATAAGAATGAAAAACTCTTTTCTTGTGTTTGATTACTTGGATAGGTGTTGTGTAACCTTCTTCAAGTGTCTTGAACTTATTTTTATATGTTAGAATGAGTTACTAACCATTTCTAGCCGTTTGGGAAGGTTTGGAGCCGTTAGAAGACTTTCTGCACACAAAGTTTTGAAACTCTTCGAAAGAGCCATTGGAAAAATATGATCATTGGAACCAAAGTATCGAAACTTTATGGAAAGTTTCGAAACTATTGAGATGGTTTCAAAACATTTGAAAAGTATTGAAACTTTTTAGGAAATTGTCTTGGAAAGTTTCGAAACTTCTGGTCAAATACTCATTTTAAGGTTTTGATTGGACTTTGAAAAACTTTGAATAAATTCAATTTAATCCAACAAACATTTTGCCCTTATTTGTTATATCAAAATATAAGTTCTACAAAAGGTATTGAGTTTGAACCATTGCGTTTGTAAGAAATGTATGGGTTGTCAATAGTTTTAGAAAATTATGAATACATACTATCTTATAATCACTCTATTAAAAATAGTTTTTAAATTGTATCAAATAGTAATTAATTTATTTTAAGTTCAATATATATTTGAATTCATTGAACAACCTCAATGTAAAGCGGACAATTGTTTCCCCTAAGGGTCTCGATTATAACTGAAAGCAACCCGAATTAGAAGGAATCTGATCAAGAGTAACCCGAATTTAATTTACCCAAATTCAATCGAAATCAAACATCATATAATTTTAACTCAATAATTGAATTAAAGTGAATGAATAATTTATTTTTATTATTATCTTTTTTATTAATTATTTTTTTAAGAATATGATAAATTATAAAATGATATGCCTAAAAATCTAACTTGTATGTATATATAATTTTAAGGGTTAACTATTTGATTACTCACTTATCTTTGGGTTTTATCCACTTTTGGTCACTGATTTCAAAATACATAAGATATGGTCACTTACGTTTTTATTTAAACAAGATTTGGTCACCCGAGCTAACTGCCGTTAACAGTAGTTAAATAATTTGATATATTCACACATTTGGTCCATATTAGTTATATATTATCTTAATTTAGTCATACTTTTAATAAATTAAAATAAATTATATATTTTTAAATGAAAATAAAAAAAATATTTTTAAATTAAGTTAATAGTAAAATATATTTAATAAGTTAATATAATATTTAATTTATATATAAAAATATTATATAGAATTTGAGTCACGGGTAATCGGTTCATAATTTTTTTTTTCTTTAAATTATATTATTTTTTTAAAAAAAGTTATATGAAAAAAAATTCTAAAATTCTAGAATTTAAAAGTATGTAATATATATAATCCACACATAAAGTTTAAAAAGTTCAAATTGCATAACTGAAATAAAAATTATTAAAATTTAAAATAATTAAATATAATTAAATTTTAAATGTTTTGAAGTTAAAATAAATATTATAAAAAATAATTTAGAACTTTAATATAAAATAATTTTAGAAATTAAGAATTTAGAACGTTATGGTGTCAAAATTTAAGAAATTATGATTTTAGAACGTTAGAGTGAAATAAGTTGAGGATTATGAATAAAAATTTAATATAAAATAAAAATAAAAAATATATAATAAATCGGGTACCAGATCGGAGGGTATCCAGTTAACCAATATTTTGTGACCCATGCTCGACCCAGAAACCTGGTAGCGTACCCGACCCAAAAATCAGGTATTTTTATTATAAATACCTGATATTTTTTAATTGGGTCAGTGGGTCGACCATTAAGCTCAATCGGGTCTGTTATTTTTTAGCAACTTTACTGGCATGATATGTGAAATCGTTCAATTGGAAGATTAAATTTATTTTAATTTATTAAAAGTATAACTAAATTGAGAGAAAATGTAATAACATAAACCAAATATGTGATTATATAAAAAATATTTAATTTTTGTTAACGTTATTTAACTCAGGGTAACCACATATTAATTAAATAAAAATGAAAGTGGTCATATCTTAATTAAATAAAAACAAAAGTGACTATATCTTATGTTTTTTTAAAATCAATAATCAAAAGTAGATAAAACACAAAGATAAATTATCATCCATGTAGTTAACCTTAATTTTAATTATTTATTTGATTTAACTTTATTTAATTCATTTTATTAATTACGCACACAATTAGTAAAAAAAGTATTCTTATAAAAGAAATAACTCAATGGAGTAATAAATTTAGAAAGACGTGGAAGGGCATCGGACATTGAGGTGGCGTTGGTTCGTTGAAATCCCTTGGAATTAGGGGGAATTGGAATCTAATTCCACCACTTTCTCATGTTTGGTTCAAGTTTTCAAAGGGGGAATTGGAATTCAATTTCATCAAGGGAGTGAAAATAAATTTCATCCATATCATGAAGGAAAATAAATTTCATCAATAACATGATGAAATTGAAATCCTTTGGAGGAGGGAATGTGAAATTTGACCATACTACCCTCATCAATCTTTTGGTATTCGGGTCGGATTTTTTTAAAAAAAAAATCAAGATCGGGTCGGATTTTTTAAAAAAATTTCGGGTTCGGGTTGGGTCGGGTCAATTTTTTTAAGCGTGATATTCGGGTCGGGTCGGGTTTTTTTTAACTTTCGGGATCGGGTCATATTTTTTTTAAAAAAATACGAGTTCGGGTCGGGGTTTTCTAAGTTTGATATTCGGGTCGGGTCGGGTTTTTTAAGTGTGATATTCGGGTCGGGTTTTTTTTAAGTGTGATATTCGGGTCGGGTCGGGTTTAGGATGAAAAATACTAGACCTGACCCGAAAAAAATATATAATTTTACCTTATATATTTATGAATAATTACAATAATACCCTTCTATATATATTTTTTTTTCAATTAAGTCACTGTTTATATTGAATAAAAATAATTTTTTTATTATTTCGGGTCGGGTTGGATCGGGTTTCTAATTCATATATTCGGGTCGGGTCGGGTCAGGTGAAACTTTATTTTGGTCGGGTAGGGTCAGGTCTCGGGTGGAGGTTCCCTTGTTCTCGAGTCGGGTCGGGTGGACCAAAAATCCGACCTATGACCATCCCTAATTGGGATGATTTTAACTTATGATGTTTATTAGTATGATTTTTATTATTTATTGAAATGAATAATCAATCAATAAAATAAAATTTTAATATTTTTTTAAATTTTTATAATATATTACTACATGTTAGTTATAAAACAAACTAAAATTAAGCAAAAAAAATAAGAAGGGCAATTATGTCATTTTACATTACTAAAATAAAATTCATCTGACATGTCTAAAAAAAATATAATATAGAATTAAATTTAAATTCAATTTCCTGTCAACCAAACAGATTTCAAATTTCAGATTCATATTTTAATTTCTTCATATTCAAATTTCTTCACAAATTTTATTTCCCTCAAAAATATTCTAGCGAACTAAACGTCCCATGAGGCTATTTCGCATTGCTGATTTAGGCATTTTCGTCAATTTGAAAACCTGTAGCTCTAGAAAGCGTAAACGTAGCTATAGGTTCAAGCGACAGCTGTCTAGTTGGCAAAACATAAAGCGTAGACTGGGAACAGAGTGGTTGGATGAGCTAACTCTCATATAGCCACTACTTTTATCGTGGCAGTTACTTTATTCAATTAATAAAAATAAAAGGCGTGTTTTGTCGGTTCATGCCTTGTTATATTTCGGCTCAACTACATATTTACTAAACCAATTTTTTTTAAGATTCTATTTTAGATATCTAATTATTTTTTTAAAATTATATTTAAAATTATGTTTTAATTATATTTTAATCATTCATCTTGTTAAAAAATAAAATTACTAACATTATAATTTTTTTTTAATTTTTTAATGATGACGTGACATTATTTTATGGTGACACGTCAACATTATAATTATCTTTTTAATTATTTTTTATTAAGCTAAGATGATTATAAAGTGATATCTATCAATTATTTGACAATGAATGCTCATTCACCCTGCTGCAGTCGTTGGTGCTCGAGCTTGTGACATTTAGGAATAACAATAATTCTTTTAGCTCATGAAGTAAGTTAGTTTGTGTTATCTTTTTAATTGTAAATGATCAAAACATAACCAAAACGTAATTTTTAGATATGGTTTTATATAAAAAAAAGTAGCTAAGTTAAAATATAACTACGAAAAATAGTTTTGTGAGTAAATAAGTAGTTTATCCTTATATATTTTTTTAAAAATAAAAATATAAGTGAAAATTGTGTGAACACGGCTACTATAATATTCTTTCTAGCGCAATATTTTCCCCCTTACGTTTGGATTGTACTTCCGTAAATTATGAGTCAGTTTTGATTGTGGAGATCATACGTAGATTTTGATTGCAGTTATTCTCAACAATTACTTAATCTAATTGAGTAGTTTCGTGGTGTATGTAACACTCAAATTCAACGGGAAGATATTCAATAAATTTGATGAGAAATTATTTGATGGATCCGGTTTACCATGTCATCTATAGTCTCAGCGAATGATATTCATAAATTTTAAAATAAATTTTAAATAACAATCAACTTCTTATTTACACGTAGAAAAGATGTGAAAATTCGCCTAAAAAACTAGATAAACAAATATTATTGGTTAAGACCACGTACGACTTAGTGAATCGAGTCTATCTAATAATTTTTCAGATTTGAAGTGCTATATTCATGTCATTTGAGTGACTCACAAAATTTCTATAAAAAATTACTTAAAAACTAGCAAATATAAAATATATGAAACTAAATAATTTATAAAAATGTATGAACTAACACGAATCAAATGACATCCGTGGTAAAAGAATTATTATTGTTCATTGAGGACTATGGTTCGAGTACCATAGATATCAAAGGTATAAACGTTCAATGTAAAAGAATTGAAACTTTATCTTTAAACATATAATACCTTATCCTTACTTCAAATTAAAAACAAAAATAAACGTATGAACTAAAAACAGTTCACAAAAGAGGAGCTTCACGAATAAGTATTTATACAAATATACTGAAAATATTCTAATGAATTTACAAACATAATCACTAAGATTGAGTCTTTGGACGATATATGTCATATACGATTGTATTATGATATGGCTGCACTTGGAACTTTTGTTACGATGCCACTTTCTTAACTCAAACTTTTTTTAAAAAACTCCTGACTCAAACTTAGAGGTAGCAAGCATATAATTCAAATCGAGTTATTTCAGGTTTAAATTATATTCATATTAATTTCGTTTAGATCAGACAGGGACTGGTTTGAATTAAGTTTGGGGTATAATAAATGAGGTAGCAAGCATATAATTCAAATCGAGTTATTTCAGGTTTAAATTATATTCATATTAATTTCGTTTAGATCAGACAGGGACTGGTTTGAATTAAGTTTGGGTGTATAATAAATGAGGTCGGTTCGAGTATCAGGTCGGGTCAATATCAGATCGATCGATTTTCGGTTCGGCTCAATATCGAACTGGTTGATTTTCGGTCCAGTTTAATATCAGATCGATTGATTTTCGGTTTGGGTCAATATCAAATTGACTGATTTTCGATTTAGGTCAACCTTTGGATTGGGTAAATCGGATTGAATCGAATATGAGTCTAATTAAGTATATATAGAATTATTGATATATTCTTATAAAAAATATGTCTATTGATTTGTCAATCTTATCATTAAGTCTCGATTTCAACTTTCAATCGTTCAATAATTTGAATTAAACCATCTTTTAGAGATGATAATTTGACCCAAACTATGTCTTATAACACGTGTTAGAGTTTATAACTTGAATTTTATGTTGATATAATTCGAAAGGTTTATAGTGAAAACTATTTAGTAAAAAAATAAAAATTTTCTATTATAAATTTCATTTTCAGTCAAAATTTTCAATGATATGTTGAATATTTAATTATAAATTTACTATTTTATTGAATTTAAAAAAATGATACAGAAGTGATTTTTTAATATTTTATTATAAATTTAATATTTTTATTAAATTATTAACATTGTCTAAATTTATTTATTATTTAAAATAATTTTCATCTAAATTAAAGTGAATTTTCTTTTATATAAAAGTATTATTATAAATTTCATTCTCAATTAAAATTTTCAATGATATGTTTAATGATTAATTATAAATTTATTATTTTACTGAATTTAAAGTTATTTTTTAACCTAGGGTTTTTCTCTGTTTCTTAAGGTTTTGCCTTTTCCTAAGGTTTCTTTCTTTTTAGGGTGTTTTCATGTGTTTGGCATAGTTGGATTGTGGTTTCTTATGCGTTTTGATTGCCTTTCGTTTTTTTGTGCGTTGGCTGTGTACTGGTTTTACAGTTTTGAGTGACAGGGGAGATAATTCAGAACCTAGGTGAATTGTGCATAAAGGAGGAGGAAGATGAGGTTATCATGATCGAGGCGGGTGAAGGAACTACGGAATTTTCTTGGGAGATTTGCTTCGTGGGTATGTTTCACAGTTCTAGTTTGATTAATTTTCAGGAATCAGTACCTCTTCAATCAATGGATTTATGGGTTCAGATTGAAGATCTATCAGTCGGTTGTGTTTCTGAAGGGGTGGTTACTCAATCGGGGAGTTTCATAGGAAAATTTCTTTAGTATGACACTTCGACGATTACACTCTGATATAAAGGAACCATGCACATTAGGGTGAGTATTAACATTTGCTACCCTTTAAAACGAAAGAAGAAACTTGCGCTTCCTAGAGGTAAAACTACTTATGTCCTGTTTCGCAATGAAAAACTGCGGTTATTTTGTTTTCTATGTGGGAAGTTAGGACATGAAGAAAGATTCTACCCTCTGCGGGTTTTACATGATAAGAAAGAGCACATCTTTCAATGGGATGAGTCTTTGTGAGCTATTTCGAGACAGAAAGGGGCATTGAAAAGTCCATGGTTACGGGAGGAGGAAAGGAGGGATACCACATTCTCGACTGGACAAGGAAAAGATGATGATAGATCAATAAAGGGGATTAAATCTAGGTTTATGGTTAAGACAATTCCAGAGCGTGATGTTGAATTGACAAATCAAAGTTCACAGGATGTTATAATGACGGGGAGTGAGAAGAATTTTCCCATTGAGAAGGCAGATAATTTGAAGCGACAACGACATTCTTTTTCACCAAGTGAAAGTGCATAGACTTTTACGAGTTATGACTTGGAACTAGAGCCATACCTGTAAATCCAGGCCAATCGATCACGCAGATAATTTGAAGCGACAACGACTTTCTTTTTCACCAAGTGAAAGTGCATAGACTTTTACGAGTTATGACTTGGAACTAGAGCCATACCTGTAAATCCAGGCCAATCGATCACAATGAAACTCCTAAGTTAGAATCTTCTGGGTTTTGGGAAACCACGGGCATGTAGGCTTCTTCGAAACTCGCTGAAGGACACAAACCCTTCTGTAATTATCATGATTGGAACGAAGTTACAGAATACTAGAATGGAGAAAGTAAGGTGTTTTGTTGTTTTAATAATGACATTGAGGTTAACTCTCGGGGAAGTTGTTGTGGATCGTGTTTGGCGTGGAAGGAGGATTGTGATGTTAGTTTATACTCTTTTTCAGACATGCTTATCGATGTATTTATTACAGATTTGTCGGAGGGTCAGAAGTGGAGATGCATCGGTTTCTATATTTCTCCTAATGAGAGAATACGGAGTGTTTCTTTGGATCTTTGGTATCTAGATGATGAGTTGAATATTCCTTGGCTTGTTATAGGGGATTTCAACGAGATTCTACTCTCTATAGAAAAGAAATGTGGTTAGGATATGAAAGAATGTCATATGGAGAAGTTTTGAACTGTTTTATTAGAGTGTGGGTTGGTTGATATTGGCTTTACCTTGAATTTGTACACATGAGAGAGGGGGTACATAGAATCAAATAATATACGAGAAAGACTTGATAGGGGTGTGGCAAATTCATTATGGTTCAATTTTTTTTCTATTTATTGTCTATCGCACTTAACCCATGCTATGTCTGATCATTGTTCCATTTTGCTTAATACGATGATTGAATCTTGGGCAAAGAGGCATTGACACTTTAAATTTGAGGCATCTTGGTTGATGGAAGAAACGTGTGAAGAAATAGGTTCGGTTTTAGAGAGGCTTCAGACCGTTCGAGATGGGCTGAATGGGTGGTTTCAGAAAACTCGACGCAATGAAAAGTTGACCAATGAGGAGTTGAAGAAGCGCCTGGCTGACCTTAGTGAGTTTACGCCATCGGATGAGGTTTTAGGAGAGATGACGGAAGTCCAACTGGAATTGAATGTAGAAGTGGACAAATCATAACTTTACTGGACAAAGGGCAAGAGTAAATTGGCTCTATAATGGGGACCAAAATACTACCTTTTTTATCGGTTCGCCACTCAAAGAAATAGGTTAAATCAAATTAAGTCCATTGAGACTAATGATGGCGTCCAAGTTGTTGTTGACAGTGGCCTAGAGAAAATTGCCAGAAATTACTTCGTTGATTTATTTGAATCCTCCAGTGTTTATGAGTTTAGCAAAGTTCTTGACGGTATGTCCAGGTGCATTTTTAATGATATGAATGAGCACTTTATGCGGAGTTCACGTATGAGGGTGTGGTTAGAGCAGTTAAGGAGATGAGTATACTCAAAGCCTCAGGTGATGATGGGATGGGATCCGTATTCTACCAGAGATTTTGGCATATTATAGGTCGTGATGTTACCATTTATTGTTTGGATTTGATTTATGGGGACGTAGATATGAGGTTAATGAACAAAACTCATATAGTTCTTATATCGAATATTCACTCACCGATAAGAATGTCACACTTTTGCTCGATTAGTCTCTATAACGTGTTGGTTAAAATTGTGTCAAAAACTCTAGTGAACTAAATATAGGGGATTTTGCATTGATGTATTGACGAGGTGCGCAAAGCGCTTTTGTTCCAGGTTGACAGATCACAGATAACATAATCTTGGCCTATGAACTTTTGTATTCTTTCCTCAACAGACATACTGGTAAAAAGGGTTTCTTTGCTCTCAAACTGGATATGAGTAAGGCCTATGATCGTGTTGAGTGGGAATTTGTGTAGACAGTAATGAGATGGATGGGTTTCACTAATCATTGGATTTCAAATATTCTTCGGTGTGTCAATACGATACTTTATTCTGTGATTGTTAACGGTGTTTCTATGGACGAGTTATTTCCCAATTGTGGCCTTTGGCAAGGAGACCCATTGAGTCCGTATTTATTTCATCTTTGTAGCGAGGGATTATCTTCCCTATTTGGGCAAACGGTGGAATAGGGAGTTTGAAAGGTGTCAGGGTTAATCGATATGCTATGTTGATTACCCGTCTAATGGTCGCAGATGATTGTTTATTATTTGGTGAATCGAATGCATCTAATGCCAGGTCTATTTCAGTTATTCTTCATATATATGGTTTTTTTGGGGTTAGGTTATTAATCTTGATAAATCGGGCTTATTTTTCAACTACAACGCAATCAAAGAAAATAGGATAGATGTGCGGCGTATAATTGGTGTCGCTAGCTTAGCGAACCTGGAGAAATATTTAGGGTTGCCAGTAATCGTGGACCGTAATAAGAAAAGTGCCTTCACTCAGCTCAAAGAAAAAATCACTGCTCGAATCACTTCTTGGAGTGTTCGCTACTTATCTCATGGAGGCATAGAATTTTTTATAAAATCAGTACTGCATGCAATACCATTATTCACTTTGTATTGTTTCTTACTCCATAAGAGTTTATGATCTAGATAGAAGGAGTAATTACAAGATTCTGGTGGCAAAAGTCTCCACAGAAGAAAGGCATCCATTGGTGTTAGTAGAAGTTCTTTGTGAGTTGAAAAAAAATGGTGGCCATGGGTTTTGCGATTTCGACAAATTTAATATCGCCCTCCTAACGAAACAAGGGTGTAATTTGGTTCAATATACAGGTTCTTTAATGCACCGATTGAAATATTACCCGAATTCAAGTTTTTTGGCAGGCACAATTGGGTTTACGCCTATCGTATATCTGGCACAGTATTTGGTGTGCAAGGAAGGTGCTTGAGATGGGTGTTCATTGAAAAGTTGGTTCAGGACATCTATATCTATCTAGAACGATTTTTGGATACCAAGTCATCATTCAACTTGGATAGAAAGTCCTTGTATAAATAGTCTCAATCGGGTTGCAGATTTAATTGACCAAAGCACAAACATTTGGAAAATGAATTTGATTTATGGTTGTTTCTCCTCGGCTGAAGCGGATTTAATTAGTTCTATTCCTCTTCCCTCTATGGGTATGGAAGATTGTAAAATTTAGGGAGGAGACAAGACAGGGGTTTACTCTGTACGGAGTGGCTACTGGATTTTTTTTTAGGAAAATTCAGACTTACACAGGGTCATGATATGTTTAAGTATCTTTGGGATAGTTCCTGTCAACGAAAAATCAAGCTTCAAGGGTGAAGATTTATCCAGAAACAAAACATAACCTTTACTACAAGAGAATCACAAACAATTCATTTTGCTTTATATGTCCACAACAGTTAGACTCATTGGAACATACGCTTTAGAGTTACGATAACTTTCAAGAGGTATGACGTCATTTTAATTTCACTTGGACTAATCTGGGTACGATAGGTACTGTTAAAGAGTGGTTGAGTTGGATTTTTGCTAATTACCCTAAAAGCAAACATGATTTTTGTCTTACAATCATGTGGGCAATTTGGTTTTCACGAAACAAGCAATTTCATATGAGAAAGAATACAAGCATCGTCTTATCTGGTTCATTACGAATTATTATTGTGAATTCGAAATTGTTCAAAGAAAAAGTAATGTTCCAAGCTGGGTGCATCTGACCGATGGCAACCCCCCTCTCGCCCATGGGTCAAGGCCAATTTAGACGCTAGCTACAATTCTGAAACAAAGGAGGGTTGGTCAGGGGTGCTAGTTCGGGATAATAAAGGTCAGATTCTTGGAGCTTGTAGAAGGAAATTAGGTCATCTTACTTTTGTGTTTGTGACTGAAGCTTTAGCGATCGTGCATGCAGCCCAATTGGTGTTCTCTCTTGATTTGTCTCATGTTTGTTTTGAAGGTAATTCTAGAGCGGTGATTACGAGATTAGAGGCTCGAGAAACAAATTTTTCTGAAATTGGACCGATGATTTTTTATGGCCGTAGACTTACCTCGCTCTTACATGTAAGGTCCTTCCACAATGTCCTCAGATCTACGAACGGGGTGGCTCACATTTTGGCATATCTTTCTTCCGTCTCCAAGGAGAATATGTTTTAGGTCAAAGAAGCCCCACCCCCATTTTTGTTCCAAGCTACTGAAGACCAGAGGCTCTCAAGATTGGATTAGTTCTGACCCTTTTCTCTCAGTTGGGTCAGAGCAGGTTCCACACCCGTTGCTTTTCAATTCCTTGTTCAAGCTTTAGTCTGCAAGATCTTCTCTCAAGGAATTAGATGTCGGTTCATTTCTTAGGGGTTTTTAGTTTTTCTTTGTTTTTCTCTTTGTGTTCTTTGTAATTGTTGAGCTGGTTTCTTTTCTCAGCTCTTACTCGATGTTTTGGATTTTATGTTTGGTTCAAATAATACCCCTTCGACATTCGTAGTAAAAAAATGATACCTAAGAGAATTTTCTAATATTTTTATTAATATTATTTAAAATAACTTTCATATGAATTAAAGTGAATTTTGTTATATATATATATATATATAAATTTGAAACTTTCAAGAGGCGACAACCCCATCTACCTACACCTAACAACCCTGACTAAGATTGCATGTTGTTATATTAGTACCTATAAAGTATAACATATTATTAAATATTATTGAATAATCAATCAAATAAACACACACACACACACGCATATATGTTTACTTACGTAATAACATATATAAGGTCATCACATGTATTAGCTTATATTTTTTAAAGTGACAGAAGTTGATAATGGAGTTTGGGGGCAACTTAAAACTTTAAAAAATTTAGATGTTTAAAATAAAAGTTAAAAAATTTTAAAGGTATAAAAGAACTTGAAAGAGAGAAAATTATCACAAAAGTATAATTTTGATTCAATGAGAGATGGCTTACAAATGCTAAGGCATTGACAATTTATAGAAAATGAAAGGGAATGACAAAAAAGACAAGTAATGATTCAACTAAATCTTCATCAATGCATAGGATCCTTTCATGAATACTTTTTTCACACCCCAAAATTTTAGAATATTATTAATCTTCTAATTATCTTTTTGATAGACTAAATTGTGAGATTTCAAAACTTGGGATCTATTTCATGAACTTCCTGTTAGTTCAAGGACTGTACTTATAATTAATAAAATGTGTAATTCAAAAGGCTAGCCTTTTGAGTGAGCATATACTTAAGATTCTTATGGTCAGTGAAGATGTCATTTCTCCCTAAATAAGTAGTGCCTCCAGATCTTCAATGCAAAAACCACCATGGCAAGCTCTAAATCATGGGTAGGATAGTTTTGCTCGTGAGGCTTTAGCTGATGAGACGCATAGGCCACAACTTTCCATTCTTGTATCAAGACACCCTAAACCATTTAGTGATGCGTCACTAAATACAGTAAAATCTTTACCCAATTTTGGTTGAGTCAAAACTGGAGTATGAGGATTGTTAGAGTACGCCCAAAGACCAATCATATGATGATTGTATTGACACGTTTTATTTACCATATTTATCAAATAAAGACATTACTGTTACTTTCTTTTATTATATTTCTATGCATCGAATAATCTAAACGATAATAATGTTCGTATAATAATGTGATTATTATTAAAAGATCCTTATTTAAGTATTATTATGGGCGTAGATTGTAATAATACGCTTAAGACTAACATGGTATTGATTGATGACAAAGAGTTGTCATTGACATAGAGATGTTAAAATTAATACATGAATATATTGTGTGAGAACAGTATATCGGATTGACCGCTATGAGCATATGTCTTGGATTATTATGTGATGGTCACGATATTGCTCATAGTGATAACTATATGTATAATCCTTACACTTGAGATCATTACATTCTCAACATATATTGTTGTATGTTTTGATAAAGTTATGCTTGCTCCATAACTGGTTGCATTATAAAGGCTTACATTGAATATATCACGATATATATAGCGGGGTATGAATGATCGAGATAGGATTTGTCATTCCTACATAATAGGAAATATATCACATGCCACTTGATTGAGTGAGACTATAAATGCATGGCCATGCTCGAATAAGTTGATATGTGATATCATAAATTATTCATTTATTATAGTCTACTCTAGATATCAAGAAATAATAGATGGGATACACAAGTGTGACTGTTCCAAGACTTGTGTCTATTCTAGATATAAAGGACAAAATGATATAATACATTAAAAGAGTTAGTCACGAACATGTTATGTCGAATCATGACTTCCCATAACTTAGGTAACAATGATATATTGCTAGATGTCACTCATTGTTTGTAACATTAAAATGGTTCTAATTACTACTACTAACGTTACAGGAACCTACAGGGTCGCACCAAATGGTTGAAAAGATAGCAACTCATATATGTGTCATATATGTGAGTAATTTTAATTGCACAAGAATATCAAATTTAATAATATAATTAAATTCAAAATTTATAAAAAGCCCTATTAGCTAGGGCGACACATATATAAGGGATATATTGGTCTAGCAGCCATTTTTCATGTCTTTTTGAAAAATCCCGAAATTCCTAGAACCCTTTTAGAAAAGGTTTTGCACTTAACAACTATTCAACCAGGTGAACTAAGTAGAGGTCGAGAAATTTTTTGTGAATGTTAGGATTCAAACTGTTCGTGATTTCCATTAGTTGTTGTATTTTCTGATTTTCAAGGAACCCAATGTAAGTAATCACATCACTTCCTCCCAGTTTCGGATTTAACGTATTTAGATCGTTGTTGAGACCGTCACGTTTTTGTTTTCGCTATGCCATAGGTGCACTTATGGTCCGTTTTTGTTCCCGTTTTTGCCTCAATTTCAACTCCTTTTGAGTGAGCATATACTTAATGATCTTATAGTCCGTGAAGATGTCACTTCTCCCTAAATAAGTAGTGCCTCCATATCTTCAATGCGAAAACCACTGTGGCAAGCTCCAAATCATGGGTAAGATAGTTTTACTCGTGAGGCTTTAGCTAACGAGACACATAGGCCACAACTTTCCATTCTTGTATCAAGACACACCCTAAACCATTTAGTGAAGCATCACTAAATACAGTGAAATCTTTAACCGATTTTGGTTGAGCCAAAACAGGAGCTTGAGTGAGGATATATTTCAAACGGTAAAAATTCTCTTGATGCTTCTCATTTCATATAAAGAGAACTCCCTTGTAAAGTAACTTGGTTAACAACACCCCGATCATAGAGAAACCTTTGAAGAAACGATGGTAGTACCTTGCAAGGCCTAAAAACTACACACCTTAGTGACATTCTTAGGTAGTTCATACTATAATACTGCCTTAATCTTCTAGGGGTCTACTCGGATGTCATCAAATGCTACTACATGACCCTAAAATACAACCTCTATCAACCATAATTTTCACTTCCCAAATTTAGCGTATAACAGGCACTCCTGAAGTGTTGATCATGTTCTTCCTTGGATAGAGTACACAAGGATATCATTGATGAAAAACACCATGAACTGATCTAAATAGGGATGGAAGACACGGTTAATCAAATCCATGAATGTTGTCGGGGCATTGTTGAGTTCGAATGACATTACGAGAAACTCATACAGTCGTATCACGTCCTAAAAGTTGTCTTGGATATGCTGGTATCCTTGATTTTCAACTGATAATACCTTGACCTCAGGTCTATTTTAGTAAACACACTTGCTCCCTTAAGTTAGTCGAACAAATCATCTATTCTAGGAAGAGGGTAGGGGTTCTTGATAGTTAACTTCAGCTATTGGTAGTTGGTGCACAACCTCATCGATCCATTATTTTTCTTGACAAAAAATGACCAGAGCTCTCCAAGGTGACATGCTCGCTCGAATAAAACCCCTTTTTAACAACTCTATATTTGTTTTTTTTAACTCTTTCACCTTCGTATGTGCCATGTGATAGGGTGAAATAGATACCGTAACTGCCGAAATGGTAGCTCCATCAAGTCAGCTAAGATTACCTTTCCTTGAAACTCTACGGGGTAACAACAGTGACATTGTCAACCAAAATGTCTAATTCTAGGGGACTAGACACTCTGACCCATATCTATAAATCCTTGTCTAAAATATTTCTCTCTCGAACAAAGTTATAGCAAATATAAGAGTGAGTAGAACTCGGATATACAAATGCAGTAACATGAATTAAAAAGACTGTAAATGTATCTGATATCACATCAACAACTTCACACTCCTCCTGGACTCGTATGACATACTGGTGTGAGGCTATTTTAGGCTTCTTCTTGGTCTCTAATCTGGGGGTACCCTTACTGTACTGCCTTGATACGGATCTTTCACCCCTCGAGAACCCTCGACCTCGCTGAACAGATGGCACAAATCTATGTGATGATGCGAGGGCCAAACACTGAGTATGGGATAGTCTATGACAAAATGATATAGGGACCCACATTTGAAGTAACCACCTGTCATTCGATAACACTCCATGGGGTACGTTCTGCCACAAGTTGAGCATACTGGGTGAATTGGTGTCCACTTAGAACTATTGGCACTCGACTCAGTAGTTGACGACAAAGGTCTCCTACAGGACCCAGATCTACCCCCATGTTCTAAAGTTTGAGCTGCTCACACAGACGACCCTGATGGTGGTCTCCCTAAACTTTGAGGGCCCTTGGCTCGTTTCACTGATGATTGAGATAGTGTAGTTATCTTCAGAGTCCTTCTACTACGACCTACTAAATTGCTCGTCGCTTGAGCTTTCTTACATAGGATCCTTTCAACTGCCTTTTCCTAACGGGTTAGCTCTACAATGATAGGGGTGGGTCGACTGCAAATAGGTGAGGATGTCCAAGTAGAGGCCCTCCCTAAACTTTTTACAGCGATGGGTCTAGGTCAAAACGAGCTTGGGTGCATATATTCTCAACCGAAGCAACTCCTTCTCGTACACTAATATATTCCTATCGCCTTAAGTAAGGTGTAGAAACAGGTCTCACAAGTGTATATGCCTTTCCAATTTTCTTCTCCCTAAACTCTAACAGTAAGTACTCACAGGTGGGTCTCTCTGGATCCAACAACTCTATGGTCTCTAACTAATCGATCCTGTCACCCTTCAGAAGGGCGGTGACGTATTCAAGCTTGCCATCAGGAGTGAGTTGCAACTGACGCAAAGTACATTGTGTCTCCCTAAGCCATTAATCTAAAAATATAGGATCATCGTCCCTAGATCCATAGAAGTCAATAGTCCTATACATACGGAGCCTCTTGACAAGAGACTCATTAGGCGATACAACAGACTAGACCAAAGACATATGTGAGGGAGGTCGCATAGTGGATAGATTCAAAAAAGTACGGATGATCTACTTAAGGGTCGAAGTCAGCTCTTGAAAAAAGGTCACCTCATTAACTCAAGCGTCCATCGAGACCTCGTACTCAGAATCCATGATAAAATCATCATCGGTATCACCAGTAAGAGAGACGTGACTCTCCTTCGACCCTTATGACTAGAAGCGATATTATCGGGCATAATCAAATCTTGAAATTAGAAAAGAAAGAGAGGTCACTATCGTTATTCCAAAAACTTAAGTATTCTTGACATTCTAGGGGTATTTACTCACACAGATGCTTACTAACTCTAACGATTAAACTTGGACTCTCCGATACCACTAGATGTAACACCCTAATCCAGTCTGACCTGAAGAACCATAGATTACGGTGCTACATGGGACCACCGATATGGTTAACCCAAAAATTTCTTTTTAAAACATTTATAAACATCAAAATCATTCGTCATAACATAAGCAGAATTGAAATCAAAGCTTACAAAATACATGAGTCTCCCAAATAAATAAAAATACAACCATTGAGTTTAAATCAAAATAGAGTTATGACTCGAATAATACGAGGTCCATATAAAATACATGCCCTCTAAAATATACCGAAGATATACTCTGTAAACTTCTACTCTAGAATATATCTGCATGATAGACTCATCGACAATCCCTTATTGACCTGCGCACATAAACACATTTAATGTGCTAAGCTCACAAGCTCAGTTTAATGAATATGATAAAGTACATAAGAGAGGCCTAGAAATATGGTCGAAGGAATTTTACGTGCATCTCGAACAACATACTAATCTATCTAGAACGTTATAGCTTTGGGGTAAGAAATGAAATTTTGCGTGCATTGGAACTTATAGCTCAATCTATCTCGGATACCCTAGAGGTCGGGGTGAGGACTGAAAATTTACGAGCATAGGGGTACGATCCAGAATTTTATGTACATCGGATGTGTACCTCATCAAACAATATCTGGATATTTCATAAACAAAGGATGGTCGTCATAATGCTAGAGTAACTCAGGTGTCCTGACCGTTTCCCGAGCCTCATATAAAGGCAAATCTTATGTCACCTTAACTTACTTGGTTTCTAGGCATGTAATTAATTACTTTTAATTGTTCCCACTTGTATTCGAATACATTAAGCTTATTCGACCTTGAAACACCTGAACCTAAACACCCCAATCGATTGAACCAAAATACCTAAGATTATACGATAGTATCAATATTTTGTCAACAATATCGATATTTACCCTTGGGTATCAATACTCAGGGTGAGTATCGATACAAAAAATAACTCTGATGTTTTCAAAAATACCTCAGTATCGATACTCCTATAGGGAGTATAGATACTCTACCCTTGGTATTGATACCATGAGTATGGGTACCAAAATAGTATTCTCGAATCCTAAATTTGTCACCGATATTGATAATACCCTCTGCGTATTGATACTGGACCCCGAGTACCAATACCTCTTAAAGGAGAATCGATATTTCCTTCACAGAAAAGCCTTATTTTACCGTATACAAAGAACAATATCAATATTTTTTTTACAGTACCGATACCGACAGCCTGAAGTGCCCTATTTTAGGCATGAAATTACATTTAAATCTCACCCATTCACTCCCCTAAGACTAAAAAAGCTTATTAAAGTCTTATTTAAGGTCTTAGAGGTCGAAAGTTATCATTTTCATGCTTACAAACATCAAATGCAGATTTTACAATGAAATTACTCTAGCATGCTTCATGAGCTAAACAAACCATATATGCACACACAATGACCTACATATGGTATGGTCAAGTTAGAATCATGTTACCTTGGTTCCAAGCTACTGAAAAAAATATCCTTAACTCAACCAAGGACCAAAATCTCCTTGCATCTTGCTTTAGAACTCTACACCTTCTCTTGCACTAATTAAAACAAGGAAAATTAGTTACCACTCATTTTGGAACCTAAGGGAGTACTAGAAACGATTTCTATAACTTTAAACTCCCCAATAATAGATTAAAATCTCAATTTTTAATAAACCCCACTAAAACTCATTTTTGGTTAACACACCCAAACCTTGCAAATGAGAGCTTGATTTAAAGCTTAGGAGGAGTAGTTTATGAATATTACCTTTGAATTCTAAGTCAAGCTAGCAAAACTAAAAAGCTTGGGCCTTTAACTTGACTTGGGAGGATAAAAGATGAGGAAGAAGAGAGGAAGAAAAACAAACAATTATGAAAAAAAGATATGGAAAAACAGACGATGATATCATCATAATTAATGAGAATCAACTTGTTTCAAATATTTGGGCTATTTACGCACTAAATCCCTCTTCTTTAGGTACATGTTTAAAAACACCATTTTTAACACCTATTAGGATCATCTAATGCCCAAATCAAATCCACTTGGGTCCAAAACTTCACAAGATAAGGGGAAATTATTCTAAGGTCCATTCGAATAAACTCGAAACTCCTAACCCATATTTCGGGGCATTACATGTCTTCGTGGATTGTTTTGAGTATTTCCTTTTGAAGTCTCGATTTTATCAAGCCTTTCATTAAGAGGTTCAAGTTACAACCTTAAAAATCTCAACATCTTTCTCGTTGTTGCTTGTTCTTGAAGATTTGGTACAATCCTCGGTGTGAATTCTCTGAACCTTGAGACATTGTTAGTGAAGATAAGAAAGTAAATGTGTAGAAGGACCTTAGCAAAATACTCTCACAAAATCTTTCGAGGTCACTCCAAAGAAAGTAAATGACACTCAATCACTTGCTTTTGCACTCAGGACTTGATTTAGCTTTTACTTTGTCCTCTTCTGATCTCATATGCTCAAAATTGCCTTTTACCACTTCTTTCTCTCTAGTGAAGTCCTTTGAGAACTTACTTAAAAATCTATCTAGGTCTTAGTACTTTGTGGTGCCAGCTGCAAATAGGTTAGGGTAGGAAAGAAAATAAAATTGATTGAAAAATGTGGCTTAGAAATAGGTAGAAAAGTTTACTCATTGTCAAGTATCATTTACAACATTTCTTTCTCCACAATCAAGGTCTTGAAGGCGACCTCCAGACTTGGTGATGAATTTGATGTTGTAGTGCTTCACCCTTGCTCTTTTTGATGCACTTTCCTTTGGCTTTTCTTTTTTTTTTTGCTTTGAACTCCTTGTTGAAGTTGAATGGAGTTTGCTTTTTGTTTTTCATTTTCTTTGTCGTTTATACTTCTTTTTGTTTTGGTTTTTACTTCTTTAAAGGGCTTCATTGCACACTTTCTTCTTCCACTAAAGAAAGCTCTGAATGCTGTTTGATGCATGGATAAGGATGCCACACACATTTAATGATGAATGAAAGACTTCATTGTGGATCTAGAAAGGATGCCACTAAAACTAATACTTAATCAAAATAAGTATATATATATATATAATTATTGTATTTATGAGATTTAAATACAAGAGTGACTAAAAGTTATATAGTAATAATAGTTTATTGTATATGAAAAAAAATTAATTCATGTACTAAATGTAACATTACCGTTTTAATACTTATTATTTTTACCAATATTAAGAATTTATTTGATATCCTTACAAATTGAATTGACTCAGTAACTGTAGACTGTCTAAAATGCCCTGCTTTTGAGTAGAAAAGGGTCAACCACTTAAGGAGACTTTTGTCTTTTCATTAGGTGGACTAACTAACTACAAGGTAGGTGAAGCTGTTACTGTACATCTCACCTGTTTGAACCAACAATGCCAATTAGGATGCCGAATCCATAGGGCTCGTTACTTTTGGCCGTTAAAATTTCCTGATTAAATTCAATGGACGGCCAGATTTAATTAGTAACTACATTTTACATACTCGTGATTATGTGATCCTTCCAGACTCTTTCTTTTCTATGACCAAAAGCAGAAACCAGAAGTCTTCGGTAACACCGTCCGTCTGAATTGACAGTAAAGCCCTACAGAACATAGAATATTAGGGGGGGTGATTGTGGGGGAATGTGGGATTCTTTGGTTTGGTTAGTCGAGAATTTTATTTTTGGTAATGTAAGATTATTAATAATAGATTTTTTGGAGTATATTATTAGAAATATCGTTACCTCTATTTCCTTAGGTATTGTTGGATTACCAGTGTTTTAGACTAAAATACCCTTAATTTTTTTTTTCAAAAATATATTTTTTCTGTACGAAGGTTAAATTATAAATTTATTCTTAAACTATTTTAGATTTACAAAAAAATCTATAATTAAAATTTTATATGAAGTTCAAGGGTTAAAATAAAATTTTACCCTTTCATTAAACCTTTTTATATTTTTAATTTTGTAAAAAAAATTATATAAATTTTATGAATTTAATTTTTTTTTAAAAAATATATAAATATTTTCCAACTTGTTAAAAAATAAATATATAATAAAGACAATTTAGTCAAATATACATTTCAATAATATTTTATTCCTTTAACCAAACACGATAATCTTATATTCCTGCTAGACTAACCAAACACAAAATACAACATTCCCATTAATCTTATTCCTTGATAATCTTATGTTCCCACTGATAATCTTATATTCCGTGAACCAAACACACACTTAGGGTTAATTTGGCTGGAAGTCTCTAAACTATAGAACAGGTCTTAAATTATAGTCACTTCTAAAATTTTCTAATTAAATCCTTAAAGAATCAATCATCTATCAATCGGATCATATTTTAGATGAGTTTTTAATTTAAAATGTTAATTTATATATATGAGATAGAGTATTTTTAAAACACGTGAATTAAATTATAAACATACTTAAAATATAAACAACTTAAATGTAATGTGTTAATAAGTTAAATATCATCATTAAATTCAAAATTATTTCTTTTAATAAAATTAAGTTTAAATTATTCATATAATAAATATACACATTTTTTATATAAATAGGAACCGTTAGCTTCCTTTAAAAAAACTAAAATTACAATAAAAGTTTACAACTGCAAACTAATTACATAATTAAGATAATTTTTATAACCATCGACACAAAAAATTATTCACTTAAGATCATACAAGGAAAATATTAAACATTTATATAAAAAACTCCAACAAAATGTAGATGCTAATAGACATCACTACATAAACAAACAACCTACAATAAGAGATCAAATTACTGAAAGATCATCGATAATTGCAAATCAAAGTCGTGCGTCGTGAGAGAACTGTCTCTGAATGCAAACCACATATGCAAATTCAATTCGAGAGTCCAAAGTAGACAACATAACAAATAAAAACCATCTTTATTAGTTGAGGCGATGTCAAATAAACCTGAGAGAGTTAGGCGATAAGAACGGAAAAACGATCGATATAAAAATTCAAAAATATACAAAAAGACAAAAAGACATAAGGATAAAATTATAAAAATAAAAAATAAAGATATAACATAAAGCATAATGAATACTGACTATTAACTTCATTATTAATTCAATTAGATGATGAGATTTGAAAGATGTTCTATATCAAATTTGAATTACTTTTTAATACCAAATTTAATGGTGATGATGATGAAAAAACTTGACCAATTAGATCTAATGTTTCGAGAATTTAATTATTGTTTTTTAAAGTTGAAAGAATGATTTATAACCCATACCGTAACTTTGGAGTATTTAAAGCAGTTAACTCCATTACTAATCCAACTTTTTAATCACTAATTAAAATTGTTATAAGGGGTAATGAGGTAAAAGGGATAATAAGCACGGAAGCTTCCTTAATTGAAAAGAGAAGGGAAAAAAAGCATTTTTGGCCGGCAAGGTGTTTATGTTAAACCACCCAACAACCACCATTTTCCTTCACAACTCCCCTTCAATTATTTCCTTTTTTTATATAAAAAAGTTTACTTAATAAATTATTTTTATTTAATTAATAATATTAAAGCGCATCTAAAGCATTAAAATTTGGCTATAAAATGTATAAATTATCCTATCCTTATTCTTTTCCACTTTTCTCAGCCTTCCTTCCCCCCTCTCTCTCTCTTACCTTTCATCGGAAAACCGCTCCCTCCGCCGGGAAACCGCGTTTATTTCAGGCGAAGAGAACCTACTGCTTTCCCGAAACCACTAATCTCTCCAGTGTTGATAATTTTCCTGTGATGTTTTAAGCATTTCTTTTCGTGATTCGGATACGGATCTCGGGGTTTGATTCATTCCGGTGGAGAACGCGGCGCGTTTTCAGAATGTGTCATGTTTGGTTGTCGTCTGATGTTTCCAAATGTTGAAGATCGTGATATAGGGTTTGTTATTCCCGGATTTTGTTCCTTTTTTCATTTTCTCTGGATTGTTTCTTTTGATGAGTTGCGACAAAACGGTGAACTGCAAAGAACCATTGCGGAATGAGATGGTGCGTCAAATTCTTCTGTTTATATATTTTTCTTTTTTGAGATTTTCAATCGATTTTCGTCACTTTTATTTTTATTTATTCTGTGCGTCGTTGTACGGATCCAAAGCATTTTAATTATGAAACGGTTTATTAATTTTCCATGATTTTTCTGGTTTCTTATTTTTGTTCTACATCATTTCAGAAAATAGAAACTACAATTTTGATTCTGGAAAGAAATTCTTCAATGAGAACTTCATGCGCTGAGGATTTTGCTTATCAGTTTTTTCTTATCATTCATTTTAGATTAACATCTCAAATTTTACCAGCTTTCCTATATTTCTATTAATAAAAATAGTTTTGCATAAATTAATTTACATGCTCGTTTGTTGAATTTCCTTCTTGAGGTAGAGTTTATTTTGACTACGTTTTAAATTTTGTGGATAAGATTAAGTTATTTAATGAATTTCATATTTTGTTCAATTATTTTTTAAAGTTCTCTTAATACCGTGTTTTATTGTTGAACTTGTCTGGTTTTGACTGACGATTTAACATAGGTTTCTGTTATTACTCAAATTTTGACTTCATATTTATGGCATATATGCTATGTACGATGGATTCAACTTGTCGTAAACCATTGACTCACAATTTTAATGGAAAGTCTGGTGTTGTAATTTTAATCTACTTGGGCTGTTGAGTTGATTTAGACTCAGTCAACCATCTGTCTTCTTGTATGCTTTAGAAATTTTGGTTCTGAATTTGATGGCGTCGGCCTTTTGATTTCCCATTCCTTTTCACTGTTATCATTTCAGAATGAACTTTGATCCCTTTTACATTATTACCACCGGATGGGAGTCTGGTCTAGTGATGGTGATTGAAACATGGATGTAAATGCATTCACATTATCTTTTTGTGCTAAGGTTTGTTCTTATACGCGTTGTAAGGACTGTAGCCTTTGCATCATAATTTTGTTACCTGATTTGGTACTCTGATGATTTGAAATGATCTTTGATTGTTAGACTAGAATATGACTTTTATTATTTATTTTAGGCCGAGAATGGAAAAAAAACCTGAATTACTGACAATCTATTCTGTTAAGAGCTTCGTTGAAATTTCTGCTCTGAGTCTAGGTGATAGCAGCTAATTGCAGCAGAGGTTGAACTAATATTTAACTGTAACTTACTGAAAACATTTTAAACTAATGGTGTTGCCCGTGTGCATTTAGTATGTTATGAATGTTTTTGCTGCATGCAAGTATGTAGGTTAGTTGGATAGCAATTAGGTGCTGATATGTTTGAAAAGTTGAAGCATTTAACCTCATATGTGGGGAATGTTGGAGGTGCTTTTATGTTGTGGTTACATGCTTCTCAAGTTTGCCTCTTTCTTTGTTTCTATTTATTGATATATGATTCTTTAAACTTGTTTATCTACTTCTTTTTATAGGTGGAAGGAAGGGTGTGTTTATCCCAAGAGGTAAGAAACGGGTTAGAGATATTGAAGCGTAAAAGGCTTCAACGAATAAAATCCGAAACTGTCTCTGTGACATCTGGTGTTACAAATATGATGTCTAGAAGTGGGGGAGATAGATTGAGAGTTTCAGCATCACGTGGAATGAGGTTGCAGGGGAAAGCTGAACCATTTTCTAGGTCAAATTTTTCTTCAAGTGAGAAGGATGCCTTTTCAAAGCGCAAGGTTGATAAGTTTTACACTAACGATCTAGAATGGACTGAGAAAATTCCAGAATGTCCTGTATTCTACCCCACAAAGGAAGAGTTTGAAGATCCTTTGGTTTATTTGCAGAAGATAGCTCCTGAAGCTTCCAAATATGGTAAGACCCGTGTTTTATTAGCCTCTGTAGCAATTTCAACACTTTTCATCTCCATCTCCAAATCCCACCACCAACATCCACTCCCCACTCCAACCTTGGTTGGAGGACGAGAAAATACAACCTAAAAATAAAACATAGAAAATAGAGACATATGATGGTCCCTATCTTGGTTTTATGTCTTTAAATGCATTTTCTACTAGACATCAATGCATATAAACTCTTATTGGAAGGTTTTTTTGTTAAATATTATTTCTCTAGTGACTGAATGAAGCAACTGCGGCTTCATCTATGTGATATTGCTTGTCTTCAGTGCTACATATCTTTTGTGAAGGTTTTCATTGTGGTTGTAGTAATAGGATCCCATTTTCATTGTTGCATAGATAGAAAGATCGGAATAAATGAATCTGTTGTGAAATTAATTATCAGATTCAAATGTTTTAACAGTATTTATGGAAGAAATGTTAAATAACTTCTTTGGCACGCCAATAAAACCTAGTTAACTTATTTGGAACTTCAATAAAAACCAGCCAAAGAAGGGATATACTTCTTTGGATCTTGAAGGAAAACTTTCTAAAAAGTACCTCTTTAGTTTTTTTTCCCCTAGGAAATAAATGCTAAGGTGTTTTGAATATTTTCTCTGTAATTTGCAGGGATCTGCAAAATCATTTCCCCTGTAAGTGCTACTGTTCCTGCTGGAGCTGTATTAATGAAGGAGAAAGCAGGATTCAAGTTCACAACTAGAGTGCAGCCACTTCGTCTTGCTGAGTGGCACTCTGATGACCGAGTCACCTTTTTCATGAGTGGAAGGTGAGCTCTCTTACTTGAAACAAATGTTATTTAGTGCGTACTATATTTTTCTGGATCTGAATTTGAGCATGGCTTTTCAGGAATTATACATTTCGTGATTTCGAGAAAATGGCGAACAAGGTGTTTTCCCGTAGATATTGTAGTGCTGGTTGTCTTCCTGCAACATATATGGAAAAAGAATTTTGGAATGAAATTGCCTGTGGGAGGATTGAAAGTGTTGAATATGCTTGTGATGTTGAGGGTAGTGCCTTTTCTTCTTCTCCAAGCGACCCGCTTGGAACAAGCAAATGGAATTTGAAGGTGTTGAATTCAGTACACAATCTCTAGTGTCTTTTTTGGTACAGGCTTGTTTCTTTAATTTTTCCATGATAGTAAATTTTAGAAAGTAAAATTTCTATTTTATTGCATTTCTGATTGAACTTTAATGACTTCAAAGTTGATTTGAACTGAGGAAGCAATTTGATTCTAACCTTATTTTGATTGGCTCTATCCCTGTTCTTGATTATGGTTCAATTGGTTTTTATGTACTTCATTTTGGTTGATTTCAGAAACTCTCTCTGCTGCCAAAGTCCACTTTGCGTCTTCTCGAAACTGCAATTCCGGTATTGAGTTGATCCAAATCTCAAATTCTCTCTCCATATATGAATCATTTATCTGCTTACATTTAAGGCTCTATTATATTGAACTGATTTGTTTCAGGGAGTAAGCGACCCCATGCTTTACATAGGAATGCTATTTAGTATGTTTGCTTGGCATGTGGAGGATCATTATTTGTATAGGTAGATGTTATAAAACATTTAGTTTCTTTTTAAGTTATTTACTTTCTCAATATTCTGTCAGTAATCCTTTTATTCGTTTGTGGCAGCATTAATTATCATCATTGTGGGGCTGCGAAAACTTGGTATGGCGTACCTGGTCATTCTGCTTTAAGATTTGAGAAGGTTGTCAAGGAACATGTGTACACTAATGATATCCTATCAGTGGATGGCGAAGATGGAGCTTTTGATGTGCTTTTGGGTAAAACAACCTTATTTCCTCCAAATATTTTGTTGGAGCATGATGTCCCTGTTTACAAGGCTGTACAGAATCCTGGAGAGTTTGTAATTACCTTTCCGAGAGCTTATCATGCTGGCTTCAGTCATGGTAAGGCCTATTTACTTAAGCTGTTCTTTCTCTGTGCTCTTACAGAATTAAAGAATATGTTTCTTATTGTAATCTTTTAGGTTTCAATTGTGGTGAGGCTGTGAATTTTGCTATTGGAGATTGGTTTCCTTTGGGCGCTGTGGCAAGCTTACGTTATGCACTTCTCAACAGGGTGCCTCTCCTTCCTCATGAGGAACTTTTGTGCAAAGAAGCTATGCTTCTCAATATAAGTTTAGAACTGGAAGATTTGAATTTTCTGCCCACAGATTTGACTTCTCATCATTGTATTAAGGTGTCATTTGTAAAGCTGATACGTTTCTTGCACCGGGCCCGTTGGTCTATCATGAAAGCTAGGGCATGTACCAGTGTGTCTCCAAATTATTATCAAACTATCGTCTGCACTTTATGCAAACGTGACTGTTACATTGCTTTTGTTAACTGCAGTTGTAACTCTCATCCTGTTTGCCTGCGACATGGTAACCTTTCTCTGATACTGCTCTATTTTTGGTAATTTCCCTTTGTTATGAAATTTCATCTTATGATGAACTCCATTAAAATTTTGCAGATATTAAGTCACTTGACTTCCCATGTGGGAACTATCATGGTCTTTTCTTGAGGGATGATGTTGTAGAGATGGAAGCTACTGCCAAGAAGTTTGAGGAAGACTACGCCATATCAGAAGCAGTTGAGCGACAAGCTGAAAATGGAGATGACATGTATTCCTATCCATTATCAAATAAGTTCCAGAATGTAGAGGATGGATACGTTCCATACTGTGAGATAAATGTTGTTTTGAATCTGGAGGTTGCTACAATAACTTCAACTACGGGTCAACCAGTAGAATATGGACATCCTTCAACGAGCCATGAGACTGGAAATTTTCGACCTGAACCCGCAGATGATTTCTCTTCTTTTGCCGCATCAACTTTATGTTCTTTTGAGGAAAGTGTCAGATCCTCGCCAAAAAATGTAAGATCCACCTACTACCTGCTGAGTATTTTAGGGTTAGGGTGCCTTATTTAGTATTGTAATGTTAATGACTGTTCATCCCATGCTAAGTGAAACCTTTTTATTTTAAATTCCAAAGCAGGTACAGGAGTTAGCTAACCTAAGAAACACTAATGATATAAGGTTATCCGAAGAAGTCTCAGAAAATACATATGAATCATCTGTATCTTGTTTGTCACGTGAAGATCGTCCAGGTATCCATCAATATAATGGTCATGAACCAGTGAGTGAGTCTATAGTCGCCCATGACAGTGATAGTTCTGATTCAGAGATATTTAGGGTTAAACGGCCTTCTTTTTTGAAGGTTGAGAAAAGAAATGGGAATCAGACCAGCTCTGGACACCAGGTATAATTATCGCATTCCAAAGTTAATCTCTTATGTTTATAAAATGGCCAATTTAACTTTCAGGGTGCCTTTTGTTGTCATAAAATGATTGGAAAACTATTCATTAGAATCAGAAGTTGAAATTCATTAATTCTATGTTTGTGAACATGAATTTGAAGATTTTGGACTTCATTTGTCTATATAAATTGAGAGAAGTATAATGCATAAATTAGTTGAAATGCAATCTGATTATATATGCGAAAGGTGTAAAAACATGAATTTTGTTCCAACAAGTTCATTGATGTGAGAAATAATGTCTTAAGTCAATCGTTCATGGCTTCACGCTGTTTTATATTTGCTTTACAGTAAGCATCTCATCACTTTTGCTCTCAAGTGAGTCTGGTGAAGGTCTGTTAGAGGATTTAAACTAGCCTTTGAATCTTTTGTAATTAGTTGCATTATGTTTCCACTATTATAGCCATCTTTGATCTGATTATTGTGTTATCATTAAGCATTTTGCAGCCAGTTTCTTGCCTTATTCACTTTTCAGTTCTTTCATTTCTTTAGAATCTAGCCTTAGTTGTTTTTTTCTCCCTTTTGTTCATTTTAAAGGGGCTCAAGCGATTAAAGAAACTCCAACATGAAGGAAGGTGTCAGCAATCTGAATGCTTTCGAAATGATGAACGGAATCACAACATTAGTCGCACTTCCGATTATAAAGAAGTTCGAAGAGGCCACCTTCCCATTACTATCAAGTATAGGAAGTTGGGAAATGATGAGGCAATGATTCGGCAGCAAGAGCAGCACCGAAATGACAGATTAAAATACGAGCTAGGAAAGTGCACGAGGGAACCTCCTCCATTACAGATGGGTCCAATTCCGAAACGCATTAAAGTGAGGGGGCCAATGTAAAGGAGACTGGATTGAAGTGAAGATTATAGATAGTAGGTGGACGTGCAGACAGAAAGTGATGGAGCCTGACTTTGCTAACTTCATCCCCTCTAACCTAATGAAGTTCTAACAATACCGAAAGTTGATTGATATTGGTCAGAGAGTACCAGGCGAAGATTTAAGGACAAGAAATTTATATTCTTTGTGCAAACTGCACCAGCAGTGGATTGATTAATGGTGGGGGTTCTCAGGTCGGGGTGTTTTCCCGAGGAGAGCCGTCGTGTAAAAGTTGAAAATTTAGAATTTGGGTCACTGGCTTTTGTTTCTGTTGGTAGATTGTTATATTCATTGAATGTATGTGCATTGCCAACGTAATCTGTTCTGTCTTGTAAAATTCTGGAAATGGTATTTGTAGGCTGGTAGTTGAGGTCAGGAAAGTTTAGAGAGATTATTGGGTTGTAACACGGCCGATATTTTCAGATATAAATTCTGTTCGTTTCCATTGCATGTTGATTATCCTTTCTGTATTTCTATTCTATATTATACACTGCCCTTTCAATTTTGACCTCAACTTCATAGAATTGATTCTTCAAAAAAAAAAAAAAAAAACCTTAATAAAATCATTCGTTTAACCTGAACTTAAATAGATTCAGCTCAAAATATTTTGAATGAACTGAATCTAAAGTTGCAACAATTGAGATGATTTGAACATATAGCTATACTATCCCAAAAAACTGAGCCTCATTTAGAACAAATTTAGCCTCAAATTTAGGACATTTTGAATCCTAAATGTAAATTAAAAAATTAATTTAAATCAGCATGATCTCCAAAGTTTTTTGGTAAACTATCTAGATTGTCACTACATTATTATGGTGCTAACTTTTTATCCAAAATAGTTTTTTTTTCTTTAAAATAATTTAGTCATTGTTGGCGTACAGATACATGTGTAACAGATATTACCGGACTATGAGTCATATTAAGATGTTATAAAAAGATTTAAACATACTGTTTCATGTGAATTAGAAGAGACAATACATTAAAAAAATGATTTTACAAGTATTGCAAATAAACTAGATGTAACTTTAAGAACATGATTTATAATCTGTGTTAAATAAAGCATGAAGTTTTACATGATTCTTGGAAAGAAATGTGGTACATGAATTGCGTATAGCATCTTTCAATGTAAGATATGTGGTAGTATTGACTTAGCAGTAGTTATGACCATTCACTAAGTTGATATGACCAACATTTATTGTTTTACCATACGTGTAACACCTCAAACTCGACCACTGACAGATGAGTTTAAGATATCACATCGAGTTGTTGAAACAATCATCACATTTGACAAATATTTTTCATTTAAATTTCAAAACACAATATGAATTAGATAAACTACAACATCCATAACAATTATAAAATATTTTATATAAACTGAAGTTTCTTGACAATTTTGTTTAAATCAAAATAATACAACACTCATAAAGTTTACAGACCAACTAAAAAATATAAGGTCTTAGGAATACATATGTCCACTAAAATAATAGTATTCTACTATGAATAACAAATGATAGGTTCTACAAGATGGTGCTAATCTAATTTATACATCATGAATCTCATAAACAAAAATATGCTAGCGGAATAAACAATAAATAATAAACAATAGGTACATGCATGATTCATAAATTCAAGCGCTACATGCTTAAAGTTTAACAACTTTCTTCAGCAACAATAATAGTCTTATACTTTTCCTAGTCCACGACGAAGGGTCTACCCATAAACATATTTTAATCTATAATCACAATAACATATATCACATAATCATAAACATAACACAATTGTAGCACTTGACGTTATAGTACTAGTCATGTACTAATTGAAACGGGGAAGTCTAATGTCACATATGTTTTAGTACAATTTTCATCAATCACAACAAATGATCTTTCTGTCTTATCATAGCCACCAAATATAGATCATATAGAAAAATTCAGTCTCACTTATGCCTTAATAAAATTCTCGCTCAAGATATATAGAACTGATTATATGTCACCATAACAATCAAGTCAAACATATGCATATCTAAAGATCATCATCGCACACAGTCACAACATGCATATGTTCTCATATGTCACACACCAATCATTTCCTTATAACGCTAACAAGATAACTGAGCTATACAAGTTTCACAACCAATATAATCAAGTGAGGTCATTTTCTCTCATTGCACTACATAATTCATTATACTACATAATTCATTCTCTCACCTAGAACGTTATACAAGAGTAATTTAATTTTTTAATATTTTATAACAAATAAGGAATTAAGCACCATCACTACTCATGTGGTATTTTATTAAATTAGCACAATACTCAACTGGAGATTGGTTATTTATTAATAAATCACTACTCGCATTTAAGCTTGTTTTCCCTTCAACTTGATAAATGAGTTGCACATTATTAGTTTATCACTCTCCATCGATACTAGTAACATTTAATTGGGTTATTTAAATAAGTGAATAGGAGAATAATGGGATAAGTTCTGTTGGTTATCTCCTCTTCTTCTTCCTCACGTCCCGAGCCCCGTATAGCAAAGGTAAGGCTTCATCTAGTTAGTTTTTTCTTTCGTTTTTAGTTTTATTTTGAAACCTTAAGTGATGTAGAAGCTTAAGAAAGGTTTAAAGAGGATTAAAATTTAGAGATGAATGAGTTTTTTGAGATTGAATAAAATAGGTTTTTGAGTGAAATGATAGAATATGGTTCTTTATAGAAGTTTAAAGGTATATTTGACTTGTCAAAAAAGTAAATAAAAGAATAAAAGCCTTGGAAGTGATTAAAAACATGTATGAAAAAGTAGTGTGATTCTTAGTTTGGGATGTTCTTTGGAGATTTTAGAAGTTATAAGAAGCTAAATGGAGGAGAGTTAGTTGGATTAAGTGATGATAAGTTTAAGGGTATTGCTGGAGGTAAAAGTAAGAGAATTAAACAAAATTTAGGGTAAAAATCGAAGTGAAATATGAAAAATATGGGTAAGGGTATCGGTACTGGAAGAATAATACCGATACTATAGGTTTAAATTTGGGAAATTTAGATGAACAATATCGTTACTGATGCAAATAGTATTGATAATAATGTGGGTATCGATACTAAGAGAAAGATATCAATACTATGGATTCCAAAATGTAAAAATGGTATCGATACTGAAGGGAGTGTCTGTACCATATTATAGAAGTATCGATACCATAGTAGGGGTACCGATACTAGCAAGCCTGGTAAAGATATGATGATATTCAATAGAATTTTTAAATAATCATACTTTTTAGTATTATTAAAAGAATAAATGTTAGAAAGTATACTAACATTTGTATGACATGTGTAATTATGGATTCTTGTGTAGATCTTAACGAAGCTCCCGAGTCAAGCAAATAGAGAGGCAATGCTAAAGTCGCAGAATAGTCATACTACATTGGTGCATAATAAGAAGGCAAATCAAGTGAGTGCAATTATTATGTATGTTGAGAGTTATAATTGCATGTTTGTTTAATGTATATGTTACATTTTCACGTATCGGCACGATATAATTCATAATAAGTTCATGAACGACCGTATCGACACTAAGTTTACAACCCACGAAATTCATAATAAGTTTACGAACGACCGTATCGGCACTAAGTGTGCAACCCACGGAATTCATAATAAGTTTATGAACGACCGTATCGACACTAAGTGTGCAACCCAAAGAATTCATAATAAGTTTATGAACGACCGTATCGATACTAAGTGTGCAATCCACAAAATTCATAATAAGTTTATGAACGACTGTATTGGCACTAAGTGTGCAACCCACAGAATTCATAATAAGTTTATGAAAGACTGTATCGACACTAAGTGTGCAACCCATGAAATTCATAATAAATTTATGAACGATCGTATCGACACTAAGTGTACAACCCATGAAATTCAAAAGGAGCTTATGAATGATCATATTGGCACCACGCGTGCATTTCACATAACTTATAATGATTTGAAATAATTAATTCAAATTTTGATAGTTATGATATACATATGTATTGATTTCACCTCATTATTGTTATTGCCTCACGAAGTAAATACTTAGCGTGTGTTGATTTCACGCGTAGGTTTTAGCTATCGGTGTAAGGAGGGCATCTGACATCGCCAATCAAGGGTCACCTCATCAGTAATTGTATGACAACCATGTCCACTTTTGATGTATGTAGTTGGCATGTAATAGACTTATGAAAATGCTTTGAAAAGTATTTGACTTATAATGATGAAAAAATATAATATGTTCGTATTTTAAGATTTGTTTACATATTAAAAGTTAATGAATGTTTTATTATTATTAAATTAAAGAGTTTTATAATTAGAAACAAAATTTTATGGGTTTTTCAAAAGTTAGGAAAGTTTTTAAAAGTTATGTGACATTTGTGTTTCGTGTACGGGAACGTATACGGGTAATGAGTGTTATATTTATTGGTATCAGAGCTATAGGTTTATTTGATTATCGATCAAAATCGGGTGTATTTTACTGTAAAAAGGGTTTACATACCACTAAGATATCAATGTTACTGATATGGTATAGTTAGAATACGATTGATGTCACTCCTTACTAACTTGAGTATTATCATTATGTATGTTCTATTAGATGTTGAATTCTATGAATTCACAGAGAGCGACTGGACACGAAATTAGAGAAGGGTCAGGAAGTGAGAACTATGAAGCTAATAGTGAGAACCCAATTTCGTCCGAAAATGCTAGTGCACTGGCACATCAGGGTATGTCAGTGCTAGAGTTTGGAGCTTTCATGCAGGCTCTTAATGTAATCTTGACTCGATTTCAACCCCCTCCGCCTCCCTCTATTCCTTATACACCGCGAATATTAATCCCAAAATAGTTGAGGAGTTTGAGAGCTCTTGAGTTCCATAGAGAAGAGGATGAAGGTCTGATGGATGTTGATTTATGATTAAACGACGTTATAGTGATGCTAGAAAGTCTTCAGTGCTCAGATTCTGAAAAGCTGGGCAGAGCTGTATCTTTACTTCGAGGATCAGCTCGATTGTGGTGGACAAACACTACGATGTATGCACTACCTAAGCAATTGATCTGACAGTTCTTGGAAGATGAGTTTAAGAACAAGTATATCTTGGAGCAGTTTATGCGGTCAATGCTGCTGAAGTTTCTTAGTATGAAACAAGGCGATCGAGCAGTACATGAGTACGAGGTTGAGTACAATAAGATGAGTCATTTTTCTAGTGAGGTGGTTCCCAATGATAAAGGCCAACATAATTGGTTCGTTGAAGGTTTGAGGCCAAAGTTGAAAGAGATGATATTGGCTTTAAACTTGCCTAGCTTGTAGGAAGTTATAAATCGAGCTAAGGCCATTCAAAGAGCCCAAAAGGATACTCTAGCAGCAGAGCGGGTATGCAGACGGGAAAAGTAGTTAGAATGTCTTCAACTTCCCATCATGCGAAAAGAGGCAAGGGTTCTAGTTCCCAATACAATAACAAAGATGGTTCAGTTGTAATTTCGTAGAAGAATAATCAATCACCGTCTTTGGCTGCTAGCTCGAGGAGAGCATATAGAGAAAGAACTAATCCATGTCAGACATATGGCAAATTTCATTGTTGAATGTGTAGATTACTCAATGGTGCTTGTTTCCATTGTGGTGAATATGGTCACTATGCTCAAAATTGTCCAAAGAGATCCGGAGATAGATCAGTGAAAAATGAGAGGTCAATAGCAACATCTAATAGAAGCAGAGGAAGAGGTAGATCCGACGGGCAATTTGATTCAAATCAACGACAAGAGACTCGGGGTGTGAACCAAATTTATAATATTAAGACTAATGAGGATCGGGATGACCCAAAGATTTTAACAAGTACTTTCCATCTTTTTGATGAACCTGTATTTGTTTTGATTAACCCTAGTTCCACACACTGGTACATTAGTACAAAGTTGGTTAGAGCTAGAGGAATATCTTTAGAAACAATTTTTAGTGAGATGATAGCGTTAAACCCTATGGGTCATAGTGCGAGAGTAACACGGGTATGTAGAAAATGCCTGATGAAGATTCAAGGGGTTGTGTTCCTGACACACTTGATGGAGTTACCTTTCGATGAGTTTGAAATTATATTGGGCATGAATTAGTTGTCTCCACATCATGGATGGGTTGATTGTCGCAAGAAGTGATTATTTTTGAAGGATGCGATAGGCTCTGAAATTGTAGTGATCGACAAAAAAGAGAAATCACCATCCAATGTGATATCAGCCATGACTGCAAAGAAAATGATGTGAAAAGGGTGTATAGCATTTCTAGCTAACGTGATAGACACTCGAGTTTCAAAAGCGAGATTAGATGATATTTCCAAGGTTAGGTAGTTTTCGGATATTTTTTCGGAAGAGTTACCGGGATTACTTCCAAACCGTGAGGTAGAATTCCAGATTGAGGTTTACCCAGGTACCGAACCTATTTCTATGGCTCCATATGGAATGGCTCCAACGGAGTTAAGAGAATTAAAGGCCCAATTGCAGGAGCTACTTGATAAGGGATTTATCAGACCTAATGTTTCTCCTTGGGGAGCACCTATGCTTTTTGTGAAAAAGAAGGACATGTCAATGCGATTATGCATCGATTATCATCAGTTAAATAAAGTGACCATAAAGAATAAGTTCCCTCTCCCGAGGATTAATGATCTGTTTGATCAACTGAAAGGCGCACCAGTGTTTTCTAAGATAGACCTGAGGTCAGGGTACCACCAATTAAAGATAAAAGAAGATATTTCAAAAACAACTTTTTTAACTATGAATGGACATTACGAATTTGTAGTAATGCCATTTGGTTTGACTAATGCTCCTGCAACATTTATGGATTTGATGAACCGAGTATTCCAACCTTACTTGGATCAGTTTGTGGTGGTATTTATCGATGATATTTTGGTGTATTCCAAGTCAAGAGAGGAGCATGATGCTCATGTTCGTGTTGTTCTTTAGACTCTTTAAGAGAAGAAGCTATATACCAAATTTTCCAAGTGTGAATTTTGGTTAGCAGAGATTGCTTTCCTTGGTCACATAGTCTCCATAAAAGGCTTAAGAGTAGATCCCAAAAAGATTCAAGCTATAGTGGATTGGCAACCACCAAAGAATGTTCATAAAGTTTAGAATTTCTTGGGGCTTACTGGTTATTATAGACGGTTCGTAAAGAACTTATCAATGTTAGCTTCGTCACTAACTAAGTTGGTACGGAAAGATATGCCTTTTGTTTGGTCGGAGAAATGTCAAGAAAGTTTTGAAATGCTAAAAAGAATTGTAACAGAGGCCCTAATGCTTGTACAACTTTAGTCGGGTAAAGACTATATAGTCTTTAGTGATGTATCTCATAATGGGTTGTGATGTGTGCTTATGCAAGATGGTAAAGTTGTGGCTTATACCTCAAGACATCTAAAAACTCATGAGAGAAATTACCCGACAAATGATTTAGAATTGCCAACGGTCGTGTTTGTTTTAAAAATTTGGCGTCATTATATTTACGGTGAGCGGTGCTATATTTATACGGATCACAAGAGTCTAAAGTACTTGCTGACTCAAAAAGAGCTGAACTTGAGGCAGAGTAGATGGATTGAGCTTTTAAAAGATTATGATGTGATGGTCGATTATCATTCAAGAAAAGCTAATATGGTAGCTGATGCACTTAGTCGAAAGACGTTTTTAGCTCTACGAGCTTTGGATGCACGTATATCAGTAGAGAAAGATGACGCCTTAATTACCGAGCTTAAGCTAAAGCTGATGCTTTTGGATCAGATAAAAGAGCTGCAAGGATAAGATTGTAAATGTTTGTCAAGAATTGCTAAAGTAGAAAAAGATGAGGCCAAAGACTTTAAGATAAGGAGTGATGGATGTTTGTATTATTGTGGAAGACTTTGCATTCCAAATGATGAAGAGTTAAAGAAAGATATTCTCTCCAAGGCACATTATAGTCCTCTGACGATGCACCTAGGCGGGAATAAGATGTATCATGATTTAAAGAGTCATTTTTCATGGCCTGGTATGAAAAGAGCTGTATCAGAGTTTGTTCCAAAATGTCTGACATGTCAGCAAGTGAAAGGTGAACATCAAGTGCCTTCTGGATTGCTACAAATGATATCCATTCCCAAGTGGAAGTGGAAATGAGTTACAATGGATTTTGTTTCAGGGCTACCCTTGTCACTCGATAAAAATGACTCAATATGGGTAATTGTAGATACATTGACCAAGACATCTCACTTTATTCCAGTTTGGGTGGATTACCCGATGGATAAATATGTGGAATTGTATATAAAAGAGATAGTTTGGCTGTATGTAGTGCCTATATCGATAGTGTTCGGCTGAATGGAGTGCCTATATCGATAGTGTCCGATCAAGACCAAGGTTTACCTCAAGATTTTGGAAGTGTTTGCATGAAGCATTAGGTACTCTATTGAATTTTAGTACAACATTTCATTAGCAGAAAAATGGGTAGTCAGAACTTACTATTTATGTATTGGAGGATATGCTAAGGGCATGTGTGGTTAAGTTTAAAGGATCATGGGAAATGTATTTGTCTTTAGCGGAATTTGCCTATAACAACAGTTACCAATCGAGTATTAAGATGGCTCAGTATGAAGCCTTGTATGGGAGAAAGTGCAGAACACCCTTAAATTGGTTTGAGCTAAATGATCGATATCTAGTTGGCCCAGATTTGATAAAAGAAATGGAAGAAAAAGTGAGTTATTCTGGATAATCTTAAGATGGCCTCTGATCGAAAAAAGTTTTATGTTGATTTGAAAAGAAAAGAGATTGAATTTGAAGTGGGAGACAAGGTGTTTCTGAAAGTATCGCCCTGGAAGAAAGTATTGCGATTTGGGTGCAAAGAAAAACCGAGTTCGAGATTCATTTGACCTTATGAGATTTTGAAAAGGGTCACACCAATAGCTTATCAATTAGCTTTGCCTCCTGATATGGATAAGATCCACAATGTTTTTCAAGTGTCAATGCTCAGAAGATACCGATCAGATCCTTCCCATACTATCAGAACAGAGGAAATAGAGATCCGACCAGATCTGAATTACGAGGAAGAACTAGTGCAGATCTTGGCTCGAGAAAGCAAAGTACTGCACAACAAGAAGATTCCTCTAGTTAAAGTATTTTGGAAAATTCATAAGGTAGAAGAAACTACATGGGAAATAGAGGAGGACAAGAGGAAGCATTTTCCACACCTATTCGTATTAGGTACTTCTTAAAATTTAAGGACAAATTTTCTTAAGGGGGAGAATTGTAATACCCCAAATATTGGGTCAGTGACCATAATGAAAGGATTTAAAATATGTATGATTTAACTGAATAAATGGTAAAGTACAAGAAATGATTTAGGAAATTGTGATTGAGACTTATTAATAAGAATGGAAGAATGGAGGGGCAATCTAGTCATTTAAAGGGAATGCATTTAATATTCATTTAATTGGGTTATTTAAATAACTAAATAGGAGAATAAGGGGATAAGTTCTGTTGGTTATCTTATATTCTTCTTCCTCACATCCCTAGCCCCCCATGGCAAAGGTAATGCTTAATCTAGTTAGTTTTTCCTTTCGTTTTTGGTTTGATTTTGAAACCTTTAGTGATGTAGAAGCTTAAGGAAGATTTAAAGAGGTTTCAAATTTAGAGATGAATGAGTTGTTTGAGATTGAAGAAAATGGGGTTTTGAATGGAATGATGAAATATGGTTCTTTATAGAAGTTTAAAGGTATATTTGAGTTGTCAAAGAAGTAAATAAGAGATTAGAAGCCTTGGAAGTGATTAAAAACATGTATGAAAAAGTAGTATGATTCTTAGTTTGGGATGTTCTTTGGAGATTTTAGAAGTTATAAGAAGCTAAATGGAGAAGAGTAAGTTGGATTAAGTGATGATACGTTTAGGGGTATTATTGGAGGTAAAAGTAAGAAAATTAAATGAAATTTGGGGTAAAAATCGAAGAGAATATAAAAAATATGGGTAAGGGTATTAGTACTGGAAGAACAATATCGATACTATAGGTTTAAATTTGGGGAAATTTGATGAACAATATTGATACTGATGTAAATAGTATCAATACTGATGTGGGTATCAATACTAAGAGGAAGGTATCGATCTATGGATTCCAAAATGCAAAAATGTTATCGATACTGAAGGGAGTATTTATACCATAATATAGAAGTATCGATACCATAGTAGAGGTACCGATACTAGCAAGCCTGGAATTTTAAAGAGAGGATGATTTTTAATAGAATTCGTAAATAATAGTAATTTTGAGTATTATTAGAAGAATAAATGTTAGAAAGTATACTAACATTTGTATGGTATATATAATTATGGATGCTTATGTCCCTAACCAAGTTCCACAGTCAAGCAAACATAAAGGCAAGGATAAAGTCGCAGAATAGTCGTACTACATTGGTGCATAATAGGAAGGCAAATCAGGTTAGTGCAATTATTATGTATGTTGAGAGTTATAATTGCATGTTTGTTTAATGTATATGTTGCATTTTCACGTATCGACACTAAGTGTGCAATCCACAGAATTATAATAAGTTTATGAATGACTGCATCGACACTAAGTGTGTAACCCACGTAATTCATAATATGTTTAAAAATGACTGTATCGGTACTAACTGTGCAACCCACAGAATTAATAATAAGTTTATGAACGACCGTATCGACACTAAGTGTGCAACCCAAAAAATTCATAATAAGTTTATGAAGGACCGTATCGGCACTAAGTGTGCAACCCACATAATTCATAATAAGTTTATGAACGATAGTATCGACACTAGGTGTGCAACCCACATAATTCATAATAAGTTTATGAACGACCGTATCGCCACTAAGTGTGCAACTCACAAAATTTATAATAAGTTTATGAACGACCGTATCGACACTAAGTGTGTAGCCCACAAAATTCATAATAAGTTTATGAATGACCATATCGGCACTAAGTGTGCAACCCATGAAATTCAAATTTTGATAGTTACGATATGAACGATCGTATAAGCTTACGAATGATCATATTGGCACCACTCGTGCATTTCACAGAACTTATAATGTTTTTGAATAATTAATTCGAATTTTGATAGTTACGATATACTTATGTATTGATTTCACCTCATTATTGTTATTGCCTCACTAAGTAAATACTTATCGTGTGTTGATTTTACGCATAGGTTTTAGTGATCGGTGTAAGGAGGGTATCTGACATCACCAATCAAAGGTCGCCTCATCAGTAACTGTATGACATCCATGGCCACTTTTGATGTATTTAGTTGGCATGTAATAAACTTATGAAAATGCTCTGAAAAATATTTGACTCATAATGATAAAAAAATATAATATGTTCGTATTTTAAGATTTGTTTACATACTAAAAGTTAACGAATGTTTTATTATTATATAATTAAAGAGTTTTATAATTAGAAACAAAATTTTATGGGTTTTTCAAAAGTTAGGAAAGTTTTTAAAAGTTATATGACATATGTGATTCGTGTACGGGGACGTATACGGGTAATGGGTGTTACATTTTAAGTTATTTGAAATTAATTAAAATCTTATTTAATTAATTCAATTAAATATCCATTAAAGACTTATAATCCAAATTACAATCTTTAGCATTTATTTAAACTCTTATTTAATTATTCTGAATTAAATATCTATTAAAAGAGTTGTAATCAGAATTACATTCTTTTAATGTTTACTTACTATATTCGGGATAATTAAAATCATATGTATATCAAAATATACATATATTAACTCTAGATATATTTTAGTAATGTACAACAAATTGCACATCTTTTCTCATTTCAATCCTAGGGTGTGACCATGTAAGTTCTTGTAACATTAGTAGTAATTATTAGAACAATTCTAATATTACATACAATGAGTGACATCTAGCAATATATCATTGTCACCTAAGTTACAAGAAATTATGATTCTAGAATAGGCACAAGTCTTGGAATAGACACACTTGTATAACCCATCTATTGTTTCTTGATATCTAGAGTAGACTGAATAATTTGTGATATCTCATATCAACTTATTCGAGCATGGCCATGTATTTATTGTCTCACTCAATCAAGTGGCCTATAATATATTTCCTATTATGTAGGAAGGACAAATCCTATCTTAATTATACACACCCCACTACATATATCGAGATATATTCAATAACAATCTTTATAGTGAAACCAGTTATGGATTGTGTTTAACTATATCAAAACATACAACAATATATGTTGGGATAACATTGATCTCAAGTTTGAGGATCATACATATAGTCATCAACATGTGCAATGTTACGACCGTCACATAATAATCCAATACATATGCTCATGGTGGGTCAATCCAACACATTGTTCTCTAACAGTATAATCATGTATCATTTATGACATCTCTATGTCAATGACAACACATTGTCATTAATAATACTTGAATATGAATCTTTTAATAATAATGTTATTATATGGACTTTATTATCTTTCAATTTATGTTAAACACATACATATAACTGACAATAATAGTGGCAATGCCTTTATTCAATAAAATCAATAAATAAATGTATTATTACAATCATCATATGATTGGTCTTTGGGCATACTCTAACAAGAGGTGCGTAAATTTGTAAGAGCTATCTTATTCTGATGAAAGGGTATAGAAATACTATTAAGTTTTATATTCTACAGGGTTCAACAATTATAGAAGATGAACTATTATTTTTTCCTTCGTGGTAAAAGAGGATTATGTGTTAAACGAAATAATCGTGTACATAATAATTTTTGGAGTAAAAAGGTATTATGTTTCATGCGCATAATTATTTTGATAAGAAAAAGAGAGCTTAGTTCTATGGGCATAACATATTCAAGAAGAAAATTTAATTTTGTAAGCATAACAAAAAAGATAGAATTACCATTAATGATTGGAGTTGTATTGTGCATGATATTACTTGTAATGTACAAGTTGTGAGAAAAGTTAGCACTTATGATTCTTTACTGATGTGAATATTAAATCCAAGTTTAGGTAAGCTTTGGATTCCGTTGACAATCATTATTGAAGAATATCACTTTAAGGGGTTTCATAGAAGAAGTGGAGAATATGTTCTCAAGGTGGAGATCTTGTTCGTTGAAGTGAATCCTTTTTTTTGATTTTGGGTGTCTCATCGAATTTAGTTGTTTGTCTCAAAACCTTTACACTTTCAGTATTCACGTAAAGGTGGAGATTTGTTAGAGTTTGACTCGAATTCAAAGTGGTATAAAATAATTAATATATAAATTTGGAAAAGTAAGAAACCTAGTTCGATTAGAAGTTGAAACTTTATTTTTTTATGTAGAAAACATACTTTGAGAAGATTTTTACTTTATATGTTTCCTTTGTAATCAAGTATCTATCCCTATAAATAGATACTAATGATTAGGGTTAGAGATCAGGTTGTCCATGAGGACACCTATTGTATTCTTCTTCTATTAACATTAATGAATTTTCTTCTCTTTTGCTTGTGGTTTTTCTCGAAAGGGTTTTTTCACGTAAAATCTTGGTGTTTATTTTATTAGACGATCATTATGCATATTTTTTTTAACAAATTGGTATCATAATGTTTAGATTGTTTGATTTGGTGACGATAATAACATCTTTGAAATATAAATTTTGTTGTTGGATCTCAACACCATATTCACGTTGTGGAAGATAGAGATACATAAATTTGTACGATCTGTTTTATTCTGATGAAAGGGTAGAGAAATACTACCAAGTTTTAAATCCTACAGGGTCCAACAATTATAGAAGATGACCTATTATTTTTTGGGTAAACTATATGAATGGTCACTAAAGTTTGAGTAAGTTTTCATTTTCCTATTAAACTTTTAAAAGTTACAAATTGGTCACTAACATTATCAATTTGTAACAAAATGGCCACTCGACGTTAACAGTAGTTAGTGATAGTGAAGGAAAGCTAATGTGGTGTGTTAATTAACTGATCTGGCATTGATTTTGCCATGTAACATAGCTAACGAGCTTTTTCTCCCTTATACAGTAATAGTCTCCAAATGCACAGTCAAAGGTAGTGTCGATCTTGTTTCATCAGAAGAAATGAACTAATTCTCGTTTGTATTCCTAGGAAGGAAGTTGATTTTTGGCGAGAATCAATTGGACTTGGAGGGAAAATATGAACATCATTTATATAACTGATGAGATCTATGTATGCGAATATTTACTTCAACTTAAATTCATTAAAAATTATAACCCTAAATTTTTGGGGGCCTGAGAGAGATTTCAAGAAAGAACTGAGTAGGTTACATGATGTAAGGTTCGAAAATGTAAAATAAAATATTCAATTTCTACAACAATTGATGGAGAGGAGAAAGAGGAAAAAACCCAGCTACTGTTTGTGATACCTTTCTTTCATAAGCAAAGTCACATACATCAATCATAAGTGACAACAGTACTTTACACATGTATATGAGTGTGAAATATTTCTTGAGCATGAAGAAAATCTTTGAGCCATCACCTTCCTAAAAAAAGCTTCTTGGTAGTAAACAGAGTGGCCACGTAAAAAAAGGTCATTATGATAAATACCCAAAAGGCATGAAACAACATTAAACTTGTCAAGGAATTAGTTTTCTAGGCTCCAAAACATTTGTTTTTCTAAGAAGTCAAATTGTCTGTAAGACGACAACTCATATAACAACAATAATTGATAATAAGACTTTTAAAGAAGAGAACCTATACATATAGCTCATAACAATGAAAACCACAAAGCATATAATGTAGAAAATACAACTAGTTGCTAACAAAGCTATAATTGTTGTCGAAAACTACCACACAGAGGGATAAAATTTCTATGACTTTCTTACGGTAAAAGAAATGTCGTGGCATCCTTAGATGCTGGCAAGATCATGTTAGGAAAGACTGGAAGATTGTGAGCCAAATGTAGGAGCAGTTCATTGTAAACGGATGCCACAACTATGTTTCATTGCTTGACATAAATAAAGAAAGTCTTGAGATCATCTCTTAGGGCCTTCAACTATTCCATCATTTGCTATGCTGAGTCTTCGAGAGCATCTAAATTTGCCATGACATAATGGTTTGCATTGAAATTTGAAGTGTTCTCATCTTTGTTCTTGCCCTTTGTCTCAGTTAACCCAATAAGGAGGGGATATTTTCTTTTATGTTACCTTTCAACCCGTGTAAGATGTCATCAAATTGATCTTCCATAACCTTTTTCTTGCGTCAAAGAGCCGTGAGTTGGCATTAGCATGTGCTTCATAAAGTGGTTCCACAACTTGGCTCTTAGTTGAAGCCTTTCTCTATCCATCGAGCATCAACTTGCTTTCCTTTCATTCCACTTGGAGTTCAAAAAGCACATATCTTTTATCACGCCATGATAGGTCACATTGTCAACCTCCTCTTCAAAATTAGTGTGATAATCAACAAAGCCCTACAATTTAAAGTAACGATTAACTACAGAGGGTTTAAAATGGATAGGAGTATCTCGTATGAAAACCACTTCTTATTTAGGGTTGAAGATATTGGAATAAAACTCTTTAACGAGGGTAATGTTGATGTTCCCAAGAAACCGTGTGAACTTTTACCAGCGATGTTGAGTGACGACTTCAATAACATTCGACCTAAGGTCCTCGAAGAAAACAAATCCATGCTCAAAGAAAACTCACCAGTTCTGTATCATTTGAAATTGCTCACTTGCCTCATCATCTTGGAATTTTTGAGGGTCTTTGTTTGAAGGCGAGTACACACCATTGTTACTTGTATGAGTGAAAAGAGGAGTAAAAAGCTTGAAGCTTTTAATGGCTATGGATGCTTCCACGTTAGAGAGAAAAATAGAGGAAGATGAAGTGGTGAGAGTAAATGAAGAAGGAAGAGAGTAAGAAGAATAAATAAAAAAAATGAGAGGGGTTGGTTATCCTAAGTAACGTGTGGATAGGGTTTTGTAAGGGGATATGATGACAAACAATTAATGAAAAGACATAATGAAGGAAAAGAGAAAATACCAAAAATATTTTTTAAAATTGAAATTTTGAAAAACTTCTCTTTCTTTTCTTGTTGTTTTGCCGCCCAACCAAGAAAATTAGGGTTGTTCTTCTTTTTTGTTATGGTGTACTGTAGCGGCCACCCTCATGCATGTAACCTTAGTGAGCCCTAAAAAATGAGGAACATAATTAAAATAACTAAAAAATAACTGAATAAATAATAAAATAAAATAAACAACATTTGTTATTTATGCATAATAATAAATCCACCACTCCATGGTTTTTTCAAAAAGCTTTAAAGAGCAACTTAGACGTCTTGCAAATAGAGCGCCAACTTGTCAAGCATGGGTAGGGCTCCATTGTATGTTTTCAATCACTGGCCATTGAATTTGAATATAGTCCCATCATCCATGTTCTTGATGTCTACAGATCCATGATGATAGACTTGTGCACTTTAAAGGGTCTAGACCATATCGATTTAAGTTTATCGGGAAATAGCCTCAACCTTGAGTTGTACAGGAGGACCTGTTGACCAATATGAAAATACCGTGGCACAAGAAATTGATCATGCCACTTCTTGGTCTTTTGCTTGTGTGCTTGTGCCCTAAACTCTTCCATTTCATTGAGCTCCAGTAATCTTTACTCACTAGCTAATTGTGCATCAAAATTGATCTTTTTGATTTCCCAATAAGCTCTGTGTTCTAATTCAACTTAGAGATGGCATGCTTTTCCATACACCAAATTAAACAGAGACATCCCTAGTGGAGTTTTAAATGTTTGTGCAGTAAGCCCATAATGCTTCATCAAGCTTTGGCGATCAATCATTCCGTCTAGGGTTCAACTTACCCATTGGTCTGTGAGTGATATGCCGTCAATTTTGTGTTGTACCCTATATCTTTGCTATGTCTTGGCAATTAACTTGTTTTCAAAGTGAGTGCCTTCATCACTAATTATAGCTCTAGGTACTCCAAATAATGTAAAGATAGTCTTGTGAAGGAACTTAAGCACAATCTTTAAATCATTCATTAGCGTAACAATTGCTTTAATACACTTGGAAATATAGTCCATTGCCAACAAGTTATAAATGTCTCCAGATGAAGATGGGAAGGGTCCCATAAAGTCTATGTCCCACACATAAAAAAGTTCTATCTCCAATATATTTTGCAATGACATTTCATGTCGCCTGGAGATGTTTTCTGTTTACTGGCATCTATCGCAAGCGTTTTAAAACTCATGGGCATTATTGAAGAGGGTATGCCAATAGAAGCCTGATTAAATGACCTTTGTAGCAGTTCTCGTACCTCCAAAGTGGCCTCCATATGAACCCTATGACAATGGTGTAAAATATCTTTTTGCTCCTCTTCGAGACACACCTCCGAATCATCTGGTCGACAAATTGCTTGAAAAAGTATGGCTCATCCCAAAAATAAAATCTTGCATCATGCCTGAATTTACTCTTTCCCTGGCTATTCATGCCATAAGGAAAAATACCACTAACAAGAAAGTTAACAATGTCAGTGTACCATGGAATTGTCGTGGCAAGTAAAATTTGCTCATCAGGGACTACAATGTGCCTAATGAAGGAACTTGTCATGAAGTTTTCTATCGACCGACATACATAAACTTCATCGAAAGTATAGTATGCTCCTATCTCATAACTCAAAACCTGGGGCCTTGCCTTGGAAGACTTGCTCTACTTGGGCCTTCAATCTGTCGTTCAAACCTTGCAACTTCTTAACTTCGCTCACTAACTCAGGTTTAACTTTCACCTCGGCTAATAGACAACCTGAGTCAGTCAAAATTAGACATGATAATAGAGCATGTAACTCTACCACGATCTTCTTGCTCAAAGCATCTTCCACAACATTTTCTACCCGGATGGTAATTGATCACACAATCATAGTCTTTCAAATGCTCTACCCATCTTCGTTGCCTTAAGTTTAACTTCTTCTAAGTAAGCAGATACTTAAGGCTCTTGTGATCCATAAAGATGTTGTTGCGATGTTAGCGAACCCTACGGTACAAGAAAAATAAACACAATGGTTTCAACAACGATCCAAGTACGAAAACTCAGATTTGGAAGGAAGAGATACGATTTCTCACCTTGGGTTCCTTGAATAACAACAATACAACAATGACTCATGATCTCACGAATGATTCAAATCCTAGCCTCCACGAATATCGTCTCAGTCTCTAACCAGTTCATCCAGTTGAAAAACCATTGAGAACAATTTAAGAATTTTTGAAAAATAGATAAAAACGACTGCTAGACTAACATCTCCCTTTTATATGTGTCATCCTAGCTATTAGGGTTTTAATCTAAATTTAATATGGAATATAATTACCCTAATTATATTCTTTTAATTAAATTCAGTATTTTAATGTATAATTAAAATGACACGCACATATATATCATATATATATATTAATATTAAAGACACATTTTAGTCATGTATAATAAAATTGTACATAAGTAACACATTTATAAGTTGCTCTTTTCAACTATTGGGTGTGGCCCTGTAGGTTTCTGTAACGTTAGTAGTAATAATTAGAACCATTCTAATATTACAAACAATGAGTGACATCTAGCAATATATCATTGTTACCTAAGTTACATGGTGTCATGATTCGACATAGCATGTTCGTGACTAACTCCTTTAATGTATTAAATCATTTTGTCCTTTATATCTAGATTAGGCATAAGTCCCGGAATAGTCACATTTGTACATCCCATGTATTATTTCCTGATATCTAGAGTAAACTATAATAAATAAATAATTTATGACATCTCATATCAACTTATTCGTTCATGGCCATGCATATTTAGTCTTACTCAATCAAGTGGCATGTGATATATTTCATATTATATAGGAATGACAAATCCTATCTCGATTATTCACACCCCACTACATATGTCATGATATGTTCAACGTCAATCTTAATAGCATAACCCATTACGGAATACATTTAACTGTATCAAAACATACAACAATATATGTTAAGATAATAATAATCTCAAGTCTAAGGATCATACATATGATTTTCACCATGAGTAGTGTCATGAATGACACATAATAATCCAAGATATATGCTCATAGTGGGTTAATCCAATACATTGTTCTCTAAAAACATATTCATGCATTAATTCTGAATTCTCTATGTCATTGACAACTCATTGTCATTAATCAATACCATGTTAGTCTAAAGCATATTATTATTGTCCATGCCCATAATAATAGTTGTCTAAGGATCTTTTAACAATAATCATATTATTATATGGAAATTATTATCTTTTATTTTATTTAATACTTATAAATATAACAAAAGAAAATAATAGTAATGCCTTTATTCAATAAATACGGTAAAGAAAATATGTCAATACAATCATCATATGATTGGTCTTTGGGCATACTCTAACAATCTCCCACTAGCACTAAGACCAATCACTCGTATATCTTATACCGAGTAACTCAGTGTGACGATCATGCTTCTATTGTGCCAGAAGCTTTGTCAGGGGACCAATAATGTTGTCATCCGTGTGTAATCTGTATATCTCAACATCTCCTCGATCTATAATCTCTCGAATGAGATGGAAACACCTAAGAATTTGTTTGGACCATTGATGAGATATAGGTTCCTTTATTTGTGCAATGGTTCCATTGTTTTCAAAATGAAATTCCATATCATCCAATATGCTGGGAAAAACCCCTAGTTCAAATTTGAACTTCTTGATCCAAACGACTTCTTTTGTTGCTTTACTGATGCAATGTATTCAGCCTCTATTGTAAAATCATCTACTGTGTCTTGCTTTGAGCTCTTCCAGCTCGTAGCACCTCTATTAAGGCAAAACACAAAACATGATTACGATCGTGATTCAACTTTGTCAGTTTGGAAGCTGGAATTAGTATAACCTTTTACACTTAGCTCTTTTTCACTTCCATAGACAATAAATGTATCTTATTTCTTATTAAGTACTTGAGGATATTTTAACTGCAACCCAATGACCTTCACTAAGAATAACTTGATACTGACTCATCATGCTTAAAGTATACGATACATCTGGTCAAGTACATATCATGGCATACATGATAGAACCATTAGACGAATCATATGGAATCTTATTCATTTGTTCTCTTTTTTGTGGAGTTGAAGGAAACATTTCCTTTGAAAGAGAAATCCATGTCTCATAGGTAGAAACCCTTTGTTGGATTTTTCTATACCGAACCTTTTCAGTACTTTGTCTATATATGTACTCTGATTCAAACCTAGGAGTCGTCTTGACCTATCACTATAGATATTAACTCCTAAGATACAAGATACCTCACCCAAATATTTCATAGAAAAACAACTACCTAACCAAGTCTTAACAGATTGTAAAGTAGTTATAAAATTTCTATGATAAGTATGTCATCTACATACAAGATTATAAAAGAAACAATGCTCCCACTAGCCTTTTTGTAAACACAAGGCTCATCTTCGTTTCTGATAAAACCAAACTCTTTGATTGCATCATCGAAATGAAGATTCCAACTTTGAGAAGATGCTTTAATCCATAAATGGACATTTGTAGCTTACAAACCTTTCCACCATTTCCAGGAGTTACAAAACCTTCCGGTTCTATCATATACACATCCTTTTCAAGTTTTCCATTAAGGAAAGTGATTTTTACGTCCATTTTCCAGATTTCATAATCATGGAATGCAACTATTGCAAGCAAAATCTGGATAGACTTAAACATAGCTATAGGGGAGAAAGTTTCATCATAGTATATACCATGAACTTGTCGAAAACCTTTAGCAACCAATTGCCCCTTGTATGATTGTACATTACCATCCATGTTAGTTTTCTTCTTGACAACTCATTTACACCCTATAGGTTTGACCCCTTTAGGTGATTCAACCAAGGTCTATACATGGTTTTCAGACATGGAATCCATCTCAGATCTCATGGCTTTAAGCTATTTCTCAGAGTCTGGGCTCTATACTACCTCTTGATAAGTTTTAGGCTCTTCTTGATCCATAAGAAGAACGTCTCCATGCATGGTAATGAGAAATCCATATCTCTCAGGTACTTGGTGTTCTCTTGTGGATCTCCAGAGTGGATGTGTTTCTAAATGTGTTGATTGTTCCTCAACTAGTTTTGGAACTTGTTCAACCTCTGGTTCATTGATATTTTTTTCTTGAACTTCTTTAAGTTTAATATTTCTTCCCTTCTATTTCTTTGAGAAAAATTCTCTTTTAGAGAAAAAAACAATAAACATTTTGTTCTAATTAGGGTTGAAGAAATAATATGATTTAGTTTCTTTAGGATATCCAACAAATATAAACTTATGATATTTATGTTCAAGCTTTGTAGACATATGATGTTTGACATAAGCTTCGTAACCCCAAATCTTCATAAAAGTACTAGGTCACTTCCTAGTCTATATCTCATATAGTGTCTTTTTGAACCAATTTAGATGAAACATGATTTAGTGTGAAAGCAATTGTTTTGAGTGCATGTTTCCAAAAAGAAGTAAAAAGATCACTATAACTCATTGTCGATCAAACCATGTTTAAAATGTTCAATTCCTCCTTTAAGAAACCCCATTCCACTGTAGTATACCAGGTGGTGTAAGTTGTGAGACAATCCTACACTCTTTCAAGAGTTCATCAAATTCTATGCTCAAGTATTCTCACATCTATTCGAATGAAATGCCTTAATACTCTTGCCAATTGATTATGTACTTCATTTTTGAATTCCTTAAACTTTTCAAGTGCTTCAGATTTATGGTGCATAAGGTGTATATACCCATATTGACTTAAGCCATCAGTGAATGTAATAAAGTACTGGAATCTACCTCTGGCTTGCATATTCATTGGCCCACATGCATCACTAAGTATTAATCCCAATAAATCACTTGCTCATTTAACATTACTATTAAAGGGAACCGTAGTCTTTTTTCCCAACAAGCATGATTCACATACATCATATTGTTCGAAAACAAATGAATATAAGAATCCATCTTTATGGAGCTTTGATATGCGTTTTTCATTTATACGGCTTAAATGACAATGCCAAAGATAAGTTTGATTTTAGTAATTTATCTTTTATCTTTTCATATTTATGTTATAAATAGTGTTATATTGATCCAAAATGTAAATACCATTAACTAATTATACCGAACCATAGAAAACACTATCGAGATTAAATGAACAACAATTATTCTTTATAATTATCTCAAAACCAATCTTGTCCAAACAAGAAATATAAATAATGTTTTTAGTCAAACTAGGAACAAAATAACAATCCTCTAAATTTAAATCAAGTCCACTAGGCAAAGATAAAACATATGTCCCTATTGCAAATGCAACAACTCTTCCTCCATTTCCCACTCGTAGGTCCACGTCTCCTTTAGCAAGATTCCTTCTCTTTTGCAGTCCCTATATAGAAGTAAAAATATGAGAACCATATTCGATATCTAATACCCAAGAAGTAGATGTTGACAAATTAACATCAATAACATAAATACCTACAACAAACGTTCGGTATGCTTTTTCTTTCTTGATATCTTTAAGGTAAACAAAGTAGTTTCTTTTCCATTATCTGGTTTTGTCGCAATGAAAACATCTTCCTTCATTGCTAACTCCCCCTTCGGATTTTAATGCATCATTACCTTTGGGCTTGGGATTGCCATTACCCTTAGAATTTGCCACTGTTTTGTTGTTTCCCTTTCCTTTGTCCTTGCAGACCATTAGAATGGGCTTAGGTCTAACTTTTTCATGTTACTTTCAGTAGTTTGTAGCATGACAAGTAACTATGGCAATTTTTTTTATTTCATTCATGTTGAAATCAAGGACAAATTAATTGAAGCTATCAGAAAATGATTGCAGAATAACATCAGTAGCTAATTCATCTTTGAGAGTAAATCCCAGCTTTTCCAACGTTTGGATATAGCCCATCATCTTGATGACATGAGCTCCTACAGGAGATCCCTCTGCCATTTTGCATTGAAATAGAGCTATAGAGGTCTCATAGCTCTCTTGACGTGCTTGCCCCTCATATATTTCCTTGAGATTTTGAATCAACTCATATGCAACCATGACCTAATGTTACTTCTGAAGCTCAACAGTCATTGTGGCAAGCATTAGACATCCAACTTCTAACATATCATCCATATGTTTCTTAAACTTGTCTTTGTCAGCTCTAGAAACATTAGCTGTCGGTTCATCAGGAACAAATTCTTCAATGACATATTCCTTTCTTTTTTGTTTGAGAAAAATTATCAAATTACGAAACCATTCAAGGAAGTTCATGCCATTAAGTTTCTCATTCTCAAGGAGCGATCACAATGATAATGTTGTTTGCTATTAAATCTACAACAATGGGAATATTTAAAGTAAGTAAATTTACTGAATTTAAAATTTATAAATATGTATTTATTTACAAATTGCTCCAACAATTTTATTCAAAATTAAAAACCCTCTTGTTTTAATTTTGAAAAAACAACTCGAAAGTTTTTCTAGTGAGTGAGGATCCATATTTACCCTCTTCCTAAGTCAACTTTGGCTTTTCTTTTAGGAGAATGGTTATTTAGGTAAGTAACACCTTACTAATTACATCCCATGTAACTCATCTATTTGGTGAACAACTCTTGTTCAAATCATCTCATGATTCATCCAAATAATTTACCTTTAGGTTTCTAATCCTAGTAGAATAACCTAGCTAAGTTATTACGAATATTTCATCAGATGAATATCACTTTCTTATTCTTCACGTTTCAGTAAGATAGACTTATGTGCCATTGCTGTGGCAAAACCCATATAATATCGATCAAAGTATTAATGAGGGTAAATATTGGACGATTAAAAATAACTTAGATTATTTAGAGGATTTATAATTAACTCAGCGATGTTCATTTTAATATTATGCCCTTATTGATCTCGTTAATATTCATTATAACTTTAACATGCTAACTTATCATTCATCACATCACATACATGATAGATAAAAGCAGTAAATAAGATGCAATGGTTATAGCCCAAAAATATTAAAACTTAGGTGGCCCATCCCAAGAAAATGAGCAAACTAATAATCCTAAAACTAAGATCGCTTCTCAAGAATCTTCTCGCCTTTAGGTTAATTAATTCTTTTACTCCATTGAATCTTCATAGGATTACAATTTTAGAGACTCATTTTACATAAAAGGGAGTAAAATGAGAAGAGAAATACAAAAGAAGCTTAGATTGGAACGACACATAGGCCGTATGTTAAAATTTGTACAACCATTAATAAAAGGGTTATAACCATGCATGTCAAACACCATGCAAATCGAACATATCATACACATGTCATTACAAGTTTATTATTAATAGCTGATATGGGCCTACAACCTTTGTTGCCTATGATAGGGTTAAGGTGCGAAGCCCTTTACGGGGTTAGAGGCAGAGCCTCTTGTGGAGGTAGAATTTTTTTGAAAAACCACCTACTAATATTATGAAAAAACTCATGATTTTATAACTTTTATCAACTAATCGTGTTTTTTGGGATTTTCAATCCCTAAAATTTTTTCACACTGGAACAACCATTATTTAATCGCGACACTCATTGATTCAAACATAATCAAAACACATACTCCCTGAAAATAGTAAAATGAACATGCATCTCATACATATCGAATTAAACAAGAATTTTAACCTAAATCTGGGATTATGTCCTCATGTTGCTTCTGAAGCTCAGGGGTCATGGTGGCAAGCATAAGGCTTCCGACATCTAATATATCATCCATATGTTTCTTTAACTTATCTTCGTCAGCTCTAGGAACATTAGTTTCCAGTTCATCAGGAACTGGTTCTTCAATGAAATATTCATTCCTTTCTCATTTGAGAACAATTCTGAAATTATGAAATCAGTTAAGGAAGTTTATACAATTCAATTTCTCCTTCTCAAGGACTGATCGCAGTGATAATATGTTGTTTACCATTAAATCTACAACAATAAAAATAATTGAAGTAAGTAAATTTACCGAATTAAAAATTTATAAATAGGTATTTCTTTACAAATTACTCCCACTATTTTATTCAAAATTAAAAACCCTCATGTTTTAATTTCAAAAAACCATCTCAAAAATTTTTCTAGTGAGTGAGGATCCATATTTCACCCCTTTTCTAAATCTGTTTTTGGTTTTTCATTTTGGAGAATGGTTATTTAGGTAAGTAACACCTTACTAATTACATCTCATGTAAATCCTCCACTTGGTGAACAACTCTTGTTCAAATCATCTCATGATTTATCCAAATAAATAAACTTTAGGGTTCTCATCCTATTATAATAACCTAGTTAAGTTATTATAAATATTTCAACCAGTGAATATCACTTGCTTATTCTTCACGTTTAACCTAGATAGATTCATGTGCCATCACTTTGGCAAAGCCCACATGATATCGATCGAAGTCTTAACGAGGGTAAATATTGGACGATTAAGATAACTTAGATTATAATGAGAGATTTACATAATTATCTCATCATTGTTTATTTTAATATTACGCCCTTAATGATCTCATCAATCTATTAGCATGCTATTATACCATTCATTGCATCACATACAAGATAGATATAAAACAATAATTAAAATGCAATGGTTATAACCCAAAAAAATTAAGGTGGCCCATCCAAAGCCAATGAGAGAACCTTGAATCCTAAGTAAAAAAGACTGCTTCTCAAGCATCTTTACCTTTTTGGTTAATCCATTCTTCTTGTAATGCCCCAAATTTTGGTTAGTGACCAAAATATAAATTTTGAAAGTTATGTGGCAAAAGTATAAACTTTAGAAAAGCTTAGGGATTAAAGTGTAACATAAAAAGTTATGTAACCTGGCCCTTTAAATGAATAATTTACCCCCAAGAATGACTTTTCTGTGGGAATCAGATTTTTCGCATGAATTTTGTATTAAAAGCTATAAAGCGATAAAGTTCGAGAAAAAAATCGGTAAGTCGGATCAAATATAAATTTTGAGAAAAATTGAAGGATTATAAATTAGGCTTAAAAATATTACTTCCACATGTTAAAATGATGGAAAATAATATGGATCATTGGATTTAAATATTCATTTTCATGTTTAATTTAGACCGTTAAATTAAATTGGTAAGATTGCAATTTTTGGAAAGTTGCATGGAAAAATTGGTAAAGGGTGAAAGTTTATCTTTAACGTTTTTAAGATGATAGGGTTGATGTGGCTTGGTTGGATAGTAATTATGAAGTTTCATTAATGGAAACATGGATGAACTTTTATATTATTTTAACAACTATCAATGTTTCAAAATAAATGTTTAATCTACGAATTTGATTAAGGCCTATTGTATGTGCATTGAAACCTTTATTTAATTTCCGTATCAGTACTTTGTGTACTTTGACACCATGTGTTCATTGATGGTGTTCATAATAAGAACTTATTATCGATTGATTTTGTTTAATGCATATGTTGCATTTTCGTATTAGTACTTTGTGTACTTTTTGCACTATGTGTGCATCCATGGTATTCAAAATGAGTTTGTATATTACTATTTCGTTATGTTAGTATAGTGTTGCTGTCACTATAGAACCTATACTTTCGTTTAACACTTATATACAACTCATGTACCTTTTATTCTCATTTGAGTACATTGGGCTTTGAATGAATAATTTTAAATATATCGATTGATAGCTATACTGGTCATACTAAATATTGTTTCACAGGTTATTTGACGGAAATTAAGCTTATCAAGTCAGTTTTTATGTGTTTATGTATTTTATACAATAAATCATATTTTGATCTTATAATGGTTTACTCATTTTTTTTTAAAATGCCTTATTTTTTTATTATGCCTCACTTAGTGAATATTTAGCGTATGATGATTTTCATGCGTAGGTTTAGTGTACGAATCGAAGTAAGGAGTGTAACTGATATCATTTGTCAAGGGTTGCCTCATTAGTAATAGTATATCTCTATATATTTATTTTGATATTACTAGTTGGCATGTACTTAGATATGTTGTGATGCTTTGATAAGATACTTGACACTTGGTTGTAGTATTATATAATATTCGAACTTAAACTACTATTTGAGGGATTTTAAACGTTATTATATATGTGTGTGTGTATGTGTACTTGAATAACATTTTATAAACTATATTATTAAACCGTTTGTTTAAAGAAACAAAATTTTACTAGTTTTCAAGTACAAAAATGTTTTAAAAGTCACGTGACATATGTGACTCGTGTACGGGGACGTATATGGGAAATGAATGTTACATTTATTGGTATCAGAGTTAAGAGTTTAGCCGATTCTCAGTTGAAAATGAGTGTATTTTATGTAAAAAGTGTGTACATACCACTAGGATGTCAAAGTTACTGATGTGGTGTTAATGTGATATGATTGATGCCACCCTGACTAACTTAAGTTATTATTATGTGTGTTGTGTTCGATGTCGGGAACTAAAGATAAAGGTAAGAAAATCGATATTGTTGAAAGAAAGGTCGAGATTAAAATCGACCCAAAAAGATCTGACATGACTTTAGTATCACGCCTTAGGAGAGTTGGAGTTATAAGGGATTTTACTCCATTCTGTGGAAGAAATGCCCCATCGTTTAATGAAGTTGCTGCATTAGAGTAATCCATTAAAAAGTTTAAATGGATTACAAGAGAAGTTGAATTGGATGAGGATCCAGAGGAGATTATTAAATCCACTGATGACTCTAAGGTTTCTACAGGTAAGCTTAAATTTTAGAGGAATATTTAAGTTAAGCTTTAAGTTGCTTAAAGAAATGTTGATTTGAGTTAGAGGAAATAAGTAAGTGGTAAGTAAGTTGTCAGTTAAAAGTTTAAAGAAAATTGAGTTATTAGTGAATAAGATGATAATTAGGTTATCATTCTAAAGGTTTTAAAATGAGTATGAATGAGTGTAGATGTTAAGTTTTATGGACTTGATAGAGTTACCTTGTGAAGGTAAATTTGTGGAATGGATTGTCTACCCCTTCCATGATACAATGAACTATCAATTAGATTGCGGTTAATTTGCAAGAACTTGAAAAGTTTCAAGTTTGTAGTGGTGGGAAAAATATTAAATTTGTTTATTAGTGTTATTTTAGCATTAACTGCTATTAAGTCATTCCTACAAAGGTTTCAAGTCTTCTTATTAAACGATGTTGACATTTAGACATTTATACTTGAGATGGAAAATGTTTCAACTACTCGAGAATATTTTCAATGGATCTTGAAAAGTTTTACAGATTACCTCAATGATGAAATAAGGAATTTTAAAATAGAGGTATTCTATTTGACTTGAATATCAAGTGATATGATAGAGGTAAGCCTTATGGGTCATGATGCTAGTGTGACTCGAATATGTAGAAATTGCTCGATAACGATTCAAGTGGTTGTGTTCACATCAAATCTGATAGAATTGCCTTTCAATGAGTTTGAGGTTATTTTGGGCATGGATTGGTCATGGGTGGGTTGATTGTCGCAAGAAGTGATTATTTTTTAAAGATGTGGAGGGTTCAGAAATTATAGAATTGGTGAAAAATCGAAATCGTCATCCAATGTGTTATCAACAATTACTGCAAAGAAAATGATGTCGAAGGGGTGTATAACTTTTCTGGATATTGTAATAGACACTCAAATATTGGAAATGCAGTTGGATGATCTTCCCATAACTCATGAATTTCCAGATGTCTTTTCAGATGAATTACCTTGATTTCCTCCAAATCGAGAGGAGAAATTCAAGGTTGATGGTTATCAGGGTATTGAGCTTGTTTATATGGTTTCGTATCGAATGGCTCCGACCGAGTTAAGAGAACTAAAGGCTCAGTTACAAGAGTTGCTTGATGAAGGTTTCAGCAGTGTTTCATCTTAGGGAGTACCTGTGCTGTTGATGAAAAGAAAGATGAATCTACACGGTTATGCATAGATTATCAATAGTTGAATAAAGTGACAATAAGAATAAGTATTCACTTTTGAGGATTGATGGTCTGTATGATCAATTGGAAGGTGCAACAATGTTCTATAATATTGTTGTTCGGTATGGATAGCATTAACTGAAGATTAAAGAGGAGGATATTCCTAAAATATCTTTTCGGATGTATTATAGAAACTAAGAGTTAGGGTGATGCCATTAGGGTTGACTAATACTCTTGTATCATTTATGGATTTGATTAATAGAGTGTTTCAACTTTATTTGAATCAAATTTTGGTGACTCATTGAGAGAAAAAGTAGTATGCCAAGCTGTTGAAATATGAATTTTGGTTGACAAAAGTTTATTTTCTTGGCCATGTTGTTTCGGAAGATGACATAAGGGTAGACCCCAAGACAATTCATGCTCTAGTGGATTGAAAACTCCAAAGAATGTCTTAGAAGTTTAGAGTTTTTTGGGACTTGCTGGTTACTATCGAAGGTTCGTGAAAAACTCTTCGATGATAACATCATCGCTAACGAAGCTTTTAAGGAAAAATATGACTTTTATTTGAACGAAGAAGTGCCAAGAGAATTTTGAAATATTGAAGAAGATTTCAACAGAGGCACCAGTTCTTGTACAACATGAGTCGGGTTAAGATTGTATGTTTTTCAGTGATGCATCTCATAACGGCTAGGGATGTGTGCATATATAAGAAGGGAAAGTTTGCCTATGCCTCGAGATAGTTAAAGACTCACGAGAGGAATTATCGGATGCATGATTTAGAGTTGGCAATAGTTGTGTTTGCTTTAAAGATTTGGCACCATTATCTGTATGGCGAGCGATGCTATTTATACGGATCATAAAAGCCTAAAGTACTTATTGACTCAAAAAGAGCTAGACTTGAGACATAAAAGATGGATATAGCTTTTTAAGGATTATGATGTGATCTTTGACCATCATCCAAGGAAGGCTAATATGGTGGCTGATGCAGTTAACCGAAAGACTTTTACAACCTTGAGAGCTTTGGATGTGTGTTTTTCTTTAAAGGAAGACGATACCTTGATTGTCGAGTTAAAGTTAAAGTTGATGATTTTAGATCGGATAAGAGAACTACAAAGGAAAGACGAATTTTTTGGGTAAGAATTGTACAAATTGAAAATGAAAAGATTAAGGACTTTGAGGTCAAGACCGATGGATGTTTGTACTATTGTGGGAGACTTTGTATTCCCGACAATGAAGAACTAAATCTGTTTTGAGGCATTATAGTTCGTTGACTATGCATTTAGGTGGAAACAAGATGTACCAAGATTTAAAGAGTTAGTTTGGTGGTCTGGTATAAAAAGAGCCATCATAAAATTTATGGGAAAGTGTCTGACATGCCAATGGGTGAAAGTTGAACATCAAGTGCCTTCTGGATTATTGCAACCGATCTCGATTCCTGAATGAAAAGGGGAGCAAATCACTATGGACTTTGTTACAGAGCTACCTATGATACCCAACAAGAAAGACTCAATATAGTTGATTGTTGATAGATTGACCAAGACAACTCACTTTATTTCAGTTTGGACAAACTACTCGATGGATAAATATACTGAGTTATACATAAAAGAGATAGTTTGGCTGCATGGAGTGCATGTATCGATAGTATCTGACATAGGTCCAAGGTTTACTTCGAGATTCTGGAATTCTTTGCATGAGGCTTTGGGTATTTGATTGAATTTCAGTACAGCTTTTTATCCGCAGACAGATGGTCAGTCGGAGCGGACCATTCAGATTTTTGAAGATATGCTAAGGGCATGTGTGATTTAGTTCAAGGGATCATGGGAAAATTATTTGACGTTAGTAGAATTTAATAATAACAACAAGTATCATTTGAGATACAAGATGGCTTTGTATAAAGCCCTTTATGGGAGAAAGTGCCAAACACCATTAAATTTGTTCAAGCTTAAAGATCGAGATCTAATTGGCCTGACTTGATGAAAGAAATGAAAGATAAAGTGGGGATCATTCAATATAATCTCAAGAGAGCTTCCGTGCGAAAAAAGTCTTATTCAGACCTAAAAGGAAAAGAGATTGAATATCAAGTGAGTGATAAAGTATTTCTCAAGGTATCGCATTGGAAGAAAGTATTGCAGTTTGGACGCAAAGGAAAGCTGAGTCCGAGATTTTGAAAAGAGTTGAACTACTGGCTTATCAGTTAGCATTGCCTCTCGAAGTGTACTAGATCCTTAATATATTTCATGTATCGATGCTTAGGAAGTATCGATGAAATCCGTCATATATTATCAACCCAGAGGAAATAAATATTTGATCAAAATTGACCTATGAAGAGTAATCGATTGAGATTTTGGCGCTAGAAGTCAAAGAACTACAAAACAAGAAGATTCTTTTAGTCAAAGTTCTTTGGCAGAATCATAAAGTCCAGTAAACGACAAGGAAAAGAGAAGAGGACATGAAAAAAAACATTATCTGCACCTCTTCACATCAGGTACATTCCAAAATTCGAGGATGAATTTTTCTTAATGGGAAGAGTTGTAATATCTCAAATTTTGATTAGTGACCAAAATGTAAAATTTGAAAGTTAAGTGGCAAAGTATAAACTTTAAAATAGTTTAGGGACTAAAGTGTAATTTTAAAAAGTTATGTAATCCTACCCCATAAATGAATAGTTTACCTTCAAGGATGACTTTTCTATGGGAATCATATTTTTTCGTACGGATTTTATATTAAAAGCTATAAAGCGATAAAGTTCGAGAAAAAAATCGGTAAATCAAATCGAATAGAAATTTTGGGAAAAATTGAAGGTTGATAAATTAGGCTTAAAAATATTATTTCCACATGTTAAAATGATGGAAAATAATATGGATCATTGGATTTAAAGATTTATTTCCATGTTTAATTTAGACTGTTGGATTAAAGTGGCAAAATTGTAATTTTTGGAAAGTTGCATGGCCAAATTGGTAAAGGGTGAAATAATTTGTTCATCTTTAATTTTTGGAAAATGATAAGGTTGATGTGGCTTGGTTGGATGGTAATTATGAAGTTTCATTAAAGGAAAAATGAATATTTCTCATTAAATGAATATTTTTATTCATTTAAGTTTAAATAAAGGTTAAATTAAGATGAAATTGCATAAAAATTTTTGAAACTTAGGTCATTTTCAGCTCCATTTTGTGCTACCCATGAACAAGGTAAGAGGAATTTTATTTTCATTTTTGAGCAATTTCCTTTGGATTTTGGATCATGTCATGAAATAGAAAATTGTTATATTCAAAAAACGCTATCATTTAGTACCAATATTGCATGCTAATCTTGTTTGAGTTCAAAGATCCTAAATTCTAGGATTTTTTTCACATTAGGGAAGGATTTTAATGTTTTTGAGGTTGTAGAATCATATACAAGCATGATTGTTGATTAAAATCAATTGTACATGGCTATATATGCCTATGTTGAATTCGAAAAATCGTAGCTTTAGGGGAAATATATATTTTGATGAAATTAAGTTAGGGTTTTTTTTCTAGAGGTCTTCAAATGTTGAATAGAGGTTGGTTTCATACTTGAATAAATTCAAAAGAATGAGAAATATACCCTAAAGCATTTGACCATGAGGAAATAAGTTGGGAAAAATTTTCATGGATTAGAAATGATATTTAGAAGGTTCTACAAGCCTTATAAAAAATTTGGGTCATTTTGTAATTTTTCAAAAGTTGAGAGACCTATTCGGTAATTTTGAAAATTTATGGATTGATTGTGTAATTACTTAATAATTGATGTCATTAGTGAAATTAATATTTGAGGTCTGAAATTGAATTTATATTGTGGAATTAAGCCATTTTGGAAATTTGGCAAAGTTTAAGTACAAAATGGCAAATATTGGAAAAGTTGGTGACTTAAGTGTAAATATGGCATTGTTGAGGTTTTGTTCTGGAAATTAAATGCTGGAAATTTATTGGGCTTAGGTTTGGGCTTAAATTGAAGAATTTATGACAAGGGCCCATTATGAATAAAAAGAAAAAGTTAAGATGATTTTTAAAAGAATTTTGAAAATAATATCATATTTAAGTATTATTATTTTGTAAAATGTTAGTAAGGATACTAACATTGTATAATTGTATATACTTTGTATGGATGCTTGTGTAGATCGTGATCGAACTCGTGATATGAGCAAATGTAAGGCAAGGAAAAAGTTCAAGAATAATTAGATTTCGATAGTAAGGCAAAATAGTGAGGCATACCAGGTGAGTGCATTTATTATGTGCTTATATGATATGAGGACAACTTGCGATGAGTCAACGTCAAATGTTTTTATAAAAGCATGTTTTATAGTATTTTGAAATATTTTAATAATATTTATGAAAATGATTTTATGAATAATTTTAGGGTATGAACTACCCTAAAATAGATGGACGAACTTTTATATTATTTTAACAACTATCGATGTTTCAAAATAAATGTTTAATATGCGAATTTGATTTAAAGGCATATTGTATGTGCATTGAGAGTCATAGGCGCATTTTGTTTAATGCATTTGTTGCATTTTCGTATAAGTACTTTGTGTACTTTTGGCACTATATGTGCATTGATGGTGTTCATAATGATCATTTATTAGCGATCAATTTTGTTTAATGCATATGTTACATTTTCGTATCAGTACTTTGTGTACTTTCGGGACTATGTGTGCATCCATGACATTCATAATGAGTTTGTGAATTACCATTTCGTTATATTAGTATAGTTTGCTATCACTACATAACCTATGATTTCTTTTAGCACTTATGTACAATTCATGTACCTTTCATTCTCATTCGACATACATTGGGATATGAACGAATATTTTTGAATACTTTGATTGATAGGTATGCTGGGCAAATAAATATTGTAGGGCACGACACGTATACGGGGACATATACGTGCTCCATCGAATATTCATATAATTACAATTTCAATACGTATGAGGGAGTAAGATGAGAAGAGAAGTACAATAGAACTATAACAAGGCACGATACGTATGTCATATTTAAAAATTACAACCATTGCAAATATGGGACTATAACCTTGCATGTCAAACACCGTGCATATCAAACATAATATACATATGCTATTACGAATTTTTTTAATAATTACTGATATGTGCCTTTAATATTTGTTGCTTATAAAGGGGCCCTAGCGGGTTTTCGGTGACCTCAGTGTTGTAAACAGAATCGTGTTTTCATGAATCTTTAGATCCTTAATGTTTTTCACATTGGAACATCCATTGTCCCTCTACCAAAACCAATCTTTCATCACAAGAGTGAGTTTATGATAGTAACAATTAATATACAGACACCAAATTATAGAGCAACAAATATACAATTAACGTTTAATCAACCATTAAAATTATCATTTTAAACAGATTAACATATTAACCGTCACTGCCATTGAATCGAACGCATATAAAAAAATATTTATCTAAAAACAGTAAAACAAATATACATCACATACATATCACATCAGCAAATAATTTTTAACCTGGATCTGGATCACACAAGTGGCTCTGATACCACTGTTGGAACCATCGACGCACCTCATGGTGTATTGGAAACAAATACGACGGTCTCACCAGCGATACAAGTACAAAAACTCAGATTCAGGAGAAAGAGATATGGTTTGTCACCTTGGGTTCCTTAAATAAATGCAATACGACAACGACTCATGATCTCACGAATGATTCAAATTCTAGCCTCCACGAATATCGTCTGAGCCTTTACTCAGTTCACCCAGTTGAAAAACTGTTGAGGGTAATTTTGAAATTTTTGAAAATGGGATAAAAAATGGCTGCTAGACCGACATCTCCCTTTTATATGTGTCGCCCCAGCCATTATGGTTTTAATCCAAATTTAATATGGAATATAATTACCCTAATTATATTATTTTAATTAAATTTGATAATTTAATGTGTAATTAAAATTACACAAACACATATATATATTAATAGTAATATTAATATTAACGACACATTTTATTCATGTACAATAAAATTGTGCATAAGTAACACATTTATAAATTGTTCTTTTCAACCATTGGGTGTGACCCTGTTGGTTTCTGAAACGTTAATAGTAATAATAAGAACCATTATAATCTTACTAATAATGAGTGACATCTAGCAATATATCATTGTTATCTAAGTTACAGGAAGTCATGATTCAATATAACATGTTTGTTACTAACTCCTTTAATATATTAAATCCTTTTGTCCTTTATATCTAGAATAGACACAAGTCTTGGAATAACCACACTTGTATAACCCATCTATTATTTCTTGATATCTAGAGTAGACTATAATATACGAATAATTTTTGATAGCTCATATATTCGAGCAGGACCATGCGTTTCTAGTCTCACTTAATCAAGTGGCATGTGATATATTTCCTATTATGTAGGAAGGACAAATCCTATCTTGATTATTTACACCCCACTACATATGTCGTGATATGTTCAATGACAGTCTTTATAGTACAACTAATTATGGAGTACTTTTAATTATATTAAAAACATACAAAAATATATGTTGAGATGGTCTCAAGTCTAAGTATCATACATATGGTTGTTACCATGAGTAGTATCATGACCGACACATAATAATCCAATACATATGCTCGTAACTTGTCAATACAATACATTGTTCTGTAACAACATATTCATGCATCAATTCTGACATCTATATGTTAATGAAAACTTATTGTCATCAATTAATAACATGTTAGTTTGAAGCGTATTATTATTGCTCATGCCCATAATAGTACTTAACTAAAGATCTTTTAACAATAATCATATTATTATATGAACATTATTATCTTTTAGTTTATTTAATACTTAGAAATACAACAAAAGAAAACAATGGTAATGCCTTTATTGAATAAATACGGTAAATAAAATATTTCAATACAATCATCATATGATTAGTCTTTGAGCATACTTTAACAGATGTGACACTTCTCCCGAACAAATAGTGTCTCCAAATCTTCAACACAAAAGCCATTGTGGTAAACTCCAAATCATGGGTAGGATAGTTTTGCTTGTGAGGTTTTAATAGAAGGGACGCATTAGCCACAACTTTTCCCCTTGCATTAAGATGCATCCCAAACCATTTAGTAAGGCATCACTGAATACTGTGATGTATTTACTTGATTTTGATTGTGTCAAAACGGGGCTTGCTTAAGGATTTTTGTTCTTCTTATTCCTTACAAAAAGAACTCATTTCTAAAGTATTTTTGTCAATGATGCTCCAATCATAGAGAAACCCTTAATGAAATAATGGTATTACCTAACAAGGCCTAGAAAACTATGCACCTTGGTAATGTTCTTAGGCGTTCCCACTCTAACACTGCCTTCATCTTCTGGGGATCTACTAAAATGCCATCAGCTGCTACCACATGACCCATAAATGCCACTTCAATCAACCAGAATTCACACTTACCAAACTTGGCATATAATTGACGTTCTCTAAGCGTCTACAAAAATAATGCGAAGATCTTGATCATGCTCTTCCTCGGACCAAGAATACATAAGAATATTATCGATAAAGATCATCATAAACTAATTTAGGTAGGGATGAAAGACATGGTTTATCAAATTTATCAATCCCACAAGGCCATTGGTGAGTCTGAAAGGCATCACGAAGAACTTGTAATGGCCATACTTTGTCCTAAAAGCGATCTTGGCAATGTCAGCATCCTTTACTTTCAGCAGGTAATACCTGACCCCAAATCTATCTTAGAAAACACAGATGCAACCTTAAGTTGTTGAACATATCATCAATACAAGGGAAAGGGTAGCAGTTATTGGTGGTCAACTAATTTAGCTGCCAATTGTTTATGCACAACCCCATCGCCCATTATTTTTCTCGATAAAGAGGACCTGCGCTCCCCAAGGTGAAACACTCAGTCGAATAAAACTCTTTTTCAAGCAACTCTTGAATCTGGATCTTTAACTCTTTCAACTCCATTGATGCCATACGATAGGGTGCAATGGACACCGAAGTCGAACCTAGCAAGACCTCTATATTGAACTCGACCTCACAGTCAGGTGGTAACCCTGATAAATCTTTCAAAAATATATTAGAGAATTCTCGCAAGATATAGATGTCTTAAACCATTGGAACAAAAACTCGAGTATCCATCTTAGACTCATAAACGATAGTTGCATCAAATCAGCTAAGAATACCTTAACCTGAAGCTCTACGGGGAAATGATGATGAACCTTGTCTACTAAGATGTCTAATCTTAAGAGACTAGACACTCTGACCCTATTTCTAGATCCTTGGCTAAGATATTTCTTTTTCGAACCAAATCATAACAAACATAGGAGTGGGTGGAACCATGATTTTTCTACGTAGTAACGAAAATGGAGAAAGATATAAATATACCTAAAATCACATCAACAACATCGCACTCCTCATGGGCACACGACATATTGACGTGAGGCTACCCTAGGCTCCTGGACCCTTAGCCTTGAAGCGGATCTACAAGCTCTCAAGGACCCTCGGCCTCATTGAATAAAAGAAGCATATCTCTGCGAAGATGTAGGGGTTGAACTCTGAGCATGGGACAATCTCTGACAAAATGGTCCAAGGACCCACAGCAAAAGTAACCTCCAGTCGCTCGATAACAGTCTCTGGGTACCTCCTACCACAAGTTGGGCACATCAGATGATCTGATATCCTTTATGATATGCCAACGCTAAATTCGAAAGCTGACTATAAGGGTATCATAAGAGTTAGACCTACCTCCACGATTTGATCTCCGAGTTGGCCTCTAGACGACCCTGACGGTGGTCTCTCTGAACTCTAGGGGCCCCTGGCCTGCTTAGCTGATGACTGAGATGGCCTAACAGTCTCTAGAGCCCTTTGACTCTGACCGTTTAAGTCACTCACCACTTGAGCTTTCTTGTTCAGAATCCTCTCTACAACTTTGGCTTGTCGGGTCAACTCTATAAAGATACGAGGAGGATCGTCTGACAGATGTGTCTGGATGTCTAAGTGGAGGCCCTCCCTGAACCTCCTACAATGTTGAGCCTCTATCGAAATAGGATCTGATGCGTATTTACTCAACCTGAGGATCTCTTTCTCGTACTTAAGTATAGTTTGGTCACCTTGGGTCAGGTGTAGAAACTAGTAATGTAGATCGTTAGTGTGGGCCTTATCGATGTACTTCTGTATGAAATCAATCAAGAAATAATTCCAGGTGGAAATCTCTGGCCCCATCGCCAACTCTAGGGTCTTCCACCAGTTAATCATGTAACCCTTCAAAATGGAAACTCCACACTCTAATTTGACCTTAGGAGTGAGGTGCAACTGAAGAAAGGTATGAAGCATCACCCAGAGCCAATGATTTATGGAAATGGGGTCGTCGTCTCTCGATCCATAAAAGTCGATTGTCCTATATCGATGAAGCCTCTCGATCGGGGACTCTTGAGGCGCCATAGCAGGCTGAGTTGGGGGTACGGTTGGGGAAGGTGTCATAGCAGATGGATTAGGTATAGCTCGTAAAATTTGTCTAAGGGTCAAGGTTAGATAAAAAAATGTCACCTCATCGATGCCAACGTCCGTAGGTACGCCATGATTGAAATATGGAGCATACTTGTCACCAAAATCTCTGGACAAGGAGGCATGCCTCTCCTCCTAGTCCTTGTGACTAGGGATTATATCATTGGCTATGTTTGAATCTTGAAATTAGAAAGGAAAGTGAGGTCACTATCGCCATTCTAGAAAATTAATTATTCTCGACACCTGGGCATGTATTCACGCAGACACTTAATGGCTCTGACCCACGGGTCTTAGAACTACTAAACCTGGAAGCTCTGATACCACTAAATGTAACACCCTAATCTAATCTGACCCAAAAATCCATGGATTATGATGCCACACAAAACCACCAAAATGGTCAACCTGAAAATTTCTTTTCAGAAACATTAGTAAACATCAAAATCATTCCTCATAAGATAAGTGAAATCAAAATCAAGTTTACCAAATAAAGGAGTTTCCAAATACGTACAAATGCATTCATTACATGTAAATCAAAATAGACTTATGACTCAATCGTACAAGGTCCATCTAAAATACACGCCCTTTAAATAGACTTAAGACATACTCTACAATTACTGGTCTGGAATGTACTGATGAGATAGGCACCTCGGCAATACCTCTACTAACCTATGCACGAAACACATTCCATACGTTGAGCTTAGAAGCTCTGTGCCATGAGAATAACTACACAATACTACATGCATTCATTACATGAACTTGCTAGAGTGCAAAGTCATAAACACACAAAAGTAGTTAACAAACATGGGATAGGCCAAGTGGTGTAGTCGGAGGAATTTATGTGCATCGAAAGCTCACATATTGAACCTAGTTAAGCATTAGGTATTATTTTGAAATATACGTGGATCAAAATTTGTATCGGTACAACCCAAAATATCTAATACTAAGAGACTAGACACTCTGACCCCTATTTCTAGATCCTTGTTTGGGATATTTCTTTTTTGAACCAATTCATAACAAACATAGGAGTGGGTGGAACCAAGATCTTTCAATGCAGTAATAGGAATGGAGAAAACTATAAATATACCTAAAATCACATCAGCAACATCACACTCCTCAGGGGTACACACAACATATTGACACGAGGACACCCTAGGCTCTTGGATGATCTCAGATCTGGTAGTACCCATATTGTAATGCATTGAAGCTGCTCCGCCACTTATCGAGGCCCTTGGCCTTATTGAACAAAAGAAGTAGATCTCTACGAAGATGCAGGGGGTTGAACTCTCAGCTCGGGGACAATTTCTGACAAAATGGTCCAAGGGCCCATAATTAAAGCAACCTCCAGTCGTTCGATAATAGTTCCCGGGGTACCTCCTGCTACAAGTCAGACACACTGGATGATCTAGTGTCCTCTCTGATATGCCAACGTTAAATTTGAAAGCTGACTATAAGGGTATCCTACAAGATTTGGACCTACCTCCACGGTTTGATCTCTGAACTGCACCTCTAGACAACCCTGACGGTGATCTCCCTAAATTCTAGGGTCCCTGGCCCTGTTAGATGATGTCTGAGATGACCTAGCAGTCTCTAGAGCCATCTGACTCTGACCGTCTGAGTCACTCACCACCTGATCTTTCTTATTAAGAATCCTCTCTACAACTTTGGCTTATATGGTTAACTCTACAAAGATATGAGGAGGATCGACTGCCAGATGAGTTTGGATGTCCAAGTGGAGGCCCTCCCTGAACCTCCTACAACGTTGAGCCTCTATCAAAATGGGCTATGGGTGCGTACTTACTCGACATGAGAAACTCTTTCTTGTAATTAAGTGTGGTCTGGTCCCCTTGGGTCAGGTGTAGAAACTAGTCGTGTAGATCATCAGTGTGGGCCTTACCGATGTATTTATGCCTGAACTCAATAAGGAAATGATCCCATGTGGAAATCTGTGGCTCCATCACCGACTCCATAGTCTTTCACCAGTTAATCATGTAACCCTTCAGAATGGAAGTAACACACTCTAATATTCCCTCGGGAGTGAGGTACAACTGATGAAGGGTACAAACCATCTCTTGAAGTCACTAATTTACAGAGATGGGGTCGTCGTCTCTCGATCCATAAAAGTCGGTCGCCCCATATCGATGTATCCTCCCGATCAAGGACTCCTGAGGTGTCATAGTAGGCTGTGTTGGGGGGTGCAGGTGGGGGAGGTGGCATAGCGGATGAATTCGGTATAGCTTAGACAATTTGTCTAAGGGTTGAGGTCATATCACAGAAAAATGTCACCTCATCGATGCCAGCATCCGCAGGTACCCAATGAACAAAATCTAGAGTATACCCGTCACTAAAATCTCTGGCCAATGAGGTATGAATCTCTTTCTGGTCCTTGTGATTAGGGATTATATCATCGGCTATGATCGAATCTTCAAATTATAAAGGAAAGTGAGGTCACTATTGCCATTCCAAAAATTTAATTATTCTCGACACTTGGGGCACGTACTCATACAAACATTTAATGACTTTGACCCGCGGGTCTTAGGAACTACTAAACCTGAAAGCTCTGATACCACTAAATATAACACCCTAATCCAATCCAACCTGAAGGTCTATAGAATATGTTACCACACAGAACCACCAAAATGGTCAACCCAAAAATTTCTTTTCAAAAACATTAGTAAACATAAAAATCATTCCTCATAAGATAAGTGAAATCAAAACAAAATTTGCAAAATATGGGAGTCTCCAAATACATACAGATGCATTCATAGTATGTAAATCAAAATAGATTTATGACTCAATCGTACAAAGGTCCATATAAAATATATGCCCTCGAATATAGACTCAAGACATACTCTGCAATGGTTGATCTAGAATGTACTGATGAGATAGGCTCCTGGACAATGCCTCTACTAACCTATACATAAAATCACATTCCATACGCTGAGCTCATAAGCTTAGTGCCACGAGAATAAAGTATGCAATACTACATGCATTCAAATTCATAAACATGCAAAAGTACATAACAAACATGAGATAAACCAAGTGGTGTGGTCGGAGGAATTTATGCGCATCTCAGAAAACACACTAGCCTATCTAGAATGTGATATATTTGGGGTAAGAACCAAAATTTATGTGCATCAAAAGCTCACATATTGAACCTAGTTGAGCATAAGGTATGATTCTAGAATTTAAATGGATCAAAATTTGTACCAGTACGACCCAAAATTTATGTGCATTGAAAGCTCATATACCGAACCTATTCGAGCACAAGGTATGATTTTGGAATTTACGTTGATCAGAATTTGTACCGTTATGACCCAAAATTTACTTACATAGGATGCGTACAAAACATATAATATTCAAATATTCACAAACAAGGGACGATCGTCATAATACTAGAGTAACTCAGGTGTTCTAGCCGTTTCTCGACCATCATATAAAGGCCAAACTTATGTCTTTCTAACTTGCATGATTTCTAGGTGAGAAATTAGTTAACTTGATTGTTTTCACTTGTATCTAATATTTGAAACTTAAGCGAATTCAAGCACCCAAGGCCGAAGAGCCAAATCGATTGAACCAAAGTTTCCAAAAATCACAGTGGCACAATATCGATACTGACCCCTTGGGTATCGATACCCAACTGAGTATCGATACCAAAATTAGCATTGATGTTTTGAAAAGTACCTTGGTAGTGATACTTCTATGAGGAGTATCGACATTCTACACTTGGTATCGATACTCTGATGATTATCAATACCAAATTTAGCTTCGATGTTTTCAAGAATGCCTTAGTATCAGTACTAGCACTTTGAGTATTGATACTGGACCCTGATTATCGATACTCCTTGAAGAATTATCGATACCACCCTTACAAATTGCTTGACTTTTGCCTTTCACGAAGAACAATACCAATACGTTTCTTCCACTACCGATACCGACAGACTTGGGTAATTTGTTTTGAGCACAAAATCATACCCAAAACTCACTGATATACTCCCCTAAGACTAGAAAAGCTTATTAGAGTCTTAATTGAGTCTTAAAGGTCAAAAGTTGTCATATTTCATGATTACAAATATCAAATACGAATTATACCATGGATTTACTCTATCATGCTTTCATGAGCTTAACATACCAATATGCATAGAAAATGATCTATATGTTGTATGGTAAAGTTAGAAACACGTTACCTTGTGCTTAGGTGATTGAAAAAAGTGTTGAATTACCCCAAGAGTTATCTTTTCTTTACTCCTTGCCTTTAAGCTCTCACCATTCTCATTCACTAATCAAAACCATGAAAAATGAGTTGTTAACTCATTTTAGAATTTAAGAGAGCACTAGAAATGATCCCTACAGCACAAAACTCCCAAAAATGGACTGAAATCCTTATATTTCATAAACCCGTCTAAAACCCACTTTTTGTATAAAGAACCCAAAACTTTCAAAGGATAGCTCAATTTGAAGCTTAGAAAGAGTAGTTTATGAATCTTACCTTAGCATTCTGATTCAAGATTGCAAAAATAAAAAAGCTTGAACCTTTAACTTGCCTTGGAGAGGAAGTAGATGGGAGTGAAGGGAGGAACAAGATGACAAACAATACTGAAGAAAAAGAGATGGCAACAGACGTGATATATTCCTATTACTCGGGAATTCAACTTTAGTTTTGAAAAATGGGATAATTACTGACGTTAGCTCATTTTCACCATCAACATTTAAGAGAGTTTCCACAAACTTTATTCTCTTTACTTTTATCTTGATCATTTATGAATTTATCTTAGTGTAACATCATATGGTGAACATTACATACACAGATTATTAGTTATGTTTAAATAAAATACCTAAGTTTAATTCACATCTTAATATTACTTATTGTATGGTGTTACTTCATATATTTACTTAGTTATTAACGAATTATGTTAAGTTTGCATTCATTTAAACTGATTTCATTTCATTCAAATGTTTACAGTATATTAATCTTTTTTTCTAGCGCATTACAACTCAATTTAGCTCACAAGTCATATTTCTTAGTTTGTTAATAATATACCATCTCATCCTTAGCTCATGACATGCATTCTTAGCTCACAAGTACATATACATGCATGAAAGTAATCATTTGCATTCATTCCAGCTCATTTCTTTTGATTCACCTTAGTTTATTTATTCATGTAGGTACATCAATGGGAGTCAGGCATTATGGTAGCTTGATGGACTATTTGACCTCAATATGCAACTTATAATTAACTCAAAGGAATTCAAGTAACTCATAGAGTCTTATGGAAAGCTCAACTCAGCTGGAGGAGCTAGAATGTAGCTGAACTTAGCTGGATGAACCATTTGAAGCCAAGTTGCTAAAGTGATGTCAATTGCAGCTGAAAATAGCTAAAGGAAATGCTAGGGATCTTAAGAAGTCATGACTAGCTTGCTTGCAACACATCAGCCCTTACATCAACTTATCTAGCTAACATCACTCATCTAAGCATGAATGAAGACTACGTCATGCCTAAGGCTGTTGCATATGACCAATTCTTTATCACATGGTCGGGGTTGCACCATAAGCATCCTAGAGAACCATGTGCATATCATATGACTAGCAAGGCGTGTGCAAGGCTTGTGGGCTCTTTAGGAACGTTAAACATCAAGAGACCTTACCATTCAGCCAAGGCACATGTTGCTTCATTTATGCGCCAAATTGAAAGGGTTTAAACACCATTCGACCAAAGCTTATGACTCTCCAATCTAGCCGAAATATCACAATGTATTCATTCGGCCATACCCCTTCATTTTTTAAATAGGCTAGTCTATTTCTTTGTAAATACAACTTTTGATTATTAATTCAAGTGAGATTACTATTATTTCCCAAGTCCTTATGACATTTATTGACTTATAAAGTATTCCATACTTGTAGCATCAATCTTTCTTTCCATTTGATACTTGTAGTTCATAGATTGTTATCTAGTGGGTCCAAGTCCTTTCTACAATTCCTTATAAAAACTTATAAGAATCGGGTCTTTTCTCATTTATAGCATTGGTTCATTCTTAGTCTTATAAGATACTATCACCTTAACCATTTTCTTTCATAAACCATCATCTTCCCATTACTTAATCAAATTCCATTTCCATTCGAACAAAACAACCCACCATTCTTCACCTACATCAACTACCAATCCATTCTTTTTGAAGCCATTCACTTACATTTCTAGGTTGTTTTGATTTCTTCCTAGATCCACAATCACAAGGGTACATCACCCTTACATAAATTACTCCCCTAGTCCCTCTACATCTGAGTCGAGAATAAAACACTTTTTTATACTTGTTGAGCTCATTTCAAGCCCAAATCAAATCTATTTGGGTCCAAAGCTCAATACACTAAGGGAATTTAATTCTAAAGCCCAATTGAAAAACTCAAAACTCCTAATTCATATTTCGGGTGTTACATGTGCCATCATCAAGTTTGTTGAGAATAATAGATCCGTGGAGGTAAACATGATGCACTTCAAATGGAGCACACCATCGTGACTTGAACTTGCTAGGAAAGACCTTGATCCTTGAATTGTAGAGGAGCACATGTTGTCCTTCATGAAAATACCATGGGAAAATATATTTTTCATGATACTTCTTGGTTTTATCCTTGTAAAATAGGCGACTTCATCACTTATAAAGGATATAGGAGCTCTGAATCTCGTGAAAATGTTATTGTGAAGGAACTTGAGGATGATCTTTGTGTCATTCCTCGATGTAGCCACTACCTCATCCGATTTAGACATATAATATATTGCTAAGAGGATTTGAATATCCCCAAACAAAGATGGGAAGGGTCTCATAAAGTTTATTCCCTATTCATCGAAGAGTTCCACCTCTAAGATACTTTGCAACGACATTTCATGTCACCTGGAGATGTTCCCTATGTATTGGAATCTGTCACAAGCCTTGTAGAATTTATGTTCATCCTTGAATAGTGTGGACCAATAGAAGATTTATTGAAGAACCTTTAGAGCAGTCATTGTACCTCCAAAATGGCATCCACAAGGAATTATGTGACAAAACACCACAAACAAGAAATTTAACAATATCAGCGTACCATGAAGTTGTCATAACATATAATATTTTATTCCTCCTTGATTTTCAATTTGTCATGGCATTCAACCTTGTTTTTCTAGACTAAAAAGATGGTCATCAACTTGGTTCTCAATACATTTTCTATATTTAACCTCAAAGTCAATTTATTGCGAGAGAAGTATGCACTTAAAAAGTCTAGGTTTGACATCCTTTTTATTCACTAAGTATTTGATAGTTACATGATTGGTGTGAGCAATAACTATAAAATAAAAATACTATGGGAAACAATTCTTTCTCAGTGGCTGTGTAATTAATTTGTGGTTCATTCAAGGTACGACTAGAATAGTAAACAACATGAAAGATCTTACCTTAGTGCCGCCCAATCATTGCCCCCACAATATAGTCAATCACATCACACATCAGTTTGAATGGTGAAATCTAATTTGGGGGAACACTTATGAGTACTGAGATAGGTCTTTGTTTCAGCTCTATGAATGCGTTGTAGAAAAATTTATAAAAAATGAAGGGTTGGTTTTTTTGGAGCAAAATGCATAATGGCTTGGAGGTTTTGGAGAAGTCTTTGATGAATCTCCTATAGAAGCTTGCATGTCCCAAAAAAATTCGAATACCCTTCACAGTAGTTAGTGGAGGTAGCTTCTCAATGACTTTAATATTTTCCTTATCCATCTCAATGCCTTTAATATTTTCCTTATCCATCTCAATGCATTTTTGTGAGAACTTGGGGCATAAAATAGTGTCTTCGGTCACTATAAGGTGACACTTTTCCTAGTTGAGCACTAGATAGATCAACTTCTTCACATCTCTTGAGCACCTTTTCTAGATTACAAAGGCATTGTTTAAAATAATTTCCAGAGACAGAGAAGTCATCCATGAAGATCTCTAAAAATTCCTCAACTATGTTTGAGAAAATGGCTAGCATGCATCTTTAAAAGGTTGCTGGAGCATTACAAATTTAAAAAGGCATCCTCCTAAATATGTAGGTACCATAGGGGAATATGAAGGTTGTCTTCTCTGGGTCCTCTGGTTCTATAGCAATCTGGTTGTATCCAGAGTATCCATCAAGGAAGCAATAATAAGCCTTGCTCGCCAATTTATCCAGCGTTTGATCGATGAAAGGGAGGGGAAATGATCATTCTTGGTTACTTTATTGAGATTGTGATAGTCTATGCAAATCTTCCAACCAATGACACCTTATTACAAATTGTTGGATATTGGGTAGATAATTTCAACGTTAAGCCATTTAATGTTCTCTTTTATCACCATTTTCTTTATAATAGGGTTGAGCCTTCTTTGGGATTTAATATAATTGGTGTGGAAATCATCAAGGAGAATTTCATGCATGCAAATAGTAGGGCTTATACCTTTAAAGTATACCATAGTCCAACCTAGAGCTTTCTTATGTTGTGCCAAGACATTTATCAAGCCACGTTCTTGATCAGGTGCAAGACTAGAATAGATTATCACATGCAAAATTTCATTTCTAACTAAATAAGCATATTTAAGATGCGATGAAATAGGTTTTAATTCTAAGGTAGGTGCATTCTCAAGCGAAGACCATGAAGAAATAAATTTAGCAAAATCTAAAGGTTCAAATTGCATACATGATCTAGTTACGAGCAAGCTAGATTGTTGTACCTCTAATGGAAAGTACTCGAGCTCCTCACCTTCATCTTCATGAGTTTCACATATTATTCAATTTGCAAGAAATTACTATAGCAAAATTTTCTATCTTCCTCTTCCACCACAGAGTCCATGTCGAGAATACATTGGCACTCATTGGAATCTTTCACATACATGAGGGTGTTGAAAACATTTATGGTCACACTTTGATTAGCCACTCACATGGTAAATTCACCTTTCTCACAGTCGATTAAAATTCGACCGGTGACTAAAAATTGGTCTTCCCAAAATTACGGATGCGTAATCATCAACTTCATAATCAAGGATGAGGAAATTAGTTGAGAAAACGAATTTATCCACCTTCACCACTACATCATTAATTCTTCCTCCGGGTTGAACGTGTAATTGGTCGGCTAATTACAAAATGACACTGATCTATCATGCATTTCCCATGCCAAGCTTCAGAAACTCTGACTTGGGCATAAAATTCACACTCGATACGATACCATATAGAGCTCATAATTATCTCATACAACGAAAGAAATAATAAAGTTATCATGATCTTTTCCCTTTAGTGGCAGCTTGCTCAGCACAAAACAACACTCTTTTACTGTAGCAATAGCCTCATACTTCTCAACCTTCTTTTTTTAGTGAAAATATCCTAAAAGACTTAACATATATGGACATTTGATCAATGTCATGTAGGAATAGGACATTGATATGCAACTGGTCAAGGATGTCCACTAACTTCTTGAAATAATTATCTTGGTTGTGATTCTTCAATCTTTGAGGAAAAGACAGTGGGGGTCTAACTTCTTATTATACTGGTGGGGGTCCAAGTTTTGATGTAGCATTGTTCTGTATTTCATCAGTAGGGGTCAATCCTAGGGTTCTTCTTTATCATTCTCCATAGATATATCTTCTTGCTACTCAGGTTCTTCTTGTATAATCATGGGGTTAGGATCTTCTATTTTTCCCTTAAACTTATCTCTCTTATTAAGCTGGGTGCCACTCCTCAAGGTGAGCACATTGTTTTTCTCATTTCCATGAGCCTTATTGACTTCAGTATAACTAGGTAGACTACCTTGTGGGCACACATGTAATGTTATAGCAATTTAGCCCACTTGATTTTCCAAAGCTCTCAAAGATGAGCTATGACTTTGCAATAAAACACCTTGTCTTTGTAATAAAGCTCCTTAGCTCTTAATAGATGCGTAGTGATCTTATAATAAAGCCTTTGTAGTTTCCATAAAATCGTGGAAAGTAGCTTCTAAAGAGTTAGTATTAGATGAAGATGTTGAACCCTTTTTACATTTTGCCATGGCATATTATATTGAAACTTGGGGGTTTAATCAAATTTTGTTGTCGAGTTGAGCTGCTAACATTTTTAATTCCTTGATTACCCTAAGAAGAGATCACAATCTTAACTTCCTTCACCTCACTAGAATGTTAGGGATTCTTAAGCATGTTGGTGATAACTGAGAGTTGGGCTGAAACAGAGTCTTTAGCATTCAACTCAAAGGTTACTTGAGCTGTTCTTCATGTTCGTAGCCTTGTATAAGGGAATTGATAATAATTATTTGATATCCGGTCAAGAATATCAAATGCCTCTTCAATTGACTTTTCCAACAAAGTTCCATTTGTCAAAGCATCTAGCATCATCGCTGTGGGAGCATTAATACAATTTTAGAACATCACTACTTACGTCCAATCATGAAATCCATGGTTTTTACATTTATGAAGCAATCCCTTGTATCTATCCCAACACTCATACATTGACTCATCATCAGCTTGACGAAAGGAAGCAATGTCATTCCTTAGTTGAATGTTTATGTTGGGTGGACTATACCACAACAAAAGACTTTTGTATAGGTCTGACCATGATTCCATTGAGCCAGATGGAAAAACACTAAGCCAAGCTCCTGCTCGATCACACAAAGAATATGTAACTAACTCAATCTTCAACTGTAACACCCTTAACCCATAAACATACTCAACTATGAGTTAAATATGTAACATTAACTTTTAAACACTTACTAAACAAAATCGTGTCAAATTTTGATCCTTTTTGAAATTTATTCATTTATGCCCTTTTTCATTAAACTGATTAACTGCGTAACAAAAAGTTTAATATTTTAACCTTTAAATCAGATTCAATTTTAAACGTCAATTTAGTAGTTTGATATTGAATCATATTTAAAATGGAACTACCTAAAAATTGCCTATGTAAAAATTCATTTTGAGAGCGCTATAAATATAATTTAGTAATTATTATTCATCCAACATATTAATCGTACCTATTAATATTCATACTATTTAGTCTAATTTTATATATTACAAACCAATATATAAAACAAACTTATCAGAGAAATAAAACATAGTTTTAATAAAATGCCAACTAGCTAAGTCAAATAGCGCTAAATATCATATTGATACTAGAATAGGTGTGATCTGCAAAAAGTGATGCCTGTTACGCTTCCTACTCCCTTGACTTGTTCTTTCCTTTAACTATGCAATAAACATTCACACGTTAAGTAATAAATTAGTGAGGCATAATCTTAAAAAATAAAACATATCGACATAAAAATGAATAAATAATTTTTCTTACAAAAAATGTCTTATAATAATTTAAGAACATATAATAGGCTGGATAAATCTTTTCTTTCATCATAAACCTAAAAATGTCATTCGGAATATAAATACATATTCACACATCAGAACATTCAAAGAAAGATTTACTTCCAATGAATTGATCAATCCTATATATTTCAAATCATTTAAACAGATAGCCCAATGTACACAACTAAGAATGAAAGGAACATGACTCAGAACGAGTGTTTACACAATATTAAGTAATAACTGTAATAACTAAAATTTTGGTTAGTGACCAAAACGAAAAATTTGAAAGTATGGTGACCAAATTATAAAATTAGGAAGGTAATTTTTACAAAAAGAATTTTTATACCATTAAACATGTAGAATGATTCGAATATCAATTCTAACTTATAGGAAATTTTTATATGTTTTTTCCTAATTTCCTTCACCTAGGTTGAATACCCTAATGTTGGGTTTCAATGGTTTCCAACTTGATTCAAGCATGGATTCAAGCTCTCAACTTCAATTCCATGAAATGTAAATCAATTCTATATCAATTCAATCCAAAATCAATTTTCCATAAACCCTAAGTCATGACCATGTCATTCTTTATGCATTTACAATTGATTTCAATCATCATAAAAGCTTGAAAATAGCTTTACGACATCAATAACATAAAAATCAATCCTTAAATCATCAAACTCCAACTTGTTCTTCATCCACCCTAACAACCAACTCAATGATCCAATCAATAAAACTATGAAATAACTATACCAAATGATAGAGAATTTAGTGTAAATTAATTCTCTATTTCACACTTTAGTCCAAAAATAACATAAAAATCAATCCTTAAATCATCAAACTCCAACTTGTTCTTCATCCACCCTAACAACCAACTCAATGATCCAATCAATAAAACTATGAAATAACTATACCAAATGATAGAGAATTTAGTGTAAATTAATTCTCTATTTCACACTTTAGTCCAAAAACTCAAAAAAATGCCTTAAAAATAAAATTGAAATATTCCCCACCTTGCTAATGGAGGTCACATTCACAGGGAGACATGTGAAGCAAAATCTTAAAATTTATAATAAAAAATATATTAACACTTGTTTTATAATCTAATTAAATGAAATTAAAATTCATTTAAAGCTAGTTTACCATTTTTCTATTAATGTCACTTGATAATTTCTAGTTTTCCATTACCATGACTTTATCTACAAAGTCATCCATGAACCAAATATCTCATACTTTTCACTTTATTATTGAAATTTCCAAAAATTACAGTTTAGTCACAAAATTAAACAATCTTGATTTAACATGAAAAAATTAATCTTAATTCCAACGATTCATGTTAAATTTTACCCTTCTAAAATATGAAAATAATTTTTCTAACCTTTTTAAATCATCCTTCAGAATTTCTCAAAATTTTGATTCAATCTGATTATCCGAATTTTTACAGACTTTACTACTTTATATTTTTTGTATAAATTTCGAATCAAAATTCTGATTCCTATGAAAATGTCAGTTTCGGAGTAAATTATACATTTACGAGCCAAAATACATAACTTTTTAAAATTACATTTTTGTTCGTTGAACTTTTCCAAAGTTTATACTTTAACTACTAAACTTTCAAAATTTATATTTTAACCACTAGCCAAAATTTTGGATATTACAATTCTCTCCCAATAAAATTTGTCCTCAAATTTTCATTATGTATCTGATACAAAAAGATGAGGAAACTGCTTTTTCATATCTTCTTCCATTACTAGGTTGCTTGCTCGATTTTACGATTCTTCCAAAAAACTTTAACTAATGGAATCATCTTGTTCCTTAATTATTTGACTCCATATTCTAATGTCTTCATTGTTTCTTCTTCATAAGTCAGGTCTGGCTAAACCTCAGTCTCATCCAGTATAATAATATGTGAAAGATCTAAACTATACGTTCGAAGCATCAATACATGAAAAACAATTATGAATCTTATCCATTTCCAGGTATAAAGACAACTGATAGGCTACTAGACTAACTCTTTTGATAATCTCATATGGACCAATGAATCTCAGACTCAATTTTGATTTTCATCCAAATCATAAAACTTTCTTCCATGATAATATTTTAAGAAACACTTTATCACAAACTTGAAATCGAATCTCTTTTCTATTCAAATCTGGGTAAGATTTTTTCGATCAACGACTATCTTGAGATTGTCTTGAATAATCTTTACTTTTTCTTCTACATCCTTAATTAAATCGAGATAAATTATATCTCTATCTTTCAACTTGAACCAATTCAGAGGTGTTTTACATTTTATGCCATATAAAGCTTCAAAAAGAGCCATATTGATACTTGGCTGGTAGATGTTATCATAAGCAGACTCTGTTAAAGGCAAATACTTTTCCCACAATCATTTGAATTTTGATTACACACGCCCTTAACATATCTTCCCGAATATGAATAGTTTGTTCTGGTTGATCATTTGTTTGAGGATGAAAAGTAATACTGAAGCTATGCTTTTACTTGCTGATATGTATGGCATTTGAAAACAAACTCAATGATAGTTCTTTTCATGCCTGACCAATAATATCGACTCTTCAAGTCTTGATACATTTTGTTTCTTCCTGATGAATTGTCAAAGGACTGTCATGCACCTTAGAAAGGATTTTATTCTTCAATTCTTTATTATTTGGTATACATATCCTTCCTAGATAGTATAAACATTTATTAGACATAATTTCAAAATCTTTGCTTTCACCTTTTTTCACTCGCTCAATCTTTTATTTATATTTTTCATCTTTTCTTTATAGATACTTTATTTGTTCTGTCAAAGCAGACTTTAACTTCAATTTTGCAAATAGTTTACTATCTTCCTTCATTGAAAATGGAGCATCTAAAACTATTAATGCAGAAAAAGTCTTCAGACTTAACGCGTTAGCTACCACATTAGCCTTTCCCGGATGATAGTCGATGATTGCATCATAATTCTTGATAAGCTAGATTCCCTCCTTTGTCTTAGATTCAACTCATTTTGAGTTAACATATATTTCAAGCTTTTATTTTATGTGTAAATATAACATCGCTCACCATATAAGTAGTGGCACTAAATTTTCAAAGAAAACACCATCGCTGCCAATTCCAAATCATGAGTAGGATAATTCATCTCATGCATTTTGAGTTGTCTCGGAGCATAAACCACCACTTTTCCTTTTTGTATCAAAATATATCCTAAATTGTTATGGGAAGCATCACTATAAATCAGTCTTTGAACTATTCTGGTTGTAGTAAGACTGTTGCCTCTGTCAGAATCTTTTTTAACGTGTCATAGCTTTCTTGGTACTTGTAAGTCCAAACAAAAGGCATATATTTTATTAAAAAATTTCTTAGAGGGGATGCTATTATCGAAAAGTTCTTTATGATCCTCTAATAATAAGCAGTAAGTCCCAAGAAACTTTGAACTTTAGAAAAATTCTTAGGAGTTTTCTACTCCACTATAGCCTGTATATTCTTGGGATCAACTTTTATTCCTTCTACTGAAATTACATGGCCAATAAAAGTGACATCTGATAACCAAAATTAGCACTTGGATAACTTAGCATAAAGCTTTTTCTCCAGCAAAGTTTGAAAACAATACAAAGGTGAACATCATGATCTTATTGAGTCTTAGAATATAGTAAAATATCATCAATAAACACAATCATGAACCAATCCAAATATGGTTGAAATATTTGATTCATTATATCCATAAAAGTTTCAGAAGCATTGGTTAGTCCAAACAACATCACCATAAACTCATAGTGACCATATCGAGTCCTGAAAGTCATTTTGGAATATCCTCCTCTTTGATCTTTAACTAATGATAGCCAGATTGAAGATCGATCATGGAAAAAAATGATGCACCTTTTAACTAATCAATCAGATTATCGATACTTGGAAAAAAGATACTTATTCTTTATTGTTGCCTTGTTTAGTTGACGATAATCTATGCATTTTCGATTAGATCCATCTTTCTTTTTCGCAAATAGAATTGGCATGTCCCAAGGTGATACACTTGGTCTAATAAAACCCTGAATAGCTCTTGCAATTGTGTCTTCAATTCTCTAAGTTCAGTTGAAGCCATTCAATACGGGACCATAAAATTAGGCGTAGTACTAAGAAATACATCAATTTTAAATTCAAGTTCACAATCCAGAGGTAAACCAGGTAACTCATCTGGAAATACATCTAGAAAGTCTCTATAACACCCCAAAAATTTGATTATTGACCAAAATATAAATTTTGAAAGTATAGTAGCCAAAGTATAAATTTGGGAAAGTTTAGAGACCAAATATGTAATTTTTAACAGTTATATATTTTGGTTCATAAATAAATAGTTTATTTCAAATTTGATATTTTCTTGGGAATCAAAATTTTGATTTGGGATTTGTATTAAAATGTATAAAGCAGTAAATTTCGATAATAATTCGGATAATTAGATCGAACTAGAATTTCACAAAAATTTGAAGGATGATAAAGAATGGCTGGAAATATTATTTTCATAAGTTAGTGAAATTTAACACGGATCAGTGGAATTAAGGTTGAATTTTCCATGTTACGCCAATATTGTGAATTTTTTTAACTAAATTGCAAATTTTGAAAATTACAAGGGTAAACATGGAAAATTAAAAATATGATACTTTTTATAGATATTATGAGGTAAGGGATGATTTTATGGAGTGGCAAAGTTGTAGTTATGAAGATTCATTAAGGGTAAAATGGTTATTTAGTAAAAATAAATTTTTAATTCATTTTTAATAGATTTTAATCATGTGTAAAGGTGATTTATTGATAGAAAATTCAAGTGAAAGCCTTCATCTTCATCCTTTCAACTGTATACTCCATTTCTAAGGCAAGAAGAATTTGTTTATAATTTTTGATCCATTTTTATTAAGATTTTAAGTTAGGTTATTAAAGATAAAATAACCTACGCAAAATCTCTTTCATTTTGTATAAAAATCTTCATGTTTCATGCTTTAGTTGGTGAGATTTTAAGTGTGATTCTTATGGTTAAAGGTTGATTCTTGATGTTAGAAGTGTTATGGAGTTGAAATGAACAATGGAAGTTGTATAAAACAAGTATAAGATTCTATATGTTGTTCGACCATAGAGATTTTATTTAGGAAATTTTGTGTTTGATTTATAATTGATATGGAAATGAGTTGAAATGGTTGTAAATGATGTGTGGGTGATGAAATTGAGCTTGAATTAAGTTTAGGGAATATTTTATAGAAAGTTAAACTATTCAACCTAAAGGAATAAATAAGGGAAAATTATAAAAGTTTCTTGTGGATTAGAATTGATATTAGAATGATTCTACATGTTTTGGAAGTTGATTTGGATCAATTTGGAACCTTGAGAAAGTAAAGGACCATTTAACAAGTTTTGGAAATTATGGGATATAAGTATAAATGTTTAATTATAAGGGTTCATTGCTGGAATTTAATGTTTAAGTGTTAAAAGTGAAGTTAGAATATTGTTTAGATCAAATTACAAGAATTTGGAAAATTTAGTGGCTAATTCGAATTATGCTAGAAAGTTGGGGATGTAATTGCAAATTTTCAAATGTCAATATATTTGATTGTGTAGTATTACAATGCTGGAAATTTATACTTGGGCATTGTGTTTGAAGTTAGAATGATGATTTGGGACCAAATTGCAAATTTGGTTAATTTTAGTGGTTTATTTGAAAAGATTGGAAATTTTGGGGTTGTAATGATAAGTTTGTAAATGTGATTTTTTTAGATTGAAAATATTATTTAATGCTGAAAATTATGGTGTTAAGTTTGGATTTAATTAAATGGTGAAGGACCATTTTGAATTAATTGGAAAAGTTAGTATAAATTATAAAAGAATTCATAAATAATGATTAAATTGTAAAGTTTATGAAAGTGAAGTAGTTTGGTGATTAATATGTATAATTATGGAATTGAAGAGTTATTTTGGAAATATTGAAGTTGTTATTAAATAGTGAAGTGAAATTGTATCGAATATAAATTATGGATTTTATTATTGTATTTGGATTTATGTTAGTATAATACTAACATATATTTTGAATATTTGTTGTGTATATGATTTTATCTAGAGCGTGATAACTCCTGTGATAAGTCATTAAAGATTAAACAATAAGACAAATGTGAGTGCATTTATTTATTTAATTATACTGATTGAGGAAGACTTGCGATAAGTCAACCTCGGATGATTTATTTTTAAAGAAAAGTTTGAAATAGATTATGGAATATTTCCATAATGGTTACCAAAAGGATTTATGATTTATTTTGGGCATGAATTACCAATATAATTTTATATGATATTTTCTAAAAAAATATTTGAATGAATTTTCTAAAATGATTTTAAAGAACGATCTGAATTTTAATGATGGAATATTTCCTTAATGATTTCAAAAATGTTTTCTGAATATGATATGATATGAAAACCTATTGTATGTTGCATTGAAAGCTATAGGTACACTTGGCATGCCATTAAGTTTAGTAATTTCGATTCTGATATGGTATATTCCTGTACATTATGTATGGCACTATTGGTTAAAATGATATGATTGCACTTGTAATGAATATTCTAATTATTATGATGGCACCGTTGGTGCTTAGTGTGCACATTATGTCCGACTCTCGTACCTTGCATTCTCTTACATATACATTGGGATATAAAAGTAAAATATAAAAAATAAATGTGAAAGTTTTGAAAAGTATCATAAAAGAAAAGAGTATGAAAATGAAATATTAAAGCTCTAAAATGTGTCTGAATGAAAAATAATATGAAATGATTTTTATATCTAATATTGATTATCATGGTTTTGATAAAATCATGAGAATATGATTTTAAGGTTCTTGATGTGGAAAAATGGCTTCGATAAGTCGGTTTGAAAATTTAATTGCTTTATTTAAATTAAATTTGATCATTTTGAATTATTATGATTATTTTGATATTTTGTCTCACCTTAAATTTGTTATAATGCCTCAATAAGTTAAACTTAGTGTGTGATGATTTTCACGCGTATGTAAAGGAAAGGATAAGGACAGGAAGTAAGGAGCATTGAAAGGAACTCTTCTTGGGAAATCATACCGATCTATAATATCAGTAAGACATTTTATCTTTGACTTATTAATGGCATGTATATTATAATATTTTGTTGCTCTGATAGACTAATTTAAAACGATTGATAGTAGATATAAGTAAGAGTATAAACGAATAGTATTTTATATTATTATGTTATAAAAGTCAACTAATTGATTTTTAAATTAGGTAGTGTTTTGGAAATTTTATATATATTATGGAATAGCATCGAACTACCTAGTAGTTGCCTAAAAATCAAAATTGAATTGGATGATAAAACATTATTATATTTGTTTTAATCGATGAATTGAAATTTTGAAGTGAAACAAAATTTTACGTGTTTTCGTGTATATAATGTTATCAAAAGTCAGTGTGAAATTTTTAACTTGTATTTAAGTATGTATATGAGTTAAGGGTGTTACAGTCTCAGGCTATTGGAATATCTTCCAACTTAACTTCAGATGCCCGAGTATCCACCAGATTATCTAGAAAAGCTTGACAATCTTGTAACAATAACTTTTTAGCAGTCACTACTACGATCACATTGGACAATGGATTTACCCTTTCACTAACCACTATAATTTCTGAACCTTCTAAACTTCCAATATTAACCGTTTCAAGCGATAGTCTAGCATGGTATGATACAAAGATAGCCAATCCATGTCCAATATTATTTTAAACTCCTCTAAAGGTAATTCCATTAGATTCGTCGAAAACTCAACACCTTGAATCATTATCGGACAGTCTCTGCATATCCAACTCACCCTTACACTCTGGCCTAACAAATTTGTTGACATTACATTACTCGTGATAAAGATATAACATACGAGTGTGTCGAGACAAGATCAATCAAAATAAACACAGGTTCATCATGAAGATATAATGTACTTGTAATGATCTTTGGATCATCACGATCTTCATTAGTCATGATATTGTACACTTTAGATGAAGTATGCACATCATGCTGAGAAGCTGATTCTTAGAATCCTCTCCCTCTGCCTCTTCCTCTCTGGGATACTACAAATGATCTCTCAATCTAAATAGACTTTTCTCTAGCATATGGGACAATCTCTATTAAAATGGCCAGTTTCCCCACATCTGAAATAGGCCCCTAAAGCAGGAACTAATCTTGGTGTGATCTACGTGATCATGTAGCTTCTTATTGAGATTTTCGCCATTTTCTAGAACTGGCTCCTCTGCGATTGGATGCATCAGATTCATATATATTTTGATAATAAAAATTTGATCCTCTACCTCGCTTTGATTCAAACGAGGTAAAAGACACTCCTAGCCTATTCGATGTATGTGTCCTCTACTCGAATGCTCTTTCAGGTTGTGATAGTGATCTCCCAATTGCCTTGGCTTTATTAATCACCTCTTGGAAGATAGGCATATTAATATCCAATATAAACTCTGTAGCCATGATTGCAACCTTGGGCAAATAAATTACGTTTGAATCTTTCATCTTAGATCATTTCCGAATTAAAGTAGCTCAATTTATTGAATTCACATTCATATTTATACACAGTTTCATTTCCCTGCCTTAAGTTGAGAAATTATTACTTCATGTCCAGGATACATTGATCTCCAATATATTTGTTCTTGAACTCCTCCAGAAAGAATTGCCAGGTCACATGTTCATGATGATATGGATCATAACATTAGTCCACCACACTCGGGCATGTCCTCTAAGCAGTGACACAACTGTATCCCACTTTTCTGCATCAGTGTAATGGAATCCATCAAGCAAAATCTTTACATCATTCAACCATATGTATACTGTCACTAGACCCTCATCATCCTCACCTTTAAATTCTAGAGCGCCCAAACTCTTTAACTCTTTAGCAATAGAAAATCGGGGAGTTGGAGGGGCGGATGATTGTTGTCGTGCCAAAATGACATCTAGTGCCTGAAGAAATATTCATTGATCCTACACAGACATTTCCTATTGTGTCGGTGCTCCTTGTTGATTAGATTGAGAGGGTGATGCATTATTCACCTCATTACTCCCACTGTCGGCTCCTGTTGGAACCTCCTGATTGGTCGCCTAACGTAAACCCCCAGTTTTCGATGTCTAAAACAAATATATTTCACAAATACGTTAATAAGGAGCAACATCAATAATTCAATTACATAACCATACCAAATTAGTAACATTGACATCCTAGTGGCATGTATAACTTTTTAACATAAATAGCTTCAGTTTAGACCGAGTATCGACTAAATCTGCAGCTCTGATACCAATAAATGTAACATCCATAACCCGTAAACATACTCAATTAGAGTTAAAGATGTTGTATTTACTTTTAAAACACTTACTAAACAAAATCAGGTTAAATTTTGATCCTTTTTTAAAATTTATTCATTTATGCCTTTTTTTCATCAAACTTATTAATCACGTAACATAAAATTTAATATTTCAACCTTTAAATCATATTCAATTTTATGCAACAATTTAGCAGTTTGATACTGCATCACATTTAAAATAAAACTACCTAAAAACTGCCTATGTAAAAATTCATTTCGATAGCGTTATAAATATAATTTAGTAATTACTATTCATGTATAATATTAACTATACCTACTAATATTCATACTAGTTAGTTTAATTTATAAATTACAAAATGATATATAAAACTAACTTATCAGATCAACAAAACATAAATTTAATATACATGCTAACTAGCTAAGTCAAATAGCGGTAAATACAATACTGATACTGGAATAGGTGTGATCCACAAAAAGTGATACCCGAATCCCTACTCCACTGTCTTGTTCTTTCCTTTACCTACGTAGGAAACATTCACATGCTAAGTAATAACTTAGTGAGGCGTTATCAAAATAAATAATTCATATCAACATAAAAATGAATACATAAATTTTCTTATAGAAAATGTCGTATTATTATAGAAGAACATATAACAGACTAAATAAATCTTTTCTTTCATCAGAAACCTGGAAATGTCATTCAAAATTTAAATCCATATTCACACATAAGAACATTCAAAGAAAGATTTACTTTCAATGAATTAATCAATCCTGAATATTTCATATCATTTAAATAGATAACCCAATGTACACAACTGAGAATGCAAGGTACATGAGTTAGAATGTGTGTGTGCACAATATGCAGCATTAACTGCCAAAACAGAACACACCCTTGGTGCCAGGCATAAATATATGTGTTGTAGAACACAACATTACTATATTAAATTAGAAATCATATATAACAACTCACAATGTCAACACATCGTAAAGCCCAGAACGCACATATAATGTTAGATATATGTACATAAATATACTAGATATAGAATCACTAAATCTCATTGCATACCAATTGTACCACTAACTTTAAATGCATATGAAATGGGCTTATCAATAAAATCATATTCCAATTGAAATTCAAAAATAAAATTAACATAAATAAAAACGATTAGGCAGTTCAAATCCTAGATCGTTCTTAAATCATTTCAGAAAATATTATGAAAATATTTTAATAATAAAATTCTTTTACATACATCACAAGGCTCACATCAAAGGAAGAAGTAATAACTCTTCCAAATGATCCACTTGTCCAAGCCCTAGAAAAGAAGACCATAACAGTAGCAGACGTACAACGACTTTTTGAATGCGATCCTGATCTTATTTAGTCAACATGTCTTCTGGAGGTACAACCTTCTATCTTTTATCTTTCCAATGGTCCTTGAATTGCATCAATCTGATATCGGGAACTCAATATACGTTCATTGTAGTGAAGACAACGCATGCATAAATTCCTATACTAGATTAATACGTGATTTTGTAAATATTACGAATTTTTCAATATTTATATTGATTATTTCTAATATAATTTAATATAGGATGATGCATTATCTTTAAAGATTAGATTTATTATTTCATTAGGAATTAAGGATGAGTTAAAACATTATTTTTAGTTATTATTATTTTATTAGGAATTAGAGTTAAGACATGTTTAGTTTATTATTATTTTATTCATTAGTTATTTAGGACCTTTAGAACTCAGCCCCTATATAAAGGAGGCTTCATTCAAATTTGTAAATTAGTTTTCGTTGATTAATAATACAACGAGAGTTTGTTTTTGCAAGTATTGATTGCCTTGCGCCTTCGAAGCTTCTTCTCTTGGAGTTTCTTCAAAGTTATTGTGAGGGAGATTAATCTTCACACTCCAATTTGCCTTTTCAATGCGACTAGGAGGGTTGGTTAGAGCTATTTATCAAGTTTGCCTTTTCATTGCGACTAGGAGGGTTTGATTGGACACATATCCATCTATTTTCCACAAATCCATCCACACTATCAATTATCTTTACCGTCCACCTTCATAAGGGATATCTTTTGATTTCTTTATTATCTTATTTTATTTTCAATTTCTTTATCTTTTGTTTATTTTGTTCTAATCTTATTGTCTTGATTCTAGTACATCAAAGAAACCCTAAAGAATCCTAGCTACTACCACCACCTTCCCCTATTCACCCCCTTTGTTCTTCATCGAGTCTAGAGCTTTCTAGGTTTTATTCTTCAACAAGAGCAACGTTCTTTAATCCGCCACCGCTTCCCTATCAATTGATATCAGAGTTGGGCTGATTCTTGGAAAGAAGTAAGCAATCTTGCTTGTTCTTGCACACAAAACCGTTAAGGTACCCCAACGGAGCTAGTTCACAAAAGATTCATCGTTTCAAGTTATTTTATTTATATTTAATTTAGATTCAAATCCTTCATGGTAGTTTGCTATTTTTTTCAAAAAAAAAACACAAAAAAGGGAAAAAATGGCCAAAATTTTTTCAAAAAATTTACAAACAAAGGAATTTAGGGCTTATTTTCTTCAGATCTCATATTCATCAAAAGAGTAATTTCTAGTTCAACATTCACCCTAATCAGAGTTCATTAGAGCCTTCAAATACATCATTCAAGTTTCATCGATAGATTCAGTCTATAATCTTATCGAATTTCTTGTAACATATACAGGAGGAATTTCATTGTGAAATTTTTCATATTGAAACTTAATATATTGGAGATCATTCACACAAAAAATCAGAAATTTTGGAGATCAATAACACCTTCGAACAAAGTGATCACGAAAAAAAAGTATTTGAGGACACACTGTTCAACATAGTCTACTGGATACTACTGAAAGTATTTGGTTCTAAAATTTTAAAGGTGGTTTCCTGACGTATCGAAAGACATTTAAGAATTTTTCAAAAATTTTGGACACCGGTAACCCCCCTCAAAAACGTTACTCAAGTTGATCCAGTGTTTTCTAGGTTTATGGTTTGGTTTTTTTTTCCTTTGACTTTTAGTTCTTTAGGTTCTTTTGTTTTTCGTTTTTAATTGTTCTTTTGTATTATCTAACACATTATACTTCTTGTGTTAGTAGGACTAAAGAGTTTGCATTTTTCTTCCTTCTTTGCATTCTTATTCTCTTGGAGTCTAACCTTTGTTTGGCCTCTTAGAGCTTTTAAGTTTTTCTTATCGTCTTTGCTAGTAATCAAACTCCGATACGAACTGTGGAAGACTACTTGGTAAATTTAGTTTTAAAGAGTACAAGATCGGCTTACTTGCCTCTCGTTGTGTTACTTTCTTGGAGTGACTTGTGAGGTTTCTTACTTTGTTGAATTTTCTTTCTTTTATTTTTTATTTTACTTTAAAATTTTCTTTTGAGTGTTATGATTTCAGGATGGGCGACAATAACAACAAGAACAACAATGTTGAACTTTTGGTACCCATGAAAGAACAACTACGTTTCCAAGCACCCAAACTCTTTGCAAAACCAAAGTTCACGATCTCGTCTTTCAAAGGAGACAACAATCTAGACATGTACATCGATTGAGAAGGAAAAGTTGATCTCATGTTCTCATACCATGATTGCCCCCAAGCTAAACAAGTTCACCTCATCACCATGCAATTCGAAGGATATGCTCGAACTTGGTGGATGCAAACAAGGAAAAAGATCAAGAACTTCCAAATTCAAATAATCACTTCTTAGATCGACCATAAACAAACTATAAGGAAACGATTCCTATTGACAGATTATACGCGAGAAGTTAAACTACGACTGCACCGACTTCGACAAGGTAGAAGTTCAATTGAAGACTACTACCAGGAAATGCAATCCTTACTCATTAGGGCTAACATAACCAAAAAAATAGGTCACCGTGTCAAGATTAGTCGTTGGCTTAAACTCAAACATCACTGATCTTTTTAATCTCCATGGGTACGAAAACCTTGAAGATACACTAAATAAAGTAATGACAATCGAAGCACAAATCTAAAGGAGATTCTGATTCAGAGAACATTATCAAGATACTTCATCCTCTTACCAAGGTAATCCTTCCTCATCTTCTACTCCATCTTCTCTAAAAGAGGCAAGAGATGACAAATCTGACAAGGAGAAAGAACGACCAGTAAAGAATGACGCACTTCTAGCCCCTAAAGATCAAATAATAATTTGTGAGGAGGTAGGGAAAGCAAAAAAAGAAAATGCTGAGAAAGAGGCAAAAGCAAAAGAGGTCATTATTTACAAAAGCCAAAAGAATAATGACCCATGGGAGGTTAGTGAACCTAAATGTGAGAAGAAAAGAATGACTTAAAATCTATGTGTGAGCACAAAAGAATTGAGAAAGAACATTTTTTACAAACAACCTTGCATCCTTGTTCGCTTTAGGGAATTAATTGTTTCGATTCTAACATTATCAAGGATTTTCCTAGTGTGTTTTCATCTCTTTTACAGGATTTTCGAGAAGTATTAGGTTATCTACCTAACGAATTACCACTGAAAAGAGAAAAACAACACCAAACCAATCTAATTCAAGGTTCTATCATACCTCATCAAACATACAATCTTGAAGAAACCAAAGAGTTATATTTGATACAAAGATGCTATATCCATGAAAGCCTTAGTCGTGATGCCATCTTAATGATGAAACATGACTTAAACAACTCCACATGCTTTATAGTTCGTGCACAGGGAATCCATGTAAATGATGAGAAAGTAAAAACAACACAAGACTGGCCCACACCATCTTCCATCGCCAAGAGTTATCGAATAGTGCTAGGTGACCCTCATGACGGGTTACCACCTGAAAGCCCTAATCACTATGCCATATCAATGAAGAGTCACGATTTACGAGAGTCCAAATGTAAATATTTTATTACTCATTTTAATGATATTGTAACGTACTTCTTCTCCTATTTACAAGGTAAGACTCTTGAAGTTGTCATTCATACCAAACACAACTCCTTTAAGTGCATAACAGACTGAAGTAAGCAAAACATAATAGATGATGCTTTACCACGAATGTATACTTTTAAGTATACTATTATTCTGAGAATTGAACATATCAAAGATGTATATAACGATAACTCGGATATTTATGATATTTCTGTCCATACTTCTAAAAGTGCTTTTAATGAGCTCTATCTTGTATATGAGTTTCCTTGCCAACTGAACATGTTGTACAGTTTACAAATCTCCTCCTGAGAATTCTTAATTCATGAACCACACTTAGGAGACTTAAGGGATTACTTTAACAAACCAGTTGACATGGTTTTTAAACACTCATTCTCTCTACACACGAATAAAACCATGGAGAAATTATCTGAAACAATCGTACAAAAAGCCAACAGTAGTCGGTGCCATGATGAATTTCAATCTAAACATCAGATTACAAGACTTGTATGCAAAAGAGGATTCCAAGACTACAAGAAATCAATTCATACAAAGAAGAAACCACGACTAAAACACATAAAGACACATCACATTGATCCTGGTAAATGTTTCACAAGTTTTTCTTTCAACACATCTAATTCTCTTTCTTTTGGATTTTCAAATTTGAGGACGAATCCTTTTGAGGATTGTGAGAATGATACATGCACCAGGGTCCATAATACATTCTTTTTTGGACTAATGTTTCTACTCGAACCTATTAGAAGAACAAAGTCTCAAAGATTCAAAGCATATATATTCAATAAGCATAATGTGAATGAATTATTAAACTATTCTAATTTTGCTCCATTTAATGTTTTAAATTCGAGGTTGAATCTTTTTGAAGAAAGGGAGGATGATACATGCATCACAAGGCTCACATCAAAGGAAGAAGTAATAACTCTTCCAAATGATCCACTCGTCCAAGCCTTGGAAAAGAAGACCAGAACAACAACAGACTTTAGACAACTTTTTGAACGGGATTCTGCTCTTATTTGGTTAACATGTCTTCTGGAGATAAAATCGTTTGTCTCTTATCTTTCCAGCGGTTCTTGAATCGCATCAATCCGATATGGGAAGTCAAGATACGTTCATTGTAGTGAATACATCGCATGAAGAAATTCCTATTCGAGATTAATACGTGATTTTGTAAATATTACGAATTTTCAATATTTATATTGATTATTTGTAATATAATTTAATATATGATGATGCATTATCTTTTAGGATTAGATTTATTATTTTATTAGGAATTAACGATGAGTTAAAACATTATTTTTAGTTATTATTATTTTATTAAGAATTAGAGTTAAGACATGTTTAGTTTATTATTATTTTATTCATTAGTTATTTAGGATCTTTAGAACTCAGCCCCTATATAAAGAAGGTTTCATTCAACTTTGTAAATCAGTTTTCTTTGATTAATATTACAACGAGAGTTTGGTTTTGCAAGTGCTGATTGCCTTGTGCCTTCGAAGCTTCTTCTTCTGGAGTTCTTTCAAGTTCTTGTAAGGGAGATTAATCTTCACACTCCAATTTTCCTTTTCATCTCGACTAGGAGGGTTGGTTAGAGCCAGTTATCGAGTTTACCTTTTCATTGCGACTAGTAGGTTTCGATAGGACACATATCCATCTATTTTCCACAAATCCATCCGCACCATCAATCATCTTTATCGTCCACCTTCATAAGGGAGATCTTTTGATTTCTTTATTATCTTATCTTATTTTATTTTCAATTTCTTTATTTTTTGTTTATTTTGTTCTAATCTTATTGCCTTGATTCCAGTACCTCAAAGAAACCGTAAAGAATCCTAACTGCTACCACCACCTTCCCCTATTAACCCTCTTTGTTCTTCATCGAATCTAGAGCTATCTAGGTTTTATTTTTCAACAAGAGAAACGTTCATTAATTCGCCACCGCTTCCCTATCAAATTCATATTCGTTTTATTTCTAAAACATTAGAGGTTGACTTATCCTAAGTCTTCCTCGTATCATAATAATAAAAATGGGTAAGAATGTACTCAATTTAAATGTCCAACTAACAGACCTTTAATATGATATTCCTTACTCGGGTATATTTTTATAACCTTTGATTCGTTTTGTTTACACTTTTGTTGAGTATCTGAACAGAAATCACATTCACAACACACATACATTTCAAAGCATATGTTAGTGACATACTAACATAGGCAAAATGTAGTAACTTAAATCATAAAAAAATATTATATACTTATTTGATACTAAATATACTTCTCAACAAAACTATTGACTTTAATATTCCAAAAATTACACTTCAACTCCTTCAATAATCATATTCATCCAATAACTTCCAACTTAAATTCAATTGCATAATCTAACCATAAAATTAATTCTTTTATAATTCATTTCAACCTTTTAAATTTATTAAAAATAGTCCTTTGTCATTTCACTTTAATTTAATTCCAGACACCAAATTTCTAGTATTCTAATATTGTATTCAAACTAGCACTTTCAAACTTGCACAACTACCAATTAAATCCCATACTTTCCTTTATTCATGATTTAATCCCCTAACTTTAGGAAACTTGCAATTTGATATGAATCATCATTATAAAATTAAAATCAACACTCTAAAATAAATTTCCAGTGTTGTACATCAACTATTAAACAATCATAGTTCAATCCCTATAATTCTCAATTTATGAAAAATAGACCTTATACTTTCATAAATTCTCAAATTAGTCCAAACCAATTTCCAAAGCACATAGAATGATTTTAATATCAATTCTAACTTATAGGAAATTTTTGTATAAATTTTCCTAATTTCCTTCACCTAGGCCGAATACCCTAATGTTGGGATTCAATGGTATCCAACTTAATTTAAGCATGGATTGGAGCTCCCTACTTCAATTCCATGCAATTTCAATCAATTCCATATCAATCTTTCCATAAACCCTAAGTCATGGCCAAATCCTTCATTATGCATTTACAATTGATTTCAATCATCCTATAAGCTTGAGAACAACTTTACAACATCAATAACATAAAAATCCATCCTTATATCAACAAAATCCAACTTGTTCTTCATCCACTCTAACAAGAAAGTCAATGATTCAATCAAGAAAACTATGAAATTATTATACCAAAACTCAAAGAAATGGCTTACAAATAAAATTGAAACCTTCCTCACCTTTGCTAATTGAGGTCATGACCACAAGGAGAAAGATGAAACAAAATCTTGAAATTTCTAATAAAAAATCTCTTAGCACTTGTCATATAATCTAATTAAATGAATTTAAATTTCATTTAAAGCTAGTTTACCATTTTTCCATTAACGAAACCTGATAATTTCTAATATTCCATTTCCTTGACTTTATCTTCAAAGATAACCATGAACCAAATATCTCATATTTTTCACTTTATCCTTGTAATTTCCAAAAATTATAATTTAGTCGCCAAATTAACTAATCTTGATTTAACATGGGAAATTAATCTTAATTCTAATGATCCATGCTAAATTTCACCCTTCTAAAATATGAAAAATTATATTTCTAACTTTTTTCATCATTCTTAAGAATTTCTCAAATTTTAATTCGATCCGATTATCCAAATTTTTACCAGACTTTACTACTTTATAGCTTTTGGCATAAATTTTGAATCAAAATTCTGATTCCCATGAAAATGTCAATTTCAGAGTAACCTATTCATTTATGAGCAAAAATACATAAGTTTTAAAAATTACATTTTTAGTCCCTAAATTTTTTTTCAAAGTTTATTCTTTAGCGACTAAACTTTCAAAATTGGTGATATTACATCAATAAATCCTCATGCACACCTTTATGCCTGAAAGAATCACAAACATCCAAGAAATCATGTATGTGTTACCTTGCATCTTCGAGAGGCATGCCACGAAACTATCCAATAGATTTAAACATGTTGAACATCATCGATTTGAGCAGATATGGGTTGTATGAATCTCGGGATCTATAATACTAGGTTTGAGATCATCCAAGATAGGAGCTAAGTGATCTTGAACAACTCTAGTTCAAGCTACTACTATGTTATTTCGAATTGTTGCATATTTTCATCTACAGGGTCCTCAATGTGTTAATCTCATTGATGAGTGTTTTAATTAGTTAATATTTTGTTATTAATGAATCCATGTTATCCCTTTATAGTAATAATTTGGTTTATTTATGTTTGAATCCATGCAAGACTCTATTTTTCAAGAAACAATAATTACAGAGCAGATTAAAGTATATTTATCCTATTTTCTAGGAGTAGTCAACACCAACTCTAATTAGAAGACCAATCTAGGTTTCAACTCTAATTGAAAAATACAGTCAACAAGATCAAAGGAGAAAATCAATGCGAACCATAATTCTTTAGGAATTAAAAGTTGTAATTAAATTCAAATATCTTAGATTTTATTATTTAATCAATTAGGATTCTAGTTTGCTTCGGATTTTAATTATTTATTATTAGGAGTATTAGTTAACTATTAATTAGGAATTAATTATTTTTAATTTTCTTGAGAGTTAGTATTTTATTCTCATTAGGATTATCTCAAAGCTATAAATACCCTCTAGGGGTGAAGCTTGAGAGAACATATACATAATTCAAGTATAGTATTTATTTTGGCTTTTGTTTTGTTTTAGGTTTTTAGTTCAATAAAATTATTTTCTTCTTCATCTTTTCTCTGTTCCACACGCCAAGTATGAACTCTATCATACTTGGCTAAACTTTTTCTTAGATGATAGCTGAGCTACGACTTGATTCAACTTCAATACTTTTTTCTTTAAATATCTCAATACCTTCAATCCAAAGAGTGAACATTGGTTTGATCGATGTTGTGATCTAAAGTTGGGAAGGAGAGTCGACTTGTAGCAAATTCAATTCCCTAAGTTGAAACATAGCAGTGGTTCGTTAAGGGAAATCAAGGTTAGGTTCGATTCTCATTGAGACACCATAATCCGAGCACAGGCTTTCCCAGTTCCTAAACCAGCATTGGAGTTAACATTGATATGCACTATTAATCCAAACAAGGGCTAAATTCCAAGGATTGACTTTGGAAAATTAGTTCACTGGAGAGAAGAGCAAGTTACAAGGGTTGGGCCTTGTAGACTATAACCAACAAGTATCTGAATTAAAACCTATTTCAGTGATCGATATGTATTGAGGCAAAGCAAAGCTTAAGGCTATCTCTCATCTTAATTAATTATCTCCAATTTACTTTTCTTATTTTTATTGTTTTCCTTTAGTTTTATTTTATTTATTTAGTTACTTGATTATTCAACCCGCTTTTTTTATTCTTTTGTTTTACAAGTTTCTTGGTTAGATTCAAACCTACACTAGAAATTTTTGAATCCCTGTGGACCAACCCCTTCTTCTTTATTCTACATTTATAGCTTACTTATATGAGTAAAAACTCTAATTATTTGATAATTATGACGCTTTTTAAATTGGCACCGTTGTTGGGGATCACAACAAAATTACTTATTAAAGTTTGTTCTGATTTATGACTAGGGAAAATCCTGACGAACTAGTAGATTGGATACTTGAGATCGAAGCATTTTTCCAAAGTTTATGCGCACATACATTACAAGAAAGGCGACAACAAAAACAAGAACAACAACAATTTGAACCTAATCCAAAACATCCTTTGAAGCTGAGACATTCTCTAACGCCATAAAAGACTTCAAAAAACTGATTCTATTGGCTGAACAGACAATCTAAGAATTAGTTGTGGCACCTATCAAACAACAACCGTTATGCATTGCATTTTCTCGTGGAGAGACACTATTTGAGCTGAAAACATGTTTGATCCATCTTCTACCTACTTACCATGGATTGCCCAATGAAAGTCCTCAAGAGCAACTTACTAAGTTTTACCTGGTTTGCTTTAGCATAAAACCACAAGGATTATCTGATGATTAAATTAAACTATTCCTTTTTCTTTTTCTTTAGCGGATTCAGCTCAGGATTGGTTATTTTATTTACCTCCTAAGTCTGTTAATACATGGGTTGATATGACTCGTCTTTTTCTTAATCGGTTTTTCTTTGCAAGAAAAGTGAGTGAATTAAAAAGGAAAATCTTAGGATACAACAAACAAATGGAGAATCATTATATGACTACTGGGAACGATTCAAGAAACTCTGTGCTAGATGCCTACAACATGGACTATCAGAGCAAACACTTTTTCAATATTTTTATGAAGGATTACTTCCTTTGGAGATGAAGATGGTTAATGCAACTAGTGGAGGAGCACTGTTAATATGACTTCAAACGCAGCCAGAAATCTGATATTAACTATGGACACCAACTCTCAACAATTTGGCTTTGCAGGTGAACATACTCGACCTGTTCATGAGATAAGCACAAATTCATTGGAAAATAAAATTGATAAATAACATGATATTTTTCAATATCTCGTTTCAGGTAAAACAACTACAACTAGACTTTGCGGAATATGCACAATGCCAGACTATCCTACAGATTATTGTCCGATGTTACAATAAGACTTTATCACCACAAGTTAGTGCAGTTGGAAATTTTCCAGGACCTCCCCAGAGATAATACAACCCTAACGCAAATACCTATAATCCAGGGTGGAGAGACCATCCAAACTTCAGCTATGCATAAAACTAAAGGCCTTCTCAACAACAACCATATCAATCGAGGCCACCTCAACAACAGTAGTAACAACCGTCAAAACATTCATTGGAATATATCTTTGAGAAGTTAGCACTATATCAAAAGAAGTTTCAAAATAAAACTAAAGCACATCTTCAGGATTTGGATAAGAAAATGAGTCAACTGGCTCAGAACGTAGGACTTATAAAATCATAAGGAAAACTATAATTTCAAACCAAGACAAACCCACGAGAAAAAATTAGTGCCATCACCTTTCAGAGTGGCACCATAATCGTGCCAATCCTTAAATAGCATTTCACAATACCCAATAGAGAAAATAAAATGAAAAACCAAGACCCTGAAGAAATCAAGAAGAATGTGGTGTAAAAGATGAAGAAAAAGAAAGAAAAGAAAAATTACAAGAGGAAAAAGATGGAGTTAACGCACAACCCCAAAAGAAAAAAACAATCCTACAATATCCCCCTATGATACGTCACTTCCCTTCCCATCAAGGTTAGTATAATGAGACAAAAAAGTCAAGGAAAAGGAGATTCTTGATATTTTCCAAAAGGTGGAGATTAATATACTACTTCTTGAAGTAAAACAAAAAGTGTTACGACATGCCAGATTTTTAAAAGATCTTTGCACAAAAAAGAGACTTACTAGTAATGAAAAGGTAAATTTAGGTGAAAACGTCTCCTCTATTTTTCAACATAAGCTTCTACCGAAATTAAAGGACCAAGAAATGTTTGCTATCCCTTGTAAAATGGGCAAGGCAGGTATTTAATGTGTTATATGTGACCTTGGTACTTTAATTAATGTTATTCCCTTATCTGTTTACAACTCAATTTTTCCTGAGTCTTTGAAGGAAACTAGAGTAATAATTCAACTCGCTGATAGATCCATCATTTATCTTGAGGGACTTCTTGAAAACATTTTTGTTAAGGTAAATGAGTAAATTTTTTTTCTATTTCATTGACACGGAAAATGAATGAACCAACACCTCTTTTGAAATCCTTCTCGCCACCCATTCTTAAGCACTGCACAGACCGAAATCGAAGTTAAGAGTGGAATTCTTACTATGGAATTTGATGGTGAGGTTGTAAAGTTTGATGTTTACAAAGCGATGAAGTATCCAAAAAATATTGCAAGCATTAAATTTGTTGATGTTATTGAACCTTTGGTGGATGAATTTATTGAGACTAACTTATCCAATGATTTGTTCAGAGAGTTAGAAAATAACGAAGAAGAAATCAGGAAGTTAGAAAATATATTTTCTATCCAACCTTATATGTGCCTAACCTCATCCAAATATAAACTTTTACCTTAAATTTTTTAGGCACCACAAACCGAATTGAAACAATTACCATAAAGTCTCAAATATGCATTCATAGGAGATAACACCACCCTCCAATTATTATTTCAAATAAACTTTCAAAGGAGGAGGAAAAGGACTTAGTGACAGTTTTAGATGCTCACAAGGAAGCAATTAATTGGACTATAGCTGACATTAAAAGACTTAGTCTATTGACGTGCATTCACAAGATTAAAATTGAAGAAAGTGCGAGACCATCCTGAGAATTAAAAAGACATTTGAATCCTCCAATAATAGAGGTGGTGAAGAAATAAATTCAAAAAATTTTAGGTGCCTACGTTATCTACCTGATATCCGACAGTAATTGGGTAAGTCCAACCCATGTGGTTCCTAAGAAAACTAAAGTGATGGTAGTAAAAAATACAAGAGTTAAAAATGAATGGAGAGTTTTTAACGATTACAAGAAGTTAAACTCACGTACTTGAAAAGATAATTTTCCACTTCCTTTCATTGACCAAATGATTGAACGATTAGCTGGTAAATCTCACTATTGTTCTCTATATGGTTTTTTGGGAATTTTTTCAAATTTGAGTCATATCGAAATTTCAAGAGAAAATAATGTTTACATGTATCTTTGGTATGCGTAGCAACAAATTTCGTTTGGCCTATGTAACAACCCAGATACATTCCAAAGATGCATGCTTAGCATATTTTCTGATTATGTAGAGAAAGGAATTGAAGCTTTCATACATGACTTTACGGTATATGGTAATTCCTTTGATAAGTCTCTTGAATTTAACTAATGGGCTAAAATGATGCCTTGAATATACCTTGTACTTAATTGTAAAAAATATCATTTTATGGTCAATAAAGGTTTAATTCTTCACGATATTGTTTTTGAAAATGGAATCTCGATCGATAAAGCAAAAACTAAAATTATCCACTCATTCCTAGCCCCACATGTCTGTGAGGGAAGTTTGTTCTTTTCTTAGACATGCAGTTTTTTATCACAGGTTTATAAAGATTTTTTCCAAGGTAGTGCAACCACTTTGCAAGCTTTTACAAAAAGGATACACTTTTTCAATTTTAACGACGAATGCAAAGAAGCCTTCAATATCCTAAAGAAATAACTTATCTCAGAACTTATAGTACAAACTCCCAATTAGGATTATCCCTTTTAAAAAATATGCGATGTAAGTGACTCAAGCGTAGAATCTATTCTAGGACAGAAAATCCACAAAGAACCCCACGTCATTGTCTATGTGTCCAGGACACTAGACGTGGCTCAACAACATTACTCGACTACTGAAAAAGAACTCCTTGCCATTATTTTTACCTTAGATAAATTTTGTTCTTATCTTCTTTGTACTAAAATAGTTGTTTATTCTGATAATAATATTTAAAATATCTATTGAATAAGAAAGAAGCAAAATCGTGCTTAATCTGATGGATTTTACTCTTACAAGAGTTTAATATTCAAATCATAGACAAGAAAGGATATGCAAATTTAGTCACAGACCATTTGAGTCGACTTCTCATCTTTCATCTTGATGCCCAGTTCAAGAACAATTCTCGAAGGAACACCTATTTTTGGCACAAATAATTATCTCATAGTATATCAGTATGGTTAATAAGTTAGCTACAGGAGTACTTTCAGTTGATCTATTATGATCCTAGGTAAACCATATGAACGAGAATCCTGATTTTATATCTGGATGATCCATATCTTTGGACACATTGCTCGAATCGTGTAATTCATGTGGGGTACACTTTGGACTAAAATGAACTACACAAAATATTGTTAAACATGGATTTTACTGGCCTAATATATTTCATGATGCATATGTGTTCTGTAAATGTTGTGAAAAATGCTAGCACACAGGTAATTTAAGTTATTGTAATGAGATGTCTCTTAATCTGATACATGTTTATCAAGTATTTGATGTATGGGGCATTGATTACATGGGTCTATTTGTTTCATCTTTGGAAAATTGTTACATAATTCTAGCCGTTGATTATGTCTCAAAATGGGTAGAAGCTAAAGCTATTAACAATAATGATGCTAGAACTACTACTCAATTCCTAAATAATTCTATTTTTCTCAAGGTTCAAAACTCCAAGGGCGATAATTAGTGATCGAGGACTACATTTTATCAATCGGGTCATTGAAACATTATGAAGAAATATGGAGTCACTCAACGCATCACCATGGCTTATCATCCTCAAACTAATGGATAAGTAGAAGTTTCAAGTTGAGAAATTAAATCAATTTTTGAAAATATTATAAAGACAACAAGAAAATATTGGAGTTTAAAACTTAACGATGCCTTATGGGCATATCGAACTACTTACAAAGGTCCTATCAGTATGTCTCCATATTGCCTAGTCTATGGTAAACCATGTCACTTACCAGTTGAATTGGAACATAAAGCATATTGGGCAATTAAAGAATGCAATATGGAGAGAATCGAGGAAACAAGGAAATTACACATTCAAGAACTTGAAGAAATTCATCGTAATGCCTATGACAGTGCTCTGATTTACAAGGATAAAACTAAAGATTTTTATGATCGTCGAATTTCATTTGAATCTTTTAATATTGGTCAAAAAGTTGGTCTATTTAATTCTAAATTGAAAATATTTGTAGGAAATTTGTGAATGAAGTGGTCAAGACCTTTTATCGTGACTCAAGTATTCCCCATGGCATAGATGAAATTTAAGATGATTCAGGAGCTTTTTTCAAAGTAAATAGTCAATGATTAAAGCCATACTAGGAGAATAATCCATCATGTGTGATTGAGGAGATTATTTTAGAAAAATATGTAGTCTGAACCAGGTCATCGAGCTAAATGACTTTAAATAAATCGCTTAATGGGAGGCAACCCATTTTATTTGATTTTATTTAATTTTAATTTTGATTGTTTGATTTAAATTTTCAATTTCATTAAAATTTATTTCATACTCATTTATTTTTGTTTGAATTTTTTAGGTACCCTGAACACTTTGATCAAGCTAATTTTGAAGTAAAACTGGTTATTTTTTTTATCATATATGGCGTGAAGAATCGTTCCATTAGAACATCGCACATTAGAACCAAATCGACGAAGGTTAGCATAATCTTATTCAATTCAAAACTCTCTTTTGCCGCCCACTCCATCCAAACTTACCATAAATTCTAACATCTTTTTACCAACCTTTTAGCCAAAACAACCAAATCCTTTTTCAACTTCTTTAAATTTTTTATTTTATTTTATTTCTTTTCTTTTTAAACTCCTTAATTAAACAAAACCCTTTCTTTTCTTTTCTTTTTAATTCTCCTTAAACAAATTAAATATCTACTTCAACTCAAACTCCTTTTCTTTTCCTATTTAAACCCTTTATATCTTTTCCTTTTTAATCTCACATATAACAAACCCTTCTCTTATTTTCTTTAAACATTCAAAAACTTTTTCTTGTTTTCTTTTATTCTCCACGCTAACCCTTCATCACCGATTGCACCAATTGCACTATCACCACTGATCGTCGATCGCACATCGTCTCATGCCTACAATTGTCCTTCGATCGTTATACATACCTCCTCTATTCGCACCATCAGTTAGTACTCCATCATCATCTTTTCTTCATCTTAATTACTTGCTGAAAAAAACTTCAAATATGGATACAACAAGAAGTCAAAGAAAAGAAACTTCCGCTCCATCAGATAATCATAGGTCGAGTGATTTCAAGTCCATTCCCGCACATCAACCCTCGCAGGTCTCATCCTCACCGTCACATTATCATACCATGTCACCCGAAGAAAACTTCTGAGGTTACTTACAATTTAACGATGATAAACAAATTATATTCAATGAAATCCGACATTGAAATTCTCAAGTTTGTAAGTACATCCCCACTCATACTTTAGATAATTTGCATCTGAGTGAATCTATTATTCATTATTTCAATGCTATTGGTTGGATTGTGTACTCTCAAAATTATATGTGGAACGTTCTATGAATTGGTTTATAAATTTTATGCCACATTTAACTTTTGTAACATCGAGTTGTTAGTGTGAATTCCTCGAATGTTATTTCTTTTAGCTTATTAGGATAATACTTTAGGATGTCAATTTATTAATTTAATTTTTCCATGGGGTTAATGAAAGATGTCACAAGCCAAAGCTATCTGACATCTTTGTTTGAGATTTCACATGATTTTGACACCAGCTACGCCAACTCCGTATTGAGTGGTTCACCAGAAAAAATCTTTGATGCATAAATGAAAAAAGGATGGCACATTTATGACCCCGTACTTCGTTACATTCACCGGTTTCTTGCATACAACTATACAAGAAATTACAAAAATACATATTGTTTGAGCAAAATTGAACAGTTCTTCATTTTGTGCATACTTATATGCATCAAAGTTAATCTAAAATTTTGGTTTGCGTAAGTATTTGAGAGCGTTGTGCACTCTAATCGTCTATTACTTCTCAGGCCTTACATCACTCATTCCACCTCTAGATTTTTCCATTATCTTTTAATACTAAATAATTCACACATGATTTTTCTATGGAAAGTTTAGATTTACAATGCTGGGAAATGATCGGCTTACTTGCTGGCACACCCGATGCACTTTCATTGTACCTCCCAGCACCACGACACCTCACAACAAGTGTGTCTTTCTTCAAAGACATGCACCACAATCGGTACCAGTGGATGATCCGCATCTGAACATACAATATCAAATCAATGAGGTGCATGATTGTCTTAATTCCCTTAAGTCCAATCTTGCCGAGATTTTATCCGACCTTCACCCGAGTACCTCTCATCGAGGTCACAGCCACAACCATCATGGAATACAGGGAGTATCTGTATTGCTTCTCCTATGCTTTAATTTTACATATTGAGATAATATGCTTTAGTGAGGGGTTGAGAACTTAGAAAACACTTGCATCGAATTATCGCTTGTTTGTTTATGTTCTTGAAATTGAGTTGCTATAACACCCATCTACCGTATACCTTTCCGTACACAAGATACGAATGTCACATCACTTTTCAAAAACATTTTTTCATTTGAAAACTATAAAATTTCAATTCAAAATTTAAATTAAAAACATTTTAGCGCAATTATAAAACAGTCATCAAAATATGCTACCAATTTCCACTTTATATACATTCCAACGCATTTTTCTTTAACTTAGATTACATGCTAGCAATTGTTCAAAAATAAACATGATTGTCCTACCATTACTGAAGAGAGTCAACCTTAACAGATGAAAGTTGTTGCTACTGCTACACTCCTTACGCAACTAATCGTTGCCTTTATCTACACGTGAAATAAACACACGTTAAGTATTTACTTAGTGAGACATAATACTGCAAGGATATTATAATTATCTGACAATATCTTTAAAAAAATACTGAATGAATAATTTAATTTCACCATTCATAAGAACCAGTTAAGCCCTCCTCAGTTAAACCATAATTCTTTCATACCATCATGGAAAGTATTCTCAGTATTTCGGTCATACTTATCCTTTTGTATATTTTCTCTCTTTATTCTTTATTTGCCCTGTGTGCATTAAATGTGAAAGTACTATACATGTATTGCACCAACGTGCTAATTGGTCATGTATCTTTTATAATCATTATGGTGGCACCTTAAATACTGTTAATACACCGTTTGGTATTTTCATCTAGGTATCCTTTCATGCCTATTATGAACTGTTTACGTTTTCCTTTATAACATCTCTTCATACTAGTTATGCATTATTGTACATTATATATGTATATATATATAAATATATATGTCACCCCTTCTTATCACTTATATACCATTCATATTACATTACATTACATTACAATTCCTTTATTCAACAGTGTTTGACTTTCCATCTTTTACTCAGCGATCTTTAATTGTTCATCTAACTGGCATAATTGACACCTTTCTACCAATTGCACAGTTAGACCATTATTCTTTTACTCAATAGTCTTTAATCGTTCATCTAATTGGCATAATTGACACCTTTATGTCAATTACACAGTTAAGCCATTATCCTTTTACTCAACGGTCTTTAACTATTCATCTAACTGGCATAATTGACACATTTATGTCAATTACACAATTAGGCCAGTATTCTTTTACTCAACGGTCTTTAACCATTCATCTAACTGGCATAATTGACACATTTATGCTAATTGCACAGTTAGGCAACTATTATTTTATTTTGGACTAGTTTATACTCTAATAATTAATATCAATTAACTCTTTATAATTTATTATAAACCTTATACATTTGCACTCTTAGTGCTAACATGGTAATTTATCAATTTCCTGTTCATGTTCATTTATTAAGATGCACACGTAGTGCCTATACGGTAGTTCATCAACTCAGAATGAATTCCATGGATTTGCACACATAGTTCCTGTACAGTTATTCATCAACCCATGATGAATTCCGTGAAATGCACACTTAGTGCCTGTACAGTTATTTATCAACTCATGATGAATTCCGTCAAATGCACACTTAGTGTCTGTATGATTATTCATCAACTCATGATGAATTCTGTGGATGTGTGCACTTAGTGCCTGTATAGTTATTCATCAACCCAAGATGAATTCCGTGGATTTGCATACATAGCCTGTACGGTTATTCATCAACCCATGATGAATTCCTTGAAATACACGCTTAATGCATGTACTGTTATTCATCAACTCATGATGAATTTCATGGATTTGTACACTTAGTGTCTGTACGGTTATTCATCAACTTATGATGACTTCCGTGGATTTATACACATAGTGTCTGTACGGTTATTCATCAACCAATGATGAATTCCATGAAATGTACACTTAGTGCCTGTACGGTTATTCGTCAACTCATGATGAATTCCGTGAAATGCACACTTAGTGCCTGAACGGTTATTCATCAACTCATGATGAATTCCGTGGAATGCACACTTAGTGCCTATTTCGTAATCACCACATACATATTAAACAAACCTACATATATGATTAATGCAACATATAGTGACACAGTTAAATTCACTCACCTGACTTTCCTCACTAAGTATCCAAAACGTAGAGCTGATTATTCTAGTACTTCGCCTTTACCCTTAATTTTATTTGTCTCGGGATCTTGGTTCCAATCAACTCAAGCATTCATTAAAACATGTATCATAACCAATGTTAGTATATTTCCTAACCATTATACTTTAAGAATATTCAAAATACAATTATCTCAATTTCTATAACAATTTCAACTTAATTGCCCGTTACAGGCTCAATAGTATCGATACTACTACCATGATACCAATACTTCTATACTACAGTATCGATACCCCCTTTCGGTATCGATACCCATTTTAGGTTCGATGTTTCCTATTATCGATACCCTTACCATGGTATATATACTACCTCACTGGTATCGATAATGATTGAATCAGTATCGATACTACTCAGCTAATTTATCTCATTTTGGCTTATAGTATTGATACTGTTAATAGTAGTACTGATACCCTTGCCCATAATTTCCAGTTTTTAAATCGATTTTCATCCCAATGTGGTCAATGCTCGTTACATTTACCTCATACAATACTATTAAACTTTTCCTTAACTATTCATAGTAACATTCCTTCATTTAGCCGCTTAGAACATCTAAAATCATTCAAGAATATTCAATTCTAAGAATCAACCCACTTTTTCCAATATGTTCTTTATCCCATCTAATACTTCTAATCTCTCATTTACCTTTTTTGGCAAGTCAAATCTACCAGTAAACCTCAATACACACTAATATATTAACATATTATTTCAAAACCCATTTTCTAAAATCTCTAATATTTTCTTCTTTTCATGATTTTAATCTCAAATAATCATTCCTTAAGCTTCTATATCACTTAATGTTGTAAAAACAACCCATAATAAAAAGGAAAAACCAATTAATCGAAACTTACCTTTGGAACTATGGAGAAAAGCTTGACCACGTGAAAGAAGAAAAAGAAATAAATAAAGTTTTTCTCTCATTCTCCCCTTTTTTCTTAATTAAAAACCTACATAAAATAATTATTAACTTTATTTCCCCTTTAAAGGACTAAAATGCCCTCTCTATTCATCTATAGTTGCAATCTAGTCTAAAATATTATTCCAATCAGTTACCCATATTTTATCATTTAATCACTTAAATCCTCCATTTCTAAATCTTTTCAATAAAATCCTTAATTCAATAAGTTGGGTATTACAATTCTCGCCTTTAAGAAAATTCGTCATCGAATTTAAAGACTTTATGCGTTTACCATAATACTTCAATTAGATGAATTGTTTTTGCTACACTAAATCTGGATTTCTCGAGTCTAGATCTATATGGGATCATTTTCATAATTCAAATCTGATCATTTCTTCTATTTTTCTCAATGTAAGAACATGCAATGGATCTGATCAAAATTTAATAAGCAATGACACATGAAAACATTTTAGGTCTTGACCATTTCGGGAGGCAAAAGCTAACTAACACAATCTCATAAGGTTCAATAATTCTCGAACTCAGTCCAAGCTGTAATACTTCCTTCCAAAACAACACTTTCAGAAAAACTTTATCACTTTTTTGCTACTTAACTACTTTTCTCTTTAGATCAGCATAAGATTTTTATTATTAGCACAACTATAGCACCACTCACTATACAAATAATGACGTCTATTCATTAAAACAACTCGACTGCTACCAACTCTAAATTATGTATAAGGAAATTCCTCTTGTGAGTCTTTAGCTTTATTGAGGCATATGCCACAACCTTACTTTTGTGCATAAGAAACACTTCCTAACCCGTTGATAGATGCATTAGTAAAACTACATAATATTTACCAACTCCAGTTGTATAAATACTGGTATCTCTGTTACAATCCTCTTTAGTATTTAAAAACTCTCATGACTCTTTTTCGTTCTACAAAAAGACATATCTTTCCTTAAAAATGGATTAGTAGCAAAGCTAACGTCGAAACGATTTTCACTAACCTTCAATAATAAACAGTAAGCCCCAAAGAAATCCAAACTACAAGATCATTCTTTGGGAGTTTTCCATTTACTACCACATAAGTTTTTCTTAAAATCTACTCTTATACCTTTTGTCGAAACAACATGGTTAAAGAAAACCATCTCTGCTAACCAAAGTTTCACATTTGACTAGTTTGGCAAACAAGTTCTTCTCTCAAAGAGTCTTATTTAACTGTAAAAAAAAATCTAGGGTTTACTGCTATCCTCTCACTCGAGATTAAATTAAATAGAATACTTTTATTTTAAAATCTTTCATCTCCTTCTTGAGAAAATCCGTGTAACTTTCCAAATCCATTTAAAATATTCTCGAACAATTGAAACATTTTCTCTCTCGACTATGAAAGTCTAATTATCCACATCATTAAATAAGAAGACTTGACAACTTTGTAGTAATAACCTCCTAACAGTTAATGCTAAAATTACACTAGTAACCACTTTACTTTTTTTCCTTCCATTATGAACTTAACACTTTTCCACGTTCTCAATAATTAATCTCGATTTTAAATAATAATTCATTAAAGCATGAAACGGGTAGTAACTCCATTTTCACAAATTACTATTTAAAAATAACTCTATTAATTTTCATAAAACTTAACATTTATTCTTAAACAACTCATAATTAGTTGATCCACTAACAACTCCTCTTTCTATAAGCTTTTAGCGGTAAATGTACTTACCGCTTATTCATTTCTTCTTACTCAAAATAACCATACTTTAAACACTTTAATGTTTCACTTAAGTATTTCTCAAAGGTTGAAACGTCGTTAAACGTTGGGGCATTCCTTCCACAGAATGAAGGAAAATCCCTAACAGTTTTTACCCTTCTGAGACATGATAGTGAAGTCATGTCGGATTCTCTTGAGTCAATTGTGATCTCAACCTTCTTTTCAATATTATCAACTTTCTTATTCACTTAAGTATTTCTCAAAGGTTGAAACGTCGTTAAACGTTGGGGCATTCCTTCCACAGAATGAAGGAAAATCCCTAACAGTTTTTACCCTTCTGAGACATGATATGAAGTCATGTCGGATTCTCTTGAGTCAATTGTGATCTCAACCTCTTTTTCATTATCAACTTTCTTACTTTTTCCCTTATTTTTTCGACATCTATAAACTCGATTTTGGCCGAGAATAGGCTAAACCTGTAGCTCTTATACCAATAAATGTAACACTCATCTCCCGTATACCTTTCCGTACACGAGATACGAATGTCACATCACTTTTCAAAAATACTTTGTCATTTGAAAACCCATAAAATTTTGTTTCAAAATTTAAATTAAAAACATTTTAGAAAAATTATAAAACATTCATCAAAATATACTACTAATTTCCACTTTATATACATTCCAGCTCATTTTTCTTTAAATTCGATTACTTGCCAGTAATTGTTCAAAAATAAACATGATTGTCCTACGGTTACTGATGAGAGTTAACCTTAACAGATGAAAGTTGTTGCTACTGCTACACTCCTTACACAACTAATCTTTGCCTTTACCTACGCATGAAATAAACACACGTTAAGTATTTACTTAGTGAGACATAATATTGCAAGGATATTACAATTATCTAACAATATCTTTAAAAAATACTGAATGAATAATTCAATTTCACCATTCATAAGAACTAGTTAAGCCCTCCTCAGTTAAACCATAATTCTTTCATACCATCATGGAAATTATTCTCAGTATTTCCATCATACTTATCCTTCTGTATATTTTCTCTCTTTATTCTTTATTTGCCCGGTGTACATTAAATGTGAAAGTACTATACATGTATTGCACAAACGTGCTAATTGGTCATATATATTTTATAATAATTATGGTGGCACCTTAAATACTATTAATACGCCGTTTGGTATTTTCATCTAGGTATCCTTTCATGCCTATTATGAACTGTTTACGTTTTCCTTTATAACATTCTTTTATACTAGTTATGCATTATTGTACATTATATATATATATATATATATATATATATATATATATATATATATATATAATTCCTTATATTTTCATCTTTTACTCAACGGTATTTAATCGTTCATCTAACTGGTATAATTGACACATTTCTGCCAATTACACAGTTAGGCCATTATTCTTTTACACAACGGTCTTTAATCATTCATCTAACTGGTATAATTGACACCTTTATATCAATTTCACAGTTAGGCATTATTATTTTACTCAACGGTCTTTAACTGTTCATCTAACTGGCGTAATTGACACCTTTCTGTCAATTGCATAGTTAGGTAATTATTCCTTTACTCAATGGTCTTTAACCGTTCATCTAAATAGCATAATTGACACATTTCTGCCAATTTCATAGTTAGGCCACTATTCTTTTATTTTGGACAAGTTTCTAACCTAATAATTAATTATAATATCAATTAACTCTATATAATTTATTATAAACCTTATAAATTTGCACTCTCAGTGGTAACATGGTAATTTACAAATTTCCTATTCATGTTAGTTTATTAAGATACACACGTAGTGCCTATACGGTAGTTCATCAACTCAGGATGAATTCCGTGGATTTGAACACATAGTGCCTATACGGTTATTCATCAACGCATGATGAATTACGTGAAATGCACACTTAGTGTCTGTACGATTATTCATCAAATCATGATGAATTTCGTGAAATGCATACTTAGTGCCTGTACGGTTATTCATCAAATCATGATGAATTTCGTGAAATGCACACTTAGTGCCTGTACGGTTATTCATCAACTCATGATGAATTTCGTGGATTTGCACACTTAGTACATGTATGTTTATTTATCAACTCATAATGAATTTCGTGGATTTGCACACATAGTACCTGTACGGTTATTCATCAACCCATGATGAATTCCGTGAAATGCACACTTAGTGCCTATACGGTTATTCATCAACTCATGATGAATTTCATGGATTTGCACACTTAGTGTCTGTACGGTTATTCATCAACTCATGATGAATTATGTGGATTTACATACATAGTGCCTATACGGTTATTCATCAACCCATTATGAATTCCGTGAAATGCACACTTAGTGCATGTACGGTTATTCATCAAATCATGATGAATTTCGTGAAATGCACACTTAGTGCCTATACGGTTATTCATCAATTCATGATGAATTTTGTGGATTTGCACACTTAGTGCTTGTACAGTTATTTATCAACTCATGATAAATTCCGTGGATTTGCACACATAGTACATGTACGGTTATTCATCAACCCATTATGAATTATGTGAAATGCACACTTAATGCCTATACTGTTATTTATCAACTCATGATGAATTTCAGGGATTTGCACACTTAGTGTCTGTACGGTTATTCATCAACTAATGATGAATTTTGTGGATTTTCACAGTGGCCTATACGGTTATTCATCAACTCATGATGAATTCCATAAAATGCACACTTAGTGTCTGTGCGGTTATTCATTAACTCATGATGAATTCCGTGGAATGCACACTTAGTGCCTATTTGGTAATCACCATATATATATAAACGATCATACATATATGATTAATGCAACATATAGTGACATAATTAAATGCACTCACCTTACTTTCCTCACTAAGTATCCAAAACGTAAGGCTGATTATTCCAGTACTTTGCCTTTATCGTTAATTTTGTTTATCTCGGGAGCTTGGTTCCAATCTACTCAAGCATCCATTAAAACATGTACCATATCCAATGTTTGTATATTTCCTAACCATTATAATTTAAGAATATTCAAAATATCAATATCTCAATTTCTATAACAATTTCAACCTAATTGGTCGTTACAAGCTCAATAGTATCGATACAACTACCATGGTACCGATACTTCTATACTATGGTACTAATACCCTTTTTGGTATCGATACCCATTTTAGGTTCGATGTTTCCTGGTATCGATACCTTTACCATTGTATCGATACTACCTCTCTGGTATAGATACAATTGAATCAATATCGATACTACTAAGCTAATTTATCTCATTTTGGCTTATAGTATCGATACTGTTCTTAGTAGTACCAATACCCTTGCCCAGAATTTCCAGTTTTCAACTCGATTTTTATCCCTATATGGTCAATTCTCGTTATATTTACCTCATACAATACTATTAAACTCTTCCTTAACTATCCATACTAACATTCCTTCATTTAGCCACTTAGAACATCTAAAATCATTCAAGAATATTCAATTCTAAGAATCAAACCACTTTTTCCAATATGTTATTTATCCCATCTAATACTTCTAATCTCTCATTTACCTTTTTGGCAAGTCAAATCTACTAGTAAACCTCAATAATCACCAATATATTAACATATCATTTCAAAACCAATTTTCTAAAATCTCTAATATTTTCTTCTTTTCATGATTTTAATATCAATTAATCCTTCCTTAAGCTTATACATCACTTAAGGTTATAAAAACAACCCATAATAAAAAGAAAAAACCGATTAATCGAAACTTACCTTTGGAGCTATGGAGAAAAACTTGACCACGTGAAAGAAGAAGAATCTATTCATCTATAATTGAAATCTAGTATAAAATACTATTCCAATCATTTACCCATCTTTTACCATTTAATCACTTAAATCCTCCATTTCTAAATCTTTTCAATAAAGTCCTTAATTCAATAAGTGGGGTATTACAGTTGCCCTGGTTGATTTGTTAAAATCTCTTGTTATTAATTTTGAATATTACACCTGGTTGATTTGTTAAAATCTCTTGTTATTAATTTTGAATCTTACTTTATTTCATTGATTACCTCATAAGTAAATTCAAATTATCAAATTGATCATGCTTTTATCAAATTTAGGGTGCATGATAGTAAAAACAACTTAATTAGTATTTTTCCTTAAAATATGTTCTTGATGTTCCATGAAAACATTGGTTTATATGTTTCTTGACTCAATACACAATACACCTTTTTTCTGAGATTTAAGACTAAACGAGTATACATTCTTATTCTATCTCATTTGTTTGATTGAGTGCGTCGTGTTAATTTTAACAATCTAGAACTTGTGATTAAATTTATGTCGATACCACACATTGAATTTGATGCTTTAAGATGATTAGGGCACTTAGGATTAACCCACTTCTCTACGAAAAAATGTTGACACATTTATTTTTACCCATTAGTGAACCAAATTTGTCTTTACCATTTTCATTGTTTGCACCACATTATAAAACCAAAATGTTTTATTTTTATTTTTATTTTATTTCCTTCTTTTTTCATACATGTCAAGGTAGAGATAAATTTGTTCTATGAATGAAAAATCTAGAAAAGGAATGAGAAGCATTTGAAAAAAATATGGATTGAATAAAGTGTTCAAACACAATCAAAAAAAGAAAAACAACAAGAAAAAATCAAAAAATAAAAGGGAGAAAGAAAGAAACAAATTTGATTTTTTAGTTACGCTTCTTCGAGTTTGTTTATGTTGTTGAATACATGGCTTGAACTCACATATTTTGCATCTTTTTTCTTGACGTTTAAACCCAATATTTCAGCCTTATCTCCACCTAACCTAAGCCTTGTTACAACTTGATTAAAGACCCTTTAATTATATGCATCTTGTTCATTCTAGTGGTGAAGACTTGATTTTGTTATAAGCCTATGGTAATGTCTTTATTAAACCTGGCTTTGAGCGGTTTCTTTTACCCAAAACATTTTAAGAGACAATGAGTGAATCCTTGTGATGTATTGAGTCTTGTCACATTGAAATTGATGGATAATTGGGATATCTTGGATTTTACTTAAAATTGTTACTAGTTGTGCCTATTTGGTTAATTGTCACCTTGTTTCTGATAATTGATATGATCACTGACTCGTTTGGTTTTCCTTAGTATATTGTGAGATGAAAGATTGGTAATTTGAGATTTTTATAATTGATTAAGGCATGCTTGAGGACAAGCATTGAATAAGTTAGGGGGAATTTGATGAGTATTTTATTTAGTTAATATTTGCAATTAACGAATCCATGTTATCAATTTTATAGTGTTAATTTCGGTTATTTATGTTTGAATATGTGCAGGAATCTATTTTCCAAGAAACAACAATTAAAGAGCGAATTAAAGTAGATTTATCCTATTTTCTAGGAGTAGTCAGTGCCAACTCTAATTAGAAAACCAATACAGGTGCCAACTCTAATTAAATATTCCAGTCACCAAGATCAAAGGATAAAAGTAAGGAAAACCATAATTCTTTAGGAATTAAAAGTTTTAATTAAATTCAAGCATCTTAAATTTTTATTTTTTATTAATTAGGATTCTATTTTGCTTAAGAATTTAATTTGAATTTTAATTATTTATTATTAGGATTTTTAGTTTACTATTAATTAGGAATTAAGTGTTTTAATTTTCTTGAGAGTTAGTATTTTATTTTCATTAGGATTATCTCAAATTTATAGATACCCTTTAGGGGTGAAACTTGAGAGAACATGTTTAAAATTTAGTATAATATTGATTTTGGTTTTTACTTTGGTTTAGGTTTAGGTTTTTTTAGTTCAATATAATTATTTTCTTCTTCATCTTTTCTCTCTTCCATACGCCAATTATAAACTCTATCATACTTGGGTAAACCTTTTCTTAGCCGATAGTTGAGCTATGACTTGATCCGATCTCGTGAGAATTACAAAAGCACTTCATATCTTCCTATTATTTTTAGATTTTTTATAGACAATAGGAGGAAATCGACCTTTTCTTTAAATATCTCAATATTTTCAATCCAAAGAGTGCACATTGGCTTGATCGGTGTTGTGATCTATAGTTAGGAAGAAGAGTCGGCTTGTTGCAAATTCAATTCCCTAAGAACAAACTTAGTGGCAGTCCGCTAATGGAAATCAGGATCGCATTTGATTCTCATTGAGACACTATAATCCCAGAATGACCTTTCCTAATTCCTAAACCAAAATTGGCATTAACATCGATAGGCACTGATAATTCAAACAATGGCTAAATTCCAAGGATTGACATCAAAAAAATTAGTTCATTGGAGAGAAGAGCAAGTTACAAGGGTTGGTCCTTGTATAATATAATTGGTAATTAGTCGAAGTAAAACCTATTCAGTGATAAAGACGGATTGAGGCAAAGTGAAGCTGGAGGCTATCTCTCATCCTAATTAATTCTTTACAATTTACTTTTCTTATTTTTATTGCTTTCATTTCATTTTTATTTTATTTATTCAGTTACTCGATTATTCAAAACCCCCTCTTTTTTTATTCTTTTGTTTTAAAGGTCTCTTTGTTAGTATCAGATCAAATCCAAATTCAAAAATTCTAAATCCTGTGGACAACCCCTTCTTCCCTATTTTGTGTTTATAGCTTACTTATTTGAGAAAAAGTGTAAAACCCCAAATTTTGGTTAATGGCTAAAATATACATTTTTAAAGTTTGGTAACTAAAGTATAAAGTTGGAAAAGTTTAGGGACAAAAAATGATATTTTCAAAAAGTTAGGTAATTTGAACCTGCAAATAAATAATTCAGCCTTAAGTGTGGGGTTTCGTGGGAATCAGATTTTGGATCCAAAATTTATGTTAATTGTTAATTTCTGGTAAAATTATGATAAATCAAATCGAATAAAAATTTCGGGAAAATTGAAGGTTACTAAATAAATATTAAAAATATTATTTCCACATGTTAAAATGTTGGAAAATAATATGGATCATTGGATTTGAGAAATTATTGCCAAGTTTAATTTGGATCATTGGATGAAAAAAGGCAAGATTAAAATTTTGGAAAGATTGCATGGACAAAGTTTGAAAGGGTGAATTAATTTGTTCATCTTTGACTTTATAAAGATGATAAGGGTATTGTGGCTTGGTATTAAGGTAAATATCAAGTTTATATAAAGGAAAAATGGATATTTCTCATTAAGCTTAAATAAATGCAAAATTAACATGAAATTAAAGGAAAATTTCATGAAACCAAGCTATTTTTCAGCTCTATCTTGTGATCCCCCATACCTGGGTAAGGGAAATTTTATTTTTCAATTTTTATCAATTTCCTTTGGATTTTGGATCGAGTTGTTAATTACAAAATTGTTCTATTCGAAAACTGCTATCATTTGGTACCATTATTGCATGCAAATTTGGTTTGTGTTCAAAGATCCCAAATTCTAGGGTTTATGTTCATATTAGGGTTTCATGATTTGATGAAGGATTTAGACATTTTTGAGGTTTTAGAATTATTTCCAAGCATAATTGATGATTAAAATCAATTATACATTGCTACTTATGTTAATACAAGTTTTGGTCTAACCCTAGCTTATTGGAAAATTTGTGTTTTGATGAAATTAATTTAGGGGTTTGATTATAGAGGGTTTGAAATGTTGAATAGAGGTTGATTTCAAGCTTGAATCAAGTGAAAATCATGAGATTTACACCCCCTAAAGCATTCAGCCTTGAAGGAAATATTGGGGAAAATTGTATAAAAATTTCCATGACTTAGAAATGATATTTAGAAGGTTCTACAAGCCTTAGAAAAAACTTTTGGGTCATTTTGTAATTTTTTAGAATTTAGCTGACCATTTTGATAATTTTGAAAAGTTATGGGTTGATTGTGTAATTACTCAATAATTGATGTGCATATGCTAGAAATTACTATTTGAAGGATATGAAATTAAATTTAGAATGTGAAATTAAGCCATTTTGGAAAGTTGGCAATGTTTAGGTACAAAATGGTAAATATTAAGAAAATTAGTGGATTAGGAGGTAATTATGGTATTAGTGAGATATTGGGTTGGAAATTTAATGTTGAATATTTATTAGGCTTAGTTGGGCCTTGAATTGAAGGAAATAATGGCAAGGGCCCATTATGAGTAAAAAGGAAAATTTAAGATGAATTTTAGAATAATTCGAAAATAATAATACTTTTTGGTTGTTATTATCATGATAAAATGTTAGTAAGAGTACTAAAATGTATTTTATATTTGTATGTTCTTGTATGAAGCTTGTGTAGATCGTTATCAAAATCGTGATACATGCAAAGTGAAAGGCAAGGAAAAATCCAAGAGTAATAGGATATTAATATTAAGGCATAATAGTGAGGCATATCAGGTGAGTGCATTCATCATGTATTTATATGATATGAGGATGACTTGCAATGAGTCAACCTCGAGTATTTTGTTAAACATATTTTGAACGCATTTTGAAATATTTTCATAAAGTTTTAGGAAAATGATTTTAAGATTGATTTTAGGGTATGAACTTCCCTAAAACGAATATATATGTTTCACATAAATTATCATTTATTGAAGGTTTGGAATAAATGTTTAATTTGTGCTTTGGATTTTAAAGCCTATTGTATGTACAATGAGAGTCATATGTGCAATTGTAATACCATAAATTAGGTGGTATTGTAGTAGTACTTTGTGTACTAAAGTATTATGTATGTAATTAGCATACTTGGTGTATGATGGTGTTGTAAACAATAAATAAGGTGGTATTGCAGTAGTACTTTGTGTACTGAAGCACTATGTATGTAATTGGCATACTTGGTGCATGATGGTTATCGATCGATTTTGTTTAATGCATTTGTTACATATTCATATTAGTACCATTGCATACTTTCGAAACTTTGTGTGCAAGGATGGTAGTCGTACAGGATTTACCATTCTAGAAATGCATAGTATAGTGTTGTTGAGTACCACAGTACCTATACGTCATTACGGCACTTAGGTGCTTATTGTGTAACTTGCATTCTCATTTGTCATACATTGAGCTATAAATGGATATTTTGGAATATTGTAATTGATAAGTATGTTATGCATACAAAATAATGTTTCGCATGTTATTTGATGGAAACTTGACTTATCAAGTCAATTTTATGCATTAATATATTTTATACGATTAAACTCATATTTTGATCTTTCATGAAATATTTATATTTTAATATACCTCACTTATTATATTATGCCTCACTAAGTGTATACTTAGCGTGTGATGATTTTCACGCGTAGGTAATAACGTACGATCGGAGTGAGGGGTGCAGCTGACATCATCTATCAAGAAGACTCATCAGTTATAGTATGACATCTCTATATGTTTATTTTGATATTATTAGTCAGCATGTACTTTGAAAATATAAGATGCTCTGATAGGACATATGGTATTTGGTATGTAGTACTATATTATATTCGAAATTAAACTACTATGTGATAGTCTTAAACACTATTTTAAATATTAGTAGTTAATGGATGTTTAAATATTAAATTATTAAATCATTTAAAAATAAAAAATATTTTACTAGTTTTCAAGTACATAAATGTTATAAAAGTCATGTGACATATATGACTTGTGTACGGGGATGTATACAGGGAATGGGTGTTACATTTATTGGTATCATAGCTACAAGTTTAGATATTCTCAGTCGAAAAACGAGTGTATTTTATGTGAGAAGTGTGTACATGTCACTAGGATGCAAAGTTACTGATATGGTGTCGATATGATATGACTGATGCTACTCCTCACTAACTTAAGTTATTTTTATGTGTGTTGTGTTAGATGTCGAGAACTAAGAATAAAAGTAAGAAATCTAATAATGTTGGAAAGAAGATCGAGACTAAAATCGATCCAAAAAGAACTATTAGGACTTTGGCTGTAACACCCATCTCTTGTATACCTTTCCGTACACGAGATATAGATGTCATATCACTTTTAAAGCATTTCCTTATTTAAAAATCCGTAAGATTTAGTTTCTTTTTATAAAACATTTTAATTTAATGACAATAAAACATTTGTTAAACTTATATAGGCAAACAAAAGAATTGTTCAAACATTTCATCTTTTTACATCATGGTAAATCAAATACTTTAGAGCGTTTATACTAAGTCTATTACCTGCCAACTAAATACATCAAAAGTGGATGTGGATATTGTACAGTTACTGATGAGGCGACCCTTACTTTGTGATGTTAGATGATCTCCTTACTCAGCTTGAATAATAACCTACGCGTGAAATTAACACACGCTAAGAAATTTCTTAATGAGACATAAATAGTCATAAGAAAAATTCTAAACACGAGTATATCATAATAATTCTGATATCAATTAACTCTTTTAATTTATTATAAAATCTATAGTTTGCACTTGTAGGGCCAATACTGAAATTCACAAAATTACTATAAATTAAGTAGTTTGCACACCCATGCCAATATAGAAATTCATAAACTTATTATTAATTTCTTAAGTTGCACACATAGTGCCAATACAGAAATTCCTAAACTCATTATGAATTTCTTAAGTTGCACACATAGTGCCAATACGGAAATTCATAAACTCATTATGAATTTCTTAAGTTGCACACATAGTGCCAATACAAAAATTCATAAACTCATTATGAATTTCTTAAGTTGCACACATAGTGCCAATACGACAATTCATAAACTCATTATGAATTTCTTAAGTTGCAAATTCTAAACACGAGTATATCATAATAATTCTGATATCAATTAACTCTTTTAATTTATTATAAAATCTATAGTTTGCACCTGTAGGGTCAATACAGAAATTCACAAATTTACTATAAATTAAGTAGTTTGCACACCCAATGCCAATACAAAAATTCATAAACTTATTATGAATTTCTTAAGTTGCACACATAGTGCCAATACAAAAATTCATAAACTCATTATGAATTTTTTAAGTTGCACACATGGTGCCAATATGGAAATTCATAAACTCATTATGAATTTCTTAAGTTGCACACATAGTTCCAATACGAAAATTCATAAACTCATTATGAATTTCTTAAGTTGCACACATAGTGCCAATACGACAATTCATAAACTCATTATGAATTTCTTAAGTTGCACACATAGTGCCAATACAGAAATTCATAAACTCCACATAGTGTCAATATGGAAATTCATAAACGCATTATGAATTTCTTAAGTTGCACACATAGTGCCAATACGGAAATTCATAAACTCATTATGAATTTCTTAAGTTGCACACATAGAGCCAATACGAAAATTCATAAACTCATTATGGATTTCTTAAGTTGCACACATAGTGCCATTCGGTAATCACAATACATATATTAAGCAACATGCATCTATGACTATCATAACATATAAGTACATAATAAATGCACTCACCTGGCCTACCTTACTATTGTATCCAAAACACAAATATGACTACTTTCGTTTTACTTGATTCGAGAGCTTGATTTCGATCTACTCAAGCATCCATTTAAGACACATACCATACCAAATGTTGGTATATTCCCTAACATTTATGCTTAAACAATACTCAAAGTACTATTATTAAATTTTCTATAACAATCTCAACATATCTTAAAATTTTTGGCTCAATAGTATCGGTACCCCTACCATGGTATCGACACTTCTATATCGTGGTATCGATACTCCCTTTCAGTATTGATACCATTTCTACATTCTAGATCCTTGGTATGGATACCTTACTCTTAGTATCGATACTTCTATACTATGGTACCTATACTCTATTACAGTATCGATACCATTTCTATATTCTGGAATCAATGCTATCGATACCGTCCTCATAGTATCGAGACCCACCTCAATATCGATACTAATAATACTAATTGTATTAGTATGGATACTAATTTTATTAGTATCGATACTATTTAGTTGATTTCTTCCAATTTAAGCCTATTGGTACTATTCTTCAAGCACCGATACCTTTACTTAGATTTTCCATTTTTAAGCCCAATTTTTACCTAAATTTGGTCAATTTCAATTATTTTTACCTCCAACAACACTGTCAAACTCTTCTTTACTTATCCTGACTAACTTTCCTTCATTTACCTTCTTATAACTTCTACAGTCTCTAAAGAACACTTCAATCCAATAATCATACCACTTTTTTTAACATGTTTTTAAGCCTATCCAATTCTTCTAATCTCTTATTTACTTCTTTGACAAGTCAAATATACTAGTAAACATCAATAAAAACTCATATCTTAACATATCATTCAAAAACCCATTTTCTTAAATCTCAAATATTTCATCCATCTTTTAGTTTTAATCTTATTTAACCCTTCCTTAAGCCTCTATAATACTCAATGATTCAAAAACAAACCAAAAAACGAAAGGAAAACTAACCAAATGAAACCTTACCTTTGGCTGTGGAGGAGAACCTTTAAACTGGAATGAAGAAGAAAAAAGATGGCTTTTGTTGGCTTACTTTCCTCTTTTCCCTTATAAAATACCCATTAAGGAAATGAATTTTAAATTCATTTCCCCTCGTCAAAGGACCAAAATGCCCTCTTAATTCCATTATTGTTACTAATTAGTCTAAAACACTATTCCAAATCATTTTTCTCATCTTTTATCTTTTATTCAAATAAATCCTCAAATTTTCCCCTTAAGAAAATTCGTCCTCGAATTTAAAGAAGTACCTGAAACGAATAGGTGTGGAAACTGCTTCCTCATATCCTCCTCTCTTTCCCAAGTAGCTTCTTCTACCATATGATTATGTCAGATCACTTTAACTAACAGAATCCTCTTGTTACGCAATTCCTTGTTTTCATTTTTTAAGATTTGTATTGATTCTTCCTCATAAGTTAAGTCTAGTTGGATTTCTACCTCTTCAGGGGTGATGACATGGTATGGATCTAGTTTGTACCTTCTAAGCATCGTTACATGAAAAACATTGTGGATCTTGTCCATATCCAGAGGCAAAGCTAATTGATAAGCTACATGTCCGACCCTTTTCAAGATCTCATAAGATCCAAAGAATCTCAGACTCAGCTTTCCCTTCTGTCCAAATCGTAATACCTTCTTCCAAGACGATACCTTCAGAAATACTTTGTCTCCCACTTGAAATTCGATTTCTTTTCTTCTCAATTCAGCATAATATTTTTGTCGATCGAAGGCTATCTTCAAATTATTTTGGATAATTTTTATTTTCTCCTCCATTTCTTTTATCAAATCCGGACTAACCAGATTCCTATCTTTGAGTTCAAACCAATTTAATGGTGTTCGACACTTTCTCCCATACAAAGCTTCATACGGGGCTATCTTAATACTCAATTGGTAACTCTTGTTATACGTAAATTCTGCTAAAGGAAAATACTTTTCCCATAATCCTTTAAACTCAATCACACAAGCCCTTAGCATGTCCTCTAGTATCTGTATAGCTCATTCTAACTGTCCATTTGTCTGTGAATTAAAAGTTGTACTAAAGTTTAATGGAGTACCCAATCCCTCATGCAAAGACTACTAGAATCTTAAAGTGAGCCTTAGGTCTCGATCAGACATTATTGATATAGGCACTCCATGCAGTCTAACTATCTCTTTTATATACAACTTTGCATACTTATCCATCGTGTAATCTACTTGAACTACAATAAAATGATCCATCTTAGTCAATCTGTCCACAATTACCCATTGAGTCCTTTTTACCTGGTGTCAAAAGTAGCCCCAAAACAAAATCTATTGTAACTCACTCCCACTTCCACTCAGTAATGGATATCGGTTGTAGCAATCCAAAGGCACTTGATGTTCATCTTTCACTTGCTTACATGCCAAAGATTTTGCAATAAACTTTGATACAACTCTTTTAATACCAGTCCACCAATAATGAATCTTTAAATTGTGATACATCTTATTCCCGCCTGGACGCATAGTCAAAGGGCTATAATGTACCTCAAAAAAAATCTTCATTCAATTCATCATTATCAGGAATGAAAAGTCATCCACGATAATATAAACATCCATCGACCCTCATTTCGAAGTCTTTGCCTCTTTTTTTTTTACTTGCGTCACTCTCTCTAAGCACTTATCATCTCGACAACAGCTCCTTTACCCGATCCAAAAGCATTGCTTTAACTTAAGTTCAGTAATCAAGGCCCCATCTTCCTTTAAGGACATATGTGCATCCAACGCTCGTAAAGCTACAAAAGTTTTTCGACTAAACACATTAGCCTTTCTTAGATGATAATAAATAATAAAATCATAATGTTTTAAAAGCTCAATCCATCTTCTCTATCTCAAATTCAGCTCTTTTTGAGTCAGCAAGTACTTTAGACTCTTGTGATCCGTGTAAACATGACAACGCTCACCGCACAGATAATGGCGTCAAATTTTCAAAGCAAACACTACTGCTACCAATTCCAAATCATGTGTCGGGTAATTTATTTCATGATTCTTCAACTGTCTTGAGGAATAAGCCACAACCTTTCCTTCTTGAAACAGCACACATCCAAATCCATTATGGGATGCATCACTGAAAATGATATAATCTTTACATGACTCAGGTTGCACAAGCACTGGGGCCTCTGTCCATATTCTCTTTAGCATTTCAAAACTTTCTTGTCATTTTCCCATCCAAACAAAAGGCACATTATTCTTAACAACTTTGTTAGCGAAAAAGCTAACATTTAGAAATTCTTCACGAACCATCTATATTAACCAACAATCCCCAAGAAACTTCGAACTTCAGAAACATTCTTTGGCAATCCACTATAGCTTGAATGTTTTTGGGATCTAATTTTATGCCTTCTGTAGAGACTATATGACCAAGGAAAGCAATCTCAACTAACAAAAATTTACACTTGGACAATTTGCCAAACAACCACTTTTCTCGAAGTGTCTGAACGACCACTCGAATATGAGAATCATGTTCCTCTCATGACTTGGAATAAACTAATATATCATATATAAATACCACCATGAACTGATCCATGTAAGCTTGGAATACTCTATTTATTAGGTCCATAAATGTTGTTGGAGCGTTAGTTAACCCAAATGCCATTACCACGAATTCGTAATATTCGTACCGAGTCCGAAAAGATGTCTTTGAAATATCATCCTTCTCGATCTTTAACTGATGGTACCCCGAACTCAGGTTTATCTTAGAGAACAATGATGCGCCTTTTAGTTGATCAAACATGCCATCAATCCTCAGAAGAGGATACTTATTCTTTATCGTTACTTTATTTAATTGACGATATTCAATACATAATCGCATAGACCTGTGCTTCTTTTTCACAAATATCACAGGTGCTCCCCAAGGAGAAACATTGGGTCTGATAAATCCCTTATCGAGTACCTCTTATAAATAGCTTTTAATTCTCTTAACTCCGTTCGAGTCATTCGATACAAAGCCATAGAAATAGGTTCAGTACCCGGGTAAACCTCAATCCTGAATTCTATTTCACGATTTATAGGTAAACCCGATAATTCCTCGAGAAAAACCTCTGAAAACTCCTTAATTTTTGGAATATTGTTTAATCTCACTTCCAACACTCAAGTGTCTATCACATTAGCCAGAGAAGCTATGCATCCCTTTGACATCATCTTCTTTGCAGTTATTATAATACCCCAAAATTTAGATAATGACCAAAATGTAAATTTTGAAAGTTTGATGGTTAAAGTAGAAAATTGGGAAAAATTTAAGGAATTAAGTGGTAATTTTCCCAAAAATAATGTTATTCCATAAATGGATTTAGTTAGTGACCAAATTATAAGATTTTGAAAGTTTAGTAACCAAAGTATAAACTTTGAAAAGTTTAGAGACCAAAATGGTAATTTTGAAAAGTTACAATTGATCTCGAAAATAAGGAAATAAATATATTATTTTCATATTTTTAAATGTGGGAAAATTTAATTCCAAGTTTAATTTGTACAGTTGGATTAAAGTTGAAGGATTACAAGTTTTGGAAATTGCAAGGGCAAAACGGTAAAGTAAGAAAATATTTTGTTCATCTTTGACTTTGGAAGATGATAAGCTTTATGTGGCTTGGTATTTATGTAAATATCAAGTTCATTATGGGTAAAGTAGTAAAGATATTTTTATTTTAAGGGTAAATTGGTAATTTAGCATTTAATGAATTTTTAATTCATTATATGATAAAGAAAGATGAAGAATTATCAAGGATATTTCTTCACTTCAGCAACTTGGATGTGAGCTATCTCAAAGGTTAGAAAAAAATTTCTTTTCCATTTTTGAGTAATTTTCTTTGGATTTCGGGTTATGTCGTAAAATAGAAAATTATTCTACGCGAAAAACGCTATCATTTGGTACCAATATTGTTTGCTAATCTTGTTGGATTTGAAAGACCCCAAATTTAAGGGTTTATTTTCATGATAGGGTTCATGAAATTGATGATGAATCTTGATGTTTTTGAGGTTATAGATATATTTTCAAGCTTGCTTTATGGTATAACATGTTCAATCTTCCTAGAAATAATTCTATAAATTCAGTCAAATAATAAGTTGGAGAAACTTTGTGTTCTGATGAGATTTGATTAGGGATTTGATTGTAGAGATGTTATAAGGTTGATTGAAAGTTGATTTCATGCTTGAATCAAATCAAAATTGAACAAAATCATGAAAACATAGTTTTAAAGGATAAAGAATTCGGCTATGATATAATTGAGTGAGAAAAATTATGGAAAAATTATATAACATCTGGAAATAATGTAGGAATTATTCTACAAGCCTTAGAAAATTTAGGGACCATTTTGTATGTTTTTTAAAAGTTGGGTGACAAATTCAGTAATTTTGGAAAAGTTATGAATGGTTGTATAATTGTCTAATAGTTGATGTACTATGCTGGAAAATGATGTTTTGAAATTGAAATGAGTATTTAGATGTGAAATATGACTATTTTGGTAGTTTGAAAAGATTAGTGATTTAAGTACAACATTAACATAGTTAGGGTACTTAAATGTAATTATGCCTTTGTAAAAGCATTTGAATGGTAAAAATTTCAAAGCTGGATTTTTTGGAATTAAGAATCTAAGTGATAAAATGGTGAAGGATCATTTTGTGTAAAATGGAAAAATTGGTGCCAAAGTTAAAAGGAATTATTAAGTGTTAAATATTTGGTAGAAAATGAGTTTCAAGAATATTATGGAGTTGTTATGGGATGTGTTTATGTTAGTACAATACTAACATATGTATCGTTATGAATTTATGATTTATATAGATCGTGATTGATTTGTGATCGAAGTAAGTCAAGTATAAAAGGGTTTATTGTGGATCATAGTGAAGCACATATTTTGGAATATATAAAGTGTCAAGGTGAGTGCAATACATGCATGACATTGTACATAGATGTTTTATACATTATCTGAAAGACTTGCGATAAGTCGACCTTGTTTATATCAGCATGATATTATGTCATTTTTATAACTTCGATATGACATTTGATAGGATCGAGTCATTCATTTCTGAACAACTTCTCAGTGGGTCACCCATACTTGGATTTCCCTCGTCCAAGCACGCTTAACCATAGAGTTCTGAAGCGAATGGTCACCATTCCTTCTTAAAACCAATTGGTGATAAGTAGGTGGGACATTTTAACCTCATATATTTGTAGTGGGTGATCACTGGGTTCCCCCAAGCCAAGGTGGATTCTTGTGGGGCACCCCCCACAGTTCACCACGGAATTGCAGAGCCCCACATCTATAGCGTGCTACGGGCGAGCCTAGGGGCTTCGTAAGGCACATGTGGGCCTCGACAAGTTGGGCAGTCACGCACCGATATCGTGCCTATACACGATAGAATCCCTAAGGGTGATCGCTGGACCCCATAACCCAACAATCACCCCCCCATCGACACCTGGGGGATTCGAACCTGCAACCTGCTCTGATACCAGTTGATATGATCGAGTCATTCATTTCTGAACAACTTCCTAGTGGGTCACCCATCATTGGATTTCCTTAGTCCAAGCACACTTATCCATAGAGTTCTGAAGCGAATGGTCACCATTCATTCTTAAAACCAATTGGTGATAAGTAGGTGGGCCATTTTAACCTCATATCTTTGTAGTGGGTGATCTCTGAGTTCCCCCAAGCCAAGGTGGTTCTTGTGGGGCACCTCCCACAGTTCACCACGGCATTGCAGAGCCTCACATCTATAGCGTACCGCGGGCGGGCCTAGGGGCTTCGCAAGGCACACGTGGGCCTCGACAGGTTGGGCAGTCACGCACCGATATCGTGCCCATACACGATAGAATCCCTAAGGGTGATCACTGGACCCCATAGCCCAACAATTAATTGTTGAAAATATTTTGATGTTTCGATATAACAAATTAAATTAAAAGAAATTTAATTTTGAAAATAATTTTTCTATGAATATTTGATATATTAAATCGAATATCAAAATATTACTCAAAGTATTTCAAAGTTCATTTTAAATCCTTACTCAAGTGTAAAATTAAGTTTTAATCTTAAAATAATTTCAAAACGATTTTACAAAATATTTCGAACCATTTCAAAGCCAAAAATTCCATATGGCTCAGAGGGAACGGATTCCCCCCCAAGGGGGTACCGATTCCCCCTGAATGGTTTGGCTCCGAGAATTCCAGTATGCTCGGAGGGAATCGATTCCCCCCCAGGGGTACTGATTCCCCCCCAGGGGGTACCGATTCCCACCAATGTTCGACGGTCAAAATATTTGAATTTTACACCTAGGGAACCGATTCCCCATTAGGGGTATCGACTCCCCCCACACTCCAAGCAGAAATATTAATTGTTTTCACAGTTAAACGGCTCCAAAAACTTCATTAATGATCCCCAACGTTCAGAAGTGATTCAAGGTGTATTTAAGCAAGCTTAGAAGCCATTGATCAATAACGGCAAACATCAAGCAACTAGAATCAAGAGAGAATCAAAGAGAAAGCATCAAACCTCAAGTTTGAGCATTTCAAGCCTATTTTTCATTCAATATTCATTTTTCTTTCAAGAACACTTATTGTGCTCAATTGTATTCATTCTTGAGTGTTCTTTTATTTGTTCTAGAATTGTGCAAACAATATACCTTGTGAGGATTTCCTTGTAAGTTTGCAAATTTGTATTGTTCTCTTTGGGAGATAGTGTTCTCATGAATTTGGGGTATAATTCTTGAGGGTTTGTAAGGTTACTCTTTGTCCTCAAAATAAAGATAAATTAGTGAATTTGTGGAAAATCCTTAGTGTGGATAGCTAACGTAGTAGACGTAGACTTTGGTTGAGAAAGTCGAACCACTCTAAATTGTTGTGCAAATTTCTTTCAATTTTCTGTAAAAGCTTCCATCAAAATTTTAATTGCCAATTCACCCTCTCTTGGCCTTATTCGTCAATCGATTAACTCAACAATTGGCATCAGAGCCTAACTCATTTGAAGGTTTAATTGCCTCTTGAGTCGATTCGGGAAGAGTTACATCGATAATCAAAGTCATCAATGGCCTCTACTTTAAACTTTGACTCCGGTCTCGATTCGATGCCCGTCAACAAGCCTCTTTTCTTCAATGGGGCTAACTATGCCTATTGGAAAAATAGGATGATGTATTTCATTCAAGCAAGTGACATGGGAGCATGGAATATCGTAGAAGAATGATACATCAAGCCTCTCACTCATCCAAGATTGTGGAGTAAAGGAGAGACAAAAATGTTCCAGCTCAACTCCAAAGCCATCCATATCATATTTTGTGCTCTTGGACCAGATGAATATGGAAGAGTTTCATCTTGTACAACCGCCAAAGAAATATGGGACAAACTTCAAGTCACTCATGAAGGTACCGATGAGGTAAAGAAATCTAAAATTAGTATTCTAACGCATAGCTATGAAAATTTCAGGATGAAACCAAATGAAGATATATCAAAGCTATGACGGATAGATTTTCAACGATTGTCAATGGTCTCAAATCATATGGAGAGATCATTTCAAATGAAAAGCTTGTGAGGAAGTTAGTCTACTCCCTTCCAAAATCATGGCAATCAAAGAAGACGACAATCATCGAGTCTAAGGACCTAACGTCCTTAACTCTTGAAGAGCTAATCAGTTCACTCCTCACTCATGAAATGATGCTTGAAGATGAGGTAGACCTTGATAAGATTGAAGAGACACCAAAGGAGAAGGAGAAGAAGAAAAACATTGGAGTTACTCTCAAATCCACAAAAGATGAGAGTGATTCGGATGAAGATGACGATGATGAGGAAATGACATTGTTTGCCAAACGGTTCAGAAAAATGATGAGACCTTACCGAGGTAGAAAAATCAAACGAAATGAAGGCCTCAAAAATGAACCAAAAGAGAAGGACCCGATCATTTGCTATGAATGCAAAAAGCCGGGGCATGTCAAATATGATTGCCCAAAATTGAAGAGAAAGGGTCAATCAAAGAATAAGCACAAGGCTCATGTGGCTACATGGAGCAATGAAGAAGGTTCCGATGAAGAAGAACAAGAAGTAGCAAACTTGTGCTTGATGGCATTCGAGGAAGATTCTAAGGTAACCTCTAACTCATCTAATTTTGATGATATATCCTACGATGAGCTATTAGAGGAATATAATGGGTTGGCTTCGGATTATGAGAAATTGTTTTTAAAATATAAAAATGATGTTTCAAAATTGAAAATTGAAAATAAACTCATATCCAAAACCAACAACGATCTTGAAAGTAAAATCAAAGATTTGCAAATCAAACTAGAAGAGTTTGAAAAGAAAAATTTGGATTTGCAAAATTTACTTTCAAAGGTCAATGATGATCATCAAAAGAAAATTGATGATCTTAAAACTTTTTTTGATAAAGTTGGAACAAAACGTTTTGAAAATGGAGAAAATTCAAAATCCAACTTTGTTAGAAAAAGTTTTAAAAACTACAATCATAGAGGTCCCCAAAGAACCTCTAATGGAAAAATCGTTAGAAGTATATGGGTTCCTAAAGAGCTCATTACTACTAAAGATAAGGATATCCTACACAAATGGATACCTAAGGGGACTAGGATTTTGTAAACTAATGGATATGGACCCAAAAGAATTTGGGTACCAAATATTAGAAATTAATCTATGTTTGTAGGAAAATGAGCATTTCTACAAGGCACGAGAAAAAAAATCCAAATTCATGGTACCTTGATAGTGGATGTTCAAGACACATGGCCGGAGACAAAAGCCGGTTCATTGAGCTTAACGCCAAAAATGGAGGAGAAGTGACTTTTGGTGATGATTCAAAAGGTCACATTGAAGGTATTGGTACTATTGATAATACCTCTTCCATACAAATTAAGAATATTTATATGTGAATGGATTAAAGCATAATCTCTTGAGTATTAGTCAATTATGTGATAAGGGATTCAATGTCATATTTGAAACTAATGGTTGTAAAGTCATTGACATTGCATCTAATAGGATTATGCTTGTTGGTCATAGAATATGAAATATATACATGGTGCATTTAGACTCTATAGAAATGACTAATTTATGCCTAGTTGCAAAGGATGAGCATGATAGTTGGTTATGGCATAGGAGACTAGGACATGCTAGCATGAGTGTTTTGCAACGGTTAGTTCAAGGAGAATTGGTTCGAGGGCTGCCTAAACTAAAATTTGATAATGATAAAATATGTGATGCTTGTGCTAAAGGAAAACAAAAGCGAGTTTCTTTTAAATCCATTAATGACGTATCAACTAGTAGAGTATTACAATTGATCCATATAGGTCTTTTTGGGCCAACTAGGACTACTAGCTTGGGTGGAAAACAATATGCATTTGTCTTGGTAGATGACTATTCTAGATATACTTGGGTTCTATTTTTAAGCACTAAAGATGAAGCATTAGAACATTTCATAACATTTTCAAAAATAATCCAAAATGAAAAAGGTTGCTCTATAACTAGTGTTAGGAGTGATCATGGCACTAAATTTGAAAATCTTGGATTTATTGAGTTTTGTAATTCTAATGGTATTAGCTATAATTTTTCAGTACCTAGAACCCCTCAACAAAATGGAGTTGTTGAGAGGAAAAATCAAACTTTAGAAGAAATGGCTAGAACCATGCTTTGTGAAAATAATTTGCCAAAATATTTTTGGGCTGAAGCCACAAATACCGCTTGTTATGTTGTAAATCGAGTAATGATTAGGCCATTTTTAAAGAAAATTCTATATGAAATTTTCAAAAATAAAAAGCCTAACATTAGCTATTTTCATCCTTTTGGATGTAAATGTTTTGTTTTGAACAACGGTAAAAAAAACCTTGGCAAATTTGATGCTAAAAGTTATGAAGGAATATTACTGGGTTATTCCTTAAATTCTAAAGCTTATCGAGTATTTAATAAAATAACTTTAGTTGTAGAAGAGTCTATACATGTTGTTTTCGATGATAATCCCCTTCCGCGGAAGGATTCTTGTGTGAATGATGATGTAGGCATTATAAATACAAATAAAGTTAGACATGACGTTGAAGAACCATCATCAAAGGAAGAAACAAAATATGAGGTAACTCATGATCCTCTTGAGAATCCAACCATTGAAGAAAGGGAAGTATCTTATCCAAGAGAGTACAACTATGTCAAGGATGGTGAGATTATAAGTGATCTATCCAAAGGGGTAACAACTCGATCTTCTCTTAGAAATATTTGTAATTATGTTGGATTTATTTCATGCATAGAGCCTAAGAATATTAAAGAAGCATTAAAAGATGAACGTTTGATTATGGCTATGCAAGAAGAATTAAATCAATTTGAGATAAGTAAAGTATGCTCAATTTGAAAGGCCTAGTAATAAATCTACTGTAGGTACTAGATGGGTATTTAGGAATAAGCTTGATGAGAGTGGTGATATAGTGAGAAATAAGGCTAGACTTGTTGCTCAAGGGTATACTCAAGAAGAGGTCATAGACTATGATGAAACATACGCTCCCGTAACTAGGATGGAAGCAATTAGAATGTTATTAGCATTTGCATGTTTTCATGAATTTAAACTATATCAAATGGATGTTAAAAGTGCATTTTTAAATGGGTTTATAAAAGAAGAAGTGTATGTGGAACAACCTCCAGGTTTTGAAGATTCAAAATTTACGGATCATGTTCTTAAATTAACAAAAGCACTTTATGGTTTAAAACAAGCTCCTAGAGCTTGGTATGAAAGACTGTCAAATTTTTTAATTGAAAAAGGTTTTTCAAAAGGAAAGGTTGACACTACATTTGTTTTTAAAGCATAAAGGTAAAGATTTATTAGTAGTTCAAATTTATGTTGATGATATATAATATTTGGTTCTACTAATGATGTTCTTTGCTAAGAATTTTCTAAGGTAATGCAAAGCGAATTCAAAATGAGCACGATGGGGGAGCTCTCATTTTTCTTGGGACTCCAAATCAAGCAAAGAAAAGATGGCATCTTCATTAATCAAGCTAAGTACGTCAAAGATATGCTCAAGAAGTTTGGACTGGAAAATGGGAAACCTCATGACACTCCAATGAGCTCTTCTACAAAGCTTGACTTGGATGAAGGAGGTAAATGTGTAGATGTTAAATTATATAGGTCAATGATTGGATCTCTACTTTATCTAACTGCAAGTAGACTAGACATTATGTTTAGTGTTTGCTTATGTGCTAGATTTCAATCATGTCCTAAGGAATCACATTTACTAGCTGTTAAGAGAATCTTTAGATACCTTAAGGACACTCCTAGTTTAGGACTTTGGTATCCTAGAGACTCTAGCTTTAGCTTGCATGCCTTTTCTGATGCGGATTATGGAGGATGCAAATTAGATAGGAAAAACACCTCCGATACTTGCCAATTCCTTGGAAATATGCTGATTTCTTGGTTTTCAAAGAAACAAAATTGTGTTGCATTATCTACCACTGAAGTCGAATACATTTCAGCTGGTAGTTGTTGTGCACAAGTTTTATGGATGAAACAACAACTTTTTGATTATGGAATTGAAGTAGGTACCATTCCTATCAAGTGTGACGATACTAGTGCTATTTGTCTCACTAAAAATCCCATCCAACACTCTAGAACTAAGCACATTGAAATAAGACATCACTTCATTAGAGACCATGTCGCTAAGGAATATGTAGTTCTAGAATTTGTTGATACTTTGCACCAATTAGAGGATTTCTTTACAAAACCTTTAGACAAGGAAAGATTTTGGACACTTAGGAGAGAATTAGGTTTGACCAACCTATCTTCACTTAGTGTTTAAAATAATTTTAGCGCTTTTAAGACTAAATGAAAAACGCTTAGAATAGTAATTTTTGATTGCATTCATTGCTATTAGTTAGGGGGAGTTTATGATTCTTGATGAAAATTAACTTTATGTTCAAATATAGTTTAAAGATTAATTTGATTGTTTGAACATGATTAATTTTCAATATATGAGTTGCCAATACCACTAGAGAAAGTTAATTTAGCATTTTGTGTGTTTAAAATCGGATTTTAGCATTTTGGTGTAGAGGGAATCGATACCCTCATGAGCGAATCGATTCCCCCTTTGAAGGAGTACCGATTCCCCCTAGGGGAATCGATACCCCCTGGGGTTTTGGTTTTATCAGGTAGAACACTTGTTTTTGCCTCAAATCCTCTCTTCTATTCACGCCGTTTCTCCCCTCTACTCTCTTAAATCTCCACTTTACCTCAAAACAACGTTTTTAATCAGAATTCTCTTCAAATATCCTCTTCTAAACCTGCTAGCATCATTAAAATCGTGCAAACAACATCAAAATCCACTCAATCTCATCTTTCAAGGTAAATTTTTCTAAATTCTCTATTTCATTGATTTTGAACATATGACTAGTTTTAATTAGTTCTAGATAGAAATAGTGATCGGGCATTGAATATTTAGTGATTAGAAACTTGATTTTACAACTAATTTCATCAAAAACACAAGAATTTTCCAAAATTCTTTGAAATTTTTCGAAATAAAAAAAATTGTTTTTCAAATTATTGTGTTTTGATTGAATTATGTTGTTGTTATGAAAACTATACATGTACTGATTTTCAAAACCTTATTTTTCAATAGTTTTCAAAAACTTTGCCCATTAGGATTGGTTTAGAGAACCTTGAAATATTGAGAACTCAATTGAGTTTTGGGATTAATTGAATTGCATACATGTGTTTTCTAAATTGCAGGTTATCCATTCTATTACGATTTCCTAAACAATGTCCAATCCTAAACGTGCTAGGTCATCATCTAGTCGCTCAAACCGTCAACCAAATCCACCTCCAAATCCTCCTCATATTCCTGAAATTCCAATTCATAATCCTAATCCCATTGATCCTAATATGACTATCCAAAACTCGTGCTTCAATCATCCTGGTCCTAGAAATCATCATTTTTGGTATTATCAATATTTTGACTCTTACAAAATTAGAGAAAAACGTATCCCTTCTCGTCAAGCTATGATAGATATCAATTTTAGATATCTTCCTCTTTTACAAGAGTGGAAATTTGATAAACTTTGTGACCTTGAACCTATAGTTTACCGTCAACTTGTTCGCATATTCTATTCTAATGCCGTGTGTGTTAAAAACCGAGCTCAAACCAAAACCACAGCAGTTCGTTCCTATCTCCTAGGACAATTCATTCATCTTGACTCGTCTTACATAGCTAATGAATTAGGATTAGATAATGATGGTATATCAAATGAAAAACAGCTTTTAGGTTCTCGGTATAAAAGAAGGGATAGTGCGAGTGTCTTAGATCTTCATGATCGTTTTCTTCATATAATGATTTCTTGGTGGTTTCGACCATCAGGAGGTCGTTACTCTACTCTTCGTGCTTTAGATCTTTGGTGGTTACATTGTTTCCAAAATAGTATTAAAATAAATCTTCCTAAGATTATTTTTGCTGAAATCGTTGAAACCGTAAACTTAGTGCCAAATAAGAAACATTGTTCCTCTCTAGTTTATGGTTGCATTCTAAGTAATCTTTTTTCTAAAGCCGGGCTTAGAGTAGGTCTAGATGTCGTATTTCCTTTAAAAAAACAAATTAATCTTCTTTCCTTAACGAGAGAGGGATGGATAAAAATAAGGAAACCGGTGAATGGGTTCGATCTTCTGAAAATACTCCGGGAGCTAGTTCTTCACGAGCTCCACTAGAAGCTGACAACGATCCCGAGCTTGAACAATTAATGCGAGACATCGATGAAGCTGAAGATGAGCTTGAGCAGCACGAGGAGCAGCACGAGGAGCAAGCACAACAAACGAATCAAATGCCTCCATATTTTTAATCTTTTATGGAGACATTCGATTTCCGATATGCTACCATAGATTCGCGCTTTACTTCTATAGAGTCCCATTTATCCACAATGGGAGCTCAACAATTGGAAATTCTTCAGGAGTTGCATGCAAAAAAAAAAGCAACCAACGCTCGTATTAATGAACTCACTCATGAGATGGCCGCTATGCGAGCTCGTTTTCCTCCTCCCGGTCCTCCTACGGGTGCTTGATTCTGTGTTTTTCTTTAGTACTTTGAACTTAAAGCTTATTGTTTAAACATTTTGAATGTTTTTGGATTGTTTTCCTTTTGTTGTTGGATATTTGAACTTATTTGATGGATTATGGATGTTTGAACTTATATATTTTGTGTGGTTAAATTTCTTCATTCTTGCATCATTTACATCATGATAGATATATGACCAATTTTGCCATGTCACATTGTTTATGAATATTGATTATGAAACTAATGGCTAACGTTTCTCTTGATTGTGATCTTAGCAGCTTAAACTATATATATAATCAATTGGCTAAATGTTTTTAAATCATTGTTTAAAATCTTTTCCGAATCTTTTTGATTTAATAAAAAGGGGGAGAAATGTTAAAAACGTTTTAAAGAGGAGTAGTATTTTCAAAATCAAAATTCTTTTTGAAATTAGAAAATCTTAAAATGTTTTGTTATATCAAAAATGGGGAGAATGTTGAAAACATTTTGATGTTTCGATATAACAAATTAAATTAAAATAATTTTAATTTTGAAAATAATTTTTCTAAGCATATTGATATATTAAATCGAATATCAAAATATTACTCAAAGTATTCAAAGTTCATTTTCAATCCTTACTCAAGTGCAAAATTAAGTTTTAATCTTAAAATAATTTTAAAACGATTTTACAAAATATTTCGAACCATTCCAAAGCCAAAAATTTCAGATTGCTCAGAGGGAACCGATTCCCCCTGAACGGTTTGGCTCCGAGAATTCCAGTATGCTCGGAGGGAACCGATTCCCCCCCTAGGGGGTACCGATTCCCCCCACTGTTCAACGGTCGAAATATTTGAATTTTACACCTAGGGAACCGATTCCCCGTTAGGGGTACCGATTCCCCCCACGCTCCAAGCAGAAATATTAATTGTTTTCACACTTAAACGGCTCCAAAAACTTCATTAATGATCCCCAACGTTCAAAAGTGATTCAAGGTGTATTTAAGCAAGCTTAGAAGCCATTGATCAATAACAAGAAACATCAAGCAACTAGAATCAAGAGAGAATCAAAGAGAAAGCATCAAACCTCAAGTTTGAGCATTTCAAGCCTATTTTTCATTCAATATTCATTTTTCTTTCAAGAACACTTATTGTGCTCAATTGTATTCATTCTTGAGTGTTCTTTTCTTTATTCTAGAATTGTGCAAACAATATACCTTGTGATGATTTCCTTGTAATTTTGCAAATTTGTATTGTTCTCTTTGGGAGAGAGTGTTCTCAAAATTTTGGGGTATAATTCTTGAGGGTTTGTAAGGTTACACTTTGTCCTCAAAAGAAAGATAAATTAGTGAATTTGTGTAAAATCCTTAGTGTGGATAGCTAAGGTAGTGGACGTAGACTTTGGTTGAGAAAGTCGAACCACTCTAAATCGCTGTGCAAATTTCTTTCAATTTTCGGCAAAAGCTTCCATCAAAATTTTAATTGCCAATTCACCCCCCTCTTGGCCATGTTCGTCAATCGATTAACTGAACAACTTTGATATGTCATAATGTGAAATTATAGTGCATTGATCATGGATAATGTGATATTTTACCGTGAATGTTATTTTGGGTATGAACTGCCCCATTGTTAAATTATGATAATATGCTTTGCCATGGATGGATCAAATAAAATAGACTATATGCCCAAGTATGTTATTGAGTATCAGTGGTATTAATGGCATTCCATAGAGTCTAGCAGCTGCATATTAGGTAGCACTAGAGTGTCTAGAGAAGGCACATAGTGTAGTCCTCAAAGTGTCTAGAGAAGACACAGTACAAAACACTATGGTGTACAAGGTGGGTAAAACCCGACCTCAGCACTACAGTGCATTATTAGGTGAGCAAAGCTCGACCTCAGTTCTACGATGCAATATTTGACTCCTATATCGGGGTTCTCATACAGTTATACTTTGGGTTATGGTTTATTGGTTAATGAATGATAAACATACAAATAAGCTTACGAGCTTATGGGATAAATGGCAAGTATATTGGTAAGAAATTTTATATTCAGTTATATTATTTTGATCATGGTAAAATATTGGATATGCAGGCAACATGATTTTATGCATTTTGATTTTGACATTGAAATTCATGCATGAGTTATATTGCACTGTTTATTATTTTAAATTGCCTCACTAAGTATATACTTAGCGTGTGATGATTTTCACACGTTGGTAAAAAGCCAAGAATAGAGTAAAGAGTACAGGGCACTCCGAGCATCCAGGAATACATTACAATATCAGTAAGACATCCTATGATGTAATCTTTGACTTTGTTAGTGGCATGTAATTATTAATGTTCGAGTTGCTCTGTTAAATCATTTTACAACTGGTTTGTAATGGTTAAACTAAATTGTTTTACTCTGTTTTAAATGAATAGCATAAATCCATATTAATATATATTTTAAATAGTATGTGATAATTTAATTTGATATTATATTTTTATAATATCATTTACCATTTTAAGAAAAAAAATTAAATCACTTTAAATTGAAAATGTTTTCAGAAATTCAGGTGACATCTATAATCTGTATAGGTATAATTATACGGGTTATGGGTGTTACATTTATTGGTACAAGAGTTACAGGTTTAGCCGTTTCTGGACATGGAAAGAGTTTATTTTATGTCAAGAAAGTATACATGCCACTAGGATGTCTAAAGTTTACTGATAGTTGTATATATATATTGTGATGATGCTTATTGGGAGTAAAGTTACTTTTTACTATTGTAAGATGAATTTGACTATGTTCAAATGCCACAAACTAAAGACAAAGGTAAGAAATTTGAAAAAGTTGAAAAGAAGGTCGAGATTGAAATTGACCCAAAGGGACCCTACATGACTTATGTAAAACGCCATAAAATGTGAGTATTGTTAGGGATTTTCCTCAGTTATGAGGAAGAAATGCCCCAACATTTAACGAAGTTTTTGAATTGGAAGAACCCATTAAAAAGTTTAAATAGATTACAAGAGAAGTCGAATCAGATGAGGATCCAGAGAAGTTTTCTGAATCTTCTGATGATTCTGAGGTTCCTCCAGGTAAGCTTAAATAAGTGATAAATATTTAAGCTAAGCATTAAATTGTTTAAGGCATTGTTGATTTGAGTAAGAGGAAATAAATAAGCGATAATAAGTTGTCTGCTAAAAATTTACAGAAAGCTGAGTTGTTAGTGAATCAAATGATTATGAGTTTGATTGAGAATAGATATCAAGTCCATAAACTTGATAGAATTACCTTTTGAAGGTAAATTTAAGAAAATAGACTGTATACCATTTCATACTGAAATGAATTATTGTTTAGATTGAGATGGATTCTCAAGAACTTGAAAAGTGTCAAGTTCGTAATGATAAGAAAAAATAAATTTTCTTGAGAGTGTGATTTTAGCATTAACTGCTATGAAGTTATTGCTACAAATTGTCAATTCTTCTTATTAAACAACGTGAACGTTTAGAGTTTCAATTGATATGGAATATGTATCAACTGTTCGAGAATAATTTCTATGGATTTGGAAAAGTTATACATATTACCATAGGAATGAAATAAGGAATTCTAAAGTAGAGATATTCAATTCAACTAGATAAAAAGTGTTATTATGGGGAAGACCTATGGTTCATGATACAAGTGTTAGTCGAACAAATAGTAAATGTCCGATAAAGATTCAGAAGATTAAGTTACCGGTGAATCTTATAGGATCATCATTAACGAGTTTTAGATGATTTTGATCATGAGTTGGTTGTCTCTGCATTAAGGTTGGGTTAATGGTCGCATAAAGCGATTAATTTAGAAAATTACGGAGAAATTAAAAATTTTAAACGCTTGATGAAAAAGTGAAATCTTCACTAACGTGATATCAACAATGGTTATGATTAAGATGATGTATTAAGGATGCATACCTTTTATAGCTAAGGTGATAGATACTCAAGTATTTGAAGTAAGATCATATGATATTTCCATAACTCGGGAATTTCCACATGTCTTTTTAGATTTATTATTTGGGTTACCTCCAGATTGAGAGGCGGAATTCAATATTAATGGTTATCAAGGCATTAATCTTGTATCTATGAGTTCGTATTGAATGGTTGCGATTGAGTTAAGAGAATAAAGAACCAATTGCAAGAAATGCTAAATCGAGGATTCTTTAGACTGAGTATTTCACCTTGGGGTGAACCGGTGTTGTTTATGAAAAATAATATGGGTCTATGTGATTATGCATAGATTATCGATAGTTAAACAAGGTGACTATAAAGAACAAGCATCCTCTTTTGAGGATTGATGACTTGTTTGATCAACTTAAGGGATCAATTGTTTTCTCTAAGATTGATCTTAGATCGGGATATCACCAGTTAAAGATTAAAGAGAAAAATGTTCCAAAGATAGTTTTCAGAACACGGTATGGACACTATGAGTTCATAGTAATGTCGTTTGGTTTGACAAAGGCTTCGACAGCATTCATGGAGTTGATGAATCAAGTATTTAAATTTTACTTGGATTAATTTGAGGTGGTCTGTATTGATGACATTCTGGTTTACTTGAAGACAAAGATAGAGCATGATGCTTATCCTCGTACTGTGCTCGAGATACCTAAGGGTAAAAAGTTGTATGCCAAACTATCAAAGTGTGAGTTTTAATTATCATAATTTGTTTATCTTGGTCATGTTGTCTCAGCAGAAGGCATAAGAGCTAAAAAAACTAAAAGAAAAAAAGAAAAAAAAGATGAGAGATCCTTAAAAAATATTTTACTTGTGAAAAATGTGAGACTAAAGAATTTGAAGTCAAGTCTGATAGGTTTCTATTTTATCGAGGAAGAATTTGTATTCCTCATGATGATGAGTTGAAGAAAGATATTCTTTCTGAGGCACATTATAGTCCACTAACTATGCATCCAGGTGGGAACAAAATGTATTAGGATGTAAAGAGTCATTTTGGTGGCCTAGTATGAAAAGAAACATTACTGAGTTTGTTGCTACATGTTTGACATGTTAATAAGTAAAAGATGAGCATCAATTGCTTTCGGAATTGTTCCAACTGATTTCTATTCCAGAGTAGAAGTGGTAAAGAGTCATTATGGATTTTGTTACTGGACTACCTTTGACATCAAATAAAAAGGATTTCATTTGGGTAATAATGACCGGTTAACTAAATCAGCACATTTCATTCCGGTGCGAATGGACTACGCCTTGGATAATTATACAGAGTTGTATATCAAGAAGATAGTTCGACTACATGGAGTGCCAGTGTCCATTATATCTGACGGGGATCCAAGGTTCACTTTAAGATTTTGGAATTCTTTGCATAAAGTTTTGGGTACTCGATTGAATTTCAGTACGACCTTTCATCCACAGACGGATGGTAAGTCAGAAAGTACTATTCAAATATTAAAAGATATACTGAGAATATGTGTGATTGAGTTCAAGGAATCATGGAAAAAAAATTATTTGTCTCTATAAGAATTTATCTACAATAATAGTTATCAAATTGAGCATCAAGATGGCTCCGTATGAAGCTTTATATGGGAGAAAATATTGAACACCATTAAATTGGTTTGAGTTAAAAGATCAGAATCTTGTTGGCCCAGATTTATTAAAAGAGGTTGAGGATAAAGTAAAGATAAATTTAAGATAATCTCAAGATGGCATTTGATCGGCAGAAGTCTTATGCAGACTTGAAGTGAAAAGAGATTGAATTTCATGAATGTGATAAAGTTTTTCTTAAAGTATCACCTTGGAAAAAGTTTTTCTTAAAGTATCACCTTGGAAAAAGATTTTTTGTTTTGGGCGCAAAGGGAAACTAGGTCCAAGATTTATTGGACCTTATGAGATCTTAAAGCGTTTCGGATCAGTGGCTTACCAGTTAGCCTTACCTCCAGAGTTGGACAAAGTACACAATGTTTTTCATGTATCGATGCTTAGAAAGAACCGATCAGATCCTTCACATATCATTGCATCAGAGGAAATTGAGATCCGACCAAATTTGACTTATGAATAAGAACTAGTACGGATATTGGCTCGAGAAATCAAAGAACTACGTAGCATGACGATTCCTTTAGTCAAAGTGATTTAGAAAAATCAGAACGTCGAGGACATTACTTGGGAAGGAGAGGATGATATAAAGAAATAATATCCACACCTTTTCATATCAAGTTTAATATTTGGATTAAACATGTTCAAAATCTAATGATTAGCATGATCTTCACAAATCCCCAAATTAAGGAGGAAAAATCGAAATTCAAGAAATTGGCAAGACTAGAAAAGGTTTTCGTATAAGGCGTGGGCATGGCTTATTCATCTTGAGCTATCGCAGAAGAAGTCTACAGTTAAGGCGTGGGCACGTCTTACCAGTTTGTACAACCATAAATTAGGACAATCCTTATAAAAATAGAGTTAGGGGTTTCATAGAAAGTTTTAAAATTCGAGGATGAATTTTCTTAAGGATGGGACAATTATAATACCCCAAAATTTTAAATAATGACCAAAATGCAAAATTTGAAAGTTTGATTGTTAAAATAGAATATTGGGGAACGTTTAAGGAATTAAGTTGTAATTTTCCCAAAAAGAATGTTATTCCATAAATGGATTTAGTTAGTGACCAAATTATAAGATTTTGTAAAGTTTGGTGACCAAAGTATAAACTTTAAAAAGTTTATGGACCAAAATGCTAATTTTGAAAAGTTACAAATGGCCTCGAAAATAAAGAAATAAATATATTATTTTCACATTTTTAAATATTGGAAAATAATATTTAAGGGTTTAATTCTATGTTTAATTTAGACAGTTGGATTAAAGTGGTAGGATTGTAGGTTTTGGAAATTGCAAGGGAAAAACAGTAAAGAGGGAAAATATTTTGTTTATCTTTGACTTTGGAAGATGATAAGGTTTATGTGGCTTGGTATTAATGTAAATAACAAGTTCATTAAGGGTAAAGTAGTAAAGATTTTAATTTTAAGGGTAAATTGGTAATTTAGCATTTAATAAATTTTTAATTCATTATATGATAAAGAAAGATGAAGAATTATCAAGGATCTTTCTTCATTTCAGCACCTTGGACGTGAGCTATCTCAAAGGTAAGAAAAAAATTTCTTTACCATTTTTGAGCAATTTTCTTTGGATTTCGGGTTATGCCGTAAAATAGAAAATTGTTCTATGCGAAAAACGCTATCATTTGGTACCAATATTGTTATACTTTGGGTTATGGTTTATTGGTTAATGAATGATAAACATAGAAATAAGCTTACGAGCTTGTGGGATAAATGGCAAGTATATTGGGAAGAAATTTTATATTCAGTTATATTATTTTGATCATGGTAAAATATTGGATATGCAGGTAACATGATTTTATGGCATTTTGATTTTGACATTGAAATTCATGCATGAGTTGTATTGCACTGTTTATTATTTTAAATTGCCTCACTAAGTATATACTTAGCGTGTGATGAATTTCACGCGTAGGTAAAAAGCCAAGAATAGAGTGAAGAGTACAGGGCACTCCGAGCATCCAGGAATACATTACAACATCAGTAAGACATCCTATGATGTAATCTTTGTTAGTGGCATGTAATTATTAATGTCTGAGTTGCTCTATTAAATTATTTTGCAACTAGTTTCTAATGGTTAAACTAAATTGTTTTACTCTCTTTTAAATGGATAGCATAAATCCATATTAATAAATATTTTAAAAAGTATGTGATAATTTAATATGATATTTTTATAATATCATTTACCATTTTAAGAAAATAAATTTTAAATCACTTTAAGTTGAAAATGTGTTTAGAAATTCAGGTGACATCTATAATCTGTATAGGTATAATTATACGAGTTATGGATGTTACAGTTATGGCCGAAATCACATTGGATGGTGATTTTGCTTTTTCACCTATCACTACTATTTCAGAGTCTTCCGCATCTTTTAAAAATAATCGCTTCTTATGACAATCCACCCATCCATGATGTGGAGACAACCAATCCATATCCAAAATCAACTCCATCAAGTTTGCTGAGAACACAACCCCTTGAATCCTAATCGGACATTTTCTACATACCCGTGTTACCTGTGCACTATGAGTCATAGGGTTCACAACTATCAATTCACTAAAAATTGGTTCTAAAGGAATTCCTCTAGTTCTAACCAACTTTGTAATAATATAAGAGTGCATAAACTAGGGTCAACTAGAACAAAGACAAGCTCATCAAAAAGATGGAATGTACCTGTTATGATATCTGGATCATCCCTATCCTCACTGGTCTTTATATTATAAATTCGGGCCACTCCCAAGTCTCTTATCACTGGCTAGCCTCATATTGACCGTCTGATCTTCCTCTTCCTCTATTCTACTAGGTGATGCTACTAATCTCTCAGTTTGTGCTAATCTATCTCCAGATCTCTTTGGATAATTTTGAGCATAGTGACCAGATTCACCTCAATGAAAGGAAGCATCGGAGAGCAATCTACATACTCCCCGATGTGACCTGTTGTATGTTTGACATAGAGTTCTCTCACCAAAAGCTTTGCCTGAGCTAGCAGTAAAAGAATGGAACTGGTTAGTTTTCTATGAAGTTGCAATGGAATCAGCTCTGTCAGTATATCAGGAACTTGAGCCCTTGCCACTCTTAGCATGATGTGTAGATGAAGACATTCCAATCTTTTTTCCTTTCTGCATACTATGCTACTTCTAGAGTCTCCTCTTGAGCTCTTTCAATAGCCTTAGCTCGGTTTATAACTTCTTGCAGGCTAGGTAAGTTTAAGGCCAACATCATCTTTTTCAAGTTAGGCCTCAGACCCTCAATAAATCAATCATGTCGGGCTTTACCGTTAGGAACTACCTCAGTAGCGTAACGACTAAGCTTATTGTTTTCAGCCTCATACTCATGCAATACTCGATAGCCTTGTTTCAAATTATGAATTTTCAACAACATTGACCTCATAAACTGCTCCCCGACATACTTTTTCTTGAACTAATCTTGAAAGAATTGTCATTTCACTTGTTCAGGTGATGCATACATCATCGTATTTGACCACCACACTCGAGCTGATCCTCGGAGTAACGATACAGCTCCACCCAACTTTTCAGAATTTGAGCACTGTAGACTTTCCAACATTACTATAACATCGTTTAACCATAAATCAATGTCCATCGGACCTTCACCCTCTTCTCCTCGAAAATCAGGAGCTCCCAGACTTCTTAACTCTTTTATGATTAACAATCTCAATGCTAGAGGAGCAGGGGGAGGCGGAGGAGGTTGGAATCATGTCAATAGATCATCGAGAGCTAACATAAAAGCTCCAAATTTTGGCACGGGCATACCTTGATGTGCCGGTGCACTGGCATTCTCAGATAGAATCGGATGTTCACTATTCTCTTCATAGCTTTCACTACCTGATTCATCTCTATTCTCTCGTTCAGTCGCTCTTCTCGAAATTGTAAAATCCAACATCTAGTATAACATACATAAGGATAATACATAAGTTAGTAAGGAGAGACATCGATCATATTCTAGCTATTCCCTATCAGTAACCTTGACATCTTAGTGGCATATAAACCCTTTTTTCATTAAAATACACTCAGTTTTGGTCGAGAATCGACTAAATATATAGCTCTGATACCAATAAATGTAACATCCATCTCCTATATACCTTTCTGTACACGAGATATAGATGTCACATCACTTTTAAGGCATTTCCTTATTTGAAAATCCGTAAGATTTTATTTCTTTTTATAAAACATTTTAATTTAATGACAATAAAACGTTCATTAAACTTACGTAGGTAAACAAAAGTAATGTTAAAACATTTCATCTTTTTACATCATGGTAAATCAAATACTTTTCAGAGAGTTTTTACTAAGTCTATTACATGCCAACTAAATACATCAAAAGTAAACGTGGATGTCGTACAGTTACTGATGAGGCGACCCTAGCTTTGTGATGTTAGATGATCTCCTTAATTCACTTGAATAATAACCTACGTGTGAAAGTAACACATGCTAAGAAATTTCTTAGCGAGACATAAATAATCATAAGAAAAATTATAAACACGAGTACATCATAACGATTCTAATATCAATTAACTCTTTCAATTCATTATAAACTCTATAGTTTGCACCTGTAGGGCCAATATGAAAATTCAAAAATTTACTATAAATTAATTAGTTTGCACACCCATTGCCAATACAAAAATTCATAAACTTATTATGAAAATCTTAAGTTGCACACATACAACCAATACAGAAATTCATAAACTCATTATGAATTTCTTAAGTTGCACATATAGTGCCAATACGGAAATCATAAACGCATTATGAATTTCTTAAGTTGCACACAAAGTGTCAATACGAAAATTCATAAATTCGTTATGAATTTCTTAAGTTGCACACATAGTGCCAATACGAAAATTCATAAACTCATTATGAATTTCTTATGTTGCACACATAGTGCCAGTACGGAAATTCATAAACTCATTATGAATTTCTTAAGTTGCACATATAGTGCCAATACAGAAATTCATAAACTCATTATGAATATCTTAAGTTGCACACATAGTGCCAATACAAAAATTCATAAACTCATTATGAATTTCTTAAGTTTCACACATAGTGTCAATACGGAAATTCATAAACTTGTTATGAATTTCTTAAGTTGCACATATAGTGTCATTCTGTAATCACAATACATACATTAAGCTACATGCATCTATGACTATCATAACATATAAGGACATAATAAATGCACTCACCTGGCCTACTTTGCTATTATATCCAAAACGTAAATCTGACTACTCAGCGACTTTGCCTTTCCCTTTTATTTTGCTTGATTTGGGAGCTTGATTTTGATCTACTCAAGCATCCATTAAAGACACATGCCATACCAAATGTTATTATATTCCCTAAGATTATACTTAAACAATACTCAAAAGTACTATTATTAAATTTTCTATAACATTCTCAGCCTATCTTAAAAGTTTTGGCTCAATACTATCGTTACCCCTACCATGGTATCGATACTTCTATATTGTGGTACTGATACTCCCTTTCAGTATCGATACCATTTCTACATTCTGGATCCTTGGTATTGATACCATTTCTACATTCTGGATCCTTGGTATCGATACCATTTCTACATTATGGATCCTTGGTATCGATACCTTTTTCTTAGTACCGATACTTCTATAATATGGTATCGATACTCTATAACAGTATCGATGCCATTTCTGCATTCTGGAATCAATGGTATCGATACCTTCCTCATAGTATCGATACTAATGGTATCAGTATCAATATTGTTCAGCTGATTTCTTCTAATTTAAGCCTATAGTATCGGTACTGTTCTTCCAGCACAGATACCCTTACCCATATTTTCCATTTTTAAGCCCGATTTTTACCCAAATTTGGTCAATTTCCCTTATTTTTACCTCCAACAACACTATCAAACTCTTCTTTACTTATCCCGACTAACTTTTCTTCATTTAGCTTGTTATAACATTTATAATCCCTGAAGAACACTTCAATCCAATAATCATACCACTTTTTCTAACATATTTTTAAGCCCATCCAATGCTTTTAATCTCTTATTTACTTCTTTGACAAGTCAAATATACTAGTAAACATCAATAAAAACTCATATCTTAACATACCATTCAAAAACCCATTTTCTTAAATCTTAAATATTTCATCCATCTCTTAGTTTTAATCTTATTTAATCATTCCTTAAGCCTCTATAATACTCAATGATTCAAAAACTAACCAAAAATAAAAACAAAAACTAACCAAATAAAACCTTAGCTTTGGTTATGGAGAAGAACCTTTAAACGGGAATGAAGAAGAAAAAGAGATGGCTTTTGTTGACTTACTTTCCTCTTTTCCCTTATAAAATACCCATTAAGGAAATGAATTTTAAATTCATTTCCCCTCCTTAAAGGACCAAAATGCCCTCTTAATTCCACTATTGTTACTAATTAGTCTAAAACACTATTTCAAATCATTTTCTCATCTTTTATCATTTATTTAAATAAATCCTCAAATTTTGAATCATTTCAATAAAGTCACAAACCTAATATTTGGGGTATTACATTTGCATATCACCTTAGAAGAGTTGGAGGTATAAGGGATTTTCCACCATTTTGTGGAAGAAATGCACAATGTTTAATGAAGTTACTGCATTATAAGAATCCATTAAAAAGTTTAATTGGATTACAAGAGAAGTTGAATCCGATGAGGATCCAGAGATTATTGAATTTACTGATGACTTTGACATTTCTACAATTAAGCTTAAATATTTGAGGAAAATATACGTTAAGCATTAAGTTTCTTAAAGAAATGTTTGATTTGAGTTAATTTTGAGTTTGAGAAAATGAGTAAGCGGTAAGTAAATTGTTAGTTAAAAGTTTAAAGAAAGTAAAGTTCTTAGTGACTTAGATAATACATATGTTATTAATTGAAAGGATTTAAAGTGAGTTTGAATGAGAGTAGATGTTGATTTTTATGGACTTGATATAATTACCTTGTAAAGGCAATTTTTTTGGAATGGATTGATTACCCCTTACCATGCTACAATGAATTATCGCTTGGATGAAATTGTTTTTCAAGAACTTGAAAAGTTTTGAGTTGTAGTGGTAGGAAAAAGAATAAATATGTTTACTAGTGTTATTTTAGCAGTAACTTCTATGAAATAATTGCTACAAGGTTTTCAAGCTTTCTTAATAAATAATGTGGACACTTAGACCGTCATAGTGAAGTTGGAAGATATTTCAACTATTTGAGAGAATTTATAGGTGATTCCAGAAAAGTTATTTAGATAATCTCCATAATGTTGTAAATAATTCAAAATAGAGGTATTTCATTAGAACATATAGCCAGTCAAATAATAGCAATAAACCCTATGGGTCATAGTGTAAGAGTGACTCAGATATGTAGAAAATGCCCGATAAAGATTCAAAGGATAGTGTTTCCAGTGAACCTGATGGAATTACCTTTCGACGAATTCGAGATCATTTTGGGTAGGGATTAGTTGTGTTTACATTATAGATGGACAGATTGTCGTAGGAAGCGATTATTTTTAAAATGTTACGAAGGGTTTAGGAATTGTACTAATTAGTGAAAAAAACGAAATAACCACCAATGTGATATCAGCAATGACTGCAAGGAATTTAATATTAGAAGTGTGTATAAATGTTCTGGCTAATGTAATTGATATTGAGTATCTGAAGTGAGGTTGGATGATATTCCAACTATTCGAGAGTTTCCAGATGAATTACCTGGTTTACCTCCAGATCGTGAGGTGGAATTCAAGATTAGTGTTTACCCGGGTACTAAGCTAGTTTATATAGGTCCGTATCGAATGGCTCCTACAGAGTTAAGAGAACTAAAGGCCCAATTACAAGAGTTGCTTGATCAAAGTTTTATCAGACTGGGCGGTTCACCTTGGGGAGCACCTGTGTTGTTTGTGAAAAAGAAAGATGGATCTATGTGGTTATGCATAGATTATCAACAACTAAATAAAGTAACAATCAAGAACAAGTATCCTCTTTCGAGGATTGAGGATCTGTTTGATCAATTGAAAGTCGCAACAGTGTTCTCTAATATTGATCTTCGATCTGGATACCATTAATTGAAGATTAAAGAGGAGGATTTTCTTAAGATAGCTTTTCAAAATTGGTATGGATACCATGAGTTTGTAGTGATACCATTTGGTTTGACTAATGTTCCTGCGTCATTTACGGATTTGATGAACCGAGTATTCTAACCTTATTTGGATCAGTTTGTGGTGGTATTTTTTATGATATTTTGGTGTACTCAAAGACGAATGAGGAGCATGATGCTCATCTTCGTATTGTTCTTCAGATTCTTTGAGAGAAAAAATGGTATTCCAAGATGTTAAATTGTGAATTCTGGTTGACAGAGGTAGCTTTCTTTGGCCATGTTGTCTCAGCAACAGACATAAGAGTATACCCCAAGAAAATTCAAGCTATAATGAAATGAGAGCCCTCAAAAAAATATTTTTAAGGTTCGGTGTTTCTTGGGACTTGATGGTTACTATCGATGATTTGTGAAGAACTTTTCGATGATAGCTTCACTACTAACCAAGCTTTTAAGGAAATGTGTGTCTTTTCTTTGGATAGAGAAATGACAAGAGAGCTTTGAAATGTTAAAGAAAATATTAATATAGGCACCCATGCTAGTACAACCATAATTTGATAAAATTATGTGGTTTTTAGCGATGCATCTCATAATGGTATGGGATGTGTGCTTTTGCAAGATTGTAAGGTTGTAGGCTATGCATCGAGACAATTAAAGACTCATGAGAGAAACTATATAACACATGACCTTGAGGTGGTAGTGGTCATGCTTGCTTTAAAGATTTGGCACCATCTTGATTGTCGAGCTGAAATTAATGTCGATGTTTTTAGATCGGATAAGAGAACTACAAGGGAAAGACAAAAAGTGCTTGGCAAGAATTGTGCAAGTAGAAAATGGAGAGATTAATGACTTTGAGGTCAGGTTTAAAGGATGCTTGTACTATCGTGGGAGACTTTGTATTCTCGATGATAAAGAACTAAAGAAATATATTGTTTTTGATGCACACTATAGTCCATTGGCTATGCATCCAGGTGGAAACAATATGTACCAAGATTTAAAAAGTCAGTTTGGTGGCCTGGTATGAAAAGAGCTATCATAGAATTTATGGTAAAGTGTCTGACATGCAAACAGGTGAAAACTGAACATAAAATCCCTTCTAGATTGTTGCAATCGTTCTTGATTCCTGAATGGAAATGGGAATGAGTCACTATTGAGTTTGTTACAGGGTTAGCTTTGATACTTAGCAAGAAAGACTCAATATGGGTGATTGTTGATAGATTGACTAAGACAACTCACTTTGTTTTAGTTAGGATATATTACTCGATGGATAACTATGATGAGTTGTACATAAAAGAGATAGTCCAACTACATGGTGTGCTTGTGTTGATAATAGTATCTAATAGAGATCCAACGTTTACTTCAAGATTCAGGAATTCCTTGTACGAGGCCTTGGGTACTCGATTGAATTTAAGTATGGCTTTTCATACATAGACAGATGGTCAGTCGGAGCATAACATTAAGTTATTGGAGGATATGCTAAGGGCATATGTGATTGAACTCAAGGAATCATGGGAAAATTATTTTCCTTTAATAAAATTTTCTTATAATAAAAACTATCAATCGAGCATTAAGATGGCTCCGTATGAATCCTTATATGGGAGAAAGTGTTTAACACCATTAAATTGGTTCGAGCTAAAAGATCAAGATCTAGTTGGACCTAACTTGATGAAAGAGATGGAAGGTAAAGTGAGGATTATTCAAGATAATCTTAAGATAGTTTCTGATCGATGGAATTCTTATGCGGACTTGAAAGGAAAAAAGATTGAATATCAGGAAGGTGATAAGGTATTTCTTAAGGTATTACCTTGGAAGAAAGCATTGCAGTTTGGATGCAAAGTAAAATTGAATCTAAGATGTATTAGACCTTATGATATTCTTAAAAGAGTCGGACCAGAGGCATATTAGCTAGCATTGCCTCCGAAAATGGACAAGGTTCATATTGTTTTTATGTGTCAATGCTCAATAAGTATCGGTCATATCCTTTGCATGTTATCATCCGGGAGAAAATAGAGATTCAACCAAATTTGATTTATAAAGAAGAACCATTAGATATTTTGGTTCAAGGAGTCAAAGAACTATGAAACAAGACAATTCTATTAGTCAAAGTCCTTTGGCGGAATCACAAAGTCGATGAGCTACCTGGTAAAAAGAGGACATGAAAAGGAAATATTCGCACCTCTTCATATCAGGTATGTACTAAAATTTGAGGATGAGTTTTTCTTAAGGAGGGAGAATTGTAATACCCCAAATTTTTTGTTCATGACCAAAATGTAAATTTTTAAAGTTTGGTAACAAAAGTATAAAGTTAGAAAAGTTTAAGGACCAAAAAGGTAATCTTAAAAAAGTTAGGTAATCTAAAACCGTAAATAAATAGTTCACTCTTAAGTGTGGGCTTTCGTGGGAATCATATTTTGGAACCGAAATTTATGTTAAAAGTTATAAACTGTTAAAGTTTGGTAAACAAATTAGGTAAATCAGATCGAATAAAAATTTCAGGAAAATTTGAAGGTTATTAAATAAATCTTAAAAATATTACACATGTTTAAATGATAGAAAATAATATGGATCATTGGATTTTAGAAATTATTGCCAAGTTTAATTTGGATCGTTGGATGAAAAATGGCAAGATTGAAATTTTGGAAAGATTGCATGGGCAAAGTTGGAAATGGTGAATTAATTGGTTCATATTTGACTTTATAAAGATGATAAGAGTTATATGGCTTGGTATTAAGGTAAATATCAAGTTTCATTAAAGGCAAAATGGATATTTCACGTTAAATGAATATTATATTAATTTAAGCTTAAATAAATGCCAAATTAAAATGAAAATAAAGAAAAATTTCATGAAACCAAGCTATTTTTAAGCTCATTTTCATGCTCCCCCATACCTAGGTAAGAGAAATTTTATTTTTCAATTTTGAGCAATTTCCTTTGGATTTTGGATCGAGCTGTGAACTAAAAAAATTCTATTCGAAAAATGCTATCATTTGATACCTTTATTGCATGCTAATTTGGTTTGTGTTCAAAGATCCAAAATTTTAGGGTTTATGTTCATATTAGGGTTTCATGATTTGATTAAGGATTTAGATGTTTTTGAGGTTGTAGAATTATTTCCAAGCATGATTGATGATTTATACATGGCTACATATGTTAATACCAGTTTCGGTCTAACCCCAGCTTATGGAAAAAGACGTGTTTTGTTGAAATTAATTTAGGGGTTTGATTGTAGAAGGCTTGAAATGTTGAATAGGGGTTGATTTCAAGCTTGGATCAAGTGAAAATCATGAGGTTTACACCCCTAAAGCATTTAGCCTTGAAGAAAATATTAGGGGAAAATTGTAGAAAAATTCACATGCCTTAGAAATGATATTTGGAAGGTTTTATAAGCCTTAGAAAAACTTTTGGGTCATTTAATAATTTTTCAAAAGTTGGGGGACCATTTTGATAATTTTGAAAAGTTATGGATGATTATGTAGTTACTCAATAATTGATGTACATTACTGGAAATTACTGTTTCAGGGATGAAATTTAAGTTAGAATGTGAAAGTAAGCCATTTTGGAAAGTTGGCAAAGTTTAAGTACAAATTGGTAAATATTGAGAAAGTTAGTGGCTTAAGTGGTAATTATGGTATTGTTGAGTTATTGGGCTGGAAATTTAATATTGGAAATTTATTGGGCTTAGTTGGGCCTTGAATTGAAGGAAATAATGGCAAGTGCCCGTTATGAGTAAAAGGAAAATTTAAGATGAATTTTAGAAGAATTCCAAAATAATAATACTTTTGGGTATTATTATCATGTATAAAATATTAGTAAGAGTACTAACATGTCTTTTATATTTTTATGTGCTTTTATGGATGCTTGTGTAGATCGTGATCAAAACCGTGATACAAGAAAATCGAAAGGCAAGGAAAAATCCAAGAGTAATCGAATATTGACAGTAAGGCATAATAATGAGGCATACTAGGTGAGTGCATTTATTATGTACTTATATGATATGAGGATGACTTGCGATGAGTCAACCTCGAGTATTTTTATTAAACATGTTTTGAACGCATTTTGAAATATTTTCATAAAGTTTTATGAAAATGATTTTACGATTGATTTTAGGGTATGAGTTACCCTAAAACAAATCGATGTGTTTCACACAAATTATCATTTATTGATGGTTTGGAATAAATGTTTAATCTACACTTTGGATTTTAAAGCCTGTTGTATGTACATTGAGAGTCCCAGGTGCAATTGTAATACCATAAATAAGGTGGTATTGTAGTAGTACTTTGTGTACTAAAGCACTATGTGTGCAATTGGCATACTTGGTGTATGATGGTGTTGTAATACAATAAATAAGGTGGTATTTTGTGTATTGGAGCACTCTGTATAATTGGCATACTCGGTGTATGATGGTTATCGATCGATTTTATTTAATGCATTTGTTGCATATTCATATTAGTACCTTTGCATACTTTCAACATTTTGTGTGCAAATATGGTAATCGTACAGGATTACTACTCCAAAAATGGTTAGTATAGTGTTGTTGTGTACCACAGTACCTACGTCATTGTGGCACTTAGGTGTTTATTGTGTACCTTGCATTCTCATTTGTCATACATTGGGCTATGAATGGATATTTTGGAATATTCTAATTGATAAGTATGCTAGGCATACAAAATAATGTTTTGCATGTTATGTGATGGAAACTTGCCTTATAAAGTCAATTTTATGTGTTAATATATTTTATATGATTAAACTCATATTATGATCTTTTATGAAATATTTATGTTTTAATATGCATCATTTATTATATTATGTCTCACTAAGTGTATACTTAGTGTGTGATGATTTTCAATCCTAGGTAATAGCGTACGATCGGAATGAGGGGTGCACATGACATCATCTGTCAAGGATTGCCTCATCAGTAATAGTATGAAATCTCTAGATGTTTATTTTAATATTACTAGTCGGCATGTACTTAGACATTCTATGATACTTTGATAGGACATATGGTATTTGGTATGTAGTACTATATTATATTTGAACTTAAACTACTATGTGATAGATTTAAATGCTATTTTGCATATTAGTAGTTAATGGATGTTTAAATATTATATTATTAAATCATTTTATAAACAAAAAATATTTTACTAGTTTTCAAGTAAAAAATGTCATAAAACTCATGTTACATATATGACACATGTACGAGGACGTACACGGGGAATGGGTGTCACAAAAAGGGCTTATTTATTTGATAATTACAACGCTTGTCCTCGTCAGTTTGAAACTCTGTACATGGCTCTTTGAGCAAGTTGAGCTCGTCTACTTTGTTGAAAAAGTCTTTTGATCTCATGTACCAAAGGAATCAATGGTTCCTCAACATTTCTTTGGGTCATGCAACAACACAACACCTAAATATAGTAAAAAAAGTAACAAGTTAGTATATACAAAAAGAAAAATAAAATAGTAATCACTAAACTTAAATAAATAGTGCAATCACTAAACTTAAAATATCAATTGTCAATCCCCGACAATAGTACCAAAAACGTGTTGCGTGTGTGGGTGTAATATAATATGTCACACGAACTGTGCAAGTATACATGATCGAACAAGTAATATAGTAATGAGTAAGTATAGTCTCCACAAGGATTGGAGGGATTTCCAAGTTAACTTAATGCACTAAAATTGTAGATTCTAATGTATAGATATATGGTGATAGAACAATTAATGGATTGTAGTGGCAAAATAGCAAGTACGAAGGTGAAATGTTGTCGCAAACAGTAGAATAAAATCAAATAATGCTAAGGAAAAGAATTGAGAATTTAGGTATGAAATAAGAAAACCAAACAACCTTGAACAAACGAGCTACAATAGGGATAAATAGTATGAATTACTAAGTAATCCTATGCCTTGTCTTTTAGAATGGTTCATGTATTCCATGTATATACTGCTTCGACAGAGTTTGCTAAAAATGTTCCTAGGCTATCTCTAATAAGGAATCTAATAGTAAAATCCTACGGTAATACCTCTCAGTGTAAGTAGCAACAAGATCCTATTGACTGAGTCCTACTCCTTTTAGTCGTTGAAATCCTCTTTTTACCTCTAAGATGGATTAGGGTTTTCCCCAGCTCAGACTCGTTGCTCATGTTGATCTCACCTAACTTTCTTGATATTAGCATCAAACTTAGAAAATGGCTAAGTCTCAAAAGCTCTTACAATTCTAAGTAAATAAATACAATGAGCAAAGCAAGTGTATAACATGAAAATATAGAACTATTCATTACAATAAACACCTAATCATCCAAAGCAAACCCACACCAAATAAGTTAGTTCATGGTGGGGTACAAATCATCCACAAATATCATTCATTTAATTATAAAGACACAAATAAATATGAGTGAAAAACAACAAAGGAGAAGAGAACTCCCAAGTGCTACCATAAGCTTTCTTGAACCACTATGAATCGCCTTAGCAAGCTAGCTTGTTTTAAAGGCCTAGCTTGTTATCCCCTTGAAGCTTGGCAATGAAGGACATCAGAAAAGGAGAAAGAAAAGCAAAGAAAATGGAGAATTTATTGTAGTCCCCTAATAGAGAATTTGTTGTAGCCATCTTTCCTCTCTTTTATCTCCTATTCCCCAAAAGCTCTATTAAAATATAGGGTATCCTTATCTATTTATACTTAAGGGAATCCCTAGGGTTTTGTGGTAAAATTTCCTTTGTACCCTAGGTATCATTCCTTTCACGTCAAGGGTAGGCATGGCCGTCAGTGGGGCTCACAAAGGCAACTGACAAAGGAATTCACGGTGAGCATGGACAGCTGGCATTCTCATCAAAATATCTTCATCTTGTTTGTCTTTTTCTGCCCAAGAATGTCATCTAGAATGTTGTGTCATTTCATCAAATATGTTAATCCAATATTCTATGAAAAAATAATGTTTCTCCTTTAGACCTATTCACATGTACATCATCACCATAGCACAACCTTTTCCTATTAAGCAACAATAGTTTTTCAAATAAAAATGTTGCAGCAAAACAACACCACCAATATGAGCTTAAATGCAACTATATGCACTAAATGTTCTTTTAGACAACCAATAATCTAAATAAAAAGACAAAATATAACTTTTTATGGGGTTATCACCTAGATTCTTATCTTCTTTCTACTATAAGACTCTCAATTTTACTTCCATTAGTATGAGCGTAAATGCTTGCTCGCATCTGGAACAAGGTGCTTCGAATGTATTCAAAGTTAACCACTATTAAGGTAACATGTTTTCATTGTCGACTGCATTTTCTGAGGATGGAATACCTTTCTGTGGTGAGTTTTCCACACAAATCAAGGAGATTTCTAACTTCCTTGCAACCAGTGGATGTCTTGTCTTAGAAGTAGATCAAATCATCACTCTTCTCAACGGTCTTCCAGCTGAGTTTGAACCAGTTGTGCCTGCAATTATGGTGAGCCCAGAGCCCTACACTTTTGATATCGTAACCTCTGTTCTTATTGTTGTGGAGTCTGGTCGAAGCATTCCTATGAGGACATCTGCCAGCATCAATATGGCTATGCACGAGCAGTATATGACTTCTATGGATGATCGAGCTCATGGTGATGAAGGACGTGGTTACAGTAATAATCGTTTGAATAACAGCCAGGGAAGAATCAACCTGTGAATCGTTACAAAGGTAGGCCTAGGCATCAGTGTCAATTTTGTGGTAAGCTGGGCCATTCAGTTGATAGGTGTTGCAATAGATTTCACTAGTCTTATAAACCTCATTCCTCACAAAGTTCTAAGTCAAGTGGTGATATGCAGGAAAATGTTTGTAAATACTCTTATGCTTCTACTGAACAATGTTATGACCCCTTTATGAGTTCATCCACAGGTGTTGTGGTTATTAATGAGGATTCCACAACAAATACAGCTCAAATCAATTCTCATATAGCAAAATGGGTTCTTGTTTTTCTGACAAGTGGTACCCCGATTCAGGCGCGAAGCACCATATCACATATAAGAGGCTTGATGCATCCTCGTCACAATAGTACTTAGGTAAGGGTAAGGTTTATCTTGGTAATGGATTTGTATTACAAATTTTCTATGTTTGTAAAATAATCTTGTCGTCTAGTACTTGTGATTTTAAATTGGAAAATGTGTTGTGTGTTCCCCAAATGACACGTAATCTATTATCTGTCTTTAAATTTATACATGATAATAAAGTAGTGATTGTTGAATTTTATTCTGCTAAGTGTTTTGAGAATGATGAGGTGAATGATGTGCTGCAAGAAGGTAAATTGGATGAGGATGAGCTTTACTGTTTTGATAATGCTCTTGGTTCATTTTATAATGTTATTGCTTCCTCGACAACCATTAATAATACCAAGCCTGCCAGTAGCTATTGGTTGTGGCACAGATGCTTGTGGTATCATGCATCTAATGTTCTTTCTACCTTGTTCAATAAAATAGACATTGTTGATGTTCATAAATTGTGTTCATCATGTCAATTAGGGAAATGTCATAGACTTCCTTTTGCTAAATCTACTACCATTTACTCTTATCCTTTTAAGCTTGTTGAGGCTGATGTCTGGGGTCTGGCCCCAATTAGGTTCGGTGACTGGTGGTATTATGTGTCGTTTATTGACATGTATAGCAGAAATTGTTGGGTATATCTTTAACGTAATAAATCAGATGTTTTTCAGGTATTTGTTTTGTTTCAGGCCTTGGTAAAAAATCAGTTTCATGCTAATATTGTAGCTATACAGACTGATGTGGGTGACGAGTTTCGGGCTTTCGAACAGCATCTTACTAGGACAGGTATTTAGCATAGAGTCACATGTCCCTACATGTAGTATCATAATAGCGTTGTTGAAGCAAACATCGTCACATCATTGATACTTCCTTGAGTTTATTATCCCAATCGTGTGTTACCTTTAAATAATGGTTGTTTATTGCTCTCACTATTGTTTACTTGATTAACAGGTTGCCCACAGAATATAATCAAGGAGTTTTACCTTTTCAAAAGTTATATGGGGAGGTCCATATTATGGTTTTCTTTAAGCCTTTGGTTGTCAGTGTTTTTTCTGCTTACAGCCAAACAATAGGTATAAGTTTGTGTTTAGATCTAAACCATGTGTTTTCCTTGGTTACTCACTACATCATCATGGGTACCAGTTTCTTGATGACAATGTTCGTATTTTTATATCTAAAAATGTGATGTTTAGTAAATGTGTTTTTCTGATCGTTTCAATTCATAATAATGTTGGTAATGTTGGAGCTACCTAGTAGTGTGATTGGAGTATTCCTTTTACTTCTTTTGAGGGAGGGGTGTCATCAAGGGTGTCTGGTCAAGTTGAGGTGTCTGGTGAAGCTTCTGAAATGAATTGTGCTGAATTTTCTGTTCAATCTAGAGCAACTCGTGTGGCTGATTGTTGTCATGCAAAAGAGATGGGGAATGCTTCTGTTGGCAGTGTTGGTGAGAAGCAATCTGACACGTCTCTAGTTTAGTCTATGGATATCAAGGCTCTGCTTCCTCCAGTGGTTGAGTAGTCTAAACAAGCTTTAATTGTGGATAATCAGCGAGGCAACACGCATCGGATGATTACTCGTAGTAAGGTCAATGTTTATAAGCCTAAAGATTATAATGTTATTCTAAATGAGACTCCCCTGAATGTGCAAGCTACTCTTCAGCATCATCAATGGCGAGCAGTAGTCGTGGCTGAATATAAGGCTTTGATGGATAGTGGCACATGGGACTTTGTTGAGTTACCACCTGGGAGAAAACCAATTGGGTGTAAATGGCCTTTTAGAGTCAAACATAATTCTGATGGTTCTGTAAATAGGTTCAATGCGAGGTTTGTGGCCAAGGGGTACTCACAAACTGGTTTTGATTTTGTTGACACCTTTAGCCCGGTTGTCCGGTTTTTTTTACTTTGAATATTCTACTCTCTGTTGATGTATCTTATGGATGGTAGGTTCATCAGGTAGATGTTAACATTGTGTTCCTCAAATGTGATCTCCATGAAGATGTGTACATGACGCAACCTGATGGGTATGTTAAAGAGGGACCTACTAGAGAACAACTTGTGTGTAAGCTGCGAAAGGCTTTATCTGGTCTTCATCAGGTACCGAGGAACTAGTTTAATAAACTACATGGTTTTCTTAACTCTCTTGGTTTTCATTCTTCATATGCTGATAGTTTTTTACTTTCCTACAATGTTAATGTGCTATTACATATGTAGCGGTCTATGTTGATGACATTATGCTAACAAGATCGTCTAAAGCACATGTGCGACAAGTTATCTGGAAGCTTAAGGACAAGTTTTATCTATAGGATCTAGGTCTGGTTTATTTTTTTGGGCATTAAGGCAATCCAAACTGAGGATGATATGATCTTAACTCAAAGGAAGTATGTGGAGGAATTTCTTCACAATTTTGACTTGTAAAAATCGAAGCCAGTGGATACTCTAATAGCTATTACACCCAAGTTGAGTAAGGACAATGCTGGCGCACATGGTGATGCACAACAATATCATAGTGTTGTGGGTGCATTGTTGTATATTTGTCACTCCCGTTTGAATATCGCCTTTGTTGTTTACAAAGTGGCTCAGTTTATGCAACATCCCTGTGATGCTCATTGGACTGGTGTTAAAGGCATAATTCGTTATCTCATGCGAACTATGAATTTTGGGTTAAGTATAACACCTCAACGTGGTCAACCTCCTCTTAAATCCTTTATTGATGCTAATTGGGGTAGTGATCCAGATGATCAGCGGTTTGTGTCTAGGCACTGTGTTTACTTTGGACAACATCTTTTATCATGGAGTGGAAGGAAGTAACGTTATGGGTCTCGTCCAACAATAGAAGATGAATATAAAAGTCTAGTGGATGCAACAGCTGAGGTGCTATAGATCAAAGGTCTTTTTGATGATATTGGTGGTAGTTTACCTGAGACACCGATCATTTAGTGTGAAAACAGTAGCACAGTTGCTATAGCCTCAAATCCTGTTTTGCATGCTAAAGTCAAACATGTAAATTTAGATGTTCATTTTGTCAGGGAGAAAGTCACAAGTCAGCTATTGAAGGTTAATTATGTTCCAGCTCAATTTTAAGTTTCAGATGTGTTAACAAAGCCTTTTGTTTCAACTCAGTTTAAAGAAGTACGTCAGGCTTTTAATGTTATTGTGCATACTGATTAGTTTTTTTTCTTTGTTGTTAAGAGGAGATATAAAGTGGGGTGAATATCAAGAAGTTGGATCTATTATGATGGCTTGGATCGTTAGAACATGTAGTCAAGAAGTTGGGGCTAACTAAAATTGGTTATGTTGGTTTTTATGTTAAGGCCGGTTGGTTCACTTTGGGTCAAACTCACAATGTTGTTCCACTGAACTTGTAACACCCTAATCCAATCCGACCCAAAGATCTATAGATTATGATGCCACACGGGACCACCGAAATGGTTAACCCAAAAAAATTCAAACATGATTATAACTTCAAAACATTCATCATAGCATAATGGAATCACATTCAAGGTTTACAAAAATATGGGAGTCTCACAATTACATACAAATACGACCAATGAGTTTAAAATAAAATATAGTTATGACTCGATCGTACAAAAGTATATATAAAATACATGCCCTCTAAAATAGACTCAAGACATACTTTGCAACGGTTAACCTGGAGTGTAATAATACGATAGGCTCCTTGACGATCCCTCTACTAACTTGTTCATGAAAACACATTCCATACGCTGAGCTCACAACTCAGTGCCACGAGAATAACTATTCAATACTACATGCATCCATTACATGAACATGCCAGAGTGCAAAGTCATAAATATGCAAAAAAAAACATAACAAACATGAGATAGGCCAAGTGGTGTGGTCGGAGGAATTTACGTGGATACCAGACAACACACTAGCCTATCTAGAACGTGATAGCTTCGGGGTAAGAACCAAAATTTACGTACATCGGAGTTTATAAACCTTAGTCTACCTCGGATCCTCGAGAGGTTGGGGTGAGGTCTGGAATTTACGTGCATCAGAAGCTTACATCCCGAACCTAGTCGAGCATAAGGTACAATTCCGTAATTTATGTGCGTCAGAATTTGTACTGATACGACCTGAAATTTACGTACGTCAAATGCATACCAAACAGACAATATTCGGATATTTACAAACAAAGGATGATCGTCATAATGCTAGAGTAACTCATGTGTCCTAGCCGTTTCTCGAGCATCATACAAAGGCCAATCTTATGTCATCCTATCTTGCTTGAATTCTAAGTGAGAATTGAGTGAACTTGTTGATTTTCACTTGCATTTAATACTTAAGGCTTATACAAACTCAAAACTCCCAAGCCCGAACACTCAAACCAATTGGACCAAAATTGGGAAAAATCACCATGGGGATCGATACTGGGCCAAAAGTATCGATACCCACCCCTTTGGATATCGATACTCACCTTGAGTATCGATACCAAAAATAGCTTCGATGTTTTGGAAAATGCCTTGGTATCGATACTCATATGGGGAGTATCGATGCTTCACCCTGGGTATAGATACTCCCCTGAGTATCGATACCAAATTTGGCTTCGATGTTTTAAAAAATGCCTCAGTATCGATACTAACCCTCTAAGTATCAATACTGGACCCTAAGTATCGATACTCCTTGAAGGGCTATTGATACTTCCCTTATAACATGCTTCGTTTTTGCCTTTCATGAAGAATAGTATATGTATTGTTCTTCCAGTATCGATACTAACGGACCTGTGTGCTCTGTTTTGGGCACGAACTCATACCCAAGCCTCGCCATTTCACTTCGCTATGACTAAAAAACGTTTTTAAAGTCTTATTTTGTGTCTTAGAGGCCAAAAGGTACTAACTTTCATGCTTGAAACCAACAAATGTGGAAATTACCCTGAAATTACTCTAACATGCTTTCATGAACATAACATACCAAATACAATGACCTACATGCAATATGGTCAAGTTAGAATCGTGTTGCCTTGCAGCTAGGTGATTGAAAACGTCCTTGAGTCACCCTTGAGTTAGGTTTTCCTTAACTCTAGCCCTTGAGCTCTCCCCTTGCTCTTAAACTAATCAAAACAAGTATAATGAGTTGTTAACTCATTTCTAAGCCTTAAGGGAGCACTAGAATGATTTCTATAACTCAAAACTCCATGAAACGAACTGAAATTTCCAAATTTTATAAACCAATCTTAAACCCACTTTTTGAAGACTCCACCAAAACCTATGATTTTGGGCTTGAATTGGAGCTAGGAAGGAGGAGACTAAAGTTCTTAACTTGGTTGCTTTAAAGAATGCTTAGAGACCTTAAAGTTCAAAGCTTTGTGTGGTACTTGGAGAGGAAGAAGAGAAGGAAGAGAAGGGGAAGAATATAAGCATGGGATGAAAAAGAAAAGGATGCAACAGACGTGATATCATGCTTCATAAATGGAAATCAGCTTTGATTCAAATAAATGGGTTAATTGCTCCCTTAGTCCTTCCACATTTAGGTCCAAATTAAAAACACCCTTTTTTAAGGGTTGTTGAGCTCATCCCAAACTTAAATCAAATCCATTTGAGTCCAAAGCTTAATATACTAAAAGAAATTTATTCTAAAGCTCAATCGAATAAACCCAAGACTCCTAACCCGTAGTTCGAGACATTATAGAAATAACCCAGGCTATATAAATCTCTACATGAGAGGGCTAAAACCCATCTTTGGCTTACATGTCTTTCTACTCTAAAACTCTTGTGTTTTGTTTTCTTGGTTTATTCACCTATTTATAGGTTGTTGTGTTTACAGCTGGAGTTTGATATTTGTGAGGCAATTAATGCGTTGGCACTTTGCTTGCCAGCTGAGAACTGTTTCCTCATTCACACAGAATGCATTTACATTCTCTGATTCGTTTCCTCTCGTGTAATTTTTCCTTTTCCCTTTTAGATTTGCTATGTTGTTTGCTTGTATCTTTAATATTTTGAATATCCTGTGGTTAGTTTTCAAGATTTACCTAGAATTTTTGAAAGGATAATCGTATACAAGTTTACCACTCCCGAATGCATGTATTTCCATATGCCTGGTGACATTACTCATTCATTGAAATTGTCAGTTAATTCAGTCAGTTTGGTTGTAGCGTAGAGAGCACCCCACTCATAAACATTAGGGTAAATTGTGTATTTAGTACTCAACTATTCATGTAGTTTCGTTTTGTTTACTCAATTATTATTTTTTCCAAAATCATACCTAATATTATGTTTTGGTTTCATTTTTGTCACTTCTCATTAAAAAAATTAACAGAACTACAGACTATACATTTTTTTTTCAATGATGAGGTGGCATTACCTTATAGTGACACATTAGCATTATTGTTAATTATTTAACGACGGATGACCAAAATGTAATGTTAGGTGTGATTTTGAAGAAGAAAAACATAGTTGAGTGACTAAAACATAATTGTATGAATAGTTGGGACTAAATACGTGGTCTACCCTATACATTAAGATATTGCTATATATTTTTTATAATTCACAAAGTTTTTATGATATTTATGAGTTGCAAAGGAAACAATTGGTAAAGAAATGGTGGTGATTTATAAGTAAGCTTTAGATATGATGAAACAATGAGATCCGTTGCCGCTGTAAAAGCTGAATTCGAGCTCATCAAAGATTACAACCAGAAAGCAATGTATAAGAACAGCCAAAGAGAATTCGCAAGATTAGGTTTTCAGCTGTTGGCTGGTGCCCATGTTTTGGATAATTTAGGGTTCAATGAGAATTGTGTGTTTTGATTCATTAATATTTGTTGCATGTCCATCTTCTTTCGTATTTCACATTGATTTACACTGCAGCCAAGAATGTCTTTTTAATTACACTTGCCTTGCTTCGGTATAATCATTTATTAATATCGTTATTTATAAGGTGATATTTGTTCATAGTTTTTCTTAATCAATTGACAATGTATATATTTTGCATATGTAGTTGTTCGAACTCGAATATTTTATAAAGAATAACATTTTCTTTCACCACCAAAGTCACTCAATAGATTCGGAGATAAAGATTCAAATATGAAAAACTAACTAAACAAGTTATCAATAATCAGAGGTGGTTGAATAAACTAATATTATATTTATCTTTATGATTTGTTTGTTCGTTCTTTAAGATACTACCATTACATTAATAGCACCTTTTCATTATTTTATAAAGAAAGTTCTTAGAAACTACGCTGTTGTATCTCATTGTTTTGAGTATGTCTAAAATAATAATAAGAATTAATTTTATTAAATTAAAAATCTTTTTTTGGAATTATTAAATGCATAATTTTAAATAAATTTTGATGTTATGCACCTATTTTTGTTAATTTATATTTGAATAATATATTTATTCTCCTTTTTTTCAAACAATGTCTAAAACAGTTGGATCTTGTTTTATCCATAAATAATAAAATCCTGTGTTTAAAAACATTCAAATGTTCGTCTCTTATTGTACTAATTAAATTAAAACATAAATAATAAATTATAATATTTAAATTTAACATAATAATAAATTAATTTTTGGCTTCAAGCTAGATTTAAAAATATAAATTTACACTTTTATAAAAATAAGAATATTGTATGTGATGGTGGATAGTTTTATATTTAGTGGCCCATGTGATATTAGCGTTTCGTATTTATAATTTGTATAAATATAAAAATAATTATGTTTAATAATATTAAGTGATTGTTTACCAGACAAAAAAATAATAATAAGTGATTAAATCCTAACATTTAATTAATGAGAGAGATTTTAATTTACAATGATGGCATGTAAATAGGGATGGATCGAGGGGTGTTGGTGGTGCGGTCGCATTTCCTAGAATTTTCTAATTCTATTATATTTTAGATTTCATTTTTGTATTTTCTATTGATTAACTAATTTCATAACTTCGGCCTGCCTAAATTTTTTAATAATAATTCTTAATTTCGTACTCTCTGACGTAAATTTTTGTGTCCATCCCCACATTTAAATATGAAGAGTTCTAATTTTTTTAATTGTCTAAAGTGATTACAAGATAATATATATTCAGAATTTTTATTAAACATTAGTAATGTAATATTTTTTTTTTGAAAAGTCTAAGGATATAGATTCAGTCTCATGCGTTGTCTAAAAAATGAATTGAAAAGAAAAAAAAAAAAAGAAAGAGAAATGATTCCTTATGCATATGTTGTTGGGAGCTTAATCTATGCTCAGACTTTTGCTAAGTTAGACATCAATTTTATTGTCAGTATGTTGAGTAGATATCAATTAATTCAAAACTAAATCATTAGGAAGATTAAAAAAAAGTACTTAGATACGTATAAGGAACAAAGTGGTACGTTTTGAACCACTATTAATGACTTATTCTGATAGTTTTGCACTAATCTTCTTTTTGACAAGTATTTAAAGAGTGATAAACATATACACGTGAATACTAAGAAGAAGTAAAAATAAATAAATAATGTCAATCGAGCACATTAACACTGACCTTATGATTGTATATCCATTAATAAAAGGATTTTTGCCTAATACGTTTAACGAACACGTCGAAAGAATGGGCTACCGCTACTGATATTATCTTATTTATGCTCTTATGTAATCGACACTTTGAGCTCATTTATTATTTCTGGTTTTCAATATTTTATTTCTTATTTATGTAAGTATTAACATAAGTTATCTTTGATGAAGACATTAATATTGGACCACTATGATAAATATTATATTGAATTTGATACATGGATGGAATTATATCGAATTAATGATATATGATAGTTACGATCCTTATTTATTTTGCTTAATAATGATTTTATAAATTTTATGGTAAGATTTAACTTAAATTATTCATATTATAATTATTATTAAATCATGAAATTAATGTCACATGACTCGAGTGAGAGAATATTAGATAATTTTACATTTAGGGGCTCGTGTGGTATTAGTATTTTGCATTTATTTTTTATATAAAGAAAATAATAATTATATTTAATAACATTAAGTATTTAAATATTATAAGTTGATTAAGTAGATAGATTTTAGCGTACATTTATGAAATGTACATATGAAGAGATATGCTGTTAAAATGAAGATACATAATATTAACATGAAAAGATATTATATTAATACGGAAAGATATTCTCTTCTATAAATTAGACCGCCTTTAGTGATATTAATATTAATATTTATATTTTATATAAATATAATAATGATTGTGTTTGATAATATTAAGTGTTTAAGTTTTATTGGTTAATTAGAGAGAGATTTTGATTCATATTGATGGAATGCGGATATGAGGAAATATAATGTTAGCATAAAAAATATAATATTTATATGAAGATATGTAATGTTAACATAAAGAAATATGATGTTTAACATAGAGAAATATGATGTTAATATGAAAATGTGATTCTCTTCTATATAAATTAATTCATTACTCTATCCATGAAAGGTATGAAAAATTATTTTTTTTCGTAAAAAAATTATCAAATATTAAAGGGTTAAAGTAGATAGATCAAACTCTTCTAAATTGATTCTTTTTAATATATATTTTTTCTAAAACTAATTCAATAAACCAATATATTTTTTCTATTATTTAGTTTAATAAGAAAAATCAGTTTATTCTAAAATCTGAAAATTAGTATGCTATTGCTATCTTGATCGTAAATGAACTTGAAGACGACAAAAATAGTGTCAGCCTCAAAATAATCGAACTTCGAATTAAAATTTTTGTTTTGTCAAAAAACAATCTTGTTGGCTGACACGTAAACATTGATGCAACGCGTGCTGATACTAACTACTAGGGATGCAAACGGGCGGGTCGGGTGCAGATATCTCTCCCCATATCCATACTCACCTAATATTTTTAAATCCACCACCCGCCCACCAATAGGTAAAATTTTTCAAATCCACACCCGCCCACACAGGTACATTCTCAAATCCATCCCCACACCTACTACCCAACTAGAGATGTATCCAATTAGACCCGCCTGACAACAACCTTAAGTTATACATAAGCAACAAACATAAAACAAACACGTCCATTAAGAAACATAATAAAATAAATTAAGGATTATCTGAGTTAAGTGTTAACAGATATCTTAAAGTACATAAAACACCATAATAAAAGACATAATTAAAACCTAGAAACATAAATGACAAACACATAATATTTTTGTTCTTTGGCATACATAAATGAAAAACACTAAAATTATACCTAAATTTATAATGATCCAAAATTTAATGGGTTTTTAGTAGGCGGGCTAATGTGGGGCGGGCGGATGCAGGGCTGGTAAGGTCTCAAACCCATTATCCTCCCACTACCCGCGACGGGTATCACTTTCTAAATCCACATCCGCCCACTACCCACTAAATTTATATTCATCCTCTCCCAGATTAGAGCGGGTACGATACGGAATCCACGAAATTATATCCGTTTGCCATCCCTACTAACTACTCCAATCGGTGTCCGTGTGCGTCAACATTCTCATTCAATCCCCTATTGGTATGTTAATCCTAAATCACGTGATGCCAACAACAGACACTTTTACACAAATAACACCCTAATAACAAAATATTACCTATAAGGCATTTTTCTCCAAATATTATCGATCTAGCCTCATTTTTGACAAAGCGCGGATCATTAGGCGCGCTTTCGTAGAGTTTTGTCGGAGATGGCACCACGGTGAAAAAGCGCGCATCATGAAGCACGTCTTAATGGGGTTTTTTCGATGGCTCCGAGTAGTAAAGGCGAGGATCATGAAACGCGCCTTCGTTGGGAAATCTGACACGTGTAGGGAAGGTGCGAATCATGAAGTGCGCCTTCCATTATTCACTTAGGGTGCATTTGGTTCGCGGAATCTTACATTACCAACATTACCAAGGGGAATGTTTTTTTTTTTTGAAATTGTATTCTCATGTTTAGTTCATAGAATCTTACATTACCAGGAATATATTTTCTCAATAGTAACATTTTTTGGTTAAAATGGTGGGAATGTCATTACCTCCAAATTCTTATGTAATCTTACATTCACACCACTTTGGGCAAGAATATCTTTGGACTAATGAATTCTTTTTATAATGATCTTTCTAAATTCTTATTTTTTATACTTTACTCAAAATTATAAAAATAATAATAATATAAAAAGAGTTTGACTTACTAAAATATTAATAATTTTGAGAATTTAAAATATTTTATATTTTTAATATTCAATATTTTACTATTTATAATTTTATGGGATGACAAAAATAGTATTATTGTAAAAATGTAATTATTTAAAATAATATTTTACTACCATAATATTATTTTTTTATATTATATTATATTTTATATAAATAAATATGATACTTATGAAAATTATTTAAAAATAGAAATTTAATATACTAATTATATTAATTATATATTAAATGTAATTTCACCTCAAAAGTTAGATAGTATAACAATTAAAATATTTTTATGAATTTTCATTCAAATATTTATAAATTAATATTAAAGTTTAACTTTAAAAAATATATCACAAGGATAATTTGATAAAATATGTATCTAAGTAATGTTATATTCCTCCAACCAAAAACTGTAATCTTACATTCCTGCTAAACAAACCAAACAAGGTAATACCATATTAATGTTACATTCTAGGTAGTCATTGTTGTGCATAATTTTTTTTATTAGACCCTCAAAAGGATATGAACCTTTTTGGTTGCAAATATGTGTCACCTTATTTTCTAAGAAAAACTTGTGTTTATTCATTGTAGGTTATGCGATAAGGCTTGTTAGTTAGTATTTTAATATAACACTAACTCTTAGAAAGTTAGATATATAAGGATAACTACTAGGTAGTTTATTTCTAATAAAAAACTTACTCCTAACTTTTCCAATAAAGAATGATGTACTTTCACTGTTCATAATATATAAAAAAAGAGTTCTTTTTCTTCTCCACTATGTTGTTTACTCTTTATCAACATGGTATCAATTAGGTGAACGATCCTTCTCCCTAACCCTAGCTGATCATTTTTTACCCTAAATCTAGCCGTCGATCATAAATTCCACCTCTTCTTCATTGGAGGTCACTTTAGAAATCCTCGTTAATTCCCCCATTTCGAAACTTTATGATGTTTCTTCAGCATCTATCACCTGTCACCGATTGAATGGTGACAATTATATCCTTTGGTCCCAATCTATCCACGTTCATATAATCGGTCGGCACAAACAATAATATCTTTTGGAGACCACACCAGTTCCTACTGTGACGGATCTTGAATATTCTACTTGGCTAAGTAAGGATACCATGATTATTTCATGGTTCATCAATTCCATGATTCCTGCTGTAGGGGAAAACTTTCTGCTATACAAAACATCGGCTGAAATTTAGAGTGCTTCAAAGGCGATGTATTCGAATCTGGAAAATTATGCTGCTTTATTTGGGATTGAGTGTCAACTTGCCAATCTCAAACAAGATATCATGACTGTGACTCAGTATTTTACTATAATGTCGCACTTATGGCAGCAACTTGATTTGTTCGAATCCCATGAATTGAGGTGTGTAGAAGATGCCCGTCTTTGCAAGAAGATTGTTGAACAACGCCAGATATTCCAGTTTTTGTCTGGTTTTCATCGGGATCTTGATGAAGTCCGAGGAAGAGTATTAGGACTCAAACATCTTCCTTCAATCACGAAGTATTCTCTGCAGTATGACGAAAAAAAAGTCGACAAACCATTATGCTTCCTTATTCGCAGCCTGCTGAAGGGTCTGCATTGCTCACTCACTCTCAAACTACTACTCAGCCAAAGAAGGGGAGATCTTGGTGTGACTACTATAAGAAGGTTGTCCATCTACGGTATTCCTGTTGGAAGTTAGACTGTGTAGAAAATAGACTGTAGAAAACAGACAATTCTATTATTTTTATTCTTGTGTACATTCAGTAGAACATATTACATATTTATATACAAATTATGCCTCTAAACTAGGAAACTCTAAGAAAGAAAACTAATCCTAGGAGATGTAATCCCTTGAAATAAGAGATTGAAAAATAGAAAATAATTATAGAATATCTTAACTTAAGGGATTGACAACTCATTTCTATAATTCCTACACTCCCCGTCAAACTGGTGTATATATGTTGTATATACCCAGTTTGAATGACATCTCATCAAAAGTCACTCGTGGAAGGGCTTTTGTGAAGATATCTTCCAGTTGTTTCTTCGTCAGAATTTACTGCAGTTTTGTAACTCCATTGTTGACCTTCTCGTAAATAAAATGTCTGTCTATCTCAATGTGTTTCGTTCTATCATGCTGCACTGGGTTTTTTGCTATACTCATAGCTGATTGACTGTCACTAAAAATCTCAAAATTCTTCTTGTCATCTAAGTCTAGTTCTGTGAGCAGTCTTTTAATCCACATTCCTTTACATATTCCGAGAGCCATTTCTCTAAACTCTGACTCAGCACTACTTCGAGAGACAAACAATTTGTTTCTTACTTCTCCAAGTCACCAAATTACCCCAAACGTAGGTATAATAGCCACTTACTGACCTTCTATCAGTTAATTCACCTCCCCAGCTTGCATCCGTATAAACCTTCACAGTTCTGTCTTGATTTTTTCTAAGTATAAGTCCAACTCCTGGGGTAAATTTCAAGAACCTTAAAATTCTGTTAACAACTTCCAAATGTTCTTCTCGAGGATCACTCATATGTTGGCTGACAATGCTCACTGAGTATGCAATATCAGGCCTGGTCAGTGAAAGGTAGATTAACTTCCCAACTAACCTTTGGTAGGTTTCCTTGTTTACTGGATTTCCAGTCCTTTCCTTGCAAAATTTCAAGCCTGGCTCCATTTGAGTTTCAACTGGTTTGCAGTCGAGCATCTCAGTTTCTGCAAGAAGATCCAAAACATACTTATGCTGGTTTATGACCAGCCCTTCCTCGGACCTTGCAACTTCCATACCCAGGAAATACCTCATACTCCCTAAATCCTTGGTTTCAAACTCCTTTGCAAGATTCATCTTTAGCTTTTCTATTTCTTCTATATCACTGCCAGTTATAATCATATCATCTACATAGACAATTAGGAGGGATATCTTACCACTCGGTGTAATTTTTCTGAATAATATGTGATCCGCTTGGCTTTGTTTGAAACCATTCTGTGTCATAGCCTTAGCAAATTGATCAAACCAAGCCCTAGGAGACTGTTTTAAGCCATATAAGGATTTATTGAGCTTGCACACAGTTTTCTTAGTGACCTTTCCTTCTAATCCGGGGGGACCTCCATGTATACCTCTTCTTCAAGGTTCCCATTCAGAAAAGCATTCTTTATGTCCAGCTGATGCAATTTCCAGTCCATGTTAACAGCTACTGATAACAATATTCTGATGGTATTCAATTTTGCAACCGGTGCAAAAGTTTCCTGGTAGTCGATACCATAGGACTGAGAAAAACCTTTAGCAACCAGCCTTGCCTTGTATCTTTCCACACTCCCATCCGAATAATATTTGACTGTGAATATCCACCTGCATCCAACAACTCTCTTCCCTTTTGGAAAATCTTTCAAACTACATATCTTATTCTTTTGCAACGCTTTTATCTCTTCTTCCACAGCCTTTTTCCACTCAGGAGATTGAAATGCTTGTGTCACATTTCTTGGGATTTTCACAGTGTTAATGCTGGTAGTGAAAGCCCTGAAATTAGACTGTAATTTCCCATATGCAACATACTTATTTATGGGATAAGCAGTGCATTTTCTTACCCCCTTCCTAATAGCAATATGAAAGTCATCAAGATCAACAATAGCAGCCTCTTGGTAACCATCATTACCTTCTATTTCAGCTGCAACAGGATCCGAATCTGGTTCTTTGCAAATGCTAGGCTGACTGATTTCTTCGGCAACATCTTTCCTTCTTCTTGAGTAAACACTGAGTTGTTTTGGTTTTAGGGTCATTGTTAGGTGCATTTTTGGTAGTGGTGGAAGGTGTTTTGCACGGACTAGAGTGCTGAGATAAGAAGGAAGGTAATTCATCAGAGTTATTTAGGTTATTCCTATCACCCTCCCTAGGAACTGGGACAGTGCTAGTCGGCTTTAGAGAGACAGTAATAGGTAAGGAAAGGATAGGCTATAAAGAAATATTGGTTTTAACAAGCTGAAATTCCTTGTAACTCTCCCGCTGAATTTCTGTTCCTGAAAAACAAGGTTGTTTTCAAAAAATATAACATCAAAGGATACATATGTCTTTTTTGTGGAAGGTGAGTAACACTTGTAACCCTTCTGACTCGAGGAATAGCCCAAGAACACACACTTTATGGACCTAGGATCTAATTTTCCTTTGTTGTGGATATGAACAAAGGCTGTACACCCAAACACCCAAGGAGAAAGACTTGAGTTTAAATGTTTAAAATGGGGATATAGCTGAAACAGAACCATAGTAGGAATTTTTAAATCTAAGGTCTTACTTGGCATTCTATTGATGAGGTAAGTGGCTGTAAGAAGAGCTTCCCCCCAAAGATACTTAGGAGCATTAGCAGCAAACGTAAGAGACCTAGTAACCTCTAGAAGATGTCTATTTTTTCTTTCTGCTACCCCGTTTTGTTGAGGTGTATTGACACAAGAAGTAAGGTGAACAATGCCTTTTTCCTTAAAGAAATACCCAAGGGTTTTATTCAAATACTCACTCCCATTGTCACTCCTTAGAATTTTGATTTTTGTGTCAAATTGGGTTTCAACTTTTTGATAAAAACTTTTAAAGAGAGACTCAACCTCATATTTTTCTCTCATTAAGAAAACCCATGTTGTCCTAGAGTAATCATCTATAAAAGACACAAACCACTTATACTCAGAAATACTTTTGACAGGAGAAGGGCCCCAAATGTCACTATGGATGATAGAAAAAGGTGGTGTTGGTTCAAATTTGGCTAGAATATATGGTTTTCTGGTGTGTTTGGCCATTTGACAAATTTCACAAGAAAACAAAGATGGATATTTATTAATGAATAAGTTCGGTAACATTTTGGAAAGATAGAAAAAATTAGGATGACCTAATCTAGAGTGCCATAACATAATGTTATTGGTATTGAGATCAGAAGATAAAATTGGTTTCCTAAGAGCACTGGATAAGGCATGATTATGAGATGCTTTACCTCCAAGGGTGTACAATCCTTTGCCCAGCCTAGCACTGCCAATCACCCTCTTCGAGCCCTGTGCCTGAAAAATGCAACCACCAGTACCAAACACAACATTATAACCAAAATCTTTAATTAATTTACTGACTGACAACAGATTGCATGCAAGTCTAGGAACATAGAGGACATTATGAAGTAGTATATTTTTATTTAATGTAACAGAACCACTCCCTTTGACTGTAGTGAGAGAGCCATCTGCTATTTTGATAGAAGCTGGTAAGCTGCTTTCATTATATTCCTCCAAGAGATCAATATTTCCTGTCATAAGATCTGATACACCCGAGTCTATTATCCATTGTATCGAGGAAGCATATGGATTATTTCCATCAGTAGTAGTATAAGTCACATTTGTAGGCTTGGCTGTCATACTGCTCAAAATCTGCTGCAGTTCCTCTATATGTTTCTTGCTAAAACTGCTTGAGGAATCATCTTGAGAGGCAATATGAGGCTCCTTTTGAAACCTGGACCGTGTGGGCTACCAATCGGCTGGTTTTCCGTGCAGCTTCCAACATTGATCTATCATATGGCCTGGCTTCTTACAATGTTCACACCAAAGGTGATTTTTCCTATGTTGCTTTAAAAATTTGAAATTTGAAATCTGAAAATCAGATTGAGAGGGGCTGGTCTGGGAAGTGATTTCAGATGCTGAAGGATCCGGATTAGCCATGAAAAAAATAGAGTTGAATAGGAATTGATTTAAAGAGAAGCGGAAATCAGATTGATCGCTCTAACCTGATACCATGTAGAAAACAAACTGTAGAAAACAGACAAGTCTGTTATTTTTATTCTTGTGTACATTCAGTAGAACATATTACTTATTTATATACAAATTATGCCTCTAAACTAGGAAACTCTAAGAAAGGAAACTAATCCTAGGAGATGTAATCCCTTGAAATAAGGGATTGAAAAATAGAAAATAATTATAGAATCTCTTAACTTAAGGGATTGACAACTCATTTCTATAATTCCTACATGCTGCAAAGGCGATGTATTCGAATCTGGAAAATTCTGCTGCTTTATTTGGGATTGAGTGTAAACTTGCCAATCTCAAATAAGACAACATGATCGTGACTCAGTATTTTACTCTAATGTCATGCTTATGGCAGCAACTTGATTTGTTCGAATCCCATGAATTGAGGTGTATAGAAGATGCCCGTCTTTTCAAGAAGATTGTTGAACAGCGCCAGATATTCCAGTTTTTGTCTAGTTTGTATCGAGATCTTGATGAAGTCCGAGGATGAGTATTAGGACTCAAACCTCTTCCTTTAATCATGAAGTATTCTCTGTAGTATGACGCAAAAAAAGTTGACAAACCGTTATGCTTCCTGATTCGCAGCCCGCTGAAGGGTTTGCATTGCTCACTCACTCTCAAACTACTACTCAACCAAAGAAGAGGAGATCTTAGTGTGACTACTATAAGAAGGTTGTCCATTTGCGGGATTCCTGTTGGAAGTTACATGGCAAGCCTAGTGATGGAATGCCTTTAAAACAACATCAACAACGTGATATTGAAGGAAATTGTGTTGTGAATTTTGATTTACAAGGAAGTTCGTTTACTAAAGAACAAATGGAAGAGTTGCAGCAGTTTTTTAGTCAGTTAAACACTCATTCCCAATCCGTACCTGTAGGTAAAATTCCTTTTGCTACTTTGGCTAATACATCCGCTACTCCTACTTGGATTGTGGATTCTGGTGCAAGTGATCATATGATAGGTGATCTTCGGCTCTTTCACACTTTTCATGCCGACTCATCTATCTCTTATATTCGAACAACGGATGGTTCTCTATCTGGTGTTGCCGGTCGTGAGTCTATTCGAATAAATAGGACATTTTATTATCTTATGTTCTTTATGTTCCCAATCTCACTTGCAATCTTATCTCCATTAGCAAGTTGTCTTCCGATTTATGCTGTACCACGAAATTTAACTTTGATTTTTGTGAATTTTAGAATTCCAGCTCGGGGAAAGTGATTGCCAGTGCTAGGCTTTGTGGGGGTCTTTACCTACTTCCAATAACTTTATTTTCCCACCCACCAACTTCCTTCAATGTTATACAACAATTTTCTTTACTTGAACCTTCAACCGATGTTATGTTATTACACTTTCGTTTAGGACATCCCAGTTTCTTTTATCTTGCAAAATTGTTTCCACATTTGTTTGTCAATAAAAGTCTGAAATCTTTTTTCTTGTGATATTTGCCCACTTGCTTTACAAACTAAGTGTGTTTATCTACCTTTTCCTTATAAACTGTCCAAACCATTTACTATGATCCATAGTGATATTTGGGGACCATCTCGAGTTGATTCTTTATATGGATTTTGGTGGTTTATTTCATTTATTGATGATCACACTCGTACTACCTGGATCTTTCTCATGAAAACCAAATCTTAAGCTTGGAAATATTCAAACAGTTCCATAAGATGGTTGAAACCCAATTTCAGTGTTTTATCCAAATGTTTCATTCTGAAAATGGTAGTGAGTATTTTTCCAATGTTTTCGGTTTTTTCTTTCAGGAAATCGAGATTGTTCATCTTAATTCGTGTGTCAATTCTCCTCAACAAAATGGGATTGCTGAGCGAAAAAACAAGCATCTTCTTGAGGTTACTCGGTCTATACATTTTTCCACAAATGTTCCTAACTATTTTTGGGGGGAAGCCCTTTTAATTGCCCTTATTTGATTAATCGCCTCCCTAGTAAACTGTTACAATTTAAGTGTCCGATAGATGTTTTTCTTCAGTTTTTCCCAATTTTAAACTGATGACTTAATTGTTACCCCTTAGAGTTTTTTGTTGTACTGTGTTTGTTCATATTATTGTTCCTTTCAGGTCCAAATTAGATCCTCGAGCATTTCGGTATGTGTTTTTGGGTTATTCATTGACTCAAAAGGGCTTTCGGTGTTATTATCCTCGTTCAAAGAAATTATTTATTACTATGGACGTTACTTTCCAGGTAGCTCATTTTTTCCCCTTAAAACTGCTATTCAGGGGGAGTCATATAATGAATATCAATTTGTTGACTCACAACAATCACTTGATTTGCAGCCAGCTCATTTTGATCAACCAGTATTGTCAAACCAGTTAAACCAGTCGAATAAGCCTACAAAATCGCTCCAGCCAGACCAAACAAAACTACCGAACCCAGAAAATGTATCCTTGCCAAACCAGCCCACCAAAACATATTTACCTCGGTATGATCAACATATCACTTCGCCTAAATACCTCAATCCGAACTGTAGATTTACAAGAGATGACAAAAACCAATTTCTAAATCAATCCCTAAACCTAATCCCGAGTTTTCCACATAGCATGGATACTGTCATGAACCAGAACCGAATGAGAATCCTTTGGAGAATGAATAAGGTAATCAGAGTTCTTCCACTGAATTAAATGCTTTAATTGATGATAATGACTTGCCGATTGCTCAAAGGAAAGAAATAAGAAAATGCAGAAATTATCCAATTGAGAGATTTGTTGCATATGGAAAGCTAAAGCCTTATTTTAAGAACTTTACAACAAGTGTATATAGCATTACTATTCTAGATACGGTGGAAGAAGCATTGAAAGATCTTAAGTGGAAAAGGCAGTAGAAGAGGAATTAAAAGCACTGGAAAACAACAATTCTTGGAATATTTTTTTTATTGGAATAGTAGGCCTCATTAAAAACCCCCTTCATGATTAACAAAATTTGAAAATAGTTCCTTAATCAGTGAAAGGAGGAAAAGAGTGCCCTAGGATTTCATTAACCTCAAATAATTACAAAATAATACAAACTAATCTCCCTCAAGAGATACAAAACCAGAAAGAAACAGCCCTTAACAGAACATAATTATCAACCAACACCAGCCTTAGCTAGGACATCCGCCTCTATATTGGTTGTCCTACTAACCCATCTAATAAGACCTTCATTAACACTAAGCTTTTGAATAATGTCTTTAACAATTTGAACATAAACGACAGGACATGAAACAACATCCTTAACCCAGTCAATTGCCACCTTACTATCACTCTCAATAATCAATCTATCTTTAAACCTATGGCGAATAGATTCATAAAAATCTAAACCCTTTAGGATAGCCTTCAATTCTATCAAAGTTGGAGGCCCCAGACTAGTAGGCTATTTGAAGGAGCCAAGAATCGAACCAGACATGTCTTTCAGAATACCACCTAAACCACTCATCTTCCAATCACTCGAAGTAGCCGCATCCACATTAAGTTTAATAAAACCCTTTGGAGGAGGGGACCAAGGAAACTTAGTTGAAATCCGATTAGAATGGGACGAGTATGAATCCACTAAGGAAGGGTCAGCAATAAGATCATCCTTGGAGATAGAAATCTGAGTTTCCTTAGCTAGAAACCATGAGGCAAGCCTGCACCTTGCTAGAAAGAAAATTTCTGCTCGATCGAGCTTCCCTCCTTCGAACACTATAAAATTCATGGTCTTCCAAATTGTCCATAAAACTACTCCAGGGGTAAATGACCAAAAAAGAGAGTTGGTCTTCAAGTCATTCCATGCTAATAGGAATCTTTTAGCCTCTTCATGAAAAATAGACTGAAAATTCCAATAGCCCATGAATTTAGTCCATATTGTCCAAACAACCGAATAGGAAAGAATAGATGAGATGAAGACTCTTCTTCTTGATTACAAAAAGAACACAAAGTATCATTTATGCCCTGAACACCTCTCTTAACCAGAGCTGTCTTCACTGCCAACTTCTTTAAGATAACTTGCCAAAGAAAAGTCTCTACTCTTGGAGGCAACAGGCCCCTCCAAACAATAGGCTTCCAAAATTTAGCTTCCTCCGAATCAGAAGTACCCAAATAAGATAGATTGACACATGATTTAACAGTGAAAACCCCTTCTCCAGTCCCCTTCCAAAACAGTCCATCAACAGTATCAACAGAAATAGAAAAATCAGAGATAACAACCATCAAATTTTCCCATTGCTTAAATTCCCAATCATTCAACTCCCTTCTCAACTGAACGTTCCAAAACCAACCCCTTGAACTGTATTCCCCAAACTGAAATAATCTTCCAGTTTTGTTCACTGCAATAGAGAATAGTCTAGGGAACATAACTATCAAAGGATTATCCAATGCTTAATTGTCTTGCCAAAACCGAATATTCCTCCCATTACCAATTTTATAGCTATATTTGCTTCTGATACTACAGCCTATCGAATCAGCTTTATAATGATTAGTCACCATAGATCTCCATATCCAAGAAAATTTAGGAGAAACTTTACTGTCAAACTGCATCAAGGAAGGGTCCATTTTATATTTGATGCAAAGCATTTCCCTCCAAATCGCCTTCCTCTCAATAGAAAACCTCCAAGTCCACTTTTCCAAAAGTGCCCTATTCACCACATTTAAATTAGGAACTCCCAAGCCTCCTTCAATTTTTGGTTTACAAACATCGGTCCAGCTTACCCAATGGATCTTCTTTTCCCATCTCCACTACCCCATAAAAAATTTAATATAATAGAATTGAGGGTCTTGTATACTGAAGCCGGAACCTTGAACATTGACAAAAAGTATATAGGGAGTGAGCATAGGACTGATTTAATTAGAATCAGCATGCCTGCCAGTGACAGAGAGGAGCCTTTCCAGCCCGCTAACCTCTTATTGAAGCTTTGAACCACTGGATCCCACAGAATGTTGGAGTTTCTGTGTGGACCAAGAGGGAGTCCCAAATATTCTGAGGGAAAAGAACCCACTGAACATTCAATCGTAGCTGCCCAATCCTTAATTTCGTCTTTGTTTAAGTTCACCCCAAACAATTTACACTTCTTCAAGTTCAACTAAAGTCAATAAATAATCTCAAACACTCGAAGCACCCTCTTTACATTCAAGATCTGTTTTTTCGATGCACCACAGAAAATAATAAGGTCGTTAGCAAATTGAAGATGTGTTAAATTAAAATTCCTCTCCTCATTTCTAATGACCAAACCCGAAAAAAGCATCCCTGAAACAGCCTTAAGTATCAATAAATTCAAGAGTTCCCTAACTATATTGAACAACAATGGAGACAAGGAATAACCCTGACGAAGACCCTTAGCCATTGGAATTTCCTCGGTAGGAACCCCATTCACCAATACTGAAATAGTTGGTGATGTGATGCATTTTGAAATATAACCTATCCATCTAGAACCAAAGCCCATTTACTTCATTATTCTGAACAAGATAGGCCAGTCAAGAGTATCATATGCCTTTTTGAAATCAGCTTTAAAAACACATCCTTTTAAACCATTATTCCTCCAAAAGTCAATCCCTTCATTGGCTATAAGGGAACAGTCCAAGATTTACTGACCAGGGATAAAAACGAATTGACTTGGACTGATCAAATCTGAAATGCAGCTCTTAAGTCTCCTTGATAGACATTTAGAGAGTATCTTGTACAAACCACCAACTAAGCTTAAAGATAAAAAAATAGTCGGCTGCAAATGGGTGTTCACGGTAAAATACAAAATTGATGGTAGCATTGAAAGATATAAGGCGAGATGAGTGGTGAAAGGATTCACTTAATCTTTTGGAGTTGATTATCATGAAACGTTTGCTCCGGTAGCAAAACTAAACACTGTGAGAGTGTTATTGTCATTAGCAGTCAATGAGAATTGGGTGCTTCATCAGTTGGACATCAAAAAAGCATTTCTAAACGGAAACTTGGAGAAGAAAGTTTATATGCTAATTCCACTGGGTGTGAAGAGTAATACATGAGAAACATGTAGATTACTAAAGTCCTCGTATGGACTTAAGCAATCTCCAAGAGCCTGGTTTGACAGATTTAAAAAGGTGATTATTCAGGATGGTTACAAGCAATGTCAGTCGCATCGCACTTTATTTGCCAAAACAACTTCAAACAACAAAAAGACATTTTTGATTGTCTATGTGGATGATATCATTCTAACAGGTGATAATTGTATGGAGATAGATCGAGAAAGCTACTGGAGAAGGAGTTCGAAACCAAAGACTTAGGAACTTTACGGTATTTCTTAGGCATGGAGGTTGCAAGGTCAAAAGAAGGAATAGTAATCAATAAAATGAAATATATCCTTGATCTAAAATCAGAAACTGGAATTAAGGGATGTAAGCTGGCAGAAACACCCATGGAAGCAAATCTTAAGCTAAGGAGAGAAGAATTGGGAAGTCCCATGAACAAAGAACATTATCAAAGGCTAGTAGGTAAACTAATTTATTTATCACTTACTAGACTTGATATTGCGTTCCCTGTCAGTATAGTGAGTCAATATATGAGTGATCCAATAGAAGAACATTTAGAGGTTGTGAATAGAATTCTAAGATACTTGAAAATGACACCAGAACATGGGTTAATTTTTAGAAAGAGTGATGATAGAGAAGTAAGAATTTTTTCGGATTCAAGCTGGGCAGGTGAATTAACGGATAGAAGATCTACAACTGGTTATTGTTCATTTGTTTCAGGAATTCTGGTTACTTGGAGAAGTAAAAAACAGGCTGTGGTGTCTCTAAGGTGGTGTTTGTTTTTGAAGAGGTAAAAGGTCTGCAGTCTGCGGACCACATCTGCAGACATCTGCAGTAGAAGAGGTGGACCAAAAGTCTACAGTCTACAAGAAGAAGACTGTTTGTTTTTTAACGTCTGCAGACTGCTAAAATAAACAGAAATATAAAATAAATTGATTTTTTAAACTTAAAAGAGTTTTGCAATACTGAAATTTAAATAATTTTAGTTTTATAATACTGAAATTTAAATAATCCATACAACTACAATAATAAATTTTTTAAAATAAATCAATCAATATTTTAAAATAAATCAATCCATATTTTAAAATAAAATTTTTCATATTTTAAAATAAATCAATCCATATTTTAAAATAAATCAATTCATATTTTAAAATAAATTTTTCCATATTTTAAAATAAATCAATTCATATTTTAAAATAAATTTTTCCATATTTTAAAATAAATCAATCCATATTCTAAAATAAATGAATCTATATTTTAAAATAAATTTTAAAATAGATTTAAATGATTTTAATTTTTCCGTAGACTTTTGAAGACCTTTGAAGATATAAAATCATGTCTGCACCAAGAAGAGCTCACACAGACGTTTGAAGAGCTTCTGTCTTTTAAAAAACAAACGGTCTGCGAAGCCTAATGTCTGCGCGTGGTCTGCGCGGCGCAGACATAAGAGGTTTGAAGAGGTTGCACAGTGAAAACAAACTAAGCCTAAATAGTGCAGAAGCAGAATTTAGAGCAATGACACTTGGAATTTGCGAATGAATTTGGCTTCAAATAATGTTAACTGAGCTGGGGTTATGTGCCAACAAATGGTTTGAACTTCAAAGTGACTGCAATAAGTATTGCAAAGAATCCAGTTCATCATGACTGAATGAAGCATGTGGAGATTGACAAGCATTTCATCTTTGAAAAGGTGAATGGTGGAACGGTGAAGCTCAATTATGTTTCAACGAAGAATCAGTTAGCATATATTCTCACCAAAGCACTTCCAAGAATTACCTTTGATGAGATTATATCCAAGTTGGGTCTTTTCAACATTTACTCCCCAACTTGAGGGGGAGTGTAGGTTATGCAATAAGGATTGTTAATTAGTATTTTAATATAACACTAAATCTTAGAAAGTTAGATAAGGATAACTACTAGGTAGTTTATTTCTAATCGAAAACTTACTCCTAACTTTTCCTATAAAGGAAAGATGTACTTTCACCTTTCATAATATATAAAAAAATAGTTTTTTTTTCTTCTCCACTATGTTGTTTATTCTTTATCAATATGCATACTAATACAAGGAGTGTTAGGAACCCTTTGATTATTCTTCAGTAGACAATATGAGAAGGCTCATAAGACACTCAGGTGCAGCATGGCATATATATCCCTTGGCTTTAATGTGCTATGACATCATGCCCCCTCCACCCAAGGTGTGTATTTGCCTGTCAGTTTCTCTCATGTAAAACTTCCTCTTTCGTGACTCAATGGCATTTTCCAGGTTGAAAAGGAAATTGGAGAGAAAAGAATCATTGCTTTTCATGGGGTTGGATTGTCAGTGGTGCAAAAAATCTGGCCCCTGGAAACTGCCGCTGCTTGTAAAATGTCTGAAGAGATCAGTTATATTCATATACACTTAGTTTCTGATTCGTTACCGCACTACGGATTTGAAAATAAGTGATAAAGCATTTGATCGATGCAGAGGGCAAGACTTAACTTCATCTCTATCATTTTCACATAAGCTTCATCATTTATATCATAGATAATCGAAAGTTGCAATACTTCATGTTGGCAAAAATGATTACCTCAAATTTTATTTGGATATGAGCCATAACAACTATTTGTATAATTTCTATGCTTCCTAAAAGCACTAGATGATAACTTTCTATAAACACCATCATGTATGTATATGCTTGATCTCTTTAGTACGAATTGACTTTCAATTTGTGCAGGCTAAAGTTGCATACGCACAAGCTCTGCATAGGTCTGTGACTGAGTAATACAATGTCCTCAAACGCACCATACATGGCAAACAAGGGTTAGAAGCATCAACCGTAGGGGTCTTTTTATTGCAGCCATGGATCTAGTCGAAAACCTTGCCATGGTCTGGAAATCTGGTTATAGGTACTGGCTTAATTTTTCTGGTGTATCAAGTGCACATCTATGCTTTTGTAGTATTAGCATGAACGCCTTCTAATGCCATATGTTAACTCAATTGGGTTTTGATTTGCTGCATGCCAGGTCGTTTTCGATGCAGTAACTTTTGAATTGTTTACAAGAAAGCCATCAGATACGTAGGCAGAAGAATGTCTTGCAAGGCGAACCATGTTTGTTTCTTGATACCCACAGTAGAGCACTTAAAGAATTTTTAGAGAGTTCTTTATATTTGTACGCAGTGTTAGAATGAATTCTAACATATGTCTTTGATTTTAGTTGTTTTGTAATTGATGTGCGTGAACCATCCCAGTTGAATCAAGGTAAAGTGATTAACAAAGGAAATGATGAGAGCTCTTATAAATATTTTGGGAAGACTACATTTGGTTGATGTTTAAAGTGTCGAGGTGAATGCATGTTTATGGTGTATTTATGTTAAATGTAAACATTGGCTTGCAATGAGCAAGTGACTGAATTAATATGGTAAGAAATGACTCTTGATTATTATGTGACATTGGGATTCATGCAAAATAAATGAAACCTACAAGTGACTGAATTAATATGGTAAGAAGTGACTGAGTTTGTATTTAGAAGTTAACATAATTAGTTAATAAGCTAAAGATGCAAAATAAATGAAACCTACATAGATTTTATGATATTGACAGTGAATTTTAAAAATTACCATAAATCATATAAAAATGATTAGAATGTGATTCATATACCACTGTATTCGTACATCAATAAAGGTACTTCCAAAACAAACAAAGACATATTTTTAAGTGTATACTAGAAGATATGAATTTTTGACCGATGATAGGTCAGAAAATAAGGCAACAAATTATGCTTAAAATAGATTCTGTAAATTGGATTAGAAAAATGACCATAAATTGTACAAGTTGAACTAGAAAGAGTTCTTTATATGGTTAGATTTGTATTCAAATCTAGTTTCTAATAAAATAAACGTAGTTGAATTCTAGTGTGTATATTAATATAGAATACTAAATCTTTAAGGGTACCACAAGTTGACAGAATAGGGAAATGAGTGGTAAATCAAGCATTTTATGTTACTTTTATGTTATATGTTATTTTAAAGGCTTGAGATTTGCCAACTCTATTATATTGTCATGCTAATTACAATATTTATCATATGACGGGCATGTTGTTTACATGTGAAAAAGGTAAGCAATCAATGATATTTTCATGGTATGAAAATATTTAGGGTATGAACTGTCGATTGTGGTATTGTATAAAATATTCAAAATATTGTTATCTTTGATAAATGAAGAACAAGTGATAATTAAATAAAATGCCCATTGTATGTACATTGAGAGTCCTTCGTATAGTTGGTATGCCATAGAGGTGAAGTATTAGCAACTACATTATGTACATAGTACGACTTGATTTTGGTTCTATTGTATGAAGTTGCATTGAGTACATAGACGATGTGATTTTTGTATTATGGTATTATTGATTATTAGTACCATGATTTTGTGTTTATGGAATTTGTACGCCTATCTGACACTAAAAGAGCATTTATGCTTACTGATCTAATTTGCATACCTTGCATTCTCATTTATATATCTTAGGCTATGACAAAAGAAATTTTGAGAAGTTCATGTTATGACAGATAAGTAAGAAATTTAACCTTTCCATTTATTATAAGTGATTTAGCATAAAATGTGTTATATTTGACTTGATTATTTAAGGTGTAATACCCCAAATATTGGTTAGTGACAAAATATAAGCTTTGAAAATTTAGTGACCAAAGTATAAAGTGGAAAAAGTTTAGGGACCTAAGTGGTAATTTTCCCAAAAAAATAATTTTTATTCCATATATGGATAATTTACTCTTAAGAGTGGTGTTTTATTAAAATCAGATTATTGATCCGCAATTTATGTTGAAAACTAGAAATGATTAAAGTCTGGTAAGAAATCGGTAAATCGGATCGAATAGAAATTTCGGGAAAAATTGAATGATGATAAATTAGGCTTAAAAATATTATTTCCACATGTTCTTGGTAAAATTGGAAAATGGTAAAATTTGGACTGTTGGATTAAAGTGGCAAGACTGCAATTTTTGGAAATATGCTTGGTAAAATTGGGAAAAGGGTAAAATTGGGAAAAGGGTAAAATAATTTGTTCATCTTGGACTTTGGAAGATGATAAGGTTTATGTTGCTTGGTATTAAGGTAATTATCAAGTTTCATTAATGGCAAAATAGGCATTTGTCATTAAATGAATATTTTATTCATTTAAGCATAAATTAAAAATAAATTAACATGAAATTAAAGGAAAATTTCATTAATATAGCTATTTTCCCGCCACTATTTCCGTGAAATCCATCTTAAGGTAAGAAAATTTTTCTTTTTGATTTTTGAGCAATTTCCTTTGGATTTTGGATTATGTCATGGAATAGAAATTTGTTGTACGCGAGAGAAGGTATCATTTGGTACCAATATTGCATGCTAATCTTGCTTGTGTTCAAAGATCCTAAAATTTAGGGTTTGTTTTCACATTATGGTTTATGAAATTGGTGAAGGATTTTGATGTTTTTGAGGTTGTAGAATCATATACAAGCATGATTGTTGATTAAATCATTTGTACATGGCTATATAAGCTTATGTTGATTGCGACCAAACCTTATCTTTTGGGGAAATATGTATTTTGATGAAATTAATTTAGGGGTTTGATTCTAGAGGTCTTGAAGTGTTGAATAGAGGTTAATTTCATGCTTGAATCAAGTGAAAATCATGAGAAAAGTAACCCTAAAGCATTCAACCATGAGGTAAAAGGGTAGGAAAAATTGTAGAAAAATTCCCATGGCTTAGAAATGATATTTTGGAAGTTTCTACAAGCCTTAGATTTTTTTGGGCCAATCTATAATTTTGTGAAAGTTGGGGGAACTGATCGATAATCATGAAAAAGTTATGGGTTGCAGTATAAATGTTCAATAATGGTTGTAATATGCTGGAAATTACTGCTTGAGAGCTGAAATTGAAGTTAGAATGTGAAATTTAGCTATTTTGGAAAGTTGACAAAGTTTGAGTGCTAAATGGTAAACATTGAGAAAGTTAGTGGATTAAATGGTAAATAAAATACTGTTGAGGTATTGGACTGGAAATTAAATACTGGAAATTATTGGGCTTAGTTGGGCTTAAATTTGGAGAATTTATTACAAGGGCCCATTATAAATAAAAAGTAAAAGTTAAGACGATTTTAAAATAATTCAAAAATAATAGTAGTTTTGAGTATTAATATTTTGTATAAATGTTAGTAAGGATACTAACATTTTATTTTATAATTGTATGTGTGATTATGGAAGCTTGAGTAGATCGTGATCAAATTCGTGATACGAGCAAATCGAAAGGCAAGAAAAAAAGCTCAAGAATAATTGGATTTCGATAGTAAGGCATAATAGCGAGCATACCAAGTAAGTGTATTTATTATGAACTGATATGATATGAGGACGACTTGCGATGAGTCAACCTCAAATATTTTTATAAAAGAATGTTTTACCGTATTTTGAAATATTTTCATAAAGTTTATGAAAATGATTTTACGAATGATTTTATGGTATGAGCTGACCTAAAACGAATGGATGTGTTTCATACAAATTATTATTTATTGATGTTTTGGAAAAAATGTTTAACATGCGATTTATATTTTAAAGCCTATTATATATACATGAAGAGTTATAGCTGCAATAATAATACCATAAATAAGGTGGTATTGTAATAGAACTTTGTATACTGTAGCACTTTGTATGTAATTAGCATACTTGGTGTGAGATGGATATCTATCGATTTTAGAAAATGCATTATTGGATTTTCGTAAGAGTACTTTGTGTACTTGAAGTAGTACTTTGTGAACTATGGTACGAGTACTTTGTGTACTTGTAGTAGTACTTTGTGTACTTTGACACTTTGTGTGCAAGGATGGTAGTCATACGGGATTACTATTCCGGAAAATAGTTAGCTTCATGTTATTGTGTACGTGGCATTCTCATTTGTCATACATTGGGTTCTGAATGGATACTTTGGAATATACTGATTTAGAAGTATGCTAGGCATATGAAATACCGTTTAGCAAGTTATTTGACGGAAACTTGGCTTATCAAGTCAATTTTTATGCATTTATGTATTTTATATGTTAATCATATTTTGATCTTATAATGGTTTACTCGTCTTTTTAAAATGCCTTATTTGTTTTATTTTTCCTCACTAAGTGTATACTTAGCGTGTGATGATTTTCACGTGTAGGTAATAGCGTACGATCGGAGTGAGGGGTGTAGCTGACATCTTTCAAGGATTGCCTCATCAATAACAATATGACATCTCTAGATGTTTATTTTGATATTACTAGTTGGCATGTACTTAGATATATGGTGATACTCTAATAAGATACTTGGTATTTATTTGTAGTATTATATTATGTTCGAACTTAAACTACTGTTTGATGATTTTAACATTATTTATATATATATATATATATATTTGAAAAGTGTTTTATAACTATATTATTAAATTGCTTTATTTAAAGAAACAAAATTTTACTGGTTTTCAAGTGCGAAAATGTTTTGAAAGTCATGTGACATCTATGACTCGTGTACAGAGACATACACGGGAAATGAGTGTTTCATTTATTAGTGTCAGAACTACATGTTTAGCCGATTCTCAGTCAAAAATGAGTGTATTTTATGTGAAAAATGTGTATATGCCACTAGGATGTCATAGTTACTGATATGGTGTCAATGTGATATGATTGATGTCATTCCTCACTAACTTAAGTTGTTATTATGTGTGTTGTATTAGATGTCGGGAACTAAGGATAAAGGTAAGATAGTTGATAACGTTGAAAGGAAGTTCGAGATGGAAATCGACCAAAAAAAGATTCGACATGACTTCAATATCACACCTTAGAAGGGTTGGAGCTGTTAGGGATTTTCCTCCATTATGTGGAAGAAATGCCCCAACATTAAATGAAGTTTCTACATTAGAGGAATCCATTAAAAAGTTTAAATGGATTACAAGAGAAGTTAAATCATATGAGGATCCATAGGAGATTATTGAATCTATCGATACTCTGAGGTTTATACTAGTAAGCTTAAATATTTGAGCAATATTTAAGTTAAACATTAAGTTGCTTAAAGAAATGTTGATTTGAGATAGAGGAAATAAGTAAGCAGTAAGTAAGTTGTTCGCTAGAAGTTTAAAGAAAGTTTAGTTATTAGTGAATCAGATGATAATTATGTTATCATTCTAAAAGTATTAAAATGAGTTTGAATGAGAGTATATGTTCAGTTTTATGGACTTGATAGAGTTACCTTGCGAAGGTAAAATTTTGGAATGGATTGTCTACCCCTTCCATGTTACAATGAGTTATCGCCTAGATTGTGGTTGCTTTTCAAGAACTTGAAAATTTTTGATTTCGTAGTGGTAGGAAAAAGAATAAAAATTTGTTTATTAATGTGATTTCAGCATTAACTGCTATGAATTTATTGCTACAAAGTTGTCAAGTCTTCTTATTAAATGATGTGGGCATTTAAACTTTCATAGTTGAGATGTAAAATGTTTCAACTGGTCTAGAATATTTTCAATGGATCTGGAAAAGTTATGAATTACCTCAAGAATGAAAAAAGGAATTTTAAAATAGAGGTATTCTATTCAACTTGATCTCAAGTAATATGATAGCGGTAAACCCTATGGGTCATGGTGCAAGTGTGAGTCAGACAGGTAGTAAATATCCGATAAAGATTCAAGGGCTATGTTCCCAGTGAATCTAATGAATTATCATTTGATGAGTTTAAGATCATATTGGGCATGGGTTGGTTATCTCCGCATTATGGTTAGGTTTATGGTCGCAAGAAGCGATTATTTCAGAAAGATACAGAAGATTTGGAAATTATAGTGATTGGTGAAAAAGCAAAATCACTGCCCAATGCGATATCAACAATGATTGCGAAGAAAATGATGTTAGAAGGATGTCTAGCTAATGTTATAGATACTCAAGTATCTAAATCGAGTGTTTCACCTTGGGAAGTACCTGTGTTGTTGGCGAAAAGAAAGATGAATCTATGTGGTTATGTATAGATTATCGACAGATGAATAAAGTGATAATAAGAATAAGTATCCACTTTTGAGGATTGATGGTTTGTATGATCAATGGAAGGTGCAACAGTATTCTCTAAGAATGATCTTCGGTCAGGATACCATCAATTGAAGATTAAAGAGGAGGAAATTCCTAAGATAACTTTTCAGACGCAGTATGGAAACTATGAGTTGTGTTGATGCCATTCAATTTGACTAATGCTCTTGCAACATTTATGAATTTGGTTAATCGAGTTTTCCAGCTTTATTTGAATCAAATTTTGGTGACACTTTGAGAGAAAAAGTTGTATGCCAAGCTGTCAAAATGTGAATTCTGGTTGACAGAAGTTGTTTTTCTTAGCCATGTTAGTTCGACAGATGGGATAAGGGTAGACCCCAAGAAAATTCATTTTATAGAGTTTAGAGTTTATTAGGACTTGCTGGTTATAATCAAAGGTTTGTGAAGAACTTTTCGATGATATCGTCACTACTAACCAAGTTGTTAAGGAAAGAAGTTCCTTTTGTTTGGACGGAGAAATTCCAAGAGACTTTTGAAATACTAAAGAGGATTTTAATAGAGGCATCAGTGCTTGTACAACCTGATTCAGGTAAAGACTATGTGGTTTTTAGTGACACATCTCATAACGACTTGGGATGTGTGCTTATGCAAGAAGGTAAAGTTATGGCCTATGCCTCGAGACAGTTAAAGACTCACGAGAGGAATTACCTGATACATGATTTGGAGTTGGCAACAGTCGTAATTACTTTAAAGATTTGACGCCATTATCTTTATGGTGACTAGTACTATATTTATACAGATCACAAAAGCCTAAATACTTATTGACTCTAAAAGAGATGAACCTGAGACAGAGAAGATGGATAGAGCTTTTAAAGAAAGATGGTGCCTTGATTTTCGAGTTAAAGTTAAAGTTGATGCTTTTAGATCGGATAAAAGAATTACAAAGAAAAGACGAAAATTGCTTGGTAAGAATCGCGCAAGTAAAAAATGGTGAAATTAAGGACTTTGGGGTCAAGTCTGAAGGATGTTTATACTATCATGGAAGACTTTTTATTCCTGACGATGAAGAACTAAAGAAAGATATTCTTTTTGAGGCATTATAGTCTATTAATTATGCATTCAGGCGGAAATAAGATTTATCAAGACATAAAAAGCGGATATTTGTGGCATGGCATGAAAAGAGCTATCTTAAAAATTATGGCAAAGTGTCTGACATGCCAATAGGTGAAAGCTGAACATCAAGTGCCTTCTAGATTATTGTAACTGATCTCGATTCTTGAATTGAAAGGGGAACGAATCACTATGGATTTTGTTACCGGGACACCTTTGACACCTAGCAAGAAAGACTCAATATGGGTGTTTGAGTTCAATGGATCATGGGAAAAGTATTTTCCTTTAGTAGAATTTTCTTCTAATAATAGTTATCATTCGAGCATCGAAATGGCTACATATGAAGCCTTATATGGGAAAAAGTGTCGAACACCATTAAATTAGTTTACGCTAAAGACCGAGATCTAGTTGGTCCTGATTTGATGAAAGAAATAAAAGTTAAGCGTGGATCATTCAAGATAATCTCAAGATAACTTCCGTACGACAAAATTATTGTACAGACCTGAAGGGAAAATATATTGAATATCAAGTGAGTGATAAATTATTTCTCAAGGTATCGCCTTGGAAGAAAATATTGTGGTTTGGACGTAAAGGAAAGATAACTCCGAGATTTATTGGACCTTATGAGATTTTGAAAAGATTCAGACTAGTGTCTTATCATTTAACATTACCTTCCGAAATAGACAAGATTCATAATGTTTTGCATGCATCGATGCTCAGGAAGTATCGATCAGATCCGTCACACATTATCACACCAAAGGATATAGAGATTTTACCTATGAAGAGGAACCGATTGATATTTTAGCTTGATAAGTCAAAGAAATGTAGAACAAGAATATTTATTTGGTCAAAGTTCTTTAGAGGAATCATAAAGACCAGTAAGCGACTGGGAAAGATAATAAGACGTGAAGAGATAATATCCCCCCACTTCACTTTAAGTACGTACGAAAAATTCGAGGATGAATTTTTCTTAAGGGGAGGAGTTGTAATACTCCAAATTTTGGAGTGACCAAAATGTAAGTTTTGAATTTTTTGTAGCCAAAGTATAAAAGTGGGAAAAGTTTAGAGACCTAAGTGATAATTTTTTGAAAAATAATTTTTATTCCATAAATGGATAGTTTACTCCTAAGACTGGTGTTTTATTAAAATTAGATTCTTGATCCGCAATTTATGTTGGAAACTAGAAGGTGTTAAAGTCAGGTAAGAAATCAGTAAATCGGATCGAAGAGAAATTTTGAGAAAAATTGAAGGATGATAAATTAGGCTTAAAAATATTATTTTCAAATGTTTAAATGATGTAAAATAATATGGATCTTTGGATTTGAAGATTTATTTCCATGTTAAATTTGGACTGTTGAATTAAAGTGGCAAGACTACAATTTTTGGAAATGTGCTTGGTAAAATTGGAAAAAGGGTAAAATAATTTGTTCATCTTTGACTTTGGAAGATGATAAGGTTTATGTGGCTTGGTATTAAGGTAATTATCAAGTTTCATTAATGGAAAAATGGGCATTTGTCATTAAATGAATATTTTATTCATTTAAGCTTAAATTAAAAATAAATTAACATGAAATTAAAGGAAAATTTCATGAATATAGCTATTTTCCAGCCATCATTGTCGTGAACTCCATCCTAAGATAAGAAAAATTTTCTTTTTGATTTTTGAACAATTTCCTTTGAATTTTGGATTATGACGTGAAATAGAAAATTGTTCTAAGCGAAAAATGCTATTATTTGGTACCAATATTGCATGCTAATCTTGCTTGTGTTCAAAGATCCCAAATTTTAGGGTTTGTGTTGACATTTGGGTTTATAAAATTTATGAAGGATTTTTATGTTTTTGCGGTTGTAGAATCATATACAGGAATGCTTCTTGATTAAATCATTTGTACATTGCTACATAAGCCTATGTTAATTTCGGCCAAACCCTTACTTTTGGGGAAAAATGTATTTTGATTAAATTAAGTTAGGGGTTTGATTCTAGAGGTCTTGAAGTGTTGAATAGAGGTTGGTTTCATGCTTGAATCAAGTGAAAATCATGAGAAAAGTAACCCTAAAGCATTCAACCATGAGTTAAAAGGGTAGGAAAAATTGTAGAAAAATTCCCATGGCTTAGAAATGATATTTGGAAGGTTCTAAAAGCCTTAGAATTTTTTTGGGCCAATCTATAATTTTGTAAAAGTTTGGGGGACCAAATCAATAATTATGAAAAAGTTGTGGGTTGTTGTATAATTGTTCAAAAATGGTTGTAATATGCTAAAAATTACTGCTTGAGGGCTGAAATTGAAGTTAGAATGTGAAATTTAGCTATTTTGGAAAGTTGACAAAGTTTGAGTGCTAAATGGTAAACATTGAGAAAATTAGTAGATTAAATGGTAAATATGATAATGTTGAGGTATTGGGCAGGAAGTTAAATGCTGGAAATTATTAGGCTTTGTTGGGCTTAAATTTGGAGAATTTATGAAAAGGGCCCATTATGAATAAAAAAGAAAAGTTAAGATGATTTTAAATGAATTAAAAAATAATAATACTTTTGAGTATTAGTATTTTGAATAAATGTTAGTAAGGATACTAACATTGTATTTTATAATTGTATATGTGATTATGGATGCTTGAGTAGATCGTGATCAAATTCGTGATACGAGCAAATCGAAAGGCAAGAAAAAAAGTTCAAGAATAATTTGGATTTCGATGGTAAGGCATAATAGTGAGGCATACCAAGTGAGTGCATTTATTATGTACTTATATGACATGAGGACGACTTGCGATGAGTCAACCTTGAATGTTTTTATAAAAACATGTTTTACTGTATTTTGAAATATTTTCATAAAATTTATGAAAATGATTTTATGAATGATTTTAGGGTATGAACTACCCTAAAATGAAACGATGTGTTTCATACAAATTATTATTTATTGATGATTTTGGATTAAATGTTTAACCTACGATTTGTATTTTAAAGCCTATTGTATGTACACTGAGAGTAATAGGTGCAATAATAATACCATAAATAAGGTGGTATTGTAATAGTACTTTGTGTACTGTACCACTTTGTATGTAATTGGCATACTTGGTGTGAGTTGGATATCTATTGATTTTAGAAAATGCATTATTGTATTTTCTTAAGAGTACTTTGTGTACTTGAAGTAGTACTCTGTGTACTATGGCACTTTGTGTGCAAGGATGGTAGTTGTATGGGATTACTATTCCGAAAAATGGATAGTGTCATGTTATTGTGTACCTGGCATTCTCATTTGTCATACATTGGGTTGTTAATGGATATTTTGGAATATACTGATTTATAAGTATGCTAGGCATATGAAATACCGTTTAGCAGGTTATTTGACGGAAACTTAGCTTATCAAGTAAGTTTTTATGTAATACCCCAAAAATTTAGACAATGACCAAAATGAAACTTTTGAAAGTTTGATGGTCAAAGTATAAAACTTGGGAAAGTTTAGGGAATTAAGTGATTTTGGAGATTCATTAAGGGTGTTTTGGTCTTATCACAATTAAATGAATAATATATTCATTTAAGGTGGAATGAAATGTAAATTAAGATGACATTTCAACCAAATGTGTTCATCTTCTCCTCCAAAAGCTGGGTGGGTTTCTTGAAAGGTAAGAGATCTTCAACTCATTTTTCAAGCAATTTCTTTAGGATTATGAGTATAATGAAAATAGAAAATGGTTATTTGCGAAAAATGCTATCATTTGATATCAATATTGCATGATAATCTTGCTTGATTCAAATATCCCCAAATCTGGAAATTTGGGTTTATACTATGGTTGTTAACTTTATGATGATTATTGATGATTTTGAGGTTGTAAGAATTGATGAAGAACATAAGGATGAGGTTAAAGAAAAACAGTGTAGATTTTGGGAATTACAGTAGGTTCGAAAATTCACCAGAAAATATATAAAAATAATTTGGAGGTGAATTTTATATATTGTGTTCATATATGGATATAGTTTTGTTTAAAATAAACGGGGATCAATTTCAAGTTGTATACAAATATATATGAATGTTTAACTGAGGAAAGGTCAGAAAAGTCGGACAGCAGAATTCTGTACAAAACAGATTCTGTTGGTGAACTTTGAAAATTCACCATAAATTGTACAGAATGAATTAGAAGGAGTTCTTTATATGTATAGATTTGTATTCGAGTATTGTTTTTAAAAGAAGAAACGGAATTGAATTCCAGTGTCTATATCAATACAGAATAATGATTCTTTATGGGTAGTACGAGTTGTCTGAATTCTGGAAAATTGATGGGTTATTGTATAAGTGTTGTATAATTGATGTACTATGCTGGAATTGTTGTTTGAGAATTGAAAAGAGTGTTAGATGTGAAATTGATTATTTTGGGAAGATTGAATGATTGGTGATTTAAGTACAACAATTGCATAGTTGGGGTACTTAAATGTATTTATGCTTTTGTAAAAGCATTTGAATGGAAATAATTTCAATGTTGGAATTATTGGTATTAAGAATTTAAGTGGTAAAATGGTGAAGACCATTTTGAGTAAATGGGAAAAGTTGGTTCCAATGTTATAAGGAATTATTAAGAGTTAAATATTTTGATAGATGATGAATTTCAAATATAGTATGGAGATATGGTGGAATGTATTTACGTTAGTAAAATACTAACATATGGATTATTATGAATTGATGATTTATACAGATTGTGATTGATTTGTAATTGAAGCAAATCAAATATAAAAGGGCTTATGGTGGACAATAGTGAGGCTTATATAATTTGAAAGACATAAAGTGTCAAGGTGAGTGCAATACATGCATGAAATTATACATGGATGTTTTATACATCATAAGGAAGACTTGCGATAAGTCACCCTTGTTTATATCAGCATGATATTATGCCATGTTTTTATAAATTGACATGACATTGAAATGTCACGGTATGAAATCAAAATGCATTGATTATGAAAAATGTGATATTTTACCATGAATGTTTTCGGGTATGAACTACCCAATGTTAAATATTGATAATATACTTTGCCATGGATGAATTGAATAAAATAGACTATATGCCCAAGTAAGTCATTGAGGGACAGGGTATAGTTGGCATGCCATAGAGTATAGCAGCTGCAGGTTTATATTAGCACTATAGTGTGTAAGGACACTAAGTGCAGGTTTATATCCGGATTAGCACTATAGCGTAAGCTTAGTGTAGGTGGTGGGCACGACCTTATGTGTATTGTCCGGATTAGCACTATGGCGTAAGCTTAGTGCAGGTTTAGCACTACGGTGCAGGTATTTTACTCGTATACCCAGGGTCCTCAGGGTGTTATATTGGCTATGGATTATGTTTTATTGGTTAATAAATGGTAACCATGCAAATAAGCTTATGAGCTTACGGAATAATGGAAAGTATATTGAAAACAAAATAAGCTTACGAGCTTATGGAATTTAAATGGTAAGTATTTTGGTAAAAATAAGCTTATGAGCTTATGGGATAAAAGGTAAGAAATTTATATTATATTGATCATGGTAAAATATTGAAGATGCTATTAGCATGGTTTTATGGCATTGGATTTGAAATCTAAATTCATGTATGAATTGTATTGCACTATATATTGTTTTAATTGCCTCACTAAGTTTATACTTAGCGTGTGATGATTTTCACGCGTAGGTAAAAAGCAAAGAATAAGAATAAAGAGTTCAGAGCGACATCAAGCATCGAGAGGTATATTTCAATATCAGTAAGACATCCTATTGTGAAATTTGATTTTAGATAGTGTCATGTAATTTGAAAATGTTCAATTTATTTGTTGAATTAATTTTGGAAATTTTTATAGTGATGAAAGGTTAATCTTTATGAATTTATATGTAAATTTTCGGAAGTTACTGTAGCATGAACAGTAACCACAGTTTTTAAGCAAAAATTCCAGATTGTTAAAGGGGTACCGATTCCCCTGCTACAAGGAATCGTTTCCCTCACTGTTCACTGTTCATTATTCGGTACTATTCACTATTCATAATTAAAAATATTTTGAATTAAATTATTATAATGAAACGTAATTTTATATGATATGATATTTTTATAATATCATTTACTATTTTAAGAAAATAAATTTTAAATCGCTTTTGAATTTTGAAATGGTTTTAGAAAATACGGGTGTTACATTTATTTGCATCAGAGCTACAGGTTTAGCTGATTCTAGGACTAAACCGAGGTTGTTTTGAGTTAAAAAGTGTATACATGCCACTAGGATGTCAAAAGTTACTGATAATTATATATATACTATGATGATGTTTATTGGGAGTAAAGTTACTTTTAATAATGTATGATAATTCTGACTATGTTCAGATGTTGGAATTAAAGACAAAGGTTAGAAAGTTGAAAATGTTGAAAAGAATGTCGAGATTGAAATCGACAAAAAGGGAACATATATGACTTATATAAAACACCTTAGAAGGGTGGATGTTATAAAGGATTTTTCTCCATTTTGTGGAAGAATTGATTTAAAAGTTTGAATGGCTTACAAGAAAAGTCGAATCAGATGAGGATCCAAAGGAGATTTTTGAATTTGTGATGATTCTGAGGTTTATTTAAGTAAGCTTAAATAAGTGAGAAATATTTAAGCTAAGCATTAAATTATTTAAATCATTGATGATTTGAGTAAGAGAAATTGAGTAAGCGGTAAATATGATTTCCGCTAAAAGTTTAAAGAAAGTTGAATTATTAGGGAATCAAATGGTTATGAGTTGGATTGAGAATAAATATCAAGTCTATAAAACTTGATAGAGTTACCTTGTGAAGGTAAATATGCGAAAATGGATTGTCCAACTTTCCATGCTTCAATGAATTATTGTTTAGATTGAGATGGATTCTCAAGAACTTTAAAGTGTCAAGTTCATAATGATAAGAGAAGGAGTAAATTTGTTTACTAGTGTGATTTTAGCATTAACTGCTATGAAGTTATTGCTACAAATTTATCAAGTTTTCTTATTGAACGATGTGAACATTAAGACTTTCCTTGGAGATGGAAAAGGTTTTAATTATTCAAGAATAATTTCTATGGATTTGGAAAAGTTATAAATATTTCCTTAAGAATGAAATAAGGAATTATAAAGTAGAAGTATTCAATTCTACTTGATATCGAGTGATATTATAACGGAAGACCCATAGGTCATGGTCATGGTCATGGTCACGGTCATGACACAAGGGTTAGAAGGACAAATAGTAAATGTCTGATAAAGATTCAGAAGCTTATGTTATTGATGAATTTGATGGGATTATCATTAACGAGTTTTAGACCATTTTGATCATAAGTTGGTGGTCTCTGTAATAAGGTTGGGTTAATGGTCGCAAGAAGTGAAAAAAAATGCAGAGAAATTAAAAATTTTAATGATTGATGAAAAAGTGAAATCATCACTAATGTGATATCAACAATGGTTACGATTAAGATGATGTAAAAAGGATGCATAGCTTTTCTAGCTAAGGTGATAGATACTCAAGTATCTGAAGTAAGATTATATGTTATTTCCATAACTTGGGAATTTCCATAAGTCTTTTTAGATTTATTATTATGGGTTACCTCCAGATTGAGAGGTAGAATTCAATATTGATGGTTATCAAGACATTAATCTTGTATCTAGGGGTTCATATCGAATGATTGCGATTGAGCTAAAAGAATAAATAAACAAATGCAAGAGCTGATAAATGGAGGATGCATTAGACTGAATATTTTATACCTTGGGTAAACCGGTATTGGTTATAAAAGAAAAATGGATATATGCAATTATGCATAGATTATTGAAAAAAAAAATATTGATAGTTAAACAAAGTAACTATCAGGAATAAATATCCTATTTTGATGATTGATGACTTGTTTTATAAGCTTAAAAGGAAACCTCCAAAGAAGGTTCAAAGGTCTGAAGTTTTTGGGATTTGTTGGTTTTTATCGAAGGTTTATGAAAAACTTTTCGATGGTTGCTTCTCCTTTGATCAAGCTTTGGAGAAAGGATGTTTCATTTGCTTGGACTAAGAAATGTCAAGAGAGTTTTAAAGCTTTAATGAATATTTTATCGGAAGCACCAGTGCTGGTACAAACGGAATCGAACAAAGAGTATGTGGTGTATAGTGATGCATCTCATAATGGTTTAGGTTGTGTACTTATGCAAGAAGGTACGGTGATAACCTATGCTTCTTAATAATTAAAGGCACATGAGAGCAATTATCCTACTCATGATCTTGAGTTAGCATCGGTTGTTTTTGCTCTAAAGATTTGGCGTCATTATTTGTATGGTGAGAGATGCCACATCTACATGGATCATAAGATTTTGAAATATTGGTTGACTAAAAAAGAGCTCGATTTGAGACAACGAATCTGGATATAATTTTTAAAGGACTATGATTTGATCATTGATTATCATTCAGGTAAGACAAATGTTGTAGCAAATGTACTTAGTCGGAAAACTTTTACAGCTTTGCAAGCTATGGATGTGAGATTATTGTCGAAAGAAAATGGTGCATTATTGGATGAATTGAAAATAAAACCGATGTTTTTATATCGGATAATAGAGAAAACAAAATGAAAGATGAAAAAAAATGAGACTAAAGACCTTGAAGTCAACTCTGATGGGTGTCTATTTTATCGAGGAAGAATTTGTTTCCCTCATAATGATGAATTGAAGAAAGATATTCTTTCTCATGTATATTATTTTTCGCTGACTATGCATACAAGTGGGAACAAAATATATCAGGATGTAAAGAGTCATTTTGGTGGCCAGGTTTGAAAAGAAACATTACTCAGTTTGTTGCTACATATTTGACATGTCAACAAATAAAAGCTTAGCATAAAGTGCTTTCGTAATTGTTGCAACTGATTTCTATTCCAAAGTGGAAATAGTAAAGAGTCACTATGGATTTTGTTATTGGACAACCTTTGACATCAAATAAAAAGGATTCTATTTGGGTGATAGTGTCCAGTTAATTAAATCGACACATTTTATTTAGATGTGGATGAACTATGCATTGGATAAATATACAGAGTTGTATATCAAGGAGATAATTTGACTACATGGAATGTCAGTTTCCATTATATCGGACAGAGATCCAAAGTTCACTTTAAGATTTTGGAAATATTTGCATAAAGTTTGGGTACTTGATTGAATTTCAGTGCGATCTTTCATCCACAGACGGATGGTAAGTCAGAAAGTATTATTCATATATTTGAAGATATGCTGAGTGCATGTGTGAATGATTCCAAGGAATCATGGGAAAAGAAAAGTATTTAATTTTAGTAGAAATTTTCTACAATGACAGTTATCAATTGAATAACAAGATGGCTCCGTATGAAACTTTATATGGGAGAAAATACCGAACACCAATGTATGGGTTTGATTTAAAAGATCATAATCTTGTTCGCTCAAATTTATTGAATTAAGTTGAAGATAAAGTAAAGATAATCTCAAGATGATATTGGATCAACAAAAGTCTTATGTAGACTTGAATTAAAAAAAAAAAGATTGATTTTTCATGAAGGTGATAAAGTTTTTCTTAAAGTATCACCTTGCAAAAAGATGTTGCGCCTAAAATGCAAAGAAAAACTAAATCTAAGATTCATTGGAATTTATGAGGTATTAAAAAGAGTTGGACTGATGGATTATCAGTTAACATTATCTCTGGAGGTATTTGGGAACCAGAGATGGACAAAGTATACAATATATTTCATATGTTATTTCATCAGAGGAAATTAAGATACAAATGGATTTGACTTATTAAGAAGAACCAGTTCGTATATTAGCTTGAGAAATCAAAGAAATATGTAACAAGATGATTTCTCTAGTTAAAGTGATTCAGAAAAATCATAATGTAGAGGACATTACTTGGGATAGAGAGGATGATATGAAAATGTGTAGATGTTTTCAAATCAGATTGAAGAATTTGATTAAACAAGTTCAAAATATAATGATTAGCATGATCTTCTCAAAATTATCAAATTAAGGAGGAAAAATCGGAATTCAAGAAGTTGACAAGACCAAAAGGGAGTTATGAATTTTCAAGGGAAAAGAGGAGTTAGTGTTTTCATAGAAAATTTTAAAATTCGAGGACGAATTTTCTTAAGGATGGGGGAATTGTAATACCCCAAAAATTTAGACAATGACCAAAATGAAAATTGTGAAAGTTTGATGGTCAAAGTATAAAACTTGGGAAAAGTTTAGGGAAATAAGTGATAAATTTCCTAAAAAGATTTTTATTCCATAAATGATGGTTTACTCTTGAGATTGGAGTTTTATGGAAATTATATTGTTGGATTTGGAATTTAGTAAAGAAAGAGTTAAAGCCGGTAAGGAATCGGTAAATTCTGATCGAATCAGAATTTTAAAAAAATTTGAAGGATGTTATAAAATGGTTGGAAATATTATTGTAATATTTTGGATCAGAGAAATTTGGTTTGGAATTGTGCAATTTTTCAGATTAAACCGAACCTGTGAAATTTAGTGACTAAAACGCAAGTTTTGAAAATTTCAGGGCATTTTCGTAGGTCAAAGTCAAATTAAATTATATTTAACTTTGTAATATCAGATGGCTTGGTTTTATGGTGATTTTGGAGATTCATTAAGGGTGTTTTGGTCTTATCACAATTAAATGAATAATATATTCATTTAAGGTGGAATGAAATGTAAATTAAGATGACATTTCAACCAAATGTGTTCATCTTCTCCTCCAAAAGCTGCGTGGGTTTCTTGAAAGGTAAGAGATCTTCAACTCATTTTTCAAGCAATTTCTTTAAGATTATGAGTATGATGAAAATAGAAAATGGTTATTTGCGAAAAACGCTATCATTTGATATCAATATTGCATGATAATCTTGCTTGATTCAAATATCCCCAAATCTGGAAATTTGGCTTTATACTATGGTTGTTAACTTTATGATGATTATTGATGATTTTGAGGTTGTAAGAATTGATGAAGAACATAAGGATGAGGTTAAAGAAAAATAGTGTAGATTTTGGGAATTACAGTAGGTTCGAAAATTCACCAGAAAATATATAAAAATAATTTGGAGGTGAATTTTATATATTGTGTTCATATATGGATATAGTTTTGTTTAAAACAAACGGGGATCAATTTCAAGTTGTATACAAATATATATGAATGTTTAACTGAGGAAAGGTCAGAAAAGTCGGACAGCAGAATTATGTACAAAACAGATTATGTTGGTGAACTTTGAAAATTCACCATAAATTGTATAGAATGAATTAGAAGGAGTTCTTTATATGTATAGATTTGTATTCGAGTATTGTTTTTAAAGGAAGAAACGGAATTTAATTCCAGTGTCTATATCAATACAAAATAATGATTCTTTATGGGTAGTACGAGTTGTCTGAATTCTGGAAAATTGATGGGTTATTGTATAAGTGTTGTATAATTGATGTACTATGCTAGAATTGTTGTTTGAGAATTGAAAAGAGTGTTAGATGTGAAATTGATTATTTTGGGAAGATTGAATGATTGGTGATTTAAGTACAACAATTGCATAGTTGGGGTACTTAAATGTATTTATGCTTTTGTAAAAGCATTTGAATGGAAATAATTTCAATGTTGGAATTATTGGTATTAAGAATTTAAGTGGTAAAATGGTGAAGACCATTTTGAGTAAATGGGAAAAAGTTGGTTCCAATGTTATAAGGAATTATTAAGAGTTAAATATTTTGATAGATGATGAATTTCAAATATAGTATGGAGATATGGTGGGAATGTATTTACGTTAGTAAAATACTAACATATGGATTATTATGAATTGATGATTTATACAGATTGTGATTGATTTGTAATTGAAGCAAATCAAATATAAAAGGGCTTATGGTGGACAATAGTGAGGCTTATATATTTTGAAAGACATAAAGTGTCAAGGTGAGTGCAATACATGCATGAAATTATACATGGATGTTTTATACATCATAAGGAAGACTTGCGATAAGTCGACCTTGTTTATATCAGCATGATATTATGCATGTTTTTATAAATTGACATGACATTGAAATGTCACGGTTTGAAATCAAAATACATTGATTATGAAAAATGTGATATTTTACCATGAATGTTTTCGGGTATGAACTGCCCAATGTTAAATATTGATAATATACTTTGCCATGGATGAATTGAATAAAATAGACTATATGCCCAAGTAAGTCATTGAGGGACAGGGTATAGTTGGCATGCCATAGAGTATAGCAGCTGCAGGTTTATATTAGCACTATAGTGTGTAAGGACACTAAGTGCAGGTTTATATCCGGATTAGCACTATAGCGTAAGCTTAGTGTAGGTGGTGGGCACGACCTTATGTGTATTGTCCGGATTAGCACTATGGCGTAAGCTTAATGCAGGTTTAGCACTACGGTGCATGTATTTTACTCGTATACCCAGGGTCCTCAGGGTGTTATATTGGGCTATTGTCTACGGTTTATTGGCTATGGATTATGTTTTATTGGTTAATAAATGGTAACCATGCAAATAAGCTTATGAGCTTACGGAATAATGGCAAGTATATTGAAAACAAAATAAGCTTACGAGCTTATGGAATTTAAATGGTAAGTATTTTGGTAAAAATAAGCTTATGAGCTTATGGGATAAAAGGTAAGAAATTTATATTATATTGATCATGGTAAAATATTGAAGATGCTATTAGCATGGTTTTATGGCATTGGATTTGAAATCTAAATTCATTTATGAATTGTATTGCACTATATATTGTTTTAATTGCCTCACTAAGTTTATACTTAGTGTGTGATGATTTTCACGCGTAGGTAAAAAGCAAAGAATAAGAATAAAGAGTTCAGAGTGACATCAAGCATCGAGAGGTATATTTGAATATCAGTAAGACATCCTATTGTGAAATTTGATTTTAGATAGTGTCATGTAATTTGAAAATGTTCAATTTATTTGTTGAATTAATTTTGGAAATTTTTATAGTGATGAAAGGTTTATTTTTATGAATTTATATGTAAATTTCCGGAAGTTACTGTAGCATGAACAGTAACACCAATTTTTAAGCAAAATTTCCATATTGTTAAAGGGGTATCGATTCCCCTGCTACAGGGAATCGATTCCCCACTGTTCACTGTTCATTATTCGATACTATTCACTATTCATAATTAAAAATATTTTGAATTAAATTATTATAATGAAACGTAATTTTATATGGTATGATATTTTTATAATATCATTTACTATTTTAAGAAAATAAATTTTAAATCGCTTTTGAATTTTGAAATGGTTTTAGAAAATACGGGTGTTACATTTTATGCGTTTACGTATTTTATATGATAATCATATTTTGATCTTATAATGGTTTACTTGTGTTTTTAAAATGCCTTATTTGTTTTATTTTGTCTCACTAAGTGTATACTTAGTGTGTGATGATTTTCACGCGTAGGTAATAGTGTACGATCGGAGTGAGGGGTGTTGCTGACATCTATCAAAGATTGCCTCATCAGTAACAATATTCCATCTCTAGATGTTTATTTTGATATTACTAGTAGGCATGTACTTAGATATATGGTGATACTCTGATAAGATACTTGGTATTTAGTTGTAGTATTATATTATGTTCGAACTTAAACTATTGTTTGATGGATTTTAACATTATTATATATATATATATATATATTTGAAACATGTTTTATAAACTATATTATTAATTTTTTATTTAAAGAAACAAAATTTTACTGGTTTTCAAGTACGAAAATGTTTTGAAAGTCATGTGACATCTGTGACTCGTGTACGGTGATGTATACAGGAAATGGGTGTTACATAAAGTATCTCTAAATTGGAAATTACTTGGTATAAGTTTGTTTTATAGGTTCATATACTCTCATATGATATGTTTTGTATTATTATTAGTATGTTTTATTTTGTATTATTAATTATGCCTTTTATATGTTCATATACTTGCATATGATATGTTTTGTATCATTTTTAGTGTGTTTCATTTTGTATTATTAATTATGCCTCATTAAGTATATACTTAGCATGAGATAATTTTTACGTGTAGGTAAAGAGTAAAAATTGGAGTTTGGAGTGTTGGACACTTTATCTATCGAAAAACACACTTACAATATCAATAATAACATCCATCTGATTTATTTAATTTTACTAGTTAGCATGTATATTTTATTACTATTTGGTATAAACTTTACTCAGAATAGTTTGTAATAAGTTATATGCAGTTTTTAGATAGTTATACTAGTTACACTTTTAGTTATGAACTACTAGGTTCCTGCTTCAAAATGGACTTAATTTGAATGTTGAACAAATATAAAGGTATTTTAAGTGAATAAATGAATTTTGGTTTATTTTTTAGCAATAATTTAATAAGAGACACGTGACATCTCTGACTCGTGTTTGGTGACGGATATAGGAAGTGGGTGTTACATTTATTGGTATAAGAGCTATAGGTTTAGTCGTTTATAGGAAGAAAATTAGTTTATTTTGAGTTTGTAAATGTATACATGCCTCTAAGATGTCATGATTACTGATACAATGCTTATATGATTTGATGTTTATCCTTACTATTTTAAATTAATTGTATTTGTATTAGATTTGAGTATGAGTGTAAATAGGGTTTGTAGATTATTCCTATTATAGATCCAAGGGATCAAGTTTATACTAAACTTGATCTGATTAACTTTTGAAAAGTTTGAAATGATTGTAGGTATAGCTATTTTTTTACCATGCTATTATGGATTGTCGAATAAAGTGACTAACTTTGAAAGAACCATGAGGTTATGAGATTACTGTAGTTAGTGAGAGATCAAATCCTTTGTTTAGTGTGATCTTAGTAGTAACTACTAAGTGATTATTACTACAAGGATGTAATGATTATCTAACTCATATCGTAGATAATCAAGTTTGAAAGGTAAAGTTGGAAAATATCCCAACTGTTTATGAGTATCCAAATGTGTTTCCTGACAAATTACTTAGATTATTAACAGATAGAGAAGTAGCATTTGGAATCAAAGTTTTACCAAGTAATGCGTCAATATCTTTTGTTTCGTATAGAATGGCTCCTATTGAACTCAAGAAGTTAAAATAATAGTTATAAGAAATGTTAGATTAGGGTTTATTAGATCATATGTATCATCTTAGGGAATCTCAATATTATCTGTTGAAAAAAGAGGATGTACCATTTATTTGGACTGAAAATTCTCAAGAAAGTTTTGAAAGATTGAAGAATATATTGACAGAAGCCCTTGTGTTAGTTTAACCCAACTCTGGAAAAGATTATACAATTTATAGCGTTGCGTCCCATAATGGTTTGAGATATTTATTAATGCAAGAAGGAAAAGTTGTGGCATATGTTTCAAGGTAACTCAAAACTCATGAGAAAAATTATTCGACTCATGAATTCGAATTGGCTACGATTGTTTATGCTTTAAAAATATGGTGTTAATATTTATATAATGAAAGATGTTATGTTTATACTGATCATAAAAGTTAGAAATATTTGTTAACTCAAAAAGAGCTTAATCTGAGACAAAAAAGATGGATAGAACTTTTCAAAAATTATGATGTTTTTATTAATTAGCTTTCAAGGAAAACTAATGTTCTTGATGATACACTAAGTCGAAATACATTATTTGATTTAAAAGCGTAGAATGTGTAATTGTCTATGAGAAATGATGGTGCATTCTTTGTTGAATTAAGTTAAAACCTACCTTGTTAGATCGAATCAAAGATCTTTAGTTAAAAGATGAAAAGTGTTTGTCAAGGGTGGAACAAGTTGAGAAAAGGAAACTAAAGACTTTGAAGTTAAGATTAATGGATGTTTATTTTATCAATAGAGAGTTGTATACAAGATTACGATGGATTGAAGTGAGAGCTTTATACAGAGATTGTTTCTAAGTGTTTAACTTGCTACCAGGTCAAAGAACAACATTAGGTGTATTTACGATTGTTACAACCAAATTTTTTTCCTTAATGGAGGTGGGATAAAAATTACAAAGGATTTTATATCAGGCTTACCACTACATCAAGTAAAAAACATTCAATTTGGGTAATTGTAGATAGATTGTCTAAGTCAACACACTTCATTCTAGTTTGAATCGATAATTCTATAGATAAGTATGTTGAGTCATATATTCAAGAGATAGTTTGACTTCATTGGATTCCCATACTGATTGCGCGTGATATAGATCCGAAGTTTACTTCATGATTTTGGAAGCGTTTGCATAAAACTTTCAGAACTCGACTTAAATTTTAGCACTACTGTTCATCCTTAAATGGATGGATAGTTTGAGTAAACCATTCAGATTTTGGAAGATATGCTTAGGACATGTATGATTGATTTCAAAGGTTCATGGGAAAAGTATTTTCCTTTATTTGAGTTTACTTATAACAATAGTTATCAAGTGAGTATTAAGATGGCTCTTTATGAAGCAATTTATGGAAGAAAGTGTCGAACTCCTTTAAATTGGTTTGAGCTTAAGGATCGTGAAATTATTGGTTTCAATTAGATCAACAAGGTTAAAGATAAAGTGAATGGAAAATATTTAGGATAATCTTAAGAGTTTTGTTGATCGATAAAATCCTTATTCATATCTACGGAGGAAAGATATAGAATATCAACTCGGTGAAAAAATATTTCTGAAAGTACCGCCTTGAAAGAAGGTGATATGCTTTGGATGAAAAAGGAAAATTGTGTATGATATCAATTGGTCCTTATGAGATTATGAAAAGAGTTGGTTCGGTGGCATATTAACTAGATTTACCTTCAAAAATGGATAAAATTTCATAATGTTTTAATGTATCGATGCTTAAAAGGTATGGTTTTGATTCTTCTCATTTCATCAGTCCGGAAGAAATTGAAATACAAATGAATCTGATTTTTTTAAGAAGAATCAATAAAGATTCCAACTTCTGGAATTAGAGAACTGTGAAATAAGATAATCTCACTTTACAAAGTTCTTTAGAGGAATCATAAAGTAGAGGAAGTTACTTGTGAAAAATGAGAAAGTGATGAGAGAGTTGTATCCTCATCTATCTGAATCAGGCATGTACAAAAATTCAAGGATGGATTTTTCTTAAGGGGAGGATAATTGTAATACACAAAAATTTTGGTTAGTGACCAAAATGATAAATTGAAAGTTTTGTGATCAAAGTATAAATTTAGTAAAAGTTTAAGGTCCAAAATGGTAATTTTCCTAAAATAAATAGTTTTATCCCTTGAATGAATAGTTTACCCCAATAATGAGATTTTTTGTGTTACTCAATTTTTCGGTGCAGAATTTGTGTTAAATGCTATAAAGTGTTAAAATTTGAGAAAAAATCGAATAATCGAATCGAATTAAAAATCTGAGATATTTTGTTAAATGATAGAGAAAAGGAAAATGTCATTTTTGTGCTTTAAAATGATAAGATTTGATATGGACCATTGGATTTAATTTGAATTTCCATGTAAAATATAAGTCGTTGGATTAAAATGGTAATATTGTAGTTATGGAATTTTACAAGGGCAAAATTGTAATTTACTAACTCCATGGATTAATCTTAGCCCTTGGATGAAGATTTTGACATGTGGCATAATGGTTAGCACTGAATGTTAAGGTTAATGTAGTTATTTTATAATAAAATGAATTTAAATTCATTTTACATAAAAAATTGACAAATGACTATATTAATTATTTTGGAAATTTCAAGACTTTCTCCATCATTTCTCTTCATTTCCATGGGTTGATATGGTAAGTGGCAAAACTCTTTCATTTGATTTTTCAATCATTTTGGTTAAATTTTTTGATGACGCCATGAAATACATATTTTTCTTCTTCTTTGAATTCTATTCAATTTGGTACTATTAATTTATGGTTTTGGTTAGTATGAGATATTTAATTTGAAAAAAAGAATTTTAAACACTAATTTTTCATTTCACGTAAATTATTATTTTTAAGATTACTATTATTAATATTAAATATTAGTATTATTATTATTATTATAATAATTATTATTATTAAATAAAAAATAAATATTACAAGGCCCAACAGAACCGGCCCAATTAATTCTAGGCCCAACTCGGATGGCCCAATAGATGATCTAAACCCTTTAGGGTTTCTATCATTCCTACTAGGGTTTCTAACCCTAGCACCGCTACCGCTCCAAGAGCTTCCAGAATGACCACGCTACCGCCTCTGACGCCAGGTGTTCCAACCAGCCATTGCCGACACTCAGCCACCTTCCACTGCCTCGCCAGAATACTCTAGAAATGCCACGATGCCTTCTTCACGTCAAAGCTATATGGTGAGTCACCACATAATTCAGTGACTCACCGAACTTTACCTTTATGATCGGTCCAAGGCAAGCCTCGGTGGTGGCTATAAAACTACGGACATCAACAGAGGAGAAACAACAGCGATAGAGAAGAAGATACGAGCAAGAACAGACACGAGCAACAAGCAAACACAAAATAGAGGAGCAACCAACGGCACACAGAGACCAAACCAAGAACTATCAAACAGAAAAAAAAATAAAATAAAATAGAGTGAAGATATTGAGTTGTTTACCTTCGTCGGAGCATCCCTACGTCATTGAAACCGAAATGTCGAAGGTAACTACTTTAGATCTATGCGTTTTGATAGTGATTTGGGCTAAAATACCTTCGGATTTAGCTTTAGGGAGAGTTGGACTTTAATTTGGGGTAGATATGTAATTTTCGATCACCATTGACAGTTGCCGGCGGCGGCGATTGTCGCCGGAATAAGGCGGCCGGTTTTCCTCCAGTTGGAGGAATTTAGAGATAGGACAAAGCTTCTCTCTCTAAAGAGAGAGAAACAAACCAGACAAATGAAACTTTTGGCCCTTTTTGGGCCAGTTTTAGGGTTTAAATACCCTCCCCGAACGATGTCATTTTGGGGAGGGGTATTTGTGTAAATTCCCGCATAGTTAAACCACACGCGCGGTCACTCCAAGTCTGTAATTTTTCAATTTTGTCACTAAAATCAAATTTTATGTGTTTTAGTTCTTTCTTTCAATTTTACTTTATTATGTTTTAGTCCTTACCAGTATTTATAAATATTTAGGATAAATAACCTATTTAGCCCCTATTAATTTTAATAAATTTTATTTTAATCCAAAAATAATTAATTAAGGCTAAATTCAAATTAGGTCTGTGAATTTTAATATTTCACATTTAAATTATATTGTTTTAATTATGTTTATTTTAGTCACTAAATTAATAATAAGGTAAAATAGCATGTTTAACCCTTGTAATTTTAAATAATTAATTATGAATTAGGTATTTAATTTTAATATGTTATAATTTAGTCACTAATTTTAGTACTTTAATTTATTTTACAAGTTTTATTACTTTTTACTTTTATTTATTTTAGTCATTGTTTATTTATATTTTAAATGTTTATATATTTAATTATTATTGTTATTATTATTATGTAGTCATATAAGCATATATAATAAATAATATTTATTTACTTATTTTTTTATATATTAAATAAAATCCTATTTATAAATTTAATTTTATATAAATTACTTTTAAGAAATATAATCATATTTTAATATTTATTTATTTTTTAATATTAAGAAATGGGCTGTCTTAAAGCACCTAGAAGTCATTTTCTAATATTCTTAAATAAATAAATATCTTATTTTCATATATTATATATTAATTTATTTTAATTATTTTTAGAGAAATATTTTATTAATATTTATTTATTTTTTAATATTAAGAAATGAGCTGTCTTAAAGCACCTAGAAGTCCTTTTCTGATATTTCTAAGTAAATAAATATCTTATTTATAAAAATATAAATATTTTCTTAAAATTATGCTAAAAAATTTGAAATAATAAAATTTTGAACTAAATATATTTTTGAATTCTTAAATTTCCAATAATATAGAAAAATTATAAATAAATTAGTACCAATTTTGGGCGTTATAGGGGTGCTAATCCTTCCCTAAAAGTAACCGACCACGAATCCTTTTTTACTAAAAATTTTTGGTTATACGCAGATCAGTTTATCTTTTAAATTATGTTTTCTTAAAAACTATTTAAAAGATTTTTTTTAGCTATTTGACCTACCTAACCCAAAAAGGTCAATGGCGACTCCCAAAACATTTTTTTAAATCAAAATCATTTATTTATTCATTTTAGTTTTTCCCGCCAATTAAAAATTTGTGTCCGGGCGAAAATTGGTTACGACAATAATGATTAGGGTTTATGGATTTAATTGGACTAATGATTGTTTTTGAAGGATCAGTTGCGTATATAGCTTGAATCAAGATGAATTTCATGGATAAGCTAATGTACAAGGTTAGGCCATAAAAAGAAAATTAGAAAAATATTCAAGCTTGTTTTGATGCTTATCACAGAGGATTAAATGTTGTACAAGCATTAGAATGTTGTTTGAAGCAAAAATTCAAGTGTGAACAAACCATGGAATATTAAGCTATTATTGTTTTTAATTAGGTGTTTAGGGTTTTGATGAAATTGAAGTGTTTATGTTGTTTCCATCATCTATGCATCATTTTGATGGTAACATTATTGAATTTGGAAATGGAATATGAAAAGCCTTAATTTGTTTTTGAAACCTTAAGAGCGAGAAAATAAGGTTTTAGTGAAATTTAGGTATTCAAGGTTAATTTAAAGTGTATGATGTGTAATTAGTTTTGATTGAGTATCAAAAGATTTTTTAAAGAGTTCTTTATACTTGTACGGATGGTTAGAATGGATTCTAACATATGTCTTTGATTTTAGTTGTTGTGTAATTGATGTGCGTGAACGATCCAAGTTCAATCGAGGTGAAGTGATTAACAAAGGAATTGATGAGAGCTTTTATAAATATTTTGGGAAGACTACATTTGGTTTATGTTTAAAGTATTAAGTTCATGTTTATGGTGTATTTATGTTAAATGTAAACATTGACTTGCGATGAGCCAGTGACTGAGTTACTTTGGTAAGAAGTGACTTTTGAATATTATGTGACTTTTGGATTCATGCATTTATGTTAAATTTGTATTTAGAAGATTAGTAGAATTAGTGAATAAGATAAAGATGTAAAATAATGAAACCTACCTAGATTTTATGATCTTAAGAATATATTTGGAAAATCAACATAACTTCTAAAGAAATGATTAGAAGGTGATTCTTATACCGTTGTATTTGTATGCCAATCAAGTTTCATGTAAAACAAATAGAGATAGATTTTGGAGTGTATACTAGAGGATATAATTTTTTTACCAATGATAGGTGAAAAAAACAAGGCAGTAGATTCTGGTGAGAAATTATTCGGTAAATTGGATTAGAAAAATGACCATAAATTGTACAAGTTGAACTAGAAAAAGTACTTTATATGGCTATATTTGTATTCGAATCTAGTTTCTGATAGAACAAATATAGTTAAATTATAGTTTGTAGATTAATACAAAATAATAAATATTTAAGGGTAGTGTAGGCTAACAAAATAGGGAAATGAGTGGTAAATCATGCATTTTATGTAACACCCTAAAATTTTGGTTAGTAACCAACAAGTAAATTCTGAAAGTTTAGTGGACAAAATATAAAATTAGGAAAAGCTTAAGGAAATGATGGAAAATAATATAGATCATTGGATTTGAGAATTTATTTCCACGTTCATTTTTTACCGTTGGATGAAGATGGCAAGAATGAAATGTTTTTGAAAAGTGCATGGGCAAAGTTGTGAAGGGTAAAATAATTTGTTCATCTTTTACTTTGGGAAGATGATAAGTAACATGTGGCTTGATATGGATGTAATTATCAAGTTTCATTAAGAGTGAAATTCTCATTTCCCAATTAAATGAATTTTAAATTCATTTAAGCTTAATAAATGACAAATTAACATGAAATTAACTAAAAATTTCATGACAACCCTTCTTCAAAAGCAGCCATGGACATGAGCTTCACAAGGTATGAAGGAAAAAATTTATTTTTCATTTTTGAGTAATTTCCTTTGGTTTTTGGATTAAAGCGTGAAATAGAAAATTGTTCTATTCGAAGAGCTCTATCATTTGGTACCAATATTGCATGCTAATATTGCTTGAGTGCTTAGATCCCAAATTTTAGGGTTTATGAATATGTTAGGGTTTTATGAATTGATGATGGTTTTTGAGGTTATTGATATTGTAGAATCATTTCCAAGCTTGTTTGATTATTAAAAACCCTTAGAAGTACATTAATTTAATTCTGCCTAAACTTAGGGTTTTGGGGAGTTTATGATTTGGTTAAATTATGTTAGGGGTTTGATTGTAAAGGTTTTGGAATGTTGTTTAGAGGTTGATTTCATGCTTCAATCGAATTAGAAATCATATTTCTATAAACCCTAAGTATTCGATTGTGATAAGAAATTGGGGAAAATTATGGAAAAAATCCCTAGGCATGGAAATGATATTTGGAAGGCTATACAAGCTTTAGAATGATATTTGTTCCAATTTATGATTTTGTGAAAGTTAGGGGACCTATTTGGAAATTATGGAAAATTATTAGATCAATGTGTAATTGTTCAGTAGTTGATGTACAATGCCATAAATTAATGTTAGTGTTTTTAAATTTATGTTATAATGTGAAAATTGAGCCATTTTGGAAAGTTGGTAAAAGTTGAGGATCAAATCACAAATATGGAAAAGTGGGGAACTTAAGTGAAAATGTTATGTGAAGTTTGGATACATTTGGATAATAAGGAACTTGAATGGTCAACTTGAAGTGTTAAGCTCAACATTTATGTTGCGTTATGGAATTTGTATCTAATGAGCATCAGATGATTTTAGGAATTTATTTTTTAATGTGTGCATATGTTAGTAATATTGTAACATGTGGTTTGAATTGTATATGGTTTGTAAATGGTGTTCATTTAGATTATGATTAATATCAGGATCAAACAGTATTTAAGAGAATTTCTAAGGAAGGTTGCAAGCTAAGGACACCAGGTGAGTGCATAATTAATTTGTATTTATGTTATCGAGAAAACATTGGCTTACGATGAGCCAGTGACGGAGTTAAAATGGTAAGAAGATAATGTTGTGTGACTTTTTCATTTATCCATATATGTTTATTTGGTGAGCTAATAGAATTAGTGAATAAGTTGAAAATGTCAATTGGTGAAACCTGTTTAGATTTGTGATCTAAATAGTAAGTTTAGAAAATCACCATAAATTATTAAAAAATGATTAGAGGATGATTTTTATACCTTTGGATTCTTATGTCAGTCTAGTTTTGTTTAAAACAAATAGATATTGAATTCGAGGAGTATACAAAAATATATGAATTTTTAATCGAGGATAGGTAAGAAGATAGGGCATCAAATTCTGCTTAAAATAGCTTCTGTAAGTCAACTTTGATAATTCACAATAAAATTTGCAAATTGAACTAAAAGAAGTGCCTTATATAGTTAGATTTGTATTCGAGTCTCTGTCCAATAATATAAACGAAATAATTGTTAAGTGTGTATATTAATACATAGTAATATTTCTTTGAAGGCAATGCAAACTTCCAAAATATGAATTTGTGATAAATTTCTTAATTAAAGTGAATCGAAAGCAAAGGATTAAGTCTAAATCTTAGTGAGGCTTATATTTTTACTTTTATATAAGTTTCAATGTGAGTGCAATGCATGCATGACATTATACATGGATGTTTTATAAATCATTAGGAATACTCACGATGAGTCTACCTTGTTCGTATTGGCATGATATTTATGTCATTTATCATATATTTGACATATTCTATATATGTCAAAGGTTGAATATAAAATGCATTGATCACTGGTTATTATATATGATGTCATCATGAACATATATGATGTTTATTACAAATATTATTTCGGGTATGAACTGCCCAATGTTAAATTATATTAATATACATTGCCATGGATGAAATAAAAATAGACTATATGCTCAAGTAAGTCATTGAGGGATAGGGTCTAGCTGGCATGCCATAGAGTCTAACAGTAGTTGCATATCGGTTTAGCACTAAAGGATACCTAGTGCATATGGTGGGCACGACCGTATGTGTCATATATGGGTCAATACTAAAGGATACCTAGTATTGATGGTGAACACAACCTCATGTGTCATATCAGTTTAGCACTTCAGTGCATATCTGACTCTTGTGCCCTGGGTCCTGATAGGTTTATGTTTGGCCTATAGTTTATTGGTTAATAATTGATATACATGTGAATAAGCATATGAGCTTATGAAATAAATGTCAAGTATATTTGTAAGGATTTTTATATATGGTTCATATCATGTTAATATTAGTAGCATGATTGAAATTACATGTAAAGTAATCATAATGCATTGAATATTGCAACTCATTTACATTTATTTGTTGCATTACCTTTAATATTTCTATTGATTACCTCGCTAAGTGTATACTTAGTGTGTAATTATTTTCACGCGTAGGTAAAAGATAGCGAGAGGAGTAAGGAGATGAGCTTGGCATATACCATCAAGGATATTGACAGGTAACAATAATGACATCCTATTGTGTTCTAAATTTTCTAGTTGGCATGTATACGAATAAGATATATCTGCAAATTATTAATATAGCTAGTATTAAATTTAATTAATAATATGAATAAATGTTATGATATTCAACTATGTTTTGAACATTAATTAATTGAATTTTAAATTTGACGGTTTTTACACAGTTTTATTAATTATATAAAATAGAGCAAATGTAACATCCCAAACATCGGGTTAGTGACCAAATTGCAAGATTTTAAAATTTTGTGATCAAATTAAATTAATTGAAAAGTTTAGGGACTTAATTCAAAATTTCTTTGTGTAGGATTGGTAAATAAAGATTGAAAGATGGAAGGGTATAATGGTCAAAAGACAAGTGATGAATTAAAAATTCATTAGTGGAGGTATTAAGTTCTGGGCAAGGGGTATCGGTACTGGATGAACAATACCGATAATCCAAAGCAAAAATAGGCGAGTTTTGGGTTTGGGTATCGATACTGGATGAACAATATCGATACCATAAGTTAAAAGTTGATGAATCCTTCAAAGAGTATCGATACCGATGTAGTATCAGTACCAGGGGTATCGATACCAATGTTTAAGTATCGGTACCATTTTTAGAGCCGAATTTCAGAATGTAGAAACTAAAGTATAGTATCGATACCATAGTAAGAAAGTATCGGTACTGTACCTGGGGTACCGATACTATTCAGATTAAAATTGTAAATTAAGTGTTTCATTTAGATTATGTTATTAAGGATTGATTATAGTGATACAAATTTCGATATTTATACCAATCGTATTATTGTATAGATATCGATCGAAAGCAAGTACAGGACGATTCTAAGCTATAAGAGTGTTCAAGAGTTATAAGTGTTTTGCTTTGACTAGTGAGGCCAAGGTGAGTGCATACTAATATGTATATGGTGTTTTATGGAAATGAGACTTGCGATGAGTCTATTTTCAATGTTTTGATTCCATGATTCCATGATTCCATGAATACAAGCATATTGTAACATCCCTAACTCGTATCCAACCCAGATCCGAGTCTGAGGTGTCACAATGACTTTTCAAAGCATTTTCCTTTACATATTAATTTAAAATTTAATATGCAATTCAATAAAAAGAGTATTTTTTTCATAAAAAAAAAACAAATGGTTTGACAGAACCTATCAGAGATTATACAATTTAAATCATTTATCTTACATACCAACTACATTTTATATAACAAATGCATAAAAGACTTTTCTGATATGATATTCAGAAATGAGAAGCTAACCTATCTTGCTCCTCTGTGCTCGCTAATCTTCTCAAAACCTACATGGGAAACAATCACATGTTAAGTCGATGACTTAGTAAGGCATTAAACTTATAAAGGAAACTCTAACCACTTAACCATACATGAACATATCATACAATGCTATCACACACAACAATATAACATTACATATAATCAAGTGTACACATATCTAGATCTTGTCATTATTATCAATAACCTCATTTCATTATCAATATTATATTTATTCATACCCTTTTAGTTAGATATTCTCACACTTAACTTTCTTAACTATCATATATCACGCATCTCACTTCACAAAGAAACAAACATATTATCATATCGAATTAATTTATATTATCTTTTTATTAGCCCATGTACACATGTGATAACTAAAGATATGTGATTACATTGAGGTTTTACACCTATGCTGTCACCACACCTCGAATAATTCCCACTAGGGGCACGTAGAATTTGTCTCGAAGGACCACTATGTGTCGAATGACAACTATGTCCCGAAGGACCACATATCACATATGTCCCAAAGGACCACTCCTAAAGAATCATATACATAATATAATAGACCAAATAAGTGTACTGAAGTACCACATATATGTTCCAAGAATTACATATATGTCCCGAAGGACCATGTAGAACCCTCGACCCTTGGCATGCCAACTATACCCTTAGCTCTCATGATACATAACATGGGTATTATCATTTATCTCATTACACTTAGTCATATCATATAGACACATCTTCTCATAGCTTCTTATCATATCAAATAGCTTATCTCTTGTGATCATATAATCATATCACTTATAATCACATAGCTCATATCACATGGCTTATCTCATATGCATATGTTCACAAACTTTACAATCACATAACTTATACATTTTCACACATGGTCCCGTAGGTTAATATTATATTGTTTATTTCACCTTTCATATATTCATAGAGTTTATTATCACATCATTGATATCATAATCACATCATATGCATTTACACAGATCATATAATATGTACAAGAATACATCTCACATATACTTATATCAATAACATACTTATCTATATTATTTCATGCATCCTAATATCAGAAATAGACTTGTCACAAGTCTTATTTCCATTCATCATCATATACTAACTAATGTGCACTCACCTAGCCTCACTAGTCAATGTTGATCTCTTATCTCTTCTCGAGGACTATTACTTGGTCGGCTTGTCCGGACTTTCTCTCAATCGTTATCTACACAAATACATAATCCAATAAATATCAGAATTTGAACTACTTGAAAAGATTCTTATCAATGCAAACTAAATAAAATACAAATTTCACTTTCCAACTTAAGTAGTATCGGTACCACCCTCATAGTACTGATACTTCTATACTAGGGTATCGATACCCTACCCCGATATCGATACCAAAATTAGCTTCGATATCCCCTAATATCAATACCCTCCACAATGGTATCGATACTCTTTTCTTATGGTATCAATACTGTTCATACATGTATCGATACCCCATGCATAAATTCCTCATAATTTGCCTTGTAGTATCGGTACTCACTCAACCAGTACCGATAATAGCAACCTAAAATCCATTCTTTAAACCTGGAAATTCTACCAAACTCACTTAATTCTTCTTTCATAACCTCCTTTTAACCCCTTAAACTTAACTATACTAATTCAAATCTTCCTATATCTATAACACATTATCATCTTCAATAACTCGTCATAATTCTTGAAACTAAAAATCTTACCAAATTGCCAATATGTTCTTAATTCACTTCTATTGTTTCTAACTTCTTAATTAGATCCCTAACAAGTCAAATATAATTTAAAAATCCATTTATAACTTATTCCTCATCAATTCACTTACAAACTCTTAATATTTAATCCTTCATAGCTTTTCCATCTTAGAGTTTCAACACACCTTAATCTCTCATTAAGCTTTCTTAATACTCCAAGAATCAAAACTAAGCTTAAAACTCAAGAAATGATCAACTTACCAAGGCTCACCTTTGCAATGGAGCTCATGGCCACGATGAAGAAGAAGAGAACCAAGTCCCCAGATCTTTTTTCCCTTTTTCCCTCTACACGGGTAATTATATATCACTACGATCAATTTTTAATTATTTCTTATCAAATGAAAGTTTATGATTACATGTTTCAATGTTTCATTTATGCATGATATGTCTCACTAGGTCAAAGACTTAGCGTATGAGTGTTTCATATGTAGGTTCAAAGAAGTAGGAAGAACAGAGTTAGGATCAATCAAGCCATCATATTTCTACCAGAAGATTAGATCATAAGTGATTTACACAGTATGTATTTTGTTGTATTAAATATGTTGGAATGTAACTAAAGCTTTGAATCACATATGTTCTGATTATTTTTTTGTAATATACAATATTATATTTCTGTAAATTATTAAGTTTGTTTTTAAAATAAGTTGAATTCTGTTTATTTATTTTTGATCAAAAGTTCCACCCTTTTCATACAAATGTATGTTAAAATTTCAATTATCTTTTAAAAGTAAATGTTTTAAAAAGTCAATGTGACACCTCAGATTTGTATTCAAGTCGGATACGGGTTGGGGTGTTACATTTAATGGTATCGGAGCTATGGTTTAGCCGATTCTAGACATAAACTGAAGTCATGTTTTAAAAAGTATAGATGTCAACAAAAAGTGAAAAACTTCTGATCTGATAGAGTAATGAGTATGTTGTCTTACTAATAGAGTTATATGGTTATGTCTTATTAGATGTCTAATCACGAGAGCTCCTGAAGTGAATGGGAGATGATAGGCAAGAAGGTAGTAGCAATTCACCTACCCTGGCTAGGCAAGGTGAAGAATAGGCACCTCAGGGAGTGCATGTACAAGATTAGGAAGCGTTTTTCAGGACGTTGGACGCAATCCTGATGTGTTTCTAACCTCCTACTCCCTCAACTCCTAGAATTAATATCGCAAAAGAGTTGATAGGATTAGGAGCTCCTGAATTCAAGGGTGAAGCTGAGAAAGGTCCTATTATTGCGGACCTTTGGTTAAATGATGTCAAGATAATGTTAGAATGTCTCCACTGCTTTGAAGTGGAGTAATTAGATGGAGTGGTTTCTGTTGGGGTCGTCAGCACAGCAGAAACAAAACACGATGGTCTCACCAGCGATCCAAGTATGTAAAACCAAAATCGGGAGGAAAGGATGTGAATACTTACAATGGGTTCCTTGAAAAACATCAAAGATAGCAGCAAGAAGTGGTGATCACGAACGGTTCGAATCGTAAGCCTCTACAAAAGAACGTCTCGGCCTCTACTTAGTTCACCCGATTAAGAGAAAAATTTTCTTTTCCCAAAATAGGTTTTGAGAAAAACAGCTGAAGTCAAAACGGCTGCTAGACCTTACCTCATTTAAATATATCAATTACCCTAACATCTTAAGGTTTTTAAAGTTATTTTAAATTAATAAATAAAATATTATTTAATTAATTCAAATTAAATATACATTAAAGACTTATAATCTGAATTACAATCTTTAATGTTTATTTAAAAACTTATTTAATTATTCTAAATTAAATATCAATTAAAAGAGTTGTAATCTAAATTACATTCTTTTAATGATTACTTACTATATTCGGGATATTTATAATACCCCAAATAATAGGACAGTGATTGAATTGAAAGGAATTAAAAAAAGGGAGGACACTATCGATATCAACACTCCATGCAATCTGGCTATCTCTTTTATATACAACTCTGCAAGCTTATTCATCATGTAATCCACTTGAACTGGGATAAAATGAGTCGTCTTGGTCAATCTATCTACTATTACCCATATTGAGTCCTTTTTGCCTGGTGACAATGGTAACCCCGAAACAAAATTCATCATAACCCTCTCCCACTTTTACTCAGGAATGGTTAGTGGTTGCAGTAACCCAGATGGCACTTGATGTTCAGCTTTCACTTGCTGACTTGTTAGACATTTAGCAATAAACTATGTTATTGCTCTCTTCATTCCAGACCACCAGTAATGACTCTAACTATTGGATTGTATGACGTGTTGAAAATAATGTTTTGCATTATATTAATTTATTATGTTTTAAAAAAAAACTTTAAGGTGAAATCCATATCTCATGTACGGAAGGGTGTATGGGGAATGGGTATTAAAATAATTAAAATCATATGTATATCAAATATACATATATTAACTCTAGATATATTTTAGTCACATACAACAAATTGTACATCTTTGCTCATTTCAGTCCTAGGGTGTGACCCTGTAGGTTCTTGTAATGTTAGTAGTAATTATTAGAACAATTCTAATATTACATACAATGAGTGACATCTAGCAATATATCATTGTCACCTAAGTTACAAAAAATTATGATTCGACATATCATCTTCGTGATTAACTCTTTTATGTATTACATCCTTTTGTCCATTATATCTAGAATAGGCACAAGTCTTATAATAGTCACACTTGTATAGCCCATCTATTGTTTCTTGATATCTAGAGTAGACTATAATTAACGAATAATTTGTGATATCACATATAAATTTATTCGAGCATGGCCATCCATTTCTAGTCTTACTCAATCAAGTGGCATGTGATATATTTCCTATTATGTAGGAAGGACAAATCATCTTAACCATACACACCCCGCTACATATATCGAGATATATTCAATAACAGTCTTTATAGTGCAACCAGTTACGGAGCATGTTTAACTGTATCAAAACATACATCAATATATGTTGGGACGACATTGATCTCAAGTTTTAGGATCATACATATAGTCATCACCATGAGCAATGTTATGACTGTTACATAATAATCCAAGACATATGCTCGTGATGGGTCAATCCAATACATTGTTCTCCAACAATATAATTATGTATCAATTATGACATCTCTATGTCAATGACAACTCCTTGTCATTAATTAATAACATGTTAGTCTTAAGCGTATTATTATTTTCCATGGCCATAATAATACTTGACTATGGATCTTCTAATAATGTTATTATATGGACTTTATTATCTTTCAGTTTATGTTAAACACAAACATATAACTGAAAATAATATTAGTAATGCCTTTATTCTATAAAATTGATAAGTAAATGTATGATTACAATCATCATATGATTGGTCTTTGGGCATACTCTAATAGTTTTACTATTGCGAGGGCAAGCTAGAGTATGGTGGACAAATGTCACCATGAGAATGATAAGTGACCAAGAGACATGGTTCTTGTTCTTAGAAGAGTTCAAACACAAGTATATTGGAGATCGATTTATAAGGAAAATGAAACAAGAGTTTATGAGTTTGAAGCATGGGAATCGCACCGTGTATGAATAGAAATACGAGTTCAATAAGTTGAGTCAATTTTCTACCGAGCTGATTCGATTCTAACCAAAAAAATGATTGTGAATAGTTTGTTGAGGGCTTAAGTCCTAGATTGAAAAAATGTTATAGTTTTGAATCTGTCTTCGTTCCAGGAAGTAGTCAATCATGTTAAATCTCTAGAAAGAGCTCAGAATAAGATGATTGGAGAACAAAAAGTTCAGATGACCAAGATAGCTGGTGCTTCCTCGAGTTCAGAACCATCAAAAAGGGGAAAATATTCTAGTTTCTGATCTCAGGCGAGGTCTGAGTCAGCTGCATCCTCTTCCAGAGGATCAAATCTGATAAAAGCCAAACAGACTCAATCAGTAGGTCTGGAGCTGGGAGATTGAATCAAGTCCAATCAAGATAGTGTCAGCATTATGGGGAAGAATCATACCGGAGTATGTCGAGTGGTCTCCGGAGCTTGTTTTTTATGTGGGAACACCAGAAATTTTATCTGGGATTATCTCATGATGACGGGAGAGACTGCCCAATCTAATTCTGTATCTCAGAGAGGTAGAGAAAGAGGTAGATGAAGGAATCAGTCTGAGTCATCCACTCAACAGGAGATGCGTTCAACTGCCCAAGTTTACAACATTAAAACAAATGAAGATCGCGATGATCCGGAGATCATTGCAGGTAATTTTCAGTTACTTGATAAGTTTGTTTTGGTATTGATTGATCCGGGTTCCACTTATTTATATATTAGTAACAAGTTGGTGACATAGTTGAAAATCCAACTAGAAGCAACAAGTAATGATGTGATAGTGACTAACCTCTTAGGGTATAGTGCTCGGGTAAATCGAGGGTGTCAAGGGTGTCCCATAAAGATTCAGAGAATTGAATTCCCTATTAATATGATGGAATTACCCTTTGATGAATTTGAAGTAATATTGGGAATGGATTGGTTGTATCATTGTCATGCAAATGTTTATTGTAGATTAAAGAGAGTAACTTTGATAAGTCCTGATAGATTAGAAGTGATAGTAATCAGTGAAAGATTTAATCTGTTAGCAAATGTTATTCAGTGATGTCGGCAAAGAAGTTATCGTTACAAGGATGTCAAGGTTTTATTACTAATGTGATTGATACTCAGATTAAGGAAAGATGACTAGAGGAGATTCCAACGGCCAGAGAATTTCCCGACGTTTTTCCGACTAAGTTGCCAGGATTACCTCCAGATAGGGAGGTTGAGTTTCAAATTGAGGTAATGCTTGGAACAACACCAATTGCAATGGCTCTTTATCGAATGGCTCTAAATGAATTGAGTGAGTTAAAGACTCAGTTGCATGAATTGTTAGATAAGGGATTCATTAGACCTAGTGTGTCACCTTGGGATCTCCAGTGTTGTTTGTAAAAACAAAGATGATTCGATGTGTCTCTGTATTGATTATATATAACTGAACAAGGTGAATATAAAAACAAGTATCCCCTCCCAAGAATTAATGATTTGTTTGATTTGTTAAGGGGAGTTTCGGTCTTTTCTAAGATCGATTTATGCTCTGGTTATTATCAATTGAAGATTCAGGAACAAGACATTTCTAAAATTGCTTTAAGGATGAGATATGGTCCTTATGAATTCATTGTTATGTCGTTTGGGTTGACTAATGCACCTATTGTATTTATGAATTTAACGAATAGAGTTTTTCAACCCTATTTTGATAAGTTCATGGTTATCTTCATTGACGATATTCTGGTGTGTTCAAAGTCTAATGAAGAGTATGACACACATCTTAGAGTAGTGCTTCAAACTTTACGAGATAAAAAGCTATATGCTAAACAGCCTCAATGTGAGTTTTGATTATCTGAGGTGGAATTTCTTTGTCATGTGATATATGTAGAGGGAATTCGAGTAGATCCTCAGAAAATACCAGCCATTTAGATTGGGAAATTCCCAGGAATGTGTCAGAAGTTTAGAGTTTCCTAGGTCTTGTAGGTTATTATTGAAGGTTCGTTAAGAACTGAGGGAAAATGTATCTTTTTTAGACCCCTGAATGTCAAGAGAGTTTCAAAGCGTTAAAGAGAATTTTGACAGAAGCTCCAATATTGGTCCAACCTGAATCTAGCAAGAACTATGTGGTTTATAGTGACACTTCCCATAATGGTTTGGGATGTGTATTGATGCAAGAAGGTAAAGTTGTGGCATATGCATCGAGGCAATTGAAATCGCATGAGAATAATTATCCGATACACGATTTGGAATTGGTTATAGTAGTGTTTGCTCTCAATATATGGCGTCACTACTTATATGGTGAACGTTGCTACCTTTATAAAGATCACAAGAGTTTGAAGTATCTGATGACTCAGAAAGAGTTAAATTTGTGGCAGCGAAGATGGGTTGAGTTCTTCAAATATTATGATATAGTAATTGACTTTCATTTCGGGAAAACAAATATGGTAGCTGATGCATTGAGTCAGAAAACATTTTCAGCTTTACAACATTCAGATGCGAGGTTGTTATTAAATGGAGATAGTGCATTATGTGCAGAATTAAACCTTAATCCAATGTTGTTGGATCGAATCAAAGACTTGCAAACTAAAGATGAAAAGTATTTGAAAAGAATGGAGCAAGCGAAGAATGAAAGAAATAAGGATTTTAAGGTTAAGATTGATGGAAATCTGTATTATCAAGGGGAGGCTTGTTATTCTAGATAATGAAGAATTGAAGAATGACCCGTTAACAAAAGTTCATTGTAGAATGTTGACTATGCATCCTGGTCGAAATAAGATGTATATGGATCTTAAGAGTCGATATTGGTGGCCAAGAATGAAAAGAAATATCACAGAATATGTGTCCAAATGTTTGATATGTCAACAAGTCAAAGCAGAGCATCAAATTCCTTCAGGATTGTTGTAACCAATCTCCATTCCTCAGTGGAAATAGGAGAGTGTGACAATGGATTTTGTAACAGGTTTGCGTTTGACTCCGAATAAGAAAGATTCAATTTGGGTGATAGTTGATTGATTGGCTAAGTCAACACATTTCTTTCCCGTTCAAATTGATTTCTCAATGGATAAGTATGTTGAGTTGTAGATCAGATAGATTGTTCGATTACATGGTGTGCCTGTTTCAATAGTTTCTGATCGAGATCCTCGATTCACATCGAGATTTTGGAAAGCTTTGCATGAAGCCTTAGGAACTCGATTGAATTTTAGTACAACCTTTCACCCTCAGACAGATGAACAGTCTGAGCGGACTATCCAAATCCTAGAAGACATGCTAAGAGCATGTGTTATCGAGTTCAAAGGATCTTGGGAGAAGTATTTGCCTCTTTTCGAATTTGCTTACAACAATAGCTACCAGTCAAGCATTAAGATGGTTCCTTGTGAGGCTTTATATGGGAGAAAATTTCATACACCATTGAACTGGTATGAGCTCAAGGATCGGAATGTTCTTGGTCCTGATTTTATTAAGGATGTAGAAAAGAAAGTTCGGGAGATTCAGCATAATCTCAAAGTGGCATCCGATAGACAAAAGTTCTATGTGGATTTAAAAATAAAAGAGATTGAGTTTGAAGTAAGAGATAAAGTATTTTTGAAAGTATCTTCATGGAAAAAAGTCTTGTGTTTTGACCAGAAAGGAAAGTTGAGCCTCAGATTTATTCGGCCATATGAGACTGTTAAGAGAGTGGGACCAATGGCATATCAATTAGCTTTGCCACCGGAAATGCAGAAGATTCATAATGTTTTCCATGTTTCCATGCTACGAAAGTATCAATCTGATCCTTCACATATTATTACACCAGAAGAGATAAAAGTTCAACCTGACTTGACTTATGAGGAAGAATCGGTGCATTTTTGCAATATAAAGTTAAGCAGCTAAGGAATAAAACGATTCCGCTGGTCAAAGTTTTGTGGAGGAATCACAAAGTAGATGAAGTAACATGGGAACGTGAAGAGGATATGTGTAGACAATTTCCCCATCACTTTGTGCAGTGAAAATTCGAGGACGAATTTTCTTAAGATGGGAGATTTGTAACATCCCAAACACCGGGTTAGTGACCAAATTACAAGATTATAAAATTTCATGATCAAATTAGATAAATTGAAAAGTTAAGGAACTTAATTCAAAATTTTCTTGTGTAGGATTGGTAAATAAAGATTGAATGATGGAAGGGTATAATGGTCATTAGACAAGTGATGAATTAAAAATTCATTAGTGGAGGTATTATATACACGTGGAGAATGAGAGGAAATGAAAGAAAAATCTAGAGACTTGGTAGCTATCTTCTTTTTCTCTTCCCATGACTCCATTGGTAAGGTAAGTTGGTCTCAAGTTAATGTTTCCTTTCATTTTTAAGTTGGTTTAGACTCTTGAAGTGTTAGGAAAGCTTAAGGAAGTTTAAAGAGAAGTAATAACTAAAAGAGGAGAATGAGAGGAAATGAAAGAAAAATCTAGAGACTGGTAGCTATCTTCTTTTTCTCTTCCCATGACTCCATTGGTAAGGTAAGTTGTCTCAAGTTAATGTTTCCTTTCATTTTTAAGTTGGTTTAGACTCTTGAAGTGTTAGGAAAGCTTAAGGAAGTTTAAAGAGAAGTAATAACTAAAAGATTTGCAAGTTATGGGAGATTGAATATAAGGGGTTTTTAAGTGAATTGTTGAGAGAGAGTTTGTAAATGGATTTTGAAGTCATATTTGACTTATCATCGGTCAGAATAAGAGATTTAAGAGGTTAGAGAGGATTAATAACAAAGTTGAATATTTGGTAAGATTTTAACTTTCAAGTGTTCTAGTTAGATATTGGATGTTAAGATGAGTTAAAGTGATATAAGTTTATTTGAGTAAGTGTAGTTGAGTTTAAAGGCTTTAAAGAAGACTAAAGTCAGGAAGTTAGCAAAGTTTTGGAAATTTTTTGGGTTTAATGAGTAAGTTTTGGGCAAGGGGTATCGGTATTGGATGAACAGTATCGATACTCCAAAGCAAAAATAGGTATTTTTGGGTATGGGTACATATTGATACTGGATGAACAATATCAATACCATAAATTAAAAGTTTATGAATCCTTCAAAGAGTATCGATACCGAAGTAGTAGTATCGGTACCAGGGGTATCGATACCAATGTTTAAGTATCAGTACCATTTTAAAGTTGAATTATCGATCGAAAGCAAGTACAAGACGATTCAAAGCTATAAGAATGTTTAAGAGTTATAAGTGTTTTTGTTTGACTAGTGAGCCCAAGGTGAGTGCATACTAATATGTATATTGTGTTTTATGGAAATGAGACTTGCGATGAGTCTATTTCCAATGTTTTGATTGCATGATTCCATGAATACAAGCATATGTCTACGTGTTATATGCATTGTTATACATGAGCTATGTGTTACATGTTATCTTATGTGACCATGATCTATGTGGATATATGAGAATAAGATATAAGCTATGTGAAAATGACTTATATGAATACATGCCTATGTGATAAGCTATGTGAAATGGTATAAAAGGTAAAGCCCATAAGTAAGTGATATGAGAGCTAAGGGTATAATTGGCATGCCCAGAGTCGAGGGTTCTACGCTATCATTCGGGACAATTCTATGTGGTTGATAACTCCATAAAAAGACTTAATTTCTAGTCTTTTCACTTAATTTATTGCCTGTCTAGACAAAGTATGCATAGCATTTTAGTTGCATATAGGTTACATTAGCTTGTGGTGGATAAATTTTTCTTAGGTAAAATTTATTTGGTTTGACTGATGCTGCTGAGGAGAAAGGGTCGTTTGGATTATGTTTGTGCAGGAAACTTACAGGGGAAGAACATTTCAGTCGTGACAACGAAAATTTGCAAAGGCCAACGGAACATATGATAATGTGAGGAGCATATTTATCTCCCTGAGGCAAGAGTTATCTGAGGAAGTCTGAAGCGGGTGTGACGAAACCGCCTATGTCACAAGCCAGCTGGATGACCTACTTGACATACAAGCAAGCCTTAGTTATTCTGACAGCCACCTTTCCTTTTTTAAGTCTGGACATTTATTTGACAACGGTTATTTAAGGAAACTCAAACAAGCGTGTAAAGCCCTAGGAGATTTTCCCTTATAAATAACCAGCAGTAGCCGCCAAAGAGAGGAGATCAAGAAGGGAGAAGAACTTTATCCAAAGGCATGAGCAAGCAACTACAGTGCTTCTTCACCGTCTACTCACCGATCTTCCTTGGTTTCCTTCATAACCAAACGTTAGTAGAGCGGTGATCAGGCCTCGAGAGAGGGTGATCACCAAGGAAGGCGTAGTGTTGATCAAAATCGTTGTGAAAGAGCCCTTGATTTTGGGAGTCGTTCTTCCTTTGTTTTTAACTTTTTATCTATTTGGGGATGTACTAAACGTTGAATTTTGGATGATCTTTGATAGCACCATGAATGTCTTACTTGGTGTTAAATTTTGTGTTGCTTGAACAATATTTTTATGCTTTATGAATGATGAATTATGTTTAGCTTATGACTGTTTTTCTTACTATTTAAATATTTTGCCTTAACACTGTAAAAGCATCGAGAGATCACCTGGGGTTTTGGTAAAACATATTTTGGCATTGTAAGAGCATCAAGAGATAGCCTTTTGTCTAGATAGTGATTCTTATATTCGAGAGAGTTAAGATAGATCGATATAAGCAATAGAATGAATCTGGGATGGTGAACTTCTAACTTGTCTACCTTAGAGATAAAGAGCGGTTTCAATTAACTAAAAGGGGTAGACGCTAGAGTAGGATAGACAATGCCTATATTTTACGCTAAGAGGTATTGCTACAACAACGGATTGTAGTTAACACTGAGGAGTATTGACATAGCAACCGTCTAAGAATACCTAGTAATCATGTCGGGCAGCTTGAGCGAGTCATAACAATTCATTCTAGACTTAGAAATAATTGTTGTCAATACACAGGTTTAGCATCAATGCTCTGTGATATGTCTGAATATGTGAGGTTGTTTGCATTCGATGTAAATCAACACATATATTGTTTAATTTACTTTAGCATTCTGCATATTTCTTTTGTCTCGACCAAACTTTACTGCACTCATTAAATTACCCCTTTGCTTTAGTAGTTTTCAAGTTGACAACTTAGTAGGACTTAGTTTGTGGCATTAGTTCTAGTTGTGGAGAAAATATATTTCTCGACCAATCCCTGTGGAGATGATACTCACTTACCCTATATTACTTGCATCGATTGTGTACACTTGCACAGATTTGCTTGCCTTAGCATATACTTTTACAAGCAATCAAGTTTTTGGCGCCTTTGCCAGGGATTGGCAACTGACAAATTTTTTTTTAGCTATAACAAGTTCTCTTTGTCACATTATATTAGTCTAACGTAGTTTACTATTTTCTTTTGTAGGTTTTAATTATTGCATGACCTTGAGATCTTCTGATAAGCCTTTGGAACCATTTGACCCTGAAGTTGCGCAATCAATCAGACAAAGGTTGCGTGCCCAAAGAACCAGAGAACAATCAAATCAACTCCAAATGCAACACAACATGGGAGATTTAGGACCTGATGTAGCTATCAATCTTCAAGTTACAAGGCCAAGAGCAATACGAGATCATTTGAACCAGATTCTTGATGATCTCAATCTAGGTGTAGTGGTACCTTAAATACAAGCCACTCATTTCGAACTCAAACCAGTGATGTTTAACATGCTAAACTCTATCGGACAATTTGGTGGTTCACCCAATGAGGATGCTAGGCAACATGTTCGTGCTTTCCTTGAAGTATGCGATTGGTTTCGGCAACAAGGAGTACATGAAGATGTGCTAAAACTGAAACTTTTCCCTTATTCCCTACACGATAGAGCAAGAGCCTGGCTCAGTGGTGTTCCTTTCGGCTCAATAGAGTCATGGGAAGATTTATGCAAAAGCTTCTTACTGCGATACAATCCACCAATATGAATACATAGTTTCGTAATAACATTGCTAGTTTTCACCAAGGAGATGATGAATCAATGTACGATTACTGGGATAGGTACAAAAGCCTACTTCGTAAATGTGTTAACCATGGCTTTCACTATTGGACTCAAGTGGTAATGTTTTACAACGGAGTCAATGCACCAACTCGAATGATGCTAGATGCCTCAGCAAATGAAACCTTACTGGACAAATCACCTGAGGAAGCTTTTTACATGCTCAATAGGATGGCAAATAATGATTATTAATTTCCAAATACAAGATTGGGAACCGGTAGAAAAATATCTGGAGCGTATGAATTATAGGGTAAGAATTCGGTAGCCGCTCAACTTTCTGCCATAACCAACATGTTAAAAAATTTTCAACATCCTAATGAGGTAAGAGAAGTCAACGTGGCCAATAACTCCTGCTTATTTTGTCACGACAACCATCATGAGAGTGAATGCCCAGAAAACCATGAGTCAACCAATTTCGTGGGCAATTACAATTGTAGCAACAACAACCCATATTCAAACACATACAATCGTGGTTGGAGACAGCACCCAAATTTCTCATGGAGTCATCAAGGAAACAACAACAATCAAGCAACAAATTACAGGCCACAACAAACTAATTCTGACCATCAACGTTTTCAGAATCAACATCATCAGCAGTCCTGGAAAAACAATAAAGGTATAGCTTCTTCTTCTAATACTAATTTCAATATTAATTCCTTGGAGTTATCATTGCAGGAATTTATGGCTTCGACGAAAGATTTCATGGCCTCCACAAAGACCTTGATGCACGAACATTCTGTAACAATTAAAAATCAAGGAAATTTGTTACAAAGCTAAGCAACACTTTTGCAAAGCCACAGTTCATCCCTAAGAGCATTGGAGAACCAAGTGGGACAAATTTCCACAACACTACATTCTCGCTCACAAGGAAATCTTCCTAGTGATACGGAGATCACCAAGCATCATGGAAAGGAACAATGTAACGTGCTTACACTAAGAAGCGAAAAATAGATCAACCAAGATGATAAGTTTGGAGGAGAAAACTCCAATAATTTTTGCCATGACATAACGCAACCTGAGGATCGAGCTGAAAATGTTGAACGAGAGGAAACACCTAAAGAGAATGAAAGAATTCAAGGTGCAAAAACGCATCGCTCAAACAATGAGAAATTCATGGCCGAGGCCAGAAATTTTTCAACAACAACAGCAGACAATGTGAGACCTCCACCACCATTCCCTCAATGGTTGAAGAAGTATGATGATGACATCTAGTTCAAGAAATTTGTTAATGTTCTGGATCAGTTGCGTATTAATGTGCCTTTACTTGAAGCCATCGAGCAAATGCCTTCCTATGCCAAGTTTCTTAAAGACATTGTTACGAAGAAATAGAAGGTAGAACGTGTTGCCATGGCAACATAAATCTGTTCAGCAGTGAGCAAACTCCCACCAAAGCAAAAATATCATGGCAACTTTATAATACCATGCTCAATTGGTAGTAACTTCGTAAGACGAGCTCTTGTTGATTTGGGATCAATCGTGAACTTGATACCAAAGTCCATATTTATGAAACTAGACGGGTATCATTCCTGCCCAACCTCAGTCATCTTACAGTTAGTCGATCGATCATATGTGCAGCCAGAGGTAAAATAGAGGACATCATCATAAAGGTGGATAAATTCATCTTTCCAGATGATTTCCTTATCCTGGACTGCGAAGCCGATGAAATTGCCTCGATCATCCTGGGACGACCATTCTTAGCCACTAGGAGAATCCTAATAGATTGCAAAAAGGGAGAGTTCACAATACGAGTAGGAGAGCAAAGTGTCACCATCAATGTATTCAACTCCATGAAATATGTGGACGATTCAGAAGAGTGCCAATGCATTAGAGAAGTCGAGGAAAAGATAATCCTAGGACAAGGTGAATCTCTAAGACTCGATGAATACAACGCTTTGTATCACGACTATATAACCGAGATGCACGAACAAGATACATTTGGCCCAAGCGAATTAAACTCAGAATAGGATTCAGAAATTCATGGTCCTGACAACAAAAACCTGAACAATGAATGCCCTGTAATTGACAATAGTGCACGATACGGAAGAGAGACAAAGAATCAATCGAAACTTCTTCATAACAGATCATGTATGAAATTCGAACCCTTAGAATATGATGAAGTAAAGTCACAAGAGTCATCCTTGCAACAAGCATCGAAACTTTGCCATCACATTTGAAATATGCTTATCTAGGAGTAGATGAAACTCTACCAGTGAAAATTTCTGCCAACCTAACCTCCGAACAGGAGAATAGTTTGTTGAATGTTTGTCACAACACAAAAAAGCTCTCGGATAGACAATGACATACTTGAAGGGAATCAGTCCAACTATATGCATGCACAAAATCAACCTTGAAGATAGCCATAGCACTTCGGTGGAACCTCAAAGAATGCTCAATCTAATCATAAAGAAGGTAGTTATGAAGGAAATCTTAAAATGGTTGGACGCGAGAGTAATATATCCTATATCTGATGGTTCATGGGTTAGCTCAATGCAGTGTATGCCAAATAAGGGTGGGGTGATCGTGATTAAAAGCGAACATGACGAACTCCTCACCATAAGAACAGTCACAGGTTGGCTCATATGCATGGATTACCGGAAGCTCAACAAAGCCACAAAGAAAGACCATTTCCCCTTCCTTTTATCGACCAAATGCTTGATAGGTTAGCAGGAAAGTCATTTTACTGCTTCCTCGATGGATATTCAGGGTATAACCAAATAGCCATAGCATCAGATGATCAAGAGAAAACAACTTTCACATGACCGTATGGCACCTATGCATTTAGAAGAATGTCGTTCGGATTGTGTAACGCTCCAACTACATTCCAAATATGCATGATGGTAATATTTTCAGATATGGTGGAAGAATGTATGGAAATATTTATGGACGATTTCTCCGTCTTGGGTGATGATTTTGAACGATGCCTCGATAATTTATCTAAGGTACTGAAACGATGTGAAGAAGCTAACCTAGTGTTGAATTGGGAGAAATGCCATTTTATGGTGACCAAAAGAATAGTGTTGGGTCACAAAATTTCATGTCAAGGTATTGAAGTTGATAAAGCCAAGGTGGACATAATTGCAAACCTACCCCCACCCACTAGTGTGCGAGGTGTACAAAGCTTCCTTGGACATGCAGGCTTCTACAGGTGGTTCATAAAAGATTTTTCTCAAATCTCTAAACCCTTATGTCTTTTTCTTCAACAAAATCATCCATTTGCATTTACTAACGATTGTTTGAATGCCTTCACACATTTAAAGCAAAAGCTTTCGACAGCACCAATCGTTGTCTCACCAGATTGGAACGAACCATTTGAACTCATGTACGATGCTAACGACTATGCAGTCGGAGCAGTGCTAGGGTAACGGAAAAGTAAAATTTTTCACGTCATATACTATGCAAGTCGTACTCTTAATGATGCACATGTTAAATATACCACAACTGAAAATGAACTCTTAGCAGTAGTATTTGCGTTCAATAAGTTTAGGCAATACCTAAAAGGCACTAAGGTAATTGTGCATACAGGTCACTCAGCCATTAAATATCTGATTAATAAAAAAGATGCGACTAGACTAATTCGATGGATATTATTACTACAAGAGTTCGATTTAGAGATTAAGGATAAAAAAAGGTATAGAGAATTAAGTGGCAGATCATTTGTCTAGGCTAGATAAAAAACCTGATTGTGTTGACACTACAGGTATTAAAGAAGATTTCCCTGATGAGAAAATATTATTTGTCATGGCTGTGTCGTGGTATGCTGACACTGTTAACTTTCTTGTTAGTGGTATTGTTCCTTCTATTTATCTAGCCATGGCAGAAAGAAGTTTCGACATGATGTGCGACATTACTAGTGGGATGAACCATTTCTATTCAAGCAATGCAGAGACAAAATAATTCGAAGATGCATTCCAGAAGAAGAACATAAAGATATTCTACACAAGTGCCACTCGTCACCGTATGGAGGGTAATTCGGTGGAATAATAACAGTAGCAAAGGTGCTCCAATCTGGATTTTATTGGCCAACCCTGTTCAAGGACGCGTATGAATTCTATAAGACATGTGATAGATGCCAACGAATAGGAAACATATCAAAAAGGAATGAGATGTCATGGAAAAATATTCTGGAAATTGAACTCTTCGATGTATGGGGAATAGAGTTCATGGGACCTTTTTCTACATCATTCGGAGATGTGTACATCCTCTTGGCAGTAGACTATGTATCAAAGTGGGTTGAAGCCATTGCTACACCTAAAAATGATTCTAAGACGATGTTAAAAGTTTTGCATAAAAATATATTCACCCCATTTGGAACACCATGAGCTATCATCAGCAATAAAGGCACTCATTTTGATAATAAATTGATTCCCAAGCACTGAAGCGATATGGAGTACGACATAGGATTGCTATGGGGTATCACCCTCAAACGAATAGACAAGCCAAAGTGTCTAACCCAAAAATTAAATAGATCCTCGAGAAAGTGGTCAACCCGAATCGAAAGGACTAGTCGCCGAAGCTAGATGAAGCACTATGGGCTTATCGCACAGCATTCAAGACACCGTTGGGAATGTCACCATTCAAACTGGTCTATGGAAAGGAATGTCATCTATTGGTTGAACTCGAACATAAAGCCTACTGGGCCATCAAGAAGCTAAACATGGATGCTCAGCTTGGTGGGGAAAGAAAACTTTTAGAGCTTAACGAGATGGATGAATTCAGAGTACACGCATACGAGAATTCCCGCCTATACAAGGAGGAAAAAAATGATGGCATGACAGAAAAATACTGCCAATGTAATTTTATTCTGGACAACAAGTACTGTTCTTTAATTCACATCTTAAGTTATTCCCAAGCAAGTTAAAATCATGATGATCGGGACCATTCATTCTACACCAAGTACATGATAATGGAGCAATTGAAATCCAGAACCAAAACGATGGTTCCATCTTTAAGGTGAACGGGCAGAGACTTAAGGAGTACAAAGGAGCCCCAGTCATGCGCGACAAACCGGCATCGTTGGCACATGATGCCCAAGAGTTTGCTTTATTTTCCTGAACAAAATTTCGTTTCCTAGGCAACGAGAAGTTGAATTCTGTACAGAAATAAATTAAGTTATTTTTAGTTTTCATTATCCGTTTTATTTTGTTTTCTTTATTAATTGTAGGCAAACAAAGAACACGTGGCTACATGGAGAATAAGAGCATGCATGAAAAGAGAAGAAACCCTAGGACGCATGGTTTTGGCAGCAGAATAAAGAGGGAAATTTTTTCCACTTTATGTTCAATCATATATTTCTCATTATTGCACAATCTTTTCCCTCCAAGAAAGGACAAAACTACCCCGAAACCACCTATTACTTTCCAAAGAAACAAACTGTTCAATAACTGCTTCTTCTTCATCGTGCCTCAACCTCTCGTCACTAAGAAAAAAAAATAATTTCTCTCCCCATCATCACCACTGATATCAACCAAGAAAAATAGTAAGAACAAGGAAAGCCCCAGCCCCAACACAGAGTTTTGAATGTTTCCAAACAACCAAAGCAGAAGTACGCTTCAAAATTTTTCAAAAACATCGAGTCTATTTGGAAGATGGATTCGTCTTTCCCACCGAGGAAAAGGAATCGTTTGGACCGGAGGTGATTGACGTGATAAAGAAACACAACTGGGAGAAGTTTGCTCGAAATCCCAAAGCTGTAGCACCGGAAATGGTACATGAATTCTATGCCTATCTCGAGGACCCGTCTAACCACACAGTTTATGTTTGAGGAAAGCTCATTCGATTTTCCCCCTCTGAACTCAACCAATACTTTAAGTTGGGAAAAGTGGAGGAGTATCACAAGCGATTTGTGGTAAATACCAATCAAGAAATATACGACGGTGTACTACATGATTTATGCTTTGGATGGGCCAAGTTCGAAGGGAATGCCCCAACGAGGAAAAGAGTAGATCGCCGAGCACTAAAACCGCACGTGAAATTATGGAACCACTTTCTCAAAGGCAAACTGATACCAACATCCCACAACACCACAATCCTCATGAAGAGACCGTTAGCTCTTGCACTCAATCATATACGGGAGGAAGATTGACGTTGGAGAACTCATTTTCGAGCAGATCCATGAATGTGCCAAGTGGAATCGGGGTAACCTTCCATTTCCCAACTTGATAACCGCATTATGCAAGAAGAAGAATGTTCTTGAGGATCACTTCGAGGACTACATTAAACCAAAGGGGGGTATTACCAGGAAAAAAGTCCCCGAGTTGATGAGTTTCAAATATGACGACCCACAGGAAGGTTTGGAGCGAGGAGCAAAACGGTTGCTGCGGCTAGAATGGTTGTTGTGGTCACACACACTCGAGAAACGTGTGAAAAGATCGGTCGCCTAGAGGACCACGTGGAAATTTACTTCGAGTATGTCAAGGCTAGGGACATGCAACTCAATGCCTTCTTCAAGGAGTTTCTCCCGAACACAAACATCATATTACCGACTTTCCCCGCTGTTATTCTCAAATACAATGCGGGTGACAGCACATTCCATACCTCAACATCGTATGCCCCTCTAGAAGTTCCCCCAGAAGTACCCGTTGATGTGCCACCACTAGCAACTCAAGTACCACATGTACCAGAGAAAGGCCAAGGTAACACAGAAGAATTCCTTAGCTCATCATCCTTTTAAACCTCCGAAAGCAGTGATGATACTCCATCTTACTTCTTCTCCGATGAGGATTTTACTCCAGCACGGCCACAACCAACGCAAGATCCCATTCTGTCCCCTGTTAGTAAAGCTACACTAGCCCCAGCAGCAGTTCCTAGTCCAGCACCAGTTCCAGCACAACCAACTCCTACTGCCGAGCAGTCAACTCCAACACGAGCCTTGTCCAGCAAGAAGCGGTACAAGAGAACTGCATGCCGTATACTTCAGCCATCTCCCTCACCAACAGTAGTAGACTCGAGATCCGAGAGTCCCTCTCCTCCCAAACGACGTCGAACGATGGCATCCAACCAAGCCACCCCACCACAATAAGTTTCTAATTATTTTTTTTAGTTTTTCTTTTTCGTATTTGCATATGGATTCATGTAGTTTTAATTTCATGCATTGAGGATAATGATCCTTCAAGTTTGTTGGAGGTATTGTACCATATTCTATCATACTTTGTTAGAAAGCAGTTGATGATAATTGGTTGAAAATTTTGATTGTCATGACATAAGCAGGTTAAGATTATTGCTAGGAATGAATTAGGGATGCCCAATGATGAATGCATAATTTGATTTCCTAGGCCATAATTATTGTTAAGATTGTCTAAAGAAGAGAACCAACCTTAGGCCTGATTCTTTGAAGTTCATAAACACAATTGTAGGCTGTCTTTGTTTTAGATAATCTATAAAAATTTTGAAAAAGAACTTTCTTCTTGCCGAGACTTCAAAAGTATTTTAAGGATGAAGTAAAAACTCTTTAGTGTTTGAAAAGTTGAAGAATAAGAAGGGACACTCCTCTGTGCAAAGGCATTAGCATAAAAACTCCATAAGAAATAAAGAGTAGCCACGTCATATGAGTGAGTGAAAGTAGTCACAGGATGACTCTGCCCGACTAGTTTGGGGGTGGAAGGTATGCTCCCTTTCACCTAGAGTGTGGAAAGGTAGTTGTGATGAGCTGACTCCCTAGAAATAATTAGGAGTATAAACTAAGCCTGAGAAATAATTTGTTGCATTGACAAATCAGAAGTGATTGCTTAAGTTTTCTAATTACCTTTATGCAAGGAATGGTTACAATCACGCACACACTATAGAAAAGAATCCTGACTAGGGAAGGGACTTGACTTACATGACTGTCGAACATGTTGAGACCAAACAATTTTTGCTGAGGGCTGAAATCTCAAACCATATGATTTCCTTAACTCTGCTTTGTCAGGACAATTTTGATTTTCTTCTAGCTATTGTACATTGCTTGAGGACAAGCAATAGCTTAAGTTTGGGGTGTGATAACTCCGTACAAAGACTTAATTTCTAGTCTTTTAACTTAAGTTATTGCTCGTCTAGACAAAGTATGCATAGCATTTTAGTTGCATATAGGTTACATTAGCTTGTGGTGGATAAATTGCGCTTAGGCAAGATTTATTTGGTTTGACTGATGCTGCTAAGGAGAAAGGGTCATTTGGATTATGTTTGTACAGGAAACTTACAGGGGAAGAACATTTCGGTCGTGAAAACGAAAATTTGCAAAGGCTAACGAAATAGATGAGAACATGAGGAACAGATTTATCTCGCCGAGGCAAGAGTTATCTGAGGAAGTCTGAAGCAGGTGTGACGAAACAGCCTATGTCACAAGTCAACTGGATGACCTACTTCATGTGCAAGCAACCCTTAGTGAAAATGTTAAACTTTCTGTATTTGAACCATATAAGCTTGTATTTTTGGAATATACCATAATCAAAAACGTATAGTTACCATAATCACAATATCATTGTACCAATAATTAAGAATAATTTCGTCGATGTGTACATAACACGATGTGATTTTGGAATTATTCTTAATTATTGGTACAATGATATTGTGATTATGGTATCTATACATTTGTCTGGTAGTAAAACTGTAATTTGTGCATATTCCTCTAATTCATAATTCATATATCTTGTATTCTCATTTACATACCTTGGGTTATGATATAAATAAATTTTGAAAAGTGCACGTTATGATAGATAAGTGAAAATGTTAAACTTTCTGTCTTTGAACCATATAAGCTTGTATTTTTCATGTATTTAAATCATATTCCAATGTATTTTAACTGAGAATATCAAGTACGTGAGTCTCATCAAGTGTGCGTGCTATATGCACTTAAAAGTGTCTCATAAAATTGCACTTGAAAGTGCCTCGTAGAATTGCACCATAGGTTCCATATAAACATGTATCATATAATCACTCCACCTCATGGCATGTAATGTGTACCTAAAACTCTCAATATACATAGATAGGACTTTATTTTAAATCAGACATTCATTTTCATATAAAAGCATCCATATAATATAATATAAATCATTTCTCATAAAACCAATAATGGGTAATTCATATCCAAAAATATTCGTAGTTATGAAATAAGATATTGTATAAAATAATTTGGGTAATTCATACCCAAAATAATTTTAAAACAATTTAATAAATCAATATAAAATGTCATAAAATAATTCAAATTGTTTTCATTTGAAAACATTCGAGGTTGACTCATCACAAGCCATCCTCATATAGCATATAAAATAGGAAAAATGCACTCACCTGATGCCTCACTAGCACTTACTGCTACCTTTGTTGTAACTCTTGTACCACGTTCCTCATTTTAATTTGGTCTGCTCTCACTTATGATCATGATCTTCACGAGGATCATGTTTCTGACATATAAAATTTTAAACATATATTAGTACTTGAACTAATAATAAACTTGAATTCATATAAAACTTCTAAAAATATTATTCATGTGCGTTCGATACTAATTCCTATCACTGAACCGAAAATCAACCTTAACTTAATCAAATCACTCTTTCAAGTCCTTCAATTAATTACTTATCACAATAATTCCCTGAACTTTTCAACACTTCACTTTTAGTCACTAACTTTTCCAATACTTACAAATTAGTGCTCAACCTTTTATAACTTTTCCAAATCAACCCAATTTCAATATTCAATCATCATTTTCCATCATTCACCTATACTTCTCAATTAGGAAATTAATGTTATACTTATTGAATTTTGTCTCTAACATTTCAAAATTTTCAAATAAACCTCCTAAAATTTCAGAACTTTTCATTTTTAATCCAAAATCAGCATTCCATCATTTAAACACTAATTTTCAGAATGGTACACAAATTTTTCAACAATTTGCGTAGAAACCCTTCTGTTGAACTATATTTTGATATAACAATTTAAGGCAAAATATTTTTGGACTTAAATTGAATTTATTCAAAGTTTTCAAAAATAATTCAAAGTCCTTAAAAGTTTGGAATTGAGCACAAAACAAATTTCTGAACAAGTAGTACCGATACTGTTCCTACAGTATCGGTACTAGTTAAACAAGTACCGATACTGTTCATATGGTGCCGATACTAAAGGTAAGGGAAGTATCGATACTCATTAGGTAGTACCGATACTACCAGTTTTGCCCAAATATCAAAATGCAAAAATGGTATCGATACCCAAAAGGGTATCGATACCACTATGTATAGTAGTATCGATACCATAGGCATAGTATCGATACCCAAAGGCCCAACGACACAAAGGTAGTACCGATACTCCCTTTAGGACTAACGATAGCCCTTGGTCTGGGTAACTTTATTTTGCACGAAAATTGATCCCCAATGGATCCAAATAACCTCCAACGGCTAGAAACGACCACAACAACATTTCAACACAAAAATACAATTTCAAGATACTTGAAGAAGAGTTATAACACCTATCCAAACAATCAAACACAAGATAATAGTTTTCAAATCTTATTTTTATTTCTCTTGTAAATATTGTGTTTGTGTGAGCTTAAATCTTTGTAAACACCTACCTTTGAGAGGTTTATTTGTTTACTTCTTTTTTCTTTTGTAAAAGGGGTTTGGTTCTATCTTAGCCAATTCAAAAGATAGGGAGTTGTAAAGGTTACTCTTGATCCTTGAAAAAGAAAGAACAAATTAGTGAATTTGTTCGAAAATCCTTAGTGAGGAGCTAAGGTAGTGGATGTAGACTTAGTTGAGAAGTCGAACCACTTTAAATCCTTGTGTCCATTATCTTATCCTTTTTCTCCTTACTCCCTAAACTTATTTTATCTTTTCACCCCCTTTACAACATTTTTCGGTTATTTGATTTGAGCCCCTTCGATCCTAACAATTGGTATCAGAGCTTGACTCGTTAGAAAGCTTCACATCCTTGAGACGATCCTCGAATAAGCTCTACCAATTCTAGAAGCAACCGACAAAGAAATGGCTTCAACCTCCGGTGCCTATTAATTTAAGATTCACTCATTCAAGATTCACAACCGGTAAACAAGCCACCCTTCTTCAGTGGAGCAAATTATGACTATTAGAAGAATAAGATGATGTTCTTTATTCAAACCTACGATCTAGGAGCATGGAAATCAATCATGAAAGGTTACTCCACTCAACCTGGTAAGTTCGACGATTGGAGTAATGAAGAGAATAAAAGTTCCAGCTTAATACTAAGGCTATGCATATTCTCTTTAGTGCTTTAAGCCCAGATGAATATGGAAGAATATCCTCTTGTTCCAATGCCAAGGAAAGTTTGGATAAGCTCCAAGTCACACATGAAGGAATCGACGAAGTGAGGGAAACCAAGATAAGTCTTCTCAACCATAGCTACGATAATTTCACGATGAAACCCGATGATGACATTAAAGCTATGACGAATAGATTTTTTTTTGATTGTTAACGATCTCAAAGGATTTGGAGAAGTTATCTCCAATGAGAAGTTAGTGAGGAAGATGATCTACTCTCTTCCAAAGTCTTGGCAATCGAACAAGTCGACAATTATCGAAGCTAGAGACCTAAAGTCTCTCACTCTCGATGAGCTAATTGGTTCTCTACTCACCCACGAGTTGATGGTGAAGGAAGAGGAAGATGATGAAGAAAAGAAGGAAACGAAAAAGGAAGAAAAGAATAATGAGGTAGGAGTTACCTTCAAATCCACCAATGGGAGCTCTGAAGATTCAAGTGAAGAGGTGGATGACGACGATGATGAAGAAGAAGAGATAGCCAAGCTCTTCAAAAAGTTCAAGAGATTCATGTCCTTCAAGGAAGTGAAGCATAAATCAACCAAGAAGAAAGGTCCCCCGGTGTGCTTCAATTGTCAAAGAAAGGGGCATGTCAATTATGAATGTCCTCTCTTAAAGAAGATGGGATCATCAAAGAAAAAGGCATTTGAAGCAACTTGGAGTGATGAAGATGACTCCAATGACGATGAACAAGTAGCCAACCTATGCCTCATAGCCACTCATGAAGAACCCGAGGTATCTTCTAACTCAAATGAATTTAATTCATATTCTTTTGATAAGTTACAAGTTGCCTACGATGAATTATTTTTGGAGCTTGAGACCATGAACTCCTAATACAAGAAATTGATTTCTAAATTTAAAACTGAAAATGATTTTCTTTTGAAAGCTAAAATGGATTTTGAAAACCAAAATGAAATTTTGAAAAAGGATTTAGAGCTTTCAAAAATGAAAGTTGAAAGTTTTGAAAAAGAATGCTTTGATTTAAAAGTTAAGTTTGAATGCTTAACAAAAGGAAAAAAATCATTTTAAATAATTAATCTAATTCCATAATGACAAAATGTTCACATTGTCATTATCATGGTCACAAGGAACATACTTGTCCTTTGAAGAAATGAAAACGTATTAAAATTAGAAAAGTATGTGTTCCAAAAGGAACAAGGGGCATTGAAATTAACGTTCAAGGATCCAAAGCAATTTGGATACCAAAATCTACTTATGTATCTTGCAGGTGTGTGGGAGAAATGGTGATGAAATGAAGAAATCAAGATGCTCTACCCACACTCAAAAAGGAATGGGTAACCTCTAAGCTTAATGCTTTTGATTTTGATTATTTGGTTGCTCATTTTGATTTAGGCATGCATGAGTTTTGATTTTAATGATTTGATGTTTTTCATCTCATGTATGTTAAAAAGATGTTATGATGAACATTTTAAAGTTTTAATGATTTTTCATAATTTTTAGTTCATCATAATGAATTTTGGTCAAAATTGATTTTAATGGAAGTGATATCTCTCTAACAATTGATATCAACTTTTGAGATACTTTGATTTTACAAATTTTAAAATTTTTGACCTAAAAATTAAATGTTTATGCATGTGTTTTAAAATATTAAAGATATCTCTCTAACAATTGATATCAAGTTCTTCAAATGCATGACATTTTTGAAAAAACCTTTATGCATATGTACTTAATTTCAACTATTGGTATTGCATAAAGTATTTTAGACTTGAATATATTGAATTTCATGAGCTTCTAACATTTTTGTTAATCTTTGTTGAAATTCAATTTTGTTTAAGTGTCAAGTTTTTAAAGCTAAATTTTGTTTGGAATACACTTTTTGATGGGGAGCTTTGATTTTTCAAATTTTTTTTAATGCAAAAATTACCACTTACTCTCCAATGTTATGTTTGGACTTTAAAGTTGAATTCTTTTTTATTTAACAAAAAGGGGGGAGAAGTATTGGTTTGAAAAATTAAATTTCTTGATGAAAAAAGGGGGAGCAGAACATTTTCACATATTTTCCAACAATTGGTACCTTTTCCATTAACATTTTAGTAAGGGGGAGTTTTGCCAAAAATAATTTTTCAAATGTTTTGTTGTATCAAAAAGGGGGAGATTGTTGAACTATATTTTGATATAACAATTTAAGGTAAAATGTTTTTGGACTTAAATTGAATTTTTTTCAAAGTTTTCAAAATTAATTCAAAGTCCTTAAAAGTTTGGACTTGAACACAAAACAATTTTCTGAACAAGTAGTACAAATACTGTTCATATAGTATCGATACTAGTTGAACAAGTACCGATACTAAAGGTAAGGGAAGTATCGATACTCACTAGGTAGTACCGATGGTATCAGCTTTGCTCAAGTCTCAGAATGCAAAAATTGTACCGATACCCAAAGGGGTACCGATACTACTATGTATAGTAGTATCAATACCATAGGCATAGTATCGATACCCAAAGGCCTCAACGGCTAGTAATGGCTAGTTGATTTAAATATTAGCAAAGGTAGTACCGATACTTCCTTTAGGAGTACCAGTACCCCTTAGTCTTGGCAACTTTATTTTGCACGAAAATTGATCCACAACGGCTCCAAATAACCTTCAAAAGCTAGAAACGGCCACAACAACATTTCAACACATAAATACAAGTTCAAGACACTTGAAGAAGAGTTAGAACACCTATCCAATCAATCAAACACAAGAGAATAGTTTTCAAATCTTATTTTTATTTCTCTTGTAAATATTGTGTTTGTGTGAGCTTAAATTTTTGTAAACACCTACCTTTGAGAAGTTTATTTGTTTACTTCTTTTTCCTTTTGTAAAAGGGGTTTGGTTTTATCTTATCCAATTCAAAAGATAGGGAGTTGTAAAGGTTACTCTTGATCCTTGAAAAAGAAAGAACAAATTAGTGAATTTGTTCGAAAATCCTTAGTGAGGAGCTAAGGTAGTGGATGTAGACTTAGTTGAGAAGTCGAACCATTTTAAATCATTGTGTTCATTGTCTTATCCTTTGTTCTCCTTACTCCCTAAACTTATTTTATCTTTTCACCCTCTTTACAACATTTTTCGGTTGTTTGATTTGAGCCTCTTCGATTCTAACACCTTCAATTTTCCAAAAAATGTGAAATGATCATTAAACTTTAATAAAGCCTTAAATTAGTCCCAAACACAATTTCAAGCACACAAGATCATTATTATGGTCAATTTAAGCCCTTAGGAAAGTTTTGATAATTTTTCCAACTCTTTTCCCTATGGGTCGAATACTTTTTAAATTATTTCATAATGGTCCCTAATTTATTTCAAACTTAATTTCAACACCTACACATCAATACCAACCATTCCAATTCATTTTCATATAAATTACCATTCAAACACAATATTTCCTCATCAAAAACCCTAAGGGTCGAATCACCTCGTTCATGTTTCTACTTGATTTCAACCAATTTTCATGCTTGATTTCAACTCCATAACACTTCTAACATCAATAGCCAACCTTAAATCATAAAAATTACACTTTCCCTTCAATTATCACTAATCAATTCAAACATGTAACATGAAGATATTTACACCAAATGAAAGAGAAGCTTATGTAGATAATTTTTTTTATTTATACCTAAGCCAAAATCCTAAGAAAATGGCTAAAAAATTGAAACAAAGCTTTCTCACTTTGGAGAGTAAGCTCACGGCAACTAGATGAAAGAAGAAGAAGGGTTCTTAAATTTTCTAAAAAAATCTCACTACACTTGACTTTTAAACCAATTAAAATTAATTTAAAATTCATTTTAGTCAAAAAAATCTTTTCTACCCTTAATGAATCTTGATAATTACCCCATGCCATCCTTTTATTTCCATTTTAATGACATCCATTTTAATGACATTAAATAAATATAAAAATTCCATTCATAGATTTCCATCTTTGCCATTTTAATTTTCCAAAAATTCAATTTAGTCACTAAATTTTACTATTCCACATTAACATGAAAATTCCACCAAATTCCACTGATCCACATCAAATTTCACTGATTGATTAAAAATATCAATATAATTTTTATAACCCCAAACTACGTTCCTTCAAATTTTTGTAAACTTCTAATTAGATTCGGATAACCGGATATTTTACCGAACTTTATCGCTTAATAACTTTTTCTACAAATACCGGATCAAAATATGAATTCCATAAAAACTCAATATTTAAAGATAAACTATTCATTTATGGAATAAAAATTCTTTTTGGCAAAATTGTCACTTTGTTCCACAAACTTTCCCAAATTTCTAATTTTTCACTAAACTTTCAAAATTTACATTTTAGTTACTTGTTGAAATTTTGGGTATTATAGTTGAGGATTGAATAGTGCCATTGGATTCATTAATTTTGAGCATTTAATGCTCACTTGCACATTTGGTATAAAATGTTGGGATGTTGGTATCCAGACCGAGCATCCTAACGAACAAATTTATAGTGTTGAACGACTAGTATCGATACTGTTTAAGTGAGTATCGATTCTCACCCACTACTATCGATACCAATACCATGGTATTGATACCAAAAAGCCTTCAGGAATTTGAGTATCAAGACTGACATATCGGTATCTAGACTAGAAGGGGTTTTAACTAAAAATCAAATGTTTTGAGCTTTAAAATAATATTTATAAAATGCGAAATTAATCAATAACACTTATTATTATTTTTCACACTTAAAAATACTTTAAAATTATTTATGAAAAATTATTTATAAAATCGTGAAATGTAAATTTTAACAACTTAAAACATTTAAAAATCACGTTATATCAAAAAGTAAGTTCAACATCTTTCTCAAATAATTTTTAAAATTTAAGAAGATTAAGCAGTTTAAAAAATTAGAGTCAATATGATAATAAAAATATGCTTAATGGTATGTGAGGTCCTCAAACTTAAAAAGTAATCATTGTGGTCGTCGTACTATTTTTACACTTAATGTGACTTTCAAACTCAGAAAAAATTCAATTTGAACCTTTGACCAACAAATTTCGTAATTGATCATTACGATGTTGATATGGCAGTTCACAGTATTGATGTGGTGATCCATGGTGGTTAATGACGTGGCAAACAGGCTAAATGATTTTTTATCGAGTTCGAGGTCCAAATTCATTTTTTAAAGCTAATGGTCTTATTTTATTTTTCTCTTAAATAAAAATATTAAATTTATTATATTTAAAATTTTAAAATTATTAAAAAATTAAATATAAAAATAAAGAAAATGAAATTTAAATTACTAAATATATTAAATATATATTGAAAGTACTAAAAACACTATAAAAATTAAAAAATATTAAAAATTAAAAATATTAAAAAAAATAAATATTATATGTCTTGCTTTAGATCTTTGTTAACATTTGCATGTCATATATTTTAGATTTTAATTAATTTTAATTTTATAATCTTTAAATAAAAAAATAATTTAATCTTTTAATCATAAGGAAAATTAATAAATAATTTTAATTACAAGACTAAATTAAATTAAAAAATTAAAAGATTAAAAGATTAAATTATAAAAAATATATATTTGTAATTTAATCTTACAATATATTGTTTAATAAATTTAAAGATTATAAAAAAAGATATTTGTAATTTTTTATTTAAATTTTATAAATTTAAAATTAATTAAAATCTAAAATATAAATTTAAATTGACTCAAATAATTCTAGTAACTTAAATTTAACTTAAATTTAAAAAGAGAAGTGTTTGTATTGGTCCATTGATGTGGTTTTGATTGCTACAATGTACAGTAAGTAATGTTATTAGCATAAAAATAACATCCAATTGACTTGACATAGTGGTTAGACGTTAAGCCTTTCATCCACTGAGCCTAAACTCAAATCTCATTAAGTGCATTCTTTTGGAGGTTTAATCCCTTCTTTCTTAATTTAATAAATTAAATCTCATTTGTCACGTGATAATATTTAATTGGCTGTTATTAATTAATTTAATAAATATTTTCTTTAAACCAACAACAATTGAAATGTATCACTCTCTGATTGATAATAAAATACTTAAATATAAATATTAATAATAATATTTTTAATTTTAAATATTCTGACGTGACAGTGTCACATCTTCATATTATATGATTTGGACACACCACGTCAACATCTCCCTTCATATGTATGTGTTTGGTTGACCATTAGTTGACTAACAATTTCCATCAACCGATAGTTTTTTTTATCCAAAATGAAACGTTGAGTGGTCAAATGTGTCAAAAAAAAGAATACGGGTAAATTTGGCTATACTATCAAACATTAGAGGTATTTTGTTGTATTATGCCAAAAACATAATATATGATTACTATGGTTTTTATTTAATTAAGATGTGGTTACCACGAGTTAACTACCGTTAATATTTTGGTATAATCATACATTTGGTCCTATCAATTACATATTCTTTGAATTAGTTCTACTTTTAATAAATTAAAATAAAATTTTAAAAGTTTAGATAAAATAAAATATATATTTTTAAATAAAAATAAAAATAAAATATTATGAACTTAAGTTAATTGAGAGAACCAAATGTGTGATTATGCCAAAATATTCGATTGGGGATTAAATATATTTTAATTTATTAAAAGTAAGACTAAATTAAAAAAATATGTAAATAATAGAGATCAAATGTGTGATTAGACCAAAATATCATATCACATAATCTTTTAACTATTAACAGTTTTTAACATATGGTGATCATATCTTAATTAAATAAAAATTAAAGATATCATATTTTAATTACCTCCCCTTACCCTATATATATGGGAAAAAAGGACAGTTATTTTTTTTATATTTTAATTAAATAAAAAAAGAAAGTGATATGTATTATATTTTTTAAATTCAGTGAGAAAAATTAGACAAAATACAAATATAAGTTACCAATAATGTAGTTAACCCAGAAATATATTTTAAGGGCTAATCGACCTTAAAACCTTTTGAAAGTTAAAAACAGATGCGACTGTTCATTTTATTATTGATTGCGAATTATCCTCCGTTAGATTACTGCGCCAATCAACCCGAGGCAGAGAATAAATTCTCTTACAACCTGCTTTTGGCATCTTCTGTTTTCTTGCATATAAAAATATCACAACCACTTGACTTGCACCCTTTGTCAGTAAATAAAAAAATAAAATTAAAACACCAAAACCAAACCCTACCATTTGTTTAGAAGTTCTGAGATCAGAAGTTTTCAGAAAGGAAGGGGAAGAAAGAATACAAAAGCATTGAAGATCGAAGATGGGTTCTGGGGCTGGAAATTTCCTTAAGGTTATTCTTAAGAACTTTGATGTTCTTGCTGGGTAATGCTTCAGCTTTATTTCTTTTCTCTTGATCAAACTAAGAATAAAACAAGTAATGAGCAACCAAAGCATTTTATCTTGTTTCCTTTTTGGGTTTGTGTTTTGTATGTTACTGCTTGATGAACATAGAAGCAAAATCAAGAAGATAAAATCAGATTTATGGGATTATTGCCACTTTTTATTTGAAGGGAAAGTTCAAATTTTTATCTGACACATCCCAGTTTTCATCTTTTATTTCCTTTATTTATTTATTTGTTAAATTGATTTTTGCAGGCCAGTTATTAGTCTTCTCTACCCCCTGTAAGCAATTTCCTGATTTGTTTGGGGTTTATTTCATTTTTTGTTTTGTTTTGTGTGTATTTGTTCATAAGTTGCCTCGATTTGTCATTTACCTGGATTGTTTCGATTGTTCTGTTGTGTTAAAATTCTGAAACAGATATGCCTCAGTCAGGGCGATCGAGTCCGAGTCTCGAGAAGATGACAGACAATGGCTTACATATTGGGTTCTCTATTCCATGATTACATTGATGGAGCTCACTTTTGCCAAAGTCATTGAATGGTAAATTTTTTTTGCTCTTTCTTTCTTGTTCTTCCTTTTGCCTTGGCTTGGATCGATGTTTCGGTTTATTAGACCTGTTTGTTTTAGTTTTTCTACTCAAAGAAAATTTGATCGTTGAGCTTGTCTGAAACTGGCAGTTTTGGAGACCAAATGATTCCTATTCTTCAAATCTTGCTTCTCATCGGGAACCCTTTTATATAATGTAGTTATCAATGTTTCATAGAGGTGTTACAGTTCCTGGTTTTAATTTCTTTCTCTCTGGTAGTTGTGCCTAAAATTGCTGATACTTATATTGGTTTGATGAAATGTTGTAGTCCGATATGCTTTACTAAGTCCGGGTCTCTAAATAGCATCGATCCTTAGCTGATTTACAATGAAAAACCTGTATGCGAAGCCTTCTTATGTTTTTTATGCACATATATAGATACCTATGCTAATTGGACTCTGATGTGCTGGATATGGTTATTTTCTATTGTTTAGTATGTTATTTTTGTACTTGTGAAGGATCCTTGGAAGCTCATATCCCATGCATCGGTCTGAACATGTGTGAAACACGGTACTTTTAAATATTCGAAAATCTACTGCAGGATTCCCATCTGGTCCTATGCAAAGCTGATTTTCACTTGCTGGCTGGTCATTCCGTACTTCTCTGGCGCTGCCTATGTTTACGAGCATTATTTGCGACCTTTCTTTCTGAACCCACAACAGACAATTAACATCTGGTATATTCCAAGGAAGAAGGACTTCTTCAGTAAGCCGGATGATATTTTAACGGCTGCAGAGCGATACATTGAGGAGAATGGAACTGATGCATTTGAGAAGCTCATTCATCGGGTATGCCAGCGGTCTTGGTTTTTTTTTTAGTTTATGTTCTTTAAAAGAAATGAGTTTAATAGTAACCATATTATTAGCCCTTATTTTCTCCCTCGTTTCACAGGCTGATAAGTCGAGGAGTAGCAGTTATGGTTACATATACGATGATGATGGCTACAGGCATTGATCCTTATGGCTCCTGTATATTTTGCTGTCAAGAGAAAGCTGCATGTGCATCCGGTATCACACGAGAGAGACTTCTTATTTGTGTGCATAACTCTTTGAATGTTTGTCTATGGTTTATGTAATTATCTAAATTTGCTTGTTAAATAATGCAAGTTTCTAAATACTTTCTCAAATTCTGTGTTGCTTCTGGTCCCCTTGGTAATTTTCATGCATGTTCTTGTTAGGGTTGCCGGTTGAACTAAGGCTATTTAGGTTTTAGGCCTTGTGATTTGGAATTTATCCCGATACAAAAGGTGCTTATCGAGCGAGTCAATCACGAGTGGCCAGTGTTCAACTCAACTCACAAACTGTTTGATTCGTGCTCAACTCAGGCCTGACTCGTGCCTGACTCAACTTGATACCTGGCAAAATTGATAAAATTTTGTTCAACTCGACTCATAAAGTTCTCGATAAAATTTTGCTCGACATGTTTTTCATTAAAGAATTGTTCGTGAACTCATTTAGTTGAGTTAGACTTTGATGGACTTGACTCATTATGGTGTCAAATCGAATTTGAATCGAGTCAACTTAAGTCGAGCATTTATTGGGTTAAACTTGAACTATCATATTAATTTTGCAACATATATGTTTTAAAGTTTTAATTAAAAATTGTTATATGAAAATAAAAGTTTATAGAAGACAGCAGGTTTTCCTTATGAACATTAAATAAATGGTACGACATTGAGTTCAGGGCTTCATATATATATTATTTAGAAAGAGATGCCATTGTTACCACTATTCATGATCAACACTATAACTAAGCGCTTCTTTTAAGAGAAGCTACCAGTTTTCTTCCTTTGTCAAAAGCTTCAATCCTCTTCAGTTTCACCATCATCAATTGATTGGCTAATATACTCTTGAGCTTCCTCAAGTGCAGATTCATTTGAATCAGCTGCGCACAATATTTTCTTTAATGCTATTGCCATATGCAATCCATTTTTCATTTGATAAGCATACGATCCGAAAAACGGTTTTATAAAAGCACTGTGTTATGACCCAAGATAATCGGAGAAGGACGAGAATCGAAGAAATAGAAATAGAGATTGAGAGAAGAAAGAGAGCTTGAAGAAGAGAACAATTTCATTCAATTTTCAGGCGATTTCCCCTTGGTTCAGTACACGTTTTATTTGTTAATATTGTTCCAATTCTAACCAATTTACCTGCTGACGGTACAACTTTCTAACATAATTCTTCCTTTGCAGGTGCTGCTGGCCTGATTCCTTCCCCTGATTGGGTTAGACTTCCAAGCTGCTCATTTGGTCCATCAGGTAAGTGACTAAGCCCTTCTAATTTTGTATTCCCAAATATCCTAATTTTCTCAATTAAAATCCCTAACCCTACTTTCAATTCCCCCAATTCTCCCCCACCTTCTCCGACTGTTTCTATATCTCTGCTACTCATGACAATACCCCTCCATGAAAGCGCCATTGTCCCAAGGATCAAAACCTAGGAATTGTGATTGCAGTACAATATAATTTACTACAGTGATGTTTTCCAGTCCTAAATTCATCCACTGCACCTGATTGTGCTTCTTCTCTCAACATTTGTCATGCACCATAGAACCATAGAACCTTGCTTCCAGCTTTAATCCCTTCCGAAGAGCAAGTGAAGTTTGATGGTAAGACTGAAATTTCAGATAAACTTGGCCCCTGACCTTGAAATTTCTATATGTCAATTTTATATCCGCATAAATTTCCATTGTTCTTTGCATCTTCTCGCCCTGTGCCTTTGACTTGTGATTCATGTTTTCCTTGGGTTTGAGCATTGATTGAGCTGTAGACTACCCACCATTTTTTCTTCTTATGGTTGAAGCTAGCAACTCCAATAATTTATGCTTCATGAACCGTTTCATGTTATAAGAAGCCATTCCCGAGTTACAACCTTCATATGAGCAATTAGTTGGTATTGTTCCATAGAATTATTTTTTCACATGTTCTTTGATTCTTACTTTATCTCTGCCGCTTTTAATGTTGACTTCCCTTATACTGATGGCATTTCCCTGTCCTTGCGATGATCCTTGTGCTAGTGGGTGACTTGAGTGCAATGAACTAACTAAACCATTCTCTGTACGAGCAGATTTGGCAGTATTCATAATTTTTCTTTCAAAGCCATAAGTTCCCAACATTCCAAATATGGTAAGCTTAAAAGCTCCAAATTCCTGGCCACCATTATCATATAGGAGCTTTGACATAATTGTTGGAAGATGAACATATCCTATCATGCCCTCAACGACCTCTTTGATGAACTGAGATAATAATTTCCTCAATATATGACCACCTATAGGTGATTTTGGGATCATCAACTTGATTATGCATTCGTCTTCATCTTGAGAACCCAATGATTCAACTAGTCTTACATGACTTTCCTTCTCAACTACCCTTTCATTGCATTATGAACCCATCAAAGGTTCACAAACCGAGTCAAGTAACCTAAACCAAAGTAGTTCAGAATCTTCTGGATTCAAACGGAGGGTATGATGTTGGCACAATTCAATACAAGCTTCCAATAAAGTTCGTATGTCATTCACCTCCTCCATTTTCAAAACAGAGTTGAAATACTCCATGCCACCAGATCTACCTAAAGACACCTTGGAGATCGTACTTCCGACGGCAATATCAAGCTCTACAAATTTATCATTAAGGCTAGAAAGTGTAAGCAAGAGAGCACTACCAACATCACTAACCCTTTCTAATAAAAATGCTGCAACATCTATGATTCCGTGTTCCTGCAATAAGCGAAGGCAATATTCAACTCGACAGCTATCAAAAGTTCCCAAGAACTTGAGAACTGAATTTCGTTTAAACTGATATAATAACTCTATATAAAACTCAATCATATCATCAGTTATACGAGGAGGATTATTTCACAGGAACTTGGGGAAATTAGACATTCTGTCCAAGTAGGCTTCAAGGACTTTTTCTGAAAATTTCCCCCTTTTTCCACTCGAGACATCTACAATCTTCTCTTCCCTTAAATAAGAGATATTAAGGGTGCCTGATAAGTTAACCTCAATGGCCGTTTTTATGTGAAGGAAAAGGCTTTTTGGATGAGACTTAAGTGCATAAAGGATACATGAACTTTCATCATTAAAATGGTCAACAACTAAAACCAATGTATCCTCTCTGCTTAAATTAATCATCTCTGGAATTGAGAGATGACTTTCGATCTAAAATTAGTATAATCCCCATTGCTTAGTTGCATTAACATATTGTTGATAAAAGCAAAGGAATAAATTGGCTCTTCTACATCTTTCATATAGCTATCAACAAGAACAAGATATTGATGCCTAAAGGTATAAATTAATCCACAAACCTGGTCAAAGCATGCATTCTCACATAATTGTAACACATAGGACTGATCCCAATCATTTTCTGGCACTATCTCCAAAAGTGCTCGTAATTGCTTCTCTCTTCTTTTGGAGCTTTCAGTACTCATGGTAGGAACACTTCGCAAACTAGTATTTTCTTAAATCAAGTATTCCAAAATTGATTTATAACAATTTTTGGGATTTTAGCTCTTCCACGTGTAACATAGCATGCAAGTTCATTATCTTGCTCGAGGTACAATTCATCATTACTCAATTTCTTCCTAGTCCCACTGATTTTCAATCTACACCATGCATAAAAATAATCATGCCAAAACAGAGACTATACAGTGCAGTCAAGAAATAATATTAGGAGACAACTAAAATTGCTCCATATACCCAACTTAAATAGATTAGAAAGCATAATGTGCAACCTGTGATTCACACTCAAACTCCTAGCCAAATAAATCCTACCTTTTCCCATCAACAAAAGTCTAAACACATAAGGAACAAGGATTGAGATACAAACATCATGAAATAAATTTCTCTAAACGTCGATTCAAATAGAGAATTCAGATTATTTGAGTTACCATATTTTTGACTTTGTAGAAATTGATCCACATTGACTGTTGAAGAAGAACCAACAATTTGAATCATGAAATCAAAGAGTACGAATAATTTAATGGAAAACGAATGAAAGGTAGTAACTTGAATATGCATGGGCAAAGCTTGATTTTCCCACGAAATCAATTTGGTATACCCAACCAGACTGACGTTCTACTACAACCGTGAATTAGCCTTCATGGAGCCGATGATGGATGAAATTGCATCAAATACTCTTGTTGACATTTTATCAAACGCTTGATACCCATTATTTGTATCTTCTATTGCCACATGTAACATTTGCTCAATTTTAGGGTTGTTTTGGACTTGCTCCTTCGTCCTCCCTTTCAAGATCCCTAATATCCACTCCGCGTAGCGTTGAGTCATTGTCATCCTTGTTTCTATTTTACTGATTAAGTTATCATGTTCTTCCCACCATTTAGGAGGGTTATTTCCCTCTGTAGTTTGCTTCACCATATTAGCTAAGTCATCAATCTGCTTCTGGATTGAAGAAAGATAAGGAGTTTAGCCATTGTTTGATTTTGCTTTGGTATACCAATGAACAAGTTTTCAGGGAGAGTGACTCTGGATACCAATTTGTTATTACTCAAGAGAATCAGAGAAGGACGAGAATCGAAGAAATAGAAATAGAGATTAAGAGAAGAAGATTTGGAGAAGAAAGAGAGCTTGAAGAAGAGAACAATTTCATTCAATTTTTAGATGATTTCTCCTTGGTTCAATACACATTTTATTTGTTAACATTGTACCAATTTTAACCAATTTACCAAATGGCAGTACAACTTTCTAACATAATTCTTCCCTTGCAGGTGTTGCTGACCTGATTCCTTCCCCTGATTGGGTTAGACTTCCAAGCTGCTCATTTGGTCCATCAGGTAAGTGACTAAGCCCTTCTAATTTTGTATTCCCAATTACCCTAATTTTCTCAATTGAAATCCCTAACCCTACTTTCAATTCCCCCAATTCTTTCTCGCCTTCTCCGACTGTTTCTATATCTCTGCTACTCGTGACAGACTCTTGATTCTGCACTGGCTTTATACGTTTGATTAGATAATCATGATGAACACTATGGATCATATGAAAAAAAAAACTTGCAAGCCTAAAAGAACAATTCATGCATTCTAAAAGCAACACAACCCCTTGCAGCTAATGGGAAATTTTAGAGAACAAGATGCATGACTGAATATGATAATGTAAATGACCACACATTAATGCATGCATACAGGCATATATGTATTTATGGTATGTGTGCATACCGGGTTATTCTCCACTTTAGGGATCTGACAAAGCATTTCAATGTCCCGCAATTTGGAAAAGTACAAATCTCTTTCCTTTTCCAAAAGGTCAACCGAGAGCTTCAAATCGGTTATCTGTAAAAGAAGAACATGAACTGGTATTTAAACCGAGGAATATCATTTTTCCTTGTTACCAAGAAATGGTAAAAGAGGAACAATCCAGGTCAGGCAGCCTTCATTAGCACTAAATGCATTGTCGTTTAACTATGCCTATAAACGAATCGAACGAACATGAACACGAACGATGATATGTTCATATTTGTTCTTTTAACTTTAACTGAAAAAACAAACGAATATGAACAACTAAACGAGCAAAATTTGTTGTTTGTGTTTGTTCTCTAGGAATGTAGTTTATTGTGTTCGTTTGTTAATATGATAAACGAACATAAACAAATGTAAACGAACACAATCAAATACAAACGAACATAAATAGATGTAAACGAACATAAATTCAAACGATATAGGTTTTTTTTTCTCAATCTATTGTGAAATGAAATGGATAGTGAGCTGCTAGTTGGGAAATATATATCTGAATAAATTTATACGAACCTAAACAAACGGATTACGAAACATTCACCAACATAAATGAACGAATGAGTCATTTGTTCGTTTTTCGTTTATTTAATTAAACGAATAAAAAATCTTGTTTATGTTCGTTGGTTTAATAAATAAACAAACTTCCCGCCAAATGGTCATGAACAATGCGCTGAACGTTCGATTCGTTTATAGTCTTATGTTTAACCATTATAAGTAAAGGTTAGTAGATGATAAAAGAACCTAAGGAGAGTTCGAATGCGATTACCTCCTTGGACAAAGCCCGGACATCGCTCACAGTTGCTGCTACACAAGTCTTCTCTTGCTTGGAAGCTGACGATAAGCATGATACCAAGGTGACAACAGTCAGTGGCAAGCATGAAAGAATATTGACAAAGATTAAATGCATAAAAATTACAAATGAAGATATTAATATAAACGAAATCGCATTGCATAATTGAACCAATGTTTTTATTTATGGCAGCTGCATCTCCAGAGACAGAGTTATGGAAACTGTTTGCTTGCAGAGATTTTGAGCTCTTATGAGAACCCTTCAAGCTCTTCTCTTTTCCGTGTCTCAACAGGATCGTAATTCCTATGAGATCGGATAAAATAAACTAATTAATTCAATCTAACATACTACTTATGTCAGGAAGGAGGAAAGGATTCAATTAGCTTATTCATGATTCCACCATTTACAGAATCACAATACCGTTTCAGCCATTGTAAGAACTCCAAATTGTCCAAAGGTCTGCCTTTAACAAGTCTGTTGACTTCAATATGCTGCAAATGGCAAAGTTACGGGTATCGAATTCGAACTAATTTGTTGTCTAAATAATCACAATAAAACTAACATATACATCTTTTTCAAGGTCAAATTCAGGAAAACCACTAAGAAATCTAACTCACAGTCTGAAGTATTCATGTGCAGCCATATGCTCAATTGCCAACAGCAATGAACAACACATGTTGAACTCAAAAGAAATGCAAGTCACACGTGAGCTAACCATCTTTATGGTCTCTTTTTTAAGGTTTTCAGTGGTCTATATATGCGAACTGATGTGATGAAATTTGAAAATTTTGATAGTAAAAAGAAAGACAGACTTAATATTGGAAGAGAAAATGCAGAGACTAAATTATCTTATCAATTTTCAACTTGTTGAATACTTCTTGCAGAACCTTGTAATTTTGGATCATATCGTATTCTGTTTTTGCATCAAAATTCACCTGCATTCCAAATTAAAATCAGGGCAAATCAAAACAATGCTGCAAGCAATATGAAAATAAAGCGAATTTACCTTGTGCATTGGCTCAGCTCCTGGATAGGTCATATCTATCATCTGATATTGTACAGCACCAGAGGCAGCCTGGAAAGAAATAGTTATTTGAAGTGATGAATGTCAAGGTTTCTCTATCAATGGCAAAAGAAAAGAGAAAACCCAACACTTCTCAAGGAAATCAAAGTAAAATTTATTAAAATGGCCCAAAACATTATATTTTTTAAATAGTTGGGGATTATTATAGAGTAGCATACGTTCATAATGTTTTTAGTCTATTTACAAGGCACATCCCTTATACTCGTTGCAGCTCAAACTCAGGAAGGAAGGTCAACATTCCCATTTTATCTTTTTTTGACATGTTTTAGCTCAAACATGCCAATGCAGCAATGCCAGCCACCGACCCTCTTTTGATTGGGCAAATTGCAATTTCTCTTTTTTATATAATTATAAAAAAATATATTCTTTTGTTAACAATCTAATTAACAGATTAATTAGTTTAGATATCATTTCCGTTGATGGATTTTTAGAAAGAAAAATCTGAGTTTAAAAGTAGGCGAAAAAATTAATCAGGGAAATAAAATAAGTTAAAAATCAATAATGATATCAGTGGCATTATTAAATTCGGTTGCGTCAAAAAATATTATCGATTGATAAAAAAAAAGGTTGAGAGTGGAAAATGTTCTAAGTCGCTCTAACGAATTCGGTTGCACATGAAAATATTATCGGAGTTTAACAAATCGAATCTAAAAAATATTGTGTCATAAAAATAGGTTGGAAGTAGAAAATGTTAAATTGTGCGATAACATTTCTGGTTGCATATAACATATTACATTGCAACTTAAAATGTAAACGTCACAACTGAAATATTTACGATGATGTTCGATATTTTGATTTTAAAAATTATTTGAAAATAAGTCCAAAATCTGAAATATTGATAATTATGAGCTGAGGGTTGATACTTTGGTTTAAAATAATTGTATGCAAATTAGTTTGAAAAAACAATATCGATACATACGATGGGAGGATTGGTACTTTGGTTAATAAAATTTGCTGAAAATGAGTTTGAAATTATACATTAGCTCTGAGGTTATATACTTTGGTTTAAAATAATTTTTTGAAAGTAATTTCATAATACACCATATCGATGCATATGTTCTGACCATCGATACTTTGGTTAAAAAAAATTTGCCGAAATTTTGAAATTGAAAATATCGATACTTATGCTTTGAGGTTGGATACTTTGGTTTAAAAAATATAAAAATAAGTTTGAAATAAAATATATTGATTGTAACACCATAAATTCCGGACTAGTAGTTTCGGGTTTACCCGAGAGGTAAGTGGACCTCGTCAAATTCATAAGTAAAGTCGCTGGACTTATTTGGGTTTGGATTTGGGCCCAATTAGATATAAAAAGAGGATTTTAAATCGTAGAAAAAACAAAGAAGGACTAATTGTGCAATTTCCCCATTTTGCAAAGACAAGAGTTTATATCTCATCCTATTTCTCTTCTATTCATTTCTTATTCTTCATTTCATCTTCTCTATCTAGCCATAGCTCAAAGGTAAGGTCTTGAACATTTTTCTTGTTTCATTTTTGTTCTTAATCCCCCTTGCAACATAGTTTTAAAGAATCAAAGTCTTGGATTATTCATAGGTAAAGAAAATTGGGAGTTTTCATCGAAATCACCAAGGAGAATAGTGTGGCTAAGCGATGATCTCAATTTTAGGATTCAAATTTCAAGGTAGTGTATTTCTAATCATTTGAAGTATTAAGCTTTAATAAATTTCAAGTATTTGCTAAGATTTGGTGATTTGAGCATTTAAGGGGTTACTTTTGATTTCTCAAGCAAATCACGTTTTTGGTGTTAATAATACATTTTTATGATACCTTAAGACCCTAAATAACTACCCATAACATTAGTACATGATTTAGAATAAAACTATGGCCTTTAAGATGAATTTTAAGTGTTTCTCAAGCCTAAAATAACCATTTCAGGGTACGAGTATCGATACTGGGATGAACTGTATCGATAGTGGATGAATTAGGGAAAATTAGGGATTTGGGCTGGGAGTATCGATACTGCCAAGAGAAGTATCAATACTGGCAGTATCAATACTAGCAGTATCGATACTGCACAGTATTGATCTAAAGCCTCATTTTCGCAACATAATGCATTTTTGGTATCGATACTCATAGGGGTATCGATACATGACCCTAAGGTATCGATAGTGCAAGTAAAATATCGATATTACTCACTTTGGATGGTCAAATTTGACCCGCTTAAGGCCCGTAAGAGCTAAGTATGATCCGTAATAATAAGACTTAGTCGGTGCGGGACATAAATGACCAAGCATACCTCGAAACACTCGTCGTAGGAGTAGGTTACAATAGGTGTAACCATATTAAGCATAATACGCCAAAATATCTTTAATCGAGGATGTATATGGATAGTTGGAACCAAGGGTCATTACAGGAGACATCAGATAAATGGAATAGTGATTATGTAAGATTCAGTGGTAGTGAAAAGTATGAACTTTGATAATGTCAGTGAACCCAAGAAGAGTAAGCTGTCCTTTTCAAATCAAGAGGTTCTAAAGGGAAGTAAGATAAGGTTGAATAAAGTACCACTAGTCAAAAATGAACCTGAGCTAGATATAAGGCTATCCAGTTTCACAGTTAATAAATAAGCCTTCGCATAACGTTCTAGATGAGAGAACGAGCGAGATAGCAGTTATTGTAACGTTGACTTCACTTTAGTGAGTCCAACTATGTTAAGGTATACCCAGGTTAACATAGTTTCCCTAGTGGGGCATTACCAGTGCGTGAGTGATAATGTGTCATTTTTATGTCAAATAAAGTTTAGCCTTAATCTCAATAAAACAAATATAATAGGATAGAGAGAGCAAGGGTCGATCCACAGGGACTAGAGTCGATCCACAAGGACTAAGGACGATGCTGAAATGATTGTTCTTGATCTTTGATCTATGCAAAAAATGCAAGTAAAGTAAAAAAGGGGGTTTGTTGAGAAATTGAATACGAAAATAAAGTTTCAAAGGAAGATAAAGAATTGAAGAAAGTAAAATAAAAAACCATTATGATGAAATTAGCCTTAGGCTTTTGTGTGTTTCAAATTCGAATCGATCATTGAATAGGATTTTTCCTACATTTAAATGTCAGTTTGAGTCCACAAGGTTTAATCCTTGTAGCTCATTTTTTCTCTTTGTGATTGATTTTCACAAATCTATTTTAGGAATCACAATCCTTGTTCAAATCAACTTCGACTATCGCTGTTAATTCAAAACAATTTAAAAGCGCTTGGAAAAACCTTACTTGAATTATGTTTTCTCTATGAAAGTCAAACTCCATCCCAATTTCCCTTAGTGAGCCATCGCTAATTGTGTTCAAGGGAATTCGAATCAATTGATTCTATAATCCCAACTTTAAACCATAACAACATCCAAGCCAAAATATATTTTTGATTAAGAAAGACCGATCCACAAGGACTAAGGACGATGCTGAAATGATTGTTCTTGATCTTAGATCTAGGCAAAAAAATGTAAGTAAAGTAAAAAGGGGGTTTGTTGAGAAATTGAATAAGCAAATAATGATTCAAAGGAAGATAAAGAATTGAAGAAAGTAAAATTAAAAACCATTATGATGAAATTAGCCTTAGGCTTTCGCGTGTTTCAAATTCGAATCGATCATTGAATAGGATTTTTCCTACATTTAAATGTCAGTTTGAGTCCGCAAGGTTCAATCCTTGTAGCTCATTTTTTCTCTTTGTGATTGATTTTCACAAATCTATTTTAGGAATCGCAATCCTTGTTCAAATCAACTTCGACTATCGCTGTTAATTCAAAACAATTTAAAAGCGCTTGGAAAAACCTTACTCGAATTATGCTTTCTCTATGAAAGTCAAACTCGATCCTAATTTCCCTTAGCGTGCCATCGCTAATTGTGTTCAAGGAAATTCGAATAAATTGATTCTATAATCCCAACTTTAAACCATAACAACATCCTAGCCAAAATATATTTTTGATTAAGAAAGACCGATCGCCAATCTAGTTTTCAGAAAATTGAGAATTTAACTCGAAAGGGTATGAGTTTTTTTTTAATTCTCACGAATGGAATTGAGTCATCGCTTTAGCCCTTGGCTATGAAAATATTACCTAAGCATGATAGAAACCATATTAAGCATTTTAAAAGAAAATAAATTAAACTTGAAAGTAAAATAAAACGAAAGAAAAAGTTCTATAAATCTAAAGAAAGAAAGAAACAAGAGAGTTCAAGAGTGAATGATCTCAATGATCCATTGAGGCTTACCCCAATGGGGTATTTATAGTCCTCAAAAACCTTAAAAGATACATTTAAAATTAAAAAGATAATTCATAAAATAAAAATAAATATAAAAATAAATCCTAATTTGAATTCAAAAAATCGGTTGAGTCTTTGGTCTTCACACCACTGCTGACTGGACCTTCTAGAAGTTGTTAACTGGATGCCACATCAGTGAAGTCATACCCCAAATCATGCCCACTAATCCAGTCATGATTCCAGAAAATCAAAAATTTCACAATTTCATCAATTTTATCAACATTTCTGAAATCTACTGCCCTGAATTGAAAATGAATGAGAAGGTCCAAGTTAGCAACTTAAAATAGCTCATCAAGGAGTAATTAATCACAAAATAATTTATAATTTAAGTACTAATCAGTGAAGCACTTCAGGGGCTATCTAGGGTGTAAGGCCTGAACACTCACAAGGAGCTGGTTAGTGATGTCAGTGTTATGTGGCATATGGGCCTTAGATATGCATGGGTAGTTATGTCAGTTCAATTCACTTGGGTAACCTTCCGTTGCACATAAATTTCGGTTCTTACCCATAGGCTATTCCATATTCAAGGTACGTTCTGGTGTTGGTATGTTGTGGTGTTGTTACGAGATACAAGTAAAATTCCTCCAACGACACAACTAGACCTACCTCATGTGTCTGTTTATTAAATTAATGCATGTATTGTCCCATCAGTTCAGTATGCCAGATATATTAAAGCTGGCATAAAGACTATTTGAGACCGAGCCAATACTTTAGTTAGGTGAGAATTGCACTGATGTTATGTGACACTGGGTTCCCCTCAGTGATTTACCTGATGGCTATGTGAGGACCAAGAGATCATTAAATATGTTTTGTGAGAATTACACTGATGCTATGTGACATCAGGGTTCCCTCAGTAACTAGTGTTTGAGAGCTATGTGAGACCAGATACTAGTCAGGTTTGCATTCAGATAATGCATAATATGTCAGGTTTGCATTCAGATAACGCACATGAGTATCAGTGTCACATTTAGATAATGCATAGCATGTTTAGTCGTTAGGGTTAGAGACCCTTTAGAGGTGTTCTCATGGCGAGGTCCATAGCAGAGGATTAAGGGAAGCGTGAGACCTTACTTTAGTAGCAGAGTTGTAAAACCTTAAGTAGGTAGCACTTGATCTAGTTCATGCATGTTCCTACTACTTAGTACTATGTCTTCAACATGCTTATGAAATTATTATGCTGCTCTAGATTAGCGTTTATACTGCTAAGCTTTGTAAGCTCAGCCTTCGGATGTTTTCCATTGGTAGGTTAGTAGGTTGAACCGTTCGTGGAGTACCATCACAACAGAACTTCCACCATCTCCGACAGAGTACTATACTGTATCCTAAGTGGGCATGTGTATTCATAGAACCTTTCTCATGTATTTGGTTTATTAAACTCAATGTTGTATTAGTTTGGTTTTAAATTATTTGTCACGGAGCTGCAGTTTTGTAAAATGTTTTTCTAACAATTATAATGTTTTATTGTGATACCATTCAATATGTTTGCAAAGAAAATTAGTAGGTTTTGGAAATCAGGGTTGCCTCGGTGGCCCAGTGTGACACTTTAGGCTAAATTGAGTTTATGATATTATATCGATACATATGCTATGAGGTTCGATCTTTAGTTAAATAAAGTTTTTACAAATTGTAAATAGAGATGCCTATGCTCTAAGGTTCAAGCCCAATTAATGTTCAATAATTGTGAAGTATAGATAAATAGATTATGAATTAAGTCACACAAGATTTTAGACAATATAAGGTGGAGAGAAATATAATCTCAACGGTTAAAGTCACATGTATTGATTGGGAAGTCACATATAATCTACATATAAGGGATGGAGTAAGTCACAGAAAGTTTCAATATTGCAGAGATTTGTTCCTTCTCTTGCACTTTAATTTTTTCGTTTTGAGGCAAAACACTTTAAGTGAGGGGGAGTAGAGTAGAGTATAGGATTGAATTTCCCTTTGCTTATCTTTATGTTTCGATTCAAGTATGTGTTGGTTGAATTTGCGGAAACTTCACTGAATTTATTTGTGTTGTTGAAATTTTTTTTGGAATGCTATGCTTGTTTGGGAACACATAATTGTTTAGGTTAGGATGTTCTTGATATCAAATAGAATGAATTGTGATAAATTGGTGTTTTTGTGATATTCCATGACTTTGTTGGTTGAAATATGATTAGCTCAATGCATGAAACAATTTGGTGAGATTTGAGCCTTTACGAGCATATCATTTTTGCTCTCATTTTGTTTGATTGAGTGTGTAGAATTTGGCATTGGTATTCTAGAACCTACATGTTAAATACTGTCGAGATTACACATGAACATGATGCTTAAAGATGATTTGGGCACCTTAGGATTAACCATTTCGTTTCCCCACTAAATAGCCTACCCATGCATTTTCCCCTTAGTTAAACACTTTTGAGTCTTTTCTCATTTCTTTGTTTTCACCATATTTATAAACCCGAGCCTTTTTATTTTATCCCTCTTTTCTACCTTCTTCAGGGCAAGTGAATAATTTTACCATTGTATGCTCCATAAAAAAAAGCAGTTAGAACGAGAAAAAAAAGGTTGTTCGAAAGAAAAAGAAAAAAAAAAGATGTGAAATGGAAAACAAAACAAAAATAAAGAGAAAAAAAATGCATTTTGTTGTTTGATATATGTAGTCTTTTTATCTTGTTGTTCTTAATATTTGTTTTGATGGAGTTGAAATTATTATTTGTTAGTTCCTTTCCTTGAATTTTTTGCCTTATATTTAGCCTTTTCCCTACCTTTACCTAAGCCCCGTTACAAACAATAAAAGACCCTTTGATTTATGCATCTTGTTCTTATTAGTAGTGGAGATTTGATTTACTTGCAGGCTTATGGTAATACCGTATAAATTCTGACATTGAGCGTTTCTTTACCCCAAACACATTGAGTGATTTGAGTGAATCCCGGTAAGGTGTTGAGTTATGAGCATTTAGATTACTGAATGAATGGATATTACAATTGAACTTGACTTGTTCCAATTGGTGATGTTCAATTGATTGATTTCTTGACTTGAATAGTTATTGTGGTCTCTACCTTGCTTCCTTGAATGTGAAACTTGACAAAGAACGTTTAATGAAGTGTTTGACTGATTTAGTTAATCATACCTGAGGACAAGCATGAGATAAGTGAGGGGGAATTTGATGAGTGTTCAGAATCGTTAATCTTTGTTCGTTATTTCTTCGATTTTGTGGAGTTATTGCTGCTGATTTGGTTGTGTTATGTCTATTTTCGTATAGGTTCTTACTTTCCAGAATTAGTGATAAAACGGGCAAATTCTGCATTTTTTTTATTATTTGGTCAAGGCTGGAGACATGGGTATGACTCTGGGCACAATTCGGTCTGACGTGGCAGTTTCTAGAAGGTCCAGTCAGCGGCAGTTTCTAGAAGACTTCATCCGCATTCCTTCTGGAAGATTGACGAGTAGAGTTGCATTAGGAGACTAGTTTAAGTTTGAATTTAAATTTAAAAACAATCATCTTTTGTATTATTTAATTATTTTCTTTGCTTATCCTTTAGGCTTTGAGAGTCTATAAATACCCAATTGGGGTAAGCCTAAACTCATCACTCAAATTACATTATTCTTTTCTCTCTAGTTTTATTAAAGTTTTCTCTTTTTATTTTTCAAGGTTTTCCCCTTTTTTTTCTTTTATTTTCAAGCTTTGTTTTCAAAATTCTAAGTATGACTTTTGTCATGCTTAGTTAAACTTTTCAAAAGTTGAGAGTTGTCGCGATGATTCAATTCCAACGGGAGAATTGAAACGGTCCCTTAATATCTTCGGAATATCTCTCTCAATCTCTGCGCTTATTTTTCAAAATCAAAACAGTTTTCAAAATCAAAGATTGACTTTGGTTAAGAGGTTGTTGTGATTAAATGTGTGGTAGGAAGATTCAGCTTATAGAAAGCAATTCGACTTCCTGGGAACACACTTGGCGAGATTGTTTTGCCAAGAGGGAATTGGGATCGGAATTGACGGTTATAGAAGCAACAATCCGAGTCGGACGCTACGAACTTAAACGGTAATTGATCTATGACAATTGATGTCGTTAGAATCAATTATCGAAGTTAGAATCAAAGATTGCCTTGGGTGTTCGGTATACAAGATAGAGTCACGGGGATAGCCCTTGTAGACAAAGTAACCGACGTGAATCCCGAAGACAAAATCTTATTCGATGATCTAAAGGAAATTGAATCAAAGCGAAGCTTGAGGCGATTTTTACCATATTTATTCACAATCTTCATCATCCTATTTTTACTTTAATTGATTTAATTTATTTACTCGTTTTTACTATTTAAATCTCATATTGCAAACCCCCCCTATTTTACTATTTTTTGCCTGGTTAAAAACCATTCAAACATAAATTTGTGATTTTATAAGTACCTGAGGATTCGACCCTTATTTCTCTATACTACGTATCTCCTTATTTATTAATTGAGAAAAATGAATTTATTTTGACACCGAAACGATAGTTGTCACCATCGTTTAGGACCTATTTTCATTTGCTCCGGTAATGAGGACATTACATTGGCAAAACACCAACACATTTTCAAGTGTTTGTATGAAGCATGCTTTCAACCTTTTCTTAACTCATTTGATGTCTTTTCTTTTTCGTTTTTAGAAACTTTTTTAGTTGACAGAACAACTTCTCTCATTCCTCCACATGTTTTGTGACAACCCATAACTTCCTATCATTATGTTCATCATTTCCTTTAAGGTCTAATTCAACTGTTTTGCTACTCCATTTGATTTAGGATAATATATTGGTGTCACTTCACGAATAATATCATATTGTGCACAATGGTTTGACATATTCACCACCACTATCACTTCTTATCATCTTAATCTTTTTATTAAGATGGTCTTCAATTTCTTATTTATAGAGAATAAATTTCTCTATAACTTTACTTTTTCTCTTTTATCAAATAAAAATAGCAATATTTTTGTTATCATCAATGGAGCTAATAAAATATTTATTTTCACTCATTTGTGCCATTATTGTGAATTTTAAGAAATTGACCACTAAAATTTTCTTAGCGTCAGTGTTCACCATTTTGTGTTTATGGTCAAATGTTAACCATAATTTTTTATCCATCTTATGGATACTATACATTTTATATACAGTGTATTTGAAAATCATTTCAGGATGTAGTTCCGAAGTCAGAATGGTCCCAAGCTTTAACAGAAGTAAATACGATAACAATGTTTACTTTATCCTCTCTAATAGTAGGTGATCATCCAATATTTATAGAATGTGAGTTTGGTGATTTTATCTATGGAATTTAACAAGTTTCTCATTATGTCATGACCATCAACATCATTAAATTTTAATTCAAAACATAAGTAGAGCCAATACTCCAGATTGTGAGTTTGGTGATTTGAGAAGTTAGAATTGATAATAATTTCAACAATAAACCAAAAATAAATTTTAGTTTATTCTACTAACAATATTTATTTAGAAACTAAAATTTTGAAATAAATCAGTAACAAAGTTGTTACTTTCAAATGATTTCTATTATAAGTAATAATCGAATAAATTTTGTTAAAATTCCGATTGATTTTAACACGGAACCAGAAATTTCAAAAAATAGAAAACTAATTATCGTTTATTTTTACTTTTGTTACATGGCATAATCAAAATTTTAAAACAAAATCAGTAACAAATGTTAATTTAACTACAATTTTTGTTAAATAAATATGTCCACTTTGAGATTAAACAAACATGTTGAAACGGCAGGATAAATCTTGAAAAATACATTTATTTGTTATCTCGATTTTACCATGATTTTTGAATCGTATCAGATTAAAAAAGGTAAAAGAAAGAGTTTTGAATAATCTCAAATTAAAAGGAAATATTAAAATTTCACTTGTCTGATTTATTTCTTGTACATCATTATTAACTTCATCATGTCAACCAAAACTTGAACCATCAAAATTCAAGGTGTAACCAACTAAGTGCTCAACTACAAAGATCAAGGTCTTCTACCCATAACTTTGATCTACAAGTTGTTTTATCACTCTACACTAATTTTTAGGACAAGAAAAAAAGTTCTGAAATCCAATTATTGAAATTCCTACACATAAACTAGTGAAACAAGGTCTTATATTAAAAATTAAATGAAAAGTCATTACTCATAGAATTTTTGAATTCAAAATTTATAATTGATAAGAAACTTATTTTTTGCCTAAATTCCTCTTGATTTTCATCCAATATTTTTTTTTTCCAAATTTTTTGCGCTTCTTTACACATAACAAAGATTAACCTGAAAGAAGTTTATATAATCATGGATTAAAATTAAGAAACAATTATCTTAAGATTGTTTGAAAAAATCATTAATGTGAGAGTAAAATAGAAAAAAATAATAGCAATAATATTCAAATATCATTATAAAATTAAAGATTAAGAATGGGTTTACTTTGTCTTAGGATGGTTAAAAGTATAACAAATTGATATCATAATCACAACTAAGATGATAAAAAAACATAATTAAACTTTTAAAAATGAAAAAACGACACAGAAAAAATACTTTATTTCGTAGATTAATATATTGGAAATAATTGAGGCCTATCACTACACAGTTTCCTTAAGATAGACTTTTGGGCACTCCTTTGGTGCTCAAGATCATTGGTCGCCTGTCTCACAAGATTCAAGAGCTAGATGATCAACTACAGTAGCACAATTGTAGAGATCACAAACTATACTCTTGCTTTTATCTATCACCGGAAAACTAAAGGAGAAAAACTTTTCTAAGTTATTTCACGTTATTGACTTGTGAAAGCTTGTGAAACATGTCAACTTGTGAACTTGTGTTTAACCTAAAAGGTCAGCACAATATTTATAAATGACTCCCAAAGGAAAAAAACTAAGGCAAAGCAATCCTTTCGGGACTACAATACCGTATTCTAAACGAATAGAAATTTATTATGATTTATTTGTATTTTAATTGAATATAAATTCAAAAATAAATATATTTGCATTTATTCAAATATAAATTTATAAATAATATATTCCTATTTCAATCGAATATAAATTTATAATAATATATTCATATTTTAATTGAATATAAATCTTAAAACAATAGAACATTATCCTATTAGTATTTGAATTTTTACGAATCCGCACTATCTCTTTTAATTCGAAATATTCAAATAGATATGTCGTATTTAAGTAAAATTTAGTAATCAAATTCATCAATGAATTCAACATATTTTTCCAACACTTATCGAATTCGCAATGTATGTCTCGATCATTTTACGAATTAGTGAATTATGTTCAGATAGCTCATTACTGAATCTTGTTAAACCGAACCGAGGGAGAAACTATAATTTAGTGACGACATTGTAGTATTTCGATCTACACCAACCTTGTTTGACAATTCCTTGATCAAATTGAACTAATCAATTTCTTCTTCAAACAATATTTCGAAAGATTCTTCTCGCAATTAACAACTATTGAAAGTCTTATCATTATGAACAAGAAGATTTTGTAATTCTTTGATTTTATCATGCGAAGGTCATTCATTGTTTGTAGACAATATTACATAAATATTTACTTTCAATTGGTACGATAATGACAACCTTATACTACTTTTGAATTGTCACTTCCCCGGATTTAATGTCGACCACAGCCACGTCTTCGGACGCGATGAGAGGTGCTAGGACGTAGGTAGGAGAAGATCTCTGTGATGTTCGTCTCGATGGAGTGGAGGCGGTCGTGGACTTCATCCATTTGGGTTTTGCTAACGTGCGCCACCCTCCTCCAAGGGCTTTGCTAACGTGCGCCGTTTAATGAAACGGTACGCACGAACTGGGGTTTTTTTTCTACTTTGTGCGACTATTCACTGCTCTGTGGGTTCCGAAATTGGCATAGTTCGAATGAAATTTCCACAATTCTTCATCGTTTAAGTTTGAAAAAAATATTTGGTTCTTGCAAAATAAAAATAGAAATTAAATTAAACATGTTTGATCGAATAAAAATGAAACAAAAAGTGAAGATAAAAATAAAAAATGTAACGAAATTGAAAACAATGGGTTGCCTCCCATGAAGCGCTTTTGTTTAACGTCGTTAGCTCGACAACCTGATTTAGACTACATGTTCTGTGACAGACACTTCCACTTCATTCTCTTTTTCCAACTAAGAAGTTCTTTATGAGAAATTTGAAAATTCTCACATAGATTTCTTCGGATATTTCCCAATTTTAAAATCTTGTCCAGAAGAATGGCCGTCAAAACATCTTTTTTACCAAAAAAATGATTTCTTCAAACGGCTCCTTGATGATTTCGACTTAATTTTTAGTGCCTGCAAAAAGGAAGGTAAATCTTTAGTTTTTAAAGGAGTTAAGATCAAATTTGAATCAACAACTGAAATATTTTTCAACTCCCTTATGTCGTCTCTGTTATCATCCGACTCCTTGTATAAATCATCAACCAAGTTAGATTTACCATCAACAAGTTCAAAAATGCCAACAAAATTAATACTATGAACGTTATCCGAATATCTCATTGCTTTATAAACATCAAATTTAAGATCTCACTGTCGAACTCCATAGTAAGAATACCGCTTTGAACATCAATTTTTGCATTTGTCGTGCTCAGAAAGGGACGACCGAGGAGGATTTCAGAACCAATGTTGCTACGATCATTTTCCATATCAATCACATAAAAATCAGCAGGGAAAATTGAATTTTCTACCTCTACTAGAACATTCTCTATGAGTCCTTCAGGATAAATAATTGATTTGTCGGCTAGCTGAAGTGTAACTCTCGTCTCCTTCAAAGGCTTGGTGGAAATTAAATTATAGACGAAGAGAGGCATTACATTGATAGAGGCACCTAGATCGCACATAACTCGCTTGATTTTAACCTCACCAATTTTACAAGGTATTAAAAACATACCTTGGTCTTTATACTTCGGTGGAAGTGGTCGTTGGAAAACTGCTGAGACATTCGCGTCTAAATCCACTTTCTCGACCCCGGTAAGCTTCTTTTTAGTCGTACAGAGATCATTCAAAAATCGACAATACCTTGGAACTTTTCGGATAACCTCGAGGAGAGGTATGTTAACTTCAACCTTTCGAAGTATGTCTAATATTTCCTTTTCCTCAGTTTTTTTATCCTTTTTAACTAACCTCGATAGAAAAGGCGGTGGCACGTCATAGGGGGATGGCGTCTGGTTATCTATTTGCTCTTTATCATTCTCTTTCTGGGATCCTGCATCATCAGCTTCTTCTTTCCTCTAGGAGTTTGAATCTTCTTCTTTATTCTGGGATCTTGAACTTACCTCCTTTGGGTCTGGTTGTTCAACAATTGTACCGCTTCGGAGGGTGATGTCGCTAACATTCTCTATTGGATTTGGTTCAGTTTGTGATGGTAACCTCCTTTATGACTCTAATCTCCCCACGGTCTGAGTCAATTGGCTTATCTGTTTGTCCATCTCTTGGAAGTGGGCTTCAGTTCGAGTCTGTAATTTTTCCTGGGATAGTGCTAACCTCTCGACAATCGATTCTAATGATGACTTATACGGTTATTGCGGTGGTGGAGGTCTCGCTTGATAGCCTTGATTCGGTCTCAGGTTCTGGGCATAACTGAAGTTTGGATGATCCCTCCATCCGGGGTTGTATGTATTTCTGTAAGGATTATAGGCTCTTTGAGGAGGTCCCGGGAAATTCTCAACTGCGTTAACTTGAGCTGCTGCATCGTCTTGAATTAGTAGACAACCGTCTGTTGGATGATCATGTAATGCACATATTCCACATAATCAGTTTTTTCCTGTCTTTCTTGCAACAAGAGAGTTTACAACTTCAGTTAACTTGTCAATTTTATTTTCTAAGGAATATGAACTTATCTCATGAACCTTTCGAGAAGGTTCATTGTTTGTGCAAAATTATTGGGAATTTGCAGCCATCGTGGATATTAAGTCCTAGCTTCTGTAGGAGTCATATTCACCAAGGCTCCACCGCTGGCTGCATCGATCATCTTCATTTCCAGGGGAGATAGTCCTTCGTAAAAGTATTGAAGGAGTGTTTATTCGGTTAACCCATGTTGCGGGCAACTAGAACACAACTTTTTAAACCGCTCCCAGTAGTCGTAAAGTGACTCTTTATCAAGCTGTTTGATTCCGAGTATTATTCTTTGTAGTTCACTTACTTTTACCACATGGAAAAACCTGTCAAGAAAAAGATGAGTCATTTGAGCCCATGTAGTAATAAAATTAGGAGGAATATAAAATAACCATTCCTTATCCGAATTGACTAAGGAAAAAGGAAAAGCTCTAAGTTTGATTTGGTCCTCGGTTACTCTTCGTGGTCTCATGCTGGAGCAGACCATATGAAATTCCTTGAGATGTTTGTGTGGATCCTTGTTCGGCAATCCGGGGAATGTAGGGAGGAGGTGAATAAGGACGGTCTTTAACTGGTTTGGAGTTTCGCCTTGGGGAAAATCAATGCACATAGGTCCTTGTTCAGAGGGTGCCGCGGCTAACTCCCGAATAGTAGGTTCGACCATCGAAATTGTATTAGCGAATTCACCTGAGTTTGATTCTTCTTCTGGATTTGTTTATTGTCTCCTTCTTTCCTGAAGTGTCTGTGCGTGGAGTCTCCTAGCTTTAGCTTCAATCTCCGGGTCGTACTCCACTAATGTGCCCAGATTAGTCCTGGTCATAAATCAGAAACAAACAAAAATTAATAACTTTCGCGAAGTCCCCGGTAACGGCGCCAATTTGACAACTGTCGTTTCGGTGTCAAAATAAATTCCTTTTTCTCAATTAATAAATAAGGAGATACGTAGTATAGAGAAATAAGGGTCGAATCCTCATGGACTTAGAAAATCATAAATTTATGTTTAAATGGTTTTTAACCAGGCAAAAAATAGTAAAATGGGGGGGTTTGCAATATGAGATTTAAATAGTAAAAACGAGTAAATAAATTAAAGCAATTAAAGTAAAAATAGGATGATGGAGATTGTGAATAAATATGGTAAAAATCGCCTCAAGCTTCGCTTTGATTCAATTTCCTTTAGATCATCATATAAAATTTTCTCTTCGGGATTCACGTCGGTTACTTTGTCTACAAGGGCTATCCCCGTGACTCTATCTTGTATACCGAACACCCAAGGAAATCTTGGATTTCAACTTCGATAATTGATTCTAACGACATCATTTATCCTAGATTAATTACCGTTTAAGTTCGTAACGTCTGACTCGGATTGTTGCTTCTATAACCGTCAATTCCGATCTCAATTCCCTCTTGGCAAAACTATCTCGACAAGTGTGTTCCCAGGAAGTAGAATTTCTTTCTATAAGCCGAATCTTCCTACCACACATTTAATCGCATAAACCTCTTGACCAAAGTCAATCTTTGATTTTGAAAACTGTTTTGATTTTGAAAAATAAGCGCAGAGATTGAGAGAGATATTCCGAAGACATTAAGGTACCGTTTCAATTCTCTCGTTGGAATTGAATCATCGCGACAACTCCCAGCTTTTGAAAAGTTTAGCTAAGCATGACAAAAGTCATACTTAGCATTTTGAAAACAAAGCTTGAAAATAAAAGAAAAAAAGGGAAAAACTTGAAAAGTAAAAAGAGAAAACTTTAATAAAACTAGAGAGAAAAGAATAATGTAATTTGAGTGATGAGTTTAGGCTTACCCCAAGTGGGTATTTATAATCTCTCAAAGCCTAAAGGATAAGCAAAGAAAATAATTAAATAATACAAAAGATAATTGTTTTTAAATTTAAATTTAAACTTAAACTAGTCTCCTAATGCAACTCTACTCGTCAATCTTCCAGAAGGCGTGCGGATGAAGTCTTCTAGAAATCGCCGCTAACTGGACCTTCTAGAAACTACCACGTCAGACCGCGTCGTGTCCATGTCTCTAGCCGTGGCCAAATAATAATAAAAATGCAGAATTCGCCCGTTTTATCACTAATTCTGGAAAGTAAGGACCTGCACAAAAATAGGCATAACACAACCAAATCAGCAGCAATAACTCCACAAAATCGAAGAAATAACGAACAAAGATTAACGATTCTGAACACTCATTAGATGAGAATAGAAGTCGTGTCATGGAAATACTTAAGAAAATAGTTATAATTAGATCCACAATGGGATTTAAGTTTATAGCTCTAGACAAGTCAAAGAATAAGTTATACAACTTTAGAATTTCTTGAAGGATATTCCTGAATGGCTGAAACATGTTCCCACAATATGCATATACTGTGACTAGCATAAAATTTCATGTATAATGGTAAGTCGAGACATATGCATCATTGACATAATATCATTAGACAATTGATCTCAAACGAAGTTATCTTTATTGATTTTATAATATCGAATGATAGTATCGTAGATCTACTAACCAAAGGGTTAAATCGAGATCACGATGAGAAAACATCTAAAGGAATGAGTCTGAATCCCAAGGAATTTATAGACGTTATGTGAAGGAAAACCCAACCTAGTTGACTGGAGATCCCATGATCTAGGCTAAAAGGGACAAATTAATTGCATAAACCGTGTGTTTTCACTTAGGGTTTTCTTATCCCAAGTCCATTCCTATGATGTAAACGGTAAGCAAAGTGGTATAAGCTAAGAAAAACTTTTAATGACCATTGCGCTCTTCGATGATCCGAACATCGTAAGTCACCTATGCAAGAGTGAGGTGGGGCTATTTCAAGGAGACTATTAGGCATAGTTATTTCAAACTCATACATAACAAATGACATTCACAACTATATTGACATACCCATGAGAACTAAAATTCTTGTCAGAGAGGTAGTTGTGTGAAGTGTATCATCGTTTACACAAACAAAAGATCAATTCAAGGACATCACATATACTAGTTAGCCAGTAAAGTAAATATATTGTTAGAAGGGAAGGTTCAAAGGAGGATACCTACATATAATATGCAAATATTGATCGTAGAGTCTATGACCACATCGAGTCAAAATGTTTTGATAAAATCATCAATTTCATCCATGTGGGGGATTATTGAAAAAAATGTGTTGAATTCATTGATGAATTTAATAATTGATTTTTCCTTAAATAAGACATATATTTGAATATTTTAAACTAAAAAGATATTGTGTGGATTCTTTAAAATTCGAATATTAATGGCATAATGTTATATTATTTAAGGATTTATATTCAATTAAAATATGAATTTACATTCAATTAAAACAAGAATATATTATTTATAAATGTATATTTGATTAAATGAAAATATATTATTTATGAATCTATATTGAATTAAAATACGAATATAATATTACAAATTTATATCCATTTAGAATATGATATTGTAGTTTCAGAAAGATTGCTTTACCTTAGTTTTTTCCTTTGGGAATCCCTTATAAGTTAAACACATGTTCACAAGTTGACAACTTTCAGAAGCTTTCACAATTCAATAACATGAAACAACTTAGAAAAGTTTTCCTTCTTTAGTTCTTTAGTGATAGATAAAGGTAAGAGTATAGTTTGTGATCTCTACAATTGCAATATTGTAGCTGATCATCTAGTTATTGTATCCTGGGAGATAGATTACCAACAATCATGAACATCAAAGGATTGACATAAAATACATTTTATAGAAACTGTGTAGTGATATGCCTCAACTATTTCGATCGATCTATCAAATAGTGTATATTTTTCTATACCATTTTTATTATTTTTGAAAGTTTAATTTTATTTGTTTTATCATCTCATGTGTGATCATGGTCACACATTATTATACTTATAACAATTCTAAGACAGAGAAAATTCGTTCTTTATCTTTAATTTTTTAATAATAATTGAATATTATTATCATTATTTTTTATATTTCATTATCGAATTAATAGTTTTTTGATATAAGACGAATCTACACTCTTTAATGGAAGTGAATAGATAACCTTAATGTTGTCCCGATCTAGGAATGACAAAAGTAATGCCCTTGAATTGTAAGTATGGATGCAACAAGAAGATAAGTAAAGAGGATTAGTAAGGATAAAAAGGAATGGATAAGTAAAATAAAAATATGAAATAAAGATAAGAAAGAGTTGGATGTGGAATTGAATATGATGATTTTGATGGTCTTTAATGGAAGATGGTTGATGATGTTGGAGTTGAATGGATGATGGTGATGAAAGTGTATCTCAAACACGCCAAAGAAGAAGCTATACTATAAAGTACAACCCTGATCTTCACAAACTTGTTTGAGGGATTGTAATGGTTTCTTAAACCTAGTAGATATGAAATCTAGGAATTATAAGAATCAAGATGGAAAGTTTGATGCCACAAGTATAGAAACATACTTTCTTAATCGATAAAGTTCTTAAATAACTTGGAAGAGAGATTAACTCACAAAGAAGTTGTTTATAATATGAATGAGATGAGTACAAATGAAAGCAACCTCTCAATTTATAGAAAATAAGAGGGCATGGCCGAATAGACACCTAATGATTCGGCTAAATACATAACTCTAATGAAAGTACATAATTAATTAAGTGAATTAATATGTCCATAGGCTTGGTGATGGTTCGGGTAATCCTTCATAAAGAAGTATGATGTTTCGGTCATGCATGAATCAACCTCCCCTTGGCTGAATGGTGATATGTTTGTTCATCTTGGCGCCAAAAGTCATCTCTATTGGCCGAATGGTGATGTGCTTGTTCATCTTGGCGCCAAAGTCTTCATGTGCAAGGCATGTGTGTGGTGGCCGAATAGGCATGATGCTTGCCTTATATCTCTTCATGATTTAAGCCTCTATTTGATGAGATCTCTTCACCAACGTGCACCTTGATGAAAGGGCATCTTCATGTATAGCAACATTCATGAAAGGTCACAATTGTTGGAAGGTAACCTTTCATGTTTGATCTAGTTCTAAGGTGAATGAGCTGGAGGTGAGCTAGCCATAGGTGAGTTGCAACATGATGAACGTTCTGGGAGCTCTTTGTGGAAAGGCACCTCTTGGAATGATAACTATTCGTGAAAAGGTACGATTTCACAAAAAATGACTTTGGATTTATTTGACGTGTCATGAGTGGTGATGATGATGGTGCAGTTCCCCAGCTGAATTAAAGTCATCTTCTAGCTCGAATCTTCAGCTCAACCCAGCTATGAGCTCACTAGTCTCCGGATAACTTTTCACCAAATGTTCCTTATGCTCTTCTAAACGACCCCATATAAGTTTCCTTGATGTTGCTTTCACCATTTAGCTCAAAATAGCTCCCATAGTTGTGGTCGAATGCACTTACATTCAAAACATAGAAACTAAGTTAAGTAGATGAACTATTATAAAGTAATAATGATGTTCATATTATTAATATGTGGACTATAGAATATAATGATAACTCATGCCTCACATAATAATGAATGAGTTATTATCATTACAGCTATTGATTTAAAATATATATATGAATATATCTATGTTATAATAACTGAAATATAAATCATTGTGTAGAAAAATAGAAAGTTTCTCCCCTTGAATTTTATGAAATATTGGAGAATTAAGGATAATCATGATGTTGAATCGGATCGCATCATCCCCCCTTCTTTTAGGTGATTTGTCCTCAAATCGAAAGGTGGTTTCTCTATAGTGTCCTTTAATCCAATAGATGCAATAGGTACCTTTATGAAAAGGTTCATGTCCTTTGAATAAGTGCTTTGAATGTACATGATCTAAAAAGAAAGAAAACTTTCTTAAGTAAAAACATGATTAAACATAATTAAAAACAAGATGTACTCCCTATTTGTGTTTGATTGATGTTCAAATATCATGTCTGTTGAAGACATATTGCTTTGCATGATTTCATTTAGCATCCTAAAAGTTATGTTCCATGGCTCTCTAATAGATGTGTTCGTTGAATCATGAATGATTATAACTCTTGGAATAGAAATGTCCACTGAATCCTCATAAGTCACGTCCTTTGGATGAGAAAATGTATCCTTTTGCTCCTCATTAGACATATCTTTTGAATCATTAAAGGTCATGTCCCCTACTCTTCTAATTTGAAAAGTTGTGTCGCTTGGAACATCATGTAAATCAAAGAAATTTTCTGCATTTTCAAAGTTAGAAGAATCTTCTTCGATCTTGCATTTTGACAATAAGCACTTTCGTATCAAGCACTTAGATGCATAAGCACTTGTTTTCTGACTAGTTTCCTCCATGATTGATGACGATTTCCCTTTCCTCATGGTCTTAACACTTTTTTTTTCATTTTGATTTGATCGTTTTGAACTTGTCTCGGCGTCAAAGGGGTAAGGACAATTTTCTTTCCTCCATGGTTGAACAAGTATTGGTTTGTGAAACAATCATGGATATTCTTTTTGTTATATTGCCATGGCCTCCCAAGAAGTAGATGGCTAGCATGCATAGGAATGACATCACACATAACCTCGTCCTTGTATTTTCCAATCGAAAAAGAAACTATCACCTGTTTGTTGACGTTGAGTTCTCCTCGTTTGTTGAACCATTATACCTTATATGGACTTAGATGCTTTATGGTTTTTAACTCCAGCTTTTTCACCATGATTGAACTTTCTACGTTGGTAAAACTACCTCCATCTATGATCATGAAACATACCTTGTTATTCACATGACATCGTGTATGAAAGATATTTTCTCGTTGTGCATTATCCTCCGTCACTTGTGTACTCAAACTTCTTTTAACCACAAGAATTTATCCTTCAATGGGATCCTCAATTTTTGATTCTTCATTGACATCTGCTGGTGCTTATTCTTATTCTTCTTCAGTCTTAGATTCAATGTCACCATTTCCGTGTAAAATCATTGTGTTCCGGTTGGGACATTGTGTAGAGACATTCCCCTTCCCAAGACATTTAAAGCACCGAATGTCCCTTGATCGTTCAATTATTTGCTTTCCTCGGTTGTCTTTGTTTAATTGTTGAGTCTTGGAAGATTTGACCTGCTCTTTGCTAGGAGTAGGAGTAGATTTCTTCAAGTTGTTTGGACTCCATTTTGAAGGTATAGGCATGACATTGCGAGATGTAGATATTCTCCATATTTTCTTTTCTATGTTCATTGCTATTTGCACCATTTCATTTAGTTCAATGTAATGGTATAACTTCAAAGTGTTGGTAATTTCTAGATTAAGTCCAATAAGAAATCTAGTCATGGTTGCTTCATGATCCTCCTCAATATTGACTCGAATCATTGCTACTTCCATCTCCTTCTAGTAATCCTCCACACTCCATTGGCCTTGTTTAAGATTCTGCAGTTTCTGAAACAAGTCTCGGTGATAATGAATAGGAATGAAACGTTTGCGCATTATACCTTTTATTTCAGGCCATGTTAAGATTTGTCTTTCTCCATTCCTCCTTCTGGTAAGAGTAAGTTGATCCCACCATATCAAAATATAATCCATGAACTCCACTGCTTCCAATCTTACTTTCTTTTGTTCGAGATAGTTGTGGCAACTGAAAACATGTTCCACCTTGCTTTCCCATTCAAGATAGGCTTCGGGATCATTTTTCCCTTGGAATTGAGGAATCTTGATCTTGATGTTACTCATGTTATCATCAAGATTGGCATGCCTAGGTCCTTATAACATTACTGGTTCTACTCCATCATAATTTTCTAGACATCATCTTCTTGAAAAGGTTATTATCTCCTAGGGGTATCATTATTTCAAGCTTGTGGTAAATTTCGATGTTGATCTATCTTGTCATGAAGTGCATCAAACTCTTCATGAAACATTCTCATCATTTTGTCAATTAATGCTTGCATTTACAAGTTTGGTTGACTTGCATTTTCTCTAGGACTTTGAGAAATGGTTAGTAAACAAATAAAATAATGTAAACCTTACCAGCACACTCACAAAGCCTCACAATCTTTACTCCAAAGAAAAGATAAGAAGTCACTCTACTCAACACTCATGTTTACATTCGGGAATATAAGTTGGGTTTTAACGATTCCCCTTATGATCTCACCCACTCAATATGCCTTTTTCCACTCTATCTCTCTTGTTAGGTCCTTTTAAGAACTAACTCAAGATTAGAACAAGTTATTTCTCTCTTGTGTGTATCGATTTCAATATAGGTTAGGTAGAAAGGAAAAGATGAAATGAAAAGATAGAAGAAATGATTTAAGGAAATGAAAAGAAGGAAATGATTTAAGAACATGTAAATGAAAGCAAAGAAGGAATAGGTGACTTAAAACCCAAGAACAACACTTACTGTACCCTTTCACGAGACACAATAAGGTTATCTTCCTCAGTGTAGATATGCCTCGTTGATTGACTTGAAATGTAAATGCACTTTCCTTGGCTTTGAATTTCTTTTTGCTGGAAATTTCTTTTCTTCCTTTTGTTCTTTCTTTTTGTTTTTGCACTCCTTTATTTGATGTAGGAGTTTTGATTTCCTTTTTGAACTTCTTTTTCTTTTGTTTTTGTTTTTGCATGCCAATGACACTTTTGTGTCAATCCAACTATGCTCTGAATACCGTTTGATATAAGACGAATCTACACTCTTCAATGGAAGTGAATAGATAGCCTTATTGTTGTCCCGATCTAGGAATTACAATAGTAATGCCCTTGAATTGTAAGTATGGCTGCAATAAGAAGATAAGTAAAGATGATTAGTAAGGATATAAAGGAATGGATAAGTAAAATAAAAAGCTGAAATAAAGATAAGAAAGCGTTTGCTGCGGAATTGAATATGATGATGTTGATGGTCTTTAATGGAAGATGGTTGATGGTGTTGAAGTTGAGTGGATGATGGTGATGAAAGTGTATCTCAAACTCCCCAAAGAAGAAGCTATGTTAGAGAGCACAACCCTAGTCTTCACAAACCTTCTTAAGGGATGGTAATGGTGTCTTAAACCCAATAGATATGAAATCTCGAAATTATAAGAATCAAGATGGAAGGTTTGACGCCACAAGTATAGAAATATACTTTCTTAATCAATAAAGTTCTAAAGAACTTGGAAGATAGATAACTCACAAAGAAGTTGTTTTATAATATGAATGAGATGAGTAAAAATGAAAGAAACCTCTCAATTTATAGGAAATGAGAGGGCTTGGCCGAATAGGCACCTAATGATTAGGCTAAATACATAACTCTAATGAAAGTACATAATTAATTAAATGAATGAATATGTCCATATGCTTGCTGATGGTTCGACTAATCCTTCATAAAGAAGCATGATGTTTCTGTCATGCATGAATCAACCTCCCATTGGCCGAATGGTGATATGTTTGTTCATCCTGGTGCCAAAGTCATCTCCCTTGGCCGAATGGTGACGTGCTTGTTCATCTGGGCACCAAAGTATTCATGTGCAAGGCATATGTGTGGTGGCCGAATAGGCATGATGCTTGCCTCATATCTCTTCATGATTTAAGCCTCAATTTGATGAGATCTCTTCACCAACGTGCACCTTGATGAAAAAGCATCTTCATGGATAACAACATTCATTAAAGGCCATAATTCTTGGAAGGTAACCTTTCATGTTTATGCTAGTTCTAAGTTGAATGAATTAGAGGTGAGCTGGCCATAGGTGAGTTGCAACATGATAAACGTTCTGGAAGCTCCTTGTGGAAAGGCACCTCTTGGAATGGAAACTATTCATGAAAAGGTACGATTTCACAAAAATTGACTTAGGACTTATTCGAAGTGTCCTGAGTGGTGATGATCACTTTGCAGTTCCCCAGCTGAATTGAAGTCATCTTCTAGCTCGAATCTTTAGCTCAACCCAACTATAAGCTCACTAGTATTCGGACACCTTTTCACCAAATGTTCCTTATGCTCTCCTAAGCGACCCCATATAAGTTTCCTTGCTGTTGCTTTCACCATTTAGCTCAAAATAGCTAACATAGTTGTGGTCGAATGTACTAACATTCAAAACATAGAAACTAAGTTAAGTAGATGAACTATTATAAAGTAATAATGATGTGCATATTATTAATATGTGGACTATAGACTATAATGATAACTTATGCCTCACATAATCATGAATGAGTTATTATCATTGTAGCTATAGATGTAATATATATATATATGAATATATCTATGTTATAATAACTGAAATATGAATCATTGTGTAGAAAAATAGAAAGTTTCTCCCCTTGAATCTTATGAAAGGTTGGAGATGCAAGGATAAACATGATGTTGAATCGGATCACATCATTTTTTCTAATAGTAAGTCATGTTTAATTGTTTCATGAGTATGTTAAAGAAGATATATGTGTTTCCAGTGCCCAAAAAAAAGATGCAACTTATTTTATTGAAGCAGAACTTGAAGCCTTGGATCTATTTGTTTATAAGATAAAACAAGAGAGAAAAAAATAATGGATTGAAGAACTCAAAGAATGGTTAATCGTTGTGTATGGGGTTTATGAAGTTTGAAATTATATTGGGCTGTTATTATTAAATTAAAGTTCTTACAATAAAGTATTCCATTTTGTTTTGTGTCAAAAGCATTCAGAAAAGGTTGTTTAAAATTAAGAAGGGATGACATAATGGTTTATAATAACATAAACATGGAATTCTTCAAGTTCATTCTTATATTTCATATCAAAACACCTGGTTGACAGTGATTGTTTGCTTGCTTATGGAAACACATATGAAGGTCGTGCTTCTATCTTAGAATTCTATATTATATTTCCAAACTAAAGGTGTCATCGTAGATAGGCACACATGATTATTGCTTGGTTGCTTGCCTCATTAAATAATCTATTTTAAGTTTGTGAATCCTTATCTGTCTAGCTTGAGTTTATAGAAGATAAATCGTCCTTTAGAATACATTCTTCACATATTCAATCTTCAAGTTTGTACTTCACAATGATGATCGAAATGCACAAAAAATTATGAATAAGATGTTAAAATAATAGTTTTGTTAATATATATAGCAAATAAAAAAAAAATAAAATTTTGGGATAACGAAGGTTGAGATGATAATTATGAAATTTATAAGAAATGAATCTTACATTTGATGTTACATACAAAACATGTATTAACTAGGTCCACCCAACCAACAACTCCTCATATATCACAACAATTTGACTAACAAACAAATAAAGAAGCATGGAAGGCAATGTAACACAATCGTTTACGAACAAGAGCAGAATAAAAAATTAAAGGCATTTATCGATGAATTCAGGTTTGATTGCTCGAGATTTACCCAGTTCGTGGTTGATTTCTTCATATAAGGAAGTGAATGGAGAAACCTTTTTAGAGACAAACATAGATGTTAGAAGAAGAAAATAGTTGAGAGAAATGAGGTTTACAGTTTCCTCGATGCAAGGAAATATATAAGAAGAAAATGTTTAGCATATGTAAAATAAATTTCAATTGCAACATAATAAGTCTTTAATAATATTTGTAAAATGTTGTAACCTAAAATATGTTCCCGAAACCAGAATTAATACAACATTCTACAACAAATTCGATTTAAACATACTTGAATATCATGAAGTTAGCGAAGTTTACAAGTTACAAATGGCCATGTGGGAATGTCTGCTATATACGATTGAAAAAAAAGAAAAGGAAAAACAATGTTTCAAATGATGACCATGTAGATCTAACAAAAAAATTTGTACATAAGAACCATCCTAGTATTAAGATAAAAATGCACCCACTAACAATTTAATCTGAGAAAGATTATTCCTGATATAGTCTCGAACATTGTGTGTTTTTGCCAAATTAGTCAAATACTCCCGGATTGTTCCACCTTGTTCTGTGTTCATTTATAATAAACATTGAATTTAAAACAAATAAGATAATTAATGAACCATATTTTCATTTAGATAAAGAAGTGAAATAAATTTTGTGTTATACCAGAGTCATTGTCATTCCATGATGAAGCGTCAAAGGGATGTAAACTTATGTAAATGTATGGCTACAAAATAGAGAAATATAGAGTTAACAAAATTTTTGAACATATAGCTAAACATAATTATTTTCAAACAAAACAATTTAGTGAACTTACTGGACTATAACTCATTTTTGTTGAAGAATCATCCACCAACAATATATTTTATTGGGAGAATTGATTATACATGTAACCCCTAGACTCGACATAGATGTTACGACCGAATCTCGAAGGTCGCATGTCATATTTAGAAATCCTTTTTATATTCAAAACGTCATTGAAATCTATATCAGTGAATAATATATATATAAAACAATTAAAATACAAAAAATATCAAATGTACGGTTCATACAGTAAACATATACATATACCAACATTGAAAGCAAACATGTTCAAAACAAAATACTGATAATACAAATACATTAAGACAATAATGAAAACATGCATCACCAAAATTTAACAGAAAAGACATATAGAAATATACACGGGGTACAAAAAGACGAACGATTGATCCTCCTGATGCCAAGTATGTTAGCTATTTTCTATTAATATATGAAAAGTTAAAAAATTAAAGAGTGAGGTAAAGAGCCCAGTGTGCTTATTGCGATGCATAAAAACATTCTGATAAATACTTCGACAAAAATTAATTTATAAAGCATGCTTTTAAGATATGAACTGTAACACCCAAATTCCCGTTTATGCTTTCGTACACGAGTCATAGATGTCACATCACTTTTAAAACTTTCCACTTTTGAAAAACCAATATAAAATTTTTCTTTTCAAATCATAAAAAGGTTTGATTCAATAAACTAAAACATTCAGTTACTTATAATATGTAAATAGATCTCAAAGGCTCGAACATCTTTAATTTTTTTATATCTTAGTTCAAAATACTTTTCAAAGCATTATAATAAATCTATTACATGTCAACTAACAACATCAAAAGTGGACATAGTTGTCGTACAGTTACTGATGAGACAAACCTTAAATAACAATGTCAGATGCACTCCTTACTTTGTTTGCTAAAAACCTACGCGTGAAATAAATACATGTTAGTGAGGCAATAACACTAATGAGGCGAAATCAAATACATCAATATATCATAACTATCAAATTCGAATTTAATTGTTTTCAAATCATTATAAGTTCTTTGGGGTGCATACGTAGTGCCGATATGGTCGTTCATAAACTTATTATGAATTCTATGGGTTGTACACTTAGGGCCGATACGGTCGTTCATAAACTTATTATGAATTCTATGGGTTGCACACTTAGTGTCGATACGGTCGTTCATAAACTTATAATGAATTTCATGGGTTGCACACTTAGTGTCGATACGATCGTTCATAAACTTATTATGAAATTCGTGGGTTGCAAACTTAGTGCCGATACAGTCGATCATAAACTTATTATGAATTTCGTGGGTTGCACACTTAGTGCCGATACAGTCGTTCATAAACTTATTATGAATTCCATGGGTTATACATTTAGTGCCGATAGTACACATTGTACTGATATAACAATGCAACATATGCATTTAACCCAGTGCAACTATAACTCTTAATGTACATAATAAAAGCTGCAATGATGTCTGACTATTCGGCAACTTTATCCTTGCCTTTTTTCTTTCTTGACTCCAGAGCTTGGTTATGATCTATACAAGCATCAATTAAGTACATATACCATATAAATGTTAGTATACTTTATAACATTTATACTTTAATAATACTTAAAAGTACTAATATATTCAATTTCTATTAAAATTCACCCTATCTAAAACATTTCAGACTCATTAGTATCGGTACCCCTAGTATGGTATCGATACTTCTATACTGTTAATCCCTTCAGTATCGATACCATTTCTACATTCCGGAATCCATGGTATTGATACCTTCTTCTTAGTATCGATACCCACATCATTATCGATACTAATTGCATCAATATCAATATTGTTAATCCTATTTCCCCAAATTTAAACCTATAGTATGGGTACTGTTCTTCCAGTACTGATACCCTTACCCAGATTTTCTATTTTTTAGCTCGATTTTTACCCTAATTTTGTTTAAATCTCTTACTTTTACCTCAAATAATATCCTTAAACTTAACATCACTTAACCCAACTAACTTTCCACCATTTAGCTTCTTATAACATCTAAATTCTCTAAAGAACATCCCAAAATAAGAATCATACTACTTCTTCATACATGTTTTTAATCACATCCAATGCTTCTAATCTATTATTTACTTCAATGACAAGCAAATTTACTTGTAATCCTTAATAAAAACTCAAATTTCATCATATCACTCAAAAACCCATTTTCTCCAATCATCAATATTTCACTCATCAAGGAGTTTTAATCATCCTTGAACTTTCCTTAATCCTCAATATCACTTAAGGTTTCAAAACGTTCCCATAAACTAAAGAATAAACTAACTCAAAGAAAACTTACCTTGGCTATGGGAGAGCACGGATGATGGGGAAGAAAAAGGAGAAGAAGAAAAATAGCTAGCCTTTTTAAACTTTTCTCTTTTCTCTCTTAAATCCCTAATAAAGATGAATTTTAAATCCATTTCCCTCTAAAGGACCAAAATGCCCTTTTATTCTTCCATTCATACTAATTGGTCTTAATTAAATCATTTCTTATACTTGACCATTTATTTAATTTAATCTTCCATATTTTTAGATAATTTCATTATGGTCACCGACCTGATATTTAGGGTATTACAATTTTCCCCTTAATAAAATTCGTCCTCGAATTTTAAGGAAGTACTTGATATGAAGAGGAGTAGAAACTACTTCCTCATATCCTCTTCTCTTTCCCAATTAAGTTCTTTTACTTTGTGATTTTACCAAAGTACTTTAACCAGAGGAATCTTCTTATTACGCAGTTTTTTATTTTCTCGAGCCAAGATCGGCACTGGTTCTTCCTCGCAAGTTAATTCTGGTTGGATATATATTTCTTTGGGTGTGATGATATGAGATAGATCTGATCAGTACTTTCTAAGCTTCAACACATGGAAAACATTATGGATCTTGTCCATATCAGGAGGCAAAACTAACTAATAAGCAACAAGTCTTACCCTTTTTAAGATCTCATAAGGTCCAATAAATCTCAGACTCAACTTTCCTTTGTGCACAAACCATAATACTTTCTTTCAGGGTGATACTTTCAGAAATATCATATCCCCACGTGATATTCAATCACTTTTCTTTTTAGATCATCATATGATTTTTGTCGATCCAAGGCTATCTTCATATTATCTTGGATAATTTTCACCTTTTCCTCTATTTCTTTCATCAAATCCGAGCCAACTAAGTCTCAATCTTTTAGCTTAAACCAATTTAAGGGTGTTCTGGACTTTCTCCCATACATGGCTTCATACAGGGCCATCTTAATACTCGATTGGTAACTGTTATTATAAGCAAATTCCTCTAAAGGAAAATATCTTTCCCTTGATCCTTTAAACTCAATCACACATGCCCTTAGCATATCCTCTAATATATGTATAGTTCATTCTGACTGCGCATCTGTTTGAGGATGAAAAGATGTACTGAAATTCAATCGAGTACCCAATGCCTCATGCAAGGACTTCCAGAATCTTGAAGTAAACCTTGGGCATCGATCAGACACTATCGATATAGGGACTCCATGTAGCCAAACTATTTATTTTATATACAACTCTGTATATTTATCCATCGAGTAATCTACCCGAACTGGAATAAAGTGTGTTGTCTTGGTCAATTTGTCTACAATTACCCAAATTGAGTCTTTTTTACCTGATGAAAAAGGTAGCCCCGAAACAAAATCTATTGTAACTCGTTCCCAATTCCACTCAGGGATGGATATTAGTTGTAGCAATCTGGAAGTTACTTGATGTTCAGCTTTCACTTGCTGACATGTCATGTATCTCGCAACAAACTCTGATACAACGCTTTTCATGCCAGGCCACCAATAATGACTCTTTATATCCTGATACATTTTATTCTCGCATGGATGCATAGTCAAAGGACTATAATGTGCCTCAGAAATAATATCTTTCTTCATTTCATCATTATCAGGAATGCAAAGTCTTTCACGATAATATAAACTTTCATCATTCCACATTTCGAAGTTTTTGACCTCTTCTTTTTCTACTTGCGCAATTCTTGCCAAGTATTTCTTATCTTGACATTACAGCTCTTTTACCCAATCCAAAAACATTGACTTTAACTTAAGTTTAGCAATCAAGGAACCATCTTCCTTTAAAGGCATACATGTATCCAAAGCTTGTAGAGTGGAAAAAGTCTTTCGGCTAAGTGCATCTGCTACTACATTAGCCTTCCCGGGATGATAATTGATGATCAAATCATAATATTTTAAAAGCTCGATCCATCTTCTCCATCTCAAGTTTAGTTCTTTTTGAGTCAGCAAGTACTTTAAACTCTTGTGATCTGTATAAATATGGCATCACTCACCAAACAAATAAAGATGCCAAATTTTCAAGCAAACACTACCGCTGCCAATTCCAAATTATAAGCCGGGTAATTTCTCTCGTGATTCTTCAGTTGTCTTAAGGCATAAGCTGTAACTTTTCCATCTTGCATCAGCACACATCTCAATCCATTATGGGATGCATCACTGAAAATGACATAGTCTTTAACCGACTCAGGTTATACAAGCACTGGTGCCTCTGTTACAATCCTCTTTATCATTTTTAAACTTTCTTAAAATTTCTCCAGCTAAACAAAAGACACGTCTTTCCTCAACAATTTAGTTAACGACGAAGCCAAAATTGAAAAGTTCTTCACAAACCGCTTATAATAACCAGCATGTCCCAAGAAACTTTGAACTTTCGACACATTCTTTGAGGGTTGCCATTTCACTATAGCTTGAATCTTTTTGTGATATACTCTTATGTCTTCTGCGGAGACTATATGACCAAGGAAAGAAACCTCATCTAACCAAAACTCACACTTGGATAATTTGGCATACAATTTATTTTCTCAAAGTGTATGAAGAACCACCCGAAGATGATCATCATGTTCTTATATTGACTTGGAATACACCAAAATATCATCTATAAATACCACCACGAATTGATCCAAGTAAGGTTGAAATACTCGGTTCATCAAGTCCATAAATATTGCAGGATCATTAGTCAATCCAAATGGCATCACCGCAAATTTGTAGTGTCCATACCGAGTCCAAAAAGTGATTTTTAAAATATTATCCTCTTTGATCTTTAATTGGTGGTATCCCAACCTAAGGTCTTTATTAGAGAATAACGTTGTGCCTTCTAGTTGATCAAACAGATCACCAATCCTCAAAAGAGGATAATTGTTCTTTATCGTTACTTTATTTAACTAATGATAGTCGATACATAATTGCATAGACCCATCATTCTTTTTCACAAATAGTATAGGTGCTCCCCAAGGAGAAATACGGGGTTTGATAAACCCCTTATCAAATAGTTTTTGCAATTGGGATTTTAATTCTCTTAACTCCATTGGAGCCATTCGATATGGAGACATAGAAACAGGTTTGGTACCCATGTAAACCTCAATCCAGAATTTTACCTCATAACGTGGAGGTAAACCCAATAATTCTTCCAGAAAAACCACCGGAAAGTCTTTAACCGTTGGAATATTATTTAGTCTCACTTATTGTACTCGAGTGTCTATCACGTTAGCTAGGAAATCTATACACCCTTTTGTCATCATTTTCTTTGCAGTCATGGCTGATATCACATTGGATGGTGATTTTGCTATTTTACCGATCACTACTATTTCTGAGCCTTCTGCATCCTTAAAAAATAATTATTTCTTACGACAATCAACCCATCCATGATGTGGAGAGAACCAATCCATGCCCAAAATATTTTCAAACTCATAGAAAGGAAACTCTATCAAGTTTTTCGGGAACACAACCCCTTGAATATTTATCGGAAGTTTTCTACACACCCGCGTTACCCTCACACTATGGCCTATGGGGTTTACCGCTATCATCTCACTAAAGATTGGTTCTAAAGGAATTACTCTAGCTCTAATCAACTTTGTACAAATATAAGAGTGTGTAGAACCAGTGTCATTCAAAACAAATACATGTTAACGAAAAAGATGGATTGTACATGTTAATCAACTTTGTACAAATATAAGAGTGTGTAGAACCAGGGTCATTCAAAACAAATACATGTTAATAAAAAATATGGATTCATTAGTCTTAATATTATAAATTCAGGCCACTCCCCGAGTCTCTTTTCGTTGGTTTGACTCAGATTGACCACCGAATCTTCCTCTTCCTATACTTCTAATTGATGTTGCTACTAATCTCTTAGTTTGCACTGGTCTATCTCCGAATCTCTGTGAATCATTTCGGGCACAGACACCAGTTTTTGTACAATGGAAACAAGTACCAGAGAGCAATCTACACACTCCCCGATGAAATTTTCCACATGTCTGGCATGGATTAGTTCTTTCTCTATATGCTCTACCCGAGCTAGCAGCAAAAGATTGTGATTGTTTAGTTTTTTGAGAGGCTGCAGCAGAATTAACTCTATCAATATATCAGGAACTCGAGCCATTGCGTCTCTTAGGATGATGGGAAGTTGAAGACATTCCAACTCTTTTTCCAATTTACATACTCTGATTTGCTGCTAGAGTCTCCTCTTGAGCTCTTTTAATAGCCTTAGCTCGATTAATAACTTCTTGCAAACTAGGAAAATTTAAAGCCCACATCATCTCTTTCAACTTAGGCTTCAAACCCTGAATAAACCAATCACATCGGGCTTTATCATTAGGAATTACCTCATTAGCATAACGACTAAGCTTGTTGTATTCAGCCTCATACTCATGTACTGATCGATTTACTTGTTTCAAATTAAGAAACTTCAGCAGCATTGACCGCATAAACTGCTCCCTAATATACTTGTTCTTAAACTCATCTTGAAAGAATTGCCAGGTCACTTGTTCAAGTGATGTATGCATTGTAGTATTTGACCACAACACTCGAGCATTAAAGGCTTTCCAACATCACCATAACGTCATTTAACCATAAATCAGCATCTATTGGACCTTCATCCTCTTCTCCCCGAAACTCAGGAGCTCCCAAACTTCCCAACTCTATTGGGATTAATATCCGCAGTGCTGGAGGAGAAGGGGAAGGTGGACGAGGTTGAAATTGAGTCAAAATGGCGTCAAAAGCTTGCATAAATTCTCTAAACTCTGGCACAGGCATACCCTGATGTGCAGGCACACTAGCGTTCTCAGATGGGATATGGTGCTTACTATTAGCTTTATAGCTCTCGCTACCTGACCCTTCTCTAAATTTTTAACCGGTCGCTCTTCATGAATTCGTAGAATCTGACATCTAATATAACACACATAAGGATAATACTTAAGTTAGTGAGGAGTGACATCAATCATATTCTAACTATACCCTATCAGTTACCTTGACATTTTAGTGGCATGTAAACCCTTTTTACATTAAAATACTTTCAATTCCGGTCAAGAATATGCTAAACCTATAGCTTTGATACCAACACCCAATTTCCTGTATATGATTTCGTATACGAGTCATATATGTCACATCACTTTTAAAACATTCCACTTCTGAAAAACCAATATAAAATTTTTCTTTTCCAATAACAAAAAGGTTTGATTTAATAAACTAAAACATTCAGTTACTTATAATATGTAAATAGATCTTAAAGGTTCGAACACCTTTAATTTTTTTTTTACATCTTAGTTCAAAATACTTTTAATAGCATTATAATAAATCTATTACATGCCAACTAACAACATCAAAAGTGGACATAGTTGTCGTACAGTTACTGATGAGGTGACCCTTGAATAACAATGTCAGATGCACTCCTTACTCTGCTCACTAAAAACTTATGCTTGAAATAAACACAAATTAAGTACTTACTTAGTGAGGCAATAACACTAATAAGGTGAAATCAAATACATCAGTGTATCATAACTATCAAATTCAAAATTAAATGTTTTCAAATCATTATAAGTTCTTTGGTGTGCACACGTAGTACCGATATGGTCGTTCATAAACTTATTATGAATTTTGTGGGTTGCTCACTTAGTGCCGATACGATCGTTCATAAACTTATTATGAATTTCGAGGGTTTCACACTTAGTGCCGATTGTACACATATTATTGATATAACAATGCAACATATGCATTTAACCAGTGCAACTATAACTTTTAATGTACATAATAAATGCACTCACCTGATATGCCTCACTATTATATTATAATGTTGTCCAACTATTCGATAACTTTATCATTGCCCTTTTTCTTGCTTGACATCGGAGCTTGGTTATGATATATACAAGCATCCATTAAGTACACATACCATACAAATGTTAGTATACTTTATAACATTTATTCTTTAATAATACTCAAAAGTACTAATATATTCAATTTATATTAAAATTCACCCTATCTAAAACATTTCAGGCTTATTATTATCGGTACCCCTAGTATGGTATCGATACTTCTATACTATGGTACCGATACTCCCTTCAGTATCGATACCATTTATGCATTCTGGAATCCATGGTATCGATACCTTCCTCTTAGTATTGATACCCACAATAGTATCGATACTCATTGCATCAATATCAATACTGTTAATCCTATTTCCCCAAATTCAAACCTATAGTATCGACACTGTTCTTCCAGTAACGATACCCTTCCTTAGATTTTCCATTTTCAGCTCGATTTTTACCAAAGTTTTTTTTGAATCTCTTACTTTTACCTCAAACAATAACCTTAAAATTAAAATCACTTATCCCAACTAACTTTCCACCATTTAGCTTCTTATAACATCCAAATTATCCAAAGAACATCATAAACCAATAATCATACTACTTTTTCATACTTGTTTTTAATCACATCCAATGCTTATAATCTCTTATATACTTTATTGACAAGTCAACTTTATGTGTAATCTTCAATAAAAACTCATATTTCATCATATCACACAAAAACCCATTTTTATTTAATCTCCAATATTTCACTAATCACTTAGTTTTAATCATCCTTGAACTTTCCTTAAGCCTCTATATCACTTAAGGTTTCAAAACTATCCCATAAACTAAAGAATAAACTAACTCAAAGAAAACTAACCTTTGCTATGGGAGAGCACGGGTAACGGGGAAGAAAAATGAGAAGAGGAAAAATAGCTAGTCTTTTTAACTTTTCATCTTTTCTCTCTTAAATCCCTAATAAAAATGAATTTTAAATCCATTTCCCTCTAAATGACCAAAATTCCCTTTCATTATTCTATTCTTACTAATTGGTCTTAATTAAATCAATTTTTGTACTTTACCATTTATTCAATTTAATCTTCCACATTTTTAGATCCTTTCATTATGGTCATCGACTTGATATTTGGGGTATTACATGAACACTACCCCATCTAGACACCATACTGTATAGGTTCCCCTGAACCATTCAGCCACATGTACACCTAGTAATGAACTTATACTTATAGCATAAGGACTTGTAGTAATGACTTACCCCGTGTATAAAACAAAGGAGCTTGAAGTAAGGTCTTACAAGTTAAAAACTAAGCCTGGGATACTTCCTGTAATAATACCCCCAATGATAGTAAATAAACATGTATTTGAGTGAAAACGATAGTTTAATTCTTTAAAACATGAAAATATTCCATATTCAAAAATCATATATCAAAGTACGGTAACTAAAGATCATGTCAGAAGTATACAATAAATAAGATATCAAAACCCAATGTATATGGTAAATTAGATATCATGAAATAAAAATATTTAATATCATCACAATTCCAAAATAATTTAGATGGGTAATTCAGAACAATTTTGTAACGCTATCAAGAACACACATGTATCCGTCTGAGAAGTCTAGTAGGGTAGCCTACTTCTTTGTCTGCCTATCACTGGTAACAGTAGTTTTAGATCCTACAAATTAGAATAAATGTATTAAAATCCTAATATAATAAATAATAAACTTTTCTTAAACAATTTACGAAAACCTACGAATAGATCTTGAAGAACGTGGATCGTACGAATCTATTGGACAAGAAGCACTGAATATAGTCGCCCTAGATCAGGAGAAATACAAATATCTTCATAAAAAAATATATTCCCAAATCAATTATATATTCAATACCCAAGTAAACATGTAAAAGTGCTAAAAATACTTGTAGATACTCATTTTCGTCTGGGAACTTTGATTGAGTCCACACACATATATTACTATTATTCTTAACTTTAGTAATATGTAAATGGTTATATATGTATATATTATATTATTTTATTTTATTTTATTTTTTTAGCATGTAGTATTATGTAGGTTATATACATGTGCTAGATATAAATATATATTACTATGAGTACTATGTAGGTTATATATATATATTATGCGTGTGTGTATATATATGGGGACGCATCTGTACGCTACAAATATGCAAATATTTTTAAACGTTATATATGTATAGATGAACACGTTATATATGATTGCAAATATATGATAAAAATAATTATGATTAAATATATATAGAAGTTGGTAAAGTTAAAATAATTATGATACACTTTTCAAGAAAAATGGCCCAACAAGGAAGCCCAAGTGTGATACAACCTAGATGTTGACTGTATCACCCCGGTTTCTGGGTTGGTAGTTTTGGGTAAGCTCGAGTGAGTTTTAAATAGGAAAATAAACCAATTAGGAATGTTGGGTTAAAGTTTAGCTTGTTTTTGCTTTGGCTTGAGCCTATTAAGTCATAAAAATATTGTTTTTTGATTTAGCAATGAAATGAGGAGGACTAGGAGAGTAATTAACCCTCTAATTATTTCAAAGGCTAAATTTCATTCAATTTTGTGGTGTCAATTGGGAAGAAAAAAGGAAAACTGAAAAACTCATTTTGCTCATCACTTTGTCTTCTTCCATTCTCTATTCAAAGTCCAATTCTCGTATTCTCTCTTGTAGATTAAACAAAGGTGATAACCTTGTTAACCTCTCATCTCCAATTCAAAAATATAAGGTAAGAAATGGAATCCTCATTCTCCAAACTTTCGTCCAAGTATACTTTTCCAATCTTTAGCCATGGAAAACCATTAATGGAGGTTTAAGATGGGTTTCATGTTTTAGGGATCTTAGTGCTCCAAATCCATTTTTAGAGTGTAAGAAATCAAGTTTCTAATCTTCGTGAGCCTTTATATGAGTGGGTAACTCATTTCATTGCTTGTGAATAGGGAAAGAGGTGGGGTATAACTCTAAGGGCAAGAGCAATGATAAGCTTATTCTTGGGTGAGTTGATGGTATTCTTTGGCAACTTAGGAGTGAGGTAACACACCTATGACTCTTTTGTACCATATGTAGATCATTTCATGTGTTGTTGACTTATATGGATGCATTGTATATGTTGTGTGAATCTTATTGGATTGTGGTGTTAGGACCTTTTTAAGGTGAATGAAACATGTTAAATGACCTATTATGATCCCCTATGACTCTCATAAACTTTAAATAACGTTTAATAACATTTACGTGCTAAATGGTTGGGTTGGGGGTTCTATTTTCGTGGGAAACAATGTGTTTCTTGGCATAAGTATCAGTGCAAAGGGGAGATTTGGTAGGAGTATCAATATTCGATTAAGCAATATCAATAATGTTCTATGTGTATCATTACCCTAGAATTAGTGTAATACCCCAAACATAGAGTCAGTGACTGAAATGTAAGGATTCATAGTTTAGTGGCTAAATTTGATAAATTTAAAAGTTTTAGGACTAATTTTGTAAATTTGTGTTTAGGACTGATTAGCAAAGATGGAAGAGTGGTTGGGCATTATGGTCTTTTTATAGGAAATGAATTTGAAATTCATTTTAAAGGATTTAAGGCATGTGGGAAATAGAGATAAGAAAGAAATATCTGAAAGCTTGGTTTTCTTCTATTCTTCTCATTCTCTTCCCGTGACTCCATTGATAAGGTGAGTTATGTTTCATGTTTGTCATTCTTTTCATTTTTGGGTTGGTTTTGAGGCATTGAGTGATATAGAAGCTTAAGCAAGCATAAAGTTGAATAAAATTAAGAGATTAGTGAATTATTAATGGATTAGTAAAATGGGTTGTTAAGGGATTTGATGATATTGAGTAGTATTTGGATTTCCAATGACATAATTGAGTTATCAAGGGTTTAATTAAGAAGTTAGAAGTATTAGAAAGAATTAAGAACATGTTTGAATATTTGGTGTGATTTTTAGTTCTAAGTGTTGTATGGAGAAATTTGTATGTTATAAGAGGATTAATGGACATAAGTTGTGTGGTATAAGTGCTAAATAGTTTAAGGGTTTATTTGGAGTTAAAAGTATGAGATTTATGTGAAATTTTAGAAAATTTCGAAGTGAAAAATACGAATTATGGGTAAAGGTATTGGTACTAGAAGAACAATATCGATACTATAAGGATAATTTGCTAGAAAAAGGGATGAATCGGTTGATAAAATCGATACTGATTGAAGAATATAAATATTGATGTGGAGGTATCGATACCAAGAGGAAGGTATCGATACCTTAATCGAAAATGGAATTCCAGAATGCTAAAATGGTATCGATACTGAAGTGGGTATTGGTACCATAGAAGAGAAGTATCAGTACTGTAGGGGGTACTGATTCTATTCAGTCTGAAATTTATATTAAGAGTTGTTGTTCCGTTTACGTAATTGATAATTGATGAACCATTAATGAAAATTCATTATTGATATTGGACATATTGATATGTAGTTTTGGATCGAAAGAGTATCAAAAGAATTGATATAGTACGAGATTGATCGAAAGGAAAAGGATTCCTTTTAGGACTTACGTGAGGCAAAGGTAAGTGTAACTCATTTGTTTTATATTAGAGATGAGGACGGCTTGCGATAAGCCAATCTCAAAGTTTTTGATTAAAAACAATTTATTTATTTTATGCAATTATTTTTATTATTCGTTAGATAAAGTGTATTTTTCAAAGTATTATTTTGATTCTATATGTATATGGCTACGTTCTATATGAAAATAATCTATGTGCTAAGCGAAAATGATATACATGAAAGTGTCATATATGTGAATGTACTCTATAAGAACTTGACACACTTTGAATAATAAAATGAGAAATAATTATGTGGTTAAAGCCTAAGGTATATGTTTGAGAACTAGAGGTATAATTGGCATGCCAAGAGTCGAGGGTTCTATGTGGTCCTTCAAGAAAAATATATATGGTCATTTGGGATAAACCTATGTGGTCCTTCGGGACAAACCTATGTGATCATTTGGGAAAAATATGTGACACTTCGGTACAAATTATGTGAGCAGTGGTGATTGCTTTAGTGCATAACCTCAATGTACTCAAATACCTAGAGTTCTCAGTAGTATGCATTGGGTTATTAAAAACAAAGTAATATAAACTGAACAATGTGTAAATGTATACATTCTAGTTATGAAATGTAAATTGAATTCTTTATGAAATGTTTTCAATGAGATGAATAAGAAAATATTTTACAATGTTTTATTATACTCGTACTTGCCTTACTAAGTCAACGACTTAGTGATTGTTTCACACATAGGTTCAAAGAAATCTGAGGACTAAAGCGAGGAGAAAACATCATACTCGTGCTGAAGATCAGATCAGAACAAATTTAAATTGTAGGTTTCTTGTTATTTTTGTAAATTGTTGGCATGTATTACAATGTTTTAAATGGAAATGCTCTGATCCGTTTTGTAATCATATACCTTTATATTTATGTAAATTATCGAATGCTTTATTTTCATTATGAATTTTTAATAGAAACTTTGTTATGAGGGTTTCACCACTCGAATATGATTAAGAGTTTAATTTTATATACATTTTTAAAGAGTAGAAGTTTTAAAAAGTTAATGTGACACATCGAATTCATATCCGGGTCGGGTACAAATTGGGGGTGTTATATTTATTGGTATCAGAGGTATGGTTAACTGATTTTATGTTCGAAATGAAGTAGTTTTTTTTAAAAAATGTACGTGACAACTAAAAGTTAAACATCTCTAATCTGATAAGGTAAATAATATATTGTTCTTATTGATAGAATATTGATCTTATCTTAATAGATGCCAGACTACGAGAGCTCCCAAAGTGAAATGTGAGATAAAAATGGGGTAACAGTAATTCACTTACCCCAAGTAGGCAATGTGAAGAACATACATTTTAAGAAGTGCCTGTACAATATCAATGGACCTTTTTATGGACGTTGGATGCGATTCTGATGTGTTTCCAAACATATGTTGCCTCAACTCTTAAGATGAATGTGGATAAGGAGATAAGAAGTTTAGGAGCACCTGAATTTAAGGGAGAAGCTGAGGAAGGCCCTGTTTTTGTAGACCTTTGGTTAAACGATGTGAAGATAATGCTAGATGGTCTCCATTGTTCTGAGATGGAGAAGCTGGATGGAGTAATCTCAGTGCTACGAGGACAAGCATGAATATTGTAGACCAATGTGACAATGAGAGCATCTAAAGATCAAGTGACGTGACCACTCTTTTTGGAAGAATTCAAGAACAAGTATATATACGATTCGCTCATTCGTCAAATGAAACAAGAATTTATAAGTTTAAAACAAGGGAATCACACTGTGTATGAGTATGAGTGCGAATTTAATAAGTTGAGCAGATTTGCAGTGGAGTTGGTTCTTACGAAAAAAGATTCTTCTGATTGGTTCGTAGAGGGCTTACGCCCTAGATTGAAAGAACTATTATTAGTATTGAACCTTTCCTTATTTCAAGAGGTAGTGAATCGAGCTAAAGCCTTAGCGAGAGCTCAAAATGAAAGATATGGGGAGAAGAGGACCCAGTGGAACAAGAGAACAGGTACTTCAACGAGTCCATCGTAATCGAATAAAAGTCGAGGTTTGAGTTTTCAACCTCAGACTAGATCAGAGTTAGATGTATCCTCAAGTAGAGGATCCAATACTGTGAGAGTTAAGCAGACTCAATCAGTTGAATCAGGAGTGAAAAAGTAAACTCAATGTCAGCATTGTGCCAAATAACATTATGGCATATGTCGAAGAGTCTCCGGAGCATGCTTTAAATATGGGGAGACATGACATTTTATCCGAGATTACCCATTGATGACCAGAGAGCTTGTACAAACAGAGAGATATGCTACTGTACCTCAGAGAGGTAAAGGACGAGGTCGAAGAAAGAATCAGTCTAAGTTGACCACTCAACCTGAAATGCATTCCACTGCTCGAGTGTACAACCTTAAGACTAATAAGGATCGCGATGATCCAGAGATTATTGTAGGTACCTTCCAATTGTTTGATAAATCTGTTTTGGTTTTGATTGACCCGGGATCAACTTATTCTTTTTTAGAAGTAAACTGGTGAAATATTTGAGAATTCAGTTAGAATCTTTTAGTAGTGAGGTGATTGTGACTAACCGAGTAGGGCACAGTGCTCGGGTGAAATAGATTTGTCGAGGGTGTCCTATAAGGATTCACGGAATTGAATTCCCTTCTAATCTAACGGAATTACCCTTTGATGAGTTTGAGGTTATATTGGCAATGGATTAATGTATCATTATCAAAACAATTTGATTGTAGTTTAAAGCGAGTTGTTTTAAGAAGTCCTGATGGATCAGAAATAAAAGTGGTTATTGAGAGACTCAATCCTTTAGATAACATGATATCGATAATGTTGGTTAAAAAGTTAATGTTATAAGGATGCAAAGCTTTCATAGCCAATATGATCGATACTTGACGCAAGGAGAGAGGACCGGAGGACATTCTGACTATAAGAGAATTTCCAAACGTATTTCTAGCTGAGTTACCGGGATTACCTCTAGATAGAGAAGTAGAGTTTCAAATTGAGGTTTTATCGAGAACAACCCCAATTTCGATGGCTTCTTACAGAATATCCCCAAAAAAACTTAGTGAGTTAAAGATCTAGCTGCAAGAGCTTTTGAAGAAGGGATTTATCAGACCCAATGTATTACCTTAGGGTGCACCAGTTTTATTTGTAAAGAAGATATATAGTTCGATGCGTCATCGACAACTCAATAAGGTGACCATAAAGAATAAGTATACTCTTCCAAGAATTGATGATTTGTTTGATCAACTGAAGGGAGCTTCGGTGTTTTCCAAGATTGATTTACGTTCTGGCTATCACCAGTTGAATATTCAAGAAAGGGATGTTCCAAAGACGGCTTTTAGGACTCGGTATGGCCTTTATGAATTCGTAGTATGCCATTTGGTTTAACCGATGCACCGGTTGTGATTATGGACCTCACTAATAGAGTGTTTCAACCCTATCTCGATTAGTTTATGGTCGGTTTCATTGATGATATTTTGGCTTACTCAAAGAAAAATGAGGAGCATTATGCCCATCTGCGGGTGATTCTTCAAACACTGTAAGACAAAAAACTTTATGCTAAATTGTCTAAGGGTGTGTTTTGGTTATCTGATGTGGTATTTCTTGGACATGTGGTTGTTGTATAGGGGATTCGGGTGGATTCTTAGAATATTCAAGCTATATTTGAATGGGAAGTCCCAATAAATGTTTCGGAAGTACGAAGTTTCTTAGGCTTGGCTGGATATTATTGAAGGTTCGTTATGGACTTTTCGATGATTTCCTCCCCATTGGCAAAGCTGTTAAAGAAATACGTGCCATTCAATTGGACGGATAAATGCCAAGAAAGATTTAAATCTTTAGAAAAGGTACTAACGGAAGCTCCAGTGTTAGTGCACCCATAATCGAGCAAGGATTATACAATTTTTAGTGACGCTTCCCATAATGGTCTGGGATGTGTCTTGATGCAAGATGGAAAACTAATAGACTGTGCTTCAAGACAACTTAAGCCACATGAGAATAAATATTCGACACACGATCTTGAGTTAGCAGTAGTGGTGTTTTCACTAAAGATATGGCGCCACTATTTATATGGTGAGCGTTGTTACATTTATACGAATCATAAAAATTTATAATATTTGCTGACTCAAAAAGAGCTAAATCTGAGACAAAGGTGATGGATCGAGCTACTTAAAGACTATGATGCAATTATAGACTATTACTATGGGAAGGCTAATGTGGTAGCTGATGCTCTTAGCCGAAAGACTTTTTTAGCTCTACGTATGTTAGATGCCCGACTTGCGTTAAAAGGTAATGGTGCTCTAACAGTTGAATTGAAGCTAAAACTTTTACTCTTGGACCAGACAAAGGAATTTCAAAGGAAAGATGATAAGTGTTTAATAAAAATAGAACAAGTGGAAAAAGTGAGATTAAAGACAGATAAATGTTTTTATTATAGAGATAAAATTTGTATTCCAAATGATGAAGAACTGAAGAAAGTTATAATGTTAGAAGCTCATTGTAGTCCATTGACCATACATCCAAGATGGAACAAGATGTATCAAGATCTGAAAGGGCGTTTCTGGTGACCAGGCATGAAAAGAGCAATATTAGAGTTTATTGCAAAGTGTCTTACCTGCCAACAAGTGAAAGTAGAACATCAAGTACTTTCAGGACTTTTACAACCGATTTCCATTCCTCATTGGAAATGGGATTACGATGGATTTTTTAACGGGATTACCATTGACACCAAATAAAAAGGATTTAATTTGGGTAATTGGGGACATATTGACTAAGACCGCACACTTAATTCTTGTTTAAATGAATTATTCAATGGATATGTATGCAAATCTATACATCAAAGAGATAGTTGTATTGCATGGAGTACCAGTTTCCAGAGTACCAAATAGAGATCCAAGGTTCATTTCGAGGTTTTGGAAATCTTTACGTAAGTTATGTTAGGAGCATGTGTAATTGATTTTCATGGGTTTTGGGAGAAGTATCTGTCAGTTGCAGAATTTGCATATAATCATTGTTATCAATCAAGAATTATAATGGCTCCATATGAAGTGTTGTACGGAAGGAAATGCAGAACACCACTTAATTGGTATAAATTAAAGATCGAGATGTTCACGATCCTGATTTGATTAAAAAAGTAGAAGAAAAGGTTCAGGTGATCCAGCATAACCTTAAAGTGGTAACAGACAGACAAAAGTCCTATGGAAATTTGAAAAGAAAGGAAATTGAATTTCAAGTAGACGATAAAGTGTATCTCAAAGTCTCTCATTGAAAGAAGGTACTTCATTTTGGACACAAAGGGAAGCTCAGTCCTATATTCATTGGACCCTATGAGATTTTAAAAAGAGTTGGGCCAATGGCATATCAGATATCATTGCCATCGGGAATGGAAAAGATCCACAATGTTTTTCATGTGTCTAAGCTCAAGAGATATCGATCAGATCCTTCGCACATCATAACACCATAAGAAATATAAGTTCAACCTGACCTGACCTACGAGGAAGAACCAGTGCAAATTTTGGACTATGAAGTCAAACAACTAAGGAACAAGACAATTCCATTAGTTAAAGTTATGTGGAGAAATCATAAGGCATAAAAGATAACATGGCAACTGAAAAAGATGTGAGAAAACAATTTCCTCATGTCTTTGTACAATGAAAATTCGAGGATGAATTCTTTTGGGGGGAGAATGGTAATACCCCAAACATATAATCATTGACTGAAATATAAGGATTCAAAGTTTAGTGGTTAAATTTGATAAATTAAAAAGAATAAGGACTAATTTTTTAAATTTGTGTTTATGAATTATTAGTAAAGATGGAAGAGCGGAAGGACATTGTGGTCTTTTTACATAAAATGAATTTAAAATGAATTTTAAAGGATTTAAGGCATATGGGAAATAAAGATAAGAAAGAAATATCTAAAAGCTTGGTTTTCTTCTCTTCTTCTCATTCTCTTCCTGTGACTCCATTAATAAGGCGAGTTATGTTTGAAGTTAGTCATTATTTTCATTTTTGGGTTGGTTTTGAGGCATTGAGTGATATTGAAGCTTAAGGAAAGCTTAAGGTTGAATAAAATTAAAAGATTAATGAATTAGTAATGAATTAGTAAAATGGGTTGTTAATGGATTTGATGAGATTGAGTAATATTTGGATTTCTAATGACATAATTGACTTGTCAAGGGTTTAATTAAGAAGTTTGAAGGATTATAAAGGATTAAGAACATGTTTGAATATTTGGAGTGATTTTTAGTTCTAAGTGTTTTATGGATAAATTTAGATGTTATAAGAGGATTAATGGACATAACTTGTGTGGTATAAGTGCTAAAGAGTTTAAGGGTTTATTTGGAGTTAAAAGTATGAGATTTAGGTGAAATTTTGGAAAAATTCAAAGTGAAAAATATGAATTTTGGGTAAGGGTATCAGTACTAGACGAACAAAACCGATACTATAAGGGTAAATTGCTGGAAAATGGATGAATCGGATGATCAATATTGATACTGATTGAAGAGTATCAATACTGATATAGAGGTATCAATACTAAAAGGAAGGTATCAATACCGTAATCGAAAATAGAATTCCAAAATGCTAAAATGGTATCGATACCGAAGTGGGTATCAGTACTATAGAAGAGAAGTATCGGTACTGTAGGGGGTATCGATACTATTCATTCTAAAATTTAAATTAAGAGTTGTTATTTCATTTATGTAATTGCTAACTGATGAACCATTAATGAAAATTCATTATTGATATTGGACATATTGATATGTAGATTTAGATTGAAAGAGTATCTAAAGAATTGATATAGTACGAGATTGATCGAAAGGAAAAATGATTACGTTTAGGACTTACGTGATGCAAATGTTAGTGCAACTCATTTGTTTTATATTAGAGATGAGGATAACTTACGATAAGCTAACCTCAAAGTTTTTGATCAAAAATAGTTTATTTATTTAATGTAATTAGTTTTGTTAAGCTTTAGATAAAGTGTATTTTTTAAAGTATTATTTTGATTCTATATGTATATGATTATGTTCTATATGAAAATAATCTATGTGCTAAGTGAAAGTGATATACGTGAAAGTGACCTATATATGAATGTACTCTATAAGAATAATACACACTTTGAATAATGAAATGTGAAATAATTATGTTGTTAAATCCCAAGGTATATGTGTGAGAATTAGAAGTATAATTGGCATGCCAAGAGTCGAGGGTTCTATGTGGTCCTTCGGGACAAACCTATATGGTTATTTGGGACAAATATGTGGCTCTTTGGTGAAAATTATGTGAGAAATGGTGACTGTATTAGTGCAGAATCTCAATGTACTCAATTACCTCAGTTGTATACATTGGGCTATTAAAAACAAAGTGATTAAACCGAACAATGTGTAAAAGTATACATTCTTGTTACGAAATGTAAATTGAATTCTTTATGAAATGTTTTTCTATGAGATGAATAATAAAATATTTTGCAATGTTTTATTATACTCGTACTTGCCTCACTAAGTAAACGACTTAGCATGTGATTGTTTCACACGTAGGTTCAATGAAATCTGAGGACTAAACCTAGGAGAAGCTATATACTCTGCAGAAGATCTGATCATAACAAATTTAAATTGTAGGTTTCTTGTTATTTTGTAAATTGTTGGCATGTATTACAAAGTTTTGAATGGAAATGCCCTGATCCATTTGGTAACCATACACCTTTATATTTATGTCAATTATTGAATGTTTTATTTTTATTATGAATTTTTAATAAAAGTTTTGTTATAAGGGTTTTATCACTCAAATACAATTAAGAATTTTAATTTTATATGCATTTTTAAAGAGTAAAAGTTTTGAAAAGTTAATGTGACACCTCGGATTTGTATCCGGGTCGGGTACGGGTTGAGGGTGTTACACTTGTTATCGATACTGGTGCAATAACTCAAATTATAATAGTCATTTTTGGTATCGGTACTCATTGAAGTATCCGTACTATGTATCGATACTCCCATGGAGAGTATTTATACCGAGGTTTTTTTCCAAAACATCGAAACCATTTTTGTATCAGTACTCAGGGTAGTATCGAGACCCATGTGTTAGAGTATCGCACTCTAGGTAAGCGTATTGATATCGAGGGATATTTTAGAACATTGAAGACATTTTTGGTATCAGTACTCGAGGTAGTATCGATACCCCCTAAGGTTAGTATCGATTTTGGAAGGCCAATATTGATACCCTCGTGTTTGGTTGGGTAAGAAGCGCGATTGATGGTCAAGTGTTTAGGCTTGGGCATTTAAGGATATTGAAACCTCTCTAATAGTCTAAAAGTGATAACAACTAATAATCTTTAAGAATGACATAAATTAAGATGGCATAACAATATCCCTTGTGTGACGTTTGGGAAACAATAAGGGCACCCAAACTTCTTTAGATTTATGAAAATAGTTGTGTGATTAGACATCCGAATGTCTTAAGTCAGTGCATGTGCACTTCAACACTAGTTGGACATAGGCTCTGATGCTAAGTAACACTGGAAGCATTCCAGGTACTCTAAGAAGTAGAGTAGCAGGACGTAGGCTTCGAGGCTATATGACCCCGGAGTCATCCTAGTTACTTGGCAATGAGGCCTTTCTAGATGAAGATTCTGATGTTGTCTGACCCAATTTTTATATAAGTTACCTTAAGTAGGTTAGAGGGGTGTAAGTCCCGAGATGCTATGTGACCCTCTGACTATGCTTTAACGCCTACTTCCGTGTGTGTTGGATTGATTACATATCGATTCTTATACATATTCACATGCTCATTTGATGAATGTATATAGTATGTTAGAGTTATTTGTGTGGGATTGAGCTTCTAAGCTCAATGTTTGAAGTATGTTTTCGTTCGCAGGTTCTTAAGAGCTATCGCCAGTTATGACTCCCAGCATGGATCTTTTGAATCAGAGAAGCAATAGTTGGCGATACTAATCTCTTTCTTTTAATTTTAGAGAAGCAATAGCTTATAACACTAAGTACCCTTCACCATATTCATATATCTCCCGAGGGAAACTTGGAGTGCATTACTGTGCTTCTAAAGGGTGATGTCATCGATTGTTGGGAAACACTAGAGTTAGCCTTAGTGCTTGAGTGATACAATCCCATTTCTGATCACCTTGTTTCTTTTCATTACAACAATTCCATGGTTAAAGGCTAAGGGAGTTTTCTTAACATTTATATTTCTTTTACATTTTATACATAACCTTTACCATGATCATGTGCATTATGTAACAATGTGTGTTGAAATACTAACCTATGTTTTTTAATTTCATATTTAGGATATTAATAATGCATTATTTTGTGCACATTCATTAAGCGTAAATGAGATAGTAGCCCCACATTCTTATACTTAGGTTTAAGTATGCATATTACATTATATACCTTCATTCCTAGCTTAAACACAATGTTTATGATATTTCATAGTTCATGTGTATTCATACATAGCTTATTCTAGCTCAAACACATGATTAGCATAAGTGGCAACATGTATTTGATTCATTTCTAGCTTGCAATTTATTCACTTGGTTGTTATTTTTGATTCACATAGGTAGACACATTGGAGAGACATCAAATGGAAGCTTGGTGGAGCTTAAAGACAAGTATGGTAGCTCAAAAATAGCTCGAAAGATACATGCATAGCTTACTCAATTCCAGGGATCTAAATAGATAACTAAAGGAGTTGGGAAGGAGCTAAGGGCAGCTGAAAGTTTTCTTAGATAAGGATTAAAGGTAATTGGAGTGTAGCTGACATGGTAGCTGAGAAGAAGGGATGTCACTATCTAACTAACTTGAGTGAATCTAGATCTAACTTACCCAGCTGCCTACATGACACCTTCCTAAGTCACCTAATCATCCAAGGAGCACCATGGAAGTAACCTACACTTACCTTACGCATGAAGAATCATGTGTAACAAGGCCTAGCATGCTTTCTAAGGCATAGAGACCATGTACTAAGCAAAGGGGTTGTTTTAAAGCATTCATAAAACATGTGCTCATCATACGCACTCAACCAGCCGTGAAACTCTGAGAGTTACACACTATTCGGCCAAAGTCGCTTAGGCACCAATTTAAGGAGACACCAGTACTATTTGACTAAACACTGTGTCCATGCATTCTAGTTGAACCAACACCTCTATTTTCTTTCTTTTGTAACTTAAAAGTTATGACTTTATGAAAGGAAACAAGGCTTGCCAAAATAATATGTATCCATTGGGCCAAACCCCTTGATTTCATATAAATAGCCTAAGGCATTTGCTTTGTATTCATTGAATCTTGATCAATACAAATCCTTGTGAGTTTTAACTCGTTTATCTTAGACCTTTTGTGACTCTATCGACTTATCAAATAGTCCTTACTTGTGGCGTAAACCCATTTTTATTCTATTGATACTTATGGTTCTTAGATCTCATATCTAGTGGGTCTAAGTCCTTGTTTAACACCATTGTTGAAAGCATATAAAGACTGGGTCTATACTCTTTAGTATAGGTTCTTCTTTGAGTCTTTCCTCAAGATACTATCTTAAACTCCATCCTCACCATTATATTTATTTCTTAAACCTTAACCACACCTATATCACTTCAAAACCAACCTTCACTTTGTTAAAATCAACCCTCCATCCTTCCCTATACTAACTCAACTAATTAATCTATTTGTGGTTTTTCACTTACTACACAAGTTATTTGCTTCTTTCACAGATCCACAATCAAGTAGCCATACTGCTACTATATCACCAAGCGTCCCACTGGGAGTATTTTCTGTCTGAGTTTCGACAGAAGTATGTTGGAGAGTCCCATGCAGATAACTTGAGGATATAATTCTCTCATGTTACTTAGGTGACAAGAAAGTGATGGAGTATGAGAGGGACTTGCTTCACGTGAGCTAATACGTGCCTGATCTAGTGGCCACATGGAACTTGAGATGTAAGAGGTTTTTAAAGGGCCTCCATCTAGACATTCATACATAGATAGTATCCAATCCCCTGATATTCTTCCCTAAACATGTTAAGTCAAACAAGTGGAGAAGGTCCAGAATATAAAAGCTACAGTGATAGGAAATTCTACATGGTAGAGTCGGAGGGCACTTGAGACAAATAGGTTGCATCAGGCTCTGACCAAGAGAGCCAAATATTCTCAAGAATCTTAGAGATCCCCCACTATGGAAACCTGGAGGTCAGACCATACCTCAGACTGTGAGGGTATGTCAGAGTTCAGGAGAAAACTGTTAGTTTCAGCCTTGGTGGTGAGTTCCAGTAGACCGATGAGGAGTGTAGTCTACCCTAATACAAGCATTATGGTAACAAACATTTGGAAGAGTGTCACAGGGTGATCAAGGCTTGCTATGGTTATAGATCACTCAAACACTTTATCAAAGATTATCCTACAGTTCAGAGTGAGGACCAATGTCGACTCAGAGGTTGACACCATCTGTTCAAAGAGGTGGGACCTTTGAGAGGTGGTGGTTCAGGTTTTGGCCAGCATCGTTGGGGTATTATTAGGTCCACACTGAGAGTATCATCTAGGCAGTATATTGTGAGGCTCAAGAAGTGTGTGATGTTACTAATGTGATTTTAGGTATATTTACAGTGTTTTTTTTGTCACTACATTAATGGATCTGGGGTCTACTCATCCTTATATTTATATGGAATGACCTTTCTCGTGAGAGAGGTATACCAACTAAAAACCTAGAGATAGGTGTTTGAGTCTCTAATCCTTTAGGGTTAGACATCCTTATAGACAAGATCCATCGTCGTTGTCCTATGAATGTTCAGGGTAAGGCCTTCCTAGCTAATTTAATAGAGTTGTATTTTAGATAGTTCGATGGAATTTTGGGTATGGATTGGCTAACTGAGCATGAAGTGATCTTGAGGTGCATGGCGAAACAACTCAATTTAAGAAAATATGATGGGAGCAAGGTGGTAGCATCAGGTAAGGATTTTGGGTGTACGTCTCGGGTGAATTCTTCATTGACATCTCAGAGGTTGCTGAATCAAGGTTGTGAGGAGTTATTAGCAACGTAGTTGACTCAATAATTCAGGGCCCAATACTATGAGGTATCCATGCCATTTTAGATTTTTTGAATGTGTTTTTGGAAAAGTTACCAGGGTTACCGGCAGACCGAGAACTAGAATTCGAAATAAAAGTCTAGTCAGGATCAGTGTCGGTTGCCATTGATTCTTACTTCATGATACATGCGTCACAAGACTCAATTCAAAGGAATATGTACTAACACTTCCAATGAACTCACATGATCAAGCCTTAGAAAATAAGAATAGAAGATCAACAGACATGCAACAACTTTTTAAATAGGATCTTGATGTTATTTGGTTGACGCATGTTTTGTATTATGACATAGTGTCTCTTATCTTCCCAATGGTTCTTTAATCACATCAATCAAATATAAGTAACTTAAGATATGCCCATTTTAGTGAAGATAACATGTGTAGAAATCCATATACTGGATTATACGAGATTTTGTAATTTTCTATATTTTCATCTTATGAATAGATATTAGAAAGGTAATTGAATGTAATAGTATTGATAGCTTATCACCCCTCATCACTTTGTTTATCATAAGTATTGGCTTCCTAACACCCTACTTATCAAGCATTGACTGCCTATCACATTCTAGAAGACTTATTTGGGTCGTTCATCAAGCCAAGAGGACTTAAGTATGCATTCAAACTCCTTGCCTTCATCAAAACCATCGGATCAAACCCTTATCAAGGGCTCACACTCAATGCACCACCTTTACATTAATTTAGGATAGTTTTTATTATTATTTTATTCCATAGTTATAATACGAAAAGGACTCCTCAAAACCTATATAAAGGAGGCTCCTCCCATCATTGTAAGCACAAATTCTTTTCTTATATACAATACAACAAGAGTTCATTTTCAAGAGCTGATTATATTGTTCATTCAAAGATTCTTTTCTTTAATACGAAAAGGACTCCTCAAAACCTATAAAGGAGGCTCCTCCCATCATTGTAAGCACAAATTCTTTTCTTATATACAATACAACAAGAGTTCATTTTCAAGAGCTGATTATATTGTTCATTCAAAGATTCTTTTCTTTTAATTCTTCTGAGTTATTGAGAGAGAGATCTTCACACTCCGATTTGTCTTTTCATTACGATTAGGAGGGCTGGCTAGAGCCGTATTATCGAGTTTGCCTTTTCATTAAGACTATGAGGGTTTGATAGGACACATATCCATATTTTTCCATAATCCATCATCCTTATCTTCTTCCTTATTCCATCATCACACCCCCCTAAAATTAGGGTTTGTATTATCTTTAATACAACCTAAGGTAAAATTGTAAATCAATTTTCCCATCAATCCAACCATCAAATCTTGATTAATAATCACCAATACAATCCTTGAATTATTATATTTAAACGAGCCTTCATCCATCCATATTCAACCACAACAGCTCCTTGGTTGCCCACATTAAAAGGGAGATAAGTTTAATTCTTATTATATGTTTTGTCTTAATTTAGTTTCATTTCCCTTGTTTATTTCTTGTCTTTTTTTCTTCCTTTATCTTCTTACCCTTATTTTCATTGTCCTAATCTTTTTTCTTTGTCTTAGCTCCATCACCTAAACACCCACAAAGATAACTTATTGTTGTCACCCACATCATCTATTCAAAACCCTCTATTTTCTTTATCGAGTCTAGAGCTTTATAGGTTTGTTTCCTAAATGAGAGCAATGTTCACTCATTTGGTACATCTTATCTATCAATGGGTATCAGATTTGGGATGATTCTTGGGAAGAATCAAAGTAATTTGACTTATTCTTCAAGCATCACCGGTCAAAGTACCCAACGGAGCTAGTTCGTACAAGTTCATCAATTTCAGGTTCTTTTTCAAAAATTTTCAGTTAAGTTTGAATTTCTTCTAGTTAGTTTGCTGATTTTTCATTTAAAAAAGGCAAAACAAATGGAAAAGCCAAAAAATCCACAAATTGCAAATGAATGAATTTGGGGCTGATTTTTTACAAGTCTTGCTTCATCCTAAGATCAATCTCTAGTCCAAAATCTAGGTCAATCGATCATAAATACATCACTCTGATCCATCGTTCAATATTTGTTTAATAGATTTGAGAACTGTTTCTTGACGAATTTGCATATAATTTTCAAGAAAGAACTTGGTGTTGAAGTTTTCTAGATTGCAACTAAATCAATTGGACAACATCAATTTTTTTTTTATAATTTTTAGAGATCAAAAAAAATCTTCATAAGCATTGCTCAAGTTGATCATGCGTATGAGTAGCATATTTGGGGACTTTCCATTGATGAATTTCCAGAGAATTTTCTAGAAAGAATATCATGTTGAATTTTTTCGTATTTTATATACAGATATTGAGGAAGATTAAAATACTTAGAACTTTTAGAGATCAAAAACCCTTCAAAAACATTGCTCAAGTTTATCCAACGATTCGGGTTTTTTTATGGGTTTAGGTTTTCAAACTTTTTCTTTGATTCTTATTACTTTAGGTTCCTTTGTCTAACCGTTATTTTTTTCCTCTACATAATCTTACACATTCTGTTCCTTGTGTTAGTATGATTACAAGAGTTTGCATATTCCTTTTTGTTTGCATTTTCGTTCACTTAGAGACATACATTTCTTTTACATCTTAGAACTTCTAAGTTTATTTTCCTCTTTTATTAATGATCAAAATCCGATACAAACATCGAAATAGTTCTTTTTATTTCTTAACAAACAAAGATATTTAACATTCTTCAACAATGACTGAACACAATTCCTGATCTGAACAATGGAAGACAAGAACAAAGCACAAAGTCAACATTCAAGAGACAAAAATAATCACAATTCTGTAATTCAAAGGAGTTTATGGCCCATACAACTACATCATTTGGGAGAGAAAAGTTGATCTTATCTTTAATAGCTATGGAATTTTTAGGTTATGCACTCACATGGTGGACGCAAACACAAAAAGCTATTTAAGGAAGAAATATACAAACAATTGATTCATGAGAATCACTTAAATGAGTTATGAGGAACTCTTTTCTTCAACCAAAATATGTTTGTGAAGCTAAATAACAGCTTCGAAGACTACGACTAGGTCCAAGTTTAGTAGAAGGCTAATATAGGGAGATGATATAATTAATAAACTGTGCAGATATACATAAAGCAGATAATTGTATTATGAATAGATTTGTCAATGAATTGCATCCTAACATCATTGTTCTTCTCAAATTACATGGTTATGAAATCCTTGAAGAAACACTAAATAAAAAAAGACAATCGAATTACAATTCCAAAAGAAGTATCATTTCAAAAAGACTTACCAACGTACTTCATTTGTTTACCAAGGTAATTCATCAACTTCCACTTCATCTTCTACTCCACTTCTATCGCGATTAAGAAGTCGAAGGTTAAAAAGTCTAAAGTGGCTTATAAAGGCATGATCAAAACCCTAAAAATCACGAATGAGAGATACCTTATGCTTTCAATGCAAAAAATATGGTCATATTAGTCGTGATTGTCCGAGTATGAAAAATTTGTTAATCCGATATCATAATGCTTATGGTTCTAATCCGGACACGGATAATGATGAATATAATGGTAATAGTATCGTAATGGAATATAGCAATCTTCGATCATTGGAAACAAAAGATGCACTTGAAAAGCAAGTGACGATACTTTGTGAGAAGGGTAGGGATTTTTAAAAAGGAAACAAAAAATAAAAAAGAGGCAAAAACAAAAGAAGTCACAACCCATAAAAGCCAAGAACATGACCCATGGGAGGTGGGTGATCCTATTTGTGAGGAAACAAAGAGTGACCCAACAAATAGATATAAGTATGAAAATATTGAGAATGAATCTTCTTCACAAAAAACCTTGCATTCTTGTTCACTTTCAGGAATCAATTGTTTTGATTTTTAACAAGGATTTGGCTAATGTTTTTATTTCTATCTTATAGGATTTTATAGAAGTGTTAGGTGATACACCTAATGGATTACCACTGGAAAGAGAGAAATAATAACAAAGCAATTTAATTCAAGGTTCTATCATACCCCTTCGAACAAACAATCTTAAAGGAACCAAAAAGTTAGTTTTGTTATGAAAATTCCATACCCCTGAAAGCCGTAGTCGTTGTGCAAGTTAATACACTTGAAGTTGTAATCCATGTCGATAAATAAAAGTTAAAAGCAATTCAAGAATGGCCTACGCCATCTTCTGTCACTAAGGTAAGATCCTTCCATGACATAACAAGCTTCTACCATCGCTTTGTCAAGGATTTTGCCACTATTGCTACATTTTTTGTGGAAATATCTCAAGAAGTTGGTTGAATAAAAATGGGGACCACAACCATAAGAAACATTCAAACTTCTTACACGTAAGTTATGTTTTTCCCTTATTTTTTATCTTTTCAATTTTTCTAACACTTTCAAGATAGAATACGATGCCTTAGGTATATATGTAGGCAGAATTCTTGAGCAGGAAAGACAACTTATCACTTAATTTAGCAAGAAGTTAAAAGATGCACAATTTAATTCCTCTACCTATGATAAAGAACTTCTAGCATTAGTTCATGCACTCAAAGTGTGACAACACTATCTTGTTCCTGTAGAGTTTCTCATACACACTGACCACGAATCTTTAAAGTGGTTAAATGGACAAGGTAAGTTAAATAAATGGAATGCCCAATGGGTTGAATTCTTTTAATATTTTCCTTATGTGATCAAAAACAAACAAGGAAAATATAACATTGTAGTTGATGCATTATCCAGGAGGTACACACTTACAACTCAAATGCATGTTACTATTCTCGGGTTTGAACATATCAAAGATGCATATTAAGATGACTCAGAGATTTCTGATATATATATATATATATATATATACCCATTCTTTTAAAAATGCTTTTAATGAGTTTTATTTTGTAGTTGGGTTTTTTTCAACTAAACGTGTTTTTACATTCTATAATGTTCCTAAAAAGAATTATTAGTTCCTGAACCACACTTTGAGATTTCATGGATTACTTTCACGAACCACTTGACATGGTTTTAAAATCTACTTTTCACCACACACGAGTGAAACCATGGAGAAAATGTATGAATTAGTTACAGATAAAGACAACATTGGTTAGTGCCATATTGTATTTCAACATAAACGCAATGTTACAAGACTTGTATACAAAAGGGGATTTTAAGGGAACAATAAATCAGTCCCCAAAAGGAATACATATCTACTAAAGGGCATAACTACATATCACAATAATCCAAACAAGTGTTTTTCAAGTTTTTCTTTCCAAACAAGGGGAATTATACATACACCAGAGTTTATAACAATGACAACGCATGCTTTTTTGGAATAATATTTCTACTCGAACCTGTTAGAAGGACAAAGTCTCAAAGATTCAAAGTGTATCTATTCGTTAAGCATAACGTGAATGAATCATTAAAAGGTTATAACATTTCTCCCTTTGATATTTTATATTTCAGGTTGAATATTTTTAAGAGATAGAGGATGATACATACATCACAAGGCTCACGTCAAAGGAAGATGGACTAATGCTTCCAATAGATTCACACGATCACAAGACTTGTGATTGCTTTTTGAATAGGATCCTGATATTATTTGGTCGACATGTCTTCTAGAGTTATAACCAACTGTCTCTTAGCTTTCCAACAGTTCTTAAATCACATGAATATAACATTGGAAACTTAGGATACACACATTTAGTGATGACAGGGCCTGCAAAAATCCCTATATGGGATTATATGATATTTTTTAATTTTCAATATTTTCATCTTAAGAATAGAGATTAAAATGGTAATTGAATATAATAGCCTTGATAGCTTATTACCCCTCATCACCTTGGTTATCATAAGTCTTGGCTTCCTATCACCCTACTTATCAAGCCATGACCGCCTATCACATTATAGAATACTCATTTTGGTCGTTCATCAAGCTAAGAGGACTTAAGCATGCTTTTAAACTCCTTGTCTACATCAACACAATTGGATCAAACCCTTATTAAGGGATCATATTCACGACACCACATTCATATGGATTTAGGATAGTTTTTATTATTATTTTATTCCTTAGTCATATTACAACAAGAACTCCTCAAAACCTATATAAAGGAGGCTTATCCCACTATTGTAAGCACCAATTATTTTCTTATGTACAATTTAACGAGAGTTCATTTTTTCAAGAGCTTATTGACTTGTGCCAATAAAACTTTTTTTTTAGTTCATCCAAGTTCTTGAGAAAGAGATCTTCACACTCTATTTTTCCTATTCGTTGCGATTATGAGGGCTGATTAGAGCCATATAATCGAGTTTTCCTTTTCATTGTGACTAAGAGGGTTCTAAAGGAGACTTATCCATCTATTTTCATCTTTGATCATCATCACCTTCTTCTCTATTAAATCATTATACCACCACCACCCTAAAATTAGGGTTTGTGTTATCTTCCATACCACCCGGCAAGAGTGTTAAAAACCGGGTACCCGTATTTTCAGGTACCTGGTTCTCTGGGTAGTATATTTGTCAGCCCGTGACACGACTCGTTAAGTCTGGGTACTTGCATATTTGGGTCACACGTACCTGATTCATCAACTTTATTATTTTTAAATTTAATATTAGTGATTTGAAATTAGTTTTAAGGATATACACACATACACATATATATATATATATATATATATATATATATATATATATATATATATATTTCATTTTTAAAAGACAAAAATTAAAGTTATTAATATCGATCGTATTTTTTTAAATATCATATTGACAAATTAATAAAAACTTTTAAAAAACTTAAAACTTAAAAGTACATAATACAAATCTAAGAAAAAATTAGGGATTTAAATTTAATTTTAAGGTAAAAATATTAATAAACCTAAAATAAAAATATAATTTAAACTAAATATATATATATATATATATATTATGAGGTCAGGTACCCAAATATAAAAAATTAGGTCCAGACCCGACCCAACTACCCAAGAAAAAATCACGAGTCTGGTACCTTACCTGGTCGCGTAATTTTTCTAGAGAATTACCCAATTTTTTAGGTTTGGGTCGGCGGGTCAACAGACCGAGTCAATCGGTCTTGGTATTTTTGAACACCCCTACTACTAGGATAAATTTCCAAATAAAACTTTTCCATCAATCCAACCATTTAGTCTTGATTTATTCTTCACCAATATTATCCTTAAATTCTTATCCTTCCAACGAGACTTCATCCATCCAAATCCATCCATAATAGTCCCTTGGCTGCCCACATTAAAAGGGAGATAAGTTTAATTATTATTACATGTTTTTCCTTTACTTTGTTTCATACCCTTGTTTATTCATAGTCTTTATTTTTTTATTTATCTTTTTACCCTTGTTTTCATTATCCTAATCTTGTTTCTTTGTCTTAGTTGCAGCACCTAAAAAACCTTAAAGACAACCCCTTGTTGTTGGCAACATATTCCATACCCTTTATTTTTTTATCGAGTGAAGAGATTTCTAGGTTTGTTTCCTTGACGAGAGTAATATTCACTCATCCGCTGCTGCTTCTCTATCACTGCATCTCACTGAAGGAGTTAAGATAACTTAAAGCCCTACTCCAAGAACTCTTATAAAATAGCTTAATCCAATTGAGAATCTCCCTCTTGGGGTACACTGGTCCTTTTCATGAAGAAGAAAGATGGATCAATGATGTTGTGAATTGATTACCAACAATTGAACAAGTTGTTTGTCAAAAACAAATATCCTCTCCCAATGATTGATGATCTTTTTTACCATCTTAGTGAGTATGCGTGTTCTCTAATATTGAGTTGAGGTCTAGGTATTATTCGTTGAAAGTCAAAGATGTCAACATTTCTAAGACAACCTTCAAGACTCGTTATGGACATTAAGAATTCCTAGTAATGCCATGTGGGCTCACCAATGCCTCATCGGTATTCATTGACCTAATGAAATGTGTCTTCAATCCGTATGTCGATAAGTTTGTAGTAGTCTTCTTCGATGACATCCTTGTGTGTTTTTTGTTTGAGGAAGAGTTCGATCACTACCTTCTAAATGTATTGTAAAAGCTTAGAGAATGTCAATTTTATGACAAGTTCAACAAGTGTGAGTTCTGACTGTTTGAAGTGAGCTTTCTGGGCCAAATAGTAGTTACAGATGGGATTAGGGTAGATCCCCAAAATATTTGAGTAGTAGTGGAGTGGGAGCCACTAAGGAATGTGTCAAAATTTGTTGCTTTTTAGGTATTGTTGGGTATTACTGCTGCTTCATTAAGGGATTCTCAATGAAAGTAGCCCCCATGACCAAGTTACTTCATAAAGAAGTCCCCTTCGTGTGGGACGATAAGCGCTAAAGGAGTTTTGATCGATTGAAAGTAGTCTTAATCGAAGCACCCATTTTTACCCAAACGAACTCCATAATGGATTACACTGTGTTTATCGATACTTCATTAAATAGTTTAAGGTGTGTGCTAATGCAATAAAGGAATGATATGGTGTATGTATCCCGGAAACTCAAGTGGCATGAGCGTAATTATTCCACCCATGATTTGGAACTTACTGTAATAGTCTTTACCTTAAATATTTGGAGGCACTATTTATTCAGGGAGAAATTCTATATATTCATAGACCACAAGAGCCTCAAGTACCCACTCACAGAAAAATAGTTGAATTTGAGACAACATAGCTGGGTAGAATTTTTGAAGGATTATGATTATGCTATCGATTATCATCCCGAGAAAGCTAATGTGGTCGATGATGCTCTAAGTCAAAAGTCGATAATTGATTTTCTAGCTTTGTTAGCATGTTTGAGATTAACTAAGGAGGGAAGTCTTCGAACAAAGTTGAGTGTAAAGCTTAAAATGGTGAGCATAGTGAAATTATTACATATTATAAGTTAAAGGGTCAGATAAAGCAAGCCCGTCAAGGCTTATCACTAGGTTTTGAGCTATACTTTAAGGGTCGTTTATGTTTCCCATCAGATGAAAATTGTATAGTAAGATTTTGCATGAGGCACATTGTAGTCCGTTTGTTATACACCCCAGGAATAACAAGATGTACCAACAACTTCAAAAACTATTTTGGTGATCGGGTATGAAAATAGAAGTGTCTGAATTCATCTCAAAGTGTTTGTCTTGCCAACAAGTGAAAGTGGAACATCAAGTTCCTTCATGTCTGCTTCAAAAAATTTAGATTTCGTAATGGAAGTGGGAAAGGGTGACCATGGACTTCGTGATGAGTTTACCATTTACGCGGAAAAAGAATGATGCTATTTGGGTTATAGTGGATAGACTAACCAAGACCGCCCACTTGCTGCCAATTAGAATGGACTTCACCTTACTTCATAAGTCCTTAGGTACTTGATTATATTTTAATAACGCCTTTCACCCATAGACCGATGGTCAGTTCGAAAGAGTGATTCATATTCTTAAGGACATGCTTAGGTGTTGTGTCTTAGATTTTGAGGGTAGTTAGGAGGATCATCTTCCATTGGTAGAGTTTGCCTACGACAATATTTATCAATCTAGTATCCAAATGACTCCCTACGAGTCCTTGTATGGTAGGAAGTATGAGACTCTATTATGCTGAACAAAGCTTAGTGAAAGTAAGTCGGTCGGCCAGACATGATTAGAAAAGCAAAAGATAAGGTTAAATTGATTCGGGGAAGAATCGAAGAGGCCTTTGATAAGAAGAGGTCATATGTATACTTGAAGTATAAATGCATAGAGTTTTGAGTGGGTGAAAAGGTGTTTCTCAAGATGCTACTATGGAAAAGGGTTCTTTGATTCAGACGAAAAGGTAAACTAACTTCCCGTTTTATTGGATTCTATGAGATTTTAGAGTGGGATGAACACGTGGCCTATTATATAGCTCTACCTTTAGATATTGAGTGCATCAATAATGTGTTTCACATGTTGATGCTTAGGAGGTATCGTTCCAATTCGTCCTATAACGTCCCAAAGTCCAGGTCGGTAGTCAAGTTGGTTTCTGGATTTTCAATAAAAATATTAAGATTGGAATTTTTTATTGATAAATATTTCTAAAATGATTTAAAATAGTTTGGAATTATTGATTTCTATTTTAATGAATTTGTAATTGGTTTAACAAATTTATTAAATTGAATGTTTTGAAAATTATGATTCTAGTGACTAATTTGTAAAAGATCACAAATAAAAAATATATGAAGCTTATTTTACCAATACTTATGTTTAGTGTTTTCCATCCAAGTTTAACTGTATCTTAAACTCTCTTTTTGTCAAATTTCCATCTAAATTTATTCTCTTAATCTTTCCTTATTTTCATTTCTAGTTTTCATTAGCTGCTTCTTTCATTTTCTCTCATCCAAGCACTATCGTATCTTTCTCCCAATTCTGTACAATATTCTCTAATGGCTGATACTCTTATTCTTCAAATTTCATTCCTTTGTTACTAGTTATTGTTCTTTTCTTCTTGATTTCCTATCTTTAGTCAAGATTATTCATTCTCTTTTCTTCCTCTTGCAATTTTTCTTCCTTGATCACTTTGGTGTTACCATTGTCGATCTTCATCTTCTATTCTAGCAAGGAAATTCTCTTTTTGTTGGTTCTGTTTGTGCTTCGATGATTAATGATTTAATGAGATTTACGACTTTGATTAAATAATTGTTTTAAAAGAAGTTTGTGAATTAAAAGATATTTTCAGAGGTATATAGTGTGTTATTCTTTTTGATTTCTTTTTAGGGTTTTATTGTGTTGATTAAGATGTTTTGATGATGTTATTAACATAGTAAATCAGTTTTGAAATCTCATTTGATTTGCATATCAATTTCATTAAAACAAGCTTGATTTCTGTATTTTTCAAAAATTCCGGAATTAGGATTTGTTGAGGTTAATTCTGAGGTTTTAGTTGTTGATATTAGTTGTTATTGATCAGTTCTTATTGAGGAGAAGTGTTTCCAATCAGATTGGAAGTTCAGATAGTCATTTTGGAAAGGTTTTCGAAAATTTCGATCTTTTCGCTCTATTTTGGAAACAAAAAAATTCTGCTATGTTTTATTTGTATTCTTGATGTGTTATTTTTCTTTGCAAGGTGTTTTATGTGTTTATTGTTAAGGAAAAATGGATCATTGTATTTTGGTGAGTGTTTGAGAAGTGTTCGGAGGCTATTTCAGTTAGTGGACAACAAAGGTAAGTGACTTTCATTCTTTGTGGATGAACATGTTCAAGAGTAAAAGAAGTTTTAGCTTTAGGTGTTCCTTAGCTTGAACTCTGATATAGATAATTCATTTTTGATTCATTTAATTGATATGAAATGTGGATGTGTTATGCAGATTGTGTTGTGTTATGAATGATGCATAGATGTTTCAAAATCGTATTTAAAAGTGTATATATAAGTGAAAGTGTGCATGGACGAGTTAACCTTCTCGATGTCATATAAGTGAGGTTGATCATGACAACCAATTCCGACAAGTGTTTCAAAATATGTTTGAATGTGTATATGAGAAAAACTATGCATCATTGACAACCACTCTTGGTGATCTTGGATTAGTTGGCTATTTGTTCTTAATGGGACCTTTGGATATGAAAGGCATGCCTAGGAAAGAGTACTCTAAGTGTTTCTAGAAGTGTAAGGGATATCGAGTTATATGAGGTAAGGTTGGTGCGTTGAGCAATGCTCTGAGAAGTACATGGGGTAAGGTTGGTGTGTTTGAGCTTTACTTCAAAATTTATGGTTTTGGACCTAAGTGAGTCCACAAGTAAAATGAAATTGTATAGAGTATGTTTATCCAATGAGTGAGTTGTGTTTCAAATGAAAGGTCATTGATCTTTATTTGAAATAATGTGTGCATTGTGTGGAACTTACCAAAGAGGTAATTGTGCATGAGTATGTGTGTTTGATGTTGGACATGTGATGTTAATGGCATATGTATATTCTGAATCTGGTGCACATTTCTAATGCATAAAGGCATGATATGATTGAATGAATGTTGAGGTAAGAACAAGTGAGGTTTGATTTACTGGGCTTTTAAGCTCGTACTCATTGTTTAATACTTTACAAAGGATTAGTAGCCGAGTTAAAGGCGAAGAGTAAGGTACCAGAGTGGTCAAGGAAGTTATTTTTAAATAAAGTGTATGTGGTTCGAATCCTTGTGATGGCAATATGGAAATATTTAGGGACCTAGACATTTTTTAATATGTTGAGATGTAATAAGTGTGGTCATGATGTGAACCATTTGTTTTATGTTAGAGATTGTTAATTGGTTTTATTTGTTGATTCGAAATGTTGAATACATGTTGTTAGTTGATTGGATCATGAAAATAGCCAAATGGTGATTTGTGCCTTAAAGAAGTGTTTGATATGTTTAAACATGTGACATTAAGTGTACTAAACTTATTAGACTCTTATGATGAATGAAATGACCCAAAATACGTAATTGGACTAGATGACTTGTGTTAATAGTGAATATTATGCAATGTTTGACTTTTGATGCTAAATCATTGTATGATGTTGGCACTTGTGTTACAAAAATATAGGTGTATTGTATTATGACATGTATAAAATGGTATGAAAGTTTCCAAGCATGTATCTAAACTTTGGGATTGATTATGTAGAAGTTTGGTAACTCTTTATTCATGTTCTTGAGAATTTTTCATTTTTCTAGAAAATGATCAATCCCTTAAGGCAAAGGATCAATCCCTTCGCAGCGTGCTCGATGAAAAATGAAAAAAATTACATTCATTAAAGGTCCTAAGTATCCCTAAGTCTTAGTTAAACCCCAATATATTTATATAAGATTAAAAAGGTCTAGAATATAATTTGCTAATTAATATTAGACCTTAACTCGCAATTTGTTGCAACTTAAGTTATCACTCTTTAATTTGCTTAATTACATAATGGAAGTGTCAATTGCATGATGGTTGTTGGTATGTAACTTTTGAATTATTTATGTTTTAGTCCCCATAAACGTATACTCAATTAGGTCCTTGTTTGATGTCTAATTTGTAATACCCAAAATTTAGTTAGTGACTAAAACATAAATTTTGAAAGTTTGGTGACCACAGTATAAATTAAGGAAAAGTTTAGGACCAAAATGGTATTTTCCAAAAAAAATTGTATTCCATAAATGAATAGTTAACCCCAAGAATGTCGTTTTGGTTAGAATCAGATTTTTGATCTGGAATTTGTGTTAAAAGCGAGAAAATGTTAAAGTCCGGTAAAAATTTGGCAAAACGGATCAAATAGAAATCTTGAGAAAAGTTGAAGGTTATTAAATTAAGCTTAGAAATGTTATTTCCAAATTTAAAAATGATGGACAATAATGTGGATCTTTGGATTTGAAAATTTATTTTCATGTTTAATTTGGATTGTTGGATAAAGATGGCAAGTTTGAAGTTTCTGCAAAATAGCATGGGTAAAGTTGTAAAGGGTAAATTATTTTGTTCATCTTTGACTTTGGGAATATAATAAGTAACATGCGACTCGACATGGATGTAATTATCAAGTTTCATTAATGGTAAAATTATCATTTCTCAATTAAATGAAATTTAAATTACATTAAGCTTAATAAATGGAAAAATTAACATGAAATTAACTAAAATATCATGAATGCTTATTCATCTTTCCCGTTTGTGGCCGTGGAGCATAAACCTTAGGCAAGAGAAAGTGTATTTTTCATTTTTGAGCAATTTGCTTAGGGTTTTTTTATTAAAGCATGAAATATAGATTTGTTCTATTCGATGAGCTATATCATTTGGTTTTAAAATTGCATACTAATATTGATTGAGTTCAAAGATCTCAAATTTTAGGGTTATGAACATGTTAGGGTTTTGTGAAATGATGATAGATTTTGATGTTATTGATGTTGTAAAATAATTTACAAGCTCGGTTGATGATTAAAACCATTTATGCATACTTATAGTAGTTTCGACCTAACCTAGGGTTTAGGGAAACTTTGTGATTTGATTAAATTAGGTTAGGAGTTTGATTGTAGAAGCATTAAAATGTTGTTTAGAGGTGGAGTCTATGCTTGAATAAAGTGAAAATCAAGGAAATTGAACCCCTGTAGTGTTCGGCCTCAAGGTGAATGTAAGGGAAAAATATTGAAAATTTTCCTATGACTTAGAAATGATGTTTGGAAGTTTCTACAAGACTTATAAGACTTAGAAAAATTTTGGGACTATTTTGTAAATTTGTGAAAGTTGAGGGATACATTCAATAATTTTAAAAAATTATGGGAAACTATTTATTTACCCAATAGTTGATGTACATTGCTGGAATTTCATATTAAAGGGTTTGAGCATCAAATGGTAAATATAGAGAAAGTTATTGACTTAAGTGGTAATAATGGCACTGTTGAGGTATTGGTTTGGAAATTAAATGCTAGAATTTTATTTGAGCTATTTTTGGGACTTGAAATGATGAAATATTGGAAAGGTACCAGTATGAGTAAAAAGGAAAAGTAAGGAAGAATTAGAAAATAGAAGTACTTTTGAGTATTATTATTGTGCATAAAATGTTAGTGAGAATACTAACATATATTTTATATTTGAATGTGCAATGCATTTATGATTGTGTAGGTTGTGATCAAACTTTCAATACAAGCAAATCGAAAGGCATGGAAAAAGTTAAAGAGTAATCGAATATCAGTAGTAAGGAATAATAGTGAGGCATACTAGTTGAGTGCATTTTATTATCTACTATATGATATGAAAAAGATTTGCGATGAGTCAACCTCAATTATTTTTAATAAGCATGTTTTTAACGCATTATGATATATTTTTTTATAAAGATTTATGAAAATGATTTATGAAGGATTTCAGGGAATGAAATGCCCTAAAATAAATGGATGTGCTTTTGTAATATTTTAAGCATCTATTGGTGTTTTTGAATAAATGTTCAATTTGCAATTTGGATATAAAAGCCTGTTGTATGTACATTGAGTGTCATAGATGCACATGATAAATACTGAGTAATATAGTCATCGATTGATTCTGTTTAATGCATTATTGCATTCTTGTGTTAGTATATTTGAGCACTCTTGGCACTATGTGTGCGATTAATGTGTTCATAAATATTTTAAGTTGTGAATCACCATTATGATGTATTAGTATAGTGTTGTTATGTACTACAGTACCTATACTTCCGTTTAGCACTTAGATGCATTTTATGTACCTTGCATTCTCATATGTCGTACATTGGGCTGTGAATGGATTTTAAATACTCTCAATTGAAAAAATGCTATTCATATGAAATAATGTGTCACAGGTTGTGAGACTAAAGAATTGGCTTAATAAGTCAATTTTATGCGTTTATATATTTTATCCGAATCTAATCGTGTTTTGATATTTTATGATTTACATTTGTTTTAAAATGCCTTAATTTATTATGCCTCAGTAAGTGAATGCATATCATGTGATTGTTTCTGGAGTGTGTGATTGTTTCAGGCGTAGATAATAGAGCACGAACGGAGTGAGGAGTGTAGTTGATATCAGATATCAAGGGTTGCCTCATCAGTAACAATATGTCATCTTTAGATGTTCTTTTGATATTACTAGTTGGAATTTATTTAGTTATGTTATGATGCTCTAGTAGGAAAATTTGAACTATACTTTTGTAGTATTATATATTTATCAGCGAACTTAAACTCTTATATGATAGATATAAATGTTATTTACATATTAGTAGTTATATGACATTTTAAATATCTTATTAATAAATCAAATTTTTTAAAGAAACAAAATTTTATTTTTTTTTCGAATCCAAAAACTGTTTAAAAGCATGTGACATCTCTGACTTATGTTCGGGAACGTATACGGGAAACAATTGTTACATGATTAATCTGGAAATTTGCATGTTTCTGGTTGATGATTAGTAAAGTATAATTTTTGCAGGTCTTTCCTTGATCATCGGTGCGCTTCTTACCTTGTTTGCTAGATTATGTTGTGTTTAGCCTAGTCTACGATGGCTCCTGTCGTGCTATTTTGTGAGTTCCTAGGGTAACTATATTACCAACGAAACAAATGCAACTAAGATAGAAAGTGGTGCCAACAGACCCCTGTATGCGACTCCACAATCGAATCCTCCTATCGATATATTTATTAAGATGATTATCGATGCCATTTGCCAAGTTATCACTGAGGTTACACACGCTTTTGTACCAGTACCAACGGGTAGAGGTTTACCGTTAGAATGTTTGAGGGCAGTAGGTGCCAAAGAGTTTTATAGTGTTTGTCGATCTTAGCCAACAAATGTTGATGATTGGTTTGGGAGTGTTGTGTGGATCTTGGACCAGACAGGTTGTTTTAAAGGTGAGATATTGGGTTGTGTTACATCTCTGCTGCAAGGTGATTCTCATCTTTGGTGGACAGCAATCAAGAGGAGTGTCGCTGAGGATAGTTTGACTTGGCCATATTTTTTGAAGGTGTTTAGGCATAAGTTTATGGGTGCATAGTATACCGACACAAGGAATAATGAGTCTCTATATTTGATTCAAAGACTTATATCAGTATCTGAGTATGAGGTCGAGTTTGTTCTCTTGAGTGAGTATAATAGAGAGATAGTTTTGAAAGAGAGAGAGAGGTGTAAGAGGTTCAAGGATGGTCTTAAGAGGGAGATTTGTGTATATCTGGTTACAATTCTTCGGAGGTGTTTGATACTTTGGTGTATCAGGCTAGGGATATTGAGAGTACCTTGGGTGGTGGTCTAGTTCAAGAGTTCTATAGAAAGAGATCTAGAGATGCTAGTTCTTTGATTTGTTAGGGAAAGAGAGGTCGAGGTTTTGATCATCGTGGTTCTCATTAGAGACAGTCAGGTAGGATAGCAGTTATAGCGAGTGGTTGGTAGCAATCTCTACTATTTTCAACTTGTAACTAAAGACACGCGGGTGAGTGTTGGCGTTTCACTGGTGGTTGTTTTTCATGTGGAGATTTGAACCATTAGTTATGAGATTGTCTGAAGAGGGTTGAGTTGCATGATAGTGCTCCTGTTTCTACCAGAGGAGGCTGACATGTTGGTGCTAATGGTCTGAATTGTTAGGCTCATGGTAGATGCTATGGTCGTACCGGTAGAGCTGAGAATGGTGGTCCTTGTTCTGACAAATGTGATCACAAGTACCTTTCTGTTAGAATCTTTTCCTTCGCTTGCCTTGATAGATTCGGGCTCTACACATTCTTGTATCCTTATTCATTTAGTAAGTTGATTGAGTGTTCCTATTAGTGTTAAAGATGTGGGTTTGGTAGTGACCAGGACGTTAGGAGAGAGTGAACTTGTGGATTGAGTGTAAATGAGGTGTTCTTTAGTTATTCAAGGTGAAGTGTTTCCAGCGAATTTAATGGAGTTGTCATTCCATGGGTTAAATTTTATTTTGGTATGGATTGGCTTTGTGAGTATACTGTGCACTTGGATTTTGGGTTGTCTCATGCCATCTTGAAGACTTCAGATGCAATTGAGCTTGTGGTTGTTGGTGAAATGCTGGAGTTTGCTTTTAAATATGGTGTCAACGTTGGATGCAAGCAAGATGTTAAGTCAAGGTTGTGAGGTGTTTTTGACCTTTGATCTTAATCTAGGTGGTAAGGAGTTATGTGTGTAGGATATTAGGATGGTTAAGGACTTTGCTTATGTTTTCCGTGAAGCACTTCCTGGTTTTCCACTTGATCATGTAGTAGAGTTTCACATTGAGACTTATATCGATTCAGCTCCCGTGTCTATTGCTCCCTATAGCATTACCTAAGGAATTGAATGAGTTGAAGGTGTAGTTGAAAGAGTTACTGGATCAAGGTTTCATTCGTCTGACAATTTCTCTATGGCGTGTTCTACTTTTGTTTGTTAAGAAGAAGAACTGTACCATGTGTATGTGTATCAATTTTTTTAGTTGAACATATTGATGATAAAGAATCGGTACCCTTTACCGAGGATCGGCGACTTGTTTGACCAGTTCTAGGGTGCTAAGGTGTTTTTTAAGAATGATTTGCATTCAAGGTATTATCAGTTAAAGGTTAGTGAGTCGAATGTGATGAAGATAACTTTTCAAACGAGTTATGGTCACTATGAGTTCTTGGTGATGCTGTTTGGGTTGACGAACGTGCCTGTTGCTTTCATGGATTTGATGAATTGAGTGTTTCATCCAAATCTCGGTCATTTTGTGGTGGTGCTCATCGATGAGATCTTGGTGTATTCTTATTCGGAGGAAGAACATGATTCATCTCTTAGGATTGTCTTGCAAGTGTTGAGAAAGAAAAGTTGTATGAGAAGTTTTCTAAGTGTGAGTTTTCTTTGGGTGAGGTAGTGATAACCTCTAAAAAATAATATATTTTGAGCCTTTGTACTTAGGTTATTATTTTTTTTAAAGCCCATGTCCTAGCATATAGATTACATTTAGGTCATACAATTGCATTCAGTGGTAAAGTATTACTGCAACACAAATTTATTGAAAACTAGTGCTGCTAAGGGAAAGGTCTTTCTTTTTGTGGTGTTGCGCATGCGATGAAAGCTTAAGGAGAAGATATGGCCACTGTAACATGTTGGAGAAATTAATGTTGTGTCATTCTGGAGATCAAACGATGAAAGACATGTCGCAATGAAATATAGATAGCAAATCTAGAGTATAAAAGGAAAAATAGAAAAAATATCATTGCTTATTTGTCCAGCCACACGTGTGTCACCATCCCTACTACAATGTTTGGGACAACCTACCATAGTAACCGCTCATTCACGTGAGAAGGGTGTCACCTATAGAACAAAGGGAATTTTGGGCCAAAAACCCTAGAAATATTTTCTCTATAAAACCTAATGTATCCTACATTTAAAGGAGACTTTTAAAGAGCTTTTAGGAGTTGGCCTAAGAGAGGCAGTTGCTCAAATCCATTTTCTTCTTCCTTTTTCACACCCATTTTCTTGGTGTCTTCCATGGCCGAGCTTTAAGGAGGTAGCAACTAGACCTCAATAGAGGCTAGCTTGTTAGGGAGTTGCATGGAAATACATGATATGGCTTAGTTCATCAAAAAACATTCTTGTTAGATGGAGGGTATATATTTTTCATGTCGGGTCAGGTTGGGTAAAGGATGTAAAATTTTCGGGACGAGTCGGGTTGGCCGAAACACGACCCAAAATTGACGATGGTTGGATTCTCGAGAGGATCATGAGTTTCATCATTTTTCGTTTTTTCCTTTGATGATGGTTCTCCAACGTCATGTCTAACGTTATTTGTATTTATAACACCTACATCATCATTCACACAAGAATCCTTCCTCGGAAGGAGATTATCATCGAAAACAACATGTATAGAATCTTCTACAACTAAAGTTCTTTTATTAAATACTCAATAAGCTTTAGAATTTAAGGAATAACCCAGAAAAATTCCTTCATCACTTTTAGCATCAAATTTGCCAAGATTGTCTTTACCGTTGTTTAAAACAAAACACTTACATCCAAAAGGATGAAAATAGCTAATGTTAGGCTTTTTATTTTTAAAAAGTTCATATGGAGTTTTCTTTAAAATAGGCCTAATCATTACTCGATTTATAACAAACAAGCGGTATTTGTGGCTTCCGCCCAAAAATATTTTGGCAAATTGTTTTCACAAAGCATGGTTCTAGCCATTTCTTCTAAAGTTTGATTTTTCCTCTCAACAACTCCATTTTGTTGAGGGGTTCTAGGTGCTGAAAAAATTATGGCTAATACCATTAGAATTACAAAAATCAGTAAATCCAAAATTTTCAAATTCAGTTCCATGATCACTCCTAACACTAGCTATAGAATAACCTTTTTCGTTTTGGATTACTTTTGAAAACATGATGAATTTTTCTAATGCTTCATCTTTAGTACTTAAAAATAGAACCCAAGTATATCTAGAATAGTCCTCTACCAAGACAAATGCATATTCTTTTCCACCCAAGCTAGTAGTTCTAGATGGCCCAAAAGGATCTAAATGGATCAATTGTAATACTCTACTAGTTGATACGTCATTAATGGATTTAAAAGAAACTCGCTTTTGTTTTCCTTTAGCACAAGCATCACAGATTTTATCATTATCAAATTTCAATTTAGGCAGCCCTCTTACTAAGTCTCCTTGAATTAACCTTTGCAAAACACTCATGCTAGTATGTCCTAGTCTCATATGCCATAACCAACTATCATGCTCATCTTTTGCAACTAGGCATAAATTAGTCACATTAATAGAATCTAAATGCACCATGTAAATGTTTCCTATTCTATGACCAACAAGCATAATCCGATTAGATGCAATGTCAATAACTTTACTACCATTAGTTTCAAACATGACATTGAATCCTTTATCACAAAATTGACTAATACTCAAAAGATTATGCTTTAATCCATTCACATATAAAACATTCTTAATTTCTATGGAAGAGGTATTACCTATAGTACCTATACCTTCAATGTGACCTTTTGAATCATCACCAAAAGTCACTTCTCCTCCATTTTTTGCGTTAAGCTCAATGAACCGGCTTTTGTCACCGGTCATGTGTCTCGATCATCCACTATCAAGGTACCATGAATTTGAATTTGTTTCCCGTGCCTTGTAGCAATGCTCCTTTTCCTACAAACATAGATTATTTTTTTATTTTTGGTACCCAAATTCATTTAGGTCTATATTCATTAGTTTCCAAAATCCTAGTCCCCTTAGGTATCCATTTGTGTAGGATATCTTTATCTTTAGTAGTAATGAGTTCTTTAGGAACCCACATACTTCTAACGATTTTTCCATTAGAGGTTCTTCGGGGACCTCTATGATTTTAGTTTTTAAAACTTTTTCTAACAAAGTTGGTTTTTGAATTTTCTCCTTTTTTTCAAAACATTTTGTTCCAACTTTATCAAAAGAAGCTCTAAGATCATCAATTTTCTTTTGATGATCATCATTAATCTTTGAAAGTAAATTTTGCAAATCTGAATTTTTCTTTTCAAACTCTTCTAGTTTGATTTGCAAATCTTTGATTTTACTTTCAAGATCATTGTTGGTCTTGGATATGAGTTTATTTTCATTTTTTAATTTTGAAATATCATTTTTATATTTTAAAAACAATTTCTCATAATCCGAAGCCAACCCATTATATTCTTCTAATAACTCATCATACGACAAATCATCTAATTCAGATGAGTTAGAGGTTACCTTAGAATCTTCCCTGAATGCCATCAAACACAAGTTTGCTACTTCTTGTTCCTCTTCATCGAAACCTTCTTCATCGCTCCATGTAGCCACATGAGCCTTGTGTTTATTCTTTGATTGGCCCTTCCTCTTCAATTGTGGGCAATCATATTTGACATGCCCCGACTTTTTGCATTCATAGCAAATGATTGGGTCCTTCTCTTTTGGTTCATTTTTTAGGCCTTCATTTCGTTTGGATTTTCTTCCTCGGTAAGGTCTCATCATTTTTCTAAACCGTTTGGCAAAAAATGCCATCTCCTCGTCATTTTCATGTTCATCCGAATCACTCTCATCTTTTGTGGATTTGAGAGCAACTCCAATATTTTTCTTCTTCTCCTTCTCCTTTGGTGTCTCTTCAATCTTATCGAAGTCTACCTCATCTTCAAGCATCATTTCATGAGTAAGGAGGGAACCGATTAGATCTTCAAGATTTAAGGATTTTAGGTTCTTAGCCTCGATGATTGTCGTCTTCCTAGATTTCCATGATTTTGGAAGTGAGTAAACTAACTTCCTCACAAGCTTCTCGTTTGGAATGATCTCTCATTATGATTTGAGACCATCGACAATCGTTGAGAATCTATCCATCATAGCTTTGATATCTTTATTTGGTTTCATCCTGAAATTTTCATAGCTATGTGTTAGAAGACTTATTTTAGATTCTTTTACCCCGTCAGTGCCTTCATGATTGACTTGTAGTTTATCCCATATTTCTTTGGCGGTTGTACAAGATGAAACTCTTCCATATTCATCTGGTCTAAGAGCACAAAATATGATATGGATGGCTTTGGAGTTGAGCTGGAATATTCTTGTTTCTCCTTCACTCCACAATCTTGGATGAGTGAGAGGTTTGATATATCCGTCTTCTACAACATTCCATGCTCCCATGTCACTTGCTTGAATGAAATACATCATCCTATTCTTCTAATAGGCATAGTTTGCTCCATTGAAGAAAAGAGGCTTGTTGACGGGCATCGAATCGAGACTGGAGTCGACGTTTGAAGTGGAGGCCATTGATGACTTGATTATCGATGTAACTCTTCCCGAATCGACTCAAAAGGTGATTAAACCTTCAAATGAGTGAGGCTATGATACCAATTGTTGAGTTAATCAATCGACAAAATCGGCCAAGAGGGGGGTGAATTGGAAATTAAAAATTTCGGTGGAGCTTTTGCAGAAAATTAAAAAGATTTGCACAGTGATTTAGAGTGGTTTGACTTTCTCAACCAAAGTCTACGTCCACTACCTTAGCTATCTACACTAAGGATTTTCAAACAAATTCACTATTTTGTTCTTTCTTTTGAGGCCAAAGAGATAATCTTACAACACCCTCAAGAATATACCCCAATTCTTGAGAACACTCTTTCTCAATGAGAAGATTACAAATTTGCAAACTTACAAGGAAATCCTCACAAGGAAAATTGTTTGTACAATTCTAGAACAAAGAAAAGAATACTCAAGAATGAATACAACTGAGTACAGGTAGTGTTCTTGAAAGTAAAATGAATATTGAATGAAAAATAGGCTTGAAATGCTCACACTTGAGGTTTGATGCTTTCTCTTTGATTCTCTCTTGATTCTAGTTTCTTGTTGTTTCTTGTTGTTGATCAATGGCTTCTAAGCTTGTTTAAATACACTTTCAAATGATTCTGAACGTTGGGGATGGTTAGTGGAGTCAATAGAGTCATTTAAGTGTGAAAACAATTAATAAAATCAGTTGGGAGCGTCAGTACATCGATGCATACCCTAGGTGCATCGGTGCATTAGTGTAAAATTCAAATATTTTGACCGTTGGACTCTCAGTACATCGGTGCACTAAGGGTGGATCGATGCATAAAATGCATTCGATGTTTTGAAAAAGCCTGAGTGCATCGATGCATGGTCTTGTGCATCGATGTGTCAAATGCACTGAGTGCATCGATGCATGGTATGTGCATCGATGCATAAAATGCATTCGATGTTTGAAAAATTAATTGGTGCATCGATGCATGGATTGGTGCATCGGTTCATCACTTTGAAAAATTGATTTTAGGCTTGATTTTGGTTCAAAATACTTTGTGAAAATTGTTTCAAAAATAGTTTAAGTATAAAACACAATTTTACACATTTAGTAAGGTTTGAAATTGATCTTGAAAGACTTGGAGTAATAATTTGATATTCGAGTAATTAAATTGAATATACTTAGAAAATCATTTGTGAAATCTTAAAATTCATTTAATGTATTTTGTAATATCGAAACATCAAAATGTTTTCAACATTTACTTATAAAATTCTTATCAAGAAATTTCCGTCTTTCTTTTATAATTGTCTTATCAGATCTAATAAAAGCATCGGCTTCATCTTTAATTGAGCCCACAATGCCATTTTCATTTAACACTAATCGCACATCCATAGCTCTCAAGACTTCAAAAGGATTTTGACCAAGTATCTTTGCAACAACATTGGCCTTTCCTGGAAGAAAATCAATGATCATTTCATAATCCTTTAAAGGTTTCGTCGATCTTTTCTGAATCAGGTTCAACTCTCTTTACTTCTACAAGTACTTTATGCTTTTGTAATTAGCACAACTATAGCATCGCTCACCATCCCGATAATGGTGTCGAATCTTTTAAGGCAAACTCAACTGCTGCCGACTTTAAATCATGCTTAGGGTAATTCCCCTTGTGAGTCTTTAACTTAATCGAGGCAACCTTTTCACATAAGCACACTTCCTAAGCCGTTGGGATATGCATTAGTAAAAACCACATAATCCATACCCAACTCAATTTGTATAAACATTGGTGTCTCTATTAAAATCCTCTTTAGCATTTCAAAACTCTCTTGACTCTTCTTCGTTCTTCGATAGTAACCAGCAAGCCCCCAAAGAAATCCAAACTTTAGGATTCTTTGGGAGTTTCCAGTTTACTATAACATGAGTTTCTTTTATGATCTACTCTTATACCTTATGACGAAACAACCTGGCCAAAAGAAGCCATTTTTGTTAACCAGAATTTCACATTGGGATAGTTTGGCATACAAGTTCTACTCTCAAAGAGTCTTATTTAACTGTCAAAATCTATGCATAACAACATAGATTTATCTTTATTTTCACTAATAATACAAATACTTCCCAAGATGAAATACTTGGGCTGATAAAACTTTGATCAATTAACTCTTATAATTGAGCTCATAATTCTCTTGGCTCACTTAAGTCATTCGATACGAAATCAGAGAAACATGTTCAATACCTTAATAACCATCAAATTTGAATTCCACCTCTCGATCTAGAGGTAACCTAATAAATTTATCTGAAAATACATCTATCGATTCCCAATTTTGTGAAATTATCAAAAAATTCTACTTTAATTATTTGAGTATCTATCACCTTAGCCAGAAAAGCTATATATATCTTTCTAACATCATTTTATTCACAATCATTATCAATGTAACCTTGAGCAATGATTATACTTTCTCTCCAAAAACTATAATTTCCATACTCTCTGCATCTTTTTGGACTAATCATCTCTAAAGACAAACAACCTATACCCAATATGATCTTAACTCAGCAAATGATAATTCCACTAGATTCACCGGGAACATAGCCTCTGGAATCTTTATTAAATGTTTACTACATGTCCAACTCACACTTGTACCATGACCACTAGGGTTTACCACTATCATCTCACTAGAGATTAAGTTGAATAGAATACTTTTATTTTAAAATCTTTCCTTTCCTTCTTAAGGTAATCCGTGTAACTTTTCCAGATCCATTTAAAATACTCTCAAACAATTGAAACATTTTTATATCTCAACTATGAAAGTCTAATTATTCAAATCATTTAATAAGAAGACTTGACAACTTTGTAGCAATAACTCATAATCAGTTGATCCACTAATAACTCATCTTTCTATAAGATTTTAGCAGTCAATGCATTTACCACTTACTCATTTCTTATTATTCAAATTAACACTACTTTAAACAATTTAATGTTTCACTTAAATATTTCTCAATTATTTAAACCTACCTGAAGAAACCTCAGAATCATCACTAAATTCAAAAATCTCCTCTGGATCCTCATTCGATTAAACTTCTCTTGGGTCGATTTTGATCTCGACCTTATTTTCAACATTATCTACTTTCTTACCTTTGTCCTTAGTTTCCAACATCTATTAGGAAATACATAATAATAACACTAAAGTTAATAAAGAGTGTCATCAATCACAATCTAATTGACACCATATTAGTAACTTTGACAATCTCAATGGCATGTAATCCTTTTCCCAATTCAATTTAAACCCGTTTTCGATCGAGAATCGACTAAACCTATAGCTCTAACACCAATAAATGTAACACCCACTTCCAGTATACTTTTCTGTACACAAGTCATAGGCGTCACATTACTTTTAAAAACATTCACCCATTTGTAAAACCCATAACTTTTTTTCAAAATTTAAAACCAAAACATTTTACTACAACAATTAAACATTCGTTGAAACATATTACCAAAGTTATCTCTTTAATACATTACAAAACATTTTTTTAAATTTCGATTACATGCCATCAAATTTTCAAAATAAATATGATTGTCCTACTGTTACTGATGAGAGTCAACCTTAGATTGATGATAGCTGCTACTGCACCCCGTACCTGATTAGTCCTTGCTTTTACCTACTCGTGAAATTAACACAAGTTAAGTAATTACCTAGTGAGACATAATATTGTAAAGAATCTGAAATTTATACATAAGTATCTAATGACTATTTAAAGACGAATTAAATCGCATACTCAATAAGGTTCAGATAAATCCTTATCAGTTAAACCAAATTTCTTTCATACAATCATTAAAATTATTCTTAGTAGGCCCATCAAACCTATCCTTCTGTAAATTTTTCCAATTTTCTTTATTTGCCCTATGTACATTAAATAAGAAAGTAATGTACATGTATTGCAACAAAGTGCCAAATGGTCCTTTATATTTTATAATTATCATGAGCGACACCTTATATATTGTTAATACAAAATTATGTAATTTCATTTGTGGCATCCTTTCATGTCAACTATGCACTAATACACATTTTTAATTGTGGCATCCTTTCATGCCAATTATGCACTGATATACATTTTCATTTGTGGCATCCTTTCATGCCAATTATGTATTGTTTTTCATCTAACTTGCATCAGTGGCACATTTCTGCCAGAATTGCACCGTTAGGCATCTTTCTTGTAGTAATGGCACCTTTCTGCCAAAAAACACAGTTAGGTATTTAGTCTTTCATCCCAAAGGCATTTAACCTTTCATCTAACTTGCATTTTTGACATCTTTCTTCCAAATGCACAGTTAGGCATTTAGTCTTTCATCCCAAAGGCATTTAACCTTTAATCTAACTTGTATTATTGGCACATTTCTTCCAAATGCACAGTTAGGCATTTAGTCTTTCATTTTAGAAAAATTTTTATTCCAATAATTATTCATAATATCAATTAAATCTTTCAATTCATTATAAACTCTATAGTTTGAACACGTAGTGCCAATAAGGTCATTCATAAACTTATTATGAATTACATGGGGTTGCACATACAGTGCCAATACGGAAATTCATAAACTTATTATGAATTTCTTAGGTTGAACACATAGTGCCAATAAGGAAATTCATAAACTCATTATGAATTTCTTAGGTTGCACACATAGTGCCAATACAGAAATTCATAAACTTATTATGAATTTCTTAGGTTGCACAGGTAGTACCAATACAAAAATTCATAAACTTATTATGAATTTCTTAGGTTGCACATATAGTGCCAATACGGAAATTCATAAACTTATTATGAATTTCTTTGGTTGCACACTTAGTGCCAATACAGAAATTCATAAACTCATTTGAATTTCTTTGGTTGCACACATAGTGCCAATACGGAAATTCATAAACTCATTCTGAATTTCTTAGGTTGCGTACACAGTGCCATTTGATGATCACAATACATACATTAAGCAACATGCATTTATGACTATCATAACATATAATTACATAATAAATGCACTCACCCCTCGATATTATATCAAAAAATGCAAATCCAACTACTCAATAACTTTATCTTCTCCTTTCGATTTGCTTGACTTGGGGGTTTGATTACGATCTACACAAGCATCCATTAAAGACGCATACCATACTCAATGTTAGTTTATTACCTAACATTTATACTTTAATAATAATCATAAGTACTATTATTTAAATTTCTATAATAATTTCATCCTATCCTATAATTCCTGTCTCAACAGTATCAGTACCTCTAGCATGGTACCGATACTTCTATTCAATGGTACTGATACTGCCTTTTAGTATCGAAACCATTCATTTGATTTCCCCAAAATTAAAACTATAGTATCGGTACTGTTCTTCCAATACCGATACCCTTACTCAGAATTTCCATTTTTCAGCCCGATTCTTACCCAAATTTGGTCAAATTCTCTTATGTTTACCCCCAACAATACTATTAAACTCTTCTTTACTTATCCCAACTAATTTTCTTTCATTTAGCTTTTTATAACATATAAAATCTCTAAAGAACATCTCAAACCAAGAATCATACCACTTTTTCTAACAAGTTTTTAATCATATCCAAGGTTTCGAATCTCTTAATTACTTCTTTGACAAGTCAAATATACTAATAACATCAATAAAAACTCATATTCCAACATCTCATTCAAAAACCCATTTTCTTCAATCTCAAATAATCTATCCATCTTTTAGTTTTAATCTTATTTAACCCTTCCTTAAACCTCTGTAATACTCAATGTTTCAAGAACCAACCAAAAGCGAAAGAAAAAGCTAGCTAAATGAAGCCTTACATTTGGCTATGGAGGAGAGCCCTTACACATGGAAAAAGAAGAAGAGATAACTTGGTTGGCTTTAATTTTACCCTTTTCCCCTCTGAAATCCCTAATAAGGAAATGAATTTTAAAATTCATTTCCCCTTAGAGAAACAAAATTCCCTCTTTATTCACCCATTGTTACTAATTAGTCTTAAATACTATTCCCAATCATTTTTTTCTTTTATCATTATTCAAATAAATCCTCAAATTTTAAATCTGTTCAATAAAGTCACTGACTTAGTATTTGGAGTATTACACACTATGTGTGCAACCCCATGTAATTCATAATGAGTTTGTGAATTATTGTATCGACACTACGTGTGCAAAACCATGGAATTTATAATGAGTTGAAATATTCAATTTGTATGTGGATAGATGATGATATATTTATGTTTAAAATTCACCTCATTATTATTATGCATCACTAAGTGATTACTTAGCGTGTGTTGATTTCACGCGTAGGTATTGTTACGAGCGAAGTGAGAAGTACATCTGACATTGCTAATCAAGGACCGCCTCATCAGTAATTGTACGACAACTATGTCTACTTTTGATGTTGTTAGATAGTATGTAATAGATTTATGATAATGCTATGAAAAGTATTTGACTTATTATGATGTAAAATTTAATATGTTCGAACATTAAGATTTGCTTTCATAATTATAAGTTGATGAACATTTTATTTTTATTAAATTAAAATTTTTTATGATTGGAAAAAAATTATTGTTTTTCAAAAGAAGATACTTTTAAAAGTTACGTGACATCCATGACTCATGTACGAAAACGTATACGGGAATTAGGTGTTACATCATTAATCTGAGCAAAGGCCAGAGATCAGAACATATATCAGAGTTCTACAAAAATCAAAGGTCAGATTGTATTCCTGATAACATATTCATACTTTTAAAATAAGAGAAAACATTCGTATGATCAGGGAACACACTAGAGATTCCAGATATTATTCAGAAGTACTAAATTTTATCAAACAGGGAAACACGGATCTTTAGTATACCGATAGAATGTCAAAAATTAGAATCACTAGCTGACGAAATCATCAGTTATTCTTAACGTGATTTATCTGGATAATATAATATTCATACATTTTTCGAAGGCACTAAGTAATCAAAAAGGTATTTAGAATCCTTTACATCTGAGTTACTTGTATTTTCAAATTTGACCAGAGTGATTCCATTATATAGGAAAATCCTTTAGATCTTAAAGAGACGAACATATATTCCAATGTTTAATTACATTTCCACGTTGTAATAATATAAGGAAATGTCGACGTACTTGATTCGTGGTTTATAACCCATAGGGTCAGTACATCATGTAAGTTTATCAGCGTTTCTAGACATATCCAAGTCACTTACTTAATCCTAATTCATTGAAGTTACTTAGGTCATTTAGTAGTCAAGTCTACCTCGGTCACTTCGGAGTTTCTAGAATAATTCTATCATTTCCAAAATCTAAATACGTACTGTACTTCAATTCCGTTTAATTGGGTTATATAATATAGTCATATTGGTATACGAGGTTGATTTTTTCATTTCATAGCTGAGGGTATTAGTTATTCCAGTGCTTGGACATGCTTCGAATCATATTACACTTCAGGGACATTCCAAATAAATCAGGAGTTTAATCGGTGATTCCAAGATTCCAATAGATCATGATATAAGTTCTTAGGTCGTCTTTATTATCATAGTCATCCATATTCCTTTTTACACTTGAAAGGTAATATCTTCATTTCATTCAATTATGTCTGTGGCATTACTTCGGATAACTTAGGCTTGAAAGTATTCTAGTTCTTTTAGAGATCATAGTACTTTGTTCATTTGATCACTAGAATATATTTTCACCATTAGGGGATACTATGTCCTTTTTCAGTACAAGGGCATTTTCATAATTTTAGCCCATAGTGTTATTTTTTATAATTTCCTATCAAAATATTTCCATCATTTAACCTTTTACGAGATTAATCAGAAATTGTGCGTTCTGAGATTGATTGATTTATTCATTGAACTGAGATTTGTTTCCGATCAGTCTACCAATTTCTTTTTTGAACCGTTAGAGTCTTATACAATGTTCCTTCCTTAATCCAATTTTCGTATAAGTCCAAAGATATTTATCTACCCTAATGGACCAATTATTTTTATTCATGCATTTACCATTTATCAGTGAGTCCCGAAAAGCATACAAAAGGTAGTAAAATATTACCTCAATTTCCGTGCTCCACCGATCAAACACTTAAACTTTATTTGATCACCCTCGAACTTTAATTCAACGCCCAATAATTCTTTAGATACACAAGAACATAAATTTCAAAAAAAATAGAGCTTAATTGTGAAAAACAGATCGAACCAGGTGGTTAATCTATGAAAAACAACTTATCGGGTTCAAATTTGGTGAAACAAACCTCAAAAACATACTCAGGAAGTCAAAAAACATCAAAATATGTGTAACCAAAAAAAGGTCAAAGGCTGATCAACGGTGGTCAAGGCCGGTCAACGCGGGTCAGCTCGGTCAACTCAGCTCGATCATTAACTCCCTTGGATGACAGACGACGTCCACATGCAAGGGGTTGTTTCGACCGGCCAATTCTTTCCCAATCTTTTACATACTTCAATTTAACAAAAATAATTCCCAATTTGCAGCAATAATGCGCCAAAGTTTCCAAAATTAAATCGATAACTTACCCCAACGATGACCGGCGATAGAGGCGACAACGGCGCGTCCCATTGGGCGGGTTTTGTACGCACAACGACGGTGAGGTTAATTGGCGCGGTTGAGGCGAGACAATGAATGGCATTTTTCTTTTTATTTTTACCAACCAGAGAATATGGGTAAAATCAGATTTCAAGTCCCTGTACTTCCTCAATTTTCTATATTGGCCCAAAAACGTCAGAAACTTACAATTTGGTCCTCAAAATTTCCCTTGTTATGACTTTAATTCGATACTTTAATTTATTAAAAATTTAGCCCCTAAATTGGGGTGTGATAATCTTCTTGAGATCGTTTGATCGAGGCAAGTAGTTTATATTCGAGAAGCTTCGAGAAGCTTATTTCAGCTTACTCCGAGAATTTCAAGCCAAGTTTAGATTTCTGAAAGCCTTTTTCAATCTAAAAGAAAAACCTCCACCATCATACTCAAGGTTGGGACGTTAATAAGGAACAACCAAGTTTAAGGGAGGATTTATCTTTAACTTTTGCATGAATTTGCATGAGTGTTAATAAGTTTGCATGAGATCAAGTTGCATAAATAAATAAGCATGCTACTTCATTTAAGCATGATCTCATTAAAAGATGTAGGTTTTTATGAAGCTGCTTCATTTAAGTATGTTTTTTTATTCAATAAAGCTATTAACTATTTAAATTAGTTCATTCATTTAAAATGGTTCATTAATTAAACTAGCTCTTTAGATTTTTTCATGATATGTTTATTTTTATTTTATTCAAGCTTAAACATTTCCTACTTTTGTGTCTAGGTGTAAGAGGGAAGCTGAACAGTCTCAACAGATGCAAGAATATCAGTGAGAATGTATTTGAATTATGGATGTGATAACGATGTTTTTTTATTCAAAAACCAATTTTATATTATTCCTCTATCTCTTAGCTTTCCAACGCCTTTTGAATTACATAAATCCAATATCGAGAGCTTGAGATAATATCGTATTACAGAAGACAATGCATGCTGGAATTTTCAGTACATGAATTTCATGAATGGATGATTTGGATGCGTTTGAGCCAAGGAAAAGTCCTTTCATCTTCAACCAAGGGACAAGCCATTTAAGGCCTTATTTATTCACCTAATTCATAGCATTCAATGTTGATTTAATCATCTAATTCAAGGTTGATTTAATCATTCAAACCAAGGGTTATTCATATTCTTGGAGTGGAAATGCATTCAAGCCTTCATAATTCACCTATTCATGGCTTATTTATCATTCTTTGAAGGTTTTCCATATTCTAGCAAGAATACATGCAATAATAAGCATTCAAACCTTACATTCAAGGCCTTATTATCATCTTTTGAAGGCTATTCACTTGTAAAGCAATAAAGGCTGATTTATTTTACCATTCAAGTGTACAAATCAACAAGGAAAAGGAAGAGACAAGGCTGATATGGATGGAAAGGGTGTCTACATGCATTGAAGTCCACATTCATTCACTCTTTTCAACTATATAAGGCAAGCCATGGAAGATCAAGAGTCATCCCTCCTTTTAGATGAAAATAAGGCTATATACATCTCAAATTATGTCCAAATTCATTCATTTCCATCTTGAATATTCAGCCACCAAGGGATAAGAAGATAAACAAGTAATTTAAGTGAATTCAAGTGCATTTAAGTGATGGTTTTAATTCAATTGTAAAAACCTTTCTTATGGTGCCTATCAACACGATAAGTAGGCACCTCAATGGCATTTGTACTAAAACTTTTAGCTTATAAACAACCCTTGAAAGATTACTTTCTTTTTAGTTCTTTTGAAGAACTCTATTGGCTTCAAGTTTATCTTGTTGTCTTCAACCAATTCATTTGTTATAATGTTGGTTCCTAGCTCTCTTATAGCTAGTGGGTCACATTCCATCCCCGACCACTTTTACATTTCCACTATATTATATTATTGGTTATTAGCTATATATAGCTAACAGGTCGCAATTCATCCTTTGAAGTTATCATCATCCACGCCTACCATATTCATCATTCACTATTGTCCATCTCATTCTACCACGACCATCATACTCACATCTTCTCTAAAAAATTTCAACTTCTTCAGCATCATTTTCTATTTCATTCTTTATATGTCTATCTCATATTCACAATGTTATTTGTGCACTTTCATAATCATTTCAAGCACTGTAGAGTTTCTTACTAGAATCACGATCGGACAACAATGTATATGACTCGTAACACACAACTGAGATCATATCATTTTATATCAGAGCTATAGAGATTCAGTAAGACTATAGTTTTCTCTCTCCCAAATTAGTAAAAAAAATGAAAAACCAAAAATTTTGAAAAAAAGAAAAATTACAAAGAAAAAAAGTTCTTAAAGAGGGAGGGAGCAATATAATCTTCTTTAAAAAAACATATACATATTATCTTCTTATTTTCCTTTTTACAATTTCATTACCTGTTCTTATCTTCATTCTTTCTTGTAGCCATTTCTTTCTTTACTCACATCATTCTCCAACCAAGCCACAATTGTTTCAGCTGAAGTCTTCAAGATACCTTGTAAGCCTCAAGGGAGTTCCATAAGGATTTTAAAAGAAAACAAGAGTGGTAAAAGACAGGAGTGCACAATAAGGGTAAAATTCATCCCGAATGAAACAAAAGTAAATTGATTTTTTACAGTGTTTGGGGAGGTTTTTGCGTTGGTGAGGTTTTATATCTTTTTACTAACTATGTATCATCATTCTAGAGATAATTTTCGTATTTTAGGAAAAGTTGGTATCCAAAATGATGGTGTGCACCAAACTTTCAAATGCAAGCCATGACACAAGAGATAAGGAGTTTATTTCAAAAGCATCTGGATCCAATCTAAAAGGAATTAGAGCGAATGGTCGAACGACCTTCTTGTTCACAAACGCCTCCATCGAAGATCAAAACACAACTAAAAAGGAGAGATGACACTCGATCCTTTTCTAGTTCTACACCCAATTGGAGAAAAAGATCTTACAAGGAGGATCCCAATTTTCTAACAATAAGCAATGTCAAAAGTTTAACGAAAAGTGAGACAAGGAATTTTGCATCTTTCAATCTAAAAAGTCTAGCTTGTCTTCAAGTGTGTTTTGATAATTTTGTCAAAGAAACGTAATTGCTATAACAACTAGAAAAAGAAAGTGTTTGCAAAAAAGAAAAAGAAATGAGAGTTGAAAAAGGCATTGAGAGTGAAGAAAAAGAAATCGGAGTTAAAAAGATTGAGAGTGTGGTTGAAAAACTTGAAAGTGAAAAGAAAGAATGTCGATAAGACAAGGAGAAGGAAATTTCATCTTACATTAACCTTTCTTTTCCTCATAGTGTTGGTTTGTCATTGTATAATCATGAGAACACTTCAAAGGACATTCCAAACTCATCACTAGTCATGGAGATGATCAAACATCAACCATCTTTCAAGCGAAGATCCAATGAAGTTTTTCATCATCAAAGACATCAAGCAGTAAACACCAATAAAGATCATTAAGCATCCTCCATGGTTTGATATTCCCATTTCATTTGTTATCAATTTCTCTAATTTTAATATTGATTTATTTTTTAGTGGGACGATTCAAACGCAAAAAGTTGACACCAAGAATGATTCGATAAGGAGGTTATAGAAGACAAGGAGACAAACAAGATAACATTTTCCACTAAAGAAGACTTTTCAAATTCCAATCAATCCAAAAGTGTATGCATCAAACAAGAGACTTTAGAAGTTGGCAAGCACTATGAGGAATTCAAAAGGACTTCTCCTTCTATGGAAAATACTTTTTTTTGCTTAATAATAAAGACAATTTCTACAATGATGTTTGCATTTCGGAGACGAATCTTTCTCAAGGGCGAGGAACAAAATTGAATTATTCTACCTATGGTAAAGATTCTTTCTTGGTTACCAATGAAGTTCATTATTTTATCGATATTTTTGATTTGAGGATGAATCACCTTAAAGAGGGAGGGAATAATGTGATCTCGACTATGCGACTTACATCATTTTATGTAATCTCCTTAAGATTGTTTGATTGAGGCAAGAGAAGTTTCAAGAAGCTTATTTGAGCTTACTCTCGGAATTTCAAGCCAAGTTCAAATTAAAAGCCTTTTCCAATCCAAAAGAAGAACCTCCACCATCATACTCAAGGCTAGGACATGAAGAATGAACAACCAAATTTAAGGGAGGATTTTATCTTTTACTTGCGCATGAATTTGCATGAGTGTTAATAAAGTTGCATGAAATTAAGATGCATAAATAAATAAGCATGCTACTTCATTTAAGCATGAGTTCATTAAAGCATGTAGGTTTTTATGAAGCTACTTCATTTAAGTATACTCTTTCATTCATTAAAGCTACTACACTAATTAAACTAGTTGATTCATTTAAACCAGTTCATTAATTAAACTAGCTCTTTAGATGTTTTCATGACATGTTTATTTTTATTTTATTCAAGCTTAAGCATTTCCTACCTTTGTGTCTATGTGCAAGAAGGAAGCTGAACAGCCTCAATAGATGCAAGAATATCAATGAGAATATCTTCTAATTCTGAAAGTGATAGAGACTTGCTTGGGTCTAGAAACCATTTCTACATTATTCCTCTATGATGTGATCCTACCGACCACTAAGTTCAAACAAAACATGCTCACAACTTTGAATTAATGAAGACATGCATGGATGAGAAAATAATGAAGACATGCATGGACGAGAAAATAATATTAAAATGAAACATAACATTTGTGAGGAGGTGCAAGGATTCATTCAAAGGCTTTTAAATTCATCCATTCATGCATATTCATGCAAGAAGCCAAATAGTCATGTTCACAAGGGGGAAGAATTTCAGCCAAGATACTTCATGAACATTCATACATAGAAGACAAATCAACAAGTTCACACAAGGTGGGATGAATTTGGCCAAAGGATGTATTCCATTAAAAGATGAACATCCATTCATCAAAACTCATTCACCTAAGCCATGCTTTGTATCTACTTAAAGTATGAACACTAATCCATGAAGGTTCACTCATTAAATGTTTTGTATTCACACCATGCACTCTTAGGCCTATAAATAGGTTTCCATTCATTTGTAAAGGGGACGAATTCACTTTGTTTAATCAAATATTTGTTAGAGGTTCCTCTTTAGTTCTTAAGCGAAATTTATCGACTTATCAAGCTTATACTTGTGGCGTCACCCCTATCTATGTCACCCTGATACTTCTGGTTCCTATCTCTTTATAGATAGTGGGTCAAAGTCCTTGTTTACCATCCCTTAAAGAAGCAATATAAAGTCTGGGTCTTTGATCTTTAACATTGGTTCTTCTTTGAGTCTTCTTTGAGATACTACTTTTCATATTCATCTCCATCACCTTCATTCTACTTCCATTATCATACTTCACAATTTCCTTTAAACATATCACCAACTTATATATATTTTCCGTTGCTATATTTATTTTTCCATTTCATTACATTTAACCATTTTTTTAGCTTCCATGTTTGTGCAGGATACTTGTTGCTTTTCTAGATCAAAACAATCAAAGGTACATCCTTGACTTCACCATCCATCCAAGTGAGGCTAGGTTGAACTGTATCATATGGTACCAGAGATAAGGTGGATTGCAACAAGAATAAGAAAAAGCAAAATCCTACCATTCAATAAAAAGAAATCAAAAAAGAGAAGTGCAAAAAAAAATCAGCAAGTTAATCCCAACATCAACAAGGGATTCAAAGTGAAGAAAAACTAAAGAAAGAAAACAAATAAAGCAAAATGCAAAGAGGTTCCAAAGGTGACAAGCAACATCATCATTCCAACCGATCCTAAAAAAGTCTTCAAGACCTTTGATTGTTTCTTCTAGGAAGGTGGTGAGTATCTTTGCATAGTAAGTGAACCTTTCTTTCTTTTTCTTCCTTTTATAAGACCACCATTCATTATTTAATCTTTCTACCTTTCTATTTTTTCCTCTACACTAACAAACTTTTCAACCGACGTCCATAGCACTTGAAAGGTCTCGAGTTAGTTCTTTTAAGAACTTTACAAGAGAGGAACGAGTGGAAAAAGGCTAATCGAGTGTGTGAGATCAGAAGGGGAATTACAAAAGCCAAAGACATATTCCCAAGTGAAACACGAGTGCTTGAGTTGAATGATATCATATTTTTTTTGTAGTGACAGTGAGGTTTTGTTGTGTGAAATTTGGTAAGGCCCTAATTTTCACATTTCAAATTTTTTTACTAACAATGATATTTGATCTTTCTTCTTCCCAAGCAATGGAGAACATTCAGCAAAGAGAGAATGCATTTCATACTCGTTGCCATGTAAATGGTAAAGATGGTAAAGTATGTCTTGTAGCCATTGATAGTGGAAGTTGTGCAAATCTTGCAAGCACATACATGGTCGAGAAGTTGGGGCTTATAACATTTAAACATCCCAGTCCATATATTTTGCAAGGACTAAATGAAGATGAAGAGTTAGAGAAGGCATAGAGCAAGTACTTGTGTCATTTTCAATTGGGAGATATGAAGATGAAGTCTTGTGTGATGTTGTTTCCATGAATTCAAGTCATCTACTCCTCGGACATCCTTGACAGTTTGATAAACGAGTATTGTATGATGGGTTCTCCAATGAGTATTCATTCAAACACCAAGGGAGAAAGATCATGTTGGTTCCAATGGGCCCAAATCAAGTCAATGAATGCCAAGTTATCATCAAATCACGTATAGAAGAATAGAAGAAAACTAAAGATATGAAGAAAGTTGAAAGAGAAGTTTCACGTGAGAAACAAATAACAGTGGAGGGAAATCAGAAAGAAAATGAAAATATTGAAAATATTGAGTGTGAAAAGACACATGAGTGTGAGTGTGGAATTCAAAAAGAACTGGAATGCAAAGATAGCATACGAGAGGAGTATGAAGAGAAATTTCAAAAGGGACATGAGTACGAGAGAAAAGAATGTGAGAAGGAAGTTTTGCTTTATACTAATCATTTCTTTCTTCTATTTGTTCTTTGAATTTGCAGGTTATTGTAAGGGACATTCAAGATGATTCAAGCATCATTTCTTCTGAAATTCCAAAAGATGTGTCACTTGAAATTATAAAGAACATGTTCATTAACCTTCAAAGTACATTCACCATACTCAGATCGATGAACCTTATGAAAGGGAAGATTCAATGAAAGTAACAATGGAGAACATTAAGAGTGCAAACTCATTCATTCATGAATTTAATTCTTTCCTTTTCTTTGATTCTAAATCATCTACTTCTAACTTTGTTTTATTTTTCATATTGTTCATTCAAAAGCAAAGACTTAAACATGTGAAACATTTTGAGCAAAGAAAACAATGCAAGATGAAAATGAAAGAATTTCCATTCCAATGAAGATCAAAGTTATTCCCTTATGTACTAAGTATCGATTTGGGGACAAATCGTCTTAAAGAAGGGGGGAATGATGTGATCCTACCGACCACCAAGTTCAAACAAAACATGCTCACAACTTTGAAGTTCTTCCAAGATGATTCTAAGGGAGTTCTTACATATTTTATTTATTTACTCATTTATGCTTTATATGTTATCGATTTGGGGACAAATCGTCTTAAAGAAGGGGGGAATGATGTGATCCTACCGACCCACCAAGTTCAACAAAACATGCTCACAACTTGAAGTTCTTCCAAGATGATTCTAAGGGAGTTCTTACATATTTTATTATTTATTATCATTTATGCTTTATATGTGTTATAAGCATGTTTTTACATTCTAAACTATGCTTGAATATTCATATATTGTCCATCTTTGCATCCTATATGATATTCATGCATGTCATCTTTAATTAGCTTCTTTCATGCATATGTTACACATTCCTTACTTAGTTATCATATAAATTGCATTATTATATTAGTCATGGCATCATGTGTTACATTAGAATGTTGCTTATTACTTATTCATTACCTTGAGCATTGTAACTTATATACATTTTGTATTTAGTACAAGGTACATTCAAGGACTCTTTCATCTCCTTCAAAGGACTTATGCATGGGAGGATTAATGAAGACATGCATGGACGAGAAAATAATATTAAAATAAATCAGAACATTTGTGAGGAGGTGCAAGGACTTTCAAAGGCTTTTTAAATTCATTCCACACATATTCATGCAGAAGCCAATAGTCATGTTCACAAGGGGAAAGAATTTCAGCCAGATACATTCATGAACATTCATACATAGAAGACAGTCAACAAGTTCACACAAGGTGGGATGAATTGGCCAAAGGATGTAATTCCATTAAAAGATGAACAGCCATTCATCAAATACATTCACCTAAGCCATGCTTGTATCTACTTAAAGTAGAACTCATCCATGAAGGTTCACTCATTAAATGTTTTGTATTCACACCATGCACTCTTAGGCCTATAAATAGCTTTCCATTCATTTGTAAAGGGGACGAATTCACTTGTTTAATCAATATTGTGAGAGTTCCTCTTTAGTTCTTAAGTGAACTTTATCGATTATCAAGCTTATGCTTCAGGCGTCACCCTATCTATGTCCCCTGATACTTCTGGTTCCTATCTCTTATAGATAGCGGGTCAAAGTCCTTGTTTATCATTTAAAGAAGTAATAAAGTCTGGGTCTTTGTTCTTTAACATGGTTCTTCTTTGAGTTTTCTTTGAGATACTACTTTTCATATTCATTCCATCACCTTCATTCACTTCCATTATCATACTTCATCATTTTCTTTAAAATATCACCAACTATATATATTTTCCGCTGCCATATTTTTTTCCATTTCATTACTTTCATTTAACCATTTTTTTAGCTCCCTTGTTTGTGCAGGATACTTGTTGCTTCCTAGATCGAAACCTCAAAGGTACACCTTGACTTCACCATCCATCCAGTGAGGCTAGGTTGAACTGTATCATATGGTATCTAGCTAAGGTGGATTGCAATAGAACAAGCAAAGCACATCCTACATTCAATAAAAAGAAATAAAAAGAGAGAGAAGTGCAAAAAAATCAGAAAGTTAATCCCAACATCAACAAGGGACTCCAAGTGAAGACAAACTAAAGAAAGGAAACAAAGAAATAAAAATGCAAAGAGGTGCCAAAGGTGACAAGCAACATCATCATTCCAACCGCTCCTAAAAAAGTCTTCAAGACCTTTGATTGTTTCTTCTAGGAAGGTGGTGAGTATCTTTTCATAGTAAGTGAGCCTTTCTTTCTTTTTCTTCCTTTTATAAGACCACCATTCATTATTTAATCTTTCTACCTTTTTATTTTTTCCTCTACTCTAACAAACTTTTCAGCCGACGTCCATAGCACTTGAAAGGTATCAAGTTAGTTCTTTTAAGAACTTTGCAAGAGAGGAACGAGTGAAAAAAGGCTAATCGAGTGTGTGAGATCAGAAGGGGAATTACAAAAGCCAAAGACATATTCCCAAGTGAAACACGAGTGCTTGAGTTGGTGACATCATATTTTTTTTGTAGTTACAGTGAGGTTTTGTTGTGTGAAATTTGGTAAGGCCCTAATTTTCACATTTCAAATTTTTTTACTAACAATGATATTTGATCTTTCTTCTTCCCAAGCAATGGAACATTCAGCAAGAGAATGCATTTCATACTCGTTGCCATGTAAATGGTAAAGATGGTAAAGTATGTCTTGTAGCCATTGATAGTGGAAGTTGTGCAAATCTTGCAAGCACATACATGGTCGAGAAGTTGGGGATTATAACATTTAAACATCCCAGTCTGTATATTTTGCAAGGACTAAATGAAGATGAAGAGTTAGAAGTCATAGAGCAAGTACTTGTGTCATTTTCAATTGGGAGATATGAAGATGAAGTCTTGTGTGATGTTGTTTCCATGAATTCAAGTCATCTACTCCTCGGACGTCCTTGACAGTTTGATAAACGAGCATTGTATGATGGGTTCTCCAATGAGTATTCATTCAAACACCAAGGAAGAAAGATCACGTTGGTTCCAATGTGCCCAAATCAAGTCAATGAATGCCAAGTTATCATCAAATCACGTATAGAAGAATGGAAGAAAACTAAAGACATGAAGAAAGTTGAAAGAGAAGTTTCACGTGAGAAACAAATAACAGAGGAGGGAAATCAGAAAGAAAATGAGAATATTGAAAATATTGAGTGTGAAAAGACACATGAGTGTGAGAGTGGAATTCAAAAAGAACTGCAATACAAAGATAGCATACGAGAGGAGTATGAAGAGAAATTTCAAAAGGGACATGAGCACGAGAGAAAAGAATGTGAGGAGAAGGAAGTTTTGCTTTATACTAATCATTTTTTTCTTCTATTTGTTCTTTGAATTTGCAGGTTATTCCAAGGGACATTCAAGATGATTCAAGCATCATTTCTTCTGAAATTCCAAAAGATGTGTCACTTGAAATTATAATAAACATGTTCATTAACCTTCAAAGTACATTCACCACATACTCAAGATCGAATGGACCTTATGAAAGGGAAGATTCAATGAAACTAACAATAGAGAACATTAAGAATGCAAACTCATTCATTCATGAATTTAATCCTTTCCTTTTCTTTGATTCTAAATCATCTACTTCTAACTTTGTTTTATTTTTCAGATTGTTCATTCAAAAGCAAAGACTTGAACATGTGAAGCATTTTGAGCAAAGAAAACGATGCAAGATGAGAATGAAAGAATTTCCATTCCAATGAAGATCAAAGTTATTCCCTTATGTACCAAGTATCGATTTGGGGACAAATCACCTTAAAGAAGGGGGGAATGATGTGATCCTACCGACCACCAAGTTCAAACAAAACATGCTCACAACTTTGAAGTTCTTCCAAGATGATTCTAAGGGAGTTCTTCCATATTTTATTATTTATTTACTCATGTATGCTTTATATGTGTTATAAGCATGTTTTTACATTCTAAACTATGCTTGAATATTCATATATTGTCCTATCTTTGCATCCTATATGATATTCATGCATGTCACATCTTTAATTAGCTTCTTTCATGCATATGTTACACATTCCTTACTTATGTTATCATATAAATTGCATTATTATATTAGTCATGGCATCATGTGTTACATTAGAATGTTGCTTATTACTTATTCCTTACCTTGAGCATTGTAACTTATATACATTTTGTATTTAGTACAAGGTACATTCAAGGCAATCCAATGGACAGATTCACGTCACTCATAGAGATCTCATTTTCTGAACATGTTCCAAGCATCTTTGGGTGATTAAGTCTTCTTAACATTTAATCCCCTATCTCGTAGCTTTCCAACTCATTTTTAATCACATCAATCGAATATTGGGAGCTTGAGATATGCCCAGATTACTGAAGACAGTGCAGGCTGGAAATTAATATGGGATTTGCAACCATTCATCTCCTTCAAAGGACTTATGCATGGGAGGAATTAATGAAGACATGCATGGACGAGAAAATAATATTAAAATGAATCAGAACATTTGAGAGGAGGTGGAAGGATTCATTCAAAGGCTTTTAAATTCATCCATTCATGCATATTCATGCAAGAAGCCAAATAGTCATGTTCACACAAGGGGGAAGAATTTCAGCCAAGATACATTCATGAACATTCATACATAGAAGACAAATCAACAAGTTCACACAAGGTGGGATGAATTTGGCCAAAGGATGTATTCCATTAAAAGATGAACATCCATTCATCAAAACTCATTCACCTAAGCCATGCTTTGTATCTACTTAAAGTATGAACACTCATCCATGAAGGTTCACTCATTAAATGTTTTGTATTCACACCATGCACTCTTAGGCATATAAATAGCTTTCCATTCATTTGTAAAGGGGACGAATTCACTTTGTTTAATCAAATATTTGTGAGAGTTTCCTCTTTAGTTCTTAAGTGAAATTTATCGTCTTATCAAGCTTATGCTTCAGGCGTCACCCCTATCTATGTCACCCTGATACTTCTGGTTCCTATCTCTTTATAGATAGTAGGTCAAAGTCCTTGTTTACCATCCCTTAAAGAAGCAATATAAAGTCTGGGTCTTTGTTCTTTAACATTGGTTCTTCTTTGAGTCTTCTTTGAGATACTACTTTTCATATTCATCTCCATCACCTTCATTCTACTTCCATTATCATACTTCATCATTTCCTTTAAACATATCACCAACTTATATATATTTTCCGCTGCCATATTTATTTTTCCATTTCATTACTTTCATTTAACCATTTTTTTAGCTCCCTTGTTTGTGAAGGATACTTGTTGCTTTCCTAGATCGAAACAATCAAAGGTACAACCTTGACTTCACCATCCATCCATGTGAGGCTAGGTTGAACTGTATCATATGGTATCAGAGCTAAGGTGGATTACAACAAGAACAAGAAAAAGCAACATCCTACCATTCAATAAAAAGAAATAAAAAAGAGAAGTGCAAAAAAATCAGAAAGTTAATCCCAACATCAACAAGGGATTCCAAGTGAAGAAAAACTAAAGAAAGGAAACAAAGAAAGCAAAATGCAAAGAGGTGACAAAGGTGACAAGCAACATCATCATTCCAACTGATCCTAAAAAAGTCTTCAAGACCTTTGATTGTTTCTTCTAGGAAGGTGGTGAGTATCTTTTCATAGTAAGTGAACCTTTATTTCTTTTTCTTCCTTTTATAAGACCACCATTCATTATTTAATCTTTCTACCTTTTTATTTTTTGCTCTACACTAACGAACTTTTCAGCCGACGTCCATAGCACTTGAAAGGTCTCGAGTTAGTTCTTTTAAGAACTTTACAAGAGAGGAACGAGTGAAAAAAGGCTAATCGAGTGTGTGAGATCAGAAGGGGAATTATAAAAGCCAAAGACATATTTCCAAGAGAAACACGAGTGCTTGAGTTGACTGACATCATTTTTTTTGTAGTGACAGTTAGGTTTTGTTGTGTGAAATTTGGTAAGGCCCTAATTTACACATTTCAAATTTTTTTACTAACAATTATATTTGATCTTTCTTCTTCCCAAGCAATGGAGAACATTCAGCTAAGAGAGAATGCATTTCATACTCGTTGCCATGTAAATGGTAAAGATGGTAAAGTATGTCTTGTAGCCATTGATAGTGGAAGTTGTGCAAATCTTGCAAGCACATACATGGTCGAAAAGTTGGGTCTTATAACATTTAAACATCCCAGTCCGTATATTTTGCAAGGACTAAATGAAGATGAAGAGTTAGAAGTCATAGAGCAAGTACTTGTGTCATTTTCAATTGGGAGATATGAAGATGAAGTCTTGTGTGATGTTGTTTCCATGAATTCAAGTCATCTACACCTCAGACGTCATTGGCAGTTTGATAAACGAGCATTGTATGATGGGTTCTCCAATGAGTATTCATTCAAACACCAAGGGAGAAAGATCACGTTGGTTCCAATGTGCCCAAATCAAGTCAACTAATGCCAAGTTATCATCAAATCACGTATAGAAGAATGGATGAAAACTAAAGACATGAAGAAAGTTGAAAGAGAAGTTTCACGTGAGAAATAAATAACAGTGGAGGGAAATCAGAAAGAAAATGAAAATATTGAAAATATTGATTGTGAAAAGACACATGAGTGTGATAGTGGAATTCAAAAAGAACTGGAATGCAAAGATAGCATACGAGAGGAGTATGAAGAGAAATTTCAAAAGGGACATGAGCACGAGAGAAAAGAATGTGAGGAGAAGGAAGTTTTACTTTATACTAATCATTTTTTTCTTCTATTTGTTCTTCGAATTTGCAGGTTATTCCAATGGACATTCAAGATGATTCAAGCATCATTTCTTCTGAAATTCCAAAAGATGTGTCACTTGAAATTATAAAGAACAAGTTCATTAACCTTCAAAGTACATTCACCACATACTCAAGATCGAATGAACCTTATGAAAGGGAAGATTCAATGAAACTAACAATGGAGAACATTAAGAGTGCAAACTAATTCATTCTTGAATTTAATCCTTTCCTTTTCTTTGATTCTAAATCATCTACTTATAACTTTGTTTTATTTTTCAGATTGTTCATTCAAAAGAAAAGACTTGAACATGTGAAGCATTTTGAGCAAAGAAATCGATGCAAGATGAGAATGAAAGAATTTCCATTCCAACGAAGATCAAAGTTATTCCCTTATGTACCAAGTATCGATTTGGGTACAAATTGCCTTAAAGAAGGGGGGAATGATGTGATCTTACCGACCACCGAGTTCAAACAAAACATGCTCACAACTTTGAAGTTCTTCCATGATGATTCTAAGGGAGTTCTTCCATATTTTATTATTTATTTACTCATTTATGCTTTATATGTGTTATAAGCATTTTTTTTACATTCTAAACTATGCTTGAATATTCATATATTGTCCTATCTTTGCATCCTATATGATATTCATGCATGTCACATCTTTAATTAGCTTCTTTCATGCATATGTTACACATTCCTTACTTATGTTATCATATAAATTGCATTATTATATTAGTCATGGAATCATGTGTTACATTAGAATGTTGCTTATTACTTATTAATTACCTTGAGCATTGTAACTTATATACATTTTTCATTTAGTACAAGGTACATTCAAGGCAATCCAATGGACAGATTCACGTCACTCATAGAGATCTCATTTTCTGAACATGTTCCAAGCATCTTTGGGTGATTAAGTCTTCTTAACATTTAATCCCCTATCTCGTAGCATTCCAACTCATTTTTAATCACATCAATCGAATAATGGGAGCTTGAGATATGCCCAGATTACTGAAGACAGTGCACGCTGGAAATTAATACGGGATTTGCAACCATTCATCTCCTTCAAAGGACTTATGCATGGGAGGAATTAATGAAGACATGCATGGAAGAAAAATAATATTAAAATGAATCAGAACATTTGTGAGGAGGTGCAAGGATTCATTCAAAGGCTTTTAAATTCATCCATTCATGCATATTCATGCAAGAAGCCAAATAGTCATGTTCACAGAAGGGGAAAGAATTTCAGCCAAGATACATTCATGAACATTCATACATAGAAGACAAATCAACAAGTTCACACAAGGTGGGATGAATTTGGCCAAAGGATGTATTCCATTAAAAGATGAACATCCATTCATCAAAACTCATTCACCTAAGCCATGCTTTGTATCTACTTAAAGTATGAACACTCATCCATGAAGGTTCACTCATTAAATGTTTTGTATTCACACCATGCACTCTTAGGCCTATAAATAGCTTTCCATTCATTTGTAAAGGGGACGAATTCACTTTGTTTAATCAAATATTTGTGAGAGTTTCCTCTTTAGTTCTTAAGTGAACTTTATCGACTTATCAAGCTTATGCTTCAGGCGTCACCCCTATCTATGTCACCCTGATACTTCTGGTTCCTATCTCTTTATAGATAGTAGGTCAAAGTCCTTGTTTACCATCCCTTAAAGAAGCAATATAAAGTCTGGGTCTTTGTTCTTTAACATTGGTTCTTCTTTGAGTCTTCTTTGAGATACTACTTTTCATATTCATCTCCATCACCTTCATTCTACTTCCATTATCATACTTCATCATTTCCTTTAAACATATCACCAACTTATATATATTTTCCGTTGCCATATTTATTTTTACATTTCATTACTTTCATTTAACCATTTTTTTTAGCTCCCTTGTTTGTGCAGGATACTTGTTTCTTTCCTAGATCGAAACAATCAAAGGTACAACCTTGACTTCACCATCCATCCAAGTGAGGCTAGGTTGAACTGTATCATATGGTATCAGAGCTAAGGTGGATTGCAACAAGAACAAGAAAAAGCATTATCCTACCATTCAATAAAAAGAAATAAAAAAGAGAAGTGCAAAAACATCAGAAAGTTAATCCCAACATCAACAAGGGATTGCAAGTGAAGAAAAACTAAAGAAAGGAAACAAAGAAAGCAAAATGCAAAGAGGTGCCAAAGGTGACGAGCAACATCATCATTCCAACCGATCCTAAAAAAGTCTTCAAGACCTTTGATTGTTTCTTCTAGGAAGGTGCTGAATATCTTTTCATAGTAAGTGAACATTTCTTTCTTTTTCTTCCTTTTATAAGACCACCATTCATTATTTAATCTTTCTACCTTTTTATTTTTTCCTCTACACTAACGATCTTTTCAGCCGATGTCCATAGCACTTGAAAGGTCTCGAGTTAGTTCTTTTAAAAACTTTACAAGAGAGGAACGAGTGAAAAAATGGTAATCGAGTGTGTGAGATCAGAAGGGGAATTACAAAAGCCAAAGACATATTCCCAAGTGAAACACGAGTTCTTGAGTTGAGTGACATCATATTTTTTTTGTAGTGACAGTGAGGTTTTGTTGTGTGAAATTTGGTAAGGCCCTAATTTTCACATTTCAATTTTTTTTACTAACAATGATATTTGATCTTTCTTCTTCCCAAGCAATGGAGAACATTTAACAAATAGAGTATGCATTTCATACTCGTTGCCATGTAAATGGTAAAGATGGTAAAGTATGTCTTGTAGCCATTGATTGTGGAAGTTGTGCAAATCTTGCAAGAGCATACATGGTCGAGAAGTTGGGGCTTATAACATTTAAACATCCCAGTCCGTATATTTTGCAAGGACTAAATGAAGATGAAGAGTTAGAAGTCATAGAGCAAGTACTTGTGTCATTTTCAATTGGGAGATATGAAGATGAAGTCTTGTGTGATGTTGTTTCCATGAATTCAAGTCATCTACTCCTCGGACGTCCTTGACAGTTTGATAAACGAGCATTGTATGATGGGTTCTCCAATGAGTATTCATTCAAACACCAAGGAAGAAAGATCACGTTGGTTCCAATTTGCCCAAATCAAGTCAATGAATGCCAAGTTATCATCAAATCACGTATGGAAGAATGGAAGAAAACTAAAGACATGAAGAAAGTTGAAAGAGAAGTTTCACGTGAGAAACAAATAACAGTGGAGGGAAATCAGAAAGAAAATGAGAATATTGAAAATATTGAGTGTGAAAAGACACATGAGTGTGAGAGTGGAATTCAAAAAGAACTGGAATACAAAGATAGCATACGAGAGGAGTATGAAGAGAAACTTCAAAAGGGACATGAGCACGAGAGAAAATAATGTGAGGAGAAGGAAGTTTTGCTTTATACTAATCATTTTTTTCTTCTATTTGTTCTTTGAATTTGCAGGTTATTCCAAGGGACATTCAAGATGATTCAAGCATCATTTCTTCTGAAATTCCAAAAGATGTGTCACTTGAAATTATAATGAACATGTTCATTAACCTTCAAACTACATTCACCACATACTTAAGATCGAATGAACCTTATGAAAGGGAAGATTCAATGAAACTAACAATGGAGAACATTAAGAGTGCAAACTCATTCATTCATGAATTTAATCCTTTCCTTTTCTTTGATTCTAAATCATCTACTTCTAACATTGTTTTATTTTTCAGATTGTTCATTCAAAAGCAAAGACTTGAACATGTGAAGCATTTTCAGCAAAGAAAACGATGCAAGATGAGAATGAAAGAATTTCCATTCCAATGAAGATCAAAGTTATTCCCTTATGTACAAAGTATCGATTTGGGGACAAATCGCCTTAAAGAAGGGGGGAATGATGTGATCCTACCGACCACCAAGTTCAAACAAAACATGCTCACAACTTTGAAGTTCTTCCAAGATGATTCTAAGGGAGTTCTTCCATATTTTATTATTTATTTACTCATTTATGCTTTATATGTGTTATAAGCATGTTTTTACATTCTAAACTATGCTTGAATATCCATATATTGTCCTATCTTTGCATCCTATATGATATTCATGCATGTCACATCTTTAATTAGCTTCTTTCATGCATATGTTACACATTCCTTACTTATGTTAACATATAAATTGCATTATTATATTAGTTATGGCATCATATGTTACATTAGAATGTTGCTTATTACTTATTCATTACCTTGGGCATTGTAACTTATATACATTTTGTATTTAGTACAAGCTACATTCAAGGCAATCCAATGGACAGATTCACGTCACTCATAGAGATCTCATTTTCTGAACATGTTCCAAGCATCTTTGGGTGATTAAGTCTTCTTAACATTTAATCCCCTATCTCGTAGCTTTCCAACTCATTTTTAATCACATCAATCGAATATTGGGAGCTTGAGATATGCCCAGATTACTGAAGACAGTGCAGGCTTGAAATTAATACGGGATTTGCAACCATTCATCTCCTTCAAAGGACTTATGCTTGGGAGGAATTAATGAAGACATGCATGGACGAGAAAATAATATTAAAATGAATCAGAACATTTGTGAGGAGGTGCAAGGATTCATTCAAAGGCTTTTAAATTCATCCATTCATGCATATTCATGCAAGAAGCCAAATAGTCATGTTCACACGACGGGGAAAAATTTCAGCAAAGATACATTCATGAACATTCATACATAGAAGACAAATCAACAAGTTCACACAAGGTGGGATGAATTTGGCCAAAGGATGTATTCCATTAAAAGAGGAACATCCATTCATCAAAACTCATTCACCTAAGCCATGCTTTGTATCTACTTAAAGTATGAACACTCATCTATGAAGGTTCACTCATTAAATGTTTTGTATTCACACCATGCACTCTTAGGCCTATAAATAGCTTTCCATTCATTTGTAAAGGGGATGAATTCACTTTGTTTAATCAAATATTTGTGAGGGTTTCCTCTTTAGTTCTTAAGTGAACTTTATCGACTTATCAAGCTTATGCTTCAGGCGTCACCCCTATCTATGTCACCCTGGTACTTCTGGTTCCTATCTCTTTATAGATAGTGGGTCAAAGTCCTTGTTTACCATCCCTTAAAGAAACAATATAAAGTCTGGGTCTTTGTTCTTTAACATTGGTTCTTCTTTGAGTCTTCTTTGAGATACTACTTTTCATATTCATCTCCATCACCTTCATTCTACTTCCATTATCATACTTCATCATTTCCTTTAAACATATCACCAACTTATATATATTTTCCGTTGCCATATTTATTTTTCCATTTTATTACTCTCATTTAACCATTTTTTTACCTTCCTTGTTTGTGCAGGATAGTTGTTGTTACCTAGATCGAAAATATCAAAGGTACAACCTTGACTTCACCATCCATCCAAGTGAGGCTAGGTTGAACTGTATTATATGGTATCAGAGCTAAGGTGGATTGCAACAAGAACAAGCAAAAGCAACATCCTACCATTCAATAAAAAGAAATCAAAAAGAGAAGTGCAAAAAAATCAACAAGTTAGTCCCAACATCAACAAGGGATTCCAGGTGAAGAAAAACTAAAGAAAGGAAACAAAGAAAGAAAAATGCAAAGAGGTGCCAAAGGTGACAAACAACATCATCATTCCAACCGATCCTAAAAAAGTCTTCAAGACCTTTGATTGTTTCTTCTAGGAAGGTGGTGAGTATCTTTGCATAGTAAGTGAACATTTCTTTCTTTTTCTTCCTTTTATAAGACCACCATTCATTATTTAATATTTCTACCTTTTCTATATTTTCCTCTACACTAACGAACTTTTCAGCCGACGTCCATAGCACTTGAAAGGTCTCGAGTTAGTTCTTTTAAGAACGTTACAAGAGAGGAACGAGTGGAAAAAGGCTAATCGAGTGTGTGAGATCAGAAGGGGAATTACAAAAGCAAAGACTTGAACATGTGAAGCATTTTGAGCAAAGAAATCGATGCAAGATGAGAATGAAAGAATTTCCGTTCCAACGAAGATCAAAGTTATTCCCTTATGTACCAAGTATCGATTTGGGTACAAATCGCCTTAAAGAAGGGGGAATGATGTGATCTTACCGACCACCAAGTTCAAACAAAACATGCTCGCAACTTTGAAGTTCTTCCATGATGATTCTAAGGGAGTTCTTCCATAATTTATTATTTATTTACTCATTTATGCTTTATATGTGTTATAAGCATGTTTTTACATTCTAAACTATGCTTGAATATTCATATATTGTCCTATCTTTGCATCCTATATGATATTCATGCATGTCACATCTTTAATTAGCTTCTTTCATGCATATGTTACACATTCCTTACTTATGTTATCATATAAATTGCATTATTATATTAGTCATGGAATCATGTGTTACATTAGAATGTTGCGTATTACTTATTAATTACCTTGAGGATTGTAACTTATATACATTTTGTATTTAGTACAAGGTACATTCAAGGCAATCCAATGGACAGATTCACGTCACTCATAGAGATCTCATTTTTTTAACCTATTCCAAGCATCTTTGGGTGATTAAGTCTTTTTAACATTTAATCCCCAATCTCGTAGCTTTCCAACTCATTTTTAATCACATCAATCCGATATCGGGAGCTTGAGATATGCCCAGATTACTCAAGACAGTGGAGGTTGGAAATTAATACGGGATTTGCAACCATTCATCTCATTCAAAGGACTTATACATGGGAGGAATTAATGAATACATGCATGGATGAGAAAATAATATTAAAATGAATCAAAACATTTGTGAGGAGGTGCAAGGATTAATTCAAAGGCTTTTAAATTCATCCATTCATGCATATTCATGCAAGAAGCCAAATAGTCATGTTCACACAAGGGGGAAGAATTTAAGCCAAGAAACATTCATGAACATTCATACATAGAAGACAAATCAACAATTTCACACAAGGTGGGATGAATTTGGCCAAAGGATGTATTCCATTACAAGATGAACATCCATTCATCAAAACTAATTCACCTAAGCCATGCTTTGTATCTACTTAAAGTATGAACACTCATCCATGAAGGTTCACTCATTATATGTTTTGTATTCACACCATGCACTCTTAGGCCTATAAATAGCTTTCCATTCATTTGTAAAGGGTACGAATTCACTTTGTTTAATCAAATATTTGTGAGAGTTTCCTCTTTAGTTCTTAAGTGAACTTTATCGACTTATGAAGCTTATGCTTGTGGCGTCACCCCTATCTATGTCACCCTGATACTTCTGGTTCCTATCTCTTTATAGATAGTGGGTCAAAGTCCTTGTTTACCATCCCTTAAAGAAGCAATATAAAGTCTGGGTCTTTGTTCTTTAACATTGGTTCTTCTTTTTGTCTTCTTTGAGATACTACTTTTCATATTCATCTCCATCACCTTCATTCTACTTCCATTATCATACTTCATCATTTCCTTTAAACATATCACCAACTTATATATATTTTACGCTGCCATATTTATTTTTCCATTTCATTACTTTCATTTAACCATTTTTTTAGCTTCCTTATTCGTGCAGGATACTTGTTGCTTTCCTAGATCGAAACAATCAAAGGTACAACCTTGACTTCACCATCCATCCAAGTGAGGCTAGGTTGAATTGTATCATATGGTATCAGAGCTAAGGTGGATTGCAACAAGAACAAGCAAAAGCAACATCCTACCATTCAATAAAAAGAAATCAAAAAGAGAAGTGCAAAAAAATCAGCAAGTTAGTCCCAACATCAACATGGGATTCCAAGTGAAGAAAAACTAAAGAAAGGAAACAAAGAAAGAAAAATGCAAAGAGGTGCCAAAGGTGACAACCAACATCATCATTCCAACTGATCCTAAAAAAGTCTTCAAGACCTTTGATTGTTTCTTCTAGGATTATTTGTGCAGGATACTTGCTGCTTTCCTAGATCGAAACAATCAAAGGTATAACCTTGACTTCACCATCCATCCAAGTGAGGCTAGGTTGAACTGTATCATACGGTATCAGAGCTAAGGTGGATTGCAACAAGAAGAAGCAAAAGCAACATCCTACCATTCAATAAAAAGAAATCAAAAAGAGAAGTGCAAAAAAATCAGCAAGTTAGTCCCAACATCAACAAGGGATTCCAAGTGAAGAAAAACTAAAGAAAGGAAACAAAGAAAGAAAAATGCAAAGAGGTGCCAAAGGTGACAACCAACATCATCATTCCAACCGATCCTAAAAAAGTCTTCAAGACCTTTGATTGTTTCTTCTAGGAAGGTGGTGAGTATCTTTGCATAGTAAGTGAACATTTCTTTCTTTTTCTTCCTTTTCTAAGACCACCATTCATTATTTAATCTTTCTACCTTTCTATATTTTCCTCTACACTAACGAACTTTTCAGCCGACATCCATAGCACTTGAAAGGTCTTGAGTTAGTTCTTTTAAGAACTTTATAAGAGAGGAACGAGTGGAAAAAGGCTAATCGAGTGTGTGAGATCAGAAGGGGAATTACAAAAGCCAAAGACATATTCCCAAGTGAAACACTAGTGCTTGAGTTGAGTGACATCATTTTTTTTGTAGAGACAGTGAGGTTTTGTTGTGTGAAATTTAGTAAGGCCCTAATTTTTACATTTCAAATTTTTTTACTAACAATGATATTTGATCTTTCTTCTACCCAAGCAAGAACATTCAGCAAAGAGAGAATGCATTTCATACTCATTGCCATGTAAATGGTAAAATGGAAAAGTATGTCTTATAGCCATTGATAGTGGAAGTTGTGCAAATCTTGCAAGCACATACATGGTCGAGAAGTTGGGTCTTATAACATTTAAACATCCCAGTCCATATATTTTGCAAGGACTAAATGAAGATGAAGAGTTAGAAGTCATAGAGCAAGTACTTGTGTCATTTTCAATTGGGAGATATGAAGATGAAGTATTTTGTGATGTTGTTTCCATGAATTCAAGTCATCTACTCCTCAGACGTCCTTGGCAGTTTGATAAACGAGCATTGTATAATGGGTTCTCCAATGAGTATTCATTCAAACACCAAGGGAGAAAGATCACGTTGGTTCCAATGTGCCCAAATCAAGTCAATTAATGCCAAGTTATCATCAAATCACGTATAGAAGAATGGATGAAAACTAAAGACATGAAGAAAGTTGAAAGAGAAGTTTCACGTGAGAAATAAATAACAGTGGAGGGAAATCAGAAAGAAAATGAGAATATTGAAAATATTGTTTGTGAAAAGACACATGAGTGTGATAGTGGAATTAAAAAAGAACTGGAATGCAAAGATAGCATACGAGAGGAGTATGAAGAGAAATTTCAAAAGGGACATGAGCACGAGAGAAAAGAATGTGAGGAGAAGGATGTTTTGCTTTATACTAATCATTTTTTTCTTCTATTTGTTCTTCGAATTTGTAGGTTATTCCAATGGACATTCAAGATGATTCAAGCATCATTTCTTCTGAAATTCCAAAAGATGTGTCACTTGAAATTATAAAGAACAAGTTCATTAACCTTCAAAGTGCATTTAACACATACTCAAGATCGAATGAACCTTATGAAAGGGAAGATTCAATGAAACTAACAATGGAGAACATTAAGAGTGCAAACTAATTCATTCATGAATTTAATCCTTTTCTTTTCTTTGATTCTAAATCATCTACTTATAACTTTGTTTTATTTTTCAGATTGTTCATTCAAAAGCAAAGACTTGAACATGTGATGCATTTTGAGCAAAGAAATCGATGCAAGATGAGAATGAAAGAATTTCCATTCCAACGAAGATCAAAGTTATTCCCTTATGTACCAAGTATCGATTTGGGTACAAATCGCCTTAAAGAAGGGGGGAATGATGTGATCTTACCGACCACCGAGTTCAAACAAAACATGCTCACAACTTTGAAGTTCTTCCAAGATGATTCTAAGGGAGTTCTTCCATATCTTATTATTTTTTTACTCATTTATGCTTTATATGTGTTATAAGCATGTTTTTACATTCTAAAATATGCTTGAATATTCATATATTGTCCTATCTTTGCATCCTATATGATATTCATGCATGTCACATCTTTAATTAGCTTTTTTCATGCATATGTTACACATTCCTTACTTATGTTATCATATAAATTGCATTATTATATTAGTCATGGAATCATGTGTTACATTAGAATGTTGCTTATTACTTATTAATTACCTTGAGCATTTTTACTTATATACATTTTGTATTTAGTACAAGGTACATTCAAGGCAATCCAATGGACAGATTCACGTCACTCATAGAGATCTCATTTTTTTAACCTGTTCCAAGCATCTTTGGGTGATTAAGTCTTTTTAACATTTAATCCCCTATCTCGTAGCCTTCCAACACATTTTTAATCACATCAATCCGATATCGGGAGCTTGAGATATGCCCAGATTACTGAAGACAGTGCAGGCTGGAAATTAATACGGGATTTGCAACCATTCACCTCATTCAAAGGACTTATGCATGGGAGGAATTAATGAAGACATGCATGGACGAGAAAATAATATTAAAATGAATCAAAACATTTGTGAGGAGGTGCAAGGATTCATTCAAAGGCTTTTTTTCATTCATATTCATGCAAGAAGCCAAATAGTCATGTTCACAAGGGGAAGAATTTCAGCCAAGAAACATTCATGAACATTCATACATAGAAGACAAATCAACAATTTCACACAAGGTGGGATCACTTTGGCCAAAGGATGTATTCCATTAAAAGATGAACATCCATTCATCAAAATTCATTCACCTAAGCCATGCTTTGTATCTACTTAAAGAATGAACACTCATCCATGAAGGTTCACTCATTAAATGTTTTGTATTCACACCATGCACTCTTAGGCCTATAAATAGCTTTCCATTCATTTGTAAAGGGGACGAATTCACTTTGTTTAATCAAATATTTGTGATAGTTTCTCTCTTTATTTCTTAAGTGAACTTTATCGACTTATCAAGCTTTTGCTTGTGGCGTCACCCTTATCTATTTCACCCTGATACATCTAGTTTCTATCTCTTTATAGATAGTGGGTCAAAGTCCTTGTTTACCATCCCTTAAAGAAGCAATATAAAGTCTGGGTCTTTGTTCTTTAACATTGGTTCTTCTTTGAGTCTTTTTTGAGATACTACTTTTCATATTCATCTCCATCACATTCTTTCTACTTTCATTATCATACTTCATCATTTCCTTTAAACATATCACCAAATTATATATATTTTCCACTGCCATCTTTATTTTTCCATTTCATTACTTTCATTTAACCATTTTTTAGCTTCCTTGTTTGTGCAGGATACTTGTTGCTTTCCTAGATCGAAACAATCAAAGGTACAACCTTGACTTCACCATCCATCCAAGTGAGGCTAGGTTGAATTTTATCATATGGTATCAGAGCTAAGGTGGATTGCAACAAGAACAAGCAAAAGCAACATCCTACCATTCAATAAAAAGAAATCAAAAAAGGGAAGTGCAAAAAAAAAAATCAGCAAGTTAATCCCAACATCAACAAGGGATTCTTAGTGAAGAAAAACTAAATAAAGGAAACAAAGAAAGAAAAATGCAAAGAGGTGCCGAAGGTGACAACCAACATCATCATTCCAACCGATCCTAAAAAAGTCTTCAAGACCTTTGATTGTTTCTTCTAGGAAGGTGGTGAGTATCTTTGCATAGTAAGTGAACATTTCTTTCTTTTTCTTCCTTTTATAAGACCACCATTCATTATTTAATCTTTCTACCTTTCTATTTTTTCCTCTATACTAACAAACTTTTCAGCCGACGTCCATAGCACTTAAAAGGTCTCGAGTTAGTTCTTTTAAGAACTTTACAAGAGAGGAACGAGTGGAAAAAGGCTAATCGAGTGTGTGAGATCAGAAGGGGAATTACAAAAGCCAAAGACATATTCCCAAGTGAAACACGAGTGCTTGAGTTTAGTGACATCATTTTTTTTGTAGTGACAGTGAGGTTTTGTTGTTTGAAATTTGGTAAGGCTCTAATTTTCACATTTCAAATTTTTTTACTAACAATGATATTTGATCTTTCTTCTTCCCAAGCAATGGAGAACACTCAGCAAAGAGAGAATGCATTTCATACTCGTTCCCATGTAAATGGTAAAGATGGTAAAGTATGTCTTGTAGCCATTGATAGTGGAAGTTGTGCAAATCTTGCAAGCACATACATGGTCGAGAAGTTGGGGCTTATAACATTTAAACATCCCAGTCCGTATATTTTGCAAGGACTAAATGAAGATGAAGAGTTAGAAGTCATAGAGCAAGTACTTGTGCCATTTTCAATTGGGAGATATGAAGATGAAGTCTTGTATGATGTTGTTTCCATGAATTCAAGTCATATACTCCTCGGACGTCCTTGGCAGTTTGATAAACGAGCATTGTATGATGGGTTCTCCAATGAGTATTCATTCAAACACCAAGGGAGAAAGATCACGTTGGTTCCAATGTGCCCAAATCAAGTCAATTAATGCCAAGTTATCATCAAATCACGTATAGAAGAATGGATGAAAACTAAAGACATGAAGAAAGTTGAAAGAGAAGTTTCACGTGAGAAATAAATAACAGTGGAGGGAAATCAGAAAGAAAATGAGAATATTGAAAATATTGTTTGTGAAAAGACACATGAGTGTGATAGTGGAATTCAAAAAGAACTGGAATGCAAAGATAGCATACGAGAGGAGTATGAAGAGAAATTTCAAAAGGGACATGAGCACGAGAGAAAAGAATGTGAGGAGAAGGAAGTTTTGCTTTATACTAATCATTTTTTTCTTCTATTTGTTCTTCGAATTTGCAGGTTATTCCAATGGACATTCAAGATGATTCAAGCATAATTTCTTCTGAAATTCCAAAAGATGTGTCACTTGAAATTATAAAGAACAAGTTCATTAACCTTCAAAGTACATTCACCACATACTCAAGATCGAATGAACCTTATGAAAGGGAAGATTCAATGAAACTAACAATGGAGAACAATAAGAGTGCAAACTAATTCATTCTTGAATTTAATCCTTTCCTTTTCTTTGATTCTAAATCATCTACTTATAACTTTTTTTTATTTTTCAGATTGTTCATTCAAAAGCAAAGACTTGAACATGTGAAGCATTTTGAGCAAAGAAATCGATGCAAGATGAGAATGAAAGAATTTCCATTCCAACGAAGATCAAAGTTATTCCCTTATATACCAAGTATCGATTTGGGTACAAATCGCCTTAAAGAAGAGGGGAATGATGTGATCTTACCGACCACCGAGTTCAAACAAAACATGCTCACAACTTTGAAGTTCTTCCAAGATGATTCTAAGGGAGTTCTTCCATATTTTATTATTTATTTACTCATTTATGCTTTATATGTGTTATAAGCATGTTTTTACATTCTAAAATATGCTTGAATATTCATATATTGTCCTATCTTTGCATCCTATATGATATTCATGCATGTCACATCTTTAATTAGCTTCTTTCATGCATATGTTACACATTCCTTACTTATGTTATCATATAAATTGCATTATTATATTAGTCATGGAATCATGTGTTACATTAGAATATTGCTTATTACTTTTTAATTACCTTGAGCATTGTAACTTATATACATTTTGTATTTAGTACAAGGTACATTCAAGGCAATCCAATGGACAGATTCACGTCACTCATAGAGATCTCATTTTTTTAACCTGTTCCAAGCATCTTTGGGTGATTAAGTCTTTTTAACATTTAATCCCCTATCTCTTAGATTTCCAACTCATTTTTAATCACATCAATCCGATATCGGGAGCTTGAGATATGCCCAGATTACTGAAGACAGTGCAGGCTGGAAATTAATACGGGATTTGCAACCATTCATCTCATTCAAAGGACTTATGCATGGGAGGAATTAATGAAGACATGCATGGACGAGAAAATAATATTAAAATGAATCAAAAAATTTGTGAGGAGGTGCAAGGATTCATTCAAAGGCTTTTAAATTCATCCATTCATGCATATTCATGCAAGAAGCCAAATAGTCATGTTCACACAAGGGGGAAGAATTTCAGCCAAGAAACATTCATGAACATTCATACATAGAAGACAAATCAACAATTTCACACAAGGTGGGATCACTTTGGCCAAAGGATGTATTCCATTAAAAGATGAACATCCATTCATCAAAATTCATTCATCTAAGCCATGCTTTGTATCTACTTAAAGAATGAACACTCATCCATGAAGGTTCACTCATTAAATGTTTTGTATTCACACCATGCACTCTTAGGCCTATAAATAGCTTTCCATTCATTTGTAAAGGGGATGAATTCACTTTGTTTAATCAAATATTTGTGATAGTTTCTCTCTTTAGTTCTTAAGTGAACTTTATCAACTTATCGAGCTTTTGCTTGTGGCGTCACCCTTATCTATTTCACCCTGATACATCTAGTTTCTATCTCTTTATATATAGTGGGTCAAAGTCCTTGTTTACCATCCCTTAAAGAAGCAATATAAAGTCTGAGTCTTTGTTCTTTAACATTGGTTCTTCTTTGAGTCTTCTTTGAGATACTACTTTTCATATTCATCTCCATCACCTTCTTTCTACTTCCATTATCATACTTCATCATTTCCTTTAAACATATCACCAACTTATATATATTTTCCGCTGCCATCTTTATTTTTCCATTTCATTACTTTCATTTAACCATTTTTTTAGCTTCCTTGTTTGTTCAGGATACTTGTTGCTTTCCTAGATCGAAACAATCAAAGGTACAACCTTGACTTCACCATCCATCCAAGTGAGGCTAGGTTGAATTGTATCATATGGTATCAGAGCTAAGGTGGATTGCAACAAGAACAAGCAAAAGCAACATCCTACCATTCAATAAAAAGAAATCAAAAAGGGAAGTGCAAAAAAAAATCAGCAAGTTAATCCCAACATCAACAAGGGATTCTTAGTGAAGAAAAACTAAAGAAAGGAAACAAAGAAAGAAAAATGCAAAGAGGTGCCGAAGGTGACAACCAACATCATCATTCCAACCGATCCTAAAAAAGTCTTCAAGACCTTTGATTGTTTCTTCTAGGAAGGTGGTGAGTATCTTTGCATAGTAAGTGAACATTTCTTTCTTTTTCTTCCTTTTATAAGACCACCATTCATTATTTAATCTTTCTACCTTTCTATTTTTTCCTCTACACTAACGAACTTTTCAACCGACGTCCATAGCACTTAAAAGGTCTCGAGTTAGTTCTTTTAAGAACTTTACAAGAGAGGAACGAGTGGAAAAAGGCTAATCGAGTGTGTGAGATCAGAAGGGGAATTACAAAAGCCAAAGACATATTCCCAAGTGAAACACGAGTGCTTGAGTTGAGTGACATCATTTTTGTTGTAGTGACAGTGAGGTTTTGTTGTTTGAAACTTGGTAAGGCTCTAATTTTCACATTTCAAATTTTTTTACAAACAATGATATTTGATCTTTCTTCTTACCAAGCAATGGAGAACATTCAGCAAAGAGAGAATGCATTTCATACTCGTTGCCATGTAAATGGTAAAGATGGTAAATTATGTCTTGTAGCCATTGATAGTGGAAGTTGTGCAAATCTTGCAAGCACATACATGGTCGAGAAGTTAGGGCTTATAACATTTAAACATCCCAGTCCGTATATTTTGCAAGGACTAAATGAAGATGAAGAGTTAGAAGTCATAGAGCAAATACTTGTGTCATTTTCAATTGGGAGATATGAAGATGAAGTCTTGTGTGATGTTGTTTCCATGAATTGAAGTCATCTACTCCTCAGACGTCCTTGGCAGTTTGATAAACGAGAATTGTATGATGGGTTCTCCAATGAGTATTCATTCAAACACCAAGGGAGAAAGATCACGTTGGTTCCAATGTGCCCAAATCAAGTCTATGAATGCCAAGTTATCATCAAATCACGTATAGAAGAATGGAAGAAAACTAAAGACATGAAGAGAGTTGAAAGAGAAGTTTCACGTGAGAAATAAATAACAGTGGAGGGAAATCAGAAAGAAAATGAGAATATTGAAAATATTTAGTGTGAAAAGACACATGAGTGTGAGAGTGGAATTTAAAAAGAACTGGAATGCAAAGATAGCATACGAGAGGAGTATGAAGAGAAATTTCAAAAGGGACATGAGCATGAGAGAAAAGAATGTGAGGAGAAGGAAGTTTTGCTTTATACTAATCATTTTTTTTCTTCTATTTGTTCTTTGAATTTGCAGGTTATTCCAAGGGACATTCAAGATGATTCAAGCATCATTTCTTCTGAAATTCCAAAAGTTGTGTCACTTGAAATTATAAAGAACATGTTCATTAACCTTTAAAGTACATTCACCACATACTCAAGATCGAATGAACCTTATGAAAGGGAAGATTCAATAAAACTAACAATGGAGAATATTAAGAGTGCAAACTAATTCATTCTTGAATTTAATCCTTTCCTTTTCTTTGATTCTAAATCATCTACTTATAACTTTTTTTTATTTTTCAGATTGTTCATTCAAAAGCAAAGACTTGAACATGTGAAGCATTTTGAGCAAAGAAAACGATGCAAGATGAGAATGAAAGAATTTCCATTCCAACGAAGATCAAAGTTATTCCCTTATGTACCAAGTATCGATTTGGGGACAAATCGCCTTAAAGAAGGGGGGAATGATGTGATCCTACCGACCACCAATTCAAACAAAACATGCTCACAACTTTGAAGTTCTTCCAAGATGATTCTAAGGGAGTTCTTCCATATTTTATTATTTATTTACTCATTTATGCTTTATATGTGTTATAAGCATGTTTTTACATTCTAAACTATGCTTGAATATTCATATATTGTCCTATCTTTGCATCCTATATGATATTCATGCATGTCACATCTTTAATTAGCTTCTTTCATGCATATGTTACACATTCCTTACTTATGTTATCATATAAATTGCATTATTATATTAGTCATGGCATCATGTGTTACATTAGAATGTTTCTTATTACTTATTCATTACCTTGAGCATTGTAACTTATATACATTTTGTATTTAGTACAATGTACATTCAAGGCAATCCAATGGACAGATTCACGTCACTCATAGAGATCTCATTTTCTGAACATGTTCCAAGCATCTTTGGGTGATTAAGTCTTCTTAACATTTAATCCCCTATCTCGTAGCTTTCCAACTCATTTTTAATCACATCAATCAGATATCGGGAGCTTGAGATATGCCCAGATTACTGAAGACAATGCAGGCTGGAAATTAATACGGGATTTGAAACCATTCATCTCCTTCAAATGACTTATGCATGGGAGGAATTAATGAAGAAATGCATGGACGAGAAAATAATATTAAAATGAATCAGAACATTTGTGAGGAGGTGCAAGGATTCATTCAAAGGCTTTTAAATTCATCCATTCATGCATATTCAGGCAAGAAGCCAAATAGTCTTGTTCATACAAGGGGGAAGAATTTCAGCCAAGACACATTCATGAACATTCATACATAGAAGACAAATCAACAAGTTCACACAAGGTGGGATGAATTTGGCCAAAGGATGTATTCCATTAAAAGATGAACATCCATTCATCAAAAGTCATTCACCTAAGTCATGCTTTTTATCTACTTAAAGTATGAACACTCATCCATTAAGGTTCACTCATTAAATGTTTTGTATACACAACCTGCACTCTTAGGCCTATAAATAGCTTTCCATTCATTTTTAAAGGGGACGAATTCACTTTGTTTAATCAAATATTTTTGATAGTTTCTCTCTTTAGTTCTTAAGTGAACTTTATCGACTTATCAAGCTTATGCTTGTGGTGTCACCCCTATCTATGTCACCCTGATACTTCTGGTTCCTATCTCTTTATAGATAGTTGGTCAAATTCCTTGTTTACCATCCTTTAAAGAAGCAATATAAAGTCTGGGTCTTTGTTCTTTAACATTGGTTCTTCTTTGAGTCTTCTTTGAGATATTACTTTTCATATTCATCTCCATCACCTTCTTTCTACTTCCATTATCATACTTCATCATTTCCTTTAAACATAACACCAACTTATATATATTTTCCGCTGCCATGTTTATTTTTCCATTTCATTACTTTCATTTAATCATTTTTTTAGCTTCCTTGTTTGTGCAGGATACTTATTGCTTTCCTAGATCGAAACAATCAAAGGTACAACCTTGACTTCACCATCTATCCAAGTGAGGCTAGGTTGAACTGTATCATATGGTATCATAGCTAAGGTGGATTGCAACAAGAACAAGCAAAAGCAACATCCTACCATTCAATAAAAAGAAATCAAAAAGAGAAGTGCAAAAAAAAATCAGCAAGTTAATCCCAACATCAACAAGGGATTCCATGTGAAGAAAAACTAAAGAAAGGAAACAAAGAAAGAAAACTGCAAAGAGGTGCCAAATGTGACAAGCAACATCATCATTCCAACTGATCCTAAAAAAGTCTTCAAGACCTTTGATTGTTTCTTCTAGGAAAGTGGTGAGTATCTTTGCATAGTAAGTGAACCTTTCTTTCTTTTTCTTCCTTTTATAAGACCACCATTCATTATTTAATCTTTCTACCTTTCTATTTTTTCCTCTACACTAACGAACTTTTCAACCGACGTCCATAGCACTTGAAAGGTCTCGAGTTAGTTCTTTTAAGAACTTTACAAGAGAGGAACGAGTGGAAAAAGGCTAATCGAGTGTGTGAGATCAGAAGGGGAATTACAAAAGCCAAAGACATATTCCCAAGTGAAACACGAGTGCTTGAGTTAAGTGACATCATTTTTTTTTTGTAGTGACAGTAAGGTTTTGTTGTGTGAAATTTGGTAAGGCCCTAATTTTCACATTTCAAATTTTTTTACTAACAATGATATTTGATCTTTCTTCTTCCCAAGCAATGGAGAACATTCAGCAAAGAGAGAATGCATTTCATACTCGTTGCCATGTAAATGGTATAGATGGTAAAGTATGTCTTGTAGCCATTGATAGTGGAAGTTGTGCAAATCTTGCAAGAGCATACATGGTCGAGAAGTTGGGGCTTATAACATTTAAACATCTCAGTCCGTATATTTTACAAGGACTAAATGAAGATGAAGAGTTAGAAATCATAGAGCAAGTACTTGTGTCATTTTCAAATGGAAGATATGAAGATGAAGTCTTGTGTGATGTTGTTTCCATGAATTCAAGTCATCTACTCCTCGAACGTCCTTGGCAGTTTGATAAACGAGCATTGTATGATGGGTTCTCCAATGAGTATTCATTCAAACATTAAGGGAGAAAGATCACGTTGGTTCCAATGTGCCCAAATCAATTCAATGAATGCCAAGTTATCATCAAATCACGTATAGAAGAATGGAAGAAAACTAAAGACGTGAAGAGAGTTGAAAGAGAAGTTTCACGTGAGAAACAAATAACAGTGGAGGGAAATCAGAAAGAAAATGAGAATATTGAAAATATTGAGTGTGAAAAGACACATGAGTGTGAGAGTGGAATTCAAAAAGAACTGGAAAAGATAGCATACGAGAGGAGTATGAAGATAAATTTCAAAAGGGACATGAGCACGAGAGAAAATAATGTGAGGAGAAGGAAGTTTTGCTTTATACTAATCATTTTTTTCTTCTATTTGTTCTTTGAATTTGCAGGTTATTCCAAGGGACATTCAAGATGATTCAAGCATCATTTCTTCTGAAATTCCAAAAGATGTGTCACTTGAAATTAGAAAGAACATGTTCATTAACCTTCAAAGTACATTCACCACATACTCAAGATCGAATGAACCTTATGAAAGGGAAGATTCAATGAAACTAACAATGGAGAACATTAAGAGTGCAAACTCATTCATTCATGAATTTAATCCTTTCCTTTTCTTTGATTCTAAATCATCTACTTCTAACTTTGTTTTAATTTTCAGATTGTTCATTCAAAAGTAAAGACTTGAACATGTGAAGCATTTTGAGCAAAGAAAACGATGCAAGATGAGAATGAAAGAATTTCCATTCCAATGAAGATCAAAGTTATTCCCTTATGTACCAAGTATCGATTTGGGGACAAATCGCCTTAAAGAAGTGGGGAATGATGTGATCCTACCGACCACCAAGTTCAAACAAAACATGCTCACAACTTTGAAGTTCTTCCAAGATGATTCTAAGGGTGTTCTTCCATATTTTATTATTTATTTACTCATTTATGCTTTATATGTGTTATAAGTATGTTTTTACATTCTAAACTATGCTTGAATATTCATATATTGTCCTATCTTTGCATCCTATATGATATTCATGCATGTCACATCTTTAATTAGGTTCTTTCATGCATATGTTACACATTCCTTACTTATGTTATCATATAAATTGCATTATTATATTAGTCATGGCATCATGTGTTACATTAGAATGTCGCTTATTACTTATTCATTACCTTGAGCATTGCAACTTAAATACATTTTGTATTTAGTACAAGGTACATTCAAGGCAATCCAATGGACAGTTTCACGTCACTCATAGAGATCTCATTTTCTGAACATGTTCCAAGCATCTTTGGGTGATTAAGTCTTCTTAACATTTAATCCCCTATCTTGTAGCTTTCCAACTCATTTTTAATCACATCAATCCGATATCGGGAGCTTGAGATATGCCCAGATTACTGAAGACAGTGCAGGCTGGAAATTAATATGGGATTTGCAACCATTCATCTCCTTCAAAGGACTTATGCATGGGAGGAATTAATGAAGACATGCATGGACAAGAAATAATATTAAAATGAATCAGAACATTTTTGAGGAGGTGCAAGGATTCATTCAAAGGCTTTTAAATTCATCCATTCATGCATATTCATGCAAGAAGCCAAATAGTCATGTTCACACAAGGGGGGAGAATTTCAGCCAAGATACATTCATGAACATTCATATATAGAAGACAAATCAACAAGTTCACACAAGGTGGGATGAATTTGGCCAAAGGTTGTATTCCATTAAAAGATGAACATCCATTCATCAAAATTCATTAACCTAAGCCATGCTTTGTATCTACTTAAAGTATGAACACTCATCCATGAAGGTTCACTCATTAAATGTTTTGTATTCACACCATGCACTCTTAGGCCTATAAATAGGTTTCCATTCATTTGTAAAGGGGACGAATTCACTTTGTTTAATCAAATATTTGTGATAGTTTCTCTCTTTAGTTCTTAAGTGAACTTTATCGACTTATCAAGCTTATGCTTGTGGCGTCACCCCTATCTATGTCACCCTGATACTTCTGGTTCCTATCTCTTTATAGATAGTGGGTCAAAGTCCTTGTTTACCATCCCTTAAAGAAGCAATATAAAGTTTGGGTCTTTGTTCTTTAACATTGGTTCTTCTTTGAGTCTTCTTTCAGATACTACTTTACATATTCATCTCCATCACCTTCATTCTACTTCCATTACCATACTTCATCATTTCCTTTAAACATATCACCAACTTATATATATTTTCCGCTGCCATATTTATTTTTCCATTTCATTACTTTCATTTAACCTTTTTTTTATCTTCATTGTTTGTGCATGATACTTGTTGCTTTCCTAGATCCAAACAATAAAAGGTACAACCTTGACTTTACCATCCATCCAAGTGAGGCTAGGTTGAACTGTATCATTCTATATCTTAGCTTTCCAACGCCTTTTGAATCACCTCAATCCGATATCGGGAGCTTGAGAGATGATCGAATTACCGAAGACAGTGCGGGCTAGAATTTTCAATACAGGAATTTCATGCATGGATGATTTGGATGAGTTTGAGCCAAGGAAGAGTTCTTTCATCTTCATCCAATGGACAAGCTATTTAAGGCCTTCTTTATCCACCTAATTCAAAGCATTCATGGTTGATTTAATCATCCAATTCAAGGTTGATTTAATCATTCAAACCAAGGGTTGTTCATACTCTTGGAGTAACAATGTATTCAAGCTTTCATAATTCATATATTCATGGCTTATTTATCATCCTTCGAAGGCTTTCCACGTTCTAGCAAGAATATATGCAATAATAAGCATTCAAACCTTGCATTCAAGGCCTTATTATCATATTTTGAAGGCTATTCACTTGCAAAGCAATAAAGGTTGATTTATTTCACCCTTCAAGTGTACAAATCAGCAAGGAATAGGAAGACACAAGGCTGATATGGATGGAAAGGGTGTCTATATGCATTGAATTCCACATTTATTCACTCTTTTCAACCATATAAAGCAAGCCACGGAAGATCAAGAGTCATCCATTCTTTCAGACGAAAATAAGGCTATATAAATAACAAATTATGCCCAATTTCATCCATTTCTATCTAGAGTATTCAACCACCAAGGGGTAAGAAGAGAAACAAGTAATTTAAGTGAATTCAAGTGCATTTAGGTGATGGTTTTAATTCAATTGTAAAAACCTTTCATATGGTGCCTATTAACACTATAAATAGGCACTTCCATGGTTTTTGTACTTAAAACTTCTGGCCTATAAACAACTCTTGAAAGATTGCTTTCTTTTTAGTTCTTTTGAAGAACTCTATCGGCTTCAAGTTCATCTTATTATCTTCAACCATTTCATTTGTTATAACATTGGTCTCATTTCATCCCCTACCACTTCTATCTTTCCACTATATTATATTGTTAGTTCTTAGATATATAATCCCAATCCATCCTTTGAAGTTATCATCATCCACGCCTACCATATTCATCCTTCACTATTGTTCATCTCATTCCACCACAACCATCATACTCTCATCTTTTCTAAACCATTTCAACTTCATCTGCATCCTTTTCTATTTCATTCATTATATGTTTATCTCATATTCACAACGTTATTTGTGCACTTTCAAAATCATTTCAAGCATTGCATAGTTTCTTACTAGAATCACGATCGGACAACAATATATATGACTCGTAACACATAACTTGGATCATATCAATGGGCGAGAATGGTGATTTGATGGTGATGATGATTGATTGATAGATAGTTGTCCTACGAACCCTCCTAATCATAATTAACTACGCAAACTCGATAATCATCTCTAACCAGCTCTCCTAATCTGATGAGAAGGCAAACTGGAATGTGAATATCTCCCTTATGAAGAACTTAATGATGAACTTGAAGAACTTAATGATGAAGAATTCTTTGATGGCACAAGGTAATCAACACTTGCAAAAAAGAACTCTCGTGGTATTATTAATCAAAGAAATATGATTTACAATGCTGAATGGAGCCTCCTTTATAAACGGTGAGGAGTTTCATGAATCTAAGTAACTATTGAATAAAATAATAATAAACTAAATATAATGTTTTAACTCTATCTTAATTCCTAATTGAATAATAAATATAATCTTAAAAGATAATACATCATCCATCCTATATTAAATTATATTATATTACAAATAATCAATAAAAGTATTGATAATTCGTAATATTTACAAAATCTCGTATTAATCGCGCATAGGAATTTTTGCATCCGTTGTCTTTACTAAAATGGAAGTATCTTGTGTTTCCAACATAAGATTGACATATTTCAAGCACCATTGTAAAGCTAAAAGATACCCAGTCATATCTCTAGAAGACATGTCGACCAAATAACACCCAAATTGTAACACCCATGTCCTGTATTCGTTCCTAAATACGAGTCAGAGATGTCACATTCATTTGTAAAACATTTCTTATTAAAAAATTAGTAAAATTTTGTTTCTTTAAAATTTTATTCAATTTAACCACTTTCACCAAAATTTCTTAATCGCATAAAATCAAAAAGTAATATTTTAACATTCAAACCAAGTCCAATTATAGGCAACAACTTAGTAGTTTAATATTGTTCCCTAAAAAAAAGTAAAATTGCCTAAATTAAAATATGTTGACACAATAAATAAATATAAGTTTAATAAACTATTAAACATGCAAAAGACCATTTATATATAGTAGTATTCATTTTAAAGTATATATAACACATAAATAAACATGCCAACTAGAAATGAAAAAAACATCGAAAGATGTCACACTGATATTGTATGTCTGAACTGATCCTCAAAAGTTAGATGTTGAGCCTGGCTCCTTACTCCGATCGCTTATCTTTACCTATGAATGGAATAATCACATGCTAAGTATTTACTTAGTGAAACATTAATAATAACATTTAGAATATCGATAAATATAAAATCACATGAAAAACATAATACAATAATATCGTATAATTATAAGAAAATATATAAAATAGACTTAGCAAAGTCTTTCTTTTTCTGCAAAACACGATTCACATATATCATATTTACTCAATAATAAACCAATTAATTTGCACTTTTCGATTTCACATAACATTAGCCCAATGTACATCAGATGAGAATGAAAAGTACGTGAGTCATATATGAGCGCTAACATGAGTATGGTTACTGTAAAACATAGCATTACTAACTAATAATCGGGATGGTAGTTCATAAAGTCAAAATATAAGGAACCTCATAATTACACAAACAGTGCTAGTAGTACACGAATGCACTAAATACAAGAAGTACACACTAATACTAATACGGGAGTGCACAAATGCACTCATACAGGCGTACACGAATATAATAATACGAGAGTGCACAAATGCACTGATACATGATCGATGGTTAAAAACTCCACCTTATGGCATGCCAATTGTACCAATAATCTTCAACACACATACAATGGGCTTTTCTAACAAAATCATATATCATTCATTTATCAGGTGTATCCATAGATATTAGCATACCCAAATACTAAAAAAATACATTGGACAATTCATACCCGAAATCATCCCTAAACCATTTAGTAAAATATCATATAAAAATATATTAGGTAATTCATACCCAAAATCATTTATAAATCATTTCCATCTATCATTATGAAAATATAACATAATACGATTTAAACCTTTTTCATTTCAAAACATTCGAAGTTGACTCATCGCAAGTCTTCCTTATGTTATATATATATAATAGGTAAAATGCACTCACCGTAAATGTCTCACTATCAAACCTTTTGTGATATCCTTTACTCTCGTACTTTTTCCTTTGCTTTTGGCTTGCTTCAATCACGTTTTTTTTATCACAATCTACAAAAGCATAATTTACCAACACATACAATTTCAAAGCATATGTTATTTTGTTTTGAAAAAACATATTTTAGTGTTATTCTAACATAGGCGCATATTAGAAATAAAATTCCTAAAAATTCTTTCAATACTTGTTCGATACTAAATATATTTAATAACATTAATACTCATCACAACACTTTCAAATACAACTTCAATCCTCCTAATTTTCATATCAACCAATAGCTCACATACTCATTTCAAACTCCACAATCTAACCATTAGAATGAATTCTTTTAGAATTCATCCCAATATTTTCAGTTTATTCAAAATGGTCTTTTTCTATTTATCTTCAAATTCAAGCATCCAATAATATAATCAAGCATTCTAATATTTAATTCAAGCATAGCATTTCAACTTTTGAACATTTTCTATTTCAATCCCATAATTTACATCATTTACGATTTAGCCCCTATAATAGTACAAACTTCCAAATGCGTCCAATCAACATTCTAAACAAGTAGGACCATTCACACATCATTTTTAGCCTTATGGAAAATTTTCCATATTTTCCCCATATTTTTTCTTCATGGTCCTCCACTTGGTCTCAATGCACACACACCTAGGCCTCACATGAGCTTAGGAGAAATTCACTTATGTCATGGTAGCATTCACTTATGTCATGGTAGCTCTATATGCTAGTTTAGGGTAGGGATAATAGAATAAATAAATTATACAATTTTAAAAATTAAATAAATATTTTTAAAAATATTTTTATTATATTATAAATATACTTTTTAGAGTTATTTAATATAAATTTTATAAAAATATATAAATAATTATCTATTTATTTTTTATTTTTCAAAGAAAGTTAAAAGTTAGTATTTAATATAACTAATTATTTCATTATTTAATATAATAATGATATAAATAGGTATTAAATTCAATATAATAAAAAAGATTCACATCATAGTTGAGTGGTTAAACTTTTGATCATTAATATAGTGTCTAAAATTCAAATCTTACAATCATCAGAAAATGTTTATTTTCTAACCGTTATGCAAGTTAAATACAAATTATGACGAAATTAACTCAAATGAGCAGCTTAGCTATACGATTAAAAGCCTTACATTTCATTCAACAGACTCGAGTTCAATTCATGTTGGCAGCAACTGAGGAAGAAAAGAAAAATGTGATGTGAAAATTGAAAATAATAATAAATAATTGACATGTATTATCATATCATGTTAAGATTTTAACTATATAAATTAAATTAAAATTTAATTAAACATTATGTATGATTTTAAAAAATAAAATTCAAATATTAAAAAATAAAAGTGATAATTTAAATATTAAAAATATAATTTATTATTTTAATATTTATTTAATAAGAGTAATTTTAATTAATGATGTATTTTAATGTATCACTTTAATAATATGTTTTGATATACAATTTTATCTGTCAATTTTCGTCAATTTTCTTGTTATAAAAGGATAACTCCTTGAAAACTTGGAACAAAATCCGATGCACGTCATAAAGTTTTTTGTCCTAAGTGATAATTTACTGCACGTGTCACTAATTCATGGGTTACATACAGTCATGCTTACGTGTCCTTTATCCTCCGCTTTTACTTTTTGTTTCTTTCCAAAGTCCAATTGAACACTACCAAGATCGGAAAACTATAGGATTACGTTAACTTGGTTAATTCGGATTCGTCCAGATGGACTCTAAAATGCCCAACACCTGCATTGATGTTGATGAAGGTGCGTACCGTGGGATCATATTTCCACAAGACAATATAATCCTTTAAAGATTTGATTATGCGAAGTGAAAAATTGTGTTAAAATGCACATATCTTAGGCAGTGAAAAGCTAAAACCTAGCAAAAGCGAGCACTTTCTTCTTCACTGTTATTTTCCCCTTCTCTTTCTAATTCTGTACGCTTTTTATCCTCCTTCACAATGCATAGAATCGTGTTGCAAAGGGAAATCAGAAGCAGAGCTTCCCACGCGGCTCTTTCTTGGTTCAATTCTTCCAATCTTTATAGGTATGCCAAACTTGTTGATCACATGCTCAGGGATTTAATTTGCGGTCTCAGTTTTGGTTGCGTTGTGTTGCGTTTATGCAATTGCGGACATAACAGTGCTATTGCGGCGACTACAGATATTGTCAGATGCATATGCTGCTATTTGTTCTTTTTTAATCGGTGGTTTCGATAGTAGATGTTGGGCGAATCTGGGTTTTGTTTTTTTATATTTATAGAATTATTTGCAGGGAACTAAATTTTGTGAAAAATAGAGTTCATTCATTTTATTTTATTAGTAACATACAATAAAAGATCATCTTTTCCTTATAAAGCTTAAAACATATCTAGGTATATTTTATGTACTTAACTGGATTGAAATTTGATGATTTTACATAATTTTATGGAATGTGTTATTTGGTTCTTTTTGCTGGTCTCTGATAGAGCATAAAGTTTGGAAACTTTGGATTGCTAGATTTGGTGTTTATTTGCTTGAAAAATCACTACTTATGTGTAGTTTGTTTTATTTCCAAAAACTTCATCTGGATTTCTTTTTAATAATTCACAATTTCTGTTATGCTAGGTCTGTTCATTCATTACCTTTTGCGACTGTTGAAGTTGAAGGGATATCGGGTTCTCAACCTGCCGAAGTACAAAACTTGGGTAGGTGGCCAGTATTTTATTTTCATAAAAAAAAACCTTCAAACATAAGCTGTGCGGTGCTTGTTAGAGAAATTATTTTGTTGTGGGGTAGGGGGTGATTGGGAGAAGGTTTAGCCTGTTCTTTTCTTTTGTCTCGCTATTTGCTTCAAAGCTATGTTGGATTCATTCCCCTTATGGATTGTGTGCGAAAAGGATAGAAGTTGGATGATAGAACTGTTCTTTAATGAAGTCCAGAGATAAGCAACTTCTTCTAATTTGGAATGCTTATGTTTTTAGTGCAAGGTAAATGGAAAGGATCTGCAGCTTGGAACACTCTTGTGGATCCTTTGAATGGAGAGCCATTCATTAAAGTTGCAGAAATAGATGAAAGTGGAGTTCAGGTTTGTCCATTGGATGTAATGTGTTAGATACTTGTATTGCTTCGTTTCAGTAGAATCTATGGTGCTTAACTTTTGATTGTCTAAGCAAAACCCGGGCATGTCCTGGTCCTCATGGTCTTATTACTTCAAAGAGTGCTTTTCATTGGGCCTCGCCTCTTCTCGCTATCAGTTGTTTGCAAATGCAGTTTTTTTCATGCTTTTGAATGTATGAAGTAAGCATTCTCTAATGGATTTAATGCAGCCATTTATAGAGAGCTTGTCCAGGTGTCCAAAACATGGTTTACACAATCCCTTTAAATCACCTGAGAGGTAGCTATTTACTTATCCTTCTATTTAATCCTGATACTTGGGTCATATGTGCTATTCCCCCCCCTCCCAATTTCTAGTCGAAGAAATAATCCTTCTAGTATTTTTTTTCCTACAGATATGTCTTATATGGAGACATATCTGCTAAGGCAGCACACATGCTTTCCTTGCCAAAGGTAATGTTCTTTAAGGAAATCTATTTAGTCATTCAGGTGGGCAATGTAGTATCTTGATGTTATTTGGTATCAAATTCATTATTTTTCCCCCAATTTTTATGATTTTCAGGTGTCCGATTTCTTCACTAGGTTAATACAAAGAGTCTCTCCTAAAAGCTATCAACAGGCCTTTGGTGAAGTTCATGTCACACAGAAGTTCCTTGAAAACTTCTCTGGTGATCAGGTATATAATGAATGCATTACTTTAGCTTTCCTAATTGCACCGGGCGAGTCATCTATGGAAGGTGATCATGACAGATTCAAATATAGTTCTGCATTTCTTCATATAGGTTCCTTCTTGAATATATAGTTTCTTCAATGAAAATGATACAGATATCAAGATTTCAAATATACCCGAAGCCCATAACTATTATAAAAATTTATGACATTCAGTTATGATCTTTAACCTATTTCTTCTATTCTTCCTTTATGGTAGGTTTGTTTCCTAGCAAGGTCTTTTGCAGTACCCGGAAATCATATTGGACAGCAAAGCCATGGGTACCGTTGGCCTTATGGTCCGGTAAGGCATACACTTCACTCATGGTTGATTCTGATCATTAGAAAAGCATCTTTCACGCCTTACTGTTCAAAAGCAATTTGTAAGATTGATGCAATTGACTTATTCTGAAATAAGAAAAATTAATAAGTTCAGAAACTAAAAAGAATGCTTCCTCCAAGTACTTATAAAATGATTAAAAGAGGAAATGAAAAATGTATAATAGAATGCTTCCTACTCTGTTAAGTTTATATAGTTAGACTATCAATGGTATCAACTATATCGATGTGCTTTAGAGCTCTCCATATCTTTGTATTCTAGGAGTTTGTGAGATGAAAGCTTTATGAAAGAATTTTTGTAACTTGTATAATAAGAATAAATTTACTCTTCCTGTAACGGCATAATGATCGGGTAGCATGATTTGTATTTTATTTTAACTAAACATTAGCATAAGTCTCTCACTTCAGTAGTTTGATAATAGTGGAGTTAATTTGTTTCATATAACTTCTGCAAAGAATTGGATGGTATTCTGATGTGATTTTGTCACTTATTGTTGTCGAGGCGTGATTTATTCCGTTATCTGTATTTGAAATTTGCTGTCATATAATTCTCTCTGTAGACCTCTCCCTGACATTTAAATACAGGTCGCTATTATTACGCCCTTCAATTTCCCACTTGAGATTCCTGTACTTCAACTTATGGGAGCACTCTATATGGGCAATAAACCCGTTCTTAAAGTTGATAGCAAGGTCGACCACTCGAAGATCAGTTTCATTTTTGTTAATCGGTTTAATTGGTACTTTCATGGTTACAAGTAATAGTTTGAAATCTCTTTCTGCAGGTAAGCATCGTAATGGAGCAAATGATGCGCTTGCTTCATCATTGTGGGTTACCACCAGAAGACGTGGACTTCATAAATTCTGATGGGAAGACCATGAACAAACTGCTGATGGAGGTCAGTTAACCAAGTGTGTTCTCTCTGTAGAGAAATTTGATGAGAAGTTTTTCTTTTATTTGTGTCTCTGTATAGTTTATGGAGTTTCCTTTAAGCAGGCAAATCCACGAATGACCCTCTTTACTGGAAGTTCAAGAGTAGCAGAGAAATTAGCCGTTGACCTGAAGGGTCGCGTGAAACTGGAAGATGCAGGATTTGATTGGAAAGTTCTTGGTCCTGATGTTGAAGAGGTTCCTTATGAAACGAATTCGAAACTGTGTTCAATATTCTTTTTCGAAGTCTAGACCAGTATTGGACTTATTTTTATTTTCTAATCGCAGGTCGATTATGTTGCTTGGGTATGCGACCAGGATGCATATGCATGCAGTGGTCAGAAATGCTCAGCACAATCAATATTATTCATGCACGAGGTTAGCAACTTCTATTTGGTGTATTTGCATTAATTTAGCCCATTATCATCTATGTTACTTTGATTTGAATGTGTTGGATATCCGTATGCACGTCCAAATGTGTCGGACATTGTCCTAGACTAGGAAAATATATGATATAGAGAAAGACGATAGCTCTTCATTCTTATTTGTAGCACAGAATGTTCTTTGCTTTCTAACTTTTTAAGTTGTGTATATATATATATATTCAGAATTGGTCTACGGGTTCACTCATTTCGAAAATAAAAGGTCTTGCCGAGAGAAGGAAGCTAGAAGATTTAACCGTTGGCCCTGTCCTTACTGTAAGTATGCTTCATATACTATATTTATTTTCTTATCATCAGTAGGAAGAACTTCAGAATAGTATTTAACATCAAATCAAATATTATTTGCCAAAAGCTGTTGAAAATCTAGAAATCGGATTATAGTTTTGATAAAAATATATTGTAATATACCGTTGCAGGTTACAACTGAAGCGATGTTGGAGCACAAGAAGAAATTACTTCAAATTCCAGGCTCTAAGTTACTTTTTGGAGGTGAACCCTTGGAAAATCATTCAATTCCAACCATTTATGGTGCTATGAAGCCGACTGCAGTATACGTTCCTCTTGAAGAAATTTTAAAACCAGCTAATTACGAGCTCGTAACCAAAGAAATCTTCGGCCCGTTTCAGGTATAACCGTTTAAGGTATATTCGAAGGGTGAAATATTTTGTAAACAAGGAAGTTCAAAACATTGATTACTATTTTTTCTTGTAGATTATAACCGAGTATAAGAAGGATCAATTAGCAATGGTGCTGGATGCTTTGGAACGAATGCATGCACATCTAACAGCTGCAGTTGTCTCGAATGATCACATTTTCTTGCAGGTAGGACTTAAAACTTTTTAGGAAATTTCGAAGTCTAGCACTTGGACTCGAATGAACCTTTATCTATTTGGCACATTGTAATTTTCATCGAATGTAAATCGACAGGATGTCATCGGGAAAACAGTGAATGGGACGACTTATGCTGGATTGAGAGCACGGACTACTGGAGCTCCACAAAACCACTGGTTCGGACCCGCCGGAGATCCTAGAGGAGCCGGAATCGGGACACCAGAAGCTATAAAGCTTGTTTGGTCATGTCACAGGGAAATCATATATGATTTGGGTCCCGTGCCAAGGGGATGGGAAATTCCACCCTCAACTTGAGAAGAGGGAATTCAAAAGCAACATTTAGGGGGTTTCATCTATGCTTTTTTGCCAGTTCCATTGCAGTTTTAGGAATAATATGAGAGAAATTTTGGTCTTTCTCTAGTATAATGTAGTCTCTTAGTTTTAGGATGTGTTACACGGGGATGATACTTGCGTACCCGTAGTTGGATGTGTCGGACACCAGTATTTAATTAGATAAAATGTTTGAGCTTTTAAGCTTATATGCTCAGTTGATCTCTATGGATTTGAATTAGTATGAGATGATTATAAAATAGTATGTATTTATAATATTTCCTAACCGCTAGTATTACACATTCTACATACATATTTATTCGAATTTAAGATCTCAAGGAAAAACAACTCTTATTAGCCATTTAGACCGCTTGATAAGTTATTGTATAAATTAAAACTACAATGTAGAGCAAGGATTTGCATATTTGAATTGGAAGCTCTCTTTAATTGAATCTCTTGTTCCAATTGAATGATGATATAATTAGATATAATTAGTAAAGTTGAACCATCTATACAAATTATTTTGGACTTGGATGCGAAGTCTTGATAAAAGTTTAGTGAGTGAATGGTGAAACTTACTATTCGTTTGCTTTACACCATATAAAATTGCTAGAAAACAAGAGTATGATTCAAGTGTATTGTTTTCTGTATGTAATAATTTACTACATTCAATTTTCAACTCTTTCGTTAGACAATAAATAAATTTGATTCATAACAGTTCGTTTATAGATGTACCTCAGCTTTCATTTTCCTTTCAAATATTAAATATTAATTATAATTTTTTTTAAATGTGTTCGGAAAGAATCCATTAAACAGTCTCAGTGATAAATGAGAAAGTAATTCTTTCCAGAGATTCTGAGCTCGAGCAGTTATGTCTGCAAGATTTATGAACATTATCAACAAATTAATCTAAACAGATACTATATTTTGATCGCCCCAAATCTCAACTCCACCTTACGTTTATCGTTTTCTTTATCGAAATCGTTTCTTGGGAGGTTTTAGTTGCTAATTTCAAATTTTCGAATTTCGCTAAGTTCATTGATGGCATGTTGAGTTCAGTGTAATAATTTTATTATTACAGACGATTTATTAAATCATAAAAATATCACTTAATTTATTAATTTTATTCGATAGAATTGGTCATTACAAAAAACAAATTATACTCTTATAATGGATTATTTCTCCTCTCTCATATCAGCGGGCATTTTCTAAAACAAAATCAAAAGTTTTAAATAGAAAATAGTAATAATGAATCTAAGGAGTAGTTCTGATGACAAAAAGCATCGTATATTTTTTTAGGTGATCTGAATTTGATTAGTATCGTTTGTAAATTCAATAAATTATGTCAATTTTATGTATGTTAAAAATATAATAGATATTATTATGAGAAAAAAAATGCAATAATATATTATAAAAGAAACAACAATACCACCAACAAGGTTGATTTAAGTGGTAAGCAGTTTGATATAAACTTAAGCAATGTCTTGAATTCGAGTCCTTGTGTATGCAGAAAATATAACACTCATTTCCCGTGTACGTCCCCGTACACGAGTCACAGATGCCACATGACTTTTAAAACATTTTCGTACTTGAAAACCAATAAAATTTTTCTTCTTTAAATAAACAATTTAATAATATAGTTTATAAAACGTTCTTCAACTAATAATATATAAAATAACGTTTAAAAATCCATCAAACAGTAGTTTATGTCAAACGTAATATAATACTACAACCAAATACCAAGTATCTTATCAGAGCATCACAATATATCTAAGTATATGCCAACTAGTAATATCAAAATAAACATCTAGAGATGTCATACTGTTACTGATGAGGCAATCCTTGACAGATGATATCAGCTGCACTCCTTACTCCGATTATATTCAATTACTTACGCGTAAAACCATCACACGCTAAGTATTCACTTATTGAGGCATAATAATATAAATGAGGCATAACCAAAACATAAGTATGTCATAAAAGATCAAAATACGAATTTAATCGTATAAATATAATAATACATAAAACTGTCTTGGTAAACCAAGTTTCTTTCAAATAACTTGCTAAACAATATTTAGTATGCCCATCATAATTATCAATCAGCATTTTCCAGAATATCCAGTTATTGTCCAATGCATGCCAAATGAGAATGCAAGGTACATAAGTTGCACATAAGTGCTAAACGAAAGCATATGTTATGTAGTGACAACAACACTATACTTATATAACGAAATGGTAATCCACAAACTCATTATGAATACCATGGATGCACACATAGTGCCTAAAGCACACATAGTGCCTAAAGCACACAAAGTACTGATACAAAAATGCAACATATGCATTAAACAAAATTGATTGATAACCATCATACACAGTATGTTGAAATGCACCTACGACTCTCAATGCACATACAATATGTCTTTAAATCAAATTCGTAGATTAAAAATTTATTCTGAAATATCGATAGCTGTTATAATAATATAAAAGTTCATACATCTATTTTAGGGCAGTTTATACCCTAAAATTATTTGTAAAATCATTCTCATAAACTTTATAGAAATACTTCAAAATACGATAAAACATGCTTTTATAAAAACATTCGAGGTTGACTCATCACAAGTCGTCCTCATATCATATAAGTACATAATAAATGCACTCACCTGGTATGCCTCAATATTATGCCTTACTATCGAAATCCAATTATTCTTGAACTTTTTCCTTGCCTTTCGCTTTGCTCGTATCACGAGTTCGATCACGATCTACACAAGCATCCATACAAAGTATATGCAATTATAAAATACAATGTTAGTATCCTTACTAACATTTTTTTCAAAATAATAATGCTAAAAAATACTATTATTTTCGAATTCTTTTAAAATTCATCTTAACTTTTCCTTTTCATTCATAATGGGCCCTTGTCATAAACTCTTCAATTCAAGCCCAAATAAGGCCAATAAATTTCCAGTATTAAATTTCCAGCTCAATACCTCAACAATGTCATAATTACCACTTAAGCCACTAACTTTCTCCGTATTCACCAATTTGTACTTAAACTTTACCAACTTCTAAAATGGCTTAATTTCACGTTCTAAATTCAATTTCAGCCCTCAAACATCAATTTCCAGCAATGCACATCAATTATTGAGTAATTACACATTCATCCCATATTTTTTCAAAATTACCGAATAGGTCCCTCAAGTTTTGAAAATTAAAAAATGACCCAAAAATTTTTGTAAGTCTTGTAGAACCTTCCAAATATCATTTCTATGGGAATTTTCCATAATTTTTACCAACCTATTTCTTCATGACCGAATGCTTTAGGGGTATATTTCTCATGATTTTCACTTGATTCAAGTATGAAACCAACCTCTATTCAACTTTTCAAGACCTCTAAAATCAAGCCCATAACTCAATTTCATCAAAATACATATTTCCCCTAAAACTAGGGTTTGGCCGAATTCAACATAGACTTATATAGCCATGTACAAGAGATTTTAATCAACAATCATGATTGTATATGATTCTGCAACCTCAAAATTCTTCATCAATTTCATAAACCCTAATGTGAACACAAACCCTAGAATTTGAGATCTTTCAACACAAACCAAATTAGCAAGCAATAATGATACCGAATGATAGCGTCTTTTTGAATAAAATAATTTTCTATTTCACAGCATGATCCAAAATCCAAAGGAAATTGCTCAAAAATTGAAAAGAAATTTTTTCTTACCTTAGGTCACGGAGAGCTGGAAAATGGCCCAAGTTTCATGAAATTTTCATGTAATTTCATGTTAATTTAACATTTATTTAAACTTAAATGAATAAAATATTCATTTAATAAAAATTGCCATGAAACTTGATAATTACCATCCAACCAAGCCACATCAACCTTATCATCTTTCAAAAGTCAAAGATAAACAAATTATTTTACCCTTTCCAATTTTACCAAGCAACTTTACAAAAATTGCAATCTTGCGACTTTGATCCAACGATCCATATTAAACATAGAAATAAACCTTCAAATCCAACAATCCATATTATTTTTCATCATTTTAACATGTGGAAATAATATTTTTAAGCTTAATTTATCATCCTTCAATTTCTCCCGAAATTTCTATTCGATCCGATTTACCGATTTCTTATCGGACTTTTACCATTTCTAGTTTTCAACATAAATTTCGGATCAAGAATCTAATTTCAATAAAACCCCCTCTCAAGAGTAAACTATCCATTTATGGAATAAAAATTATTTTTGGTAAAATTACCACTTAGGTATAAACTTTCCCAATTTTATATATTGTCCATTAAACTTTCAAAACTTACATTTTGATCACTAACTAAAATTTGGGGTATTACAGAAAATCTTCGTTGGGAGATTCACCCACCAAAATTAGGTAAATCTTGAGGGAAAAAACATTACCATCTACTAAAAGCATAGATGGAAAACAATAAATAAAAGAATTAAAATACAGTTGAAATTAAAAGACAAAAATTTGAACAAGAGAATATCTATTTACTAAAAAAATATATGAGATAACATAAGGGATAAGCCAAAACAATGTTGATTTTTTATTGAGGAAGTTTTAAAATATTCTTTATAAATCTATGGCGATGAGACGACTTCGAAAATTTTAATTAAAGAATAAGAAAGAAGAGGTTGAAATCAATAAGTCTAATTTTCTTTTAAAAAAGTAACGAAGATTAGTCACGAACTCACGATGAGCGATGATTGATGTAATGATATATTAATTTTTATCAATATATTATTCATTAAATATAGAATATAATATTATATGTTATGAATATTTATTTATATACATGACTATCTATAAGATAAAGTTTTGATATACTTCATTATTAAGATTTTCATATCCATTAGATTTAGAGTTCTTTATGATATTCACCCCTTATATTTATAAATATGGAGTTTAGTGAAAGCATTATACACAACTTATATTGATATAATAATTTAGTTATCTGTCTTTATTTTTATCTCTCTTCTTCTTGTTGTTTTTCTTATTACTTCGTTCTCTCTTGTTTCACAACACATTATAAGCACGAGTTTACTTGGAGAATTGTTTTATTAAAGATTGAATGTTGTTTGTAATACCCGTTTTGGTCTGGTTAACTTTTTGTAAAGGAACATATTTTTTTTATTAAAGCTAATTTTGAAGCCTAATACACCAATTAACTTCCAACAAATTTTTAGATAGGATCCTGCCATTACCAAGTGTAGATATTCTCTTGAACTAAACCAACTTTCAATTATCTTACTAACGTATTTTCAAACGCCTTAATCGAACATCGAAAATTCAAGATATGCTTATTTTAGCTAAGACAACGCGTTCGAAAAATTCAATACGAGTTCAATACGAGAATTTTAATTTATTACGAATTTTAATTATTTTATTTATTAATTATAACTAAATAAACTTTTGACTTTCTATACTTATTTAGGGTAATTTAGAATCTTATGTATTATGGTAAGATTTATCTTCTTCTAATTTTGTATATAGAATTAATGAAAAAGATGCTAAAGTTCTTTTTAAGGTTTTTTGGAGACCTATAAATACAGTCTTGTTATGCAAAAAAAAAAAAAAAAAGGGGGAGGAAAAAAAGGAGAAAAAGAGAGCCACCCAAAACATTGTAATTCGAAATAGAAACAATAAAAGAGAACTTTTGTTTCAAGGTACTTCTCTTTTTATTTTTCACTTATGTCTTTGTTGTTTTAATCGATTACAACTTTTTTTTATTTAAAAATCTATCGGAAGAGAGAAAATCGAGGAACAAGAAAAATGCTATCAAATTATTATTTTTAAATCTAGCATTCATCGAGGTTTCTCAGTGACAACCGACATTATTTCATTTTATTTTATTTTTATATTTATTTTATTTTTTTCGTTTCGGTAGATTTCAACATTGATTTTTTTTAAAAAAAAACTATATCGGATGAGAGAAAACTAAAGAATAAATACTTTCGATTAGATTTAATAAATTTAGCATTCCTTGAGATTTCTCAATAAAAACTAACGATTTTTATTTTAATTATCATCAATTTTATTCTAATTTTTATATTATATATATTTTTATATTATTAACATTACTTATATTATATTTATATACATATACCCAATGTTTACACATCTAATATCTTTATATATACTTTCATTTATATTTTTTATATCATATCATTATATCATTTATTATTAAGAAATAAGTATATGTTTTTATATTACTATATTTATTATTTATAATATCATATTATATACATATTTTTTATATTTTATTTTTATTTTTCAGTATTTATTTTTATTTATCATCATTTATTATTTTCTTTTTATATTTTTTCACAACTTTACTTTTTATTATTTTCTTTATTTGTTTATTTACTATTTAATTTTATTATTTTGGGTAATTTTGGTATTTATATCTTTTTTTACATTTAATGTTCATATCTTTTATATTTGTAATTTATATTTATGCTTTTAATTATTTGTGTATTCTCTTTATGCCTTTAATTTTGATTCTTTACATTATGATCATAGTTTTTAATTAAATTGATTCTTTCACTTGATCCTTTAAGTTTGTAATTAATATTTCTTGAAGCATGTTATTGATTGCATGACATCTTTATTCAATCAAAAAGCATGATAGCCTCACGTGCAAAACTCGACATTTTCATAATCTGATTAAAAGGTAATATTTAGTTTTTTTAAATTACCGAAAAGGGTTGTCCTAACCTAACTGGTAGTTCGATTATGGTAATTTAAATAAATAAATATCCTCCAATGTAACTAAATAGAATGATAACATACTGAAATCGCTCAGGAATGTAGAAAATGTGATATTCTTATATTTAAATTTAACGATGATAGTTCGTTCGACACTATTTTATGGTCCAGTCTCGATATTTTTAAATATTTGAATATCTTTTTTCTGTCTTAAAGGCTTGATAATTTCTATTATAAAATGTTTTTTTTGTTACAGAGTCTTTATCCGAACAAATACAACATTTTATTGTAAGGAAAAATGTCAAATGTTTCTTATTTCTTTTCGGGAATGAGAAAACCATCACTTTAGTTCATATTAGAGGATATTTCTCTTTGGTTCAAAATACTGAAACATTATCGGTTTACCTTAGAAACCCTAAGTTCCTAAGAAAAAATATTGGTAATTCACTGCTTTGGTTGAACAAGAGAGGTCGTCATCCTACATCATAGTCGGGGGTTAAATCTCTCAAGTCAAATGCAACGATTTGTAAACTTTTCTCTCAAGAACTTTAGTCAGTTAAATAACGTTATATTTATTCAATTAAAAATGGGATCATTAAGTAAATTAAAAATTGAAATCATAAAATTCATTGTAAAGAGAATATTTAACTGACTAGGTATTGATTTCCGAGCTTTGTGGGGTGCTAATATTTTCCCACACGTAATCGACTCCAAAACTCATTTTTTCTAGAAAGTAGACCAAAAGTCGTTTGAATAAATTTTAAATTAATATTTTATTAAAATAACAAATTTTTTTTGGATGATCCAATCACACCCTAAATAAATATTGGTGGTGATTCCCTCGAACCACATTTTTTTCATTTTTTAGAGGAAAAATTATTCGAAATGTTATGATAGCTTGGCGACTATGCTGGGACTTTAAAGAGTCATGTCATTAGTTCATTAATTTTTTTCGTTGTAATAGAAATTATAATTTCAAGTTAATTTAATTCTTGATCCCTTGTTTGTCGGGTACACACCTCATGCCTTCGTGAAATATGTTCTCCGTGTCAGGCATAAGGAGGTGCATCATCTCAAATTGTTATGATAGCTTGGCGATGCCTTCGTGGGAAATATTTCTATGTTAGACCCAACAAGTAATCTTTAGAATACACACATCATGCCTTCATGAAAAATGTTTTCCATGTCAGGCATAAGGATGGGCATTCTCTCAAATTTAAATTGATCTATATGAGCCTATGATGGGTGAGGATCGAGGGTCTAACAAGTCAAGGGAGTACTAACAAGAATAATTTGAGTACCTTTATCCTTAGAGCCCAACCATGCATGTAGTGAACCTTATAAATTCCACCCCGTCTAGAATCATGGTAAAACCCTAGATGATATCCAAATAGGTATATACACGCAAAGGAGAAATCAACTTCAACCTTTACTTATTCACTTTACTTTTACAAGAAAAAAGCATGCGAACTAGAAATCATGTGGCTAGGGATTACTTCTACGAACAAAGCATTGGGATAGAAATTATATGTGGGTAGAATTCATCTCAATCATGGATATATACCATGTTCGGGGTAGGTACTTATAGATTCTAAACTTTGGTTTTTATTGATTATCTTACACATACTAACACTTTTTTTGTTATTTCTCTTTATTTTTGTCTTATTATCTTACATTGCATCATCATAACACAGAGGTGTTGATCCAAAAGCAGGTTGTAAAATTAAAAAGTTTTTATCAATGGACAAGAGGTTTCTCTTAATTTTTCTGTAGGTTTTTTTGCATGAAAAAGTTGTTCTATGACAATCACCTTTTGGGATCAATGCCTCATATTTTTTCATGCATTTTAAATTTTATTTTTCACTTACATTATTAGCTCATTTTAACATTCATTCATTGTTAAAATCAAGACTAACGAATAAAAATACTTTTGTATTAAAGAAAACACTGAAAAAATCACATCCATACAACACTAGAAAAAATACCATGGATGATAAATTCCCTAAGTCTGAGAAAGAATATACAGAAAAGTTTGTAAAATCTCAACAAGATTTGCAAGAGAAAATGTTTAAAGCTCAGAAAGACATGTTCAAGAAGTTTATTGACTTATTGGGAGAAAGAAATGAAGAACATTGAAAAATGGTCTATCATAAGCATACATCACCCTGATTCATACTAAGGTCCATGAGGAACCATCCACTTAAACAAAGAAGTTGCATATTAGTTTTTCTGGCACTGGTGTGAATATGCATGGTGCTATGAGCTCAAACTATGAGGGGCATTAATATGAAAATGTCTCAAATTTTGGTGAAGAAGCTAAGTCTAAGCTATTTGAGGATAAAATGAAACAATTAGAATATTAACTCAAAGCCATTAAATATGAAGAAAATATCTACAGAGTGGACGTTAAAGAGTTAAGCTTGGTCCAAGATATGATCTTACCCCCAAAATTAAAAATTCCATATTTTGAAAATTTTGATAGGAATAGTTATCCTTTGGCACTCATCCATTTCTTTCAAGAAATCTTGGTAGGTTCCATCACCCATTGGTACAATCAATTGAGCAGAGTTCACATCAAATCATTAAATAATTTGACTATGTCTTTCTTGGAACAATATAAACATGTGAAAGATGGTCTAACTGGATCACATTCCAAAGTATGGAAAAGAAGTTAAATAAGGGGTTCAGACAATATGCCTAAAGATGGAAGGACATATCCTTATAGCATATCCTCCCTTGGAGGAAGAAGAAACAAAAATGCTCTTTGTGAACACCTTAAAGCCCCATTTATAAGACATATGATCGAGAATCGTTCTAGGAATTTTGCTGAGATAATCATGTCTGGAGAGATGATAGAGGTGACAATCAAGCATGGTAAAATCAAAGAAAGTGAGTATGCTAGACAATTTGCTACAAAAAAGATGGATGATGAGGTCAACAACGTAAGCACCTACAATTCTGGACAAGGTGCTGCTATCTCCCAACCAAAATCATCAACTTAATCAAACCTATCAAGACAATATTCAAGAGGGCCAAATGAACAAAAAGATAGTTATCAAATTGATTCGTTGCACACACACCTACAAAGAATTGTTTCAACAACTCTATGATAGATATGTTATATTTCTATTTCATGTGGATGCTCCACAACTGCCTTACACCAAATGGTATGACACAAATGCTTAATGTCACTATCACACTGGCATTTTTTAACACACTTTTGAAAATTGCCTTGCATTCAAAAAGGTAGTTCAAAGGATTTGAGACAAAAACATCATCAATTTCAATGGACCAGAGGCCAATTTCGTCCAAAATCTTTTACCTAATCACAGAAAAGAAAGGATCGACAACATAATGGAGGAGGTTCTTAATAACTCTTCAAAGTGTTATCTTTAGTAACATTTTTCATCTAGGTTTAGTTTGAACTTGAGTAATTTTAGGAGCATATTTGTTTAATTTGACATATTTTACATATTGAGGACTTTATTGGTTGCCTTGGGCTGAATTTGATTTTTATTATTGTAAAACTATTACACTAATGCCATAGCATTGCAGGAAATACTGAGAGGATATTGCAGCAGTCGATGAATCTCCGGACGCTTAGGAGAACATTCTGGATGGGACAGCTGGCTTGGAGAGTTATCATGTTGGGACCGTCGGCGTACCCCATGGCGCAGCGGAAACAAAACTCGACGGTCTCACCAGCAATCCAAGTACAAAAACTTGAAATCGGGAAGAAGAGATGCGAATACTTATAGCGGGTTCCTTGAAAAACAACAAGGAAAGCAGTGAATTCTGGTGGTGTAGATCGGTTCGAATCGTAAGCCTCCACGAAATCACGTCTCGGCCTCTACTCAGTTCACCCGATTGAGAGCAATTTTGTTTTCCCCCAAAATAGTTTTGAGAGAAAGTGGCTGAAAGTTTTGTGTGTGTTCTCACAAAAACGGCTGCTAGACCTAACACACCCTTTTATAGCCAAGTTACCCTAGTCATATTAGGGTTTTTATTATTTCAAATTAATTAAATCTATATTTAATTAATTGGAATTTAATAATCCTTTTATATCCAAGCTACCCTAATCATATCAGGGATTTTATTATTTCAAATTAATTAAATCTATATTTAATTAATTGAAATTAAATATTCGGGATTATTAAAATATATACTTAATTAACTCTAGATATATTTTAGTAATGTACAACAAATTGTACATCTTTGCTCGTTTCAATCTTAGGGTGTGACCCTATAGGTTCTTGTAACATTAGAAGTAATTATTAGAACAATTCTAATATTACATACAATGAGTGACATCTAGCAATATATCATTGTCACCTATGTTACAAGAAAATATGAATCGACATATCATCTTGGTGATTAACTCTTTTATGTATTATATCCTTATGTCCTTTATATCTAGAATAGGCATAAGTCTTGGAATAGTCACACTTGTATAGCCTATCTATTGTTTCTTGATTTCTAGAGTAGACTTTAATTAACGAATAGTTTATGATATCTCATATCAACTTTTTCGAGCATGGCCATGCGTTTCTACTCTTACTCAATCAAATGGCCTGTGATATATTTCCTATTATGTAGGGAGGACATATCCTATCTTAATCATACACACCCACTACATATATTGAGATATATTCAATAACATGCTTTATAGAGCAACCAGTTACGGAGCTTGTTTAGTTGCATCAAAACATACAACAATATATGTTGGGATAGTATTGATCTCAAGTCTGAGGATCATACATATAGTCATCACCATGAGCAATGTTATGACTGTCACATAATAATCCAAGACATATGCTCATGGTGGGTCAATCCAATGCATTGTTCTCTAACAATATAATCATGTATCAATTCTGACATCTCTATGTCAATGACAACTTATTGTCATCAATCAATAACATGTTAGTCTTAAGCGTATTATTATTGTCCATGCCCATAATAATACTTGACTAGGGATCATTTAATAATAACAATTATATCATTATATGGACTTTATTATCTTCCAGTTTATGTTAAACACATATATATAACTGAAAATAATAGCGGCAATGCCTTTATTTAATAAAATCGGTAAATAAAAGTATTATTACAATCATCATATGATTGGTCTTTGGGCATACTCTAACAATCTCCCACTAGCACTAAGACCAATCAGTCACATATCTAATACCGAGTGACTCAGTGTGACGATCATGCCTCTGCTGTGTAAGAGGCTTCGTCAAGGGATCAGTAATATTGTCATCCGTGTGTACTCTACATATTTCCACATCTCCTCGATAAATGATCTCTCGAATGAGATGAAAGCGCCTAAGAATATGTTTGGATCGTTGATGAGATCTGGGTTCCTTTGCTTGTGTAATGGCTCCATTATTGTCACAACAGAGTTCTACAGCATCTGATATGCTGGGAACAACCCCTAATTCCATTATAAATTTCTTGATCCAAAAAGCCTCTTTTGTTGCTTCACTAGCTGTAATGTATTCAGTCTCTGTAGTAGAATCAGCTACTATGTCTTTCTTCAAACTTTTCCAGCTCACATCACCTCCATTAAGACAAAACACAAAACCCGATTGCGATCGTGAGTCATCCTTGTCAGTTTGGAAGCTGGCATCAGTATAACCTTTTATACAAAGCTCTTCCTCTCCTCCATAGACAAGAAATTTATCCTTAGTTCTTCTTAAGTACTTAAGGATATTTTTAACCGCAACCAAATGATTTTCACCAGGGTTCACTTGATACCGACTTGTCATGCTTAAAGCATACGATACATCTGGTCGAGTACATATCATGGCATACATGATAGAACCAATAGCTGAAGCATATGGAATCTTATTCATCTGTTCTCTTTCTTGTGGAGTTGAAGGACATATTTTCTTCGAAAGAGAAATGCCATGTCTCATAGGCAAAAATCCTTTCTTGGATTCTTCCATACTGAACCTTTTCAGCACTTTGTCTATATATGTACTTTGACTTAGACCTAGAAGTCGTCTTGATCTATCTCTATAGATCTTAACTCCTAAGATATACGCTGCCTCACCCAAATCTTTCATAGAAAAACAACAAATTAACCAAGTCTTAACAGACTGTAAAGTAGGTATATCATTTCCTATGATGAGTATGTCGTCTACATACAAGATTAGGAAAGAAACAATGCTCCCACTAGCTTTCTTATAAACACAAGGCTCATCTTCATTTCTGATAAAACCAAACTCTTTGATTTCATCATTGAAACGAAGATTCCAGCTTCGAGAAGCTTGCTTTAGTCCATAAATAGACCTCTGTAGCTTACAAACCTTTCCAGTATTTCCTGGAAAGACAAAACCTTCTGGTTGTGTCATATACACATCCTCTTCAAGTTTTCCATTAAGGAAAGCGGTTTTGATGTCCATTTTCCAAATTTTATAATCATGGAATGCAGCTATTGCGAGAAAGATCTGGATAGACTTAAACATAGCTACAGGGGAGAATGTTTCGTCATAGTCTACACCATGAATTTGTCGAAAACCTTTAGCGACTAATCGCCCCTTGTATGTTTGTACATTACCATCTATGTCAGTTTTCTTCTTAAAAACCCATTTACACCCTATAGTTTTGACCCCTTCAAGTGGTTCAACCAAAGTCCATACTTGGTTTACTGACATGGAATCCATCTCAGATCTCATGGCTTAAAGCCATTTCTCAGAGTCTAGGCTAGACACTGCCTCTTGATAAGTCCTGGGCTCATCTTGATCCATAAGAAGAACATCTCCATGTGTCGTAACGAGAAATCCAAATCTCTCAGGTGCACGATGTTCTCTTGTGGATCTACGCAATGATTGTGTTTCTAAATCTGTTGAATGCTCCTCAACAACTTGTGAAACATGCTCAACTTCAGGTTCATTTATCTGTTGCTCTTGAACTTCTCCAAGTTCAATATTTCTACCCTTCCCTTTCTTTGAGAGAAATTCTCTTTCGAGAAAAACTCATGTTTGAGCAACAAACACTTTGTTCTCGTTAGGGTTGAAGAAATAGTATCCCTTAGTTTCTTTAGGATATCCAACAAATATACACTTATGAGATTTAAGTTCGAGCTTTGTAGACATCTGATGTTTTATATAAGCTTCACAACCCCAAATCTTCATAAAAGACATACTGAGACGTTTCCCGGTCCATATCTCGTATGGTGTCTTTTGAACCGATTTAGATGGAACACAATTTAGTGTGAAAGTGGATGTTTCAAGTGCATGTCCCCAAAAAGAAGTCGAAAGATCACTATGACTCATCATTGATCGAACCATGTCTAACAGTGTTCGATTCCTTCTTTCAGAAACTCCATTCCACTGTGGTGTACCAGGTGGTGTAAGCTGTGAGATAATCCAACATTCTTTTAGGAGTTCATCAAACTCTATGCTTAAGTATTCTCCACCTTGATCTGATCGAAGTGCCTTAATACTCTTGCCTAGTTGATTTTGTACTTCATTTTTAAATTCCTTAAACTTTTTAAGTGCTTCAGATTTATGGCGCATAAGATAAATATACCCATACCGACTGAAGTCATCGATAAAAGTAATGAAGTAATGGAATCCACTTTTGGCTTGTGTATTCATTGGTCCACATACATCGCTATGTATTAACCCCAATAAATCACTTGCTCGCTCACCTTTACTATTAAAAGGAGCTTTAGTCATTTTTCCCAACAAGCAAGATTCACATACATCATATTGTTTGAAAACAAATGAATCTAAGAATCCATCTTTATGGAGTTTTGATATGCGTTTCTCACTTATATGGCCTAAACGACAATGCCAAAGATAAGTTTGATTTGAGTCATTTGTTTTTGATCTCTTAGTATTATGTTATAAATGGTGTTTTCTTGATCCAAAATATAGAGACTATTAACCAATTGTGCCGAACCATAAAAAACACTATCGAGATAAAAAGAACAACAATTATTCTTAATAATAATCTCAAAACCAATCTTGTCCAAACAAGAAATAGAAATAATGTTCTTAGTCAAACTAGGCACATAATAACAATCCTCTAAATTTAAATCAAGTCTACTAGGCAAAGATAAAACATATGTCCCTATAGCTAATGCCGCAACTCTTGCTCCATTTCCCACTCGTAGGTCCACGTCTCCTTTAGCCAGATTCCTTCTCTTTTACAGTCCCTGTATAGAACTACAAATATGAGAACCACAACCGGTATCCAATACCCAAGAAGTAGATGTTGACAAATTAACATCAATAATATAAATACCTGAAAAAACGTTCCATTTGCTTTTGCCTTCTTGACCTCTTCAAGGTAAACAGGGCAGTTTCTCTTATAGTGTCTGATCTTATCGCAATGGAAACATTTTCCTTCTTTGCTAACTCCCCCTTTGGGTATCAATGCATTTTTCCCTTTTGGTTTGGTCTTACCATTGCCCTTAGACTTTGCCATTATCTTTTTCTTTCCCTTTCCTTTGTCCTTGTGGACCATCAGAATGGGCTTAGGTCCAACCTTTTTCATGTTACTTTCAGCAGTTCGTAACATGCCAAGTAACTGTGGCAAAGTCTTGTTAATTTCGTTCATATTGAAATTAAGAACAAATTGGCTAAAGCTATCTGGCAACGATTGCAGGATAACATCGGTAGCCAATTCATCTTTGAGAGGAAATCCCAGTTTTTCCAACGTTTGGATGTAGCTCATCATCTTGATGACATGAGCTCCTACAGGAGTTCCCTATGCCATTTTGCATTGAAATAGAGCTTTAGAGGTCTCATACCTCTCTTGACGTGCCTGTCCTTCATATATTTCTTTGAGATTTTGAATCATCTCATATGCAACCATGTCCTCATGTTGCTTCTAAAGCTTAGGAGTCATGGTGGCAAGCATTAGACATCCAACATCTAACATATCATCCATATGTTTATTGAATTTATCTTTGTCAGCTTTTGAAGCATTAGCTGCCGGTTCTTCAGGAACAAGTTCCTCAATGACATATTCATTCCTTTCCTGTTTGAGAACAATTCTCAAATTACGAAACCAGTCAAGGAAGTTTATGCCATTAAGTTTATCCTTCTCAAGGAGTGACCGCAGTGATAAAGTGTTGTTTGCCATTAAATCTACAACAATGGAAATATTAAAGTAAGTAAATTTACTGAATTAAAATTTATAAATATGACTTTATTTACAAATTACTCCCACTATTTTATTCAAAATTAAAAACCCTCTTTGTTTTAATTTCAGAAAAATTCAACAAATATTTTTCTAGTGGGTGAGGATCCATAATACATCAATTTCCTAAATCATCTTTGGCTTTTCTTTTAGGATAATGATTATTTAGGTAAATAACACTTGACTAGTTACATCTCATGTAACTCCTCATTTTGGTGAACAACTTTTGTTCAAGTCATCTCATGACTTATCCAAATATTTAACCTCTAGGTTTCTAATCCTATTAGAATAACCTAGTTAAGTTATTACCAATATTTCAACCGGTGAATATCACTTACTTATTCTTCACGTTTAACCAAGATAGATTTATGTTCCATTGCTTTGGCAAAGCCCACACTGGACGGTTAAGTTAACTTAGATTATAAAGAGGGATTTACGTAATTATCTCATCATTGTTCATTTTAATATTAGGCCCTTATTGATCTCATCAATATTTATTCTTATTTTATCATTTGATGCATTGCATACATAACAAATATAGCAATAAATAAGATGAAATGGTTATAGCCTAAAACAATGACTAAGGTGGCCCATCCCAAGCCAATGGGAGAACCAAGAACTCTAAAGCCTAAGACTTCTCTCTAGGCATCTTCTCGCCATTCTTCTGCTCCTTGTGATTCTTCATAGGATTAAAATTTTAAAAGAAACTCGTTTTACATACGAGGGAGTAAGATGAGAAGATAAATACAACAGAGATATAGAAAGGCACGACTCGTAGACCGTATTTCAAAATAAATCATTGTAAATTGAACAAGGGCTATAACCATGCATATCAAACACTGTGCAAAACAAACATATCATATATATTTGATTGTTAAAAATATTAATATGGGTCTTCAATTTGTACTGCTAATGAGGGTCAATGGGCGAAGCCCTTTGTGGGGTCAAGGGGCTTTTGGGATTTTCAATCCCGAAGGTTTTCATGGAAAACAGTACTTCTGTTTCCATGGAAAAACTTCATGATTTGATAACAATTATCAACATAATCGTGCTTTTGGGATTTTCAATCCCCAAGGTTTTCTGCATCGGAACAACCATTGTTCCACTTCCAAACGCGATCTGCTATCGCACTCCCATAGATCATCCAGCAACAAATCAATTGTAAAACATTTTAATAAATTAATATATTAATCGTTGTGGTTATCGATTCGTACAATAATATCAGCATATTTACCAAAATCGATAGATCTAGAACATGCATCTCATACATATCGCATCAACAAAAAATTTAACCCAAATCCAGATCGTACAAGTGGCTCTGATACCACTATTGGGACCGTCGGCGCACCCCATGGCGCAGCGGAAACAAAACTCGACGGCCTCACCAGCGATCCAAGTACGAAAAACTGAAATCGGGAGGAAGAGATGCGAATACTTACAGCGGGTTCCTTGAAAAACAACAAGGAAAGTAGTGAATTCTGGTGGTGTAGATCGGTTCGAATCGTAAGCCTCCACGAAATCACGTCTCAGCCTCTACTCAGTTCACCCGATTGAGTGCAATTTTGTTTTCCCCCAAAACAGTTTTGAGAGAAAGTAGCTGAAAGTTTTGTTTGTGTTCTCACAAAAACGGCTGCTAGACCTAACACACCCTTTTATAGCCAAGTTACCCTAGTCATATTAGGGTTTTTATTATTTAAAATTAATTAAATCTATATTTAATTAATTGAAATTTAATAATCCTTTTATATCCAAGTTACCCTAATCATATCAGGGATTTTATTATTTCAAATTAATTAAATCTATATTTAATTAATTGAAATTAAATATTCAGGATTATTAAAATATATACTTAATTAACTCTAGATATATTTTAGTAACATACAACAAATAGTACATCTTTGATCGTTTCAATCTTAGGGTGTGACCCTGTAGGTTCTTGTAACATTAGAAGTAATTATTAGAACAATTCTGATATTACATACAATGAGTGACATCTAGCAATATATCATTGTCACCTAAGTTACAAGAAAATATGATTTGACATATCATCTTGGTGATTAACTCTTTTATGTATTATATCCTTATGTCCTTTATATCTAGAATAGGCACAAGTCTTGGAATAATCACACTTGTATAGCCCATTTATTGTTTCTTGATTTCTAGAGTAGACTTTAATTAACGAATAGTTTATGATATCTCATATCAACTTATTCGAGCATGGCCATGCATTTCTAGTCTTACTCAATCAAGTGGCCTGTGATATATTTCCTATTATGTAGGAAGGACATATCCTATCTTAATCATACACACCCACTACATATATTGAGATATATTCAATAACAGTCTTTATAGAGCAACCAGTTACGAAGCTTGTTTAGCTGTATCAAAACATACAACAATATATGTTGGGATAGTATTGATCTCAAGTCTGAGGATCATACATATAGACATCACCATGAGCAATATTATGACTGTCACATAATAATCCAAGACATATGCTCATGGTGGGTCAATCCAATACATTGTTCTCTAACAATATAATCATGTATCAATTCTGACATCTCTATGTCAATGACAACTCGTTGTCATCAATCAATAACATGTTAGTGTTAAGCGTATTATTATTGTCCATGACCATAATAATACTTGACTAGGGATCTTTTAATAATAACAATTATGTCATTATGTGGACTTTATTATCTTCTAGTTTATGTTAAACACATATATATAACTGAAAATAATAGTGACAATGCCTTTATTTAATAAAATCGGCAAATAAAAGTATTATTACAATCATCATATGATTGATCTTTGGGCATACTCTAACATATCAATGGGATGGAAACCACCTGAAACATGGAAGGATTTCATTGGAGGATAAAAATCTCCTCAAAGCTATAAATGGGAGTACTTGCAAGCTTAAAAAGTGTGAAGATGGGAAGCCATTAGAAAGTACCCATTTTCCACGTTAATCTTTCAGATGCCATAGAAGCTTAAGCCCTATATAAGAGATTATTGCACCATAAAGAGAGCACGTTGAGTGGCATCAACAGTTAGTAGATCACCATTCAAAGCCTTCTATTGAGAGAGGGAGTGAATTGGATGTTTTAACTTTATGGATGATATTTTATGTTTCTTTTTTATACTACTTTTATGTGCTTATTGCTTCATGATTATTAGTAGAAATTCTAATGATTAAATGTATGGTATTTTCAGTTATTTTCTAGAAATAGATTTGATTGATTTGCTATGCACTTTTGATAACGTTAGTATTGCTTTAGCAATGTGTGTGTTGAAAAGCATACATCCAATCGATTAGCTTTGTTAATACTTTGGAACCTTTAATAAATAAAAGTGATTAGAGTAGTTCAAAGAGTTTTAATCATTTCTAATCACATATGTAGTATTGATAAATCCGTAAAAAGGATATATTTAAGGCCTTTTCACTTAAGTTATTGATTGTCTAAAGGCGTATATAGGTTCATTTTAGATGCATTTAGAATCATGTAGTTGCATTTAGTAGGTGTGTTTTACCTTGCCATTTTGTTTGTGAAAGTGCTATGTTATGGGGAAGGTTTGGTTGTTTTTTTTATTTGCAAGATGTAAGGAGAAAATGTGTGAGAAGAAAGATGCCGTGGCATAACAAGTTGGTGGAGCAGAATGCAATGCCTTGTTATTTTTGGGCACGGAAAAAGATAAAGAAGACATTTTCACAAATGAAAATTATATTTTCAGCCCATGTTTGTTGCAGCTAACCACCTAAAAAGAGCCAACTATAACCTATTGTACTCACATTCACATGGAGGGAATGGTCCTAACGTACTATGGGAAATTTGGTACATAACCCTAAGTGCATTCCTTGGATATTTATAGAATATGAAGGCAATTGGAAAAAAGGATCTATCATCATCCTTTTCATTATCTCATTTTGGGAGTTTGGTGAGCTGAAACTTTTCTTAGTTTTCTTATTCTTTTTATTATCCCTTCCGTGGCGTTCCTCTATTGGTGAGCTTGAGGGAATTGTGAGTATGGAATCTGAGAGGAGCTAGCATCACTAAAGTTATTCAGGATCGCCAAGGAAGCTTCGACAGTACGCGTTGGAAGATTTTCCTCCACCCTTTTGCTTTTTTTATTCATTATCTTCTGGTTGTAAAGAACAGATGAATCTCATGGATTATTTCATGGATTATTCAAACCCCACCATGAACTAAACTTTATGTGGTGGGGCTCATGATGGATACTTGATCTTTATTTTGAATTGATGATTGTTGTTTTCTTCTGCTTATTACTCATTTTGCTTATGAGTTCTTAATCTCTTAAGATTGTAAGAGGCATGAGAGTGTCCATTTTTTATGTAGAAGACTAAGTGTTTGAGAGAAACGTAGTTACTAATTATTTAGTATTCAAAAGAAACTAAAGTAAGATTGGAAGAAGCAATGGGTTGTAGTTAATTACTAGAACCTAATCCCTTAGTATTCGAGAGAAACTAAGCTAGGATTTCAACGAGTAAGAGGGGTAAAACGTAATCAATGGTTTAGTGTGTCACTACTCAGGCCGAGGGGAGATGCCATGGCATCCTATTCTGTTAGATTATTTGACTAGAAATATCGTAGAATACTTTTTGCAAACTCCGTCAAAAAAGTAAGGCATTAGAAGGTTAGATCACCCTAAAAGATAAGATTTAAGTTTCCTAAGTTACCCCATCATTCATTCCCGTAATAGCCTACCATTTGAGGATTACCAAGTCATTTTACTTAATTATCGTGCTTACATTCTGTTTTGCCTTGACATTTTCACTTGCCTACATTGCAAACATTTCCTTTGCCATGACATTTCCATCTATTTTGCCATGACATAAAGTATCATCTCCCCGTGACATTTCCATTTGTTACTCATTCACTTTACCATCCTTCCACCATACATACACATTTCATTTACCTCGATATAATCATTTGTGAATTCCATTAGCTATACTTAGTTACTTTAGAATAATGTATAAACTTTACTCAAGATCCTTCCAATCCCTATGGATTCGATACTCACTCCTCACTTTATTACTTGTGTGATTGTGTATACTTGCACATAAATTGCGTCTAATATATAATACTCACAACACGCAACAAGTACACTTTGTTTACTTAAAATGAGATTTTCATAATATCATTCCTTGTGTTTTGATAGTTGACTTAATGTTCTCTGTACTGCTGTAGCAAGACATGGTGTCTCTTACCTTGATTTTTACATCCTTTATTTAGCATATTTTTCATACCCATCATTCTTTAATGTTTAAACTCTGATGAAGAACATTTTTCTCCCCGTGGATATGATACCCATATCTATTTGAGCTACCACTTAATACTTGGGCATTTGTGTACACTTGCACTTAAGTTGAAGCATTTTACCAAGAATTAAGTTTCTTGCGCCATTATTGGTGAGCATTTGTTTGTTTTAGAGTTTTCTTTATTTTGCTTAATTTGTTATTTTCTTTTGTAGGTACTTTATAGTTTACATTTCTTCTAGTGTATGCCCCAAAGCAATAAATAATTAGAGTCATTTGATCCAGAAATTGAAAGGACTTTTAAGAGATATTTTACTGTAAAGCCACAAAGAACATAACAACTATAACTGAATGAGGGAATAGTGTTTTACCCCCGTTGCAAAATGGAAAGAATAGTGAGTTGCCCGCTGGCATTAGAGCAAGACAACCATTTCATAACATTGATGATCATGATCACTGTATTTGTAAGCATGTAGTGTTGACGCTAGATGATCTGCATCCAGGCATAGTGAGGCCAATGATTAATGTTGTAAACTTCGAGTTAAAGCCGATCATGTTCCAAATGTTACAATCGATGGGACAGTATAGAGGGTCTGTTACTGAAGATCCTAAGGCTCATTTGAGAGTGTTCATAGATGTTTACGACTCGTTTATTCAACAAGGTGTTCTAGAGGAGACACTGAAGCTGAAGCTATTTACTTAATCACTGCGTGATAAATCAAGAGCTTTGTTGAGTTCACTGCCATCAAATGCTATAACATCCTGGAATGAGTTAGTGCATAAGTTTCTGTTACGATTTAACCCGCCAAACATGAATGCCAAACTTTGACATGATCTAATTTTATTCAAGAAAATAGAGGATGAAAGCTTTTATGAAGTATGGGAAAGATTCAAGGATTTGTTGCAGAAGTGTCCTATGCATGGGTTCCCACATTAGACGCAAATGAAGATATTTTACAATGGGTTAAACTTACACACTCATATGGTGGTCGATGCTTCAGCGAACGAAGATTTATTAGATAAGACATCTAATGATGCTTATGATATTATTGAGAGGATCTGAACTAATGATTGTCAATACCCTAATACGAGAAATATGTTTGGCTGACGTCGCTGTAGTAGTAGATTCTAAAGCTTTCAACCCTATGGCATCTCATATTTTAGTATTGATTTGATGAATGTCTCAAAAATTTATTGTCTATCTACTACGTACAGAATTATCAAAGGAATGGAAATACTTTTGAAAACACATATAATGTCAATTTCAGGAATCATCCCAATCCTTCTTGGAAAAGTCAGAATGTAACCAATCCACAACAACAACATTACCAGCAGTAACATTATAATCAACAACAACCAATGCCACAACTACAAGCACAACATCCAATTGCTCAGCCACAACAAAGGTAAACTTATCAAGGATAATCTTTAACCCAAACTTTAACTTTATCATCTCTTGAAGCTTTGATGAAAGAATACATGGCGAGCCAATCAGTACCGTCAAGGGCTCTAGAGAATCAGATGGAACAAATGGTAACTCTCAATAATCATGTGCAAGGAAAGCTACCAAGTGATCGAGTGTAATTATATTGTGCTATAGCATGCAATTCTCTACAAGTATAAACAATCGATGCAAGTAATACAGCAGTGAGGGAGTATTATCTCCAAAGGGATTGGAGGTATTTTGCAACTAAGCTATAGAAAACAAAAGTTGTCACGATTAAACCTAAATATATATTTACGATGGTATAAACAAATGAAAGTATAGTTGTGGCAGATGATATATATAAAGGGTGATGGAATGTTGTGGCAAGAATGGAGTGGAGTGGAGTGAAAATGACTGAAAATGTAAAACTATATTGAGGCAAGAATTTAAGTAAAATAAAAAGTATGCTAAAGCAGGAAAAATAAATTGAACGTTGGGAAATAAGATAAGATTTACAACCTCACACAATCAAGCATTTCTAGAGGTAACTGGCATGGATTTGCTATGGAAAACTTATTCTATGTTGCAGATGATTTTTGCTCCTATGAGTGTGCTGCCCAACATGATTTGCTAAAAATGCTCCTAAACTCTCTTTAGCAGGGAACTTGATAAAATTAATGCCACGACAATACCTCTTAGCGTAAACTACAACACTAGTCTATCAATTAAGTTATATCCCTTTTAGTCAAATGAAACCCTCTCCTTATCTATAAGGTGGGTTAGAACCTCCCCATCCCAGTTTGGCTTCCTTGCTCATACTGATTTAACCTAGCTCTCTCGATACTTAGAAAATGGAAATCTCTCAAAAGTCCTTACAATACTAAGCATATTTTATTACAACAAACGAAAATCTCTCAAAAACTATTACAATGCTACAATGCATAAAGATAAAAATAGTGTTAAAAAGAACATTTGAACATAAAAACATCAAACCATCTATTAACATAAAATAAAATCATCCAACACAAATCCAAAACCAAATAGGTAATACATGGTGTGGCTAAGTTCATCCAAGATCATTCAAGTTTAGTAAAATCCCAAATAGATAAAAAAAATAAGCACAAGGAGAAGAAAACACCCAATGAGTTGTTTTCGACTCCCTTAGCTCCACTGCCATGCACCACCTTAGCAAGCTAGCCTCTCTCGAAGTTTAGCTTCTACCTCCTTGAAGCTCAGCTATGAACGACACCATGAAAAAATGGTGAAAAGGAGGAAGAAAATGAAGAATGTGTAGCTGCCTTTCTCTCTTAGGTAACCTTCCAAAAGCTCCTCAAAGCCTCTTTTAAACGCAGGGTACCTTAGGTATTTATAGAGGGAATTTTTCTAGGGTATTGGGCCCAAAATTGTTGAGATTATTTTCATTTTTCAATTTTGAAATATCATTTTTATATTTTAAAAATAATTTCTCATAATCCGAAGTCAACCCAATATATTCCTCTAACAGCTCATCAAAAGAATAATCTTCAAAATTGGATGAGTTAGAGGTTACCTGAGAGCTTTCCTCGATGGCCATCAAGCACAAGTTTGCTACTTCTTGTTCCTCTTCATCAGAAGCTTCTTCATCGCTCCATGTAGCCACGTGTGCCTTGTGTTTTTTCTTCGATTGACCCTTCTTCTTCAGTTGTGGGAAATCGTACTTGATATGACCCGACTTTTTGCATTCGTAGCAAATGATAGGGTCTTTTTCCTTTGGTTCATTTTTGAAGCCTTCATTTCGTTTGAATTTTCTTCCTCTGTTGGGCTTCATTAATTTTCTGAACCGCTTGGCAAAAAATGCCATTTCCTCGTCATCATCATCTTCATCTGAATCACTCTCATCTTTTATGGATTTAAGAGAAACTTGAATGTTCTTCTTATTCTCCGTCTCTTTCTTTGTCTCATCCATGTTTTTGAGGTCTACCTCATCTTGAAGAATTATTTCATGCATGAGAAGAGAACCAATTAGCTCATCGAGGGTCAAAGATTTTAAGTTTTTAGCCTAGATTATCGCCGTCTTCTTTGATTACTAAGATTTTGGAAGGGAGTAAACTAACTTTCTTACAAGCTTATCGTTTGGAACAATTTCTTCATATGATTTGAGACCATTGACAATCACGGAAAATCTATCCGTCATAGCTTTGATGTCTTCAACCGGTTTCATCCTGAAATTTTCATAGCTATGAGTTAGAAGACTAATTTTAGATTCTTCCTCGTTTGTGCCTTCATGAGTGACTTGTAGTTTATCCCATATCTCCTTGGCGGTTGTACAAGATAAACTCTCCCGTATTCATCTGGTCTAAGAGCACAAAATATAATATGGATGAGTTGAGCTGGAACATTCTTGCCTCTCTTTCACTCCACAATCTTGAATGAGTGGAAGGTATGATGTATCCGTATTCTATGATATTTTATGCTCCCATGTCACTTGATTGAATGAAATACCTCATTCTATTCTTCTAATAAGAATAATTAGCTCCATTGAAAAAAGGAGGCTTGTTGACGGGCATTGAATCAAGACCAAAGTCGACGTTCGAAGTGGAGGTCATTGATGACTTGAATATCGATATAACTCTTCTCGAATCCAATCAAGTGGCGATTAAACCTTCAAATGAGTGAGGCTATGATACCAATTGTTGAGTTAATCGATCGACAAATCGACCAAGAGGGGGTGAATTGGCAATAAAAATTTTGGTGGAAGCTTTTGTAGAAAATTGAAAATATTTGCGCAACGATTTATAGTGGTTCACTTTCTCAACCAAAGTCTACGTCCACTAGCTTAGCTATCCACACTAAGGATTTTCCAACAAATTCACTAATTTGTTCTTTCTTTTGAGGACAAAGAGTAACCTTACAACTCTCTCAAGAATTATACCCCAAATTCTTGAGAACACTCTCTCCCAAAGAGAAGAATACAAATTTTGCAAACTTACAGAAAAACCTCACTAGGCAATATGTTTGCACAATTCTAGAACAAAGAAAGAACATTCAAGAATGAATACAATTGAGTACAAGTAGTGTTCTTGAAAGCAAAAATGATTATTGAATGAAAATAGGCTTGAATTGCTCAAACTTGATGTTTAAGGTTTTCTCTTTGTTTCCCTCACAATTGTTGTTGATCAATGGCTTCTAAGCTTGTTTAAATACACCTTGGATCACTTCTGAACGTTGGGGATCATTGGTGGGAGGGTGGGTGCATCGGTGCACTCTCAATGGTGCATCGGTACACTATGTGTAAATTTCAAATATTTCGACCGTTAGTTGACCTAGTGCATCGGTACACTTGGGGTACATCGGTACACTAATTACATTCGATGTTTTAAAAGAGCTAGGAGTGCATCGATACATGGTCTGTGCATCGGTACATAAAATGCATTAAATGTTTCAATAAAATCATAAGTGCATTGATACATGGCTGTGTATCGGTACACAAAATGCATTCGAATTAGGGTGTGCATCGATACATCCAAGAGTGCATCGGTACATCCCTTTATAAAATTGATTTTTGGCTCGATTTTGGTTCGAAAATACTTTGTAAAAATTGTTTCAAAAATATTTTAAGTTTAAAACACAATTTTACACTTTAGTAAGGATTGAAATTGATCTTTGAAAAACTTGGAGTAATATTTTGATATTCGAATAATTTAATCGAATATACTTTAAAAATAATTGTAAAAATCTTAAAATTCAATAACAATAGCACTTAATTTGTTATATCGAAACATCAAAATGTTTTCAACACGAGTGCATGTTTCTAAGTCCAACTCGGGTTCAGGTCAACATTAGTTCGAACTCGAATTGATTTCAGATCACCATCACCTTGGGTCCATAAATAATTTTGACTCATATCGATTTCATTCAGTTTTGCAAGTCGAGTCAATTTTTTTATATCCCTATTCAGTACACCTCTCTCTCTCTCTCTCAAGTAGTGTATGTGTCTAAGATGCAAGGATTTGTGCGTTTTTAAGCTCGGGGATAATAATAGTTTAAGTCCTCAATGTTTTGTATGTTTTATTATAGCGATCGGTCTATATTAATGGAAACCTTCTCTTGTGACATCATATTTGTGATTTTCTTACATTTTAGTGCTCTTTACATGTACATTTCATTTTCTGCTGCTTTTTACATTTGGCATATTGTTTTAATAATTTCCATTATGGTTCCGAATAATATTCAGGGTTTTATTGTGATTACAATGCTCAAATTTTAAGCTATTTGTGTTTCATACCCTAAATCTTGCCATGTTTACATTTGCATCCATTTAGTTTCTGTAATTTATATTTTAACCTATATCCATGTTACGTGTCTATGTCATATGTACATGTACACAATACTACATATTATGTTGTTTAAATATATATACAATATATACGAGTATAATATGTTTATTTTCTTTACGCTTTGCAAGTTATGACATTATATGTATATATATTTGTAATGTGTTTCGCACCTTATTTCATATTATATATGTACAATATAATTTCTATAATTGATATTTTTCTGAATATGTTTTACCCTTTTTTTATATATTATTATACTTATATTAAATATTAAAAAACGAGGTCATATTATTTTATAAGAAAAATCTATGGAAATGCCTCTTGATGAACAAGAAGTGTGTTTCTAAGGATTGTTTATATAAAAATAATATTTTTTATAAATTTGAGTAGGTTTTAAACATATTAAATATATATATATATATATATATATATAATTTATAAAATTATGCAATATTACTTTGTAAGTGGAATCTATGGGAATACCTCTTGACTGACAAGATGTGTGTTTTCATGGATTGTTCGTGGAAAAAATATTCTTTCAAGTTTTAAAATGATTTTGTTTTGTAATATAAGTACTAAATGAAATATTTTATTTATTCATGTTACATTCGTCACATTGGATTAACTAGTCATCACTCCTTTGATTTAATAAATCTCGGGGCAATGTTGTTAGTTTGGGGAAAAGATACCGTTTTAAGTGACAGAATGACAATTTATGTTTATTCTTCAAATTAAAAGCATCATAATTTAAATGTGCAATCAAATTTGCAAGTTTTAATATTTAGTTGATCTATAATCACTTAGGTACTGATTTCGGATGTTGTGTGGGTCTTATCATTCCCTAGTATAATCGACTCCCAAATGCTTTTAAAATGTATTTATGGTTAACGTGAACCATTTTTGTCTTTTAAAATGATTTTTCTCAAAAAAAATTAAAAGACATTTTTAGGTAGTAGACCTACTTAATCCAAATGTCGATGATGACTCCAAATTGATTTGTTTTGCTAAATCCAAACTTCACCTTTGATCATTCAAATTAAGTTCAATCACTCCTTCATAAAAGCGTAAGGATTGTTACAACGTAAAAAACAATAAATTGAAAAAAATAAATTACAAAAATATGATATATGCAATTAAGTTATAAGCTTCGATAACATAACTGACGATAAATTTTAATTTTTGTTAATTGATATTAATTTATTGTAATACCCACAGACCGATGCGGGTAACCCGATTCGGTCCGAGATGTCACATTAGGACCACCGGAGCGACCCACAATAAAAATCCTGAAAAATTTAAATTTTTTGTTAAAACATGTAAAATCGTAAAAAAGTTTATAAATGCATATTCTAGACTCATTAAAAAATCATCGAGTAAAAGCCATGAAGATTTCAGTTCATAGGAAACATTCAGAGTACCAAGTTTTCAGGAGATCAAAGTAGGATGTCTAGTGTGTTCCAACTAAATCCAGTGAAAAGGTACATATCTTTTTTTAAAACAGTAACATTTTAAAACATATTTTTAAAAACCATGGTAATACCCTCCAACCCAACACCGTTATGAAGTTCCCCAGAACTGCATCCATAAGGACTTACCCCAAGCACACAGCAGAGGAGTCACCCTAAGGGAGTACCTTAGGGCTTATGGACCTACCCAAAGGTCTCCTTAGGTCCATAAGGATTTACCAGCTTGATCAGAGTTGAACCTCTATACTCTAGAATCTTACCCATAAAGTATCTAATATAAATCAGATTTAACAGTAAACTGTAATATCAGGATCGTGATCCAGTAAAATCTCATAAGAGTGATAATGAAATAAATCACATAATTGCCCTTCACCCGTACACCATATGCAGTCCCATGATTTACCTAAGGGAGTACCTTGGGGCCTAAGAGCCTACCCAAGAAAGTTTCTCGGGGCTTCGGAGCCTACTCAAGAAAGTTTCTCGGGGCTTCGGAGCCTACCCAAGGGTCACCTTAGGTCTGTAAGGATTTACCAGCTTGATCAGAGCTGAACCTCCATACTCCAACCTACCCAGATAATGTCCCAATAAAACAGTTCAAGTAGTAATTAGTTGTAATTAGTAGATTCCATGATCCATAAATCAGGAAAAATCATATTTTCCAGTGAAAACAAGAAACCAGATAACACAATTCAGGTATCCGTAGTTCATACATCAGTAGATTTTGTGATCCATAAATCAGGAACTATTATATTTTCCAGTGAAAATAGGTAACCAGAGAACATATACCATGTAGCCATAGCTCATAAGCCAATAAATAAGTGATTTTAGAAAATCACATGTAAAACATTTACATGTCAAATAAGGAACACACTAGAGGATCCAGATATTCTTCAGAGCTACTTGGTAATCATGAAGATATTCATAATCTTGTGCATCAGAGTTACTTCAGATCTCAAGTATGATAAGAGTGATTCCATTATTTAAACAAACAAGGGTATTTCATATATTTTGGTTCTTGGAGAATTCTTAATAATTTAACTCAATAAGGATAGAGCAATGCTTTATGATATTCAAGATTATACATTGAATTATCAGGATTTCGAGTCCGATCGAACTACAGATCCCAATACAGCGATACTTGTCAATCATTCAGACCATGATACTTCACTATTATTCACTTCTTATTACTGATTGCATCAGCTGATCTGATCAATATCATAATCATCATTGATCAGTTCTTGAGGAGACGAATAGGTATTCCGTTGGCATTTATTTCATTTTCACGTTGTAATAGTATCCAAAATGTCCAACAACTTGGGTCGTGCTTCATAACCTTTAGAGGAAGTATATCATTTAGGTTCATCGGTGTTCCCATAGTCTATCCAAATACATTCACTTGATCCAAGTCATAAAGGTATTTAGATCATCTCGGTGTTCAAGGTTATTTTAGTTATTTGGGGTCCATACTCATTATTTATTTCAAAACTTGAGGATAGTACACCATTTAAATACTTCAGTGATGTGTCACACTTCCCATAATCTAGTCTTCAAATGATCATTAAAAAATAATGAGATTGATGTATTAAGAATTTCCAAATGTAGGAGTTTATTTTTGGGGTTTTTCAAATAAATCAGGAATTTTTAATCGGTGATTCCAAGGTTCAAGTGAATCAAAATATAAGTTCTCTGGTCGTCTCCATTATCATAGCCATCCATAGTCCTTTTTACGCTTTAAGGGTATTATCGTCATTCCATTCAATTCTGTCAGTGGCATTACTTTCGATAAATTAGACTTTAAAGTATTCTAGTTCCTTTAGAGTTCAGGGTGTTTTGGTCATTACAACATTGAAGATTATTTTAGTTATTTCGTAGCTCAATGACATTTCGGTAATTCATATCAACCCAAACATATGTACCTTTTCTGATAATTTGGTCATATATATATGTTCAGCTTTATTTTTTGCTCTTAGGGGTAATCATGGTCTTTTTACGGTGCAAGGGAATTTTAGTCAAATTAAAATTCAAGTTTATTACAGTCATTTCTTTCTTCCTGTCTAGTCTTTCCATTTAATTCCATTTTTCTGAATAATTCAAACAAGAATAGTACTTCCAATATTTTAGTCTTTAGGTGCTTGCTGATAATCAATAATTACAAGTCTTGTACCTTTTCGAATGTTAGGATCCGATTATTAGTGAGTATCCGATCAGATCATGAATTTAATAGATGAAATGGTGATTTATTGAATTAAAATACAAATTCTCAAGGTACTTTCACTCTCAGGTAAGTCCGGGCCATTTTTACCCCATAAGGGCAATTTTATAATAAGGTGATTCCGGTATTAAACCTCTTAACAAAAATAATTAGAATTTAATAATTATGAAGTCATTGGCTCTTTAGATTGATCACTGTACTTGAAATCATTTCTTACCAGTCTTTCAATTCATTTCTATAATTCGATCGAGTCTTAACCGATTTATCACTTAAACCGTATTTGGTTCGAGTCCATCCATAATCAAAACATGCATAATAAACCAATCATATACATCCATGCATTTATCCATTATCAACATGTTTCATAAAGCATACAAAGAGGTAGTAAAATATTACCTCGATTTTTGTGCTCCACCAATCGAACATTTAAACTTCATTCGATCACTCTTGAACTTGAATTCAACGTCCAATAATTCCTCGGATACATAGCAATCGAATTTACGTTAGAAACTGAACTTGATTGAGAAACCAAATCGAATATTAAGATAAAACACTGAAAAACGGCTTACAGAGTGCAAGTTTGGAAAAACGGACTTCGAATTTGGATTCAAGACGTCGAAAAACATAAAATATGACTTTTTAAAAATTTTGTCTTTTTTGTCAAAGTCAACAATCAAAGTCAACGGGTTGAATCGGACGAGTTGACTCGAATAAGTTGACTCGGGTAACGACAAAACAGTGATAATGCTTTAACCCACGGGTTGGGTCACGAGCGCTCGGGAATAGAGAGCACAACAACACTGGTGGTGTTGCGAATCGACACTTAAATAGGAGGTAATCGACGAAACAAGGCGGCGCGATGAGTGTTGAAAACGTCGTAGCTTCTTCGACTAAATTTGCGTTAACCAGTGGTCGTTTTCGGTGAGGATATGGGGGTTTTGGTTGGCGTGAGGCGGCGGTCCCGATGGGGGTGACAGTGCGTCGAATGGCGGTAGGACGACACTGATTCGACGGAGGCCGGTGAGGTTTCGATTGGGGGTTTAAGGATTTTGGTTTTAATTTGAGGATTGGCTTGCTCGATCGGGGAGGGGGTTATTTTTCACTAACCAAAAAATTATAAAATTCAAGGTTAAGTCCCTAAACTTCTCACAAGTTCCAAAACTAAATTGTAACTTTTAAAAATTTATAATTTGGTCCTCAAATTTTCCCTTGTTACGACTTTAATTTAATACTTAAAATTTTTAAAATCTAGCCCCTAAATTGGGGTGTGACATTCATTGTTTAACAAATTATTTAAGTTAATCTTGAGCGAAAAATATTTATAGTTGTTGATCTAAACAACAAAATTATAAGCTCTAATAGCATAAAAGAATTTGATAATAATAGCAAAAACAACAACAACAACAACAATAATAATAATAATAAAGGAATTTAAAATGAAAATTTTAAAATACAACTTGTTAATGGAAGTTTAAAAAATGATAGAAATCAAATGTGAACGAAAATGTTATCAAAATTGTAACATTTTAGGTTAGACGCAACTAAAAATGTTTTTTTTTTCATAACATTTCCAGTTGATAGCATTTCAGGTTGTGTTCAACCTATAATGTTATGCTTTTGATAACATTGTTAATCGCGTCCAATTACTTTCATTTTTTAACCATAAATTTTAGGTTGTACCGTAAAACTATCAAATTTAAAATGATCAACTATAAAGCTATCTAATAAAAGAGAAAATAGTAAAATAATTTAAAATAATTTTGTGTGTTTATGTTATTTATTTTTTTCTATCCCGTAAAATATATTTATTTTTATTTATGTATTTCAACCATTGATTTACATTATTCCAATAATCGTAAATTCATATAAAATTAATTAAGTTTACACTGTATGATTATATCCTACTTCATTGACAAGTTTACTGTTGTCATCTACTAAGAACAAAATTTATATAAATAAAAACATATTATAAATGCAATTATATAAGAGAAAATCCATTACGAAATAAAATATATATATACGAGTTATAAAGTTACAGGAAAATTTATCATATTGTTTACCCAATGTCATAGAACTTGGTACAAGGAAACCATACAAAATATGAAAACACAAGAAAAATTACAAATGCTGAATATTAAATTGATTTGATTATTGATTATTTAAATACTTGCCATATCCCCAATCTCAACCAGCCTAAGCCGTGTTTTGAAGAAATGAGGTATTACTAAAGTCACAAAAAAAAAATGTTGACAATTAACCTCGTCACTTGGAATGTCAGGGTAGAATATAAAAATAAAAAGATCTTGTATGTAAAAAGTAAACCATTCTTGATTCAATTGGTAAAAAGGTCATAAAGAAACGACTTTGAAAGAACAATTGAGTCAGAGATAAAAAGAGCGTCGAGATCATATAGTCGACCGAGATAAGAATCCAAGTTAGATGTTCATTAAAACAACACTTCTTTTAAGATCTCAATATGAAGAAATAGAAAGAGGAGACCTAAAGAACATGACAACACAAGATGATAAGATTGTTCTTCAAGAAATGTAAGCTTGAACTGACAAGTTGCCACACTAATATCGGGGTAGGATTTGGACAAGAAAGAACAAGTGAAGGAAGACCACTTTAAAATCAGAAGAAGATTGATTATCAACATTTATTCATACATAATTTTTACAGATCTTCTAAGAAAAAAAGAAGATTTATCAAAATCTCAAGAAGAGAAAATCAGAATTCAAACCTCAAATGAAGAAATTATGTTTAAAGTGGTACAACCTCAAGAATAGAGGAGCTCAATTCATAGAAGAATCATTGCTTTGAAGTGGGACATGTTACCTGACAACTATGATGTTTTAAATGAATTTTAAAAGAAGAAAAAATTGTTTTCCAAAGATTTCTTGCTTGAATTTTATTTCATAATGGAAGGAGGTGGATCAACATCGGTCCTTTGCTCGATTTCATCAAAAAAGGAGGTGAATTAACAGCGCTCATTTGCTTAAATCCATCATAGAAAGAGGTGGATCGACATTGTCATAAGAAGAAGAACTTCATATAGAAAAACTTGTCCGATCTCAACATGACTTTTAAGGGAGAATGAGGATATTATATAGGAGAGCTCGTCTAATCTTTCCAGAAAGGAGAAAGCTTTCATGAAGGAAAAATGAGTTTACATAACACATTCAAACCTCAAATTAACCCTTTATGGAAAATATGCAGTTCACATAGGGGAACTCGCACAGTCTTTCAAGAAGAGAGGAGTGAAACCTTTTGGTTTCCTTGTGCAAAGGAGTTGATCAAGATTATTTTTTTTATTTGATAAAAAAAGAGAGAAAAGTAGAGAGGAAATGAAAAGGGAAATAGAAAAGGGAAAAAAAGGAAAAAAATAAAAAATAAAAAATAAATAAATAGTGATAAAATGATAGAAAGAAACCCCATGATATGCTAATTAATGGTAATTGTGTCTTTTCAAGGTCCAACATATGTGGGATCTGAGTGAATCGAATAAGAAAAATTTTAAATACAGAGGGACAAATCATTCAATTGAAAGACATGACAATAAATCAGTGGAAGATTGAAGAAGAACATTGATGTCTGAAAGGAGTTGTAATTCAACTAGACAAATTTTGTTTTTTTTGGGTCTTTGCAACGTTCTTGTTGTCACAAAAATGAGTAAAGAAGGACAATTGTAACACCCTAATTTTATTCTAACGGTTCAAAATGATTTGAAGATGATCGAGGACTAATTTGAAGATTTTTCATGCATTGATGTCAAACTAATCCAAAAATTGTTGGTGGCGTAACTGGAAATTAATTCATGAAATTCCCGCATTTGATTAATGGTGGATTTCATGAAATTAACTGGAAACTAATCCAAAACGATTTTTCATGAAATTACCGTTGGGTAATTTTGGCCACCAATGGTGGATTTCAAGTATTTGTTTTGATTGGGTTTGAGGATTTACGACATTTTCTTCGGTGTTCATGAAAATTGTCAATTTGAGGTGATGAGTTTGAATAAAAAAATATTTTTTTATTCAAACTCGTCACCTTGAGATGACTAATTCTAATAAAATATAATTTTTTTTATTAAAATCTATCACATCGAGATAAAAAATTATAATAAAAAAATATTTTTTTATAAAAATTTGTCACCTCAACATGACGAGTTCTATGTCACTGTAAAAAATATTGTAGATCCAAAAATAAACTTCTACATACCCTGTAGAGCTAAATAAAAAATCCACATACTTTACCGAGCCAATTTTACCCAAAACACTGAAAATCCAAAATTGTATAAAATGTCCAAATAAAATGTCCATCTCATTTTTACAACCCAACTCCAAATAAAATAAAAAACAGTCCATCATATACATTCTTTCGGTATAAACCCATTAACCTAAATTCAGTCAGAGCCCATCTATCGCATTAACCTCACCAAAACCAATTTAGGATTTTGTAAACCCTAGTAAGAGTTCACTACGATCGTCGCCTGTTGTGGCTTCCCAAATGCCAGCTACGCCTTTTCACCTTCCACGCCAGCAACCAGACTTGGTCCCCACTATGTCCTCATCTATCAAGCAGTGGTCCTTAGACCACTTGAGATGCCACGATGCCCCAACAATGGCCCCTCATCATCCTGAAACCTCCATGCATGTACCGATGGTATCCTCCTCCAGCCTCGTCAGCAACCATGCAAAGAAAAGGACAAAAATTATATGAGTTGTAAAAAACGATGTAAAAAATCTAGTTTCTTTCATATTTCCAATTGTGACTCCGTAAGGCTTTTAAAAACCTAAAAAATTACATGTGAATGGGATTCCCCATATCCAAAAGAAAACGAAGCAATAGAAAGCAGCACTTTTCGAGGGGATTTTCACCTTCTCTGTTTTATTTCTTACATTTCCAGTAGCTTTGGCTTCAAGAATGGAGCGGGGTTATTAGACTGTTACCTGAAGTGTTTGGCCTTCACGATGGGGTCTCTTCGAATCCTTTTCCATGGTCATTGAGGTCTCATCATCGGGAGAATAGAACGAAGTGGTCATTTTGGGGTCGTGGGGGTTTGGGAGATAAAAAGGTCAAGTGGGCTTCTTAAGGAGTATAGAGGAGCGTTTTGGGAATTTGAGTTTTGAATCGAGTGTTAGAGAAGGAAAAGGGAGAGTTCCGGTCTACTTTGGGTGTTGTTTAGCTTGCTCCGTCGCTGATGAACGAGACCGACTAGGGGTCTGTGAGGAGACGACCGAGTAAGTTGAGTCTGGGCCTAGAAAATAAAATAAAAATAGAAACGTCCCCTACGTTTTAAACTTAAGATCACAAATAGTTTTGGGATAGTTTAGGGGTAAATCACGAGTTAGCCCCTCCATTTTTAGCATGTATTTATATGTTAGTCCTGATTACATTAATTTTTTTGTATTCCGAATATAACCATACTAATTTCTAATTTCTTACAAAATGATCTTACACCCTCAAGGTGATCTGTCCCGAGATATGAACCGTGTTATTTATGGTCTAGATAAAATTCTAAAAATCAACTCCCTAACTTTAATTGTATGCAATTTTATTTTTATTCTCTTGAAATTTCAGTACTTTAATTTTCCGTTTTTTCAATTTATGCACTTTATTTTTCTTAATTTTATTTTAGCCCTTTATTCTTCTTAATTTTTATGTATCATAGACCCTAGGTACTTGAAACAATCCTTTGAGGGGAGAACGTGTCCTTCTATGCATACTTCTACATCTTCATCGTTTTGGTCCCTACTGAAGTTTGAACATAAATACTATGTCTTTTCAATATTGATCCTTAGACCTTTTTCTTCCAAAGCAGTCTTCCAGGTAGTCAGTCTATTATTCAACTCAGATTTTGTTTCAGCAACCTAGGACAATGTCGTCAGCGAAAGCATACACCATGGTACACCGTCTGGTGTCGCACAATAGTTGTCGTCCATAATCAAGGCGAAGATGTAAGGACTAAGAGCCGACCCCTGATGGAGTCCGATTTCCACCGGGAATGCCTCGGTGTCGCCAACTGTAGTCCTGACGTGTGTAGTAGATCTACAATACATATCACGAATCGCCCGGATATAAGCAGTTGGGATCCGTCTCATTTCCAAAGTCTTCCAAATCGTATCTCGGGGAACGCTATCATAAGCCTTCTCAAGGTCAATGAACGCCATGTGAAGATCTCTAGACTTTTCCCTATATTTCTCCATAAGTCGTCGAAGTAGATGAATCGCCTCTGTGGTAGACCTGCCTGGCATAAATCCAAATTGGTTTTCCGAAACCCTAGTAACTTGTCTCAACCTTGCCTCTATCACCCTTTTCCATAGCTTCATGGTATGACTGAGTAGTTTAATACCTTTGTAGTTACCACAACGTTGGGGATCTCCTTTATTCTTATAGATTGGTATCACCGTGGACTCTCTCCACTCCTCTGGCATCTTAGCAGTCTCTAAAATAATATTAAAGATGTTGGTCAACCACTTAACTCCCTCTTCTCCTAGGGCCAACCACACAGTGATAGTAATTTGATCAGGACCGACAACTTTGTCCCTTCCCATCTTTCTAAGATCCATTTTGACTTCCTCAAACCCAATCCTACTTGTAGGGCAGTCATTGGCCGTAGTATGATGGTCGGCTGACCCATCAACGGTACTATCTCTACAGGGAGAGGCACCCTCATTAAATAAGCCAAAGAAGTAACTACCCCAAACCCTCTTAATATCATGATCTTTCGCTAGAAGAACACCATTGTTGTCCTTAATAAACCTAATGCTACCTAGATCCTTTTTCCTATTCTCCCTAGATTTTGCAAGCCTGAAGATGCCGTTTTGTCCTTCCTTGGTGTCTAATCTCTTGTACATTTCCTCGTATGCCTTATCCTTTGCTTTAGCCACCGTTTTCTTGGCTTCCCGCTTTGCCTCCTTGTATCTTTGTTTAGCTCTCGACTTTTCTTCGTCGTCATTGCATTGTAGAAACTCCTTGAAGCAAGTTTGCTTTGTCTTCACCTTAGTTTAGACTTCGTCGTTCCACCACCACGATTCTTTATGTTCCTTGGCCTTCCCCGTCGACAACCCCAGGGTGTTTTTGCCCATCTCTCTGATGGAATTTGCCATATTTTTCCATAACAAATCTGCATTATTTGAGATTGTAGTTCCAAAACCTGTATTAGACAAAACATTACTCTTAAAGTCATCAGTGCTCCGCCAGGCGGTACGCGGAACACCAAAACCAACAATTTGTGTTGTGATGCACATGCCTCTTCAGGGTACACCTTACAGTCAATGCAAGCCCATCGATCCCGATTTTGAGCCAGGATGTAGTCGATTTGGGTATAATGCCCCCCGCTATGAAACGTAATCAAGTTCGCATCTCTCTTATTAAATAAGGAGTTAGTGACCACTAAATCGTGTGCAGTAGAAAATTTAAGCAACGTACGTCCCTCATCGTTCCTGCTACCATAACCGAAACCCCTATGAACACCGTCAAACCCGTCGATTACACTACCTATATGGCCATTAAAGTCTCCTCCTATGAAAACTCTTTGGTCCTCCGGAATGTTCCTAAGTACATCATCTAACTGATCCCAGAAGCAACGTTTCTCCCCCTCCCCTAGGCCAACGTGTGGGGCGTACACTGAAAGGACATTCACCACTTCCTCTTCTATAATAACCTTAATCATCATGATCCTATCCCGGTATCTACAAACCTCAACTACATTTTCCTTGATCCTAGAGGATACCAAGATACCCACCCCATTTCTAGCTTTATCTACGCCTGAATACCACAACTTGTACCCATTACACTCTCTAGCGCGAGCCCCTTTCCACCTAGTCTCCTGAATACATGCAAAATCTATTTTCCTATTATTAAGTACGTCGGTCAGCTCCAGCAGCCTAGCATTTAATGTGCCTACATTCAACGAGCAAACTCTAAGTCTAGTCTCCTTGTCACCACTATGTTGAGCCCTCCCCCTATGCATCCCATGGGCTCTAAAAGAAGGACATGACCTCAAGTAATCATCTATAGTCGAAGCTATGAGAAACTATGGAAAAAGAATCCAAAGAAGACAGAAGATGCACCAGAAAACGCTAGAGAATTGAAGGGTACTAAAAAGCCTAGTTGGTTACTAAGTACGATTTTAATTTATTGCTAGTAAGTTTATTAATAATTATAAGATAAATTGTGTAATTAGGTTAATAATAATAATAAGTAAGTTTATTAACAATTATATGGTAAATTGCGTAAACAGATGTACGAACGTCAATGGATTGAGAAACGAATTTCAGAAAATATTTGAATTAACAATCAAAACTATTTTTCTTGGCTCCAAAACATTAAACGATAGTTTTAGAAAATATTAGAATCATGCAAATACTACAAGATCGCAAAAAATTAAACTGAAAATTCTAGAAATCCAATAATCAAATTACCTCAATAAAAATTGCTTCTTTTAAAGAACTTATTCCAAATCAGACACAGAAAAACCAGATCTAGAAATCCACAAAAAAAATTGAACTGATAAGAAATAACTAGAACAGATCAAATATGGAGAAATAAGTGAAGTAAAGCGAAGAAGAAGTGAACTTTCCTGTGTGAGAGAGTGAAGATGAGCAAAAACGTCTTCCTTTCAGTTCTTTTAACGGTAGCTGTTCAGAACACAAACTCTCTGGTGTTGAAGTTGAAGATGAAAATCTGAAAGCAAGAGGAACCCGCAAATTCTTCTACAGATCCGGAAAATCCAAGAGAATTAAGATAAGTTCTCAGATGTGCCGATGAAATCGAGTCCAGTTTAGAAGTACGTTCGAAGAGAAGAGACGATATTTAGATCCAAACGTAGAGAGAGAGAGGCTTTGGATCCAAAGTCTATGGGATATGACAACAAACTCTACTATTAGGATGTCCTTGGGGATGGCGCCTGTTTCTGAAAAATTGAGGGAGGGAAGACTACGGTGGTTTGGGCATGTCCTTAGGCGACTACCGTCGGATGCGGTCAGGAGGGTAGAGTCGATTACAGTCGACGGTGCCAGAAGGAGAGGACGACCAATGCGGAAGTGGGAAGACTGCTTGAGATCTGATTTGATGGATTTAGCCCTTACCGAGGACATGACCTCTGATAGGAAAAGTATGGAGACTAAAGACTAGGGTAGTCGAGTAGTGTGGGTCACATCTCTAGGGTGTATCATCTCTATCTTCTTTTAATGCCTTTGTAGTAATTTCCATGAATTCTACTTTTTATACATTTCTGTTATTGGTATTTATGAAGGCTTAGAACTGGGCTTGCTATAGTGGACTTCTGTGTAATATTCTCTTCACTTTTAAATTTAATCGGGTCTTATGTTTCTGTCTATATGCAGAGATTTTTTCGCAAGGATTTATTTGCAGGGATTACTTCCCATTTCAAACGCGCATATGATATTAATGATATTTATGACTGCATATGAATACTGTTCAACTATGTATTTATGTATTTATTTATACATGCTTTGCATTTTATCTATATTTTTAATTTTCTGACTGCCGGAGGTCTTCCACGGAAACTACTCTCAACCTGGCGTTGGGGGCAGCCTACTACCCTACCTCCCCTTACCCCATTGCATATGGGAATTGGGATTTGTTGTTGTTGTTGTTGTATTCTTCTTAATTTTATTTTAGCCCTTTATTCTTCTGATCTTTCAATCTTTTATTTCCAGCTTTTAACCTCCTATTCTATTTTATTTTTTTCCTTTTATTTTCCCACTTTGCATTTTAGTTCATTGCTGATCATATGACTGTTTATGCTAATTTGCACTTTGGCGTTTCATGTGCACATATTTATGATAATACCTGTCACATATTTTTTTTATGCGTTATCATATGCCTTTGTTTCTTGTATTAAATATTTGTTTATATATATATATATAATGCGTGACTTATCTTGTATGAATTATTCATCTATATTTATATATTCTATATTTATGTAACTAGTAATTTTTTTATATGTATATGCATATAGTACTAATCTTCGTGTGTTTGCATAATATGGTTGGTTACTTGGTCCATGTTCCTTAATATGCATATACAACACCTTTTTCGTATTTCAATATATATATATATATATTATATATATATATATATATATATATTACATTTAATCTCAACTTTTAATTTTACTCATACAACGATTATAAATTTGTGTAAAACTAAAGAGTTTTACATTGTGAAAGTGGATCCTAAATATATATAAAGTAACTTTTTAGCATTATGTAACTTGTACGTATTTAATGATCGTATATAAATAGATGTATATGCTACATAACTCTTTTCACATTAAATACAAGCATGTTAATAACAAATAGTATTTTTTTTGAATCAATTAATAACAAATAGTAGCACATTTTTAATTGTCCATAGAATATTTTAATATGTCATTTTTATTTTAGATATATTTGTTTGTATATATAAATTAGTCCTCTTACATATTTTAATTGGTTTTCATTATGGTTGTTATTATTATTTTGCTTGTAATTTTTCATGCTTTATAGTTTAGTCCTAGGATTAATTCTTAGCTCTAATTTGAACCTTTAGATTTAGGTTTCTTTTAATTTAGTCCTGAACTTAGTTAAATTTAGGTGAATTTTTAACTTGGTCATTGCCTTTACTCGAGGTTCCAAATTAATTATTTGTTTCAATAAATAGTTTTTTAATATTAGAGCCTCCATTTTAGATTTAATTTCACCTTAGTCCCTTAATTTAGAGGAATTTTTAATTGGGTCGTCGCTTTTGCTGGAAGTTCCAAATTAATTATTCATTTCAATAAATGGTTAAAAATGGTTAGGTTTTAATATTAGAGCCTCCATTTTAGGTTTAACTTCATCTTAGTCTCTTAATTTAGGAGAATTTCTGATTTGGTCCTCACAATTATGCTTGAGGTTCTATTTTAGTTATTTGATCCAATAAATTGTTAAAAATGGTTAGGTTTTAATATTAGAGCCTTTATTTTAGATTAATTTCACTTTAGTCCTTAAATTAGGATAATATCTTATTTGGTCTTAGCATTTTTACTTGAGGTTCCATTTTAGTTATTCGACCCAGTAAACTGTTAAAGTTGGTTAAGATTAATATTAAAGTCTTAATTTTCGGTTTAATTTCATTTTAGTTCTTAATATAGGGGAATATTTAATGTGGTCATCGCCTTTATGCTCGAGATTCCTACAAGCCCATTAGAATTGGTCTGGTGCTCCATCTAATCCATGACATGCATATACCTTATTATTTTATATAATATAATAGGTTTAGTTTAATTCATTTTTATAATCATTTAACCATCGGCAATATCTAAGGTTTAAACACTAATTACAATCACTTTACTTATCTTCTTTTGAAACAAAAAGAATTCTAGCAGGCATTACATGATGCAATACCTAATGTCATTATTACCAAAATCTATTGCAATCAGATTTTCGATTTCCCAAGGGCTGTGATATAATATTACTCTTGAAAATCTTAAACAAGTTTTAGATTTCAATGATAGGAATAATTCTTGTTGTAAGTGTAGTCTTTCTAGTATCTGTTATTTGATTGTGGGTTTGGGAAATTATATGAACTACTTTGAACTAACCATTTAAACTTTGAATACTGCCTGCAGTGCCCTTCATAAGGAAGACTTTCTAAACTGATGAATTTTAATTTCTTAACCCAAAATGGATAAAGTTTTGATTCCTTAAAAATTTCCAAATTTTAACATTTACTATAAAATAATTAAACATAGAAAATCAAAATATAATATTCCGACTTCTATTTAAAATCTGGTTTTAAGCAGTAACATGCAGTTCTTCTCTGTTTCATATAATAAATAAAATTGTCTAAAAACTATCTGATTTTAAAATCCAATTAATTAATATTTAAAACATAGTTTGATATCATAATAAAATTTATTCATACTATTAACCATATTTAATACTAACTATATTAATAATTTGTAGACACTTCTTACTCGTATACGTGCCAGGTAGAAAATTTAGAACATAATAGGATGTCATTAATATTACCTGTAAATATTCCTTGGTGATTGATGTCAAGCTCAACTCCTTACTCTTTTCGATTTCTTTTACATACGCATGAAAATCAACACATGCTACACTTAGTGAGGTAATCAATAGAAATGAGTAACAATATTCAATGCATTATGATCACTTTACCTGTAATCTCAATCATGCTACTAATATTATCATGATATGAACTACATATAAAATTTATTACCAATATATTAACCATTTATTCCATAAGCTCATAAGCTTATTCACTTGTATATCAATTATTAACCAATAAACCACAACCCAAATATAAACCTATGAGAACCCTGGGTACACGTGTAACGTCCCAAAATCGGGTATGGTAGTTCAGGTTGGTTTCGAGTCGATTTTCAGATTTTTGATAGAAACAAAGAAAGAAAGAAAAATATTAAAATTTGTATTTTTGTTTAATAAATGTTTTTGGGAAAGGTTTTAAGTGGTTTTATATATTTAATTTTAATTTTAATTTTGGAAGTTAAATTAATTGGTTTGGTGACTAGATTGAAAGAATTCGAAATTTATAATTTCAGTGACAAATTTTAAATTATCACAATGTCCAAAGTCTATGAAACAATTTTACCAAGACTTATGTTTAAAATTTTCCCTCCTCAAAGTATTTTAACTTCTCTTTTTTACCACAATTCCATCTAATCATTTTAATCCAAATTACATTTTCTTAATTACTCGTTTTCATTCCCATGTTGTTCATTTTCTCTCATTTTCCCAATTTGGTAACTTCTCTTACCTTCCTCCATTTTCTCTCATTTTCTCTCAACCTAGTTGATCAATTCCTTTTCTTTTCACTTCTTGATTTCTAAATTCACTCATCTCAATCTTTATTTTAATTCTCAAGTTTCTCTTCTTGTTTTTAAAGCTTGATCATAATGGAGTTCCATTGACGAAATCAATTTAAATCCATTTTCAGAAAGGTAAGGATATTCTCCTTGGTTTTCTTTCATTCTTTGAGGGCAAGTGATTTTGTGTTAATGATTTTGTGGAATTATTGATTTAATTGAAAAGATTTCAATTGATTTTTGGAGTTAATTAATGTGTTGATTTCTTGATTTGAATTTAAGGTTTTATTAATGAAATTGAGTTGTTTTTTTGAGTGATTATAATCATATTAAATCAGTTTTAAAACTGAAAATGACTTAGATATTGATTTCTAGAAAATAATTTCGATTTTTGGTATTTTTCAGAATTTGAGAATTTAGGTTTGTGAAGGTTGATTTGTGTGGTTTTAATTTGATTAGATGTTGATTTTAGTTGTTGATTATCAGCTCTTGTAAAGGAGAAGTGATGCAAATCATATTAGAGGTGTCGAAGAGTTGCTTCGGTATGATTTTCGATAATTTTGACGTTTTCGCTCTATTTTAGAAACAGAGAATTCTGCTCTATTTTATAATAGATTGTAATTTGTTATTTTTCTTTTCAATGTCCTTATTGTGTTATTTGTTGGGAAGATTTTGTGGTTGGTGTTTGGTGAGCTTTTGAGAGCGTTTTTGATTTTCGGACAGTAAGAGGAGTGTCTCTCATTCTTAGAAATGGATATGATTCAAGATTGAGATTTGTTTAATTGATGCATTTGATTAATTATGATATGTTAATGTGATTTGGATAATGATGTTGATGATGATATGAGTTATGTTGATTTGTATGTGATGACACGTGTATCAGAAACGTGAATATGCAATTGGAGTACTCTATGTGTTTTGTATAAGTTTGTGTGATTCGTGATTATACGGGGTTTGGTCAGTATGTTAAACATTACTCTGAGAAGATACGAGGTTTGGTTGGGCATATAGATTTTCTTCGTAATTCATGATTTTGGACCTATGTGAGTCTATAAACAAAATAAGAGTTGTATGGAGTCTATTTATCCAATGAGTGATTTGTGTTTCAAACAAAGACCAATAATCTTAAAATAAAGTATATGTGTTTTGTGTGTGCCTTGCCAATGAAGTAATTGATTATGTGCATTATATTATGTAATTGATTATTTAAGCATGTCATGATGTTACTTGTATGACGAGGTAAGGACATATTAAACATGAGAATATAGGGCCATGTTTCATCTTAACTTTGTGCATTGTCTTCAAATGATTGTCATTCACTAGGATTTATTAGCTCACACTCATTGCTAACACTTTTCAGAGTAATGGAATTGAGCAAAGGCGAGAGGCTTGGCATCGGGAGTGATCAAGGAAGGCGAAGGTTCAATGAAGTGTACATGTTTTCGAAAAGCTAAGTGTGACAATGTGGCAATTGTCGTTTTGATGTCAAAATAAATTCCTTTTTCTCAATTAATAAAAAAAGGAAATACGTAGTAAAGATAAGTAAGGGTTGATCCTCAAGGACTTAGAAAATTTCAAATTTATATTTGAATAGTTTTAACCAGGCGAAAAGTAGTAAAAGGGGGTTTTGGTGAAAAAAATTTAAGTAATTAAAAACAATTTAAAGAAAGAATAAAGAAAATAAAGGTTGTAACGTTGAAAATGAATATGGTAAAAAAAGCCTCAAGCCTTGCTTTGACTCAATTTCCTTTAGATTATCGAATTAGATTTTTCATTCGGGATTCACGTCAGTTACTTTGTCTACAAGGGCAATCCTCATGACTCTATTTTGGACACCGAATGCCCAAGGTAATCTTTGATTCCGACTTCGTAAACTGATCTGATCAACATCAATTGTCGTAGATTAATTACCGTTTAAGTTCGTGAAGACCGACTCGGATTGTTACTTTAATAACCACTAATTCTGATTTTAATTCCCTCTTGGAAAGGCTATCTCGCCAAGTGTGTTCCCAAGAAGTCGAATGTGCTTTCAATAAGCCAATCCTTCCTCCCACACATTTAATCGCAATAACATCTTAACCAAAGTCAATATTTGATTTTGAAAGTTGTTTTGATTTTGAAAAATAAGCACAGAGATTAAGAGAGATATTCCGAAGTTATTAAGGGGCTTTTTCAATTCTCCCGTTGGAATTGAGTCATCGCTTTAGCTCTCATCTTATGAGAAAATTAGATAAGCATGGCAAAAGTCATACTAAGCATATTAAAAAACAAAGCTTAAAAATAAAAGAAAAACCGAAAACTTGAAAAATAAAATAAAAGAGAGAATTTTAATAAAACTAGAAAGGAGAAGAAGATTATAATATGAGTTATGAGTTTAGGCTTACCCCAAGAGGGTATTTATATCCTCTAAAAACCTAGAGATAAACAAAGAACTTAAAATAAAAATAATCCTAAAGATAAATGTTTTCTAAATTCAAATTTTAAAATAAGTCTCCTAATGTAACTATGTCTGACTGGATCTTCTAGAAACTGTCGCTGACTAGACCTTCTAGAAATTGTCATGTCAAACCGTGTCATGATCAGAGTCGTGCCCATGTCTCCAGCCGTGGCTAAATAATAAAAAATGTAGAATGCACCCGTTTGACTACTAATTCTGAAAAGTAAGACCCTGCACGAAAATAAGCATAACACAACCAAACCAACAACAATAAATCCATAAGATCGAAGAATTAACGAGAAAATATTACCGATTCAGAACACTCATCAAATTCCCCCTCACTTATCTCATGCTTGTCCTCAAGTATGATATAATCAAATCAGTTAAAAATTTTATTTACATTTCTTTGTCAAGTTTCACATCCAATGAAGCAAGGTAGAGACCACAATAATTATTCAAGTTAAGACATCAATCAATTGAACATCACCAATTGGAACAAGTCAAATGCAATTGTAACATCCATTCATTCATCAATATCAATGCTCATAACTCAACACCTTACCAAGATTCACTCAAATCACTCAATGTGTTTGGAGTATAGAAACGCTCAATGTCAGAACCGACACGATATTACCATAGGCCAGCAAGTAAATCAAATCTCCACTACTAATAAGAACAATATGCATAAATCAAAGGGTCTTTGATTGGTTGTAACGGGGCTTAGGTAAAGGTGGAAAAAGACTAAATAATATGGCTAAAATTCAAGGCAAGAAACTAACAAATAACAAGTTCAACTCCATCAAAACATTAAGTACAACAAGATAAAAAGACAAACCATCAAACAACAACTTTCCTTTCGAAATGAATTTGATCTTTTTCTTTTTCACATTTTTGTTGTTCTTTTGTTTTTCACATATCTTTTCTCTTTTTTTTCGAACAACTTCTTTTTTTTCTTTCATGGAGCATACATCGGTTAAACTGTTCACTTTCCCTAAAAGGGTAGAAAAGAGTGATAAAATAAAAAGGCTCGGGTGTATGAATATGGTCAAAACAAATAATGGCAATAGGCTCAATAGTGGTCAACTATAGGAAAATGCATGGGTAGGCAATTTTAGTGGGGAAAACGGAATGGTTAATCCTAAGGTGCCCAAATCATTTTTAAGCATCATGTTCATGTGTAATCTCGACAATATTTAAAATTCAAGTTCTAGAATACAATTGTCAAATTCGACACACTCAAATCCAACAAAATGAGAGCAAAATGATATGCTTGTAAAGGCTCAAATCTCACCAAATTGTTATCATGCATTGAACTAAGCACATTTCAACCAACAAAATCATGGAATATACGATAAATCTAAATTGATCACAATTCATGCTATCCATTATCAAGAATATCCTAACCTAAACAACTATGTGTTCCCAAACATGCATGGCATTCCAAAAATATTCAACAAGATAAAGGAATTCAATGAAATTATTCGCAAATCCAATCAATACATACTAGCATCAAAACATAGAGATAAGCAAAGGGAAATTCAAACTAGGCTCTACTCCCCTCACTTAAAGATTTTTGACTCAAAATGTAAAATTAAAGTACAAGAGAAGGAATATATTACTCCCCGGATTTACTGTCGACCATAGCCACGGCCACAGTCGCGGGGGGAAGCGTCGGGACGATGATATAAAAAAATTTCAGTAATATTCGTCTCAATGGTGTGGAGACAACTGTGGACTTCATCCATTTGTGATTGCATGTCCGGGCGAGGTGCTGTAAGTGGCAGTTGTGGCGCATTATGGTGAACAAAAACTTGCTCGCTGCGAGGAGTGAGAACACCAGGTGGAACAAAGTATGGTGTGCTCAGGGTACTAGCAAATAAGTCCATCGAGTTCAAGCATCACTCATCCAAAGAATCTATAGAAAAATAATAAGTAAACCTGGTAACATTAAAATTAGCGATGCGAGAGGCTAAATGAGTAATGTAAGAGCCAAGGATAAGTGGGCGATTAGACCAAATAACGATCTCAAAAGCTCGAGCAAACCAAAATCCTAAGTTCACCCATTGGCCGACTGACATGCACCATAAAAAGAAAAGTTCAACCCGGCTAAAGGAGGAAGACGAGTCATTTCGACTGGAATAATTGTAGGTGAGGAAATGATGTATGTAGTGTAAGGCAGGGTCGTGGATAAGATGAGCTCGAGTTGAGCGAGCGTTGAATGTATGGCTAGCCAAGCCAGTAAGTGTCTCATAGGCCATATCGACATCAAAATCTCAATCAAATCAGTTAGATACACATGATTCGTGACATCCGTAACGAACCCCTTAGCAAGATTAAATTCAAAAATAGACATTGAAAAATAGTTTTTGCATAATCAAAATGTAACGACATCGGGTGAATTAACATTAATATGACGATTCGGCGAAAAATTAAAAGTGGCGTAAAATTCAAAGTCAAGTTCATAAAACGTGCCACAATTAATCATCGAATATAAAGTCCAACCAGTGGCAGCAAAATAAGTATGGACAAATTAACGTAAATGCAAGGTTTCTACAGTTCGAGTCGGAATATATTTACCTACATGAAATGCACAATGTCTTATCGATTCAAAACGTACCAATTACTCGTCCGAGAACTGCAAGTAACCTTCCAAAGTTTCTTCGGCAGGGATAACATACGACCAACCTCGTCGATTACGCGGGGATTCTCCTGGGCAGGTGGTGGACTTTCAGGAGCTGGGAAATTACCCAGGATATAGGAATGGGCCGGCGAAGCGTGTTACCTAGGTTGTTGTCGAGAGCTCGACGTTGCAGGAGAGGGATGCGGGGGCGGAAAACCAACTTTGAAATCCTTTGTAAAACCATAAACCTGATGGTACATTAGCAAAGGTTCAACTGAAAGAGGAGTAGAACTTACCTCCGGTGCACTGTTAGAAGCTATCGAATCCATTAAACACATCGAGAAACCCAATGGGTGTAGATGAGATGATGACGTTCCTACTATCGGCATTGACTGGAATGACAGAGAAAGGGAGCGTAGCAGTGACGGACAGCGAGAGGTGCTCAGCTCAGGGCGTAAATAGGTTGTGGTGCAAATGTCGAATGATACGACGACGTTAGAGCGTGGCCTTATCCTCATGTAGGATGAGTAGAAGGGGGCGGTAGGACGGAGTCGGAGTCACTTGGTATGGTGACAAAGGCCAGTGCATTGAGGCGGCGACGTCCTCCAAAGACGGCGGCAGAGGAGTGGTGGCGTCACTTGATTGGTTTATTGTGTGCACCATTATGGAGTAGGTTGAAACACATTATCACGAACGAACTGGTCTAGTAAGGTTAGGGACGGCGATGTCGATGAGAGAAAATAAACGTTTTGAAGAAGAGGAATGGAAGTGTTTTTGGGGAGGAAGTAGTTGTTTTGAAGAAGAGGAAAGAAAGTTGGGTTAAATTTGGTTCTTCCATGCGTGGCGGGTGTTTGAGTTTAAGTGAAATTTGTTTTTGATGATAAATAAGGGGAATGAAAATTAAAATGTGAAGTGATAGAGATAGAGATTGGGGTGGGGTCTATGGTCAAAGTAAAAGAAAGAGGGGATATGGTAGTGGAGGCGGCAAAATGTTAACAAAAAGGGGGGAAATTTCATGTGGGTTTTGCTAACATGTGACGGCCTTCAAAAGGTTGCACTAACGTGTGCCATTTAATGAAATGGTGCACATGGGTTTTTTTCCCTGTTCCAATGCTCTGCGTTATTCACACTACTTATGTGAACCGAAATTGGCACTGTTCGAATGAAAAATTCGCAAATCTCCATCGCTTAAGTTTGATTAAAAACATTTGGTTCCTGTAAAATAATAAAAAAAATTAAATGAAACTTGCTCAATCAAAATGAAATAATAAGAAAAATCGAAAATAAACAACGGGTTGCCTCCCATGAAGTGATTTTGTTTAACGTCGTTAGCTCGACGACCTGATTTATACTACAGGTTCTTCTAAGTCGAGATATTCAATTAAGCAAGCTTGGCTATTCACATAATACAGTTTTATTCTATGTCCATTGACTTTAAATTGAGTACCTGAATCATCTTCAAGTTTGATTGCGCCAAGAGGAAAAAATTTCATTTAGTGTATAAGGTCCTTTCCATTTCGATCGAAGTTTACCTACAAAACGTTTTAACTTTGAATTAAAAAAAGAACTTTTTTTCCGACAAAAAAGATTTAAAAGCAATTTTTCGATCATGGAAATATTTTGTTTTGTCTTTATATATCCCGGCATTGTCGTAAGCATCTCTCCAGAAATCCTCAAGTTCCTGTATATGTAACTTTCGTGTTTCGCCAACCGCTTCCAATTCCACATTGCATTGCTTCACAGCCCAATATGCCTTGTGTTTCAGCTCGACTGGCAAATGATATGTCTTACCGAATACCAGGCGATATGGTGACATGCCGATAGGTCTTTTATATACAGTTCGGTAAGCCCATAAAGCATCAAACAATTTCAAGCTCCAATCCTTGTGATTTGACTTGACTATATTTTCAAGACTCGTCTTTACTTCACGGTTTGATATTTCTTCTTGTCCGTTCGTTTGAAGATGATAAGCCGTGACAATTATGTGATTTACTCCATGCTATTTCATATGTGCATCAATTACCCGATTGATGAAGTGTGTGCTGCGATCGCTTATTATCTTTCTTGTTGTGCCAAATCTGGAAAAAAATATAATTTTTTAGAAATTGAACAGTAGTTTTGGCATCATTGTTCTGCTTTAGCCTCCACCCACTTCGAAACATAGTCAACCGTAAGAATTATATAACAATTGCCAAAGGAATAAACAAAAAGGACCCATATAGTCGAGTCCCCAAACATCAAATATTTTGCACATATGAATAGGATTAAGAGGCATTTCGTTTCTTTGAGTCAAATTACCTGCACGTTGGCAATATTCACAGGATTTGCAAAACAAGTAAGCATCACAGAAAATATGAGGCCAAAAGAAGCTGCATTCCAGAATTTGATGAGCAGTCTGCTTTTGTCCAACCACCACACGAATAAGAATGACAAAAATTTAAAATTGAGCTTACCTCACTTTCAACAGCACATCATCGAATTACCTGGTCTGAACAATGCTTCCAAAGATACGAATCAACCCTAATGAAAAAAATGAGATTCTCTTTTAATACGGTTTACTTCGGCTCTCTTCAGATCAGATGGTAATTTACCTGTGGCTAAGTAATTAACTATATCTACGAACCAAGGCATTGACTTCTTCGCCATAATCAAGCTTTCCTCTGAGAATTCCTCACGAATAAGAAGATCAACTGTAGTGATTGGAAGCCGGCTTAAGTGATCGACCAACAAATTCTCACATCCTTTCTTATCCTTGATTTCCAAATCAAATTCTTGGAGGAGTAAGATCCAACAAATTAGTCTTGGTTTCACCTCTTTTTTACTAAGCAAGTACTTCAATGCTGCATGATCAGAGAAAACAACTTTATTGCCAATAAGATATGATCTCAACTTATCTAATGCAAAAATGGAAGCAAATAATTCTTTTTCTGTTGTTGAATAATTTTGTTGTGCAAAGTCTAAGGTATATGATGCATAGGAGATAACGTGAGGCTATTTCCTGATCTTTTGTCTGAGTACGGCTCCAACACTTCCATTCGAAGCATCACATATGACTTCGAAGGGAAAGTCCCAATTTGGCGGTTGGACTATCGGTGCCGAAACCAACTTCTCTTTCAAAACGTCAAATGATTCTTTGCATTGTTGATCAAAATTGAAGTTTTTATCTTTATGTAACAACTCACATAATGGTTGTGCCACCTTGGAAAGGTCCTTAATGAATCTGTGGTAAAATCTTGCATGACCAAGGAAATAACGAATTTCCCTCACCGTAGTGGGGTATGGAAGTGAACATATTATATCAGTTTTCGCCTAGTCTACTGCAATTCATTTTGAAGAAACAATATGTCCTAGAATTAAACCCTTATCAACCATAAAATGACATTTTTCATAATTCAAAACATGATTAAATTCTAGGCACCGATGCTACACATTTGTCAAGTTTAATAGACACTCATTAAATGAATTACTGTAAACAGTGAAGTCATCCATGAAGACTTCAAAACCTTTCTCAATATAATCAGAAAAAATACTAATACCTTTGAAATATGGCAGGTGCATTACAAAGTCCGAAAAGCATTCGTTGGTAAGCGAATGTGACAAAGGGGCATGTGAATGTCGTCTTTTCTTGATCTTTAGGTGCTACTAGAATTTAGAAAAAACTGGAAACTCCATCAAGACAACAATAATGAGTTTTATCGGCTAGTCTTTCTATCATTTCATCTATGAATGGAAGAGGAAAATGATCTTTTCAGGTTAATGAATTCAACTTCTTGTAATCGATGTAGACTCTTCATCCATTCTAAACTCGTGTTGGTACAAATTCTCCCTCAGAATCTTAGATCACAGTAACTCCTATTTTTTATGAACTACATGTATCAGACTTACCCATTTACTATCTGAAATTGAATATATAATACCTGTATCAAGGAGTTTTTGTATCTCCTTTTTTACCACTTCCATCATTGGTGGATTTAGCCGGCGTTGGCCTTCACGTGTCGATTTTGCACCTTCTTCGGTTTTAATTTTGTCATACAAGTAGATGGACTTAACCCTTTTATGTCGGCAATGGTCCATCCTATAGTCTCCTTGTGTGCTCGTAAAACTGTTATTAAATCTTTTTCTTCATCCTTGGATAATATTTTCGATATGATTACTGGCAAAATGTTATTTGCCTCGATGAAGACGTACTTCAAGTGATTCGACAACAGTTTCAGTTCAAGTTCAGGCGCCTGCAAAATAAGGGGTAAAACTTTAGGCTTAGAAGAAATCAATTTTAATTCAACATAATCAGAATATATATTCTCATCATGATCTTCTAGCTCCATGCATAGTTCAAAGGAAAAATTAGTCCTTAAAATTTCATCAGCCAAAGGATCGATTATATCAACAAAATTTATACTCTCCACTTTTTTAGGATATCTCATTGTCTTATACACGTAAAACTTAACGACCCCACCGTCAAATTCCATGGTTAAAATCCCGCTTCTTATGTCAATCTTCATGTGTGCATTACTTAGGAAAGGACACCCCAATAGGATATCATAAAATGTTCTTGTGTGATCATTCTCCAAGTCAATTATATAAAAGCCAGCAAAAAAAATTAAGTCATTTACCTCCACCAGTACATTCTCCAAGAGTTCTTCCGGATAGATCATAGATCTATCGGTAAGTTGAATTGATATTTTTGTATCCTTCAAGGGCTCATTAGTAATCAAATTGTAAATAGAGAGATGCATTACATTAATAGAAGTGTCAAGGTCATAAATGTATCATTTTATCCCAACTTTACAGGGTATTGCGAACATACCGTGGTCTTTCAGTTTCGGTTGTAACTTTCGTTAGAAGACAACTGAGACATGTTTTCCCAAATTCACCTTTTCGACTCCATAAAGTTTTCTCTTTGTCGTACAAAGATCCTTTAGAAACCGAGCATATCTTGGAACCTTTCGGATAACCTCAAGGAGAGGTATATTGATTTCCACCTTCCGAAATATGTCTAGTATTTCATTTTCCTCATTTTGTTTATCCCTTTTTACTAACCTCGATGGAAAATGTGGTGACATGTCATAGGGATATGGCGTTGGATCCGTTTGTACTTCGTCATTCTTCTTCTGAGATCCTAAATAAAATTTTTTCTTACCTTTTTGAATTGCTTCATCTTTTGGAGCAAGTGGTGCCACTATTGTACCACTCCGAATAGTGATGGCGATGACATTCTCCCTTGGATTTACTTCAGTTTGAGACAAAAGTTTACCTTGTGATTTCAAGCGTCCTAAGTTTGAGCCAGTTGGCTTATCTTTTTGTCCATCTCTTGGAAGTGGGGTTTAGTACGAATCCAGAATTTTTCCTGGAAAAGAGCTAATCTTTCAACAATTGACTCTAATGATGTCTTCTATGGTTGTTGTGGAGGTGGTCTCGCTTGATAACCTTAATTCGACACTGAGTTTTGAGCATAACTGAAATTTGGATGATCCCTCCATCCTGGATTGTAAGTATTGCTGTAGGGATTATAACTTATAAGCCCTCTGAGGAGGTCCTGGAAAGTTCCCGACTTCATTGACTTGATCTGCTGTGTCATCTTGAATCAATAGACAACCTTCTGTTGGATGATTATGTAATGCATATATTCCACATAATCTGTTTGGTCTTGTCTTCCCTGTAAAAAGAGAGTTAACTAATTCTGTTAATTTATCTATCTTACTTTCCAAAGAAGATGAACTTATCTCATGAACCCTTCAAGGAGGTTCATTAGTTGTGCAGAACTATTGGAAATTTTTGGCCATTGTGGAAATTAAATCCCTAGCCTCAATAGGAGTCATGTTCACCAAGGTTCCTCCGCTGGCAGCATCGATCATCTTCGTTTCCTGGGAGTTAATCCTTCATAAAAATATTTAAGGAGTGTTTGTTCGGTTAACCAAGTTATGGGTAACTAGCACATAATTTTTTAAATCAATACCAGTAGTCATAGAATGACTCTCAATCAAGTTTCTTTATTCCAAGTATTCTTCTTCGTAAATCGCTCACTTTCGCCGCAGGGAAAAAGCTGTCAAGAAAAAGACAGGTAATTTGAGCCCATGTAGTAATAGAATTTGGGGGTAAATAAAATAACCATTACTTAGCCAAATCATCTAAGGGAAAAGGAAAAGCTTTAAGTTTGATTTGATCATCAGTTACTCCTTGTGGTCTCATACTGGAGTAGATCATATGAAATTTTGTGAGATGTTTATATGGATTCTTATTTGGCAATCCGCAGAATGTAGCGAGGAGATGAATAAGGCCAGTTTCTAACTGGTTGGGGTTTGTCCTTGGGGAAAATCAATGCACAAAGGCTCTAGTTCAGTAGGTGCCACGGCTAACTCTCTGATAGTGGGATCAGCCATCGGATCTGGTTCTGTATTAACAGATTCACCTGGATTTGATTATGGATTCAATTGTTGTCTCCTTCTTTCCTGAAGCGTCTGTGCTTGAAGTCTCCTAGCTCTGGCTTCGATTTCCAGGTTGTACTCCACTAATTCGCCCGGGTTTGTCCTGGGCATAAATCAAAAGCAAATAAAAATTAGTAACTTTCGTGAAGTCCCTGGAAACAATGCCAATTTGAAAACTGTCATTTTGATGTCAACAATAAATTCCTTCTTCTCAATTATAAATAAAGGAAATACATAGTGAAGAGAAGTAAGGGTCAATCCTCAGGGACTTAGAAAATTCCAAATTTCTGTTTGAATAATTTTAACCAGGCAAAAAGTAAAAGGGGTTTGGTGAAAAGAGATTTAAGTAATAAAAAGCAATTTAAAGAAAGAATAAAGAAAATAAAGGTTGTAACGTTGAAAATGAAAATGGTAAAAAAAACAGCCTCAAGCCTTACTTTGACTCAATTTCCTTTAGATCATCGAATTAGATTTTCCTTTTATGATTCATGTCTGTTACTTTGTCTACAAGGATAATCCTCGTGACTCTATTTTAGATACCGAATACCCAAGGCAATCTTTGATTTCGACTTCGAAAACTGATCTAATCAACATCAATTGTCGTAGATCAATTACCGTTTAAGTTCGTGAAGACCGACTCGGACTGTTGCTTTAATAACCACTAATTCTAACCTCAATTCCCTCTTGGCAAGGCTATCTCGCCAAGTGTGTTCCCAGGAAGTCGAATATTCTTTCAATAAGTCGATCCTTCTTTCCACACATTTAATCACAACAACATCTTGACCAAAGTCAATATTTGATTTTGAAAATTATTTTGATTTTGACAAATAAGCGCAAAGATTGAGAGAGATATTCTGAAGTTATTAAGGGGCTTTTCAATTCTCATGTTGGAATTGAGTCATCACTTCTGCTCTCGGCTTATTAGAAAATTAGCTAAGCATGACAAAAGTCATGCTTAGCATATTAAAATAAACAAAGCCTAAAAATAAAAGAAAAATTGAAAACTTGAAAAATAAAATAAAAGAGAGAATTTTAATAAAACTAGAAAGGAGAAGAAGATTGTAATCTGAGTTGTGAGTTTAGGCTTACCCCAAGAGGGTATTTATAGCCTCTAAAAACCTAGAGATAAACAAAGAAGTTAAAATAAAAATAATCCTAAAGATAAATGTTTTCTATATTCAAAATTTAAAATAAGTCTCATAATATAATTATGCCAGTCCATCTTCTAGAAGGCGCGCTGACTAGATCTTCTAGAAACTGCCACTGACTGGACCTTCTAGAAACTACCACGTCAGACCGTGGCATGCCCAGAGTCGTGCCCATGTCTCTAGCCGTGACTAAATAATAAAAAAATGTATAATGTACCCGTTTTACTACTAATTCTAGAAAGTAAGACCCTGCACGAAAATAAGCATAACACAACCAAATCAGCAACAATAAATGCATAAGATCGAAGAATTAATGAGAAAATATTACCAATTCAGAACACTCATCACAATGTGGGTGACGTTTGGGACTTAGACATATATGTGGTATTGATAATTGTTCCTGTATGGACTAGATTTGTAAGACTTGCTTTATATTTGAAGATTGATAATGGTATAATGTGTTGATTTGATAATGTTATGTGAGAGCTTATTTAGCCAAAGCATGTGAATACTCAAATGTTAATTTAGGCCTTCAATAAGTGTTTGAAGTGCGTAAGCAAGTTTATCGTAATAAACTAAACATGTTAGACTCTTAAGTTCCATGAAACGACCTTAAATGCCAAAAATGATTAGGTGACTTGTACTTGAAATGAACTTTTATGAGTTGTTGACTTTTGGTGCCAAATCCTTGATTAATGTGTTGAGTTGTGTTATAAAGCACGATATACCTTTTTTTTTGACATGTATGAAGTTGTTGAATAATGTCCAAGCATGTTCTTAGTCCATGATTACTTTTATGTGGGTGATTGGTTAACCAAATATGCATGTTCTTGATAAATTTGCAGTTTTTCAAAAAAAAAAAATGATCGATCCCCCGTGAAAAAGGATCAATCCCTTTGAATAAATATCGATCTATTCATTGTTTTTCTTGATGGAAAAGGTGAAATTTCATTCATTCAAGGTCTAAAGTATTTTTAAATTCTAATTTGACCCATGAATGATTATGTGAGTTCAATTTAACTTAGAAATTGATTTGCTTAACTACTTAAATTCTTAATTTGGAAATTTGATGAGATTTGGGTGATCACTTATTAAACACACTTAATACATAATGGAACCCTCAATTGCATGTCAATGTTTGGTACGTAAGTTTTGTATATTTATGTTTAGGTCTTTAATCTTGTATGATCAATTGAGTGATTGTCTGATGTCCGACTGGTATGAAATTTTACGTGTTGCTTCCTTATAACGATGTTTAGTGTATGGAAACTTTAACTGGGTGATTTGACTTGTTGATTTATTATATGATGTGATATGACCGAAATACCCCTAAACACTTAAATATATTATTTGCATGTTTAATTAAGATTCAATTGCATGTTAGTTACATTGAACATTGTGTATGATGAATATTAAGAGATTTTAAATTTTTTTTGCTTCTGCGAAATGTACGTAATGTGGATCTTAATTCGTCCAACGTGATTGAAACCTAATGTACGCTTAGGTATCCGACTCGAACTCTTAGACCGAGTATGGGGCATTATATTTCTTGGACCACATTACCACGTATTTTAAAATACTTCTATAGGTCTTGCCTTGATCACTCGGTGCCCTCTCACTCTAGGTTTGGTTAAATGCATACGCCGACTATTAATTTTGATAAATTGTGCCTTTAATCCATTTGTAAACATGTTCGAAAGAGTTAATTGAGGCATATCCTTGAATTTATACCTTTCTATGTGGAGTGCCTGAATTCATCGCATTTGAGATTCTAATTATTTATATGATCTGATTGTCACATTTGAAACTCTGTACATTAAATTTTATTATAATTTAATGCTGATGGGTTATTGGATTTGTGATATGAGTAGTGAATCACTTATTACTTCTATTGAAATGTCTGACTCTATACTTTCTGGATTCTGATTGGGTATGCCAATTTTAGTTTAATATAAATTATTATATATGTGGATTGAATTGATTATTTTGGTTTAATCCATATTAGTGGTATATAAATGTTAATTGTTTACTTTAATGGTTCAATTGAGTCTGGTAACATCACTATGGTTGTGTCGGTGTCTTGGTATTGGTGTTTAGTTGTTAAAGAGTGTAAGGTGTGTATATAGATGCTTTTGAGTGTTAAGTTTTGATTTGTTGTTTGAATCATCTTCTAGGGTATAGAATAGTTTTGTGTGTGGATGAAGGTGTGATCGTTCGATACGTTTAAATTTTGGGTTATTGGGTAAGTGCATTGGTCTCTAATTGATCTTTGTTCTGTGGTTATTGGTTTGATTGTTAAAAAGTATCCTATATAAGATGTTCGAATTATTGAGATATTTTAGTAAATGGTTTCGGAAGAGTTTGTTTGTTTTCTTCGGCGCAAAGGGTTTAATTTCGCTTTAGGAGCAATGTTATGGTTCTGCTATCTGTTGTTGTTCGAGATGAGATGTAGACTGAATTGGAAGGATTTGAGTTCATATTACAAGTTTCTTTGGGTTATGAATTGGGTCAAGTGTCTCTTGGGGTTAGTATGTGTGGAGTATTATGGTTGTATCTTATTTTGATATGAGGTACTCCTGTGACGGGTTAAGGTGGGACGTAATATGCTGCACAGGTGTGTTGATTATTGTAAATGTGTTGAAAACATTTTGATGTTTCAATATAACAAACTAAGTTTAAATGAATTTTAAGATTTTACAAATACTTTTCTAAGTATATTCGATTCAATTAATCGAATATCAAATTATTACTCCAAGTCTTTCAAGATCAATTTTAAACCTTACTAAATGTGTAAAATTGTGTTTTATACTTAAACTATTTTTTAAACAATTATCACAAAGTATTTTGAACCGAAATCAAGCCTAAAATCAATTTTTCAAAGTGATGCACCGATGAACCAATCCATGCATCGATGCACCAATTAATTTTTCAAACATCGAATGCATTTTATGCATCGATGCACATACCATGCATCGTTGCACAATACCATGCATCGATGCACTTTGGCTTTTTCAAAACATCGAATGCATTTTATGCATCGATGCACTCTTAGTGCACCGATGCACTAAGGGTCCAACGGTCAAAATGTAATACCTAAAAAATTTAGATAATGACCAAAATGAAAATTTTGAAAGTTTGATGGTCAAAGTAGAAAATTAGGGAAAAGTTTAGGGAATTAAGTGATAAATTTCCTAAAAAGAATTTTATTCCATAAATTGATGGTTTACTCTTGAGAGTTGGGTTTTATAGAAATCACATTTATGGATTTGGAATTTTAGTAAAGAAAAATTAGAAAGGGTTAAAGCCGATAAGGAATCGGAAATTCGAATCGAATTGGAATGTTACAAAAATTTGAAGGATGTTATAAAATGTTTGGAAATATTATGTTAATATTTTAGATCAGAGAAATTTGGGTTGGAATTGTGCAATTTTTTTAGATTTAATCGAAACAGTTGAATTTAGTGACTAAAACGCAAATTTTGAAAATTCAAGGGGAATTTCGGAATTAATAGTCAAAATAATTCAGCTTTGACTTTGAAATATGATAAGGATGAGTTGTCATGGTTTATGGTAATTAAGAAGATTCATTAAGGGTGATTTGGTCTTATCCCAATTAAATGAATATTTTATTCATTTAAGTGGAATTTAAGGTAAATTAAGATGAGATTTCTCTACATTTCAATAAAATTTGCTCATCTTCTTCTCCAAAACCAGATGTGAGCTTCTTCCAAGGTAAGAGCAAGCTTTAATTTCATTTTCAAGCAATTTCCTTAGGATTTTGAGTATGCAGAAAATAGGAAATTGTTATATGGGAAAAATGCTATCATTTGGTACCAATATTGCATGATAATCTTGTTGGTTGTTCAAGTTCATCTTGAGTTGATGAAAAGGAGTTCTTGTGTTATGGGTTTTGAAGAGTTAAGTGATTTTAAAGAATTGGTTGTAAGAATTGATGAATAACCTAAGAATGAAGTTAAAGAAAACAGTTTGGATTTTGAATTTGGCAGTAGGTTCGAAAATTCACCAGAAATTATATAAAAATAATTTCTAGGTTATTTTTATATATTGTGTTCATATATCGATCTAGTTTTGTTTAAAATAAATGGGGATCAATTTCAAGGTGTATACAAAAATATATGAATTTTTAACCAAGGAAAGGTCAAAAAATTCGGACAGTAGATTATGCAAAACAGATTATGCTGGTCAACTTTGAAAATTCACCATAAATTTTAAAGATTGAATTAGAAGGATTTATTTATATGGATAGATTCGTATTCGAGTATAGTTTTCAATGGAAGAAAAAGAATTAAATTAAAGTGTGTATATCAATACAGAATACTGATTCTTTAAAGGCAGTGCAAGTTGTTGGAATATGGAAATTTTAGAAAGTTTGGTGATTGTAATACAAATTTCGAATTGTTGGGAGTGTTTATTGTAATTATGCCTTGGTATGGGTACTTGGTTTATAATAATTTCAATACTGGAATTTTTGTATTGAAATTCTAAGTGATAAAATGGTGAAGGACCATTTTGTGTAAATTGGAAAAGTTGATTCCAATGTTAAAGGAATTATTAAGAGATAAGTATTTTTGATAGATAATGAGTTTCAAATATATTATGGAGTTATTATGGGATATATTTATGTTAGTAGAATACTAACATATGAATTGTTATGAAATTGTGAATATTACAGATTATGATTGATTTGCGATTTGAAGCAAGTCAAGTGGGTTTATTGTGGACAATAGTGAGGCACAAATTTGGAAAATTAGAAAGTGTCAAGGTGAGTGCAATACATGCATGAAATTATACATGGATGTTTTATATATCATAAGGAAGACTTGCGATAAGTCGACCTTGTTTATATCGGCATGATTTTATATCATTTTTTATAAATTGACATTGATATGTGAGAGTATGAAATTAAAATGCATTTATCATGAAAAATGTGATATTTTACTATGAATGTTTTCGGGTATGAACTGGCCAATGTTAAATTTGATAATATACTTTGCCATGGATGGATCTAATAAAGTAGACTATATGCCCAAATAAGTCATTGAGGGACATGGTATAGTTGGCATGCCATAGAGTATAGCAGCTGCAGGTTTATAATACACTTCGGTGTATATGGTGGGCACGACCTTATGTGTAATACACTTCGGTGTATATGGTGGGCACGACCTTATGTGTAGCACTACGGTGTAAATATTACTCGAATACCTAGGGTCCTCAAGGTTTAATATTGGGCTATTGGCTATGGATTATGTTTTATTGGTTAATAAATGGTAACCATGAAAAAAATCTTATGAGCTTACGGAATAATGGCAAGTATATTGGAAAAATAAGCTTACGAGCTTATGGAATTTAAATGGTAAGTATTTTGGTAAAAATAAGCTTATGAGCTTATGGGATAAATGGTAAGAAATTTTATATTATTTTGATCATGGTAAAATATTGAAGATGCTATTAGCATGGTTTTATGGCATTGGATTTGAAATCTAAATTCATGCATGAATTGTATTGCACTGTATATTGTTTTAATTGCCTCACTAAGTTTATACTTAGCGTGTGATGATTTTCACGCGTAGGTAAAAAGAAAAGAATAAGAATAAAGAGTTCAAAGTGACATCAAGCATCGAGAGGTATATTTCAATATCAGTAAGACATCCTACGATGGATTTTGATTTAGATAGTGGCATGTAATTTGATAATGTTAAATTTGTTTTGTTGAATTAATTTGGAAACAAATTGGTAACTGGATAGTGATGAAATGTTAATTTTTATGAGTTTTATATGTAAATTTGCGAAAGTTACTGTAGCACGAACAGTAACCACGAATTATGAAAATTTTCCAGAATGCATTTGGGGTATCGATTCCCCCCAATAGGGAACCGATTCCCCTATTGTTCATCGCCACTGTTCACTATTAATAAAAAAATCTTTTGAATTAAATTCGTTACAACACAACTTAATTTTTATGACATGATATTTTTATAATATCACTTACCATTTTAAGAAAATAAATTTTAAATCGCAATAGAAAATTGGAAATGGTTTTAGAAATTCGGGTGACATCTATAATCTGTATAGGTATAAATATACGGGTTACGGGCGTTACATTTATTGGCATCAGAGCTACAGGATTAGCCGATTCTAGGACTAAACCGAGTTTGTTTTGAGTTAAAAAGTGTATACATGCAACTAGGATGTCAAAAGTTACTGATAGTCGAGATTGAAATCGACCAAAAAGGGACTCGACAGGAATTATGTAAAACACCTTAGAAGGGTGGATGTTGTAAAGGATTTTTCTCCATTTTGTGGAAGATATGGCATAGCTTTCAACGAAGCTTCTAAATTGGAATAATTGATTAAAAAGTTTGAATGACTTACAAGAAAAGTCAAATCGGATGAGGATTCAGAGGAGATTTTTTTTTGAATCTAGTGATGATTCTGAGGTTTCTCCAGGTAAGCTTAAATAATTGAGAAATATTTAAGCTATACATTAAATTGTTTAAATCATTGTTGATGGAGTAAGAGGAAATAAATAAGCGGTAATAAGTTGTTCGTTAAAAGTTTATAGAAAGTTGAGTTATTTGTGAATCAAATGGTTATGAGTTGGATTGAGAATATATATCAAATCCATAAAACTGGATAGAGTTACATTGTGAAGGTAAATATGCGAAAATGGATTGTTTAATCATTCCAAGCTACAATGAATTATTGTTTAGATTGAGATGGATTCTCAAGAACTTGAAAAATGTCAGATTCCTAGAGAAAGGAAAAAAATAATAAATTTGCTTGATAGTGTGATTTTAGCATTAACTGTTATGAAGTTATTGCTAAAAATTTATCAAGTTTTCTTATTGAATGATGTGAACATTAAGACTTTCATTAGAGATTGAAAATGTTTCCATTGTTCGAAAATATTATTTTGGATAGGGAAACATTATACAGATTTCCTTAAAAATGAAATAAGGAATTCCAAAGTAGAAATATTAAATTCTACTTGATATCGAGTGATATTATAGCGAAAGACCCATAGGTCACGGTCATGATACAAGGGTTAGAAGGAAAAATAATAAATGTCCAATAAAGATTCAGGAGCTTATGTTATTGATGAATCCAATGGTATTATCATTAACGTGTTTTAGATCATTTTGATCATGAGTTGGTTTTCTCTGCATTAAGGATGGGCTAATGGTCGCAAGAAGCGATTAATTTAGAAAAATACGAAGAAATTAAAAAAAATTAATGATTGATGAAAAAGTGAAATCGTCACTAAAGTGATATCAACAATTGTTATGATTAAGATGATGTAAAAAGGATGCATAGCTTTTCTAGTTAAGGTGAGAGATATTTAAGTATCTGAAATAAGATCATATGATATTTCCATAACTTGGGAATTTCTATATGTCTTTTTAGATTTATTATTTGGATTACCTCCAGATTGAGAGGTGGAATTTAATATTGATGGTTATCAAGACATTAATCTTGTATCTATGAGTTCGTATCAAATGGTTGCAATTGAGTTAAGAGAATAAAGAACCAATTACAAGAATTGATAGATTGAGGATGCATTAGATCGAATATTTTACCTTGGGGTGAACTGGTGTTGTTATAAAAAAAATGAATATATGCGATTATGCATAGATTATCGATAGTTAAACAAAGTAACTATCAAGAACAAGTATCATCTTTTTAGGATTGATGACTTGTGGATCAGCTTAAAATGAGCAACAATGTTTTAAAAAAAATTGAAATTGATATTCGAATGTGATATCAACAGTTAAATTTTAAAGAGGAAGATGTTTCAAAGATAGTTTTCAGGAAACGGTATAGATACTACGAGTTTGTAGTAATGCCGTTTGGTTTGAAAAATGCTTTAGCATCATTTATGGATTTTGATGAATCGAATATTTCAACCTTACTTAAATCAGTTTGAGGTGGTCTATATTGATGATATTCGGGTATACTTGAATACAAAGATAAAGCATGATGCTTATATTTGTATTGTATTCGAAATACTTAAGGATAAAAAAGGTATATGCTAAACTGTCAAAGAGTGAGTTTTGGCTATCAGAAGTTGATTTTCTTAGTCATGTTGTCTCGGCATATGGCATAATAGCTATATATATATATATTATAAGAAGAAAAAAATAGAAGAAAAAAAATAATAGAAAAAGAAAAAGAAAACGAAGAAGAAAAAAATGAAAATGAGAAAGAAAAGAAAAAGAGAAAAAATGAGAGATGAAAAAAAATATTTCACTTGTGGAAAAAAATGCGAGACTAAAGACTTTGAAGTCAACTTTGATGGAAATTATTGAGGAAGAATTTGTATCCCTCATAATGATGAGTTGAAGAAAGATATTCTTTCTAAGGCACATTATAGTCTACTGACTATGCATACAAGTGGGAAAAAAATGTATCAGGATGTAAAGAGTTATTTTGGTGGCCAGGTATGAAAAGAAACATTACTGAGTTTGTTGTTACATGTTTGACACGTCAACAAGTAAAAGCTAAGAATCAAATGCTTTCGGAATTATTACAACTGATTTCTATTGCAGAGTGGAAGTGGTAAAGAGTCACTATGAATTTTGGTTAATGGACTACCTTTGACATCAAATAAAAAGGATTTCATTTGAGTAATAGTGACTGGTTAATTAGATCGGTACATTTCATTCCGATGTGAATGGACTATGCATTGGATAAATATATGGAGTTATATATCAAGAAGATAGTTCGATTACAAGGAGTATCAGTATCCATTATATTGATAAGAGATCCAAAGTTTACATAAAGTTTTGGGTACTTGATTGAATTTTAGTAGGATCTTTCATCCACAGTTTGATGATAAGTAAAAAAAAAATACTATTTAGATATTAAAAGATATGCTAAGTGCATGTGTGATTGATTCCAAGGAATCATGAGAAAAGAAAAATATTTGTTTTTAGTAGAATTTATCTACAATAACAATTATCAATTGAGCAATAAGATGGCTCCGTATAAGGTTTTATATGGGAGAAAATTTTGAACACCATTGAATGGGTTCGAGTTAAAAGATCAAAATCTTGTTGGCTCAAATTTATTGAAAGAGGTTGAGGATAAAGTACAGATAATTCAAGATAATCTCAAAATGGCATTTGATCGGCAAAAGTCTTATGCAGACTTGAAACGAAAAGAGATTGAATTCCATGATGGTGATAAAGAAGTTTTTCTTAAAGTATTTCCTTGGAAAAATATTTTGCGCCCAAAACGCAAAGGAAAAATAAGTCTAAGATTTATTGGACTTTATGAGATTTACAAAAAAATTGGACTGATGGCTTATCAGTTAACATTAACTATGGAGGTAATTGAGATCTAGAGTTGGACAAAGTACACAATATTTTTTCATGTGTCGATGCTTTGAAAGTATCGATCAGAGCTTTCACATGTCATTGCATCAGAGGAAATTAAAATCTTACCAGATTTGATTTTAAAGAAGAACCAGTTCAGATATTAACTCGAGAAATCAAAGAACTGCGTAACAAGATGATTTCTCTAGTTAAAGTGATTCAGAAAAATCATAATGTAGAGGACGTTACTTGGGATAGAGAGGATGATATGAAAATATGTAGATATTTTTAAATCAGAGTGAATAATTTGATTAAACAAGTTCAAAATATAATGAAAATGAGAAAGATCTTTACAAAATTCTCAAAGTAAAGAGGAAAATCGGAATTCAAGAAGTTGATAGAATAGGGTTTTTTTGCATAAGACGAGAGTATGTCTTACTAGTTCGTACAACCCTAAGTTAGGGTTATGAATCTACAATAGAAAGTGTAATCCTCATAAAAGAGGAGTTAGTGTTTTCATAGAAAGTTTTGAAATTCAAGGACAGATTTTCTTAAGGAGTGGAAAATTGTAATACCCCAAAAATTTAGACAATGACCAAAATGAAAATTTTGAAAGTTTGATGGTTAAAGTAGAAAATTGGGGAAATGTTTAGGGAATTAAGTGATAAATTTCCTAAAAAGAATTTTATTCCATAAATAGATGGTTTACTCTTGAGAGTTGGGTTTTATAGAAATCACATTTATGGATTTAGAATTTTAGTAAAAAAAAATTAGAAAGGGTTAAAGCCGATAAGGAATCGAAATTTCGAATAGTATTGGAATGTTACAAAAATTTGATGGATTTTATAAAATGTTTGGAAATATTATGTTAATATTTTATATCAGAGAAATATGGGTAGGAATTGTGCAATTTGTTTAGATTTAATCGAAACAATGGAATTTAGTGACGAAAACGCAAATTTTGAAAATTCAAGGGGAATTTCAGAATTAATAGTCAAAATAATTCAGCTTTGACTTTGAAATATGATAAGGATGAGTTGTCATGGTTTTATGGTAATTAAGAAGATTCATTAAGGGTGATTTGGTCTTATCCCAATTAAATGAATATTTTATTCATTTATGTGGAATTTAAGGTAAATTAAGATAAGATGTCTCTACATTTCAACAAAATTTGCTCATCTTCTTCTCCAAAACCAGACGTGAGCTTCTTCCAAGGTAAGAGCAAGCTTTATTTCATTTTCAAGCAATTTCCTTAGGATTTTGAGTATGCAGAAAATAGGAAATTGTTATATGGGAAAAACGCTATCATTTGGTACCAATATTGCATGATAATCTTGTTGGTTGTTCAAGTTCATCTTGAGTTGATGAAAAGGGGTTCTTGTGTTTTATGGGTTTTGAAGAGTTAAGTGATTTTAAAGAATTGGTTGTAAGAATTGATGTAGAACCTAAGAATGAAGTTAAAGAAAACAGTTTGGATTTTGAATTTGGCAGTAGGTTCGAAAATTCACCAGAAATTATATAAAAATAATTTATAGGTTATTTTTATATATTATGTTCATATATCGATCTATTTTTGTTTAAAATAAATGGGGATCAATTTCAAGCTGTATACAAAAATATATGAATTTTTAACCAAGGAAAGGTCAGAAAATTCGGACAGCAGATTCTGCAAAACAGATTTTGTTGGTGAACTTTGAAAATTCACCATAAATTGTAAAGATTTAATTAGAAGGAGTTATTTATATGGATAGATTCGTATTCGAGTATAGTTTTCAATGGAAGAAACAGAATTAAATTCCAGTGTGTATGTCAATACATAATACTGATTCTTTAAAGGCAGTGCAAGTTGTCGGAATATGGAAATTTTAGAAAGTTTGGTGATTGTAATACAAATTTCGAATTGTTGGGAGTGTTTATTGTAATTATGCCTTGGTATGGGTACTTGGTTTAGAATAATTTCAATACTGGGATTTTCGTATTGAAATTCTAAGTGATAAAATGGTGAAGGACCATTTTGTGTAAATTGGAAAAGTTGATTCCAATGTTAAAGGAATTATTAAGAGATAAGTATTTTGATAGATAATGAGTTTGAAATATATTATGGAGTTATTATGGGATATGTTTATGTTAGTAGAATACTAACATATGTATTGTTATGAAATTGTGAATATTACAGATTATGATTGATTTGCGATTTGAAGCAAGTCAAGTGGGTTTATTGTGGACAATAGTGAGGCATAAATTTGGAAAATTATAAAGTGTCAAGGTGAGTGCAATACATGCATGAAATTATACATGGATGTTTTATACATCATAAGGAAGACTTGTGATAAGTCGACCTTGTTTATATCGGCATAAGTTTATATCATTTTTTATAAATTGACATTGATATGTGAGAGTATGAAATTAAAATGCATTGATCTTGAAAAATGTGATATTTTACCATGAATGTTTTCGGGTATGAACTGCCCAATGTTAAATTTGATAATATACTTTGCCATGGATGGATCTAATAAAGTAGACTATATGCCCAAATAAGTCATTGAGGGACAGGGTATAGTTGGCATGCCATAGAGTATAGCAGTTGCAGGTTTATAATACACTTCGGTGTATATGGTGGGCACGACCTTATGTGTAATACACTTCGGTGTATATGGTGGGCACAACCCTATATGTAGCACTACGGTGCAAATATTACTCGAATACCCAGGGTCCTCAAGGTTTAATATTGGGCTATTGGCTATGGATTATGTTTTATTGGTTAATAAATGGTAACCATGCAAATAATCTTATGAGCTTACGGAATATTGGAAAGTATATTGGAAAAATAAGCTTACGAGCTTATGGAATTTAAATGGTAAGTATTTTGGTAAAAATAAGCTTATGAGCTTATGGGATAAATGGTAAGAAATTTTATATTATTTTGATCATGGTAAAATATTGAAGATGCTATTAGCATGGTTTTATGGGATTGAATTTGAAATCTAAATTCATGCATGAATTGTATTGCACTGTATATTGTTTTAATTGCCTCACTAAGTTTATACTTAGCGTGTGATGATTTTCACGCGTAGGTAAAAAGAAAAGAATAAGAATAAAGAGTTCAAAGTGACATCAAGCATTGAGAGGTATATTTCAATAACAGTAAGACATCCTACGATGGATTTTGATTAAGATAGTGGCATGTAATTTGATAATGTTAAATTTGTTTTGTTGAATTAATTTGGAAACAAATTGGTAACTAGATAGTGATGAAATGTTAATTTTTATGAGTTTTATATGTAAATTTGCGAAAGGTACTGTAGCACGAACAGTAACCACGAATTATAAAAATTTTCCAGAATGCATTTGGGGTACCGATTCCCCCCAACAGGGAACCGATTTCCCTACTGTTCATCGCCACTGTTAACTATTCATAAAAAAATCTTTTGAATTAAATTCGTTACATCAAAACTTAATTTTTATGACATGATAGTTTTATAATATCACTTACCAGTTTAAGAAAATAAATTTTAAATCGCAATAGAAAATTGGAAATGGTTTTAGAATTTTGGGTGACATCTATAATTTGTATAGGTATAAATATACGGGTTATGGTTGTTACAAAAAATATTTGAATTTTACACTGATGCACCGATGCACCTAGGGTATGCATCGATGCACTTAGGGTATGCATCGATGCACTTACGCTCCCAACTGCTTTAATTAATTATTTTCACACTTAAACGGCTCTATTGACTCCACTAATCATCCCCAACATTCAGAATCATTTGAAGGTGTATTCAAACAAGCTTAGAAGCCATTGATCAACAACAAGAAACATCAATCAACAAGAATCAAGAGAGAATCAAAGAGAAAGCATAAAACCTCAAGTTTGAGCATTTTCAAGCCTATTTCATTCAATATTCATTTTTGCTTTCAAGAACACTTATTGTACTCAATTGTGTTATTCTTGAGTATTCTTTCTTTATTCTAGAATTGTACAAACATCTTGCCTTGTGAGGATTTTCTTGTAAGTTTGCAAAATTTGTATTGTTCTCTTTGGGAGAAAGTGTTCTCAAGAATTTGAGGTATAATTCTTGAGGGATTTGTAAGGTTACTCTTTGTCCTCAAAAGAAAGACAAATTAGTGAATTTGTGGAAAATCCTTAGTGTGGATAGCTAAGGTAGTGGACGTAGACTTTGGTTGAAAAAGTTGAACCACTCTAAATCGTTGTGCAAATCTTTTCAATTTTCTGCAAAAGCTTCCACCAAAGTTTTAATTGCCAATTCACCCCCCTCTTGGCCGATTCCGTCAATCGATTAAATCAACAATGGTATCAGAGACTCACTCATTTGAAGGTTTAATCGCCTCTTAAGTCTATTCGGGAAGAGTTACATCGATAATCAAGTCATCAATGGCCTTCACTTCAAACGCCGACTCCGGTCTTGATTCGATGCCCGTCAACAAGCCTCCTTTCTTCAAAGGAGTTAACTATGCCTATTGGAAGAATAGGATGATGTATTTCATTCAAGCAAGTGACATGGGAGCATGGAATGTTGTAGAACATGGATATCTCAAACCTCTCACTCATTCAAGATTGTGGAGTGAATGAGAGACAAGAATGTTCCAGCTCAACTCCAAAGCCATCCATATTATATTTTGCGGTCTTGGACCAGATGAATATGGAAGAGTTTCATCTTGTACAACCACCAAACAAATATGGGATAAACTACAAGTCACTCATGAAGGCACCGACGAGGTAAAAGAATCTAAAATTAGTCTTCTAACACATAGCTATAAAATTTCAGGATGAAACCAAATGAAGATATCAAAGCTATGATGGATAGATTCTCAACGATTGTCAATGGTCTAAAATCATATGGAGAGATCATTCCAAACGAGAAGCTTGTGAGGAAGTTAGTTTACTCACTTCCAAAATCATGGCAATCCAAGAAGACGACAATCATCGAGACTAAGAACCTAAAGTCCTTAACTCTTGAAGAGCTAATCTGTTCTCTCCTCACTCATGAAATGATGCTTGAAGATGAGGTGGACCTCGATTGAAGAGACACCAAAGGAGAAGGAGAAGAAGAAAAACATTGGAGTTGCTCTCAAATCACAATGACGAGGAAATGGCATAAACGGTTCAGAAAAATGATGACCTTCGAGGAGACCTTCAAACGAAATGAAGGCCTCAAAAATGAACCAAAAGAAAAGGATCCTATCATTTGCTATGAATGCAAAAAACCGGGGCATGTCAAATATGATTGCCCATAATTGAAAAGAAAGGGTGTTGAAAACATTTTGATATTTCGATATAACAAATTAAATTAAAAGAATTTTAATTTTGAAAATGATTTTTCTAAGCATATTCGATATATTAAATCGAATTTCAAAATATTACTCAAAGTATTTCAAAGTTCATTTTAAATCCTTACTAAAGTGTAAAATTAAGTTTTAATCTTAAAATAATTTCAAAACAATTTTACAAAATATTTCGAACCATTTCAAAGTCAAAAATTACTGTTTGTCCAGAGGGAACCGATTCCCCCTGAAGGGTTTTGCTCCGAGAAATAACAGTGTGCTCAGAGGGAACCGATTCCCCCCAGGGGGTATCGATTAACCCCACTATTCAACGGTCGAATATTTGAATTTTACACTTAGGGAACCGATTCGCCATGAGGGTGTACCGATTCCCCCCACGCTCCAAGAAGAAATATGAATTGTTTTCACACTTAAATGGCTCCAATAACTTCATTAATGATCCTCAACGTTTAGAAGTGGTTCAATGTGTATTTAAACAAGCTTACAAGCCATTGATGAAAAACAATAAACATCAAGCAACTAGAATCAAGAGAGAATCAAAGAGAAAGCATCAAACCTCAAGTTTGATCATTTCAAGCCTATTTTTCATTCAATATTCATTTTGCTTTCAAGAACACTTATTGTGCTCAATTGTATTTATTCTTTAGTGTTCTTTCTTTGTTCTAGAATTGTGCAAACATATTTTCCTTGTGAGGTTTTTCTTGTAAGTTTGCAAATTTGTAATCTTCTCTTTGAGAAAAGAGTGTTCTCAAGAATTGGGGTATATTCTTGAGGGATTGTAAGGTTATCTCTTTGGCCTCAAAAGAAGGAACAAATTAGTGAATTTGTTGGAAAATCCTTAGTGTGGATAGCTAAGGTAGTGGATGTAGACTTTGGTTGATAAAGTCGAACCACTGTAAATCGCTGTGCAATTACTTTCAATTTTCTATAAAAGCTTACACCAAAATTTTTATTGCCAATTCACCCCCCTCTTGGCTGATTCCATCGATCGATTAACTCAACAATTAGTATCAGAGCCTAACTCATTTGAAGGTTTAATCGCCTCTTGATTCGATTCGGGAAGAGTTACATCGATAATCAAAGTCATCAATGGCCTCCACTTCAAACTTCAACTCCGGTCTCAATTCGATGCCTGTCAACAAACCTCCTTTCTTCAATGGGGCTAACTATGCGTATTGGAAAAATAGGATGATGTACTTCATTCAAGAAAGTGACATGGGAGCATGGAATGCCGTAGAAGAAAGATACATCAAGCCTCTCACTCATCCAAGATTGTGGAGTGAAGGAGAGACAAGAACGTTCCAGCTCAACTCCAAAGCCATCCATATCATATTTTGTGCTCTTGGACCAGATGAATATGGAAGAGTTTCATCTTGTACAACCGCCAAAGAAATATGGGACAAACTTCAAGTCACTCATGAATGTATCGATTAGGTAAAGAAATCTAAAATTAGTATTCTAACACAAAGCTATGAAAATTTCAGGATGAAACCAAATGAAGATATCAAAGCTATGACGGATAGATTTTCAACGATTGTCAATGGTCTCAAATCATATGGAGAAATCATTTCAAATGAAAAGCTTGTGAGGAAGTTAGTCTACTCCCATCCAAAATCGTGGCAATCAAAGAAGATGGTAATCATCGAGTCTAAGGACCTAACATCCTTAACTCTTGAAGAACTAATCAGTTCCCTTCTCACTCATGAAATGATGCTTGAAGATGAAGTGGACCTCGATAAGATTGACGAGACACCAAAGGAGAAATGTAACACCCGTAACCCGTATATTTATACCTATACAGATTACGGATGTTACCCGCATTTTCTAAAACTATTTAAAAATTCAAAAGCGATTTAAAATATATTTTCTTAAAATGGTGAATAATTTTATAAAAATACCATATTATATAAAACAGGTTTCATTGTAACCAATTTAATTCAAAAGATTTATTTTATATGAATAGTGAATAGTACCCATGAACAGTGACATTGAATAGTGGGGGAATCGATTCCCTGTAGCAGGGGAATCGGTACCCCTTTTACAATCCAAAAATTTGGTTTAAAATGGGGTTATTGTTCATGCTACAGTAACTTTCGAAAATTTACATATAAAACTCATAAAAATTAACCTTTCATCACTATAAAAATTCCCAAAAATTTACTCAATAATTAAATTAAATATTTCCAAATTACATGCCACTATCTAAAATCCATAGAAATTATTCTTGAGCATTTTCAACATTTTCCATCTCAAATGAAAATTTTAATGTTCACATCATTCAATAAGAAAACTTGATAAATTTATAGCGATAACTTCATAGCAATTAATGCTAAAATCACACTAGTAAACAAATTTACTCTTTTTTTTTATCATTACGAACTTGACACTTTTCAAGTTCTTGAGAATCAATCTCGATCTATACAATAATTCATTTCATCATGGAAGGTTAAACAATACATTTCCTCATTTTTACCTTCACAAGGTAACTCTACCAAATTTTATGGACTTGATATTTATTCTCAATCCAACTCATAACCATTTGATTCCCTGATAATTCAACTTTCTTTAAACCTTTAGCGGAAATCATATTTACCGCTTACTCAATTTTTCTTATTCAAATCATCAATGATTTAAATAATTTAATGCTTAGCTTAAATATTTGTCACTTATTTAAGCTTACCTAGATAAACCTCAGAATCATCACATATTCAAAAATCTCCTTTGGATCCTCATCCGATTCGACTTTTCTTGTAAGCCATTCAAACTTTTTAATCGATTCTTCCAATTTATAAAATTCATTGGAAACTGAAGCATTTCTTCCAAAAAATGGAGAAAAATCCTTTAAAACATCCACCCTTCTAAGGTGTTTTACATAAGTCATGTATGTTCCCTTTTTGTCGATTTCAATCTCAACATTCTTTTCAACCATTTCGACTTTATTACCTTTGTCTTTAATTTTAACATCTGAACATAGTCAGAATCATCATACATTAGTAAAGAATAACTTTACTCCCAATAAGCATCATCACAGTATATATACAACTATCAGTAACTTTTGACATCCTAGTGGCATGTATACACTTTTTAAATCAAAAACAACCTCAGTTTAGTCCTAGAATCGGCTAAACCTATAGCTCTGATGCCAATAAATGTAACACCCGTAACCCGTATATTTATACCTATACAGATTACGGATGTTACCCGCATTTTCTAAAACTATTTCAAAATTCAAAAGCGATTTAAAATTTATTTTCTTAAAATGGTGAATAATTTTATAAAAATACCATATTATATAAAACAGGTTTCATTGTAACCAATTTAATTCAAAAGATTTATTTTATATCAATAGTGAATAGTACCCATGAACAGTGACATTGAATAGTGGGATAATCGATTCCCTGTAGCAGGGGAATCGGTACCCCTTTTACAATCCAAAATTTTGGTTTAAAATGGGGTTATTGTTCATGCTACAGTAACTTTCGAAAATTTACATATAAAACTCATAAAAATTAACCTTTCATCACTATAAAAATTCCCAAAAATTTACTCAATAATTAAATTAAATATTTCCAAATTACATGCCACTATCTAAAATCAAAATTCACAATAGGATGTCTTACTGATTTTGATCATGGTAAAATATACCTCTTAATGCTTGATGTCGTTCTGAACTCTTTATTCTTATTCTTTGCTTTTTACCTACGCGGGAAAATCATCACACGCTAAGTATAAGCTTAGTGAGGCAATTAAAACAATATATATAGTGCAATACAATTCATGCATGAATTTAGATTTCAAATCCAATGCCATAAAACCATGCTAATAGCATCTTCAATATTTTACCATGATCAAAATAATATAAAACTTCTTACCTTTCATCCCATAAGCTCATAAGCTTATTTTTACCAAAATACTTACCATTTAAATTCCATAAGCTCATAAGCTTATTATTATTTTTTTCAATATACTTGCCATTATTCCGTAAGCTCATAAGCTCATTTGCATCGTTACCATTATTAACCAATAAAACATAATCCATAGTCAATAAACCGTAGACAATAGCCCAATATAACACCCTGAGGACCCTGGGTATACGAGTAAAATACCTGCACCGTAGTGCTAAACCTGCACTAAGCTTACGCCGTAGTGCTAATCCGGACAATACACATAAGGTCGTGCCCACCACCTACACTAAGCTTACGCTATAGTGCTAATCCGGATATAAACCTGTACTTAGTGTCCTTACACACTATAGTGCTAATATAAACCTGCAGCTGCTATACTCTATGGCATGCCAACTATACCCTGTCCCTCAATGACTTACTTGGGCATATAGTCTATTTTATTCAATTCATCCATGGCAAAGTATATTATCAATATTTAACATTGGGCAGTTCATACCCGAAAACATTCATGGTAAAATGTCACATTTTTCATAATCAATGCATTTTGATTTCATACCGTGACATTTCAATGTCATGTCAATTTATAAAAACATGGCATAATATCATGCTGATATAAACAAGGTCGACTTATCGCAAGTCTTCCTTATGATGTATAAAACATCCATGTGTAATTTCATGCATGTATTGCACTCACCTTGACACTTTATGTCTTTCAAAATATATGAGCCTCAATATTGTCCACAATATACCCTTTTTATACTTGACTTGCTTCAATTGCAAATCGACCATGATCTGTATAAATCAAAAATTTATAATAATACATATGTAAGTATTTTACTAACATAACCATATCCCAAAATAATTCCATAGCATACTTCAAACTCATTTCCACCAAATAATTCAATACTTATTAATTCCTTTAACATTGGAACCCACTTTTCCCATTTACTCAAAATGGTCTTCACCATTTTACCACTTAAATTCTTAAAACCAAAAATTCCAACATTGAAATTATTTCCATTCAAATGCTTTTACAAAAGCATAAATACATTTAAGTACCCCAAACTATGAAATTGTTGTACTTAAATAACCAATCACTTCAATCTTCCCAAAATAATCAATTTCACTTCTAACACTCATTTCAATTCTCAAACAACAATTTCCAGCATAGTACATCAATTATACAACTCTTACACCACAGCCCATTAATTTTCCAGAATTCAGACAACTCGCACTACCCTTAAAGAATCATTATTCTGTATTCATATAGACACTGGAATTCAATTCTGTTTCTTCCGTTAAACACTAGACTCGAATACGAATCTATCCATATAAAGAAATCCTTCTAATTCATTCTGTACAATTTATGGTGAATTTTCAAAGTTCACCAACAGAATCTGTTTTGTACAGAATTCTGCTGTCCGACTTTTCTGACCTTTCCTCAGTTACAAATTCATATATATTTGTATACAACTTGAAATTAATCCCCGTTTATTTTAAACAAAACTAGATCCATATATGAACATAATATATAAAAATAACCTCCAAATTATTTTTATATATTTTATGGTGAATTTTCGAACCCACTGTAATTCCCAAAATCTAAACTGTTTTTCTTTAACCTCGTCCTTATGTTCTTCATCAATTCATACAACCTCAAAATCATCAATAATCATCATCAATTTCAAAAACCATTGTATAAACCCAAATTTCCAGATTTGGGGATATTTGAATCAAGCAAGATTATCATACAATATTTGTACCAAATGATAGTGTTTTTCGCAAATAACCATTTTCTATTTTCATCATACTCATAATCCTAAAGAAATTTCTTGAAAAATGAGTTGAAGATCTCTTACCTTTGAAGAAACCCACGCAGCTTTTGAAGGAGAAGATGAACACATTTGGTTGAAATGTCATCTTAATTTACATTTCATTCCACTTTAAATGAATATATTATTCATTTAATTGTGATAAGACCAAAACACCCTTAATGAATATCTAAAATCACCATAAAACCAAGCCATATGATATTACAAAGTCAAATATAATTTAATTTGACTTTGACCTACGAAAATGCCCTGAAATTTTCAAAACTTGCGTTTTAGTCACTAAATTTCACTGTTTCAGTTAAATCTGAAAAATTGCATATTTCCAAACCAAATTTCTCTGATCCAAAATATTAAAATAATATTTCCAACCATCTTATAACAACCTTCAAATTTTCGTAAAATTCAAACTCGATCCGAATTACCGATTCCTTATCGGCTTTAACCCTTTCTAGTTTTTCTTCACTAAAACTCCAAATCCAAAAATATGATTTCTATAAAACTCCACTCTCAAGAGTAGACCATCTATTTATGGAATAAAATTCTTTTTAGGAAATTATCACTTAATTCCCTAAATTTTTTTCCCAAATTTCTACTTTGACCATCAAACTTTCAAAAATTACATTTTGGTCATCATCTAGATTTTTGGGGTATTACAAGAAAGGAGAAGAAGAAAAACATTGGAGCTGCTCTCAAATCCACAAAAGATGAGAGTGGTTCGAATGACGATGATGACGACGAGGAAATGGCATTATTTGCCAAATGATTCATAAAGTTGATGATGCCCAACCGAGGAAGAAAATTCAAACGTCATGAAGGCTTCAAAACTGAATCGAATGAGAAAGACCCGATCATTTGTTATGAATGCAAAAAGCTGGGGCATGTCAAATATGATTGCCCATAATTAGAGAAAAAGGGTCAATCCAAAAAGAAGCACAAGGCTCATGTAGCTACATGGAGTGATGAAGAAGGTTCTGATGAAGAAGAACAAGAAGTTGCAAACTTGTGCTTGATGGCTATCGGGGAAGATTCTAAGGTAACCTCTAACTCATTCGATTTGGATGAATTATCGTATGATGTGTTATTAGAGGATTATAATGGGTTGGCTTCGGATTATAAGACTCATTTTCAAAATACAAAAATGATATTTCAAAATTGAAAAACGAAAATAGTCTTATATCCAATACCAACAATGAGCTTGAAAGTAAGATCAAAGAATTGCAAAACAAAATTAATGATTTTGAAAAGAAAAATACTAATTTGCATAACTTACTTTCAAAAGTTCATGATGATCATCAAAAGAATATTGATGATCTTAAAACTTCTTTTAATAAGGTTGGAACAAAAAGTTTTGAAAAAGGTAAGAATTCAAAATCTAACTTTGTTAAGAAAAGTTTTAGAAGCTACAATCATAGAAGTCCTAAACGAACCTTGAATGGTAAAATTGTTAGGAGTATATGGGTTCCTAAAGAATTCATTACTACTAAAGATAAGGATGTCCTTCATAAATAGATACCAAAGGGGACAAGGATTTTAGAAACTAATGAATATGGACCCAAAAGAATTTGGGTACCAAAAATTAGAAATTAATCTATGTTTGTAGGAAAAGGAGCATTGCTACAAGGCACGGGAAACAAATCCAAATTCATGGTACCTTGATAGTGGATGCTCGAGACACATGACCAGAGACAAAAGCCGATTCATAGAGCTTAACACCAAAAATGGAGGAGAAGTGACTTTTGGTGATAATACAAAAGGTCACATTAAAGGTATTGGTACTATAGGTAATACCTCTTCCATACAAATTAAAAATGTGTTATATGTGAAAGGATTAAAGCATAATCTATTGAGTATTAGTCAATTATGCGATAAGGGATTCAATGTCATGTTTGAAATTAATGGTTGTAAAGTCATTGACATTGCATCTAATCGAATTATGCTTGTTGTTCATAGAATAGGAAACATATACATGGTGCATTTAGATTCTATTGATATGACTAATTTGTGCCTAGTTGCTAAGGATGAACATGATAGTTGGTTATGGCATAGGAGACTAGGACATGCTAGTATGAGTGTTTTGCAACGGCTAATTCAAGGAGACTTAGTAAGAGGGTTGCCTAAGCTTAAATTTGATAATGATAAAATCTGTGATGCTTGTGCTAAAGGAAAACAAAAGCGAATTTCTTTTAAATCCATTAATGACGTATCAACTATTAGAGTGTTACAATTGATCCATATAGATCTTTTTGGGCTAACTAGGACTACTAGCTTTGGTGGAAAACAATATGCATTTGTCTTGGTAGATGACTATTCTAGATATACTTGGGTTCTATTCTTAAGTACTAAAGATGAAGCATTAGAAACTTTCATCACATTTTCAAAATTAATCCAGAACGAAAAAGGTTACTCTATCACTAGTGTTAGAAGTGATCATGGCACTGAATTTGAAAATCTCGGATTTAATGAGTTTTGTAATTCTAATGGTATTAGGCATAATTTTTCAGCACCTAGAACCCCTTAACAAAATGGATTTGTTGAGAGGAAAAATCGAACTTTAGAAGAAATGGCTAGAACCATGCTTTGTGAAAATAATTTGCCAAAATATTTTTGGGCAGAAGCCACAAATACCGCTTGTTATGTTGTAAATCGAGTAATGATTAGGCCAATTTTAAAGAAAACTCCATATGAAATTTTCAAAAATAAAAATCCTAACATTAGCTATTTTTATCCTTTTGGATGTAAATGTTTTGTTTTAAACAACGGTAAAGAAAACCTTGGCAAATTTAATGCTAAAAGTGATGAAGGAATTTTTCTGGGTTATTCCTTAAATTCTAAAGCTTATCGAGTATTTAATAAAAGAACTTTAGTTGTAGAAGAGTCTATACATGTTGTTTTCGATGATAATCTCCTTCTGAGGAAGGATTCTTGTGTTAATGATGATATAAGTATTATACAAGTAAATGACGTTAGACATGACGTTGGAGAATCATCATCAAAGGAAGAAACGAAAGATGAGGAAACTCATGATCCTCTCAAGAATCCAACCATTGAAGAAAGGGGAGTATCTTATCCAAGACAATACAACTATTTCAAGGATGGTGAGATTATAGGTGATCCATCCAAAGGGGTAACAACTAGATCCTCTCTTAGAAATATTTGTAATTATGTTGCATTTATTTCATGCATAGAGCCTAAGAACATCAAAGAAGCATTAAAAGATTAACATTGGATTATGGCTATGCAAGAAGAATTAAATCAATTTTAGAGAAGTAAAGTATGGACATTAGTTCAAAGGCCTAGTAATAAATCTACTATAGGTACTAGATGGGTATTTAGGAATAAGCTTGATGAAAGTGGTAATATTGTGAGAAACAAGGCTAGACTTGTTGCTCAAGGGTATACTCAAGAAGAAGGCTTAGACTATGATGAAACATATGCTCCCGTAGCTAGGATGGAAGCAATTAGAATGTTATTAGCATTTACATGTTTCAATTAATTCAAATTATATCAAATAGATGTTAAAAGTGTATTTTTAAATGGTTTTATAAAAGAAGAAGTGTATGTGGAACAACCTCTAGGTTTTGAAGATTCAAAATTTCTGGATCATGTTTTAAAATTGACAAAAGCACTTTATGGTTTAAAACAAGCTCCTAGAGCTTGGAATGAAAGATTGTCAAATATTTTAATTGAAAAAGGTTTTTCAAAAGGAAAGGTTGACACTACATTGTTTTTAAAGAGAAAAGGTAAAGATTTATTAGTAGTTCAAATTTATGTTGATGATATAATATTTGGTTCTACTAATGATGTTCTTTGCCAAGAATTTTCTAAGCTAATGCAAAGTGAGTTCGAGATGAGCATGATGAGGGAGCTCTCATATTTCTTGGGACTCCAAATCAAGCAACGAAAAGATGGCATCTTCATCAATCAAGCTAAGTACGTCAATGATATGCTCAAGAAATTTGGATTGGAAAATGGGAAACCTTATGCCACTCCAATGAGTTCTTCTACAAAGCTTGACTTCGATGAAGGAGGTAAATGTGTGGATGCTAAATTATATAGATCCATGATTAGTTCATTTCTTTATCTAACCGCAAGTAGACCCGACATTATGTTTAGTGTTTTCTTATGTGCTAGATTTCAGTCATGTCCTAAAGAATCACATTTGCTAGCTGTTAAGAGGACCTTTAGATACCTTAAGGACACTCCTAGTATAGGACTTTGGTATCCTAGAGACTCTAGCTTTAGCTTACATGCCTTCTCTGATGCGGATTATGGAGGATGCATATTAGATAGGAAAAGCACCTCCGACACTTGCCAATTCCTTGGAAATATGTTGATTTCTTGGTTTTCAAAGAAACAAAATTGTGTTGCATTATCTACCACTGAAGCTGAATATATTTAAGCCAATAGTTGTTGTGCACAAGTTTTATGGATGAAACAACAACTTTTTGATTATGGAATTGATGTAAGTACTATTCCTATCAAGTGTGAAAATACTAGTGCTATTTGTCTCACTAAAAATCCCATCCAACACTCTAGAACTAAGCACATTGAAATTAGACATCACTTCATTAGAGACCATGTCACTAAGGAAACTGTAGTTCTAGAATTTTGTTGATACTTTGCACCAATTAGCGGATATCTTTACAAAACCTTTAGACAAAGAAAGATTTTGGACACTTAGGAGAGAATTAGGTTTAACTGACCTGTCTTCACTTAGTGTTTAAATCAATTGTAGCACTTTTAGAATAAATGGAAAATGCTTATAATAATAATAATTTTTGATTGCATTCTTTGCTATTAGTTAGGGGGAGTTTATGATTCTTAGTTAAAAATAAATTTTATGTTCAAATGTAGTTTAAGGATAAATTGTTTGATTGAACATAATTAATTTTTCTATATATGAGATGCCAATACCACTAGAGAAAATTAATTTATCATTTGTGAAGGTTTAAAATACAGATTTTTAAATTATAGGGCAGAGGGAATCGATACCCCCATGAAGGGGAACCGATTCCCCCTTTGAATGGGAACTGATTCCCCCTTAGGGGAATCGATACCCCCCAAGGGTTCTGGATATACTCGGCCAGAATCCCTTTTTTCCTCTTTTATCTCTCTTTCTCTTCTTTGCCGCCTCTCACTCTCTCCATCACTCAAAATCTCCACTTTGCTTCAAACATCAATTTTTATTCGGAATCTCTTCATCTTTCAATTCCTAAACCTGTTGGAATCATCAAACTAGTGCAAAAATCATCACATTCTCACAAAATCCGAAAATCTTCAAGGTATTTTTCTAAAACTTCTATTTTGTCAATTTTTAACATAGGACTAGATTTACTTAGTTCTATATTGAAATAATGATTGGGCATTGATTGTTTAGTGTTTAGAAACTAGATTTTACAACCAATTTCATCAAAATCTCACAACTTTTCAAATAAATTTTGAATTTTCGAAATATTAAAAAAATATTTTTAAATTGTTATGTTTTGATTTAATTGTGTTATTTACATGTTAACTATACATACTATAGTTTTTTCAAACATTATTTTCAATATTTTTCAAAACTTTTCCCATTAGATTTGTTTTAGAGAACCTGAAATATTGAGGACTCAATTGAGTTTTGGGATTGATTGAATTGCATACATGTGTTTTTCTAAATTGCAGGTTATCCATTCTATTCCGATTTCTTAAACCGTGTCAAAACGAGCTAGGTCTAGTCGTTTAAACCGTCAATCAAACCCTCCTCCAAATCCTCCTTTTATCCCACCAAATCCTATTTTTAATCCCATTGATCCTAATTTAACTATCCAAAACTCGTGCTTCAATCAACCTGGTCCTAGAAATCATCGTTTCTAATGATGTTTGTATTAAAAACCGAAATCAATCTGAAACCATAGGAGTTCGTTCCTACCTTCTAGGAAAATACTTCTATCTTGACCCGACTTACATAGCCAATGCATTAGGCTTAGATAATGATGGTTTATCTAATGAAAAACAATTATTAGGTTCTCGATATAAAAGAAGGGATAGTGCAAGTGTCTTAGATCTTCATGAGTGTTTTCTTCATCTAATGATCACTTGGTGGTTTCGACCATCCAGAGGTCGTTACTCTACTCTTAGATCTTTGGTGGTTACATTATTTTGAAAACAATATTAAAATAAATCTTCATGAGATTATTTTTGCTGAAATTGTTAAAACCGTAAACTTAGTTCCAAATAAGAAACTTTGTTCTTCTCTAGTTTATGGTTGCATTCTGAGTAATCTTTTTTCTAAATCCGAGCTTAGAGTTGGTCTAGATGCCTCCTTTCCTCTTAAAAAACAAATCAATCTTCTTTCCTTAATGAGATCGGGATGGACCAAGGATAAAGAAACCGGTGCATAGGTTCGATCTGCTGAACTTACTCCGGGAGCTAGTTCTTCACAAGCACCACCAGCAGTTGATGACGATTCTGATGATGAAGACGAACTAGATCAGCCCGCGAAGCAAGCACGACAAGCGGATCAAATGCCTCCCTATTTTCAATCTTTTATGGAGACATTTAACTTACATTCTGCATCCATGGAATCAAGCTTTTCTTTCATTGAGTCCCAGCTCACTTCCTTGGGAGCTCAACAATGGGAAATGAACTATCGTTTGGATGGACTCTCTTTTGAGATGAGAGCTCGATATCCTCCTCCTCCTCCCGATCCTTCTATGTATGAATAGATCTTGCTTTGTTTTAGTTTGAATTTAAAACTTAAAATTGTTAAAACATTTTGAATGCTTTTGGATTGTTTTTTTTTTTGGTTGTTGGAACTTACGTTTAATACATTTGGTTTGGATTTCGTGTTTATTTTGCATCTTTAGACAAATATGACCAATTATCCATTACATGTTTATGAATATTGATTTATGAAATTAATGGCTAACCTCTCTTTTGATTGTGATCTTAACAGCTTAAGCTTTATATTAATAAATTAATTAGCTTACGTTTTTCAAAATTCTTGTTTAAAACATTTTTATAGGGTCTTTTGATTTAACAAAAAGGGGGAGAAAGTGTTAAAGTAAGGGGGAGTAGTATTTTTCAAAATCAAAATTCATTTTGAAATTAGAAAATATTAAAATGTTTTGTTATATCAAAAAGGGGGAGATTATTGAAAATATTTTGATGTTTCGATATAACAAATTAAATTAAAAGAATTTTAATTTTGAAAATGATTTTTCTAAGTATATTCGATATATTAAATCAAATTTCAAAATATTACTCAAAGTATTTCAAAGTTCATTTTAAATCCTTAGTAAAGTGTAAAATTAAGTTTTAATCTTAGAATAATTTCAAAACAATTTTACAAAATATTTCGAACCATTTCAAAGCCAAAAATTACAGTTTGTCCAGAGGGAACCGATTCCCCCCCAAAGGGGTGCCGATTCCCCCTGAATGGTTTTGCTCCTAGAAATAACAGTGTGCTCGGAGGGAACCGATTCCCACCAGGGGGTATCGATTCCCCCCAGGGTGTATCGATTCCCCCCACTGTTTAACGGTCGAATATTTGAATTTTACACTTAGGGAACCGATTCCCCATGAGGGGGTACTGATTTCCCCCACGCTCCAAGCAGAAATATTAATTGTTTTCACACTTAAACGACTCCAATAACTTCATTAATGATCCCCAACATTCAGAAGTGATTCAAGGTGTATTTAAACAAGCTTAGAAGCCATTGATCAAAAACAAGAAACATCAAGCAACTAGAATCAAGAGAGAATCGAAGAGAATGCATCAAACCTCAAGTTTGAGTATATCAAGCCTATTTTTCATTCAATATTCATTTTTTCTTTCAAGAACACTTATAGTGCTCAATTGTATTTATTCTTGAGTGTTCTTTGTTTGTTCTAGAATTGTGCAAACATATTTGCCTTGTGAGTTTTTTCTTGTAAGTTTTCAAATTTGTAATCTTCTCTTTGAGAAAATAGTGTTATCAAGAATTGGGGTATATTCTTGAGGGAATTGTAAGTTTATCTCTTTGGCCTCAAGAAAGAACAAATTAGTGAATTTGTTGCAAAATCCTTAGTGTGGATAGCTAAGGTAGTAGACGTAGACTTTGGTTGATAAAGTCGAACCACTGTAAATCGATGTGCAATTACTTTCAATTTTCTGCAAAAGCTTACACCAAACTTTTTATTGCTAATTCACCCCCCTCTTGGCCGATTCCATCGATCGATTAACTCAACAAAGGTTCAATCAAAAAATAAGCACAAGGCTCATGTGGCTACATGGAGCGATGAAGAGGGTTTCGATGAATAGGAACAAGAAGTAGCAAAATTGTGATTGATGTCATTCGGGGAAGATTCTAAGGTAACCTCTAACTCATCTGATTTTGATGATTTATCTTATGATGAGCTATTAGAGGAATATAATGGGTTGGCTTCGGATTATGAGAAATTGTTTTTAAAATATAAAATTGATATTTCAAAATTGAAAAATGAAAATAAACTCATATCCAAAACCAACAACGATCTTGAAATTAAAATCAAAGATTTGAAAATCAAACTAGAAGAGTTTGAAAAGAAAAATTCAGATTTGCACAATTTACTTTCAAAGGTCAATGATGATCATCAAAAGAAAATTGATGATCTTAAAGTTTCTTTTGATAAAGTTGGAACAAAACATTTTGAAAAAGGAGAAAATTCAAAATCCAACTTTGTTAAAAAAAGTTTTAACTACAATCATAGAGGTCCCCGAAGAACCTCTAATGGAAAAATAGTTAGAAGTATATGGGTTCCTAAAGAACTCATTACTACTAAAGATAAGGATATCCTACACAAATGGATACCTAAGGGGACTATGATTTTGGAAACTAATGAATATGGACCCAAAAGAATTTGTGTACTAAAAATTAGAAATTGATCTATGTTTGTAGGAAAATGAGCATTACTATAAGGCACGGGAAACAAATTCAAATTCATGGTACCTTGATGGTGGATGCTCGAGACACATGACCGAAGACAAAAGCCAGTTCATTAAGCTTAACGCCAAAAATGGAGGAGAAGTGACTTTTGGTGATGATTCAAAAGGTCACATTGAAGGTATAGGTACTATAGGTAATACCTCTTCCATACAAATTAAAAATGTGTTATATGTGAATGGATTAAAGCATAATCTCTTGAGTATTAGTCAATTTTGTGATAAGGGATTCAATGTCATGTTTGAAACTAATGGTTGTAAAGTTATTGATGTTGCATCTAATCGGATTATGCTTGTTGGTCATAGAATAGGAAACATTTACATGGTGCATTTAGACTATATTGTTATGACTAATTTATGCCTAGTTGCTAAGGATGAGCATGATAGTTGGTTATGGCATAGGAGACTAGAACATGCTAGTATGAGTTTTTTGCAACGGCTAATTCAAGGTGATTTAGTTCGAGGGTTGCCTAAACTAAAATTTGATAATGATAAAATCTGTGATGCTTGTGCTAAAGGAAAACAAAAGCGAGTTTCTTTTAAATCCATTAATGATGTATCAACTAGTAGAGTATTACAATTGATCCATATAGATCTTTTTGGGCCAACTAGGACTACTAGCTTGGGTGGAAAACAATATGCATTTGTCTTGGTAGACGACTATTCTAGATACACTTGGGTTCTATTTTTAAGTACTAAAGATGAAGCATTAGAAAAATTCATCACGTTTTCAAAAGTAATCCAAATTGAAAAAGGTTACTCTATAACTAGTGTTAGGAGTGATCATGGAACTGAATTTGAAAATCTTGGATTTACTAAGTGTTGTGATTCTAACGGTATTAGCCATAATTTTTCAGTACCTAGAACCCCTCAACAAAATGGAGTTGTTGAGAGGAAAAATCGAACTTTAGAAGAAATGGCCAGAACCATGCTCTGTGAAAATAATTTGCCAAAATATTTTTGGGCGGAAGCCACAAATAGAGCTTGTTATGTTATTAATCGAGTAATGATTAGACCTATTTTAAAGAAAACTCCATATGAACTTTCTAAAAATAAAAAGCCTAACAATAGTTGTTTTCATCCTTTTGGATGTAAATGTTTTGTTTTAAACAACGGTAAAAACAATCTTGGCAAATTTGATGCTAAAAGTGATGAAGGAATTTTTCTAGGTTATTCCTTAAATTCTAAAGCTTATCGAGTATTTAATAAAAGAACTTTAGTTGTAGAAGAGTCTATACATGTTGTTTTCGATGATAACCTCCTTCCGAGGAAGGATTCTTGTGTGAATGATGATGTAGGTGTTATAAATACAAATGACGTTAGACATGACGTTGGAGAACCATCATCAAAGGAAGAAACGAAAAATGGGGAAACTCATGATCCTAACGAGAATCCAACCATTGAAGAAAGAGAAGTATCTTATCCAAGAGAGTATAACTATGTCAAGGATGGTGAAATCATAGGTGATCCATCCAAAGGGGTAACAACTTAATCTTCTCTTAGAAATATATGTAATTATGTTGCATTTATCTCATGCATTAAGCCTAAGAATATTAAAGAAGCATTAAATGATGAACATTGGATTATGGCTATGCAATAAGAGTTAAATCAATTTGAGAGAAGTAAAGTATGGACATTAGTTGAAAGGCCTAGTAATAAATCTACTGTAGGTACTAGATGGGTGTTTAGGAATAAGCTTGATGAAAGTGGTAATATAGTGAGAAACAAGGATAGACTTGTTACTCAAGAAGAATGCATATATTATGATGAAACATACGCTCCCGTAGCTAGGATGAAAGCAATTAGAATGTTATTAGCATTTGCATGTTTTCATGAATTTAAATTATATCAAATGGATATTAAAAGTGCATTTTTAAATGGTTTTATAAAAGAAGAAGTGTATGTGGAACAACCTCTAGGTTTTAAAGATTCAAAATTTCCGGATCATGTTTTAAAATTGACAAAAGCACTTTATGGTTTAAAACAAGCTCCTAGAGCTTGGTATGAAAGATTGTCAAATTTTTTAATTGAAAAGGGTTTTTCAAAAGGGAAGGATAACACTACATTGTTTTTAAAGCATAAAGGTAAAGATTTATTAGTAGTTCAAATTTATGTTGATGATATAATATTTGGTTCTACTAATGGTGTTCTTGGCCAAGAATTTTCTAAGCTAATGCAAAGTGAATTTAAGATGAGCATGATGGGTGAGCTCTCATTTTTCTTGGGACTCCAAATCAAGCAAAGAAAAGATGACATCTTCATCAATCAAGCTAAATATGTCAAAGATATGCTCAAGAAGTTTGGACTGGAAAATGGAAAACCTCATGACACTCCAATGATCTCATCAACAAAGCTTGACTTAGATGAAGGAGGTAAATGTGTGGATGTTAAATTTTATAGGTAAATGATTGGTTCTTTGCCTTATCTAACTGCAAGTAGACCGGACATTATATTTAGTGTTTTCTTATGTGCTATATTTCAATCATGTCCTAAAGAATCACATTTACTAGTTGTTAAGAGGATCTTTAGATATCTAAAGGACACTCCTAGTTTAAGACTTTGGTATCCTAGAGACTCTAGCTTTAGCTTGCATGCCTTCTCTAATGCGGATTATGGAGGATGCAAATTAGATAGGAAAAGCACCTCTGACACTTGCCAATTCCTTGGAAATATGTTGATTTCTTGGTTTTCAAAGAAACAAAATTGTGTTGCATTATCTACCACTGAAGCGGAATACATTTCAGCCGGTAGTTGTTGTGCACAAGTTTTATGGATAAAACAATAACTTTTTGATTATGGAATTGAAGTAGGTACCATTCCTATCAAGTGTGACAATACTAGTGCTATTTGTCTCACTAAAAATCCCATCCAACACTCTAGAACTAAGCACATTGAAATAAGACATCACTTCATTAGAGACCATGTCACTAAGAAAAATGTAGTTCTAGAATTTGTTGATACTTTGCATCAATTAATGGATATCTTTACAAAACCTTTAAACAAGGAAAGATTTTGGACACTTAGGAGAGAATTAGGTTTAACTGACCTATCTTCACTTAGTGTTTAAAATAATTTTAGCACTTTTAAGAATAAATGAAAAATGCTTATAATGGTAATTTTTGATTGCATTCATTGCTATTAGTTACGGGGAGTTTATGTTATTTGGTGAAAATTAATTTTATGTTCAAATGTTGTTTAAAGATTAATTTGATTGATTGAACATGATTAATTTTCAATATATTAGTTGCCAATACCACTAGAGCTAATTAATTTAGCATTTTAAGTATTTAAAACGGATTTTTGACATTTTTGTGCTTCATGCATCGATACACTTAACAGTGCATCGATGCATCCCTTTGAATGTGCATCAATTCATCATGTTGATGCACCGATGCACGCCTTGAATATGCATCGATGCACAGGGTCATGCATCGATGCATCCGTCGGGTTTTGGGTTTAAAAGGCTTATTTTCTTATTTGTTTTAAACCCTAAAACTAAACTCTCTCTAGCCATGCGCCTCTCTTCTTCCCTAAACTCTCCTAATCCTGCATTTATCATCAAATCATGCAAAACAACATCACATTCCTCTCAAATTCGAAATTTTCAAGGTATATTTCAAAAACTCCATTTATTGATTTTTGATCTTAGGACTAGTTTTAATTAGTTCTAGGATGAACATTATATCGAGCATTGATAGTTTGATGATTACAAACTAGTTTTTACAACTAATTTCATAAAAAAAAAACTCACAAATTTTCAATGATTTTGTGAATTTTCGAAATAAAAAAATCAAAAATCTAAATTTAATTTCTAAATTTGATGTTTTTGATTTAATTATGTTTTTCATGAAAAACTATACATATTATTTTCAAATAGTTTTTCAAAACCTTGCCCATTAGGATTCGGTTTAGAGAACCTTGAATTATTGAGGACTCAATTGAGTTTTAGGATTGATTATTGTGCATACATGTGTTTTATATTGCAGGTTACATTCCATTTTTCGATTCCCAAACCATGTCTAATCCCAAACACCCAAGAACTTCATCGAGTCATTCTCGTTCAAACCAACCTCCAAATCCCGTTCCTCCTCCTCCTAATAGTCTTATATGACTTTGTTTCAACATGCCTAAATGTTGTAGAGATGACCTGTACCATAGGTATATGGAGTCTTTCCAATCCTATAGAATCCGAGAAGAGCGTATTCCTTCTCTTCAAGCCATGAATGACGTTGATTTTGAATACCTCCCAATTCTTAAAACTTGAAAGTTTGATAAATTGTTTCGTCTCAAACTTGTCGTTTTTCATCAGTTAGTCCGCATTTTCTACTAATGCGGTGTGCATTCAAAATGATACTCAATGTGGGACTATTGCTATTAGATCCTATGTCTTAGGCCAATATATTAATATTGACCCCACAACTATAGCCTCACGTTTTGGGTTAGATGATGATGGGTTATATAATGAAAATGAAAATGTGGATTATCCCTATATTCCAAACTCTAGTGTTAGTACCCTTCGTTCTCATCACGATCATTTTCTTCATTTGATAATCTCGTGGTGGTTTCGACCATCTGCTGGTAGGTACTCCACTCTTCGTGGTAGGAATTTATGGTGGATGTATTGTATTAAGAACAAAATCAAAATAAATCTACCCCACATTATTTTTAGCCAACTAGTAGATATCATAAACATTGTTCCTTCAAAACATGTAGAAATATTAGTTTATGGATGTCTTCTTAGTAACCTTTTTATCAAACTTGGTCTAGACATCTCTCTCGATAATCCCATTCCTCTCCAAAATCCAATCAATCTAACCTCATTAAAGAAGGTCGAGTGGAAACAAGACGAGGAAACCGGTCAATGGGTCTTTAGACATGGTAAGCAAACTCCGGGAGCTAGTTCCTCACGAGCTGCTCCTAGCTCCTCTCGTGCTCCTCCTCCTCCGGCTCCAGCTGCTGACGATGATCCTGAATTTCAACAACTTATGCAAGACATCGACGATCACGTACCAGATGATGAGCCTGCTCCACAAGAGGATCAAGTGCCTCCATATTTTTGTTCATTTTTGGAGACATTTGATCTACGGTATGGTTCCATCGAATCCTACATGACTACTACTCACGAAGCAGTAAATCAATGCTTAGACACTTTGGAAAGCTCGACAGATGGAGTTTTAAAGGGAGATGCTTGCACGTATGGAAACTCTCTCTCTCTTGAGATGCAAGCCCGATTTCCTCTTCCGCCTCTCGATCCTTCTATGGACGAGTAGACCTTGTTTTGTTTTGGATCTTCGTTGAACTTTTCTTGTTAAAACATTTTGAATATTTTAGGATTATTATTTTCTTTGGATTGTTTGACTTTGTTTGGAGATATGATTTGGATGTTTTATGGATTTTAAACTTAATATATATTGGTTTGGTTTGAATTTTCATTTTGAGCTTAATGTTTATTAACTTTTTGCATCATTTACGTATTAGTTCATTATGACCAATTATCCATTACATGTTTATGAATATTGATTATTAAACTAATGGCTAACGTTTCTCTTGATTGTGATCTTAGCAGCTTAAGCTATATTACTAATCAATTGGCTAATTTTTTTTTACAATCTTGTTTATATTTTTGAGTCTTTTTGATTTAACAAAAAGGGGGAGAAATGTTAAGTGTTACAATGTTTTAAAGGGAGAAGTGTTATAGTAAGGGAGAGTAGTAATTTCAAAATTAATTTCAAACTTGATTTTTCTAAGAAAATCTTAAAATTATTCAAGTGTTTTGTTATATCAAAAAGGGGAAGATTGTTGAAAACATTTTGATGTTTCGATATAACAAACTAAGTTTAAATGAATTTTAAGATTTTACAAATATTTTTCTAAGTATATTCGATTCAATTAATCGAATATCAAATTATTACTCCAAGTCTTTCAAGATCAATTTTAAACCTTACTAAATGTGTAAAATTATGTTTTATAGTTAAACTATTTTTTAAACAATTTTCACAAAGTATTTTGAACCGAAATCAAGCCTAAAATCAATTTTTCAAAGTGATGCACCGATGCACCAATCCATGCAGCGATGCACCAATTAATTTTTCAAACATCGAATGCATTTTATGCATCGATGCACATACCATGCTTCAATGCACTCAATGCATTTGATGCATCGATGCACAAGACCATGCATCGATGCACTCTAGCTTTTCAAAACATCAAATGCATTTTATGCATCGATGCACTCTCAGTGCACCGATGCACTAAGGGTCCAACGTTCAAAATATTTGAATTTTACACTGATGCACCTAGGGTATGCATTGATGCACTGACGCGCCCAACTGCTTTAATTAATTGTTTTCACATTTAAACGGCTCTATTGACTCCACTAATCATCCCAACGTTCAGAATCATTTGAAGGTATATTTAAACAAGCTTAGAAGCCATTGATCAACAACAAGAAACATCAATCAAGAAGAATCAAGAGAGAATCAAAGAGAAAGTATCAAACCTCAAGTTTGAGCATTTTCAAGCCTATTTCATTCAATATTCATTTTTTCTTTCAAGAACACTTATTGTGCTCAATTGTATTATTATTGAGTGTTCTTTCGTTGTTCTAGAATTATGAAAACATCTTGCCTTGTGAGGATTTTATTGTAAGTTTGCAAAATTTGTATTGTTCTCTTTGGGAGAGAGTGTTCTCAAGAATTTGAGGTATAATTCTTGAGGGATTTGTAAGGTTAGTCTTTGTCCTCAAAAGAAAGACAAATTAGTGAATTTGTGGGAAATCCTTAGTGTGGATAGCAAAGGTAGTGGACGTAGACTTTGGTTGAGAAAGTCGAACCACTCGAAATCACTGTGCAAATCTTTTCAATTTTCTGCAAAAGCTTCCACCAAAGTTTTAATTGCCAATTCACCCCCCTCTTGGTCGATTTCGTCGATCGATTAACTCAACATAATGGAGTAAGTCAGTTTGTGAATCAGTAACCTAGTTAAGAATTAGTTTATTTGGTTTCAGAATCTAAGGTTTTATTGAAGAAGTGGTTTGCGATTGGGTTGTTAACAAATAAAGGTTTATGGGGCGCATGTAATTGTTTCAGGACAGTTTATGTGGTGTTGTCTGTCTCGACAGTCGTTTATGTTTTTCAAGCATTTATGGAATTGTGTACTTTTGTTGAGGTCCGCTTGGGTTGTGTTTTCTGATATTGTTGTTCGGGGTTAACTGGAAGTTGTTTAAAATAAAATTATGAATTGTAGTGCTAGTTGTAGTGCTAGTTGGGATTGAAATGAGTGGTTATTAAATTTGTTGGTCAATGTTGGTTTGTTAACGTATGAAAATATGAGTATCAGTGTTCTTTGGGTTTGCTTTAGTAGGTTAATATTTGGTAATGGAAGTGGGAACATTTTATGTTAGAGCTTGTAAAGAGTTACACTTATTGTCGTCGGGAAAGGATTTTGTTTGGGTATTTGTGAACGTTTTCTAAGAGTGCACATTTCTATCTATGTGTGTGATAGATTCATTTTGGGTTCGTAGTTGAGTTACGTTCGGCAGTGATGGTAGGTTGTGTAGTGTTCCTTTGCCGATCATTTTGAGTTGTGATCCTTGAGTTGTGTCAGGATTTTAGAGGGGTTTGCGTAAGCGTCAGGGTTGAAGTTTAGCTTTAGTGGTATTTATTGTTCGCGGATGAATGGTCAGTCAAGTGGCTACTTCGAGTTTTAGAGGTTATGCTTTAGGCTTGTGTTATAGACTTTGTTGGTTATTGGGAACATTATTTTTCGTTAGTGGAGTTTCCGTGTTATAACATTTATCATGCTAGTATTCATATGGCTCCTTTTGAGGTGTTGTTGGTCCAGATTTGGCTCGGGAGACCAAATATAAGATTAAGTGGGTTACTGAAAGTTTGAAGGTTGCTTTTGATAGACAAAAGTCTTACATAGATTTGAAGTTTCGTGAGGTTAAGTTTACCGTGGACGATCTTGTGCTCTTGGAAGTTTCGCCTTGGAAGAAGGTGTTGCGTTTTGGACGCAAGGGTAAACTTAGTCCAAAGTTTTTAGGTCTTTATGAGGTTTTAGAGGGATTGGTCCTTGAGAGCGTTATTTGTTGCTATGGTTGTTTGCTTCTGTGGTCCGATTGTTTCGTATTGTAAAATTTGTAATGTCAATGGTTGGGTATTATTTTGGAGAGGTTTTGTACGTAGGTATAGACTTAGTTTGGGTTGTGTTATTTCAAGTGTGGTTGGTACTGATTTAGGTTCGTGAGAGTAAAGATAAGTGGAAGGTACAATGATTTACTTAAGGCTGAGTGTCGGTATTGGTGTGATATATTTATGGTATTGTGGATTTGTTTGGATTGGTAATGTTGATTTCGAGAGGATTTTTTTGTGGAGGAAAGTTTAGATGTTGTTCATGGTAAGTGGATTGGATAAGAGGTGTAACATCCTAAACTACGGGTTAGTGACTAAATTGTAAAATTTTAGAATTTGGTGATTAAAGTGGAAAAGTTAGATAGTTCAATGACTTATTTAAAAACAATTTCTGAAGGGTTATTGGTAATTATTGAAAGAGTCAAAGGGCAAATAGGTCATTGAATAATGAAAATAATTAAATAATAATTAATGGGTATTATAATACCCATGTGGAGTATGTGTTGAGGAGATAAGTTTCCAGACTTATCTTTTCCATCTTCTTCTCTTCTCCAGCGTGAATCATACAAGCAGAGGTGAGTTTCTTAATTAGTTGATTATTTGTTCAATTAAAGGTTGGGTTTTGATCCTTAGATGATAATTAAGCTTAATGAAAGCTTAATTTGTCTTAAAATCAAAAGATGAAGAAGTTATGAAAGATTAAAGTGAATGGGTTTTTAAATGAATTTATGGAAAAGAGTTGATAAGTTGAATTTGAAACTAAATTTGACTTGTCATAGGTGTGAATAAGAAATTATAAGTGTTAAATCAAAGTTTGGATAACATGGAAAATTTGTGTGTGATTCTTGAAGTTCATAAAGAGGAAAGGATATTAAGGTTAAGATGAGATAAATGAATATAAATGAGTTTAAGCATGTATAGGTAAGTTAAGAACATGAAAGGGGAGGAAACAAGAAGTGTTGAAGATGAAAAGAGTGAATTTCATGCTTAAAATGTGATTTCTGGGCAAAGAGTATCGATTACCCATTCAATAAGTACCGATACCCTCTTGAAGGAAAAATTCCAGAATAGAACAAGGGTATCGATACCTTAGGGTGGGTATCAATACCCCCTAAAGGAAAAAATGGAATTTTGGTTCATTAAATTAGCTTAAGTTATTAACATCAAGTTATATGGTTTAGGCTTCTGATAATCGTCTTGGAAATTATGTTTATGTAGATATTGAGCCTAAACGAGTTCCAGAACAAGTGACAAGTAAGATCGAATCAATGCAAGCAAGGCTAAGGTGAGTGCACATTATTTAGTATATGATGTTCAATGGAAAAATAAGACTTGCGATAAGTCTATCTCCAATATTAAAATGCATGAATTCATAGAAGTATGTGTTTTCTATGATTTATATGTGTGCATGAGTATATGTGTTATTTGATATGAATATGGTAAGTAAAAGGGATTAATGGCGATGATAAGAATAATAATAAGGATAATGAAATGATATGTATATGTGAATATATGTATATGAGAAGACATAAGAATAAGATATAAAAAATGTAACAAGAAGTGTGAAATGACATGAAAAGTTGATATAAGCTATGCAAAAGTGATCTACGTGATTATATGTATATTTGATCCAAGTTATGTAAACATATGAGAATACATGCCTATGTGATGAGCTATGTGAAAGTAAATACATGAAAATAATATATAGTTAATGTGATATAAAAGATTATGTAAAATTGTGAGAGAAGTTATATGGCAATGATATACGGATTATATGAAAGTATGTATATGAGTATATGTATAAGTTTAGATGTTATTCAACGTTCTATGTGATGTATATATGAACATATGTGAACAAGATATGATATACATACATGAACAAATGAGAAATGATATAAGACATAAAAAATGATCTACGTGATTACATGTAATATGTAATATATGTTATATGATATGAGATATATGCTTACACATACATGTGGTATGTGACAGAAGAGAAAGAACATGTGATTATAAGAGAAATGATATGAATGCAAGAATGCTATACAATGATCTATGAGATCATATAAGAATGATACAAGTGATGTGAATTGTTATAATGATTATGCCCATTTTATGTGATATGAGAGTTAGTGGTATAGTTGGCATACCAAGAGTCGAGGATTACCTATGTCTTTCGGGACATATGGACAATATTACCTATGTCTTTCGGGACATATGGACAGTATTACCTATGTCTTTCGGGACATATGAACAGTATTACCTATGTTATTCGGGACAGATGGACAGTTTACCTATGTTCTTCGGGACATATGGACAGTTTACCTATGTTCTTCGGGACATATGGACAGATTATTATAAGAGCTGTGGTGACAGCATATATGTGCACAACCTCAGTGTACTCACATACCTTGAGTTCTCAATAATATACATGAGATAATAAAGAGATAATAACAAATACAATATATGTTATGCATATGCTTTTGGGAATATGAAATGTTTCACAGGAATTATATGATGTTATATGAGTTTCTTTGTGAAATTATATATGTGTTATATAATACATAGAAATGGTAAGTATAAGATCATATGATAAATGTGCTTATAACAGGTAATAAAAGTATTGTTATTGTTATATGTTATCATGTTATTACTCTTTATAATGAAGTACATGTGACATGATTGAATGGTTTGATTATATGTTCATATTTATAGGAAATGCATTATTATTATGTTTTATATGCCTCACTAAGTCAACGACTTAGCATGTGATTGTTTCACACGTAGGTTTCGAGAAGAAGAAGATTGATAAAAGTTATGCAAGATAGGTCAGTTTCTCCTTTCCAAAGATCAGATCAGAAAAGAATTGAATAGTATGTATTTTGTAATACTGAATATAGTTGGCATGTAAATAAAGGTTTGAATCCGATATGTTCTAATCGGTTTTATAAAATCATATGATTGAGTTTTGTAGTGTTTTAAAAGTATTTATGTAAATGGTAACTGTATAGCAATGAAAGGTTAAATTTTTATGAGTTTTATAATGTTGACCGAAATTACTGTAGCAAGGGTATCGGTACACTGAAGCAGGGTATCGATACCCCTGTAGCATTCTGGAAAATTTTAGCATTCGATACTGTTCACGGTACTGTTTATTACTGTTTATGGTATTGTTCACACCATATAATACTGTTCATAAAGACGTTTTTACTTTAAATTTTTATAATGAAACATAATTTTAATAGTATATATATTGTATTTTTCTTAATATATGTCCAAATGTTTTGTTATTTTGTAAGAATATTGTTTTAAAAAGTCAATGTGACATCTCATACTCGTATTTGGATCACGTATGGGTTGGGGTGTTACAAGAGGTTTCGTGGTTTGTGTGTGGTTATGGCGTACTTTGGTTTTGTTGGTTGTCAGTTGTGTTAGTCTTTTGAGTTAGAGTCTTTTTGTGATGTTGCCATGAGTCAATGTTAGTTAGAAAATGTTTTGATTGATTGTGTGGTTATTTTTGTGAATCTGATAGAAAGTTGTATCAAAATTTCTATCGTTAGAAAGTAGATGTGGTTTAGTTCGCTTGGGGGAATCTCTATGATTTCGGAAAGTTCTTTGGTGCGTTGTTAGGGTGTTTTTGTAACTTTGGGTAAGACCTTAATGAATCCGATCATGTGTGGTGGTTTTAGTATTTGCATCTGTTCTCCGTTTTAATTTTGAGGACGAAATCATTTTTAGGGGAGAGAGTTGTAACATTCCAAAATCGGGTATGTAGTTAGTATTGGTTTCGAGTCGATTTCTGGATTTCTGATAAAAAGAAAAAAGAAACAAAAATATTAAAATTGGTATTTTTTGTTTAATAAATATTTTGAAAAGGTTTTAAGTGATTTCATATAGTTGATTTAAATTATGGAAGTTAAATTAATTGGTTTGGTGACTAGATTGAAAGAATTGGAAATTTATAATTTTAGTGACCATTTTGTAAATTATCACAATGTCCAAAGTCTATGAAGTAATTTTACCATGGCTTATGTTTAGAGTTTTCCGTCCTAAACTTGAATTATTTTAACTTCTCCTTTTTACCACAATTCCATCTAAATTCATTTTAATCCAAATTACATTTAATTAATTACTTGTTTTCATTCCCGTGTTCTTTGTTTTCTCTCATTTTCATAATTTGATAACTTCTCTTAACTTCCTCCATTATCTCTCAACCTAGCTGATCAATTCCTTTTCTTTCCTCTTCTTGATTTCTCAATTCACTCATCTAAATCTTGATTTTAATTCTCAAGTTTTTCTTCTCTTCTCTTCTTGTTTTTAAAGGTTGATCATAATGGAGTTCCATTGATGATCTCAATTTCAATCTATTTTCAACAAGCTAAGGATCTTTTCCTTGATTTTCTTTCATGCTTCGAGGGCAAGTGATTTTATGTTAATGATTTTATGGAATTATTGATTTAATTGAAAAGATTTCAAAGATTTCAATTGATTTTTTGAAGTTAATTAATGTGCTGATTTTTTGAGTTGATTTTAAGGTTTTCTTAATGAAATTGAGTTTTTTGTAGTGATTATAATCATATTAAATCATTTTTTGATTACAAATGATTTGGATATTGATTTCTAGAAAACAATGTAGATTTTTTTGTATTTTGGGAATTCGGGAATTTAGGTTTGTGAAGGTTGATTTGTGCGGTTTTAATTGGATTAGATGTTAATTTTAGTTGTTTATTATCAGCTCTTGTAAAAGGAGAAGTGATGCAAATCAGATCGAAGGCGTCGGAGAGTTGTATGGATTCCGTTTATCCAATGATTGAGTTGTGTTTCGAACAAAGACCAATAATCTTAAAATGAAAGTATGTGTGTTTTGTGTGTGCCTTGCCAGGGAAGGCTTGGCATCGAGAGTGATCAAGCAAAGCGAAAGTTCATTGAAGTGTATATGTTTTCATAAAGCTATGTGTGGCAATGTGGGTGATGTTTGGGACTTATATATATATGTGGTATTGATTACTTTTGATGTATGGACTAGACTTGTAACACTTGTTTTATATTTGAAGATTGATAATGGTATAATGTGTTAATTTGAGAATGTTATGCGAGAAATTGTTTAGCCAAAGCATGTGAATACTCACATGTTAATTTAGACCTTAAAGAAATGTTTGGAGTGCCTAGGCAAGTGTAACATAGTAAAATAAACATGTTAGACTCTTAGGTTGCATGAAATGACCTCAAATGCCAAAATGATTAGGTGACTTATGCTTGAAATGAACTTTTATGCAATTGTTGACTTTTGGTGTCAAATCCTTGATTAATGTGTTGAATTGTGTTATAAAGCATGGAATACCTTTATTTTGACATGTATGAAGTGGTTGCATAGTTTCCAAGCATGTTCTGAGTCCATTATTACTTTTATGTGGGTGATTAGTTAACTAAATATGCGTGTTCTTGATAAATTTGCAATTTTTCAGAAAAATCATCGACCCTTTAGGAGAAATGATCACTCCCAATGTTTCTATTTTGTAAAGGATCGATCCTCCGTGAAAAAGAATTTATCCCTTTCAAGAAAGAATCGATCCCTTCTTTATTTTTCTCGATGGAAAAAGTTGAAATTGCATTCATTCAAGGTCTGAAGTATTCTTAAATTCTAATTTGACCCCTGAATGATTATGTGAGATCAATTTAACTCAGAAATTGATTTTCTTAATTACTTAAACTCTTAATTTGGAAATTTGATGAGATTTGGGTGATCACTTATTAAACAAACTTAATTACATAATGGAACCCTCAATTGCATGTCACTGTTTGGTATGTAAGTTTTGTATATTTGTGTTTAGGTCCTTAATCTTGTATGATCAATTGAGTGATTGTCTGATGTCCGATAGGTATGAAATTTTACGTGCTACTTCCTTATGATGATGTTTAGTGTGTGGTAACTTTAACTGGATGATTTGACTTTTTGATTTATTACATGATGTGAAATGACCGAAATACCACTAAACGTTTAAATGTAATGTTTGCATGTTTAATTGAGATTCAATTGCGTGTCAGTTACATTGAACGTTGTGTGTGATGAATATTAACAGATTTTAATTTGTTTTCTTCTGTGAAATGTGCGTAATGTGGATCCTGATTTGTCTAATATGATTGGAACCTAATATACACTTAGGTATCCAGTTCGGACTCCAGGATAAAATATGGGGCATTACAACACAAGTCAAATATGCACCGAAGTGCTAAATCGATATGACACATGAGGTTGTACCCACCATCAGTACTAGGTATCCTTTAGTAGTGACTCGTATATGACACATAAGGTCGTGCCACCATATGCACTAGGCATTCTTTAATGCTAAATCGATATGCAACTGCTGCTGGACTCTATGGCATGCCAACTGTATCATGTCCCTCAATGACTTACTCGGGCATATAGTCTATTTTCATTCCATCCATGTCAATGTATATTAATATAAATTAACATTGGGTAGTTCATACCCGAAATAACTTTTATAGTAAACATCACATATATTCATGATAAACATCATATATAATAACCAATGATCAATGCATTTTATATTGAACCTTCTACATATTTAGAATATGTCAAATATATGATAAATGACATAAATATCATGCCAATATAACCAATGTAGACTCATCACAAGTCTTCATAATGATGTATAAAAACATCCATGTATAATATTATGCATGCATTGCACTCACTTTGACACTTTATATACAAGTCAAAATATAAGCCTGACTAAGCTTTAACTTGATCCTTTGTTTTCGATTTGGTTCGATCCCAAAATTAGTTTGTACAACCTTCTAAGAAATATTAATATGTATTAATATACATACATAAAGACTATTCCGTTTATACCATTGGAAACTAGACTTGAATAAGAATCTAACCATATAAGGCAATTTTTCTAATTCAATTTGTACAATTTATAGTGAATTTTCAAAGTTGACTTACAAAAGATGTTTTGAGCAGAATTTGCTACCATGTTTTCTGACATATCCTTGATTAAAAATTCAAATATTTTTGCAGACTCCTCGAAATTCAATAGTCGTTTATTTTAGACAAAACTAGATTGATATAAAAATCCAATAGTATAAATATCACCCTGTAATAATTTCTATAGAATTTATTGTAATTTTCTAAACTTATTGTTCAGATCACAACTCTAGGCAGATTTCACCAATTTGCATTTGTAGCTTATTCAGTAATTTTATTAGCTCACAAAATGCACATATATGCATAAATCACGAAGTCACACAAGATTAGGAGTCACTTTTTACCATATCAACTCTGTCATTGGCTCATCACAAGATAATGTTTGTGCGATAACATAAATACAAATTAAATATGGACTCACCTGGTGTCCTTAGCTTGAAAATTTTCCTTAGAAATTCACATTCACCCTTAAGCTTCTCCTTAGCTTTAATATTGTCTGATCTTGATTTCAATCACCATATAAATGAACACCATTTACAAAACATATACAATTCAAACCACATGTTAGAATCTTACTAACATAGGCACACATTAGAAAATAAATTCCTAAAAATCTTCCAATGCTCATTCAATACAAATTCCATGTCACAACATAAGTGTTGACTTTAACACTTAAAATTGACCATTCAAGTTCTTTTTTATCAAAATTTATCCAAACTTCACATAACATTTTCACTCAGGTTCCCGACTTTTTCATATCTGTGATTTGATCCTTAACTTTTACCAACTTTCCAAAATGACACAATTTCACACTCTAACATTAATTTCCAGCGTAGTCCATCAACTATTAAATAGGTCCCCCAACTTTCAAAAAATTATAGATTGGTCCAAACAACATTCTAAAGCTGGTAGAATCATGATTTCTACTTTGATTTCTACTTTCTTCTCAAGGTTGAATTCTTATGGTTTGTAGAATCATGATTTCTACTTTGATTCAAGCATGAAATCAACTCTAAACAACATTTCAAATATTCTAAAATCAAACCCCTAACTTAATTGCATTAATTCACAATTTCTCCAAACTTAGGGTTTAGGCTAAAACCAATATAAGCATATCTAGGTGGTTTTAATCATCAATAATGGTTGGAAATAATTCTACAACACCAATAACTTCAAAATCCACCATCAATTCATAAAACCTAACATTCTCATAAACCCTAAAATTTGAGATCTAAGTACTCAAACAAGATTAACATACAATAACGATACCAAAAGATAGAGCGCATCAAATAGAACAATTTTTTATTTCACGCTTCGATACAAAATCCAAAGGAAATTGCTCAAAAATAAAAAATAAAATTTCTCTTACTTAGGGTTAGGACTCATGGCCAAGAGGAGGAAGATGAATGAGTTCTCATGAAATTTGTAGTTAATTTCATGTTAATTTGTCATTTATTAAGCTTAAATGAATTTAAAATTCACTTAATTGGGAAATGAAAATTTTACTATTAATGAAAATTGTTAATTATATCCATACCAAATCACATGTTACTTATCATCTTTCCAAAGACAAAGATGAACAAATTATTTCACCCCTTTTCAACTTTACCCATGCACTTTTCCTAAAATTTCAATCTTGCCATTTTCATCCAACGATCCAAACTGAACATGGAAATAAATTCTCAAATCTAATTATATATATTATTTTCCATCATTTTAAACTGTGAAAATAATAGTTCTAAGCTTAATTTAATATCCTTCAAATTTCCTCAAAATTTTTATTCAATCTGATTTACCGAATTTTTACCGGATATTAACACTTTATAGCTTTTAACACAAAATCCGTATTAGAAATCTGATTCTCACGAAAACGTAATTCTTGGGGGTGAACTATTCCTTTATGGAATAAAATTCATTTTTAGGAAAAGTACCACTTTGGTCCATAAACTTTTCCAACTAAACTTTCAAAATTTATATTTTGTTCACTAACCAAAATTTAGGGGTGTTACAGTTCCATTTTAGTTATTCGGCCAAATAAATAGCTAAAGTTCGTTAGGATTAATATTAGAACCTTAATTTTAGTCCTTAATTTAAGGGATTTTTTAATTTGATCATGGCATTTATGTCGGAGGTTCCATTTTAGTTATTCGACCCAATAATTGTTAAAATTGGTTAGGTTTAATATTAGAGCATATATTTTAGGTTTAATCCTTTTAAGTTCTCTATATTCATAATTTGACACTTTAGATAGAGAGAAGCCTTAATTAACTCACCTAGAATAATTAGGTTTAATAATTGATTGTTTGACTACGTGATCCGACTTGTAATACCCCAAATTTTTTAGTAGTGACCAAAATGTAAGTTTTAAAATTTTTGTGGCCAAAGTATAAAGTTTGAAAAGTTTAGAGACCAAAAATAGAATTATTGAAATTGAAATATTTTGGTCTATAAATGAATAGTTTTTATCAAAATAAAACTTTTGTGGGAATCAAAATTTTGATTCGGGATTCGTATTAAAAGTTATTAAGCAGTAAAGTCCGATAAGAAATTGGATAATCAGATCGGACCAGAATTTCACGAAAATTTGAAAAATGTTAGATAAAGGTTGGAAATATTATTTCCATATTTTTGAACAGTGAAATTTAGCATGAATTACTGGAATTGAAGTTAATTTTCTCTATTTAGTCGAAATTGGAAAAATTAGTGACTAAATTGTAATTTTTAAAATTTCAAAGGGAAAAGGTGGAAAGTTAATTTTTATTTGTTCATATTTTACTTTGAATATTAAATTATAAAATATTTTAGTGGCATGGTTGAAATTATAAAGGATTTTAAAGGATAAAGTTGGAATTTCCTATTAAATAAATTTTAAATTAATTTAAATTATAAAATGACATGTGTATTAAAGAAAAGTGTAGAAAATCATGAAAATTATCAGTCCTTCTCCTTCAAGCTGTCGTGAGCCTCTATGGCTAAAGGGGTAAGCTTTTCAAATTGATTTTTAAGTTTATTCGATTGATTTTTATGTTAAGCTATTAGATAGAGAATTAATCCTCTTGAAATTCTCTATCATTTGGTATAAAAAATTTAATGAAAATCATGCTTGGATGGTGAGTTTCATGATTTGGGTGGTTGAAGAACATGTTAGATTTTGAAGAGTTAAAGGATGATTTTTATTTTATTAAGGTTCTAGATTAATTTTCAAGCATGAATGATGATTAAAATCATCTAAAAGTGCATGAATAAGTTTTAGCTATAGCTAGGGTTTATGGAGATTGGTTGAATTTTGATTGAATTTGATGTTATGAAGATTATAATAGCATGAATTAGATCATAGGAACTTGAATTCATGCTTGAAATTGAATGAAAATTGTACTAATATCATCTTACAAACGATTGATGGTGACTCTCATCTTTTCATCAAACCTTTTAAAAAACATGATCAAATTTACCTAAAAGCCGGTTACGACAATATTATAAATGCAATTATATAAGAGAAAATACATTATGTAATAAAAATAAACGAGTTATCACGTTACTAGACAAATGTATCATATTGTTTACCCAAGATACAAGGAAATCCTACAAAACATGAAAACTCAAGAAAGAAAGAAAAATTACAAATGTTGAACATTAAATTGATTATTTAAATACTTGCCAAATCCACATTCTCGACAAGCCTAAGCGGTGTTTTGAAGAAATGGGTAATCGGTGTAGCCAACAACAGGATCCGGTTCGCAGTAGGTACTCCGGTTGTGCTTGGTGAGAGGCGCATTGAGCTCAAATCTCATTGGCAAATCTGGATTTGATAAAAACAAACGACCAAACGACACCAGATCAGTTCGGTTTTCAGCCACAGCTTTATTACCATCTTCTTTATCATACCCTCCGGCTACAATAAAAGTACCCTTAAAAGCCTTCCTCATGGGAACCAAACTTTCAGTTGTTTCAAAACTTTCTTCAGAAAGTTTCATCCTTGGTTCAACCATATGGCAGTATAGGATACGGTATCTGTTCAAAGACTCCGCCATGTAAACGCCCAATGCCGTCGGATTGGAATCACCTGAGTCTAAGTAGGTTGCATACGGAGATAGCCTGAGTCCAACTCGGTCTGCTCCTATCTCATTAGCAACAGCTTCAACTACTTCCAAGGCAAACCTGCAGCGGTTTTCAAGAGACCCTCCATATTGATCCGTTCGATCATTAATGTGGTCTTTCATGAACTGGTCAAGTAGATATCCATGTGCCCCATGTATCTCAACTCCATCAAAACCTGTGAATCCAAATGCTTTGTTTTAGAGAAACTCAAAATAGCGAGAACGGTGACACTAATCGGGGATTTAAATAGCAATTGCAGCCACATTTACGATTACATTGTGTTTATCGCTAGCAGACCGCTATTTAAATCTCCAACGCCAACATAGAAGTTGTTTAAAGGGAGATAGGAACTTGCCAGCTTCCATGGCATTCCTTGCAGCAAGTCTATACTCATTCACAACTTGAGGGATCTCTTCAGTGGTTAATCTCCGTGGAGGAGAGAATTTCGCAGGCTCCTCGGCATTTGCTTGAACTTGGGGGTTCAATACATTGCCGGTGGAGGAGATTGGAGATTGCCCATTTGGTTGATACTCTGTTTATTGGGGGATCCGAGTGATTAGGTATCAGCAAGAGATTATAGATGATGTCAGGGGGCAAACATACAAAATTGTAGGAGTGAACCAACTTATAAAACTTTAGTGGTAAAAACAGATTATCAATTAAAAAACAAAGAAAATATTTAAATTATATACTAATTCGACTATGCCACCCGTCCCCCTTTGATCCATCATGATAAAAAACAAGAGTAGTAATCCTTGCTAAACTCACACTAAACTAATAGAAAATCAAAACTCACCATATGTAGAAGCCCTTCCAACATGCCATATCTGACAGAAGAAGATCCCACCTTTTGCATGGACAGCATCAACTATGGGCTTCCATGCCTCTACTTGCTTTTTTGACCATATACCAGGTGTATCTTTGTACCTTTATTTTTTAAGGGCAGACCCCCGAGTTTTTAGTTTAATGCTAAGAGTGATTAAAAAAAAGGGTACAGTTCAATACTGCTATTATATATACAAACTTCTACATTTATAGTTATAGGGTGTGGTAGTAATAAAAAGAAGAGAGTTAGATTACCCTCGAGCAGCTTCAGAAATGACAGTAGCCTCGCTTATAATAAGACCGCCCTTGCTGGCTCTCTGGGAATAGTAGACGGCAGCATGCGGCTGAGGAATATTGTTCCAAGATCTCTGCCTTGTCATTGGTGGCATTACCATTCTGAGAGGCAATAAAACAAAAAAATGATGAAACCCTTTCAAAAGCAAGGGAAAATTCGATCTTTTCAACTCGATGGAACGTTCACCCCTATTACTTAGAGTTCATACAACATTGACAGAAGAAAATATATTACCTGTGGGAAAGATTAAATTTTCCCATTTTGTAGGGACTTAGAACAGGCATCGTGAAAGTTTGTTCAACTTCTTGCTGTACTGTTTCTACACTGTGACCCATTTTCTTTGTTTTCTGCAAGAACTGAAGAGAAAACCCTTTTGTTTTGGTTTAGTTTGGTGTTAGAGCTCGATTGACATCTCCTTTTTGGTATGGATTTAGAAGGTTTTATAGTGCCATCAAAGTAGCAGCCTTTCTGTGCAAAAGTCCGCATACCATTGTTTTTCCTTTTTCCTAATCGGAAAGATGTCTAAATGAGTCGCATAAAATAAAAGTCAACCTGATTACCTAAAGATTTTCAATCTTTCCCAACTTTTTGAGTATAAAATTAACTTCACCAACCGAATCAAGCAATAGAACAAACAGTACGCCGTAGTCCACAATATAATATAACATTTATTTATCTGATAACAGATGTAAACAGCAATATTATATAACGAGAAAATAAAATTGATAATGTGATGCTAAACAAGTTTGACGCCGTGAACTGTGAATTTTTTCAAGTTATACAGAGAATATTAATATTAGAGTAAATATGATGGAGATTTCAAGTGTGGCTGCTATTGAATAAATTAAATTACAACATTTGCATGGTGATTTCAAGTTTGTCTGCTATTGAATACTATTAGTAAGGTTGTCGTTTACTCAAAAACTGAGAACAAATGCTGCCGCCACACGTGACCTACTTCCATCAATCTCAATCACTCACTCTTTTTTCTCTAACGTCTGCTTAAGCAAGTCCAAACACGTGATTGACCACAATTCATCTTCCTTCCTCCATCTAAATATGATATTTTTAAGGGTAAAAATACATAAATGGCTCCTGACTATAGACTATAACGCGTTAATTTGTTGTGATTTTCTACTGTCAAAAGTAACAAAATATCCTTTAATTATAAGATATTATTTTATTGAATTTTCTAATTATTAAAAGTTACACAATGGTCACCAACTATTCATAAGTTCCAAACTCATCATTATTCGTTAAAAAATTGACAGTCATCCAAGCTAGATGTTAACCTATTGATTTGGATTGTATTCATAGGCTTCGAACTCATCATTTTTCGTTAAAAAAATTAGCAGTCGTCCAAGCTGGACGTTAACCTGTTGATTTGAATATGATAAAATCTGATCTCAAAATTGTTTGACCTATATTTTATGAATCAACTATCCTTTTACATTACACCGTCGAGCCAATGCTTGAAATATCATGTCATTAATCCAATACTTGAAAGCAACGAAAGTGTCATAGATATCATTAAAATAAGACTTTATCATATCTTATTGAACAGGTTAACGTCCATGTAATACCCCAAGATTTTGGCTAGTGACCAAAATGTAATTTTTGAAAGTTTAGTGGTCAAAGTATAAATTCTGGAAAGTTTATCAAAGTGTAATTTTCAAAAGTTAGGTATTTTGGCCCCGTAAATGAATGGTTCAACCCAAAGAATGATGTTTTTGTAGGAATAAGATTGTTGACTCAAATTTTGTATTAAAATCTATAAAGTGTTAAAGTCCGATAAAAATTCGGTTAATCGGATCTAATCGAAATTTTGATAAATTTTGAATGATGATAAATTAAGGTTAGAAATATTATTTCCACTTTTTAAAATGATGGAAAATAATATGGATCATTGGATTTGAGAATTAATTTCTATGTTTATTTTGGACCGTTGGATAAAAATGGTAAGATTGAAATTTTTGGAATAGTGCAAGGTAAAGTTGTAAAGGGTAAACTAATTTGTTTATCTTTGACTTTGGAAGATGATAATTAACAAGTAGCAAAGTATAGTTGTAATCAAGTTTAATTAAGGGTGAAATTGTCATTTCCCAATTAAATGAATTTTAAATTCGTTTAAGCTTAATAAATGACAAATTAACATGAAATTAACTAGAAATTTCATGAGACTTGTTCATCTTTCTCCTCCTTGTCCGTGTATCATCCCTATGGTTTGGAAAAAAAATTATTTTTCATTTTCAATCAATTTCCTTAAGTTTTTGGATTAAAGCATGAAATAGAAAATTGTTCTATTCGAATAGCTCTATCATTTGGTACCAATTATGCATTTTAATCTTGTGTGAATGCTTAGTTCCCAAATTTGATTGGTGAAGAAGATATTAGGGTTTTATTGAATTGATGATGGATTTTGAGGTCATTGATGTTGTAGAATCATTTCCAAGCTTGTTTGATGATTAAAACCACCTACAAATGCATATATTGAGTTTGACATAAACTTAGGGTTTTGGGAAGTTTGTGATTTGGTTAAATTATGTTGGGGGTTTAATTTTAGAAGCTTTGAAATGTTGATTTGAGGTTGAATTCATGCTTGAATCAAATTGAAAACCTTTGAAATCCTACCCTAAAGTGTTCAGCCATGGTATTAAAGGGTGAGAAAAATTATGTAAGGGTTGGAAATGATGTGGGAAGGATCCTACAAGCCTTAGGAAGTTGTAAGGACCATGTTGTAATATGTGAATGTTAGGGGACCTATTTAGAAATTATGGAATATTAGGGTTTAATGTGTAATTGTTCAATAGTTGTTGTACTATGCTGGAAATGAATGTTAGAGTGTTGAAATTGATGTTAGAATGTGAAATTGGATCATTTTGGAAACTTGGTAAGTTTGGTGACTAGTTTGGAAAGTTTGGAGAGTTTTAGGGGATTTAAAGATAATTATGAAAATGTGAATGTACTAGATTGATTATATTATTTCAAGGCTAGAATTTTTAGTATTGAATTTGAATTAAGTAAATGGTAAAAGACCATTTTGAATGAAATGGAAAAGTTGAGATAAATTCTAAAATAATTCATAATTTGTGGTTAAAATGCAAAGTTAAAAATGTTATGGGTAGTTTTAATGAATTTGAATAAAAAGGGACTTGAATGGTCAACTTGAAGTGTTAAGGTCAACATTTAAGTTGTTGCATGGAATTAGTATCGAATGAGCATTGAAAGATTTTTAGGAATTTATTTTCTATTGCGTGCCTATGTTAGTAAGATTATAACATGTGGTTAAATTGTATATGTGTTGTAAATAGTGTTCAATTAGATTATGATTAAATCAAGATCAAATAATGTTAAAGCTAAGGAGAAGCTTAAGGATGAAATGTAAATTTATAAGGAAGCTTTGCAAGCTAAGGACACCAGATGAGTGCATATTTAATTTATACTTATGTTATAGAACAAACATTAGCTTAATTTTGTTATAGAACAAACATTAGCTTACTTTTGTTATAGAACAAACATTAGCTTGCGATGAGCCAGTGACGAAGTTATTATGGTAAGAAGTGACTCCTAAATGTTATGTGATTTGTGATTCATGCATATATGTTCATTTTGTTGAACAAGCTAAGGATGCTAACTAGGGAAAGCTGCTTAGAAATTATGAATTGAACAATAAGTTTAGAAAATCACCATAAATTATAAAGAAGTGATTAGAGAATGATGTCTATAACGTTGGATTTTTATATCAATCTATTTTCGTTTAAAACAAACAGATACTAATTTCGATGAGTTAACAAAAATATATAAAATTTTAATCAAGAATAGGTCAGAAAACAAGGCAGCAGATTCTGCTCAAAATAGTTTTTGTAAGCCATCTTTGAAAATTCACTGTAATTTGTACAAATTGAACTAGAAGAAGTGTCTTACATGGTTAGATTTGTATTCGAGTCTAGTTTCTATTAGTATAAACAAATTTCTTTATGTGTGTATATTAATAAAAAATAATATTTATTTGAAGGTAGTGCAAACTGCCAGAATATGAAATTGTGATAATTTCTTTATAGAAGCAAATCGAAAGTAAAGAATCAAGCTGAAAGCTTGGGGATGCCTACATTTTGACTTCTATATAAAGTGTCAATCTGAATTCAGTGCATGCATAATATTATATATGAATGTTTTATACGTCATTTGGAAGACTTGCGATGAGTCTACCTTATTTATATTGGCATGATATTTATGTCATTTATCATATATTTGACATATTCTAAATATGGCAAAGGTTGAATATAAAATGCATTGATCACTGGTTATTATATACAATGTTATCATGAATATGTCTATGATTTGTATTAGGAATTTTATTTTGGGTATGAACTTCCCAATGTTAAAATTAATATTAATATACTTTGATATGGAAGGAATAAAAATAAACTATATGCCCAAGAAAGTCATTGAGGGACAGAGGTATAGTTGACATGCCATAGAGTCCAGCAACAGGCTACATATCGGTTCAATACTATAGTGTTTATAAAGGAAACTTAGTACAGGTGGTGGGCGTGACCTTATGTGTCATATTCGGTTTAGCACTATAATGTATATAAAGGATACATTGCATATGGTGGGCAGGACCTTATGTGTATAGCACTTCAGTGCATATTTGACTTGTGTACCCAGGGCCCTCATAGATTTATATTTGGGCTATGATTTATTGGTTATTAAATAATAAACAGGAGAACTAGCTTATGAGCTTTTGGAATGAATGACAAGTATATTGGTAAAAAATTTTATATATGGTTTATATCATGTTGATATATGGTAACATGGATAAAATGCAGGTAAAGTGAACATAATGCATTGAATAATATTATTTATATATAACCTCCTAGTGAGTTGTTAGGTGCTATATAATGACTCAATAATGCTATCTCGCATAGGCTCACAATAACGAATACATCATAAAAAATGTCACAACACTAGAGTAGAAAATTCCCTGCAAAAACATCCAATTCAGCCCAAGAAATAATCACTCACTCACATTATGTAAGTTATGCAAAATATACAAAATATAAACTAAAATAATCCTAATGATGTTAAAATTCAAACTAATCCAAGTAAAAAGACTCTAAATAATAACTATTTTGGAGAGTTATCACACCTCCAAATTCAAGTGTTTGCTTGTCCTCAAGCAACTACATGATTGAAATACAACTATGCTAAACAATAATATTGCCAAGCCAAGTCAGATTTTAAATTCATTTTCAACTCTCAAAATTTTTCATTACTACCACAATATTGTGCAAGCAATATTTATCCAATTAATACTTAGTAAAATTAACAAATGATCTTACTCGCTTATTTAATTTTCAATTATGTAGCTCATCTTCTTATATATATATATATATATATATATATATATATATATATATATATTTGTTGGAGATAGTGTTGGGCGCCTCTAGTTATTTTTCCTTTAGTGATGCTAGAGCCAGATGTATATTATTCTTTTTAGTTATATTTTTCTAAGTTGTAAATACACGATACAATCATAAATTATGCAAACATATTAACAATTAAAATATATTTGAAATTAATCTACATAAAGATTAAAGACTTTCAATCATTGTCTAAATGAGCTCGATTTTTTTCTTTTAAATTATTCTTTTTATGTATATTTTTCTAATTTGTAAATACACGATACAATCATAAATTATACAAACATATTAATAATTAAAATAAATCTAAAATGAATGTACTTAATAAAATTTAAATCGAAATAAAATTTTAAATTTTATCCCTAAAACTCTACTAAATAATTATTTAGTTTTTGTTTCTATTAAATATTTTAAACATTTTAAATTTCATTTTAAATTAAAATGGTTATTGGTCATATGAAATTTATTAGTCAATTAACTATCTCTATATTATTAACGTGATAGTTATTATGTGTAAAAAAATTACGTGACATGTGCCACAAATGCTATTCACGCCGTAGACTGAATTTTTCAAGTAAGTTATAGCAAGAATATTAATATAATATTAGAGAAATTTTTGAAGAAATTTTCAAGTATGACAGCTATTGAATATATTAAAATAAAATATTTGAATGGTGATTTCAATCCTGTCTGCTATTGAATAATATTGTTAAGGTTGTCGTTTACTCAAAAACTGAGAACACAGACAAATGCTGCCGCTACACCTCACCTACTTCCATCAGTCGTGCTCTTTTTTCATCGGTCGGCTTAAGCTAGTCCATACACGTGATTTGGCCTACCATTCCATCTCTCTTCCTACATTTAAATATGGTAATTTTAAATGTTCTAACAAAATGTATCCTACTAATTTGTTTCTTTTAAATTTTGAAATTATGTGAAGTAAAATATCATATTAAAAAAATATTTGTATTTTATTTTTTATTCTATATAATATTATCTGATTAGAATAAATCTATTAATAACCTTTTAAGAGTAATTTCATTATTTTTCTCATTTTATATGAATTAGTACACGATCAAATTAACTTTCTAAAACTATGTATTTAGTCAACAATGAAGAAATAATGAGATAGAGGGAATATATTACTATATAAAAAGTAATTAAACCGTAATGAAATAAACACATTTAATAAAATAAATTGAAACATAGATTGTTCATAGTTTTTTATATAATTTTTATGCATTATTATCCAATTAAAAGTAAATATATTTATGTACCTATCCTTGAGCTTCACACTAAAGATTTTTCTTGTAACATTAAAATTTTCTCTCTTTCATTTATTAATTAACCCTAAATTGTCCTTGTTCTTTTTCTCTCAAATAAAATAGATGTAAGCATTTCAAGCAATATTGAAGATGAAAGTAAGTAAAACTTGGTAGATGCCTCCCATAAATTAACATCGGGACAATAGCAACATGCTTTGACACAGAAAGAAAATCAAACCAGATAGTGCCAAGGAACTTTAGCTCTTTTGGTCTTGCTCAAAACCAAATCATGCAAAATACTAACTCTACTCAAATATGCTACATCATGCTAATAAGCCCAACCACTTAGTCCAACCATTACACTTTATATCAATGTGTGTTCTTCATAACTTGTCCAACCCTACATTCTATATCAATAATACGGATGAACTGTTAGTGGTGCGTAGGCCGTCCCAAATGATATGGATGCCATGTGTTATTTTTTATAACGAGCTCTTAAAATATTTTATAATAAAGATTAATTTGTCATATTTGAACTATGAGGGATCTACGATGTAACACCCATTTCCCGTATCCGACCTTAAACACGAGCCGAAGATGTCACATGACTTAAAACATTTTCCATACTTGAAAACAAGTCAATTTTTTTCTTTAAATAAAACAATTTAATACTATAATATATAAAACATTCTTTGACTGCTAATCTATAAAATGACGTTTAAGCCCATCACATAGTAGTTAAAGTTCAAACATAATATAATACTACAAACCAGATATCAAATATCCTACTAGAGCATCATAACAAAACTAAGCACATACTAACTAATAATATCAAAAGAACATATAAAGATGTCATACTGTTACTGATGAGGCAACCCTTGACATATGATATCAGCTGCACGTTTCACTCCGAAAGTACGCTAAAACCTACACGTGAAACAATTACACTAAGTATTAACTTAGTTAGACATAATAAAGTAAGTAAGGCATTTTCAAAAGATAGGCAATCATAAGAGATCAAAATACGATTTATTTCATATAAAATATATAAACTCATAAAACTGACTTGATAAGTAAGTTTCGGTCACATAACATGTGAAATATTATATTCATATGCATAGCATACTTATCAATTAGTGTATTCGAAAATCCATTCATTACCCAATGTGTGACAGATGAGAATGCAAGGTACATAATTAGCTCTTAAGTGCTACAATGACGTATAGGTATTATAGTACACAATGACACTATACTAACAATTTCGAAGTGATAATTCATTATGAACACCATCCTTGCAAACATAGTGCCATAGTACAACAAATGTACTACTATAAGAAAGTAATAATGCATTAAACAAAATCGATCAATAATCACCTTATTCAAGGTATTACAATTGCACCTATGACACTCAATGTACATAGAATAGACTATTATACCCAAATCGCAGATTAAACATTTATTCCAAAACATCAATAGACGTTAAATAGTGTGAAACACATCCATTTGTTTTAGTCTAGTTCATAGCCTAATATTATTCAATAAAAATCATTTTCGTAAAACTTTATGAAAATATCTCAAAATGCTTTAAAAACATGCTTAGTAAAACACTCGAGGTTGACTCATCGCAAGTCTTCCTCATATCATATAAGTACATAATAAATTGCGCTCAGCTGGTATGCCTCGCTATTATGCCTTACTATCGATTTCCGATTATTGGACTTTTTCCTTGCCTTTCGATTTGCTTGTATTACGAGTTTGATCACGATCTGCACAAGCATCAATGCATGGAACATACAAATATAAATACATATTAGTATTCTTACTAACATTTTAAGCACAATAATAATATTCAAAAGTACTACTATTGTCGAATTCTTCTAGAATTCATTTTCACTTTTCCTTTTTACTCATAATGGTCCCTTGCAATTATTTCTTCATTTCAAGTCCCAAATAGCTTAAATAAAATTCCAACATTTAATTTCCAGTCCAATACCTCAACAAGACCATTATTACCACTTAGGTTACTAACTTTCTCAATATTTACCATTTGATTCTCAAACTTTGCTAACTTCCCAAAATAGCCCAATTCACATTCTAACATCAATTTCAACCCTTTAATATAAAATTCTAGCAATGTACATAAACTATTAGTTAACTATAATTTTACCCCATAACTTTTAAAAATTACCAAATAGGTCACCTAACTTTTGAAAAATTACAAAATGGTCCCAAAATCTTTTAAGGCTTGTAGAACCTTCCAAACATCATTTCTAAGTCCTGGGAATTTTTTCACAATTTTTCCCCATTCCTTTCCTCAAGTCCGAGCACTATAGGAGTTTTGATTTCATTATTTTCACTTGATTCAAGCATGAAATCAACCTCTATTCAATATTTCAAAGCCTCTAAAATCAAACCCCTAACTTAATTTCATCAAAACACAATATTTCCCCAAACTAGGGTTTGGGCCAAACCTACTATAAACTTGTATAGGTGATTTTAATCATCAATCATGTAACACCCCAATTTAGGGGATAAATTTTAGAAATTATAAAATGGTGAATTTAATTGGAATTTTGGAAGAAATTAAGGATTAAATTGAAAATTTTCAAAGTTGACAGACTATTTTAAGAAGTGCATGAAATTCAGTGACTAAACTCATGGTTTACCCATTTTTTATAGGATGAATTATAAACCCCTTTGTCGTGTTCAGTTTCCAGAAATGTTTCCCATTTTCCACCTTCGGTCAACCCACTTTCAACTCCGATCTACTCGCTGTCCAACCTCCGATCGATGAACCCAAACCACCATCGTGTTCGTTTTCGACCGATGAACAAAAACCCTTAAACCTTTCAACGTGAATCGTCGTCATTCGTCGTTAATTTTAGTTGGAAGTATCATCGGTTTTAACTCGATTTTCATTGGTTTTTCGTCAATTCACATCGATACGACCATCCGTTTTCGACACCTCCCACACCATCGTGTTCCTTGCTTCGTTCCAAGTCCACCGATGTCCTCCGTTTCTCCGTCGTCGTCGGTGCGTAGAGGGGTGAGAAAGTCAATGTTTTCGATGTTTTGGAATCAAGCTCTCTGCCGTTCAAAATTACGAACCGAGCTTGGTAAGTGTCTCAAATTGCCTTAAAATAATTTTTAGGAATTTTTTCGAGAATTTTTGGACCCTCCACGACGTCGTACGTGCCAAACACTCTGCCACTGCGCGTGGAGAAGTCCTAATTTATAATTAATTTCTGTTAGGGTAATATTTGTGTAAAACTCGGGTGCTAGTTTTGTAAATATTTTTAGAATGGTGCCTCATTTGTAATTAATTTATGTTAGGGTGATATTTGTGTAAACTGTTGATCGTTGACCGGCGTTGACCACCGTTGACCAGAACTTTGACCGGCGTTGATTGACCGTTGACTTTTTTCGGGTACACCTATCCCGACATTTTTTGACGTTCTGAGTTCGATTTCGTAGTCCTTTTTTCGAAATTCAGAACCGAAAGTCTCAAAATTACCAGTCAAACCCTTTGACTTTGACCGAAAAGTCAAAATTTTTGAAAAGTCATATTTTATGTTTTTTGACATCCTGAATCCAAATCTGAAGTCCATTTCACCAAATTCGAACCAGGTAAGCTATTTTTAACTGATTTATTACTCGATTCGATCCGTTTTTCACAATTAAGCTTTGTTTTTGATGTAATTTCTTTTGATATGTATCTGAGGAATTATTGGAAGTTGATTTCAAGATTGAGGGTGTTCGAATGGAATTTTTATGGTCGATCAATATGGCACAAAAATCGAGGTAATACATTACTGCATCTTTATGCTTTATGGAATATGTTGATATTGATAAATGCATGAATAAGTTAATATTGGTCTCGTTTGTGTTGCTAATTAATTTCTACACTCGATCCGAATACGGTAAAAATTTGGTAACTGAATATGGTTCAGATGTCTTATATAAGAAATTGAAGGATTGTTAGAATTAAATTACAAGTTCTGTGATTAGTGATGAGGAATCAACCCTGGATGTAACTTATATTTATATAAGAAATTGAAGGATTGTTAGAATTAAATTATAAGAAGTTGAAGGATTGTTAGAATTAAATTACAAGTTCTGTGATTAGTGATGAGAAATTATGAGAATTCTCCGGTTTGGTAAAATTATGAAAATACCCTTATATTGTAAAATAATAAGAATTATCCGTGGAAGTTGATTAATAACTCTAAAAAGATATATTGATCTGATAAAATTACATATGTGCTTAGGAAATGATAGTTTTACTTGGAAAATATGGATAACCGATTTTTAATCCTATGAGGGTTTTTGCAATATACAAGAAGTTTGTTAAGGAATCATTTCAAGACCAAAGAATTTTTGGGAAAGCAATTAATCATAGGATCTCTAGATTAAAATTATTTTTGTTAAGAATTACTATCAAAATTATATGATTAAGAAATTACGAAATTATCCTTGAGAAGGAAAAGTAGCCCGAATTGACCTTGAATGGAAAAGTACTCAAGAAGTCATACATAAATCGATGAATTACTAGTTTCATCGTTAAGTTATACATTTATACAGAAAATTTATGATAATCCGTAAATCTTCGAGTTATGAATAAATACATGAAGAATAATTTATCGATGATGCTCTTTTGACAGAATTGTTCGAAATGATTGAAGTAAATGATAAGTTGGAATTAAATAATGAGATCGGACGGAAGGAAATTATTGAAATACCCTAGATCTATAAAATGACCAAAATACCCCTATAATGGATATGATTAAAGAATATTACCAAGCCCAGGGAAGAATGGATATCCTCAAGTTTTGAAATGAATGGAAGAACATTGAGTACAAAAGGACCAAAATACCTTTATGTCCTAGACTAAGTAAATGTCTCGGATTATTTAAGAAATTCAAATAAAAATGGATGTTGTACTACTCTTAAAGGTTATGGAATGCAACTTAAGCCGGTCAAGCAATGCTAGTGCTATATCAGTATTTGAATGGCATAAGAACCACTTGAATGTTTGTTCGTCTCCTCAAGTTTGAATTAATGATAATTCTGAAAGAACTCAGCTCAGCTCAACGCTAGAGCACATTCGATAGTAAGAAATGGATATCCATAAGATAAATCAACCACGAATACCAGAATGACTAGATTGAATTAAAAGGAAAAATAATATATATTTGAAATTCAGAAACATCTGAATTAATATGGAAAACTCTGAAGTAACCGGGATAGACTTGTTTGCTAAACGAACTAAGTAACCTCAATGACTGAGGATTTAATAGGTTATTGGATGAGTTTGGAAACATTGATGAACATACATGATGAATTATTGTTATGGGTCATGAACCATGAAACAAATACGTCCGTATTTCCCGTTATCGTGGAAACGTGGAAATAAAATAAAGACTATTAGAAGATCTATTCAGCGATGATTTCAAAGATGAATTATGTACAAGAATTGTTAGTATTAAAGAGTAAATACTCTGGAAAGACAGTAAATTTACGGGTTGACATGCATTAGTTATGAGAGTTGTTCAGTTCGAATTGTTCGATAAGTCGATCGATCAATATGGATTGTAAATGTCTTGAATATTTGTTTCTACATTTTCATATTAAATCACTTCGGTCATGTCTGAACACGCATGTAACATAGAAGGAAAAGATTATTAATACCCTATTTGGTTAATTGAGCTGAGATCCTATGAATTTAAGTATATTCCTAAATACCTTTGATTGTTTGGGTAATGGAATCATTCTCTTCAATAAGATTTTATTCCTATAAATCGATCAAATTGCACATGTTTATGTTATCCATACTGATAACTACAAAATGCCTTTGAAAAGTACTGGATTCTCTAGTGTGTTCCATATATATTAAAAAAAATTGTTTTATCGTTTTAACATGTTGTACACTGAAATCTATGGTTACTGTTTTATGGATGCACCGACTTAACGGTAATGGCTTATGGATTTGTATCACTGTATAAACTATATCTTGGAGATACAAATTTGTAAAGTACAGCTCTGATCAAGCTGGCAAATTTTTATGGACCTAATGTGACTCTTAGGTAGGCTCTACGACCCTCAGCTCATTCTCGGGTAGTCCCTACGACCCTAAGATGTGTTCTTAGGTAGGTCCCATGGCCCCGAACTTTCTTGGGTAGGCTCTCAGTCCCTAAGATGTTCCCTTAGGTTAACTCTTTATACGATGGTTTTATATACGAGTTTAAAAAGCTCCACTACAGTATGATTTCTGAGATTTATTTAACTATCATTTGATTAGTGTACCTATTATGATTTTATCGCACTCTTGGAACACACTAGACATCCTATTCGACCTTCTGAAACTGTGATACCATGAATGTTTCTTATGAACTGAGATATTTATAGCTTCTACTTGATGAACTACCATTGGAACCCCAGATTATTCTGAAAACTGGTATATGACTGATTCAATAAGGAAAATTATATGGCTTTCAATTTATCTGCATGTCCTATAGAATCACCTAGTTGTTCTATATTACAGAGCTTTCCGAAGCTCACTCTATTACTCACCATTGCAGGTTAAAAGAATTGTACCAGTATAGCTATCGAAATCAATAAGGAAGTTTTTCCGATGTTTCTTATAGAGTACGGTACAAGTGATTAGGGGGCATGAAATTGTATTTTGTTATATATATGAGTCTGAAAATCTATTTTATTTCAAATACTGATAACTTTTATTTTGTCTCATAAATAATTTTATGATTTTACAAGTTTTAAGAAAAGTTTTAAATTTTCTATTATTTTTATGGTGGGACGCTTCACTGGCCCTAATGTGACACTACAGATCGGATCGAGTTAATTTTTTTTTTATTGTTTTAACATGTGGTACACTAAAATCTATGGTTATTGTTTTATGGATACACCGGCTTAACGGTGATGGCTTATAGATTTGTATCACTGTATAAACTGTATCTTGGAGATACAGATTTATAAAGTACAGCTCTGATCAAGCTGGAAATTTTTGATGGACCTAATGTGACTCTTAGGTAGGCTATGCGGCCCTGAGATCATTCTCGGGTAGGCCCTGCGGCACTAAGATATGTTCTTAGGTAGGCCCTGTGGCCCCGAACTTTCTTGGGTAGACTCTCAGGCCCTAAGATGTTCCCTTAGGTCTTTATACGTTGGTTTTAAATATGAGTTTAAAAAGCTCCACTATAGTATTATTTCTGAGATTTATTGAACAATCATTTTATTAGTGTACCTATTATGATTTTATCGTACTATTGGAATACACTAGACATCCTATTCGACCTTATGAAACCGTGATACCATGAATACTTCTTATGAACTGAGATCTTTATAGCTTATACTTGATGAACTACCATTGGAACCCCATATTATTCTGAAAACTGGTATATGTCTGATTCAATAAGGAAAATTATATGGCTTTCAATTTATCTGCATGTCCTATAGCATCACCTGGTAGTTCTGTATTACAGAGCTTTCCGAAGCTCACTATATTACTCACAATTACAGGTTAAAAGAATAGTACCAGTGCAACTATCGACATCAATAAGGGAGTTTTTCCGGCGTTGCTTGTAGAGTATGGTACATGTGATTAGAGGGCACTTAATTGTATTTTGTTTTATCTATGTGTCTTAAAAATTGTTTTATTTCAAATACTGATAACTTTTATTTTGTGCATATAAATAATTTTATGAGTTTACAAGTTTTAAGAAAAGTTTTAAATTTTCTGTTATTTTTACAGTGGGTCACTCCAGTGGCCCTAATGTGACACTCAAGATCAGATCGGGTTAAAAAAATTGTTTTATTGTTTTAACATGTGGTACACTGAAATCTATGGTTACTGTTTTATGGATGTGCCGACTTAACGGTGATGGATTATGGATTTGTATCACTGTATAAACTGTATCTTCGAGATACATATTTGTAAAGTATAGCTCTGATCATGCTAGAAAAGTTATATGGACCTAATGTGACTCTTAGGTAGGTTCTGCGGCCTTGAGAACATTCACGGGTAGGCCCTGTGGCCCTAAGATATGTTATTAGGTAGGCTCCGCGGCCCAGAACAATCTTGGGTAGGCTCTTAGGCCCTAAGATGTTTCCTTGGGTCTTTATATGATGGTGTTAAATACGAGTATAAAAAGCTCATCTACAGTATGATTTTTGAGATTTATTGAACCATCTTTTGATTAGTGTACCTATTATGATTTTATCGTACTGTTGGAATCCACTAGACATCCTATTCGACCTTATGAAACCGTGATACCATGAATACTTCTTATGAACTGAGATCTTTATAGCTTCTACTTGATGAACTACCATTGGAACCCCAGATTATTCTGAAAACTGGTATATGTCTGATTCAATAAGGAAAATTATATGGCTTTCAATTTATCTGCATGTCCTATAGCATCACCTGGTAGTTCTATATTACATAGCTTTCTGAAGCTCACTCTATTAATCACTATTGCAGGTTAAAAGAATTATACCAGTGCAACTATTGACATCAATAAGGGAGTTTTTCCGGCATTGCTTGTAGAGTATGGTACATGTGATTAGAGGGCATGTAATTGTATTTTGTTTTATCTATGAGTCTGAAAATCTGTTTTATTTCAAATACTGATAACTTTTATTTTGTACTTATAAATAATTTTATGAGATTACAAGTTTTAAGAAAAGTTTTAAATTTTCTGTTATTTTTACGGTGGGTCACTCCGGTGGCCCTAATATGACACTCCATATCGAATCGGGTTAAAAAATTGTTTTATTGTTTTAACATGTGGTACACTGAAATCTATGGTTACTGCTTTATAGATGCGCCGACTTAACGGTGATGGATTATGGATTTGAATTACTGTATAAACTGTATCTTGGAGATACAGATTTCTAAAGTATAGCTCTGATCAAGCTGGAAAATTTATATGGACCTAATGTGACTCTTAGGTAGGCTCTGCGGCCCTGAGAACATTCTCGGGTAGGCCCTGTCGCCCTAAGATGTTTCTTAGGCCCCGTGGCCCCAGAACTTACTTGGGTAGGCTCTCAGGCCATAAGATGTTCCCTTAGGTCTTTATATGATGGTGTTAAATACGAGTGTAAAAAGCTCATCTACAGTATGATTTCTTAGATTTATTGAACCATGTTTTGATTAATGTACCTATTATGATTTTATCGTACTGTTGGAATCCACTAGACATCCTATTCGACCTTATGAAACCATGATACCATGAATACTTCTTATGAACTGAGATCTTTATAGCTTCTACTTGATGAACTACCATTGGAACCCCAGATTATTCTGAAAACTGGTATATGTCTAATTTAATAAGGAAAATTATATGGCTTTCAATTTATCTGCATGTCATATAGCATCACCTGGTAGTTCTGTATTACAGAGCTTTCCGAAGCTCACTCTATTACTCACTATTGCAGGTTAAAAGAATTATACCAGTGCAACTATTGACATCAATAAGGGAGTTTTTCCGGAATTGCTTGTAGAGTATGGTACATGTGATTAGAGGGCATGTAATTGTATTTTGTTTTATCTATGAGTCTGAAAATCTATTTTATTTCAAATACTGATAACTTTTATTTTGAACTTATAAATAATTTTATGAGATTACAAGTTTTAAGATATGTTTCAAATTTTCTGTTATTTTTACGGTGGGTCACTCCGGTGGCCCTAATGTGACACTCCATATCCAATCGGCTTAAAAAATTATTTTATTGTTTTAACATGTGGTACACTGAAATCTATGGTTACTGCTTTATAGATGCGCCGACTTAACGGTGATGGATTATGGATTTGAATTACTGTATAAAACTGTATCTTGGAGATACAGATTTCTAAAGTATAGCTCTGATCAAGCTGGAAAATTTATATGGACCTAATGTGACTCTTAGGTAGGCTCTGCGGCCCTGAGAACATTCTCGGGTAGGCCCTGTCGCCCTAAGATGTGTTCTTAGGTAGGCCCCGTGGCCCAGAACTTACTTGGGTAGGCTCTCAGGCCATAAGATGTTCCCTTAGGTCTTTATATGATGGTGTTAAATACGAGTGTAAAAAGCTCATCTACAGTATGATTTCTTAGATTTATTGAACCATGTTTTGATTAATGTACCTATTATGATTTTATCGTACTGTTGGAATCCACTAGACATCCTATTCGACCTTATGAAACCGTGATACCATGAATACTTCTTATGAACTGAGATCTTTATAGCTTCTACTTGATGGACTACCATTGGAACCCCAGATTATTCTGAAAACTGGTATATGTCTAATTTAATAAGGAAAATTATATGGCTTTCAATTTATCTGCATGTCATATAGCATCACCTGGTAGTTCTGTATTACAGAGCTTTCCGAAGCTCACTCTATTACTCACTATTGCAGGTTAAAAGAATTATACCAGTGCAACTATTGACATCAATAAGGGAGTTTTTCCGGCATTGCTTGTAGAGTATGGTACATGTGATTAGAGGGCATGTAATTGTATTTTGTTTTATCTATGAGTCTGAAAATCTGTTTTATTTCAAATACTGATAACTTTTATTTTGTACTTATAAATAATTTTATAAGATTACAAGTTTTAAGAAAAATTTTAAATTTTTTGTTATTTTTACGGTGGGTCACTCCGGTGGCCCTAATATGACACTCCATATCGAATCGGGTTAAAAAATTGTTTTATTGTTTTAACATGTGGTACACTGAAATCTATGGTTACTGCTTTATAGATGCGCCGACTTAACGGTGATGGATTATGGATTTGAATTACTGTATAAACTGTATCTTGGAGATACAGATTTCTAAAGTATAGCTCTGATCAAGCTGGAAAATTTATATGGACCTAATGTGACTCTTAGGTAGGCTCTGCGGCCCTGAGAACATTCTCGGGGTAGGCCCTGTCGCCCTAAGATGTGTTCTTAGGTAGGCCCCGTGGCCCAGAACTTACTTGGGTAGGCTCTCAGGCCATAAGATGTTCCCTTAGGTCTTTATATGATGGTGTTAAATACGAGTGTAAAAAGCTCATCTACAGTATGATTTCTTAGATTTATTGAACCATGTTTTGATTAATGTACCTATTATGATTTTATCGTACTGTTGGAATCCACTAGACATCCTATTCGACCTTATGAAACCATGATACCATGAATACTTCTTATGAACTGAGATCTTTATAGCTTCTACTTGATGGACTACCATTGGAACCCCAGATTATTCTGAAAACTGGTATATGTCTAATTTAATAAGGAAAATTATATGGCTTTCAATTTATCTGCATGTCCTATAGCATCACCTGGTAGTTCTGTATTACAGAGCTTTCCGAAGCTCACTCTATTACTCACTATTGCAGGTTAAAAGAATTATACCAGTGCAACTATTAACATCAATAAGGGAGTTTTTCCTGCATTGCTTGCAGAGTATGGTACATGTGATTAGAGGGCAAGTAATTGCATTTTGTTTTATCTATGAGTCTGAAAATCTATTTTATTTCAAATACTGATAACTTTTATTTTGTACTTATAAATAATTTTATAAGATTACAAGTTTTAAGAAAAATTTTAAATTTTTTGTTATTTTTACGGTGGGTCACTCCGGTGGCCCTAATATGACACTCCATATCGAATCGGGTTAAAAAATTGTTTTATTGTTTTAACATGTGGTACACTAAAATCTATGGTTACTGTTTTATAGATGCGCCGACTTAACAGTGATGGATTATTGATTTGTATTACTGTATAAACTGTATCTTGGAGATATAGATTTCTAAAGTATAGCCCTGTTGCCCTAAGATGTGTTCTTAGGTAGGCTCCATGGCCCAGAACATTCTTGGGTAGGCTCTCAGGCCATAAGATGCTCCCTTAGGTCTTTATATGATGGTTTTAAATACGAGTTTAAAAAGCTCATCTACAATATTATTGTTTATGGTGAGTATTCTTGGGTAGGTTCTCAGGCCATAAGATGTTCCCTTGGGTAGGCCCTGTCGCCCTAAGATGTTCCCATACTAGTTTTCAATTTTCTTCTATTTTTATGGTGAGTCGCTACGGTAGCCCTAATGTGACACTCCAGATCGGATCGGGTTAAAAAATTGTTTTATTGGTTTAACATGGGGTACACTGAAATCTCTGGTTACTTTTTTATGGATGCACCGACTTAACGGTGATGGATTCTAGATTTGTATCACTGTATAAACTGTATATTGGAGATACAGATTTGTAAAGTACATCTCTGATCAAGCTGGAAAATATTTATGGACCTAATGTGACTCTTAGGTAGGCTATGCGGTCTTGAGATCATTCTCGGGGAGTTCTTGTGGCCCTAAGATGTGTTCTTAGGTAGGCCCCGTGACCACGAACTTTCTTGGGTAGGCTCTCAGGCCCTAAATTGTTCCTATAGGTCTTTATATGATGGTTTTAAATACGAGTTTAAAAAGCTCCACTATAGTATGATTTCTGAGATTTATTGAACTATCATTTGATTAGTGTACCTATTATGAATTTATCATACTGTTGGAACACACTAGACATCCAATTCAACCTTATGAAACCGTGATACTATGAATGCTTCTTATGAACTGAGATCTTTATAGCTCCTACATGATGAACTACCATTAAAACCCTAGATTATTCTGAAAACCAGTATATGTCTGATTCAATAAGGAAAATTATATGGCTTTTAATTTATCTCCATATCCTAAAGTATCTCCTGGTAGTTCTGTATTACAGAGCTTTCCGAAGCTCACTCCATTACTCACCATTGCAGGTTAAAAGAATTATACCAGTGCATCTATCGAAATCAATAAGGGAGTTTTTTCGGTTTTGCTTATAGAGTATGGTACATGTGATTAGGGGGCATGTAATTGTATTTTGTTTTATATACGAGTCTGAAAATCTATTTTATTTCAAATACTAATAACTTTTATTTTGTACTCATAAATAATTTTATGATTTTACAAGTTTTAAGAAAAGTTTTAAATTTTTCGCTATTTTTATGGTGAGTCGCTCCGGTAGCCCTTATGTGACACTCCAGGTCAGATCGTGTTGAAAACATTGTTTTATTGTTTTAACATGGGGTACACTGAAATCTATGGTTACTTTTTTATTATCTTGAAGATACAGATTTGTAAAGTACAACTCTTATCAAGCTGGAAAATTTTTATGGACCTAATGTGACTCTTAGGTAGGCTATGCGGTCTTGAAATCATTCTCGGGTAGTTTCTGTGGCCCTAAGATGTGTTCTTAGGTAGGCCCGACGGCTACGAACTTTCTTGCGTAGGCTCCCAGGCCCTAAGATGTTCCTATAGGTCTTTATACAATGGTTTTAAATACGAGTTTAAAAAGTTCCACTACAGTATGATTTCTGAAATTTACTGAACTATCATTTGATTAGTGTACCTATTATGATTTTATCGTACTATTGGAACATACTAGACATCTTATTCGACCTTATGAAACCGTGATACTATGAATACTTCTTATGAACTGATATCTTTATAGCTTCTACATGATGAACTACCATTAGAACCCTAGATTATTCTGAAAATTGGTATATGTCTGATTCAATAAGGAAAATTATATGGCTTTTAATTATCTGCATGTCTTATAGTATCTCCTGGTAGTTCTGTATTACAGAGCTTTCCTAAGCTCACTCCATTACTCACCATTGCAAGTTAAAAGAATTATACCAGTGTAGCTATCGAAATCAATAAGGGAGTTTTTCCGGCGTTGCTTATAGATTATGGTACATGTGATTAGGGGGCATGTAATTGTATTTTGTTTTATATATGAGTTTGAAAATCTGTTTTATTTCAAATACTGATAACTTTTATTTTGTACTCATAAATAATTTTATGAGTTTACAAGTTTTAAGAAAAGTTTTAAATTTTCTGCTATTTTTATGGTGAGTCGCTCAGGTAGCCCTAATGTGACACTACAGATCAGATCGGGTTAAAAAAATTATTTTATTATTTTAACATGGGGTACACTGAAATCTATGGTTTCTTTTTTATGAATGCACCGACTTAACGGTGATGGCTTATGGATTTGTATCACTGTATAAACTGTATCTTGGAGATACAGATTTGTAAAGTACAACTCTGATCAAGCTGGAAAATTTTTATGGACCTAATGTGACTCTTAGGTAGGCTATGCGGTCTTGAAATCATTCTCGGGTAGTCCCTGTGGCCCTAAGATGTGTTCTTAGGTAGGCTCGATGGCCATAAACTTTCTTGAGTAGGCTCCCTGTCCCTAAGATGTTCCTATAGGTCTTTATACAATGGTTTTAAATACGAGTTTAAAAAGCTCCACTACAGTATGATTTCTGAGATTTATTGAACTATCATTTGATTAGTGTACCTATTATGATTTTATCGTACTGTTGGAACACACTAGACATCCTATTCGACCTTATGAAGCCATGATACATTGAATGCTTCTTATGAACTGAGATCTTTATAGCTTCTACTTGATGAACTACCATTGGAACCCCTGATTATTCTGAAAATCGGTATATGTCTGATTCAATAAGGAAAATTATATCGTTTTCAATTTATCTGTATGTCCTATAGCATCACCTAGTAGTTCTGTATTACAGAGCTTTCCGAAGCTCACTCCATTACTCACCATTGCAGGTTAAAAGAATTGTACCAAGGCAGCTATCGACATCAATAAGGGAGTTTTTCCAGCGTTGCTTGCATAGTATGGTACATGTGCTTAGGGGCATGTAATTGTATTTTTTTTATATACGAGTCTGAAAGTCTGTTTTATTTAAAATAATGATAACTTTTATTTTGTACTCATAAATAATTTTATGAGTTTACAAGTTTTAAGAAAAATTTTAAATTTTTCGCTATTTTTATGGTGAGTCGCTCTGGTGGCCCTAATGTGACACTCCAGATCGGATCGGGTTAAAAAATTGTTTTATTGTTTAAACATGTGGTACACTAAAATCTATTGTTACTATTTTTTGGATGCACCGGCTTAACGATGATGGCTTATGGATTTGTATCACTGTATAAATTGTATTTTGGAGATACAGATTTGTAAAGTACCACTCTGATCAAGCTGGAAAATTTTTATGGACCTAATGTGACTCTTAGGTAGGCTATGCGGTCATGAGATAATTCTCGGATAGGCCCTATGGCCCTAAGATATGTCCTTAGGTAGGCCCCGTGGTCAAATATGTTCCTATAGGTCTTTATACGATGGTTTTAAATACGAGTTTAAAAAGCTTCACTACAGTATGATTTCTGAGATTTATTGAACTATCATTTGATTAGTGTTCCTATTATGAATTTATCGTACTGTTGGAACACACTAAATATCCTATTCGACCTTATGAAACCGTGATACTATGAATGCTTCTTATGAACTGAGATCTTTATAGCTTCTACATGATGAACTACAATTAGAACCCCAGATTATTCCGAAAACCGGTATATATCTGATTCAATAAGGAAAATTATATGGCTTTCAATTTATATTCATGTCCTATAGTATCTCCTGGTAGTTCATTATTACAGAGCTTTCCGAAGCTCACTCCATTACTCACCATTGCATGTTAAAAGAATTATACCAGTGCATCTATCGAAATCAATAAGGGAGTTTTTCCGGCGTTGCTTATAGTGTATGGTACATGTGATTAGGGGACATGTAATTGTATTTTGTTTTATATATGAGTCTGAAAATCTGTTTTATTTCAAATACTGATAACTTTTATTTTGTACTCATAAATAATTTTATGAGTTTACAAGTTTTAAGAAAAGTTTTAAATTTTTCGCTATTTTTATGGTGAGTCGCTCCGGTAGACCTAATGTGACATTCTAGATCAGATCGGGGTTAAAAAAAATGTTTTATTGTTTTAACATGGGGTACACTGAAATCTATGTTTACTTTTTTATGGATAAACCGACTTAATGATGATGGCTTATGGATTTGTATCACTATATAAACTGTATCTTGGAGATACAGATTTGTAAAGTACAGCCCTGATCAAGCTGGAAAATTTTTATGGACCTAATGTGACTCTTAGGTAGGCTATGCAGTCTTGAAATCATTCTCGGGCAGTCCCTATGGCCCTAAGATGTGTTCTTAGGTAGGCCCGGTGGCCACAAACTTTTTTGGGTAGACTCTCAGGCCCTAAGATATTCCTATAGGTCCTTATATGGAGGTTTTAAATACGTGTTTAAAAAGATCCACTACAGTATGATTTCTGAGATTTATTGAACTATCATTTGATTAGTGTACCTATTATGATTTTATCGTACTGTTGGAACACACTAGACATCCTATTCGACCTTATGAAACCATGATACCATGAATGCTTCTTATGAACTGAGATCATTATAGCTTCTACTTGATAAACTACCATTGGAACTGAACTATCATTTGATTAGTGTACCTATTATGATTTTATCGTACTGTTGGAACACACTAGACATCCTATTCGACCTTATGAAACCATGATACCATGAATGCTTCTTATGAACTGAGATCATTATAGCTTCTACTTGATAAACTACCATTGGAACCCCAGATTATTCCGAAAACCGGTATATGTCTGATTCAATAAGGAAAATTATATCGCTTTCAATTTATCTGGTTGTCCTATAGCATCACCTGGTAGTTTTGTATTACAGAGCTTTCCGAAGCTCACTCCATTACTCACCATTGCAGGTTAAAAGAATTGTACCAGGGAAGCTATCGACATCAATAAAGGAGTTTTTCCGGCATTGCTTGCATAGTATGGTACATGCGCTTAGGGGGCATGTAATTTTATTTTGTTTTATATATGAGTCTAAAAATCTATTTTATTTCAAATAATTATAACTTTTATTTTTTACTCATAAATAATTTTATGAGTACAATTTTAAGTTTTAAATATTCCGCTATTTTTATGGTGAGTCGCTCTGGTGGCCCTAATGTGACACTCCAAATCGGATCGGGTTAAAAAATTGTTTTATTGTTTAAACATGTGGTACACTTAAATCTATGGTTACTATTTTTTGGATGCACCAACTTAACGGTGATGGCTTATGGATTTGTATCACTGTATAAACTGTATTTTGGAGATATAGATTTGTAAAGTACCGCTCTAATCAAGTTGGAAAATTTTGATCGACCTAATGTGACTCTTAGGTAGGCTATGCGGCCTTGAGATCATTCTCGGGTACGCCCTGTGGCCCTAAGATGTGTCCTTAGGTAGGCCCTGTGGTCACGAACTTTCTTGGGTAGGCTCTCAGGCCCTAATATGTTCCCTTAGGTCTTTATACGATGGTTTTAAATACGGCTTTAAAAAGCTCCACTACAGTATGATTTCTGAGATTTATTGAACTATCATTTGATTAGTGTACTTATTAGTATTTTATCATACTGTTAGAACACATTAGATATCCTATTCGACCTTATGAAACCGTGATAACATGAATGCTTCTTATGAACTGAGATCTTTATAGCTTCTACTTGAAGAACTACCTTTGGAACCCCAGATTATTCCGAAAACCGGTATATGTCTGATTCAATAAGGAAAATTATTGGCTTTCAATTTATGCATGTCCTATAGTCTCCTGGTAGTTCTGTATTACAGAGCTTTCCGAAGCTCACTTCATTACTCACCATTGCAGGTTAAAAGAATTATACCAGTGCAGCTATCGAAATCAATAAGGGAGTTTTTCCGACGTTGCTTATAGAGTATGGTACATATGATTAGGGTCATGTAATTGTATTTTGTTTTATATATGAGTCTGAAAATCTGTTTTATTTCAAATACTGATAACTTTTATTTTGTACTCATAAATAATTTTATGAGTTTACATGTTTTAAGAAAAGTTTTAAATTTTCCGCTATTTTTATGGTGAGTCGCTCTGGTAGCACTAATGTGACACTCCAGATCGGATTGGGTTAAAAAATTGTTTTATTGTTTTAACATGGGGTACACTAAAATCTATTGTTACTTTTTTATAGATGCATCGACTTAACGGTGATGGCATATGGATTTGTATCACTGTATAAACTGTATTTTGGAGATACAGATTTGTAAAGTATCGCTCTGATCAAGCTGGAAAATTTTTATGGACCTAATGTGACTCTTTGGTAGGCTATCCGGTCTTCAGATCATTCTCGGGTAGGCCCTATGGCCCTAAGATATGTCCTTAGGTAGGCCCCGTGGTCACGAACTTTCTTGGGTTGGCTCTCAGGCCCTAAGATGTTCCTATAGGTCTTTATACGATGGTTTTAAATACGAGTTTAAAAAGCTCCACTACAGTGTGATTTCTGAGATTTATTGAACTATCATTTGATTAGTGTACCTATTATGATTTTATCGTACTGTTGGAACACATTAGACATCCTATTCGAGCTTATGAAACCGTGATACCATGAATGCTTCATATAAATTGAGATCTTTATAGCTTGTACATGATGAACTACCATTAGAACCCCAGATTATTCTGAAAACCGGTATTTTTCTGATTCAATAAGGAAAATTATATGGCTTTCAATTTATTTGCATGTCCTATTGTATCTCCTTGTAGTTCTGTATTACAGAGCTTCCCGAAGCTCACTTCATTACTCACCATTGCAGGTTAAAAGAATTATACCAGGGCAGCTATCGAAATCAATAAGGGAGTTTTTCCGGCGTTGTTTATAGAGTATGGTACATGTGATTAGGGGGCATGTAATTGTATTTTGTTTTATATATGAGTCTAAAAATCTGTTTTATTTCAAATAATGATAACTTTTATTTTGTACTCATAAATAATTTTATGAGTTTACAAGTTTTAAGAAAAGTTTTAAATTTTCTGCTATTTTTATGGTGAGTCGCTCTGGAGGCCCTAATGTGACACTCCAGATCGGATCCGGTTAAAAAATTGTTTTATTATTTTAACATGTGGTACACTTAAATCTATGGTTACTGTTTTTTGGATGCACCGACTTAACGGTGATGGCTATAGAAATGTATCATTGTATAAACTGTATTTTGGAGATACAGATTTGTAAAGTACCGCTCTGATCAAGCTGAAAATTTTTTATGGAACTAATGTGACTCTTAGGTAGGCTATGCGGTCTTGAGATCATTCTCGGGTAGGCCTTATGTCCCTAAGATGTGTCCTTAGGTAGGCCCCGTGGTCATGAACTTTCTTGGGTATGCTCTCAAGCCCTAAGATGTTCCTATAGGTCTTTATACGTTGGTTTTAAATACGAGTTTAAAATTCTCCACTATAGTATGATTTCTGTGATTTATTGAACTATCATTTGATTAGTGTACCTATTATGATTTTATCGTACTGTTGGAATACATTAGACATCCTATTCGACCTTATGAAACCGTGATACCATGAATGCTTCTTATGAAATGAGATCTTTATAGCTTGTACATGATGAACTACAATTAGAACCCCATATTATTCCGAAAACCGGTATATGTCTGATTCAATAAGGAAAATAATATGGCTTTCAATTTATCTGCATGTCCTATAGTATATCCTGGTAGTTTTGTATTACAGAGCTTTCCGAAGCTCACTCAATTACTCACCATTGCAGGTTAAAAGAATTATACCAGTGCAGCTATTGAAATCAATAAGTGAGTTTTTCCGGCGTTGTTTATAGAGTATGGTACATGTGATTAGGGGGCATGTAATTGTATTTTTTTTATATATGAGTCTGAAATCTGTTTTTTTTCAAATACTGATATCTTTTATTTTGTACTCATAAATAATTTTATGAGTTTACAAGTTTTAAGAAAATTTTTAAATTTTTCGCTATTTTTATGGTGAGTCGCTACGGTAGCCCTAATGTGACACTCCAGATCAGATCGAGTTAAAAAAATTGTTTTATTGTTTTAACATGGGGTACACTGAAATCTATGGTTACTTTTTTATGGATGCATCGACTTAACGGTGATGGCTTATGGATTTGTATCACTGTATAAACTGTATCTTGGAGATACAGATTTGGAAAGTACAGCTCTGATCAAGATGGAAAATATTTATGGACCTAATGTGAATCTTAGGTAGGCTATGCGGCCTTGAAATCATTCTCGGGCAGTCCCTGTGGCCCTAAAATATGTTCTTAGGTAGGCCTGGCGGCCATGAACTTTCTTGGGTAGGCTCTCAGGCTCTAAGATGTTCCTATAAGTCTTTATACGATGGTTTTAAATACGAGTTTAAAAAGCTCCACTACAGTATGATTCCTGAGATTTATTGAACTATCATTTGATTAGTGTACCTATTATTATTTTATCGTACTGTTGGAACACAATAGACATCGTATTCGACCTAATGAAACAGTGATACCATGAAAGCTTCTAATGAACTGAGATCTTTATAGCTTCTACTTGATGAACTACCATTTGAACCTCAGATTATTTCGTGAATTGGTATATGTCTGATTCAATAAGGAAAATTATATGGCTTTCAATTTATCTGCATGTCCTATAGCATCACCTGGTAGTTCTGTATTGCAGAGCTTTCCGAAGCTCACTCTATTACTCACCATTGCAGGATAAAAGAATTGTACCAGTGCAGCTATCGAAATCAATAAGGGAGTTTTTCCAGCGTTGCTTGCAGAGTATGATACATGTGATTAGGGGGCATGTAATTGTATTTTTTTTATATATGAGTCTAAAAATATGTTTTATTTCAAATAATGATAACTTTATTTTGTACTCATAAATAATTTTATGAGTTTACAAGTTTTAAGAAAAGTTTTAAATTTTTTGCTATTTTTATGGTGAGTCACTCTGGAGGCCCTAAATTGTTTTATTGTTTTAACATGTGGTACACTTAAATCTATGGTTACTATTTTTTTGATGCACCGATTTAACGGTTATGGCTTATGGATTTGTATCACTGTAAAAACTGTATTTTGGAGATACAGATTTGTAAAGTGCCGCTCTGATCAAGCTGGAAAATTTTTATGGACCTAATGTGACTATTAGGTAGGCTATGCGGTCTTGAGATCATTCTCGGGTAGACCCTATGGCCCTAAGATGTGTCCTTAGGTAGACCCCGTGGTCACGAACTTTCTTGGGTAAGCTCTCAGGCCCTAATATTTTCCTATAGGTCTTTACACGATGGTTTTAAATTCGAGTTTAAAAAGCTCCACTACAGTATGATTTATAATATTTATTGAACTATCATTTGATTAGTGTACCTATTATGATTTTATCGTACTTTTGGAACACATTAGACATCCTATTCGACCTTATGAAACCGTGATACCATGAATGCTTCTTATGAACTGAGATCTTTATAGCTTCTACATGATGAACTACCATTAGACCCCAGATTATTTCGAAAACCGGTATATGTCTGATTCAATAAGGAAAATTATATGGCTTTCATTTTATCTGCATGTCCTATAGTATCTCCTGGTAGTTCTCTATTACAGAGCTTTCCGAAGCTCACTCAATTACTCACCATTGCAGGTTAAAAGAATTATACAGTGCAATTATCGAAATCAATAAGGGAGTTTTTTCGGCGTTGTTTATAGAGTATGGTACATGTGATTAGGGGGCATGTAATTGTATTTTGTTTTATATATGAGTTTTAAATCTATTTTATTTCAAATACTGATATCTTTTATTTTGTACTCATAAATAATTTTATGTGTTTACAAGTTTTAAGAAAAGTTTTAAATTTTCCGCTATTTTTATGGTGAGTCGCTCCGGTAGCCCTAATGTGACACTCCAGATCAGATCGGGTTAAAATAATTGTTTTATTATTTTAACATGGGGTACACTGAAATCTATGGTTACTATTTTATGGATGCACCAACTTAACGGTGATGGCTTACGGATTTGTATCACTATATAAACTGTATTTTGGAGATACAGATTTGTAAAGTATCGCTCTGATCAAGCTGGAAAATCTTTATGGACCTAATGTGACTCTTAGGTAGGCTATGCGGTCTTGAGATCATTCTCGGGTAGGCCCTATGTTCCTAAGATGTGTCCTTAGGTAGGCCCCGTGGTCACAAACTTTCTTGGGTATGCTCTCAGGCCCTAAGATGTTCCTATAGGTATTTATATGATGGTTTTAAATACGAGTTTAAAATGCTCCACTATAGTATGATTTCTGAGATTTATTGAACTATCATTTGATAAGTGTACCTATTATGAATTTATCGTACTAATGGAACACATTAGAAATCCTATTCGACCTTATGAAACCGTGATACCATGAATGCTTCTTATGAAATGAGATCTTTATAGCTTCTACATGATGAACTACCATTAGAACCCAGATTATTCCGAAAACCGGTATATGTCTGATTCAATAAGGAAAATTATACGGCTTTCAATTTATCTGCATGTCCGATAGTATCTCCTGGTAGTTCTGTATTACAGAGCTTTCCGAAGCTCACTCAATTACTCACCATTGCAGGTTAAACAAATTATACCAGTGTAGCTATCAAAATCAATAAGGGAGTTTTTTCTGCGTTGTTTATAGAGTATGGTACATGTGATTAGGGGGCATGTAATTGTATTTTGTTTTATATATGAGTCTGAAAATCTGTTTTATTTCAAATACTGATATCTTTTATTTTGTACTTATAAATAATTTTATGAGTTTACAAGTTTTAAGAAAAGTTTTAAATTTTTTGCTATTTTTATGGTGAGTCACTCCAGTGGCTCTAATCTGACACTCTCGATCAGATCAGGTTAAAAAAATTGTTATATTGTTTTAACACGTGGTACTCTGAAATCTATTGTTACTGTTTTTTGGATGCACCGACTTAACGGTGATGGCTTATGTATTTGTATCATTGTATAAACTGTATCTTGGAGATATAGATTTGTAAAGTATAGCTCTGATCAAGATGGAAAATTTTTATGGACCTAATGTGACTCTTAGGTAGGCTCTTCGACCCTCAAATCATTCTTGGGTAGGCCCTGTGGCCCTAAGATGTATTCTTAGTAGGCCCCGTGGCTCCGAACTTTCTTGGGTAGGCTCTCAGGCCCTAAGATGTTCCCTTAGGCCTTTATACGATGGTTTTAAATACGAGATTAAAAAGCTCCACTACTTGATGCTTCTTATGAACTAAGATCTTTATAGCTTCTACTTGATGAACTACCATTGGAGCCCTAGATTATTCTGAAAACCGGTAATTTAATAAGGAAAATTATATGGCTTTCAATTTATCTATATGTCCTATAGCATCACCTGGTAGTTTTGTATTACAGAGCATTCCGAAGCTCACTCTATTACTGACCATCGCAGGTTAAAAGAATTGTACCAGTACAGCTATCGACATCAATAAGGGAGTTTTTCCGGCGTTGCTTGCAGAGTATGGTACATGTGATTAGGGGCTTGTAATTGTATTTTGTTTTATTTATGAGTCTGAAAATCTGTTTTATTTCAAATACTGATAACTTTTATTTTGTACTCATAAATAATTTTATGATTTTACATGTTTTAAGAAAATTTTAAATTTTCCGCTATTTTTACGGTGAGTCGCTCCGGTGGCCCTAATATGACACTCCATATTGGATCGGGTTAAAAAATTGTTTTATTGTTTTAACATGTGGTACCCTGAAATCTATGATTACTATTTTATGGATGCACCGACTTAACAGTGACGGCTTATGGATTTGTATCACTGTATAAATTGTATCTTGGAGATACAGATTTGTAATGTACAACTCTGATCAAGCTGGAAAATTTTTATGACCCTAATGTGACTCTTAGCTAGGCTTTTCGATACTCAGATCATTCTCGGGTAGGCCAGTAGCCCTAAGATGCGTTCTAAGTAGGCCTCGTGGCCCCGAACTTTTGTAGGTAGACTATCAGGCCCTAAGATGTTCCCTTAGGTCTTTATATGATGGTTTTAAATACGAGTTTAAAAAGCTCCACTACATTATGATTTCTGAGATTTATTGAACTATCATTTGACTAGTGTACCTATTATGATTTTATTATACTTTTTGAACACATTAGACATCCTATTCGACCTTATGAAACCGTGATACCATGAATACTTCTTATGAACTGAGATCTTTATAGCTTTTACTTGATGAACTACCATTGGAACCCTAGATTATTCCGAAAATCGGTATATGTCTGATTCAATAAGGAAAATTATATGGCTTTAAATTTATCTGCATGTCCTATGGCATCACCTGGTAGTTATGAATTACAGAGCTTTCCGAAGCTCACTCCATTACTCACCATTGCAGGTTAAAAGAATTGTACCAATGCAGCTATCGACATCAATAAGGGAGTTTTTCGGGCGTTGCTTGCAGAGTATGATACATGTGATTAGGGGGCTTGTAATTTTATTTTGTTTTATATATGAGTCTGAAAATCTATTTTATTTCAAATAATGATAACTTTTATTTTGTACTCATAAATAATTTTATGAGTTTACATGTTTTAAGAAAATTTTAAATTTTCCATTATTTTTACGGTGAGTCGCTCCGGTGGCCTTAATGTGACACTCCAGATTGGATCGGGTTAAAAAATTGTTTTATTGTTTTAACATGTGGTACACTAAAATCTATGGTTACTATTTTATGATGGCACCGACTTAACAGTGACGGCTTATGGATTTGTATCACTGTATAAATTGTATCTTGGAGATACAGATTTGTAATGTACAACTCTGATCAAGCTGGAAATTGTTTATGACCCTAATGTGACTCTTAGCTAGGCTCTTCGACACTCAGATCATTCTCGGGTAGGCCCAATAGCCCTAAGATGTGTTCTAAGTAGGCCCGTGGCCCCAAACTTTTTTAGGTAGACTATCAGGCCCTAAGATGTTCCCTTAGGTCTTTATATGATTGTTTTAAATACAAGTTTAAAAAGCTCCACTACATTATGATTTCTGAGATTTATTGAACTATCATTTGATTAGTGTACCTATTATGATTTTATCGTACTTTTGGAACACATTAGACATCCTATTCGACCTTATGAAACCGTGATACCATGAAAACTTCTTATGAACTGAGATCTTTATAGCTTCTACTTGATGAACTACCATTGGAACCCTAGATTATTCCGAAAACCGGTATATGTCTGATTCAATAAGGAAAATTGTATGGCTTTAAATTTATCTGCATGTCCTATGGCATCACCTGGTAGTTATGAATTACAGAGCTTTCCGAAGCTCACTCCATTACTCACCATTGCAGGTTAAAAGAATTGTACCAATGCAGCTATCGACATCAATAAGGGAGTTTTTCAGGCATTGCTTGCAGAGTATGATACATGTGATTAGGGGGCTTGTAATTTTATTTTGTTTTATATGAGTCTGAAAATCTATTTTATTTCAAATAATGATAACTTTTATTTTGTACTCATAAATAATTTTATAACTTTACAAGCTTTAAGAAAAGTTTTAAATTTTCTGTTATTTTTACGATGAGTCACTCCGGTGTCCCTAATGTGGTACACTAAAATCTATGGTTACTGTTTTATGGATGCACCGACTTAACAATGATGGCTTATGGATTTGTATCACTGTATAAAATATATCTTGGAGATACAGAATTGTAAAGTAGAGCTCTGATCAAGTTGGAAAATTTTTATGGACCTAATGTGACTCTTAGGTAGGATCTTCGGACCTTTGATCATTCTTGGGTAGGCCCTGTGGCCCTAAGATGTGTTCTTAGTAGGCCCCGTGGCTCTGAAATTTCTTGGGTAGGCTCTCAGGCCCTAAGATGTTCCCTTAGGTCTTTATACGATGGATTTAAATACTAGTTTAAAAAGCTCCACTACAGTATGATTTCTGAGATTTATTGAACTATCATTTGATTAGTGTACCTATGATGATTTTATCGTACTGTTGGAACACATTAGACATCCTATTCGACATTATGAAGCCGTGATACCATGAATACTTCTTATGAACTGAGATCTTTATAGCTTCTTCTTGATGAACTACCATTGAAACCCTAGATTATTCTGAAAACCGGTAATTTAATAAGGAAAATTATATGGATTTCAATTTATCTGTATATCCTATAGCATCACCTGGTAGTTCTGTATTACAGATCTTTCCGAAGCTCACTCTATTACTGACCATTGTAGGTTAAATGAATTGTACCAGTGCAGCTATCGACATCAATAAGGGAGTTTTTTCGGCGTTGCTTGCAGAGTATGGTACATGTGATTAGGGGGCATCTAATTGTATTTTTTTATATTTGTGTCTGAAAATCTATTTTATTTCAAATACTGATAACTTTTATTTTGTACTAATAAATAATTTTATGAGTTTACAAGTTTTAAGAAAAGTTTTAAATTTTCCGTTATTTTTACGGTGGGACGCTCTAGTGGCCCTAATGTGACACACCAGATCAGATTGGGTTAAAATTTGTTTTATTGTTTTAACATGTGGTACACTGAAATCTATGGTTAGTATTTTTTGGATGCACCGACTTAACAGTGATGGCTTATGGATTTGTATCACTGTATAAGCTGTATCTTGGAGATACAAAATTGTAAAGTACAACTCTGATCAAGCTGGAGAATTTTTATGAACATCATGTGACTCTTAGATAGGCTCTACGACCCTGAGATCATTCTCGGGTAGACCCTGCGGCCCTAAGATGTGTTCTTAGGTAGGCCCCGTGGCCCCAAACTTTCTTGGGTAGGGTCTCAGGCCCTAAGATGTTCCCTTGGATTAACTCTTTATACGATGGTTTTAAATATGAGTTTAAAAAGTTCCACTATAGTATGATTTCTAAGATTTATTGAACTATCATTTGATTAGTGTACCTATTATGATTTTATCGTACTGTTAGAACACACTAGACATCCTATTCGACCTTATGAAACTGTGATACCATGAATGCTTATTATTAACTGAGATCTTTATAGCTTCTACTTGATAAACTACCATTGGAACCTCAGATTATTTCAAAAACTGGTATATGTCTGATTCAATAAGGAAATTTATATGGCTTTCAAATTATTTGCATGTCCTATAGAATCACATGGTAGTTCTATATTGCAGAGCTTTCCGAAGCTCACTTTATTACTCACCATTGCAGGTTAAAAAAAATGTACCAGTGTAGCTATCGACATCAATAAGGGAGTTTTTCTGGCGTTGCTTGCAGAGTATGGTACATGTGATTGGGGGTATTTAATTGTATTTTGTTTTATATATGAGTCTGAAAATCTGTTTTATTTCAAATAATGATATCTTTTATTTTGTACTCATAAATAATTTTATGAGTTTAAAAGTTTTAAGAAAATTTTTAAATTTTTCGCTATTATTATGGTGAGTCACTCCGGTGGCCCTAATATGACACTCTAGATTAGATCGGGTTAAAAAAATTGTTTTATTATTTTAACACGTGGTACTCTGAAATCTATGGTTACTGTTTTTTGGATGCACAGACTTAACGGTGATGGCTTATGGATTTGTATTACTATATAAACTGTATCTTGGAGATATAGATTTGTAAAGTATAGCTCTGATCAAGATGGAAAATTTTTCTGGACCTAATGTGACTCTTAGGAAGGCTCTTCGGCCCTCAGATCATTCTCGGGTAGGCCCTGTGGCCCTAAGATGTGTTCTTAGTAGGCCCCGTGGCTCCGAACTTTCTTGGGTAGGCTCTCAGGCCCTAAGATATTCCCTTAGGTCTTTATACAATGGTTTTAAATACGAGTTTAAAAAGCTCCACTACAGTATGATTTCTGAGATTTATTAAACTATCATTTGATTAGTGTACCTATTATGATTTTATCATACTGTTGGAACACATTAGACATCATATTCGACTTTATGAAGCCATGATAACATGAATGCTTCTTAGGAACTGAGATCTTTATAGCTTCTATTTGATGAACTACCATTGGAACCCTAGATTATTCTGAAAATCGGTAATTTAATAAGGGAAATTATATGGCTTTCAATTTATCTATATGTCCTATAGCATCACCTGGTAGTTTTGTATTACAGAGCTTTCCGAAGCTCACTCTATTACTGAACATTGCAGGTTAAAAGAATTGTACCAGTGCAGCTATCGACATCAATAAGGGAGTTTTTCCGGCGTTGCTTGCAGAGTATGGCACATGTGATTAGGGGGCAAGTAATTGTATTTTGTTTTATATATGAGTCTGAAAATCTATTTTATTTCAAATACGGATAACTTTTATTTTGTACGCATAAATAATTTTATGAGTTTAAAAGTTTTAAGAAAATTTTTAAATTTTCCGCTATTTTTACGGTGAGTCGCTCCGGTGGCCTTAATGTGACACTCCATATCGGATCGGGTTAAAAAAATTGTTTTATTGTTTTAATACGTGGTACTCTGAAATCTATGGTTACTATTTTTTTGTTGCCCCGACTTAACGATGATGGCTTATGGATTTGTATGACTGTATGAACTGTATCTTAGAGATATAGATTTGTAAAGTATAGCTCTGATCAAGATGGAAATTTTTTATGGACCTAATGTGACTTTTAGGTAGGCTCTTCGGCCCTCAGATTATTCTCGGGAAGGCCCTGTGGCCCTAAGATGTGTTCTTAGTAGGCCCCGTGGCTCCGAACTTTCTTGGGTAGGCTCTCAGGCCCTAAGATGTTCCCTTAGGTCTTTATACGATGGTTTTAAATACGAGTTTAAAAAGCTCCACTACAGTATGATTTCTGAGATTTATTGAACTATCATTTGATTAGTGTACCTATTATGATTTTATCGTACTATTGGAACACATTAGACATCATATTCGACCTTATGAAGCCATGATACTATGAATGCTTCTTATGAACTAAGATCTTTATAGCTTATACTTGATGAACTACTGTTGGAACCCTAGATTATTCTGAAAGCCGGTAATTTAATAAGGAAAATTATATGGCTTTCAATTTATCTATATGTCCTATAGCATCACCTCGGTAGTTTTGTATTACAGAGCTTTCCGAAGCTCACTCTATTACTGACCATTGCAGGTTAAAAGAATTGTACCAGTGCAGCTATCGACATCAATAAGGGAGTTTTTCTGGCGTTACTTGCAGAGTATGGCACATGTGATTAGGGGGCATGTAATTGTATTTTGATTAATATATGAGTCTGAAAATCTGTTTTATTTCAAATAATGATAACTTTTATTTTGTACGCATAAATAATTTTATGAGTTTAAAAGTTTTAAGAAATTTTTTAAATTTTCTGCTATTTTTATGGTGAGTTGCTCCGGTGGCCCTAATGTGACACTCTAGATCAGATCGGGTTAAAAAAATTGTTTTATTGTTTTAATACGTGGTACTCTGAAATCTATGGTTACTATTTTTTGGATGCCCCGACTTAACGATGATGGCTTATGGATTTGTATGACTGTATAAACTGTATCTTGGAGATATAGATTTGTAAAGTATAGCTCTGATCAAGATGGAAAATTTTTATGGTCCTAATGTGACTCTTAGGTAGGCTCTTCGGCCCTCAGATCATTCTCGGGTAGGCCCTGTGGCCCTAAGATGTGTTCCTAGTAGGCCCCGTGGCTCCGAACTTTCTTGGGTAGGCTCTAAGGCCCTAAGATGTTCCCTTAGGTCTTTATACGATGGTTTTAAATACGAGTTTAAAAAGCTCCACTACAGTATGATTTGTGAGATTTATTGAACTATCATTTGATTAGTGTACCTATTATGATTTTATCGTACTGTTGGAACACATTAGACATCATATTCAACCTTATGAAGCCATGATACCATGAATGCTTCTTATGAACTGAGATCTTTATAGCTTCTACTTGATGAACTACCGTTGGAACCCTAGATTATTCTGAAAACCAGTAATTTAATAAGGAAAATTATATGGCTTTCAATTTATCTATATGTCCTATAGCATCACCTGATAGTTTTGTATTACAGAGCTTTCCGAAGCTCACTCTATTACTGACCATTGCAGGTTAAAAGAATTGTACAAGTGCAGCTATCGACATCAATAAGGGAGTTTCTCCGGCGTTGCTTGCAGAGTATGGTACATGTGATTAGGGGGCATGTAATTGTGTTTTGTTTTATATATGATTATGAAAATCTATTTTATTTCAAATACTGATAACTTTTATTTTGTACTCATAAATAATTTTATGAGTTTACAAGTTTTAAGAAAATTTTAAAATTTCCGCTATTTTTACGGTGAGTCGCTCCGGTGGCCCTAATGTGACACTCCATATCGGATCGGGTTAAAAAAATTATTTTATTGTTTTAACATGTGGTACACTGAAATCTATGGTTACTGTTTTATGGCTTATGTATTTGTATCACTGTATAAACTATATCTTGGAGATACAGAATTGTAAAGTACAGCTCTGATCATGTTGGAAAATTTTTATGGACCTAATGTGACTCTTAGGTAGGATCTTCGGACCTCAGATCATTCTCGGGTAGGCCCTGTGGCCCTAAGATGTGTTCTTAGTAGGCCCCGTGGCTCCGAACTTTCTTGGGTAGGCTCTTAGACCCTAAGATTTTCCCTTAGGTCTTTATACGATGGTTTTAAATACGAGTTTAAAAAGATCCCCTACAATATGATTTCTGAGATTTATTGAACTATCATTTGATTAGTGTACCTATTATGATTTTATCGTACTGTTGGAACACATTAGACATCATATTCGACCTTATGAAGCCATGATACCATGAATGCTTCTTATGAACTGAGATCTTTATAGCTTATACTTGATGAACTACTGTTGGAACCCTATATTATTCTGAAAGCCGGTAATCTAATAAGGAAAATTATATGGCTTTCAATTTATCTATATGTCCTATAGCATCACCTTGGTAGTTTTGTATTACAGAGCTTTCCGAATCTCACTCTATTACTGACCATTGCAGGTTAAAAGAATTGTACCAGTGCAGCTATCGACATCAATAAGGGAGTTTTTCTGGCGTTACCTGCAGAGTATGGCACATATGATTAGGGGGCATGTAATTGTATTTTGTTTTATATATGAGTCTGAAAATCTGTTTTATTTCAAATAATGATAACTTTTATTTTGTACGCATAAATAATTTTATGAGTTTAAAAGTTTTAAGAAATTTTTTAAATTTTCCGCTATTTTTATGGTGAGTTGCTCCGGTGGCCCTAATGTGACACTCTAGATCAGATCGGGTTAAAAAATTGTTTTATTGCTTTAATACGTGGTACTCTTAAATCTATGGTTACTATTTTTTGGATGCCCCGACTTAACGATGATGGCTTATGGATTTGTATGACTGTATAAACTGTATCTTGGAGATATAGATTTGTAAAGTATAGCTCTGATCAAGATGGAAAATTTTTATGGTCCTAATGTGACTCTTAGGTAGGCTCTTCAGCCCTCAGATCATTCTCGGGTAGGCCCTGTGGCCCTAAGATGTGTTCTTAGTATGCCCCGTGGCTCCGAACTTTCTTGGGTAGGCTCTAAGGCCCTAAGATGTTCCCTTAGGTCTTTATACGATGGTTTTAAATACGAGTTTAAAAAGCTCCACTACAGTATGATTTCTGAGATTTATTGAACTATCTTTTGATTAGTGTACCTATTATGATTTTATCGTACTGTTGGAACACATTAGACATCATATTCGACCTTATGAAGCCGTGATACCATGAATGCTTCTAATGAACTGAGATCTTTATAGCTTCTACTTGATGAACTACCGTTGGAACCCTAGATTATTCTGAAAACCGGTAATTTAATAAGGAAAATTATATGGCTTTCAATTTATCTATATGTCCTATAGCATCACCTGGTAGTTTTGTATTACAGAGCTTTCCGAAGCTCACTCTATTACTGACCATTGTAGGTTAAAAGAATTGTACAAGTGCAGCTATCGACATCAATAAGGGAGTTTCTCCGGCGTTGCTTGCAGAGTATGGTACATGTGATTAGGGGGCTTGTAATTGTATTTTGTTTTATATATGATTCTGAAAATCTATTTTATTTCAAATACTGATAACTTTTATTTTGTACTCATAAATAATTTTATGAGTTTACAAGTTTTAAGAAAATTTTAAAATTTCCGCTATTTTTACGGTGAGTCGCTCCGGTGGCCCTAATGTGACACTCCATATCGGATCGGGTTAAAAAAATTATTTTATTGTTTTAACATGTGGTACACTGAAATCTATGGTTACTGTTTTATGGCTTATGTATTTGTATCACTGTATAAACTATATCTTGGAGATACATATTTGTAAAGTACAGCTCTGATCATGTTGGAAAATTTTTATGGACCTAATGTGACTCTTAGGTAGGATCTTCGGACCTCAGATCATTCTCGGGTAGGCCCTGTGGCCCTAAGATGTGTTCTTAGTAGGCCCCGTGGCTCCGAACTTTCTTGGGTAGGCTCTCAGGCCCTAAGATGTTCCCTTAGGTCTTTATACGATGGTTTTAAATACGAGTTTAAAAAGCTCCCCTACAATATGATTTCTGAGATTTATTGAACTATCATTTGATTAGTGTACCTATTATGATTTTATCGTACTGTTGGAACACATTAGACATCATATTCGACCTTATGAAGCCAAGATACCATGAATGCTTCTTATGAACTGAGATCTTTATAGCTTATACTTGATGAACTACTGTTGGAACCCTAGATTATTCTGAAAGCCGTAATCTAATAAGGAAAATTATATGGCTTTCAATTTATCTATTTGTCCTATAGCATCACCTTGGTAGTTTTGTATTACAGAGCTTTCCGAAGTTCACTCTATTACTGACCATTGCAGGTTAAAAGAATTGTACCAGTGCAGCTATCGACATCAATAAGGGAGTTTTTCTGGCGTTACCTGCAGAGTATGGCACATGTGATTAGGGGGCATGTAGTTGTATTTTGTTTTATATATGAGTCTGAAAATCTGTTTTATTTCAAATAATGATAACTTTTATTTTGTTCGCATAAATAATTTTATGAGTTTAAAAGTTTTAAGAAATTTTTTAAATTTTCCGCTATTTTTATGGTGAGTCGCTCCAGTGGCCCTAATGTGACACTCTAGATCAGATTGGGTTAAAAAAATTGTTTTATTGTTTTAATACGTGGTACTCTGAAATCTATGGTTACTGTTTTTTGGATGCCCCGACTTAACGATGATGGCTTATGGATTTGTATGACTGTATAAACTGTATCTTGGAGATATAGATTTGTAAAGTATAGCTCTGATCAAGATGGAAAATTTTTATGGACCTAATGTGACTCTTAGGTAGGCTCTTCGGCCCTCAGATCATTTTCGGGTAGGCCCTGTGGCTCTAAGATGTGTTCTTAGTAGGCCCCGTGGCTCCGAACTTTCTTGGGTAGGCTCTCAGGCCCTAAGATGTTCCCTTAGGTCTTTATACGATGGTTTTAAATACGAGTTTAAAAAGCTCCACTACAGTATGATTTCTGAGATTTATTGAACTATCATTTTATTAGTGTACCTATTATGATTTTATCGTACTGTTAGAACACATTAGACATCATATTCGACCTTATGAAGCCGTGATACCATGAATGTTTCTTATGAACTGAGATCTTTATAGCTTCTACTTGATGAACTACCGTTGGAACCCTAGATTATTCTGAAAACCGGTAATTTAATAAGGAAAATTATATGGCTTTCAATTTATCTATATGTCCTATAGCATCACCTGGTAGTTTTGTATTACAGAGCTTTCCGAAGCTCACTCTATTACTGACCATTGCAGGTTAAAATAATTGTACAAGTGCAGCTATCGACATCAATAAGGGAGTTTCTCCGGCGTTGCTTGCAGAGTATGGTACATGTGATTAGGGGGCTTGTAATTGTATTTTGTTTTATATATGATTATGAAAATCTATTTTATTTCAAATACTGATAACTTTTATTTTGTACTCATAAATAATTTTATGAGTTTACAAGTTTTAAGAAAATTTTAAAATTTCCGCTATTTTTACGGTGAGTCGCTCCGGTGCCCCTAATGTGACACTCCATATCGGATCGGGTTAAAAAATTATTTTATTGTTTTAACATGTGGTACACTGAAATCTATGGTTACTGTTTTATGGCTTATGTATTTGTATCACTGTATAAACTATATCTTGAAGATACAGAATTGTAAAGTACAGCTCTGATCATGTTGGAAAATTTTTATGGACCTAATGTGACTCTGAGGTAGGATCTTCGGACCTCAGATCATTCTCGGGTAGGCCCTGTGGCCCTAAGATGTGTTCTTAGTAGGCCCCGTGGCTCCGAACTTTCTTGGGTAGGCTCTCAGGCCCTAAGATGTTCCCTTAGGTCTTTATACGATGGTTTTAAATACGAGTTTAAAAAGCTCCATTACAGTATGATTTCTGAGATTTATTGAACTATCATTTTATTAGTGTACCTATTATGATTTTATCGTACTGTTAGAACACATTAGACATCATATTCGACCTTATGAAGCCGTGATACCATGAATGTTTCTTATGAACTGAGATCTTTATAGCTTTTACTTGATGAACTACCGTTGGAACCCTAGATTATTCTGAAAACCGGTAATTTAATAAGGAAAATTATATGGCTTTCAATTTATCTATATGTCCTATAGCATCACCTGATAGTTTTGTATTTCAGAGCCTTCCAAAGCTCACTCTATTACTGACCATTACAGGTTAAAAGAATTGTACCAGTGCAGCTATCGAGATCAATAAGGGAGTTTTTCCGCCGTTACTTGCAGAGTATAATACATGTGATTAGGGGGCTTGTAATTGTATTTTGTTTTATATATGAGTCTGAAAATCTGTTTTATTTCAAATACTAATAACTTTTATTTTGTACTCATAAATAATTTTATGAGTTTACAAGTTTTACGAAAATTTTAAATTTTTCGCTATTTTTACGGTGAGTCACTCCGGTGGCCCAAATGTGACACTCCAGATTGGATCGGGTTAAAAAAATGTTTTATTGTTTTAACAAGTGGTACACTGAAATCTATGGTTACTGTTTTATGGATGCATCGACTTAAAAGTGATGGCTTATGGATTTGTATCACTATATAAATTGTATCTTGGAGATATAGATTTGTAATGTACAGCTCTGATCAAGCTGGAAAAATTTTATGAACCTAATGTGACTCTTAGGTAGGCTGTTCGGCCCTCAGATCATTCTCGGGTAGGCCTGTAACCCTAAGATGTGTTTTAAGTAGGCCCCGTATCCCCGAACTTTCTTGGGTAGGCTCTCAGGCCCTAAGATGTTCCCTTAGGTCTTTATACGATGGTTTTAAATACGAGTTTAAAAAACTCCACTACAGTATGATTTCTCAGATTTATTGAACTATCATTTGATTAGTGTACCTATTATGAATTTATCGTACTGTTGGAACACATTAGACATCCTTTTCGACCTTATGAAACCGTGATACCATGAATGCTTCTTATGAACTGAGATCTTTATAACTTCTACTTGATGAACTACCATTGGAACCCTAGATTATTCTGAAAACAAGTATATGTCTAATTCAATAAGGAAAATTATATGGCTTTCAATTTATCTGCATGTCCTATAGCATCACCTGGTAGTTATGTATTACAGAGCTTTCCGAAGTTCACTCCATTACTGACCATTGCAGGTTAAAATAATTGTAACAATGCAGCTATCGACATCAATAAGGGAGTTTTTCAACCGTTGCTTGCAGAGTATGGTACATGTGATTAGGGGGCTTGTAATTGTATTTTGTTTTATATATGAGTCTAAAAATCTATTTTATTTCAAATACTGATAACTTTTATTTTGTTCTCATAAAAAGTTTTGAGTTTACAAGCTTTAAGAAAAGTTTTAAATTTTTCATTATTTTTACGGTGAGTCACTCCGGTGGACCTAATGTGACACTCCAGATCAGATTGGGTTAAAAAAATTATTTTATTGTTTTAACATGTGGTACACTAAAATCTATGGTTACTGTTTTATGGATGCACCGACTTAACAGTGATGGCTTATGGATTTGTATCATTGTATAAACTATACCTTGGAGAAACAGATTTGTAAAGTACAGCTCTGATCAAGCTGGAAAATTTTTATGGACCTAATGTGACACTTAGGTAGGATCTTCGGACCTCAGATCATTCTCGGGTAGGCCATGTGGCACTAAGATGTGTTCTTAGTAGGCCCTGTGGCTCCGAACTTTCTTGGGTAGGCTCTTTGGCCCAAAGATGTTCCCTTAGGTCTTTATACGATGGTTTTAAATACGAGTTTAAAAAGCTCCACTACAGTATGATTTATGAGATTTATTGAACTATCATTTGATTAGTGTACCTATTATGATTTTATCATACTGTTGGAACACATTAGACATCCTATTCGACCTTATTAAGCCGTGATACCAAGAATGCTTCTTATGAACTGAGATCTTTATAGCTTCTGCTTGATGAACTACCATTGGAACCCTAGATTATTCTGAACACCGATAATTTAATATAGAAAATTATATGGATTTCAATTTATCTACATGTCCTATAGAATCACATTGTAGCTCTATATTGCAGAGCTTTCCGAAGCTCACTTTATTACTCACCATTGTAGGTTAAAAGAATTGTACCAGTGCAGCTATCGACATCAATAAGGGAGTTTCTCCGGCGTTGCTTGCAGAGTATGGTACATGTGATTAGGGGGCATGTAATTGTATTTTGTTTTATATATGAGTCTGAAAATCTGTTTTATTTCAAATAATGATAACTTTTATTTTCTACGCATAAATAATTTTATGAGGTTAAAATTTTTATGAAAAGTTTTAAATTTTCCGCTATTTTTATGGTGAGTCGTTACGGTGGCCCTAATGTGACACTCTGGATCAGATCGGGTTAAAAAAATTGTTTTATTGTTTTAACACATGGTACTCTGAAATGTATGATTACTATTTTTTGGATGCACCGACTTAACGGTGATGGCTTATGGATTTGTATCACTGTATAAACTCTATCTTGTAGATATAGATTTGTAAAGTATAGCTCTGATCAAGATGGAAAATTTTTATGGACCTAATGTGACTCTTAGGTAGGTTCTTCGGCCCTCAGATCATTCTCGGGTAGGCCTTGTGGCCCTCAGATGTGTTCTTAGTAGGCCCCGTGGCTCCGAACTTTCTTGGATAGGCTCTCAGGCCCTAAGATGTTCCCTTAGGTCTTTATACGATGGTTTTAAATACGAGTTTAAAAAGCTCCACTATAGTATGATTTCTGAGATTTATTGAACTATCATTTGATTAGTGTACCTATTAGATTTTATCGTACTGTTGGAACACATTAGACATCCTATTCGACCTTATGAAGCCTTGATACCATGAATGCTTCTTATGAACTGAGATCTTTATAGCTTCTACTTGATGAACTACCGTTAATTTATCTATATGTCTTATAGCATCACCTGGTAGTTTTGTATTACAGAGCTTTCCGAAGCTCACTCTAATTCTGACAATTGCAGGTTAAAAGAATTGTACCAGTACAACTATCGACATCAATAAGGGATTTTTTCCGGCGTTGCTTGTAGAGTATGGTACATGTGATTAGGGGTCTTGTAATTGTATTTTGTTTAATATATGAATCTGAAAATATGTTTTATTTCAAATAATGATAACTTTTATTTTGTACGCATAAATAATTTTATGAGTTTAAAAGTTTTAAGAAAAGTTTTAAATTTTTCGCTATTTTTATGGTGAGTCGCTCCGGTGGCCCTAATGTGACACTCTAGATCAGATCGGGTTAAAAAAATTGTTTTATTGTTTTAACACATGGTACTCTGAAATGTCTGATTACTGTTTTTTGGATGCACCGACTTAACGGTGATGGCTTATGGATTTGTATCACTGTATAAACTGTATCTTGTAGATATAGATTTGTAAAGTATAGCTCTGATCTAGCTGGAAAATTTTTATGAACCTAATGTGACTCTTAGGTAGGCTATTCGGCCCTCAGATCATTCTCGGGTAGGCCCTGTAGCCCTAAGATGTGCTTTAAGTAGGCCCCGTGGCCCCGAACTTTCTTAGATAGGCTCTAAGGCCCTAAGATGTTCCCTTAGGTCTTTATACTATGGTTTTAAATACGAGTTTAAAAAGCTCCACTACAGTAAGATTTCTGAGATTTATTGAACTATCATTTGATTAGTGTACCTATTATGATTTTATCGTACTGTTGGAACATATTAGACATCCTATTCGACCTTATGAAATCGTAATACCATGAATGCTTCTTATGAACTGAGATCTTTATAGCTTCTACTTGATGAACTAGCATTGGAACCCTAGATTATTTCGAAAACCAGTATATGTCTGATTCAATAAGGAAAATTATATTTTTCAATTTATCTGCATGTCCTATGGCATCCCCTGGTAGTTATGTATTACAGAGCTTTTCGAAGCTCACTGCATTACTCACCATTGCAGGTTAAAATAATTGTACCAATGCAGCTATCGACATCAATAAGGGAGTTTTTTCAGGCGTTGCTTGCAGAGTATGGTACATGTGATTAGGGGGCTTGTAATTGTATTTTGTTTTATATATGAGTCTGAAAATCAATTTTATTTCAAATACTGATAACTTTCATTTTGTACTCATAAATAATTTTATGAGTTTACAAGCTTTAAGAAAAGTTTTAAATTTTCCTTTATTTTTACGGTGAGTCACTCCGGTGGCCCTAATGTGACAATCCATATCGGATCGGGTTAAAAAAATTGTTTTATTGTTTTAACATATGGTACACTGAAATCTATGGTTACTGTTTTATGGATGCACCGACATAACAATGATGGCTTATGGATTTGTATCACTGTATAAACTATATCTTGGAGATACAGAATTGTAAAGTACAGCTCTGATCAAGTTGGAAAATTTTTATGGACCTAATGTGACTCTTAGGTAGGATCTTCGGACCTCAGATCATTCTCGGGTAGGCCCTGTGGCCCTAAGATGTGTTCTTAGTAGGCCCCATGGCTCAGAACTTTCTTAGGTAGGCTCTTAGGCCCTAAGATGTTCCCTTAGGTCTTTATACGATGGTTTTAAATACGAGTTTAAAAAGCTCCACTATAGTATGATTTATGAGATTTATTGAACTATCATTTGATTAGTGTACCGATATTGATTTTATCGTACTGTTGGAACACATTAGACATAATATTTGACCTTATGAAGCCGTGATACCATGAATGCTTCTTATGAACTGAGATCTTTATAGCTTCTACTTGATGAACTACCGTTGGAACCCTAGATTATTCTGAAAATCGATAATTTAATATGGAAAATTATATGGCTTTCAATTTATCTATATGTCCTATAGCATCACCTGGTAGTTTTATATTACAGAGCTTTCCAAAGCTCACTCTATTACTGACCATTACAGGTTAAAAGAATTGTACCAGTGCAGCTATCGCCATCAATAAGGGAGTTTTTCCGACGATGCTTGCAGAGTATGGTACATGTGATTAGGGGCTTGTAATTGTATTTTGATTTATATATGAGTCTGAAAATCTGTTTTATTTCAAATACTGATAACTTTTATTTTTTACTCATAAATAATTTTATGAGTTTACAGGTTTTAAGAAAATTTTAAATTTTCCGCTATTTTTACGGTGAGTCGCTCCGGTGGCCCTAATATGACACTCCAGATTGGATCGTGTTAAAAACTTGATTTATTTTTTAACATGTGATACACTGAAATCTATGGTTACTATTTTATGGATGCATCGACTTAACAGTGACGGCTTATGGATTTGTATCACTATATAAATTGTATCTTGGAGATACAGATTTGTAAAGTACAGCTCTGATCAAGCTGGAAAATTTATATGGACAAAATGTGACTCTTAGGTAGGCTCTTCGGCCCTCAGATCATTCTCGGGTAGGCCCTGTAGCTCTAAGATGTGTTCTTAGTAGGTCCCGTGGCCCCAAACTTTCTTGGGTAGGCTCTCAGGCCCTAAGATGTTCCCTTAGGTCTTTATACGATGGTTTTAAATACGAGCTTAAATAGCTCAACTACAGTATGATTTCTGAGATTTATTGAACTATCATTTGATTAGTGTACCTATTATGATTTTATTGTATTGTTGGAACACATTAGACATCCTATTCGACCTTATGAAACCGTGATACCATGAATGCTTCTTATGAAATGAGATCTTTATAGCTTCTACTTAATGAACTACCATTGGAACCCTAGATTATTCCGAAAATCGGTATATGTCTTGTTCAATAAGGAAAATTGTAGTTCTGTATTACAGAGCTTTCCGAAGCTCACTCTATTACTCACCATTGAAAGTTAAAAGAATTGTACCAGTGCAACTATCGACATTAATAAGGGAGTTTTTCCGGTGTTGCTTGCAGAGTATGGTACAAGTGATTAGGGGGAATGTAATTGTATTTTGTTTTATATATGAGTATGAAAATATGTTTTATTTCAAATGCTGATAACTTTTATTTTGTACTCATAAATAATTTTATGAGTTTACAAGTTTTAAGAAAAGTTTTAAATTTTCGGTTATTTCTATGGTGGGATGCTCCATTGGCCCTAATACGACACACCAGATCGGATCAGGTTAAAAAATTGTTTTATTGTTTTAACATGTGGTACACTGAAATCTATGGTTACTATTTTATGGATACACCGGCTTAACGGTGGTGATTTATGGATTTGTATCACTGTATAAACTGTATCTTGGAGATACAGATTTGTAAAATACAGCTCTGATCAAGCTAGAAAATTTTGATGGACCTAATTTGACTTTTAGGTAGGCTATGCGGCCAAGAGATTATTCTCGAGTAGGCCCTGCGGCCCTAAGATGTTCCCTTAGGTCTTTATACGATAGTTTTAAATACGAGTTTAAAAAGCTCCACTACAATATTATTTCTGAGATTTATTGAACTATCATTTGATTAGTGTACCTATTATGATTTTATCGTACTGTTGGAACACATTAGCCATCCTATTCGACCTTATGAAACTGTGATACCAAGAATGCTTCTTATGAACTGAGATCTTTATATCTTCTACTTGATGAACTACCATTGGAACCTTAGATTATTCCGAAAATCTTAGGGCCTGAATAACATGTGATACCATGAATGCTTCTTATGAAACCGCTATTTTTTTAACATGTGGTACACTGAAATCTATGGTTACTGTTTTATGGATGCACTGACTTAACAGAGATGGCTTATGGATTTGTATCACTGTATAAATTGTATCTTGCAGATCATTCTAGGGTAGGCCCTGTAGCCCTAAGATGTGTTCTTAGTAGGTCTCGTGGCCCCGAACTTTCTTGGGTAGGCTCTCAGGCCCTAAGATGTTCCCTTAGGTCTTTATACGATGGTCTTAAATACGAGCTTAAACAGCTCCACTACAGTATGATTTCTGAGATTTATTGAACTATCATTTGATTAGTGTACCTATTATGATTTTATTGTAATGTTGGAACACATTAGACATCATATTCAACCTTATGAAACCGTGATAACATGAATGCTTCTTATTAACTGGGATCTTTATAGCTTCTACTTGATGAACTACCATTGGAACACTAGATTATTCCTAAAATATGTCTTATTCAATAAGGAAAATTATATGGCTTTCAATTTATCTGCATGTCCTATAGCATCACCTGGTAGTTCTGTATTACAGATCTTTCTGAAGCTCACTCCATTACTCACCATTGCAGGTTAAAAGAATTGTACCAGTGTAGCTATTGACATCAATAAGGGAGTTTTTTCGGTGTTGCTTGCAGAGTATGGTACAAGTGATTAGGGGGAATGTAATTGTATTTTGTTTTATATATCAGTATGAAAATATATTTTATTTCAAATACTGATAACTTTTATTTTGTACTCATAAATAATTTTATGAGTTTACAAGTTTTAAGAAAAGTTTTAAATTTTCGGTTATTTCTATGGTGAGATGCTCCATTGGCCCTAATGCGACACACCAGATTGGATCGGGTTAAAAAATTGTTTTATTGTTTTAACATGTGGTACACTGAAATCTATGGTTACTATTTTATGGATACACCGGCTTAACGGTGGTGGTTTATGGATTTGTATCACTGTATAAACTGTATCTTGGAGATACAGATTTGTAAAATACAGCTCTGATCAAGCTAGAAAATTTTGATGGACCTAATTTGACTTTTAGGTAGGCTATGCGGCCAAGAGATTATTCTCGAGTAGGCCCTGCGGCCCTAAGATGTTCCCTTAGGTCTTTATACGATAGTTTTAAATACGAGTTTAAAAAGCTCCACTACAATATTATTTCTGAGATTTATTGAACTATCATTTGATTAGTGTACCTATTATGATTTTATCGTACTGTTGGAACACATTAGCCATCCTATTCGACCTTATGAAACTGTGATACCATGAATGCTTCTTATGAACTGAGATCTTTATATCTTCTACTTGATGAACTACCATTGGAACCTTAGATTATTCCGAAAATCGGTATATGTCTGATTCAATAAGGAAAATTATATGGCTTTCAGTTTATCTGCATGTCCTATAGCATCAACTGGTAGTTCTGTATTACTGAGCTTTCTAAAGCTCACTCCATTACTCACCATTGCAGATATTAACATCAATTAGGGAGTTTTTCCGGCGTTGCTTGCAAAGTATGGTACATGTGAGTTACTTCGGTGAGTCACTTCTGTGGCCCTAATGTGACACTCCAGATCGGATCGGGTTAAAAAATTGTTTTATTGTTTTAACATGTGGTATACTGAAATCTATGGTTACTGTTTTTTGGATGCACCGACTTAACGGTGATGGCTTAAGGATTTGTATCACTGTATAAACTGTATCTTGGAGATATAGATTTGTAAAGTATATCTCTGATCAAGCTGGAAAATTTTTACGGACCTAATGTGACTCTTAGGTAGGCTCTTCGGCCCTCAGATCATTCTCGGGTAGGCCCTGTAGCCCTAAGATGTGTTCTTATTAGGCCCCGTGGCTCTGAACTTTCATGGGTAGGCTCTCTGGCCCTAAGATGTTCCCTTAGGTCTTTATACGATGGTTTTAAATACGAGTTTAAAAATCTCCACTACAGTATGATTTCTGAGATTTATTGAACTATCATTTGATTTGTGTACCTATTATGATTTTATCGTACTGTTGGAACACATTAGACATCCTATTTGAACTTATGAAGCCGTGATACCATGAATGCTTCTTATGAACTGAGATCTTTATAGCTTCTACTTGATGAACTACCATTGGAACCCTAGATTATTATGAAAATCGGTAATTTAATAAGGAAAATTATATGGCTTTCAATTTTTCTGTATGTCCTATAGCATCACCTGGTAGTTCTGTATTACAGAGCTTTCCAAAGCTCACTCTATTACTAACCATTGCAAGTTAAAAGAATTCTACCAGTGCAGCTATCGACATCAATAAGGGAGTTTTTCTGGCTTAGCTTGCAGAGTATGGTACATGTGATTAGGAGGCTTGTAGTTGTATTTTGTTTTAAATATGAGTCTGAAAATCTATTTTATTTCAAATACTGATAACTTTTATTTTGTACTTATAAATAATTTTATGAGTTTACAAGTTTTAAGAAAAGTTTTAAATTTTCCGCTATTTTTACGGTGAGTCGCTCCGGTGGCCCTAATGTGATACTCCAGATCGGATCGGGTTCAAATTTTTTTTTATTGTTTTAACATGTGGCACACTGAAATCTATGGTTACTGTTTTATAGATGCACCAACTTAACAGTGATGGCTTATGTATTTGTATCACTGTATAAATTGTATCTTGGAGATACAGATTTGTAAAGTACAGTTCTGATAAAACTGGAAAATTTTTATGGACCTAATCTGACTCTTAGGTAGGCTATGCTGCCCTCAGATCATTCTCGGGTAGGCCATGTAGCTGTAAGATATGTTCTTAGTGGGCTCCGTGTCCCCAAACTTTCTTGGGTAGGCTCTCAGGCCCTAAGATGTTCCCTTAGTTCTTTATACGATGGTTTTAAATACGAGTTTAAAAAGCTTCACTAAAGTATGATTTCTGAGATTTATTGAACTGTCATTTGATTAGTGTACCTATTATTATTTTATCGTACTATTGGAACACACTAGACATCCTATTCGACCTTATGAAACCGTGATGCCATGAATGATTCTTATGAACTGATATCTTTATAGCTTCTACTTGATGAACTACCATTAGAACCCCAGATTATTCTAAATACCGATATATGTCTGATTTAATAAGGAAAATTATATGGCTTTCAATTTATTTGTATGTCCTATAGCATCAGCTGGTAGTTATGTATTACAGAGCTTTCCGAAGCTCACTCTATTACTCAACATTGCAGGTTAAAAGAATTGTACCAATGCAGCTATCGACATCAATAAGGGAGTTTTTCCGGCGTTGCTTGCAGAGTATGGTGCATGTGATTAGGGGGCTTGTAATTGTATTTTGTTTTATATATGAGTCTGAAAATCTATTTTATTTCAAATACTGATAACTTTTATTTTGTACTCATAAATAATTTTATGAGTGTACAAGCTTTAAGAAAAGTTTTAAATTTTTCGCTATTTTTACGGTGAGTAACTCTGGTGGCCCTTATGTGATACACTAGATCGGATCGGGTGTAAAAATTGTTTTATTGTTTTAACATGTGGTACACTGAAATCTATGGTTACTGTTTTATGGATGCACTGACTTAACAGAGATGGCTTATGGATTTGTATCACTGTATAAATTGTATCTTGCAAATCATTCTAGGGTAGGCCCTGTAGCCCTAAGATGTGTTCTTAGTAGGTCTCGTGGCCCCGAACTTTCTTGGGTAGGCTCTCAGGCCCTAAGATGTTCCCTTAGGTCTTTATACGATGGTCTTAAATGCGAGCTTAAACAGCTCCACTACAGTATGATTTCTGAGATTTATTGAACTATCATTTGATTAGTGTACCTATTATGATTTTATTGTAATGTTGGAACACATTAGACATCATATTCAACCTTATGAAACCGTGATAACATGAATGCTTCTTATTAACTGGGATCTTTATAGCTTCTACTTGATGAACTACCATTGGAACACTAGATTATTCCGAAAATATGTCTTATTCAATAAGGAAAATTATATGGCTTTCAATTTATCTGCATGTCCTATAGCATCACCTGGTAGTTCTGTATTACAGATCTTTCTGAAGCTCACTCCATTACGCACCATTGCAGGTTAAAAGAATTGTACCAGTGTAGCTATTGACATCAATAAGGGAGTTTTTTTGGTGTTGCTTGCAGAGTATGGTACAAGTGATTAGGGGGAATGTAATTGTATTTTATTTTATATATCAGTATGAAAATATGTTTTATTTCAAATACTGATAACTTTTATTTTGTACTCATAAATAATTTTATGAGTTTACAAGTTTTAAGAAAAGTTTTAAATTTTCGGTTATTTCTATGGTGAGATGCTCCATTGGCCATAATGCGACACACCAGATTGGATCGGGTTAAAAAATTGTTTTATTGTTTTAACATGTGGTACACTGAAATCTATGGTTACTATTTTATGGATACACCGGCTTAACGGTGGTGGTTTATGGATTTGTATCACTGTATAAACTGTATCTTGGAGATACAGATTTGTAAAATACAGCTCTGATCAAGCTAGAAAATTTTGATGGACCTAATTTGACTTTTAGGTAGGCTATGCGGCCAAGAGATTATTCTCGAGTAGGCCCTGCGGCCCTAAGATGTTCCCTTAGGTCTTTATACGATAGTTTTAAATACGAGTTTAAAAAGCTCCACTACAATATTATTTCTGAGATTTATTGAACTATCATTTGATTAGTGTACCTATTATGATTTTATCGTACTGTTGGAACACATTAGCCATCCTATTCGACCTTATGAAACTGTGATACCATGAATGCTTCTTATGAACTGAGATCTTTATATCTTCTACTTGATGAACTACCATTGGAACCTTAGATTATTCCGAAAATCGGTATATGTCTGATTCAATAAGGAAAATTATATGGCTTTCAGTTTATCTGCATGTCCTATAGCATCAACTGGTAGTTCTGTATTACTGAGCTTTCTAAAGCTCACTCCATTACTCACCATTGCAGATATTAACATCAAATAGGGAGTTTTTCCGGCGTTGCTTGCAAAGTATGGTACATGTGAGTTACTTCGGTGAGTCACTTCTGTGGCCCTAATGTGACACTCCAGATCGGATCGGGTTAAAAAATTGTTTTATTGTTTTAACATGTGGTATACTGAAATCTATGGTTACTGTTTTTTGGATGCACCGACTTAACGGTGATGGCTTAAGGATTTGTATCACTGTATAAACTGTATCTTGGAGATATAGATTTGTAAAGTATATCTCTGATCAAGCTGGAAAATTTTTACGGACCTAATGTGACTCTTAGGTAGGCTCTTCGGCCCTCAGATCATTCTCGGGTAGGCCCTGTAGCCCTAAGATGTGTTCTTATTAGGCCCCGTGGCTCTGAACTTTCATGGGTAGGCTCTCTGGCCCTAAGATGTTCCCTTAGGTCTTTATACGATGGTTTTAAATACGAGTTTAAAAATCTCCACTACAGTATGATTTCTGAGATTTATTGAACTATCATTTGATTTGTGTACCTATTATGATTTTATCGTACTGTTGGAACACATTAGACATCCTATTTGAACTTATGAAGCCGTGATACCATGAATGCTTCTTATGAACTGAGATCTTTATAGCTTCTACTTGATGAACTACCATTGGAACACTAGATTATTATGAAAACCGGTAATTTAATAAGGAAAATTATATGGCTTTCAATTTTTCTGTATGTCCTATAGCATCACCTGGTAGTTCTGTATTACAGAGCTTTCCAAAGCTCACTCTATTACTAACCATTGCAAGTTAAAAGAATTCTACCAATGCAGCTATCGACATCAATAAGGGAGTTTTTCTGGCTTAGCTTGCAGAGTATGGTACATGTGATTAGGAGGCTTGTAATTGTATTTTGTTTTAAATATGAGTCTGAAAATCTATTTTATTTCAAATACTGATAACTTTTATTTTGTACTTATAAATAATTTTATGAGTTTACAAGTTTTAAGAAAAGTTTTAAATTTTCCGCTATTTTTACGGTGAGTCGCTCCGGTGGCCCTAATGTGATACTCCAGATCGGATCGGGTTCAAAAAATTTTTTATTGTTTTAACATGTGGCACACTGAAATCTATGGTTACTGTTTTATAGATGCACCAACTTAACAGTTATGGCTTATGTATTTGTATCACTGTATAAATTGTATCTTGGAGATACAGATTTGTAAAGTACAGCTCTGATAAAACTGGAAAATTTTTATGGACCTAATCTGACTCTTAGGTAGGCTATGCTGCCCTCAGATCATTCTCGGGTAGGCCATGTAGCCGTAAGATGTGTTCTTAGTGGGCTCCGTGTCCCCAAACTTTCTTGGGTAGGCTCTCAGGCCCTAAGATGTTCCCTTAGTTCTTTATACGATGGTTTAAATACGAGTTTAAAAAGCTCCACTAAAGTATGATTTCTGAGATTTATTGAACTGTCATTTGATTAGTGTACCTATTATTATTTTATCGTACTATTGGAACACACTAGACATCCTATTCGACCTTATGAAACCGTGATGCCATGAATGATTCTTATGAACTGATATCTTTATAGCTTCTACTTGATGAACTACCATTAGAACCCCAGATTATTCTGAATACCGATATATGTCTGATTTAATAAGGAAAATTATATGGCTTTCAATTTATTTGTATGTCCTATAGCATCAGCTGGTAGTTATGTATTACAGAGCTTTCCGAAGCTCACTCTATTACTCAACATTGCAGGTTAAAAGAATTGTACCAATGCAGCTATCGACATTAATAAGGGAGTTTTTCCGGCGTTGCTTGCAGAGTATGGTGCATGTGATTAGGGGGCTTGTAATTGTATTTTGTTTTATATATGAGTCTGAAAATCTATTTTATTTCAAATACTGATAACTTTTATTTTGTACTCATAAATAATTTTATGAGTGTACAAGCTTTAAGAAAAGTTTTAAATTTTCCGCTATTTTTACGGTGAGTAACTCTGGTGGCCCTTATGTGATACACTAGATCGGATCGGGTGTAAAAATTGTTTTATTGTTTTAACATGTGGTACACTGAAATCTATGGTTACTGTTTTATGGATGCACTGACTTAACAGAGATGGCTTATGGATTTGTATCACTGTATAAATTGTATCTTGCAGATCATTCTAGGGTAGGCCCTGTAGCCCTAAGATGTGTTCATAGTAGGTCTCGTGGCCCCGAACTTTCTTGGGTAGGCTCTCAGGCCCTAAGATGTTCCCTTAGGTCTTTATACGATGGTCTTAAATACGAGCTTAAACAGCTCCACTACAGTATGATTTCTGAGATTTATTGAACTATCATTTGATTAGTGTACCTATTATAATTTTATTGTAATGTTGGAACACATTAGACATCCTATTCGACCTTATGAAACCGTGATAACATGAATGCTTCTTATTAACTGAGATCTTTATAGCATCTACTTGATGAACTACCATTGGAACCCTAGATTATTCCGAAAATATGTCTTATTCATTAAGGAAAATTATATGGCTTTCAATTTATTTGCATGTCATATAGCATCACCTGGTAGTTCTGTATTACAGATCTTTCTGAAGCTCACTCCATTACTCATCATTGCAGGTTAAAAGAATTGTACCAGTGTAGCTATTGACATCAATAAGGGAGTTTTTCTGGAATTGCTTGCAAAGTATGGTACATGTGATTAGGGGGCATGTAATTGTATTTTGTTTTATACATGAGTCTGAAAATCTATTTTATTTCAAATACTGATAACTTTTATTTTGTACTCATAAATTATTTTATGAGTTTACAAGCTTTTAGAAAAGTTTTAAATTTTCAGCTATTTTTATGGTGAGTCACTCCGGTGGCCCTAATGAGACACTCCTGATCAGATCAGGTTAAAAGAATTGTTTTATTGTTTTAACATGTGGTACACTGAAATCTATGGTTACTATTTTATGGATGCACCGACTTAACAGTGATGGCTTACGGATTTGTATCACTGTATAAAGTGTATCTTGGGGATACATATTTGTAAAGTATAACTCTGATCAAGCTGGGAAATATTTATTGACCTAATGTGACTTTTAGGTAGGCTATGCGGTCTTAAGATCATTCTAGGGTAGGCCAGTGGCCCTAAGATGTTTTCTTAGGTAGGCCCCATGGCCACGAACTTTCTTGGGTAGGCTCTCAGGCCCTCAGATGTTCCTTTAGTTCTTTATACAATGGTTTTAAATACGAATTTAAAAAGCTCCACTAAAGTATGATTTCTGAGATTTATTGAACTATCATTTGATCAGTGTACCTATTATTATTTTATCGTACTGTTGGAACACACTAGACATCCTATTCGACCTTATGAAACCTTGATACCATGAATGCTACTTATGAACTGAGATCTTTATAGCATCTACTTGATGAACTACCATTGGAACCCCATGTTATTCCGAATATCGGTATATGTCTGATTTAATAAGGAAAATTATATGGCTTTCAATTTATCTGCATGTCCTATAACATCAGCTGGTAGTTATGTATTACAGAGCTTTCCGAATCTCACTCCATTACTTACCATTGTAGGTTAAAAGAATTGTACCAATGCAGCTATCGACATCAATAAGGGAGTTATACCGGCGTTGCTTGCAGAGTATGGTACATGTGATTAGGGGGCTTGTAATTGTATTTTATTTTATATATGAGTCTGAAAATCTATTTAATTTCTAATAATGATAACTTTTATTTTGTACTCATTAATAATTTTATGAGTTTAGAAGCTTTAAGAAAAATTTTAAATTTTTTTACGGTGAGTCACTCTGGTGGCCCTAATGTGATACTCTAGATCAGATCGGGTGTAAAAATTGTTTTATTGTTTTAACATGTGGTACACTTAAATCTATGGTTACTGTTTTATGGATGCACCGACTTAACAGAGATGGCTTATGTATTTGTATCACTGTATAAATTGTATCTTGCAGATACAGATTTGTAAAGTACAGCTCTGATCAAGCTGAAAATTTTTTGTGGACCTAGTGTTACTCTTAGGTAGGCTCTTCGACCCTCAGATCATTCTAGGGTAGGCCCTGTAGCCCTAAGATGTGTTCTTAGGTAGGCCCCGTGGCCCCGAACTTTCTTGCATAGGCTCTCAGGCCCTAAGATGTTCCCTTAGGTCTTTATACGACGGTTTTAAATATGAGTTTAAAAAGCACCAATACAGTATGAATTCTGAGATTTATTGAACAATTATTTGATTTGTGTACATATTATGATTTTATCGTACCGTTGGAATAAACTAGACATCCTATTCGACCTTATAAAACCGTGATACCATGAATGCTTCTTATGAACTGAGATCTTTATAGCTTCTACTTGACGAACTACCATTGGAACCCCATATCATTCCAAAAATCGGTATATGTCTGATTCAATAAGGAAAATTATATGGCTTTCAATTTATCTGCATGTCTTATAGCATCACCTGGTAGTTTTGTATTACAAAGCTTTCCGAAACTCACTCCATTACTCACCATTGCAGGTTAAAAGAACTGTACCAAGGCAGCTATCGACATCAATAAGGGAGTTTTTCCAGCGTTACTTGCAGAGTATGGTACATGTGATTAGGGGGCATGTAATTGTTTTTTGTTTTATATATGGGTATGAAAATCTATTTTATTTCAAATACTGATAACTTTTATTTTGTACTCATAAATAACTTTATGAGTTAACAAGTTTTAAGAAAAGTTTTAAATTTTCCGCTATTTTTACGGTGAGTCGCTTTGGTGGCCCTAATGTGAGACTCTAGATCGGATCGGGTTAAAAAAATTGTTATATTGTTTTAACATGTGGTACACTGAAATCTATGGTTACTGTTTTATGGATGCACCGACTTAACGGTGGTGTCTTATGGATTTGTATCAATGTATAAATTGTATCTTGAAGATACATGTTTGTAAAGTACAGCTCTGAGCAAGCTGAAAAATTTTTATGGACCTAATGTGACTCTTAGGTAGGCTCTGCGGCGCTGAGATCATTCTCTGGTAAGACCTGTGGCCCTAAGATGTGTTCTTAGGTAGGCCCAGTGGCCCCGAACTTTCTTGGGTAGACTCTCAGTCCCTAAGATGTTCCCTTAGGTCTTTATACAATGGTTTAAATACGAATTTAAAAAGTTCCACTACAGTATGATTTCTGAGATTTATTGAACTATCAGTTGATTAATATACCTATTATGATTTTATCGTACTGTTGGAACACACTAGACATCCTATTCGAACTTATGAAACCGTGATACCATGAATGCTTCTTATTAACTGACATCTTTATAGCTTCTACTTGATGAACTACCATTGGAACCCGAGATTATTCTGAAAACTGGTATATGTCTGATTCAATAAGGAAAATTATATGGCTTTCAATTTATATGCATGTCCTATAGCATCACCTCGCAGTTCTGTATTACAGAGCTTTTCGAAGCTCACTCCATTACTCACCATTGCAGGTTAAAAGAATTGTACCAGTCCAGCTATCGACATCAACTAGGGAGTTTTTCTGGCGTTTCTTGCAAAGTATGGTACATGTGATTAGGGGGCATGTAATTGTATTTTGTTTTATATATGAGTCTGAAAATATGTTTTATTTAAAATAATGATAACTTTTATTTTGTACTCATAAATAATTTTATGAGTTTACAAGCTTTAAGAAAAGTTTTAACTTTTCCGCTATTTTTACACTGAGTAATTCCGGTGGCCCTAATGTGACACTCCAGATCGGATCGGGTTAAAAAATTTGTTTTATTATTTAACATAGTGTACACTAAAATCTATGGTTACTGTTTTATTGATGCACCGACTTAATAGTGATGGCTTACGGATTTTTATGACTGTATAAACTATATCTTGGAGATACAGATTTTTAAAGTACAGCTCTGATCAAGTTGGGAAATTTTTATGGACCTAATGTGACTCTTAGGTAGGCTCTTCGGCCCTCAGATCATTCTCGGGTTTGCCCTGTGACCCTAAGATGTGTTCTTAGTAGGCCCTGTGGCTCCGAACTTTCTTTTGTAGGCTCTCAGGCCCTAAGATGTTCCCTTAGGTGTTTATACGATGGTTTTAAATATGAGTTTAAAAAGCTCCACTACAGTATGATTTCTTAGAATTATTGAACTATCATTTAATTAGTGTACCTATTATGATCTTATCGTACTGTTGAAACACATTAGACATCCTATTCGGCCTTATGAAACAGTGATACCATGAATGCTTCTTATGAACTGAGATCTTTATAGCTTCTACTTGATGAACTACCATTGGAACCCTAGATTATTCTGAAACCGGTAATTTAATAAGGAAAATTATATGGCTTTCAATTTATCTGTATGTCCTATAGCATCACCTGGTAGTTTTGTATTACAGAGCTTTTCAAATCTCACTCTATTACTTACCATTGCAGGTTAAAAGAATTGTACCAGTGCAGCTATCGAAATCAATAAGGGAGTTTTTCTGGCGTTGCTTGCAGAGTATGGTACAAGTGATTAGGGGGCATGTAATTTTATTTTGCTTTATATATGAGTCTGAAAATCTATTTTATTTCAAATACTGATAACTTTTATTTTGTACTCATAAATAATTTTATGAGTTTACAAGTTTTAAGAAAAGTTTTAAATTTTCTGTTATTTTTATGGTGGGATGCTCCAGTGGCCTTAATGTGACACACCAGATCGAATCAGGTTAAAAAATTGTTTTATTGTTTTAACATGTGGTACACTAAAATCTATGGTTACTATTTTATGGATACACCGGCTTAACGGTGATGGCTTATGGATTTGTGTCACTGTATAAACTGTATCTTGGAGATACAGTTTTGTAAGGTACAGCTCTGATCAAGCTGGAAAATTTTGATGAACATAATGTGACTCTTAGGTAGGCTATGCGGCCCTGAGATCATTCTCGGGTAACCTTGCGACCCTAAGATGTGTTCTTAGGTATGCCTCGTGGCCCCGAACTTTCTTGGGTAGGCTCTCAGGCCCTAAGATGTTCCCTTAGGACTTTATATGAAGGTTTTAAATACGAGTTTAAAAAGCTCCACTAAAATATTATTTCTAAGATTTATTGAACTATCATTTGATTAGTGTACCTATTATGATTTTATCGTACTGTTAGAACACACTAGACATTCTATTCGACCTTATGAAACCGTAATACCATGAATGCTTATTATGATCTGAGATCTTTATAGCTTTTACTTGATGATCTACCATTGGAACCCCATATCATTCCAAAAACCGGTATATGTCTGTTTCAATAAGGAAAATTATATGGCTTTCAATTTATCTGCATGTCTTATAGCATCACCTGGTAGTTTTGTATTACAGATCTTTCCGAAACTCACTCCATTACTAACCATTGCAGGTTAAAAGAACTGTACCAAGGCAGCTATCGAAATTAATAAGGGAGTTTTTCCGGCGTTGCTTGCAGAGTATGGTACATGTGATTATGGGGCATGTAATTTTATTTTGTTTTATATATGAGTCTAAAAATCTATTTTATTTCAAATACTGATAACTTTTATTTTGTACTTATAAATAATATTATGAGTTTACAAGTTTTAAGAAAAGTTTAAAATTTTCCGCTATTTTTAGGGTGAGTCGCTTCAGTGGCCCTAATGTAACACTCCAGATCGGATCGCATTAAAAATATTTTATTGTTTTAATATGTGGTACACTGAAATCTATGGTTACTGTTTTCTGGATGCACCGACTTAACGGTGATGGCTTATGATTTTGTATCACTGTATAAATTGTATCTTGGAGATACATATTTGTAAAGTACAACTCTGATCAAGCTGAAAAAATTTTATGGACCAAATGTGACTCTTAGGTAGGCTCTAGGGCACTGAGATCATTCTCGGGTAGGCTCTGTGACCCTAAGATGTGTTCTTAGGTAGGCCCCGTGGCCCCGAACTTTCTTGCATAGGCTCTCAGGCCCTAAGATGTTCCCTTAGGTCTTTATACGACGGTTTTAAATATGAGTTTAAAAAGCACCAATACAGTATGAATTCTGAGATTTATTGAACAATTATTTGATTTATGTACATATTATGATTTTATCGTACCGTTGGAATAAACTAGACATCCTATTCGACCTTATAAAACCGTGATACCATGAATGCTTCTTATGAACTGAGATCTTTATAGCTTCTACTTGACGAACTACCATTGGAACCCCATATCATTCCAAAAATCGGTATATGTCTGATTCAATAAGGAAAATTATATGGCTTTCAATTTATCTGCATGTCTTATAGCATCACCTGGTAGTTTTGTATTACAAAGCTTTCCGAAACTCACTCCATTACTCACCATTGCAGGTTAAAAGAACTGTACCAAGGCAGCTATCGACATCAATAAGGGAGTTTTTCCAGCGTTACTTGCAGAGTATGGTACATGTGATTAGGGGGCATGTAATTGTTTTTTGTTTTATATATGGGTATGAAAATCTATTTTATTTCAAATACTGATAACTTTTATTAAATCTAAGAAAACAATGATTAAATCTTTAAAACATAAAAGTGTTCATGCTTAACAATAATATACAGAAATACGGAAATCAGAAGACAAGTCAGTAGTATACAGAATTTCAGATATTGAATATTCAATATTCAGAAAATCGGTATAAAATACCGTAACCAGAAATCATATCAGAAATATGTGGCAAATCAGATGTCATATACATAATGTTCAGATGTATATTTTAAAACATAAATAATTAACACTGTCGGGAAACACATCTGTAACAGTTTGAGAAATCAAATAGGGAAGCCTATTACTGGGTCTGTCGATCACGTTCTGCTGCAGCGCTAGATCCTACGAATTGGAAAAATCCATATAGGAATCCTAATATAAATAATCTAAATATTATTTAAATAATATACGAAAACCTACGGGTAATTCTCGTAGTACGCGGTTCAGGCTGATCTAACGAACGGATAACACAGGACCTAATTGATCATTGCTCAGGTGAAACACGAGTACCTTCATAAAATATTTTTATTGAATAAATCCTTGACCAAATCACATTTAAATAATCAAAATATTAAAATATTAAGCCTTTTGGGTTTACAAGCTCGATTCGGGAATTTCAGTTCAGAATTTGGCAAAACGGACTTCGGAATCAAATTCAGGACGTCGAAAAACATAAAGTATGACCTTCCGAAATTTCAAATTCTTGGTTAAAAATAAAGTCAACGGGTCGGGTCGAGTCAACGGGTCGGGTCGGGTCAACGGTCGGGTCGGGTCAACGGGTAAACGGGTCGTGACCGGTCAAACCCTTAAGAAAACCGGTTGAACCGGTCGCTCACTCGCCCTACGGTGGCGCGTGTGGCGTGTGTGACGTCCTCCGGGGCTCTAAAAATTACGGAAAAATTTCTAAAAATTATTTTGAGCGATTTAGAGATACTTACAAAGATCGGTTCAAATTTTTGAACGGCGGAGAGCTCGATTTCGACTCGGTCGAATCTTTGACTGATCCACCTCCCCACGCGCCGTCGTCAACGGAGATCGAGGATGACACCGGCGGACTCGGAACGGTACAAGGAACACGATGGTGCGGGAGGTGTCGTAAACGGAGTAGCGATCGACGATGAATTTAGGATTTTCTAGGCGATTGAGATTAAAAAAACCGTCGATGCTTTGACTTGAAATTCACGGTGTTTGGCAGCGTTTCGCTTCAATTAAATTGAGGGGATTGTTCCTGACTCGATAATGAACACGATGGTACTTTCAAAACGACGATCAAAATTCGGACGGTGTCGGAATCGTCGTCGGAAGTTGAGGTAAGGAAATGGAAATTTGGGAGGAATTGGGTTCTGATTTTCAGAACCCAATTCACGCATATATCATATATATAAACCAAATACCTAACTTTTTTGGGTAAATTCAGGGCTTGGTCCCTGAATTTTCTTTAACTCTAAAACAAGCTACAAGTTTTAAAATCTTTCAATTTAGTCCCTAAAAATTATAAATTTTCACAATTAAATCTTCAAATTTCTATTAAATATTATTTTGATATTATCGGGTTGTTACAATTCTCCCCCTCTACAAGAAATTTTGTCCTTGAAATTTACCTTATGAAAACAGATGAGGAAATTGAATCTCCATTGACTCCAATGTCTCCCAAGTAGCTTCTGAGGGGCTACGATTACTCCACTGAACTTTGACCATTGGAATACGCCTATTCCGAAGAACTCGCTCATCCCTCTCTAAAACCTGAACAGGCTCCTCCTCATATGACAAATCAGGTCTCAGCTCTACCTCATCAACCTGAATGATGTGATCTGGATCTGGACGGTATCGCCTCAACATAGAAACATGAAAAACATCATGAATACGACTGAGCTGGGAAGGCAACTCAAGCTGATATGCAACAGGTCCAACTTTCTTCAGAATACGATACGGCCCAATAAATCGCGGACTCAGTTTACCTTTACGTCCAAATCTCAATACCTTCTTCCATGGAGATACCTTGAGAAAAACCTGATCTCCAACCTCAAACTCGATATCCTTACGTCGCTTATCTGCGTATGACTTCTGCCTATCAAATGCCTCTCTTAAGCGATCACGGATCAGTCTGACAGTATCTTCAGTCTCTCGAACTAAGTCTGGACCCAAAGTTTTTCTATCATGTAACTCTGTCCAACATATAGGAGTACGACATCTACGTCCATACAGAGCCTCGTACGGTGCCATGCGAATACTCGCCTGATAACTATTATTGTAAGCAAACTCAGCTAATGGCAAGAAATCTTCCCAACTACCACGGAAATCAATCACACAACCCCGTAACATATCCTCCAACACCTGAATCACTCGCTCAGACTGTCCATCAGTTTGGGGATGAAAAGCTGTACTGAAATTCAAACGAGTACCCAGAGCCTCATGCAAAGCTTTCCAGAACCTGGAAGTGAATCTTGGATCTCGGTCAGATATGATAGACAACGGAACACCATGAAGTCTAACAATCTCAGAAATGTACAACTTAGCCAGTTTATCCAGGGAATAATTAACCCGAATAGGGATAAAGTGTGCTGACTTGGTGAGTCGATCATCAATCACCCAGATAGAATCCTTTTTGGAAGGAGTTAGAGGAAGACAAGTAACGAAGTCCATCGTAATACGCTCCCATTTCCACTCAGGAATCTTAATTGACTGTAACAATCCAGACGGATACTGGTTCTCTGCCTTAACCTGCTGACAAGTCAAACACCTTGCCACAAAATCTGAAATATTCTTCTTCATACCAGTCCAAAAGTAGCGCTCTTTGAGATTATTGTACATTTTGTCCCCACCAGGATGCATAGCATAAGGACTATTATGAGCCTCCTGAAGAATAATCTGTCTCAACTCATCATCTTTAGGGACGCAGTAACGACCGTGAAAACACAAAATACCATCCTGATCCACAGTATACTCCGAACTCGATCCATGCTTAACTTGTTCAATAATGGGAAGCAACGAGCTATCAAGGAGTTGTTCGGCCTTAATCTCCTCGGCCAAAGTAGGTTTAACCTGTAACTCTGCTAACAGGCTATTATCATCAAATAAGCTCAAGTTGGCAAATAAGGCTCTGAGATCTGATATCGCCTTACGGCTCAAGGCGTCTGCCACTACATTAGCCCTCCCTGGATGATATTCTATCTCAAAATCATAGTCCTTTAAAAGCTCCAACCAGCAACGCTGTCTCAAATTCAATTCTTTTTGAGTAAGCAGATACTTCAGACTCTTATGATCAGTATAGATATAACACTTCTCTCCGTAGAGGTAGTGTCTCCAGATCTTTAAAGCGAAAACCACAGCAGCTAATTCCAGATCGTGAGTATGATAGTTACGCTCATGCGGCCTTAATTGACGTGACGCATAAGCGACAACCTTCCTATCTTGCATCAAAACACATCCTAATCCAGAATGAGAAGCATCACTGTAGACAGAAAAATCCTTCCCAGATTCAGGCTGAATTAACACTGGGGCTTGAGTTAGAACAGTCTTTAATTTCTCAAAGCTAGCTTGTTGGTCCTCAGACCAGACAAATGGAACATCTTTCCTTAATAGTTTCGTCAGAGGAGCTGCAATAAGGGAGAACCCCTCAACGAAATGACGGTAGTAACCAGCTAAGCCCAAGAAACTACGGATCTCAGAGACGTTTCTGGGTTGCTTCCAGTTCAGAATAGCCTCCACTTTGCTTGGATCCACCCGAATGCCATCAGCAGAGACGATATGTCCAAGAAAAGTTACTTCGCTGAGCCAGAACTCACACTTGCTCAACTTAGCGTATAGCTTATTCTCCCTTAGAGTCTGAAGAACAATCCTTAAATGCTCCTCATGTTCTGCTTCACTTCTAGAATACACCAGTATATCATCAATGAATACAACTACAAACTGGTCCAAATAAGGTCAAAACACCCTATGCATCAGATCCATAAAAGCAGCAGGGGCATTAGTTAACCCGAATGACATCACTAAAAACTCATAATGCCCATATCGAGTACGGAAAGCAGTCTTCGGAATATCCGAATCTTTCACTTTAAGTTGATAATAACCAGATCTTAAGTCTATCTTTGAAAAGATAGAAGCCCCTCGAAATTGGTCAAATAGATCGTCGATTCTGGGCAGAGGATACTTGTTTTTCACCGTGAGCTTGTTCAGTTTCCTATAATCGATACAGAGTCTCAACGTCCCATCTTTCTTCTTGACAAAGAGAACTGGGGCTCCCCACGGTGATACACTGGGTCGGATAAATCCCCTGTCCAACAACTCCTGGAGTTGGATTTTCAGTTCTTTAAGCTCCTCTGGGGCCATACGATAAGGAGCCATTGAAACCGGGGTGGAACCAGAATAGACTTCAATCACAAACTCGACTTCTCTATCTGGAGGTAATCCAGGCAACTCCTCGGGAAAAACATCGGGAAATTCCTTGACAATTCGGATGCCTTCAATATCGGATTACGATCTCCTAGTGTCCAAAATATAAGCAAGAAACGCCTCGGAACCCTTCCTGATCATCTTCTCCGCTACCAAAGCAGACACAACATTCGTCAGAAATCCACGTCATTCCCCGATCATTACAATCTTTCGATTATCTAGGGTCTTCAGAATAGCTCTCTTAGTCTCAAAATCAATATTTACTCGATGTTTGTCCAACCAATCTACGTCGAGAATCAAATCGAACTCTTCAAAGGGTAACTCCATCAAGTCAGCCAGAAAAATCTCCCCATTGATCTCTATAGGGCACTCTCTAAAAATACGATCCAACACGATGGATTGGCCTAAGGGACTTTGAACTATCACTGAACGCTCAGTATTCTCAACAGGAATATTTAAACCCTCAGAAACGGAATGTGATACATAGGAATTTGTAGAGCCACTATCAAACAATGCAAAGTATGGAACTGAATGAATAGTAAAAGTACCTGCAGTCACATTAGGCCCATCTCGATCTTGTCGAAGTCTAGCAGTGTAAACCAATGCAGGTTGTCTGGCCTTAGATCTGATTGGACCCCTACTCTGAGATGCTCGGCCTCTATTAGCCGATCCAGGTGCTCTCTCCTGAGTACGACCACCTACAGGAGTCTGAACAGTACTCTGAGTACGAGCGGGAGTACGAGCTGGCGTCTGAACTGTAGTAACTGATAATGGACAATCCCTTATAAAATGGTCACCAGAACCACATTTAAAACAGGTACCAAATTTTCTCCTACATTCCCCAGGATGAGGTTTTCCACAATAATTACATGGCTGCGAACCAGAATCAACAGGTCTATAAGACTGAACAGCTGGAGAACCGGATGCTACAGGCCTGGCACTTGCACCACCTCTCTGAAAAGATTCACCCCTGCCCCTCTTGCTAGGATGTGCAGAAGAATTAACAGAACCAGAAGGCCTCCTGAATCGGGTTTGAGCTCGATCACTATCTCTATGGTGCTCCATACCCAGTCGCTCTATTTCCTCAGCAGTCTTGGCTATCTCAACCAAAGCATCAAAATTCCTCTCTCGGTGAGTAGCGACTCGACTCCTGATTTCATACCTGAGTCCATTCTCGAACCTCAAGCATCGATCTATCTCAGTATCCACAAGTCTAGGAGCATATCGGCTCAATCGGATGAACTCCACCTCGTAATCCATAACAGACATATTACCTTGCTCCAGGTTCTGAAACTCCTGGCGTCGCTCCTGCATATATCTCTCTCCGATGTAGCGACTCCGGAAGCGCGTCTTGAAAAGATCCCATGTTAATTGGTTCCTCGGAATACTACCAGAAATGGATTACCACCATCTGAAGCTTTCTTTCTTCAACATAGTTAGGGCCCCCTTTAACTTTTGCTCAGGTCTGAGGTCCATTTCATCCATAATCCTCTCTGTGTCCTCCAGCCAATACTCAGCGTCTGTCGGAGGTCCACCAGTAATACCCTCAAATGGTACTACACCAGCAGCAACCAGAGAATTTGAAATCTCCACTGCAGTCATGTTACTAGGGGCTCTAGCAGCTCTCTGAAACATGCGGAAGATAGCTCTAGTAATGGCGTCTTCATTCATCTCAGTATCCTCATCCTCAGTGACAGGAGGGTCTCTCACGGGAGTAAACTGATCATCATGAGAAAGAGTCGGATCTACTTGCGGAACAGGAGGATCACGTGGTGACATCGGATTGTCTATCGTAACAGAAGGTCGAGTGACTCGCCCTCTACCTCGTCCACGTCCTGTCCTACGACCTCTAGCAGCATTCATCGTTGGATCTATAAGGCTCTACAGAAGAATTTGAAACATATGTCAGATTAGCATCAGGGATCTCGAGAAAACTTTAAATCATAACATAAGGTGACATTTTTTTTTCTTAAAAATTCAAAGTTTAGGACCCATATACAGTCCGAGTGTTTAAAACCGAAAGCTCTGATACCACCAAATGTAACCCCCCAGACCCGGTCTGTAAGATAGACCCAAACCTAAGCAGGTCACATATCCCATTCAGAGGTTTTTTTTTATTGCTTATAGAACGTTAAATACAATATAGAACATAATATTAATAATACAGATATGTCCAAAACGATAATAAAATACATGTCACCAAACATAACCGAAAAACATATAGAAATATATGTTCGTACAAAATAAAGTAGTTGATTTCTCCTGATGCCAAATCTGCTAGCTTATAGTCTGCTATTATCTGAAAAAGGGTAAAAACTACATAATGAGCTAAAAAGCCCAGTGTGTTCCATACAGTGTATATAAAAACATACTGATAAAAATATTCCAGTAAAGTCGGTTTATGCAATTATGTCGTTAAAAAAAATGAACACTACCCCCAGCCCATCACAACAGAATTTGTAGGTTCCCCAGAACCATACTCCCAGCCCACACAACAAATAAGGCCCTGAGCACAAAGCCGAGGAACCTGCAGATATACTTCCTTCAACAATACCCCCCAATGATGGAGATGTTCATGAATGTATTTGAATGAAAACAATGATTAAATCTTTAAAACATAAAAGTGTTCATGCTTAACAATAATATACAGAAATACGGAAATCAGAAGACAAGTCAGTAGTATACAGAATTTCAGATATCGAATATTCAATATTCAGAAAATCGGTATAAAATACCGTAACCAGAAATCATATCAGAAATATGTGGCAAATCAGATGTCATATACATAATGTTCAGATGTATATTTTAAAACATAAATAATTAACACCGTCGGGAAACACACCTGTAACAGTCTGAGAAATCAGATAGGGAAGCCTATTACTGGGTCTGTCGATCACGTTCTGCTGCAGCGCTAGATCCTACGAATTGGAAAAATCCATATTGGAATCCTAATATAAATAATCTAAATATTATTTAAATAATATACGAAAACCTACGGGTAATTCTCGTAGTACGCGGTTCAGGCTGATCTAACGAACGGATAACACCGGACCTAATTGATCCTTGCTCAGGTGAAACACGAGTACCTTCATAAAATATTTTTATTGAATAAATCCTTGACCAAATCACATTTAAATAATCAAAATATTAAAATATTAAGCCTTTTGGGTTTACAAGCTCGATTCGGGAATTTCAGGTCAGAATTTGGCAAAACGGACTTCGGAATCAAATTCAGGACGTCGAAAAACATAAAGTATGACCTTCCGAAATTTCAAATTCTTGGTTAAAAATAAAATCAACGGGTTTGACTGACGATTTGGAGACTTTCGGGTTTGAATTTAGTGAAACGGACCCCAAAAACGGATTCGGACATCGAAAACTATCAGGATAGGTATTTGTGGTCGAAAACAAAGGTCGTTTAATAGCCGGTCAAAGTTCTAGTCAAAGGAGGTTAACAAACTGTCAAACATTTTACACAAATAGTACCTTTTTTAAATAATTACCAAAATAGCACCCTTTTCGAATTAATTCCCAAAATAGCATCAATTTCGAATTAATTCCCAGAATATCACTTTTCGAAAAATTACCAAAATAGCACCTATTTTGAATTAATTCCCAAAATAGCACCAAAACTGAATTAATTCCCAAAATAGCACAGGTCAACGGGTCGGGTCGGGTCAACGGGTAAACGGGTCGTGACCGGTCAAACCGGTCAAACCCTTAAGAAAACCGGTTGAACCGGTCGCTCACTCGCCCTACGTGGCGTGTGTGGCGCGTGCGACGTCCTCCGGGGCTCTAAAAATTACGGAAAAATTTCTAAAAATTATTTTGAGCGATTTCGAGATACTTACAAAGATCGGTTCAAATTTTTGAACGGCGGAAAGCTCGATTTCGACTCGGTCGAATCTTTGACTGATCCACCTCCCCACGCGCCGCCGTCAACAGAGATCGAGGATGACACCGACGGACTCGGAACGGTACAAGGAACACGATGGTGCGGGAGGTGTCGTAAACGAAGTAGCGATCGATGATGAATTTAGGATTTTCTAGGCGATTGAGCTTAAAAAAAACGTCGATGCTTTGACTTGAAATTCACGGTGTTTGGCAGCGTTTCGCTTCAATTAAATTGAGGGGATTGTTCCTGACTCGATAACGAACACGATGATACTTTCAAAACGACGATCGAAATTCGGACGGTGTCGGAATCGTCGTCGGAAGTTGAGGTAAGGAAATGGAAATTTGGGAGGAATTGGGTTCTGATTTTCAGAACCCAATTCACGCATATATCATATATATAAACCAAATACCTAACTTTTTTGGGTAAATTCAGGGCTTGGTCCCTGAATTTTCTTTAACTCTAAAACAAGCTACAAGTTTTAAAATCTTTCAATTTAGTCCCTAAAAATTATAAATTTTCACAATTAAATCTTCAAATTTCTATTAAATATTATTTTGATATTATCGTGTTGTTACAATTCCACTTCTTAAAGTGCTTTGGCGAGATCATAAAGTCGAGGAAGTTACGTGGAAAGAGAGGAGGACCTGAAGAAGCAATATCCTCATATGTTTTCATCATAAATGTTTTAAAAATTCGAGGACAAATTTTATTTAAGGAGGGGAGAATTGTAATACCCCAAATTTTGGTTAGTGACCAAAATGTAACTTTTGAAAGTTCGATGGTCAAAGTATAAAACTTGGAAGAAAGTTTAGGGAATTAAGTGATAAAGTTCCTAAAAAGAATTTTATTCCATAGATAGATGGTTTACTCTTGAGGGTGGGGTTTTATGGAAATTATATTTTGGATTTGGAATTTTAGTAAAGAAAAATTAGAAATGGTCAAAACCAGTAGGGAATCGGTAATTTCATATTTAATTGGAATTTTACAAAACAATTTAAAGGATGTTATAAAATGGTTGGAAATATTATTTTAATATTTTGGATCAAAGAAATTTGGTCTGAAAATATGGAATTTTTCAGATTTAATCGAAACAGTGGAATTTAGTGACTAAAATGCAAGTTTTGAAATTTCATGGGAAATTTCAGAAATTAAAGTCAAAATAATTCATCTTTGACTTTGAATTATGATAAGGATGAGTTGTCATGGTTTTATGGTAAATAAGAAGATTCGTTAAGGGTGATTTGGTCATATCCCAATTAAATGAATACAATATTCATTTATAGTGGAATATAGAGTCAAATAAGATGAATGCACCCAAATTTGCTATCTTCTTCTCCAAATCAGCCGTGGGTTCTCTCTCAAGGTAAGAGAAAAATTTCAACTCAATTTTCAAGCAATTTACTTAGGATCTTGAGTATGTTGTAAATAGAAATTTGTTATACGTGAAAAACTCTATCTTTTGGTACCAATATTGCATGGTAATCTTGTTGGTGTTCAAAGATCCCAAATTTAAGGGTTTGTGTTCATATAAGGGATCATGAAATTGATGATGAATCTTGATGTTTGTGAAGTAGTTGATTCATATTTAAGCATATATGATGATTAGAACATGTTTAATCTTTTTAGAACTTGTTCTTTAAGTTTCGGCCATGGACGGTTTGATTGAGAAAAATTATGGAAAAATTATTTAAGGGTTGGAAATGTTGAAAGAAGTATTTTACAAGCCTTAGAAAATGTGAGGACCATTTCGTAAGTTTTGAAAAGTTGGGGATCAATTTGAAAATTTTGGAAAATAGATGGGTTGTTGTGTAAGTGTTATATAATTGATGTACTATGCTGAAAATTGTTGATTGGGAAATAAATGAGTGTTATATGTGAAAAATGACTATTTTGGGAAGTTTGAAAAGTTTGCTGATTTAAGTACAACATTTGAATGGTAATAATTACAATGATGGAATTATTGTTATTAAGAATCTCGGTGCTAAAATGGTGAAGGACCATTTTGAGTAAATTGGAAAAATTGGTTCCAATACTAAAAAGAATTAATAAGTGTTAAAGTATTTTGTGGTGAATAGTTTGAAGTATGATTATAGAATTTATTTTGGAAATATATTTATTTTAGTACAATACTAACATATATAGGTATGAATCTATATTTTGTACAGATTGTGATTTACTCGTTGTTCAAAACGATACGAATATAAAAGAAAAGGGTTATTTTGGACAATAGTGAGGCTCATATTTTGGAAAATTATAAAGTGTCAAGGTGAGTGCAATACATGCATGAAATTATACATGGATGTTTTATACATCATCAGGAAGACTTGCGATAAGTCGACCTTGTTTATATCGGCATGATTTTATATCATTTTTATAAATTGACATTGATATGTCAGAGTATGAAATTAAAATGCATTAATCACTGAATTTTACATATGATTTTTTTACCATGAATGTTATTTCGGGTATGAACTAGCCCATTGTTAAATATTGATAATATACTTTGCCATGGATGGATCAAATAAAATAGACTGTACGCCCAAGTAAGTCATTGAGGGACAGGGTATAGTTGGCATGCCATAGAGTCCAGCAGCAGGCTACATATTCGGGAATACACTAAATGATACCTAGTGTATATGGTGGGCACAACCTTATGTGTCATATTCGGGACTATACTTAAGGATACCTAGTACAGATGGTGGACACGACCTTATGTGTCATACTCGGGATTGCATTACGGTGCATATATTTGACTCGTGTACCAGGGTCCTCATAGTTTTATATTGGGCTATTGTCTATGGTTTATGGTTTTATAGATTACGGGTTAATAAATAGTAAGCATGAAAATTAAGCTTACGAGTTTATGGAATGAATAGCAAGTATATTGGAAAGAATACTTTTATATTCAGTTATGATATTTCGATCATGGTAAAATATTGGATATGCTATTAGCATGGTTTTATGGCATTTGATTTGAAATTGAAATTCATGCATGAGTTGTATTGCACTGTTATTGTTTTAATTGCCTCACTAAGTATATACTTAGCGTGTGATGATTTTCACGCGTAGGTAAAATGCCCGTAGAGGAATAGAGAGTTCAAGGCAACATCAAGCATCAAGAAGTATATTTATCAATAAGACATCCTAAGATGTAATGTAGACTTAATTAGTGACATGTAAGTATTATGTTTTATTTGCTTTGTTGAACAAAATTGGAAAAAAAATGAAATTTTATGAACTTATATGTATTTTCGGAGTTACTGTAGCAATGAACAATAATCACGTTTTAGCCAATTTTCCAGAATGTAAAAGGGGAATCGATTCCTCCTGACAGGGAACCGATTCCCCACTGTTCACAGGTACTATTCACTATTTAAAAAAATGTTTTAAATTTAATTGGTTACAATGAAACATGATTTATACGATATGAAATTTTTATAATATCATTTACTATTTTAAGTAAATCAACTTTTAAATTGTTTTTGAATTGTAAAATGGTTTTATAAATTGGGATAACATCTACAATCTGTATAGGTATAATTATACGAGTTATGGGTGTTACAGCTCTATTGGGAAGATCGGATGTGGAAACTTTGATTCACTTCATTGCTCTTCAGGGAAGATTGAATCAAGGTTGATTCACTTCACTGCTCTTCAGTAAGATCAAAACTGGAAAAAAAAGGATTTGCTCTGCTACTCTTTAGGGAAAATCATATCTGAAAATTTTGATTCACTTCACTACTCTTTAGGGAAGATTGAATCGAGGTTGATTTGCTTCTCTACTCTTCAACAAGACCAAATCTAAAAAAAGAATATGATTCGCTACTCTTTAAGAAAGATCATATATGTAAATCAAACACTACAACTTGTTAGTGTATATTCATGGTTTGAAAATGTCAAACTCAAAGGTCAATATTCAAATAAAATCTTTGAAAATCAATTTTTCTTGTAGAAGTCCATCTCAAATTCAACAGGTGTCAAGGTCTACCTTTAATCTCGTGACTTTTCAACTCCTCCATCTCATAGGTTTTGAACTGGTTACTTTGGTTTGGTATCACCGTCTTTAGCTTTGAATTCTCTTTTTGAAGTGTTGTTGTCATGAATCTTTAGTTTTCTCAAAAAACTTGTAAAAATCTATCTTGAATGTGTAAAAAAAAATTATGCATGCTCTCATGAATATGGTAGTGTGATTTATTTGTTTAGGGAATGTCCTCATATGAGGTCAAAGGATCTTTAAGAAAGATAAAATTAGGATTTTCAAAGAAATGATCCAAAATGACAAAGTCAGTTTCTAGAAGAAAAAAAAGTCTTAAGAAAGGCGAGATCAAGGTTTCTTGGGTATTTAGAAAAACCTGATTGAGGTTTCTAGAGAAACGATCTTAAGAAATACTAGATTGAGCTTTCTAGGAGATAAGTCCTAAGATAGCAAAGATTGATGTTTCTAGGGAAACAGTTTTAAGGAAGACTACATTCAGTTCTCTAGGAGACAAGACCTAAGAAAATCAAGAATGAGGTTCCTCGAGAAACAATATTTAGCAAGACTAAATTGAATTTTTTGGAATACAAATCCTAAAAAAGTCAAAATTGAAGTTTCTAGGAAAACAGTCCTAAGAAACAAAAAAAATTGATTTCTTCAAAAGGGATCTTAAAGACATCCTCAATAGGAGAAAAAAACTTTTCTTTTTTATTCTTTAATGCAGTGATGAATGTTTAATACTCATATGTAAGTTTATGTAAAATGATGCCGATGTATGGTTTCTTAATCGGTGGTTACAAATGGATTCTCAAGAAGTCTTCATTTTTTCCCCAACTGACTCTTCTTCGTTCTCTTTCACACTAGAGTGAATCTTCTCAATCCTTGGAGCATAGTAACATGTTCTTCTTATCCCCAAAAAAATTTCCCCAAGGTTTAATTTTCTTTACCCCAATTTTTGATTTGGAGTTATCAACCAAGAGAGACCTCAGTCCAAAGCCAATTCTGATATTAACAACAATTTGTCATATCAAACTTGCATTTTCTGGAAAGAAAAAACAACCTGGTCATCTGGTGTCGTCACGCATTTTCTTTATTTTATCAATTTAAACTCTTAGCAGCAGTGCTTTCTTTTTTTGATAAACACTTAACCATGGTTAGATATACAAGCTTGATGCACTTTCTATATGTGACTCTATTAATTTATCAGAGTTGCTTCTTTAGAAATCTACAGCCAAATGAAGAATGAGCAATTTATTTTTCCAAGGTAAGCTCTTGTTGTCTCCATATTTTCCCCTGATATTCCAAGCGGAAAATTTATTTCTCAGTGTCCTCTTGATCTGAATCTTGTTATCACAACATGATATGGGTTTTTGGTAATTCCCCAATATAGGTATTTTTCATGGCTCATCCTTGCTTGAATGCCAAAAATTTTCTACTTCGAATGGCTCATCCTCGTGCCATTTATCAATAACATATACTCTCAACTTGGGTCAATAGAAGTATCATCATATGTATTTCTTCCTTCTTATTATGTTATAATAATTTAAGGGCTTCTCTTTATGAGGTATCATAACCATATAGACTATGCTTTTAGTAGAAATACCTTGGATCTTTGCTACGAGTTGAGATGTCAGAAAATCTCAAAATAAATCATCCTGTTGGGATTTTGGAAGCTCAATTTGAACAACCAAAAATTGTACAAGGGTATGAATTGGAAAAAAATTGTTTAGGGAGTAAGGAGAAAGAAAATATTGAGAATAGGCACATCGATTTATAGTTGTTCGACTTCTCAACTAGGTCTACCTCCACTACCTTAGCTCCTCACTAAGGATTTTCCAATAAATTCACTAATTTGTTCTTTTTTCCAAGGAAAAAGAGATAACCTTTACACAAATTCCCTAGATTTTCAAAGGCTCAGCTAGAACCAAAATCCCTTTACAAGGAAAAAGATGTAAACAAAGAAAACCTCTAAAACATAAGTTGTTTACAAAAGTTAAAGCTCACAATAACAAAATATTTACAAGAGAATGGGAATAAAGAGTGAAAAGATCTTCTCTTGTGTTTGATTGCTTGGATAGGTGTTCTAACCCTTCTTCAAGTGTCTTGAAGTTGTATTTATATGTTGAAATGAGTTTGTGGTCATTTCTAGCCGTTGGGAGTGATTTGGAGCCGTTGAGGATGTTTTCTCTGCAAAATAAAAATGCCCAGTACAGAGGGTATCGATAGTCCTATATGGAGTATCAGTACTCCCTTTGTTATTTTTAAATAAAAGTAGTTGTTACTAGCCGTTGGGTCTGACGGTATTGATATTAAGCCTATGGTATCGATAATACTATGTAAAGTAGTATCGGTGCCCATTTGGGTATCGATACCATTTTTGCATACTGGAATTTGAGAAATGCTGGTAGTATCATAGTACCTAGTGAGTATCGATACTTCCCTTACCTTTGGTATCAGTACCATATGAATAGTGTTGGTAATGTTCATGAGGTATCGATATTGTAAGAACATTATCGTTACTTCTTGTCCAGAAAAGCATTTTGTGCTCAATTACAAGTTAAAATTGACTTAAATGGACTTTGAATTATTTTTGAAAACTTTGAGAACTTTAAAAACTTAGAATAAATTCAATTCAAGTCCAAAAACATTTTGCTTTAATTTGTTATATCAAAGCATTATAAAAAGTGGTTCAACAATATGCCCCATTTTGATATAACAAAACATTTGAAAAATTGGTTTTGGCAAAACTCCCCCTTAATAAAATATTTAATGAAAAAGATATCAATTGTTGGAAAATGTTCAGCTCCTTTTTTCATTGAGAAATTGAATTTTTCAAACTCATATTTCTCCCCCTTTTTGTTATTTCAAAAATAATTCAAATTTAAGTTCAAAAATAACATTGGAGAGTAAGTGTTAAATTTCACATTAAAAGCATTTGAAAAATCAAAGCCCCCCTTAATAAAAGCATTCCAAATAAATAATTTGACTTTAAAAGCTTGAAACTTAAACAAAATTGAATTTTAACAAAGAATAACAAATATGTTAGTAGCACATGAAATTCAATATATCCAAGTCTAATAAACTTCCTGCAATACCAATTGTTGAAATTAAGTGCATGTGTATTAAGTTATCCAAAAATATTATGCATTTTAAAAATTTGATATCTATTATTATAGAGAGACATCATTTGCATTTTAAACCACATGCATAAACATTTAAATTTAGGTCAAAAATTAAAATTTTTAAAATTAAAGCATTTGAAAAAGTGATATCAATTGTTAGAGAGATATCATTTGCATTTAAAACCAATTTTGACCAAAATTCATTATGATGAATTAAAAATTATGAAAAAATCATTAAAACTTTAAAATGTTCATCATAATACACTTTTCAATATACATGAGATGAAAAACAAAACATAACCATTTAAGATCAAAACTCATGCATACCTAAAAACTAAATGAGCAACCAATTTATCAAAACAAAGGCATTAAGCTTAGAGGTTACCCATTCCTTTTTAACTGTGGCTAGAGCATTTCAATTTCTTCACTTTCATCACCATTCCTCCCACGCACCTACAAGAGATATTTAAGTAGATTTTGGTATCCAAATTGCTTTGGATCCTTGAACATTAGTTTCAATGCCCCTTGTCCCATTAGGAACCCATAATTGTCTAATTTTAAAAGATTTTCTTTTCTTTATGGGACAAGTATGTTCCATATGTCCATGAAAATGGCAATGTGAGCATTTTTCCATTTTTAAATATAATGAGTTGTTTTTAGAAATTAATTATTTTTCTTTTGTTAAGCTCTCAAACTTAACTTTCAAATCAAAATTTTCTTTTTCTAAATCATTGATTTTGAATTTTGAAAGCTCTAACTCAATTTTCAAAGATTCATTTTGTTTTTAAAAATCAACTTTTACTTTCAAAACCAAATCATTTTCAACTTTAAGTTTTGAAATTAATTTCTTATATTTGGAATTCGCGATCTCAAATTCCAAATACAACTCATTGTAAGCAACTTGCAACTCATCAAAATAATAAGAATCTAATTCATTTGAGTTAGAAGTTACCATTGAATTTTCTCTAATGGTCATTAGGCATAGGTTGGCTACTTCATCTTCATCATTGGATTCATCTTCATTTCTCCAAGCATCAACAAATACCTTTTTCTTGCTTGATCCCTTCTTCTTTAGGAAAGGACATTCATGCTTGACATGCCCTGTTCTTTGATAATTGAAGCACACCGGGGGACTCTTCTTCTTACTCGATTCATACTTTACTTCCATAGAATTCATGAATTTCTTGAATCTTTTGAAGAGCTTGGACATCTCTTCTTCTTCATCATATTCTTCATCCACCTCATTATTTGAATCTTGATTACTCTCATTGGTGGATTTGAAGGTAATGCCTACCTCCTTCTTTTTCTTGTTTTGCTTCTATTTATCTTCTTCTTCTTCATTCACCATCAACTCATGAGTGAGAAGAGAACCAATAAGCTCATCAAGAATGGGAGACTTTAGATTCTTAGCTTCAATGATCGTCATCTTCTTCAATTGCCAAGACTTTGGAAGAGATTAGATCATATTTCTCACAAGCTTCTCATTAGGGATTACTTCTCCAAATCCCTTGAGACCGTTGAAAATCATAAAAAATCTATACGTCATAGCTTTGATGTATTCATCCAGTTTCATCTTGAAATTCTCGTAGCTATGATTGAGAAGACTTATCTTGGTTTCCCTCACTTCATTGGTTCCTTCATGAGTGACTTGGAGCTTGTCCCATATCTCCTTGGCATTGGAACAAGATGAGACTCTTCCATATTCATCCGGTCCTAATGCATAAAAGATGATGTACATAGCCTTGGCATTGAGTTGGAACTTCTTCTTCTCTCCATCACTCCAATCATCCATCTCAGTGGGTGGAATGGAATATCTCTTCGTAATTGAGTTCCAAGCTCTTAGATCATTGGCTTGAATGAAGAGCATCACCTTATTCTTCCAATAGACATAATTGGCTCCATTGAAGTAAGGTGGCTTGTTGACCGATTGAGAGTCTTCAATGTAGTAAGAGTCGAACATCGATGCCATATTCTTATAGGTTGCATTGAGAATCGGTAGAGCTTCTTCTAGGATCGTCTTAAGGTATTTAAACCTTCTAATGAGTCAAGCTCTGATACCAATTGTTGGAATTTTCGAAGCTTAATTTGAAAAACCAAAAATTGTACTATGGGTAAATTGGTAAAAATTGTTTAGGGAGTAAGGAGAAATAAAAGATAGGAAATAGGCACAGTGATTTATAGTGGTTCGACTTATCAACTAAGTCTACCTTCACTAACTTAGCTCCTCAGTAAGGATTTTCTAACAAATTCACTAATTTGTTCTTTCTTTTTCAAGGACAAAGAGATAACCTTTGCACAACCCCTAGCTTTTCAAAGGCTCAACTAGAACCAAAAACCCTTCACAAGGAAAAGGATGTAAACAAAGAAAACCTTTAAAAAGGAAGTTGTTTACAAAATTAAAGCTCACAAGAACAAAATATTTACAAGAGAATAGGAATAAAGAGTGAAAAGCTCTTCTATTGTGTTTGATTCCTTGGATAGATGTTCTAACCCTTCTTCAAGTGTCTTGAACTTGTATTTATATGTTGGAATGAGTTTGTGATCATTTCTAGCTTTGGGAGTGATTTGGAGACGTTGGGGATGTTTTCTCTGCAAAATAAAACTACCCAGTACATAAGGTATCGGTACTCCTATATAGAGTATCGATACTACCTTTGTTATTTTTAAATAAAACTAGTTGTTACTAGCCGTTGGGCCTGACGGTATCGATACTAAGCCTATGGTAACGATACTACTATGTAAAGTAGTATTGGTACCCCTTTGGGTATCGGTACCCCTTTGGGTATCGGTACCATTTTTGCATTATAGAATTTGAGCAATGTTGATAGTATCGATACTACCTAGTGAGTATCGATACTTCCCTTACCTTTGGTATCGGTACCATATGAACAATATCATTACAGTTCATGAGGTATCGATATTGTAAAAACAGTATTGGTACTTCTTGTCCAGAAAAGCATTTTGTGCTCAATTCCAAGTTAAAATTGACTTAAATGGACTTTGAATTATTTTTGAAAACTTTTAGAACTTTGAAAACTTTGAATAAATTCAATTCAAGTCCAAAAACATTTTGCCTTAATTTGTTATATCAAAACATTATAAAAAGTAGTTCAACAATGCCCATTCTTTTTAAGACTATCGTATGCTTCTTGATTGATTGTAGTCGTTAATAACGTCACAAAGAAATGAAGGAGTTTTATTACCGAGTCTTTTGATCTTTCAGACTTTATCATTTGCAAATCTGTAAAAACCTTCATTGCTCTTGCATTCTTTATTTTTCTTGTTTTGGCTTTTATTTGGTGTCTTACTACTTTGTTTATAGTAGAATAGGCCTCATCAACTTCTAGGGCCTCATTCATTCTTGAGAGATTATCCTGCTTGTAAATGTTTTTCCCTTCTTCTATTTTGAATTCAAAAAATGAAAGAATTTATAAAACAAAATGGTGTTCTTACTTCAGGCTCACAATTGAAACAAATCATCATTCAATGAATATAGAGTAAACAAAAAAATTTATTGTTCATTATTATTTTTCAAAAAATTATAGCCCTTTGACAAGTGTTAAGATTAATGGGTGTTAAGATCAATGGGCCAGCTTCTTAGTTAGCTTCTTATTTTTTTTCTAATGTTCCAATCATCAAGCTGTCATTCTTTCTTGGTCTTTGCAAACATCGTGACCTACCCGTCTATATCGGCTTAGCATTCCCATTGGATGCAGACAAAATGAAACAACTAATGTAATCAATTTCTAGAATTTTTATAACACTTCCATTTTGATTATATAAAATCTTCCATTTGTGCAAGCTTTATAGACTCCTTTAGCAAAGGCAGTGCAGAAACATCGGTCTAAAAACAAAATTCTTGAGTGCTTGTGTGAAGTTGACTATAACAGGTGCTTCTCAACTTCCTTAATCCATCTTCCATCTAAACTCATTCTTAATCTAAGACTTAGGCATTATCTCCTTTATTGAATTCATTCTAATGTTCTTGTTTTTTTCATACTTTGAACATATGAGACTATGTTAAATTTACATTAACATTCTGAGTATTCCGCTTTAGGATTTTCTTAAGCTTATTAAGAGGAATCTATTATAGTCTGGATGTCATCGATAATCAAAATGTTTTATTTTTAGATTTCAATCCCCAAGCAACTGACCTAAACTAAATTTATTTACTTCATCATTCCATTTGTGAATATTATGGTCATCACTGAATGTCCTTAATGAAAGTGTGTTCTAATCAATTTTGCAGCTTCATACACGAAAATTGATTCATTTCTTAGCTCCTATACATACCTCAATGTATTATATTTGTATTGTTTGTCATGTGAAGAGGAGGTTATCTTCAATCCTGCAAGGAAAAAGGTGTACCATTCATGTGTAATCTCTTTGCATGATGAAGTTCATTGTTTTACAAGGATTCAGTCTTGCCACTTGTCAAAAGCTATAAGGACATTAATTATATTAATTAAACTTTAAAAAATTGTATCATTGCTCACAACCTTAGAAGGTAGCATGTGTTAGTTTAAACATACTTGAAACATACAAGAAAGCTAAGAAATGACAAAAAATAAATTCAAACAAAAAAGGATATTCCCAATGCAAAGTGAACTATGCTTGATGATGGATTGCTTTTTTTATTCGCATTGAAAAGCGTCACTACTCATAAAAGGTTCAAGCCCCTAAGTCAATCAAATTTTGAACCTTGCACTTCAATGCCCCACAGTCCTTAGTATTGTGCCTCAAGCTTCCTATGTGGTAATTACACATTGTGTTAACATCATAGCCTTTAGTAAATGGTGGTTCTTTTGGCTTAGACTGAACTGGAGTGACAAGATTTTTCTCAATAAAGATTAGGAGTAATTCTTCATATGTCATTAGAATCGGATCAAAATAAGTCTTTTCTTGAATCACCCTTTGATATTTGGTCTGATATGCAATTGAACGAGACCCCACCATATTGATTTCAACATTTTTCTCAGCAGTGGTGCATCTATTATTCCTTATTCTGCCATTCTGGATAGCCATTTCAGTCATCTCCCTGAATATAACTAGCTCAGCAAAGCTCTTGGAGGTATTTCTTATCAAATATCCTATGAAAAAAGTCTTAAAGTATTCATAAATAGCACTATTATTTCTTCTTCAGGTAAGGGAGGGTGAACTGGCACTGCTATGTCCCTTTATCTTTGAGCATATTATCGGAATCTTTCATCAGACTTTTTCAAAATGCTTTACAACTTGAATCGAGTAGGTCTCTTATTCTTCACATATTTGTATTGATTTTAAAAAAGAATTGGCTAAATCCTTTTATATTTTTATATGAGTTTGGCTTAACAAATTGTACCATTTGAAAGCAAATCTAATCAAGCTATCTTGAAAATAGTGAATCAACATTTGATCACTGTTAGTATATCCAGACATCCTTTAGCATAACATCATGAGATAATTGAGAGGACAAATGATTCCACTATACTTCTCAAAATAGGGCATCTTGAACATAGGTGGGAACACTAGGACCGGGACCAAACTTAGATCCCTTA